>NC_030811.1:48274090-49581590 GCF_001704415.2 Capra hircus
GAGAAGGGGACAACAGAGAATGAGATGGTTGGATGGCATTACCTACTCAATGGATATGAGTTTGAACAAGCTCTGGGAGTTGGTGATGGACAGGGAAGCCTGGTGTGCTGCAGTCCATGGGGTTGCAGAGTCAGACACGACTGAGCAACTGAACTGGACTGAACTGACTGAGGTAGGGTTCCCCTGATTAGAAGAAAAAGAAACAAGACCCTAAAGTTTTACACTATTTATCAGTTGGCTCAACTCAACAATGAGTACATATTTTCCTATCAGTGAAATTCAGCATTACTACCTGTGAACCTTCTAAGGTTTGGAGTCATTTGAAATACTGGGTCACTTCTGAGTGTATGTATGTGTATGTGTGTATGAGAGAATGAAAACCTTACTTTATCCTTTGCTTTTTAAACCAAGAGACTGTGAAATCCTGTGCATTTACACTTTTCCTTTCCTGTACATGAGGTAGAAAACTGCACATGTAGATCACTAATATCATTTCATATATATATATAAAATATATAGTATATATAGCATTCACTTAATAATTAGAATTTTTAAAAAAGATCCAGTTTAGATCCAAAGATACAAATAGATTAAGAATAGAGAGATGGAAAGATAGATCATGCAAACAGTGCCCGAAAGAGCTGCAGTGCTCACACTGAGGCAAAACAGGCTTTGGCAAAATTATTACTAAAGAGGAAAAAGTCTTTACAGTGAAAGTCAAAGCATCACAAAGGTGGTGCATATATACATCTAATAACAGAGTCCCAAATAAAGCAAAACCTGACAATTGAGGGGAGTAATAGACAATTCAACAGTAATAATGGGGGATTTTATTACCTCACATTTAATAGTGGATGGAATAACGGGGCAGAAGATAATATTTTTAAAAAAGCAGACATGAACAACGCTATAAATGTAAGGCCATATTTAGAACACTATAAGCAGAAAGCAGTATGCACATTCTTCTCAGGTATACATGGAACACTGACCATATATAAAATCATAAAACAAGTCTCAAATGTTTTAAAAGTATTTAGATCATGTTTTCTAATCGCAGTGAAATGAAATTAGAAATCAATAACAGAAGGAAACAGGAAATTCACAAATATATGGAAATTTAAAAAACTTCTAAATAACTGACGGATCAAAGAAAGTAATAACATAAATTAGAAAATACTTCAAAGTGAATGAAAATGAAAATACAATATACCAAAACTTAAAAGATGCAACTAAAGCAGTGCTAGAGGGAAATCTGGGCTTCCCTGGTGGCTCAGAGGGTAAAGAATCTGCCTGCAGTGTGGGAGACCTGGGTTTGATCCTTGGTTTGGGAAGATCCCCTGGAGGAGGGCATGGCAACCTACTCCAGTATTCTTGCCTGGAGAATCCCCATGGATAGAGGAGCCTGGTGCACTACAGTCCATGGGGTCACAAAGAGTTGGACATGACTGAGCGACAAAGCACAGCACGTCACAGAGTGAAATCTATAGCTGCAAAAGCTTATATTAAAAAAGAAGTAAGATATCAGTCACTAGCCTAACCTAACACGAGTTTAGTTTCTACCATTAAAGAACTATAAAATGATGAGCAAGCAGAATAAAAGAAATATTGAAGATCAAAAATAGAAATAAATGAAATAAAGAACAGAAAAACATTAGAGAAAATTAGTTGAGACCAAAGCTCAGTTCTTTGAAAACATCAACAAAACTGAGAAAAACTTCAGTTAGATGGCCCAAGGGAAAAAAAAAAAAAGACTTCAGTTGTTAACATATCAATAACCTCAGATATGCAGATGACACCACCCTTATGGCAGAAAGTGAAGAAGAACTAACGAGATTCTTGATGAAAGTGAAAGAGGAGAGTGAAAAATTTGGCTTAAAACTCAAAATTCAGAAAACTAAGATCATGGCATCTGGTCCCATCACTTCATGGCAAATAGATGGGGAAACAGTGACAGACTTTATTTTGGGGGGCTCCAAAATCACTGTGGATGATGACTGCAGCCATGGAAGTAAAAGACACTTGCTCCTTGGAAGAAAAGTTGTGACCAACCTAGACAGCATATTAAAAAGCAGAGACATTACTTTGCCAACAAAGGTCCATCTAGTCAAAGCTATGGTTTTTCCAGTAGTCATGTATGGATGTGAGCTGGACTATAAAGAAAGCTTAGTGCTGAAGAATTGATGCTTTTGAATTGTGGTGTTGGAGAAGACTCTTGAGAGTCCCCTGGACAGCAAGGATATCCAACTAGTCCATCCTAAAGGAAATCAGTCTTGAATATTCGTTGGAAGGACTGATGCTGAAGCTGAAACTCCAATACTTTGGCCACCTGATGCAAAGAACTGACTCATTTGAAAAGACCCTGATGCTGGGAAAGATTGAAGGCAGGAGGAGAAGGGGATGACAGAGGATGAGATGTTTGGATGGCATCACCGACTCTATGGACATGAGTTTGAGTAGGCTCCAGGAGTTGGTGATGGACAGGGAGGCCTGGTGTGCTGCAGTCCATGGAGTTGCAAAGAGTCGGACACGACTGAGCAACAGAACTGAACGAACTGAAAGAAGGGACTTCACTACAGACCTTATAGAAATAAGATTGTAAGGAAATACTATGAACAACTGCATACCAACAAATCAATGAACAGAAAGACAGAAACCTGTAAAACTGAGAAAAAGAAGTAGGAACTCTGAATACACTTTGAGGAGAAAGAATTATTAAGTTAGAAAACGCTTAACCAAAAAAAATCCAAGCTAAAGAACTTACTGGTGAATTCCACCAGACAAAGACGTCACACACATAAGCACTATAGATAATTATCTCTTATGAATATAGATGCAAAATTTCTCCATTAAAAACTGGGACTTAAGAATGCAAAGTCAGGTTAATATTTGAAAATCAATCAATGTAACATACTATATTAACAGAATAAAACAAAACTCATATTTTCTTAATAGATGCAGAAAAAGCATTTGACAACATCCTACATCCTTTTTATGATAAAAACCCTATGAGCAAACTAATAATAAGGAATTTACTGAACCTGATAAATAGAATCTATAAGTAACTCATAGCTAGCATGATACTTAATGGTAAAAGACTGGATGATTTCTCATAAGAAGGAATCTACTGCCATTTCTCTTCGACACTATATTATTGGTTCTAGCCAAGACAATTAGACAAGAAAAAGAAATAAAAGGCATCAAGATTGAAAAGGAAGGTGTAACATTGTTTCTATTTTCAGGTAACTTGATCTTGCCTACAGAAAATTTTAAGAAATCCATTTTACAGCTTTTAGAATTAATCAGTTCATCATGTCTTGCAGATCCAAACTCATTCCATAAAAATAAATCACATTCCTGTAGCCTAAAAATTTTTATAACAATTTCATTTCCAAAATCATAAATAAAAAAAATAATTGGGAATAAATTAAAAGAAGTATAAGACTTGTACACTAAAACTAGAAAACATTGGTGAAGGTAAAGAAAGTTGAATAGCTTCAAAGAAATATTAATATTGTTCAATATTATTACAATAATAATATTGTTCAGTCAGTTCAATCGCTTAGTCATGTCTGACTCTTTGCGACCCCATGGACTACAGCACACCAGGCTTCCCTGTCCATCACCAACTCCCAGAGCTTGTTCAAACTCATGTTCATTGAGCTGGTGATGCCATCTAACCATCTTATTTTTTGTCGTCCCCTTCTCCTCCTGCCTTCAATCTTTCCCAGCATCAGGGTCTTTTCAAATGAGTCAGTTCTTCCCATCAGGTAGCCAAAGTATTAGAGTTTCAGCTTCAGCATCAGTCCTTCCAATATTCAGGACTGCTTTCCTTTAGAATTGTCTATCTGGATCTCCTTGCATCCAAGGGACAATTCTTCAGTGCTCAGCTTTCTTTATAGTCCAACTCACATCCGTATATGACTACTGGAAAAACCATAGCTTTGACTAGATTGAACTTTGTCATAATATGCAGTCTAGGTTGGTCATAGCTTTTCTTCCAAGGAGCAAACATCTTTTAATTTCATGGCTGCAGTCACCATCCACAGTGATTTTGGAGCCCAAGAAAATCGAGTGTGTCACTGTTTCCATTGTTTCCCCATCTATTTCCCATGAAGTGATGGGTCCGGATGCCATGATCTTCGTTTTTTGAACATTGAGTTTTAAGCCAAATTTTTCACTCTCATCAAGAGGCTCTTTAGTTCTTTTTCGCTTTCTGCCATAAGGGTGGTGTCATCTGCATATCTGAGGTTATTGGTATTTCTCCCAGCAATCTTGATTCCAACTTGTACTTCATCCAGCCTAGCATTTCACATGATATACTCTGCATGTAAATTAGATAAGCAGGGTGACAATATGCATCCCTGACATACTCCTTTCCCAGTTTGGAACCAGTCTTGTTCCATGTCTGGTTCTAACTGTTGCTTCTTGACCTGCATACAGATTTCTCAGGAGGCAGGTAAGGTAGTCTAGTATTCCCATCTGTTTCAGAATTTTCCACAGTTTGTTGTGATCCACACAGTCAAAACTTTAGTGTAATCAATAACGCAGAAGTAGATGTTTTTCTGGAATTCTCTTGCTTTTTTTTAATGATCCAGCGGATGTTGACAATTTAATCTCTGGTTCCTCTGCCTTTTCTAAATCCAGCTTGACCTGGAAGTTCATGGTTCACATGCTGTTGAAGCCTGGCTTGGAGGATTTTGAGCATTACTTTGCTAGTGTGTGAGATGAGTGCAATTGTGTGGTAGTTTGAATATTCTTTGGTATTGCCTTTCTTTGGGATTGGAATGAAAACTGACCTTTTTCAGTCCTGTGGTCACGGCTGAGTTTTTGAAATTTGCTGGCATATTGAGTGTAGCACTTTAACAGCATCATCTTTTAGTATTTGAAATATTGTTGATAATAATCTTTAATTATCTAAAGATTCAACACAGTCTCTCAAAATCTGTGCTTTTCTTTAGAAATTAACAAACATCCTAAAATTCATGTGAAAATGGAATGGACTCAGGATAGCCAAAAAAAATACTGAAAAAGGAAAATGAATAGGAGGAATCACACTCTTAATTTCCAAACTTACTGTAAAGCAATGATAATCAAGACAGTGCAGGTGGTGGCATAAGGATAGATATGTAGATCCATGGAATAGGATTGAAAGTTTCCAGTTTACTTTTATGCGTGTGTGTGTGTGCGTGTAAATAAACTCTTACAAATATGGTCAATTATTTTTTGGCAATGGCACCAGGACAATTAAAATATGAAAGATGTGTTTTCAGCAAATCATACTGGGGCAACTGGATATTCACATGTAAGAGAATGAAGTTGGGCCTCTATCTCACACTATATGCAAAAATTAACTCAAACTGGTTCATAGACACCAAGTTCATACTATAAAATTCTAAAAAGAAGAAAAGAAGTATAAATCTCTGTGACCTTGAGTTAGGTCAAGTTTTCTTAGGTATGATGCCAAAAGCATAAGAAAGAGAATAAATATTAGGTATATTTATTCATTACTATCTGAGCCACCAGGGAAGCCCCATTTAGATATATTGGAATTTATTGTTACAAAATTTTGTGCTTCGAAAGACACTATCAAGAAAGTGAAAAGATAGCCCACAATATGGGAGAAATATTGTTCAATCATGCATCTGTGAAAGAATGTGTAGTTAATATGAGAACTCCTACACCTGAATAATAAAAAGAGAAACCAATTAAAAATGGGCAAATGTTCTATAAGGATATTTCTCCTAAGAAGATACACAAATGGCCAATAAGCACATGAGAAAATGTTCAACCTCATTTATCATAAGGAAATTCAAAGCAAACTATGAGATACCACTTCATACCCACTAGGATGGCTAAAATTGAAAAGTCAGATAATAAGTATGTAAAATTTTTTTTCAAAAATCAGCGAAGTATAAATTGACCTCTGAATAAAAGCAAATTTCATGCTTAGTAAAGCAGCAAAATTAAAATGGTGAGGTCTTATGATATTAGTAAGTTGGTGCTGGTTTTCATTTACAGTGTGAAACTGGTAGATAGTTTGATCCTATGTCTCATGAGCCATGAAAATGATTCTCCCCCTTGATCCTAATGATACCAGTCTTAAAATTGTGTCTTAGGAACATGATTTAACAGAAATAAAGTTATGTAAATGTTGAATTGAAAATTGAATAAATACAGAACAAGGAATTGTTTCCTGATTCATTGCACATCAATATAAGGTGCATGCAAGCTAAGTCACTTCAGTAGTGTCCAACTCTGCGACCTTATGGACTGGAGCCCACCGTGCTCCTCTGTCCTTGGGATTCTCCACGTAAAAATACTGGAGTGGGTTCCTTCAGGGGATCTTCCTGACCCAGCAGTCAGATCCACATCTCTTATGTCTCCTGAACTGGCAGGTGGATTCTTTACCACTAGAGCCACATGGGAAGCCCCGCATGAGTATAAGATTGCTATAAAAGCGTGCATTATGAACACACACACGATGCTCATATATACTGAAAACAATATCTAAAAATGTGTTTGTGAGAAAAATATGGGTGATGAAACATTTTAAACATTATTTTTTCAATATTTTATAATCAACATTTCCCAACATTGTGCAAAGTTAAAAGAATTTTACAGTGAATATTCATATATAATAATTAAAATATATCATTAGCATGTAGTTATACTTTAATATAGAGCTACCTATGTTAATCTTTTTATATTTATTTTTTATTGAGTTTAAAATTTCTTTCAGAATATTGAGCAGAGTTTCCTGTGCTATACAGTAGGTCCTTCTTGGTTATCTATGTCAATATTCTGTAATAACCTTAATGGGAAAATAATTTTTTAAAGAATAGAAATAAATCAATAAATAACATTTTAAAAAATTCCCCCCAGCTGTCAAGTAATAATATGTCATTTCCTGAGAGAAGATTATTTTTGATTCACTGAGGAGCAACTTAAATTTTATTGGTTTAGAACAGTGTAAGTTTCTGTCTGGCCACAAGGTGTCGCTCTGGGCCTAGCGCATCCTGGGATAACCCTTTGCAAGGAAGGTTTTACAGAAAGGAACTTCTAAATGCAATTAGACTTCTGTTTATCTGGGTGGCTCGTATTTTCCAAAAGAGAAATACCAGAGAAACAAGGCCACAGAATTACTTAGCTCAAGAGTTAAATTGTTGATAAACTTTTTGTATCCTTCTATACTGCTTTTACGAGCCTCCGTGGTGGTACAGTGGTAAAGAGTCCACTGCCAATGCAGGAGACTTGGGTTTGATTCCTGATCCAGGAAGAGCCCCTGGAGTAAATTTCTCCTCCATTAAGATCTAAAGTTAAATTTAGGTTATATATTTCTTTTATTGTTCAAAATACCTTTGCCACAGTTTTTCTTACCTGAAATTTGACTTTTTTACTTATGTTTGTTACCAGCTGCTTGAAATGATACCTTTAAGAAGGTTTAAATTAGTCATGGAAATAGAAAATTTCAAATTTATACAGTGAAAGCTTATCAAAACTAAATTTTTTCTTTAGTGTGATTATTTGATTAATGTCTGTATTCCCTTAAACGTAGACAATAAGGTTTGGGACTAGCACAGTGACAGACACTCAAAAAATATTAGTTAATTGATAAATTTAAGAGTGAGTCGAAACTTTCACTGAAGGCTATTTTGTAAGAATTGATAAATCTCTTTAAAAAGTGTACTTATTCCATTTTAATTTTTTTAATGATAATGGTGAGGATTAATTTTAGATCCCCTTCATTGTTTAAAAATAACTCCTAGATTAAATTTTTTTTTCTGTTTTTAGTTGCAAAAAAGAATAGTCATTCTAAAAGGAAAATAAAGCCTAATTTGTTGAAATCCATTTTAAACAAAAATGATTTCTCTTCTTTCCCTGCAAGAAATTCTCCATTTCTGTCTGCATTAGATGCCACCAACTGTCAATTTGTTTCTTCACCCCAGAGAACACAACCATGGAAGCAAGAATTCAATAGTATGGTCAAATAAATTAAACTGTCTACTGGAATAACCAGGGAAAGGGTTTTCCAATTTAAAGTATTTTTCCTTTTTAAAGGGGAGAATATTTGACAGTCTATGAACACAGTAGTCTTTTTCACAAAAGTAAGCTATTCAGAATTTAAGGTCTTGGGAAATCTTTATTGTAAATAGAGATGTCCTTCTCAAAGAATTTAGTGTCATTCTTTTGAATTTCAGATAAGATGGTAAAAAAAATTCATCAAGCAAGAACGTAAGAACAAACATTAGTGTTGTTGTTTTCAGGACTCACTTTATAGAAAGAAAAGAAATGCCAGAGGAGCAAAACTACAAAACTACTTAGCTCAAGAATCCAATTGTTGATTAACTTTTTGTTTTAGTCCTGTTTATTGCTTTTACGAGCTTCCTCAATGGCTCAGCAGTAAAGAATCCACCTGCCAATGCAGGAGATGTGGGTTTGATCCCTGGGTCAGGAAGATCCCCTGGAGAAGGAAACAGCAACCCACTCCAGTATTCTTACATGGGAAATCCCATGGACAGAGGAACCTGGCAGGCTGCAGTCCATTAGGTCACAGAAGAGTTGGACATGACTTAGCAACTTAACAGCAACTGCTTATTATGTATTCTTTCAACTGTACCTGACAAAAAAGAGTCATTATATAAATTCAGCCTGTAGGGCTTGGACTTCAAAAGTCTTCACTATCCTTCATTTCCTTCAAATGAAAGTAATATTCTATATTGTATACCCATTTTGTGTATACCTGCCCTCCTCCTCCTTTTCTGCTTTCCTCTTTGCCCTCTTTCCTTTTCCCTAGGCCTTTAAAAACTTTTTTTTTTTCAGTATTAATAGTTCACTTAGAGGAAGATTAATTGCTGCTGAAAGAATTAAGTTTGAAACATAAAATATTTCTTGAATTTCTACTAAGGTACACTTATTATTGCCATCATGTTTTTGTTGTTGTTCAGCTGTTAAGTTGTGTCTAACTCTTTGCGACCCCATGAACTGCAGCATGCCTGGCTTCCCTGTCTTGCACCATCTCCTGGAGCTTGCTCAAACCCATGTCCATTGAATCGGTGATGCCATCCAACCATCTCATCCTCTGTCACCTCCTCCTCCTCCTGCCTTCTATCTATCCCAGCATCAGAGTTTTTTCCAATGAGTCGGCTCTTTGCATCAAGTGGCCAAAGTATTTGCAACTGCCCCATAATAATATACATATTAATATTTTAACACTTATTTGGTTTTCCTTGAACGTCACGATTTATTTTTATCTGATGTCAGCTCCATTTATGGCAACCAACTGGCAACTGCAAATCACAATTGCTATGACAAGCTAGATATGAAAAATGCAAGCATAATTTTGGTCTTGATTGTTGTACTTGCCTGAGTCATGGCTTGCATCATCTCCTGCAGTTCTGTTTATGATTCACAAATTTTATTTCCACTATATCCTTTTCAGTCTCACATAAGCATCAGTCATACCGTATAAAAATGTGAGGACAATTTGCTTTGGTAGGCAGACCTAGATAATTTTTTTGGCTGCTATAAGAATTTTTAGCCTTTTCTTTAAAGCAAATAATAAACTTTATGCCCCATTAAATGATCTTTTTTCCTGTTTGATGTGTTTAAAGTCATGGTTAGAGGTTATTTTAAATATGATTCTTTATTAGTTAATGAGCTGAACAAATTATGTCATCGCATTTTTGCAGGTTGGGAAGGGCTGTGGTTTGTTCTAACATGATGGTAACATATTCAAAGTAAAATTCTGAGCCAAAGTAGCCATAGATGACTTTACTTAAGTGCATTAGACCCTAATAGTTTATTCTAAAAACATACTTTGCTCTTTAATCTACTGCTTTCAATTCTCCCCTCTTTTTGTGTTAAAAATTTCTAAAGTCTGGAAATGTTTCATTTGTTTCATATTTTGTTTCATATTTAAAAGCTATGCAGCACCTCTATGTTCATAGCAACTCTATTTGCAATAGCCAAGACTTCAAAATGATCTAAATATCATCAACAGATGAATGGATAAAGAAGATGTGATACACACACACACAATGGACTACCACTCCATTAAAAAGAATGAAATAATGCTATTGGCAGCAATATGGGTTGAACTAGAGATTATCATACTAAGTGAAGTAAGTCAGAAAGAGAAAGACAACTACCGTGCGATATCACTTTTATGCAAATTCTAAAATGCAATACAAATGAACATTATGTATGAAACAGAAGCAGGCTCACAGACATAGAGAACAGACTTATGGTCACCAAGGGCAAAGGGGAGTGGAGGAGGGATGCACTGGGAATCTGGCTTTAGCAGACGCAAACTATCACATGTAGAGTAGATAAACAACAGAGTCCTACAATGAAGCATGGGGAACCGTATTCAATATGCCGATGTAAACCACAATGGAAAAGAATATTAAAAAAAATGTATGTATGTATAACTGAATTACTTTGCTATACAGCAGAATTTGACACAAATTTGTAAATCAACTGTACTTCCCTGATGGTTCAGACAGTAAAGAACCCACCTATAATGCAGGAGACTAGAGTTCAATTCCTGGGTCAGGAAGATCCTCTGGAGAAGGGAATGGCTACCCTCTCCAGTATTCTTGCCTGGAGAATTTCATGGACAGAGGAGCCTTGTGGGATACAGTCCATGGGGTCTCAAAGAGTCAGACACAACTGAGCAACTAATACTTTTACTTTCATACTTTTTTTTTAATAAAAATCTTTATTAAGAGAGGTATTATGCTTATAGTCAATTAGAATATAAATGTATACTCACATTTTTATGGAAAAAGATGTATAGATATATAAAAACAGGTTTGGAACACTACATACCAAAATGTAAATACTGAATAAGAAAGAATAACTCTAAAGAAAATATAAAATGCATAATAGTTATATAGAATATACATATATAAATGTAAAAGTTTAAAAAAAAAAAAAGGTTATATAGAGTCAATTTCCAGAGTGTAGAAGGTAGGTAGTGTGGATAAATGCTAGGTATTTTGTCTACATTATCTCATAGTCTTCACAGCAACCCCATAAAGTGCAAATATTATTTACAGAAAAAGAAAGAAAATGCATGAGAGAGTACGTTTTAGCAAGGATCACATTTATCATCTTTGAAATTATTTGTGAGACACCAAGATTGATGCTGAAGACACCAAGTGGTATGAGTCTTTCTTTTAGAAAGCCTTTGGTATGGTTGAGACAAGGCATATCTTTGGAAAAAAAAAAAAAAAAAGAATTACTTGCTAAGTGCTGTTAATCCTAAAGTAGTGTCTCCCACAAAAGGGAATTAATCTTGGGGTCATTGAGCTTACCTAAAACTCTGTCTTAGCAGAGAAGTCCAAAATGAAGTGGAACGCCGCTATTTTTGCATGAGTCCGTTTATTGCCATTGCATCCTTTTTTTTGAGAATTTAAAAAAATTTAATTGGAGGATAATTGCTTTAGGTTTCTGCCATACAACAACGTGAATCAGCCATAGAAGTATACAGATGTGCCTTTTCTCCTGAAACTCCCTTCCAGCCATTGCATTCTTAGAAGAGTTGAAATACATGTCTCCTGACTATTTTTTTTTTTTTTGAAGTAGCACTTAGAAGGATACCTTCTGTACAGGAAACAAAATGTTCTTACCTTAGGTATCAAATCCTATATTATTTGACCGCTCTGGCAAGTGAAGCTTGTTAGTTTCAAGTGTAAAGATAATTTTATTGAATGGTTGGCAGAAAGATTCACTATCTAATAAAGAAATAATTATTAATCTCTTTGTATGTTTAATTTTGTTTTTTTTTCAAAATGTACTATTGTAGGAGATATCCCTTTAATAGAAACAGTTTGCGATTGAAGCTCATTTTTGAGGTCAAACTCATTGCTAGGGACCATTTATGTAGAACAAATAAGTAACAAATAGGTAAGCTTGGAATTCAAAATTACCAGTTCTGGTTTGAATAAGAGATTAAAATGAGTTTATTAAGCTCTCATACAAATTTGAGATAAATATTTCTCAGTTTGAGAGCAAATAAACACAGTAGATATGCTTCATAGGTTTTGCTTTCCTTTTTTATTATCAGAGCTTGAGAGAAAAGGAAAAGAGGCATTACACATGGAGAGATTAGAAAAAAGTGTTACCCATCTCAGCGTTCAAAACTTTTTTTGTCAAGCACTTTGGAAGAGAAATTTTGGCATTTGATTTGAGGAATTTAGAAGATGGATTTTTTTTTTTCTTAAAAAAGTTCTGGGAAATAGAAAATGCATTTCACATTTATTGTATTCTTTGCTGTTATGTTTGAGACTATTGATCTTTTTGTCTACTTTTTCCTTCATACTCTGAGGCTTTCAGTTCTTACATGTTTTAGCAAATCATGGATTATTTTTTTTTCTGAACTGACCATATACTCCATCACATACCTTATTACTAATTTGCAGCAAGTTGTATCTTCTCTGTGCTAATCTCTCACATAATATATAAGTCTAATAACTAGTTATTGTTAACAGTATATATCCTTATATTCTTACTCATGGCAAAAGTAAATTTTATATGTATAGTAGTTCACCTGTGAAGGGTTTGTGGTACACTAATGAACTGTGCCCTATATTACAATAAGCCTACATAGCAAGGGATGAAAGGACCAATTGGCGCTGAGACAAAAAGCAACTCACCTCTAGGAATTAAGACACTTGGGACCTTTGAAGACCATGGCAGCCAGGAAGCTGAAAATCAAATTCCAGGTAGACATTTTGATGATGTTAAGCTTCTGACTGAATTGAAAAAAGAAAATTTGATTATTTATAAATTGCTTTTTAATTGCTCAGCCCAAACTACAGGGAGGGAACACAGTCCCACACATCAGCAGAAAATTGGATTAAAGATTTACTAAGCATGGCCTTGCCCACTGGAGCAAAACTCAGTTTTCCCCACAGTCAGTCCTTCCCATCAGGAAGCCTACACAAGCCTCTTATTCTCATCCATCAGAGGGCAGACAGAATGAAAACCACAATCACAAAAAAATAACCAAACAGATCACATGGATCACAGCCTCTTCTAATTCAATGAAACTATGAGCCATACTGTGTAGGGCCACCCAAGACAGATGGGTCACGGTGGAGAGTTTGAACAAAATGTGGTCCACTGAAGAAGGAAATGGCAAACCAATTTAGTATTCTTGCCTTGAGAACTCCATGAACAGTATGAAAAGGCAGAAAGATATGACACTGAAAGATGAACCCTCCAGGTTCCAATATACTACTGGAGAAGAGCAGAGAAATAGCTCCAGAAGGAATGAAGAAGCTGAGCCAAAGTGTGAGCAATACCCAGTTGTGGATGTGTCTGAAAGTGAAAGTAAAGTTCGATGCTGTAAAGAACAGTATTGCAAAGGAATCTGGAATGTTAGGTCCATGAATCAAGGCAAATTGGAAGTGGTCAAACAGGAGTTGGCAAGAGTGAACATTGACATTTTAGGAATCAGTGAATTAAAATGGACCAAAATGGGTGAATTTAATTCAGATGACCATTATATCTACTACTGTGGGCAAGACTCCCTTGGACAAAATGGAATAGTCCTCATAGTCAACAAAAGAGTCTGAAATGCAGTACTTGGGTGCAGTCTCAAAAATGACAGAAAGATTTGTTTGTTTCCAAGGCAAACCATTCAATATCACAGTAATCCACTAATGCTGAAGAAGCTGAGGCCGAACGGTTCTATGAAGACCTACAAGACCTTCTAGAACTAACACCAAAAAAAAGAGATGTACTTTTCATCATACAGGACTGGAATGCTAAAGTAGGAAGTCAAGAGATACATGGAGTAACAGGCAAGTTTGCCCTTGGAGTACAAAATGAATCAGAACAAAGGACAACAGAGTTTTGCCAAGAGAACACAGTGGTCATAGCAAACACCCTCTTCCAACAACACAAGAGATGACACTATAAATGGACATCACCAGGTGGTGAATACCAACATCAGATTGATTATGTTCTTTGCAACCAAAGATGGAGAAGTTCTATACAGTCAGCAAAAACAAGACTGGGAGCTAACTATAGCTCAGATCATGAACTCCTTATTGCCAAATTCAAACTTCAATTGAAGAAACTAGGGAAAACCAGAGGGCCAGTCAGATATGACCTAAATCAAATCCCTTACGATTATACAGTGGAAGTGATGACTAGAGTCAAGGGATTAGATCTGATAGACAGATTGCCTGAAGAACTATGGATGGAGGTTTGTAACACTGTATAGGAGGCTTTGTGATCAAAGCTATCCCCAAGAAAAAGAAATGCACAAAGGCAAAATCGTTGTCTAAGGAGGCCTTACAAATAGCTGAGAAAAGAAGAGAAGTGAAAGGCAAAGGAGAAAAGGAAAGATATATCTATTTGAATGCAGAGTTCCAAAGAATAGCAAGGAGAGAGATGAAAGTCTTCCTCAGCAATCAATGAAAAGAAATAGAGGAAAACAACAGAATGGGAAAGACTAGAGATCTCTTCAAGAAAACTAGAGATACGAAGAGAATATATCATGCAAAAATGGGCAAATAAAGGACAGAAATGATATGGACCTAACAGAAGCAGAAGCTGTTAAGAAGAGGTGCATGAATACACAGTAGAACTATACAAAAAAGTTCTTAATGACCCTGATACCCACGATGGTGTGATCACTCACCTAGAGCTGAACATCCTAGAGTGCAAAGTCAAGTGGCCCTTAGGAAGCATCACTACGAACAAAGTTAGTGGAGGTGATGGAATTCCAGTTGAGCTATATCAAATGCTTAAGATGATGCTGTTAAAGTGCTGCACCCAATATACCAGCAAATTTGGAAAACTCAGCAGTGACCATAGGACTGGAAAATGTCAGTTTTCATTTCAATCCCAAAGAAGGGCAATGTCAAAGAATGCTCAAACTACCACACAATTTCACTCATTTCACATGCTAGCAAAGTAATGCTTAAAATTCTTCAAACTAGGCTTGAATAGTACATGAACTAAGAACTTCCAGATGTTCAAGTTGAATTTAGAAAAGGAAGAGGAACCAGAGATCAAATTGCCAACATCCACTGGATCACAGAAAAAGCAAGAGATTTTAGAAAAACATCTGCTTTATTGACTACCCCAAAGCCTTTGGCGTGGATCACAGCAAACTGGAAAATTTTTAAAGAGATGGGAATACCAGACCATATTACCTGCCTTCTGTGAAACCTGTATGCAGGTCAGGAAGCAACAGGGAGAACTGGACATGGAACAATGGACTGGTTCCAAACTGGGAAAAGAATACATCAAGGCTGTATATCGTCACCCTGCTTATTTAACTCATATGCAGAGTACATGATGAGAAGTGCTGGGCTGGATGAAGCACAAGCTGGAATCAAGATTGCCAGGAGAAATATCAGTAACCTCATATATGCATAGGACACAACCCTTATGGCAGAAAGTGAAGAGGAACTGAAGAGCCTCTTGGTGAAAGTGAAAGAGGAGAGTGAAAAATGTAGCTTAAAACTAAAAATTCAGAAAACAATGATAATGGCATCTGGTCCCATCACTTCATGGCAAATAGGTAGGGAAACAATGGAAACAGTGACAGATTTTATTTTCTTGGGCTCCAAAATCACTGCAGATAGTAACTGCAGCCATGAAATTAAAAGACGCTTGCTCCTTGGAAGAAAAGTTATGACCAACCTAGACAGTATATTAAAAAGCAGAGACATTACTTTGCCAACAAAGGTCCATTTAGTCAAGGCTATGGTTTTTCCAGTAGTCGTGCATGGATGTGTGAGTTGGACTATAAAGAAAGCTTAGTGCTGAAGAATTGATGATTTTGAATTGTGGTTTTAGAGAAGACTCTGAGAGTCCCTTGGACTGCAAGGAGATCAAACCAGTCAGTCCTAAAGGAAATCAATTCTGAATATTCATTGGAAGGACTGATGCTGAAGCTGAAAGAGCCGGGTCACTGGAAACAGCTTGATTCTGGGAAAGATTGGAGGCATCACTGACCCAGTGAGTATGAGTTTGAGCAGGCTTTGGGAGATGGTGAAGCACAGGGAAGCCTGGCGTGCTGCAGTCCCTGGGGGTCACAAAGAGTTGGACATGACTGAGTGACTGCACAACAACAATAAATTGCTTTTTAAAAATTAAGAAATGCATGATATTAATTTTTTACAATATTTTGTCACTTCTCAAAAGTTGCAGTTTTTCATACTGTTAATTTTTTTACTATCACGTATATATACACTGAAGTGGCTTACCATTCCCTTCCCCAGTGGACCACATTCTGTCAGACCTCTCCACCATGACCCACCCATCTTGGGTTGCCCCACAGGCATGGCTTGGCTTCATTGAGTTAGACAAGGCTGTGGTCCTAGTGTGATTAGACTGACTAGTTTTCTGTGAGTATGGTTTCAGTGTGTCTGCCCTCTGGTGCCCTCTTGCACCACCTACCATCTTACTTGGGTTTCTCTTATCTTGGGCATGGGGTATCACTTCATGGCTGTTCCAGCAAAGCACAGCCGCTGCTCCTTACCTTGGACAGGGCTATCTCCTTACCACCACCGTTCCTGACTTTCAACGTGGGATAGCTCCTCTAGGCCCTCCTGTGCTTGCTCAGCCACCGCTCCTCGGGTAGCTTCTCCCGGCCAACGGCCCTGGCCTGGGCGTGGGTGGCTCCACCCAGCTGCCATCCCTGGCCTCGGGCGCGAGGTGGCTTCTCCTGGCCGCCCCTGACCTCGGACGTGGGGTGTCTCCTCCCGGCTGCCACTGACCTCGGATGCGGGGTAGCTCTTCTCGCCCACTGCCCCTGACCTCGGACGCTGGGTGGCTCCTCCTGCCGTTCCTGCACCGTCACAGCCTGGCACTCTGGGCCGCTGTCCCTGACTTTGGAGGTGGGGTAGCTCTTGGCCATGCTTAGTGCACCAGCCCACTGCCCTTGCCGTCAGAGTCGACTGGAGAAGGGAATGGCAAGCCACTTCAGTATTCTTGCCTCAAGAACCCCATGAACAGTATGAAAAGGCAAAATGATAGGATACCAAAAGAGGAACTCCCCAGGTCATTAGGTGCCCAACACGCTACTGGAGATCAGTGGAGAAATAACTCCAGAAAGAATGAAGGGATGGAGCCAAAGCAAAAACAATACCCAGTTGTGGATGTGACTGGTGATAGAAGCAAGGTCTGATGCTGTAAAGAGCAATATCTCATAGGAACCTGGAATGTCAGGTCCACGAATCAAGGCAAATTGGAAGTGGTCAACAAGAGATGGCAAGGGTGAATGTCGACATTGTAGGAATCAGCGAACTAAAATGGACTGGAATGGGTGAATTTGAATCAGATGACCATTATATCTACTACTGCAGACAGGAATCCCTCAGAAGAAATGGAGTAGCCATCATGGTCAACAAGAGAGTCCGAAATGCAGTACTTCGATGCAATCTCAAAAATGACAGAATGATCTCTGTTTGTCTCCAAGGCAAACCATTCAATATCACAGTTATCCAAGTCTATGCCCCAATCAGTAACGCTGAAGAAGCTGAAATTGAACGGTTTTATGAAGACCTACAAGACCTTTTAGAAGTAACACCCAAAAAAGATGTCCTTTTCATTATAGGGGACTGGAATGCAAAAGTAGGAAGTCAAGAAACACCTGGACTAACAGGCAAATTTGGCCTTGGAATGCGGAATGAAGCAGGGCAAAGACTAATAGAGTTTTGCCAAGAAAATGCACTGGTCATAGCAAACACCCTCTTCCAACAACACAAGAGAAGACTCTACACATGGACATCACCAGATGGTCAACACCGAAATCAGATTGATTATATTCTTTGCAGCCAAAGATGGAGAAGCTCTATACAGTCAACAGAAACGAGACCAGGAGCAGACTGTGGCTCAGATCATGAACTCCTTATTGCCAAATTCAGACTCAAATTGAAGAAAGTAGGGAAAACCACTAGACCATTCATGTATGACCTCAATCAAATCCCTTATGATTATACAGTGGAAGTGAGAAATAGATTGAAGGGTCTAGATCTGATAGATAGAGTGCCTGATGAACTATGGAGTGAGGTTCGTGACATTGTACATAGACAGGGCTCAAGACCATCCCCATGGAAAAGAAATGCAAAAAAGCAAAATGGCTGTCTGGGGAGGCCTTACATAGCTGTGAAAAGAAGAGAGGTGAAAAGCAAAGGAGAAAAAGAAAGATATAAGCATCTGAATGCAGAGTTCCAAAGAATAGCAAGAAGAGATAAGAAAGCCTTCTTCAGTGATCAATGCAAAGAAATAGAGGAAAAGAACAGAATGGGAAAGACTAGAGATCTCTTCAAGAAAATCAGAGATACCAAGGGAACATTTCATGCAAAGATGGGCTCGATAAAGGACAGAAATGGTATGGATCTAACAGAAGCAGAAGATATTAAGAAGAGGTGGCAAGAATAAAAAAGATCTTCACGACCCAGATAATCATGATGATGTGATCACTAATCTAGAGCCAGACATCTTGGAATGTGAAGTCAAGTGGTCACATATTACATGATTCTATTTACATGAAATACTTGGAATAGACAAATTAATGGAGACAGAAAGTGTATTAGTGGTTGCCAAGGGTTTGGCGAGTTGTTGGTAAATGGGAAGTGACTGATAATCCATATGGAGTTTCTTTTTGGAGTGATAAAAATGTTCCCAAGTTTGTGATAATGATGATGGTACAGCTCTGTGAATGTGATAAACTTCATTGAACTATGTACTTAAATGGGTGAACTTGATGGTATATAAATTATATATCGATAACACTGTTGAAAGTAACTCATGGTTCAACTATTTGCAAATATTTTCACTATGACAGAAACGAAAGGCAAAGAGGACGCCATGAGCACTAGCAGTAAATAGCCAAAGGTTAGCAGTGAACCAAAGTACTCTGAATCATAATGGCTATTCAAGACCATAGACAGCAACACGCAGATTGTGCACTTTACTCCCATTTCCATGTGACACTCTAAAATTGTGCAAATATAGGTAAACTAGAGGAAAACAATGGAGAAGGCGATGGCACCCCACTCCAGTACTCTTGCCTGGGAAATCCCATGGGTGGAAGAGCCTTGTAGGCTACAGTCCATATGGTCGCGAAGAGTTGGACACAACTGAGCGACTTTACTTTCACTTTTCACTTTTATGCATTGGAGAAGGAAATGGCAAGCCATTCCAATGTTCTTGCCTGGAGAATCCCAGGGACAGGGAACCTGGTGGGCTGCCATCTGTGGGGTCGCACAGAGTCAGACACGACTGAAGCAACTTAGCAGCAGCAGCAGAGGAAAACAACATTTTAAAAGATAATTTTCCAAAACACGATAAAAGCATATAGGTATAAAAATGAACATATATTAAAGATTTATTATTTAACCCATTCAAAATGGGAACTAGACAGATGTTATAATCAGTTCAAAAGGGAATTAAAAACATATAAAACATATATTCATTGACTATAAATAGAAATAAATTTCAATTTATAGAATTAAAAAATAAAGACAATAAAAGGGCTCAAATCAGATGACTTGGCAGAGTATGCTATATGTAGACAGTGCTCAACAATGAAAGGCCACAAGCACGTGACCAGGAGAGGTACCCCCTAGACAAGGCATAGTTTTCTACTGAAAGACATTTTTTCCCCCTCACCAAATGTTTGCCCAAATAGACCATAATGCGGTTGGAGGCTTATTGTAGAACTAGGATGAGGAGTGAGAGCAGAAAGGACACAAAGATTCAACAGTTTGTGCCCAGAGCTGTAGACCTGACAGGAATGATGGAAATGCATACCAGAGGTAAGAGAAAGGGAAGTTTATTGTGACAAGAGGCAGTAGGTTGAGGAGTAGAGGGACACACATGCAAAAAAAGGGAAGGAAAGTGCCGCCTAGGTAAGGGAGAGGAAAACGAAATAGATGGGCTTTGACATATACTTGATCAGATGGACAGCGCTGCAGAAACAGTCCAGGCTATATTCCTGTTTTTAAAATGCAAGGTTCAGTTGTTACTCAAGACTGCTTTTTCAAGTGACCAATTTAACTATTAACTAGTTTGCCAACATCAATTTGCCAAATGATGAATTCATAAGAAAATCAGTTCACCAATTTGTTTCAGTTTTGCTGTAACATTGGCAAATAGCTCATTCAATGAATTGATTTTCAATGAGTTGATTTACTTCCAGATTTTGATTCCCCAGGCAAACCTGCTTGCCAAAGTTGAGTTGCCTTTTGTAAGCCATACTCTTCATTCATTTATGAAGAATTTATGCATTCATTCACTGGCAATTTTTCAAAAAACCTACTGTGTGTGTGGCATTATTCTAACAGAGAACTTCCTGCCAATAGATCTGATGAAGGAAATGGTTTCATCCACTGTGTAATTCATAATCGACAAAGATGACTTATTTCCATGAAATACATTTCCCCAATATTATAAAATTACAAGGATATACCTAAAACAGAAGTCTAAATAGATAATATGAAGACATGAGAAACTATCTAAAAACTAAACTATCTAAAAATCCAACAAATATATATGAAGCCTTTTCTCTTTCCTGAATTGCCCTAAGGAGTATTTTAAGGGGTGCTGGGGTCCAGCCCTGGTGGATCCAGGGAATTCGAAGGTGGGGACGGCGTCGGCATCCTTGGAATAATACATATTTAATTACAGATATATAGAGAGATTAGAAACAGATAGTGTAGTAGGAAGATTAGTGGAGAAAAAGAGGCTGAATAACTTGGATTACGTGGAATAGCATCCATGCTCCAGATGGGAATTCAGCCAGAAAAACCGGGAGCAAGAAAGAAACGACATGGGGGAATCAGTCTTTCCGGAAACTGATCCAATTTCTTTATTTTTGGGTTTGCTTATATACCTTTTGTTACATATAGGGATGAATACAGAGTCACACGGGGGGTCATCAGTCCTGACCTTTATCAAAATCAGGTGCTTCACATAAATGTATAAAAAAAGATCTTAGGGATATTACATCATCTTCTGGCCATGAGATCTGCTGACATTTTATGTTCCTTTCTTTCTGATAACAAAAAAACTTATTTTTTCCAAGGGTGTTTTTTCTTAAACCAGGCACCACCCTCCAAATAAAGTTGCATTCCTATAGGGTGAGGGTGTAGTGAGTTACAATCAAGAAAGGAATTTATTTAACCCAAGGTTAACATGATTAATCTTAAAGGTTAATACTTATTTCTCCTATATGCTTAAAGGTTAATACTTATTTCTCCTATATGTTAGTTATATTCGTTATAAGGGAAGGGAACATGGAGATTTAGCAGCAAACATCAGCCCAACAAATGAAAATCCTTTCACCAATGTTCCCCTTAAGATCTATTTAGTCTTAAGATAGTGATAAATTACATTTTTACATAGCAAGAACACAGTGATTTACAACAAAGCACAGTGATCTACTACAAAAGAGAAAATCCATTAACTCAAAAAGTCTAGTATTGCTAACCTTAAAAACTACTATATTTCCTTTTCTATATTCCAAATACATTGATTAATATATTCCAAGGTGCCTAAGGATATGGAGGCCTGGCAGCAATCATTGACTCAACAAGAAGAAAAAGCCCTATGCTAATTAAGACTCTCAAAATACTCGAAAACTCTCTGTGCTGTTTATGGTTAAGAAGTAGTAAACAATCATGTTCATAGTGGCAGGAGTATGGATAATCCTGTCACACAAGCTAGTCTGTCAGCAGAGAGGTTTGACCTGAGACATCCTTGTCCCACCCAGGGCAGGGAATTAGCAGCAATTATTGACACAACAAATGAAAAACCCTTCACCAATATAATTCCTAACCAACCCACTATACTAATAATTTCCAACTCCCCAAAAGAATTTGCCTTTAGTAAGTCTAAAACATCTCGTGCCTCCCAGGTTGGGAGGCTGTAAACAATCACATGTGGCCGGACGAACCTATACAGATGGGCTAGATAACCTTCAGAGGAGTCCGTAAGCTGAAACACTCTTGTCACGCCCAGGAATTTTTATTGCCTTGGAGCTGCACGTTTACTCCTTCTCCGAGAGAAACGGTTATGGGGGAGAGCCCCCCGTAAAGTCAGAGGTGTAGGTGAGAGCATAAAACAGACTCTGGTTTTGGGGTTAGATGCTCGGAAATAGGGGGTTTCCTGAGGCTTGATCACGCCTTTGCGTATGCCAAGCCTCCTTCCTCATGACCTTTGCCATGGGCGGAGTTCCTCACACTGGCCCCCGGCAAAGGGGTAACAAGTGTACTACAGGAAAAACTGAAGGAATGAATAAGCTGAGTTTTTAAAATCCATGTGTAGGGTGCTTGATACGGGTCATCTATTCTTTCCAGAGAAATGATGCTATGAACAGGTATTAGATTCCTGTGTTAGCTCACAGCACTTTAGTACTCAATGTAGCAGTGAGCACAGCAAGAGAGACACAGTGTGTGATGCAATGTAAAAAGTAAGGACTTTGGAATCAGACCTGAATTTGAGTAGTTGGGTAACCCTGGGCAAATTACTTATGCTCTCTGAATCTCATCTTTAACATGAAAATGATAATGTCTACCTCAAAGCAATTGGTGGTCAAATGAGATAATGTAATATGAAAATCCTTTTCAAAGTATCCCTATCTTTTTATAGGTAGAAAATTAAAAAAAAAGAAAATTACACATCTACCCTCCCCTTTTATTCTGTTTTCTCAAAAAGAGCAGATTAAACACAATTTAGTATTTTAGTAACTCTGGTTCATCAGCTATTTGTATTGTAATGTGGTAAGTGGTGCCCTCAGGAGCAGTTTGCTTATATAGGGCTATTTCTTATACGTTAAATTATCTTAGAGTGTTCTTTTATGTTTTTATAGCTTTAGATGCCTCACCTTCACTGTAAAATATCACTCTGGCTGTTATTAGTGTCTATGTCTAGCTTTATTATGTGCTACTCTTAATCTTCTGGGAGAGAACCCAGAGGACTTTATTCATTAGAATTGCCTATACACCAAGTAGACACAGGCTCTGAGAATTTAAAGACTCTATCATGAAGAATACATAGTCTTCCCTCATGTTAAATATTCCATAACTCCCAATATTTTTTCCTTCATGATATTTATTAAATGGTGATGTCATAAAAAAAAGAATACATAGTCTTTGCTATTTCTGTGATTGTGTGTACTCACTGCATTGCTTAACTGTCTTCAATATGTTTGCCTTGTTTGCATCTAGCTTTGAGGTCATATAGGCTTCCTTGGTAGTTCAGATGGTAAAGAATCTGCAATGCAGGAGATGCAGGTTCAGTCCCTGGGTTGGGAAGATCCCCTGGAGAAGGGAATGGCTACCCACTCCAGTACTCTTGCCTGGAGAATTCCGTGGATAGAGGAGCCTGACAGTCCATGAAGTCATACATGAATATTATTAACCTCATCATATTTCTTTAATATAAAACAAAAAGAACGTTGACAGTGCTAGTTAAAAAGGCATTTGTTATGATGGAGGTGAAAGTAAACAAGAGAAAAAATAGAATGGCAAGAAAATGGGCACCTGGGAGAATCATTTAACAGTAATTCTGAAGGTCCAAGAGCAAATTCTGGAACCTGTAAATATTATGCCTGGGCAATGGGCAAAAATAAGTAAGTATTCATTTATGGGATGATTCATGCACAAAGCTAGTCACTGCAACTTTGCTGTAGTAGAGAAATACTGCAAACAACCTAACTATACAACAAAAGGAGATTGAGTAAATAATTATGATATATCCATGTAATGGAAAACTATCAACATCTGAAAAAATGAAGATGCTGTTTGTGTACTGATATTGAATGGCCTTCAAGTTTATTTGTTAAGTTAAACAAAATCAAGATGCAGAAGGGCATTAATAGTATATTGTCATTTCTGTAAGGAAATGAATGAAAAATGTAATCTGATACTACAGAAATAAAAAGGATCCTAAATCCTCTATGACCCACCTCCCAGAGTATTGGAAATAAAAGCAAAAATAAGCAAACGGGACCTAATTAAACTTAAAAGCTTTTGCGCAACAAAGGAAACTATAAGCAAGGTGAAAAGACAGCCTTCAGAATGGAAGAAAATAATAGCACATAAAGCAACTGACAAAGAATTAATCCCAAAAATATACAAGCAACTCCTGCAGCTCAATTCCAGAAAAATAAACGACCCAATCAAAAAATGGGCCAAAGAACTAAACAGACATTTCTCCAAAGAATACATATGGATGGCTAACAAACATATAAAAAGATGCTCAACATCACTATCGGAGAAATGCAAATCAAAACCACAATGAGGTACCATCTCACGCCAGTCAGAATGGCTGCTATCCAAAAGTCTACAAGCAATAAATGCTGGAGAGGGTGTGGAGAAAAGGGAACCCTTTTACACTGTTGGTGGGAATGCAAACTAGTACAGCCACTCTGGAGAACAGTGTGGGGATTCCTTAGAAAACTGGAAAGAGAATCGCCATATGACCCAGCAATCACACTGCTGGTCATACACACCGAGGAAACCAGAATTGAAAGAGACATGTGTATCCCAATGTTCATCACAGCACTGTTTATAATAGCCAGGACATGGAAGCAACCTAGATATGCATCAGCAGACGAATGGATAGGAAAGCTGTGGTACATATACACAATGGAGTATTACTCAGCCGTTAAAAAGAATTCATTTGAATCAGTTCTAATGAGGTGGATAAAACTGGAGCCTATTATACGGAGTGAAGTAAGTCAGAAAGAAAAATACCAGTACAGTATACTAACGCATATATATGGAATTTAGAAAGATGGTAACAATAACCCTATATGCGAGACAGTAAAAGAGACACAGATGTATAGAACAGTCTTTTGGACTCTGTGGGAGAGGGCAAGGGGTGGGATTATTTGGGAGAATGGCATTGAAACATGTATATTATCATATGTGAAACAAATCTCCAGTCCAGCTTCGATGCATGAGACAGGATGCTCGGGGCTGGTGCACTGGGATGACCCAGAGGGATGGAATGGGAAGGGAGATGGGAGCGGGGGGTTCAGGATGGGGAACACATGTACATCCATGGTGGATTCATGTCAATGTATGCAAAACCACTACAATACTGTAAAGTAATTAGCCTCCAATTAAAATAAATAAATTTATATATTTTTTAAAAAAAGGATCTTAATAGGCTCAAAGAGGAACTAAAGAGCCTCTTGATGAGGATGAAGGAGAAGAGTGAAAAAGCCAGCTTAAAACTCAATGTTATAAAAACTAAGACCATGGCATCTAGTCCCATTACTTCATGGCAAATAGAAGGGGAAAGGGTGGAGCTCATGATAGATTTCCTCTTCTTCGGCTCTAAAATCACAACAGATGTTGACTGCAGTCATGAATTAGAAGATGCTAACTTCTTTGCAGGAAAGTTATGACAAACCTGGACAGTGTATTAAAAGGCAAAGACATCACTTTACTGACAAACATCTGTATAGTCAAAGCTATGGTCTTTCCAGTAGTTGTGTAGGGATGTGAGAGTTGGACCATAAAGAAGGCAGAGCACCGAAGAATTGATGTTTTTGAACTGTGGGGCCGGAGAAGATTCTTGAGAGTCCCTTGCACTGCAAGGAGATCAAACCAGTCAATCCTAAAGGAAATCAGCCCTGAATACTCATTGGAAGGACTGATGCTGAAGCTGAAGCTCCGATACTTTGGCCACCTGATGTGAAGAGCTGACTCACTGTCAAAGACCTTGATGCTGGGAAAGATTGAGGGCAGGAGGAGAAGGGGGCAATAGAGGATGAGATGGTTGGATGGTATCACGGGCTCAATGGACATGAGTCTGAGCAAACTCCAGGAGATCATGAGGGATGGGGAGGCCTGGCATGCTGCAGTCCGTGGGGTTGCAAAGAGTCAGAAATGACTTGGCGACTGAACAAGAGGCTTCTATGAACAATTGTATGCTAACAAACTGAACAACCTAGAAGAAATGGAAAAATTCTGAGACGTATATTACTTACCAAGACTGAATCATGAAGAAATAGAAAATATGAACAGAGCAATATTAATAAGGAGATTGAATCAAAAATCTTCCAGTAAAGAAAAGCCTAGGACCATTTGTCTTCACTGGCTAATTTTATTAAGCATTTTAAGAAGAATCATTTCCATTTTTCCCCAAACCCTTTCAAAAAGGGGGAACACTCCTAAACATTTTATGAGGCCAGGATTTCCCTGATATCAAAGCCAAATAAGTGCAATTTATTTTTATTTCTAGGATGCAAGGATGGTTAAACAATCACAAGCCAGTAAATATCATAAATCATATTAATAGATGAAAGAAAAAAATCATACGATCTTCTCATAAACACAGAAAAAGCATTTGACAAAATTCAACATTTGTTCCTGATAAAAACTGTTAACCAAATTATGTATAGAAAATGTATCTCAACATAATTCCTGCAGCCTTCCTGCTGGTGAGAAAGAGCCATTTGACTTCCAAACCAGACGGAGGCAGTCCCTCTGCTCTCCTCTCTCTTGGCACAACCAGAGGGCAACATGGACATTGCATTCAGTGGACAACAGTGGCAGAAGGATTTAGTTTGGTGTGAGTGACCTATAATCATGAAACTTTCATTTTTTATTGGTAAAATTAGACAAAATACAACAGCTGTGTATAATTAAAGCCCAGGCAACAAGATAGTGATTATAAATTTATTTTATAATGAAAAACATGTATACAACATTTACCATGTGCCTCACTGCCAAATCCACAAAGTAAAAAATATATATATTATATATAATTATTAATATATTATATATTATAATATATTATAAATATAATAATTATATATAAAAATATTATATAATTATAATTATTATATAATTATAATTATTATATAATTATTAATATATTATATAATTATTAATATAATATATAATATATATTATATATTATATATTAGTGGTTTCTAATCTTGAACATTAGAATCACTTGTAGATTTTTTTTAAAAAATGCTGTTGTCTGATCAATGCTTATAGACATTCTAACATAACTTGTCTGGGGCACTGAGATTTTTGTAAGTTCTCAGGTAAAGTTTGAGCTTCTCTGGTGGCTTGACGGTAAAGAATCTGCCTGCTAAGCAGGAGACTCGGATTTGATCCCTAGATCAGGAAAATCCCCTGGAGATGGAAATGGCATTTGCCATTATTCTTGTCTGGGAAACCCCATGGACAGAGGAGACTGGCAGACTATAGTCCATGGGGTCACGAAAGAGTCTGACATGTTAGCAACCAAACAATAACAAGTCAGATTTAGAAGCACTGCACTAATATGCAGCAATGTTTGGAAACTAATGATATAGCCTTTTTAATCCTCTTGCAAAACATATTTTTAAAATTATACAACAGACATTTATTTGGACCTTCTGTGTGTCAAGCATAGGGATAAATGCCAGGGCCTACTAGGGAACCAGATATTTATAAATACTTATCATCTGGCAAGCATCATTTATTATGGAATCCCAGGAGGAGGGAAGATTCTGCCAGAGAAGTTTTCAAGGAGGAGGTAAACTAGGTCTTGAAGAATGAATAGAAATTATCCAAATGGATGGGGAGAATATGGAATGAGGAGAAATTGTATTTCTGGTGGGGAGAGAATATGGTATAAAAACATTTAGGATATATTTGGTTAGGGTATGTATTGGAATGTGGTATGAATGATCAGAGATAAAAATGGAAAAGCAGACTGGGATTTTGTGATGAGCCTCAGTAGTTCAGGAGTTTGGAGTTTATTATGCTCAAGTTTAATGTCTGTTTTCAATTTCTCCCAATGACACAGAAAAGTCTATGAGAGTGGATTTCTTATTAATAGTTCAGAAGCCAACGGGAATGTTTCATGGAGAGTGAGGATCAGATTTGTTTTTGGAAAGATCACATTGGTGATAGGATAGGGGGAGGACCAAGGACAGTGCAATAGAAGAGAGATGAAATGGTAGGATTAGAGAAGGATGAGTAGGTGCACAGGATATGAAAATGTCTTAGTCTGCTCAGAGTGCCGTAACAAGATACCAAAGACTGGTTAGCTTAAACAGAAATTTATTTTCTCATAATTCTAGAGGCTAACAGTCCTTGATCAAGGTTCCAGCCAATACAGTTTCTGGTTAAAGTCCATTTTCTGGATTATAGATGGCTGCCTTCCTGATGTGTGCTCACATGACTTCTTTTCATGTGCTCTTGGAGAGAGGGGAGAGAGAGAGGGAGCTCCTTGGTGTCTCTTCCCAGAAGGACACTAATCCTATTGGATCAGGGCCTCACTTTTATGACTTCATTTATCCTTGATTACCTCTGTAAGGATCCTTTCTGCAAATGTAGTTACATTGGGATTGGGAGTTCAACATATGAATTTGTGGGGGGAGATAGTTTAGTCTATAGCATAGGGTGTCTTTTGATCCATCAACGACTATGACAGCACTTGTGCTCTCTGTTCACAGTGAAGAAAAACAAACAGTTTAGTAATCTATCAGAGCTGGGGGTTTATCACCTACCAATTGAGTGACCCTGGAGAAATCTCTTACAATCTTTTAGTTTTCTTACCTGTAAAATGAACATAATATTTGAGAATTGCATGAGACAGTGGAGGTTTCTGGCCTTGGGTCTGCCAGGTGGTGGGTGATCAGAAATGGTTAGTTTTGCATATTGGCATGTACTTTGCTGATTTGTACTTTACTTTAGAGTCACCATCTACCAGCAAAAAGGGAGTAACCATAGGATTCAATGCAAAAGAAAGCAAATCTACATCTTTCCCAGGTGATTTCACAGAGTGTACTGCATTGAAGGGGGACCTGGACTGCCTTTACACATGTGAATATGGTATGTGAACTTCTTCTGTTCAAATATCTGACTTTCAACTCTTCATTATTTTGTGGTCACCATTCTTGCTAGCCAAGTTCTCTGATATTTATGAGATGTTTTAAGTAAACATTAGGAAATAATACAATGTAAAATATTGCTAATAGAAAACAGCAGGGGGAAGGAAAGAGGTCCTTTTAATTTTTATTACCAATCTAACTTAATTAAAATTCCCAACTGAGATTAAGGTTATCTGGGGAAAACACAGAGAGGAAATCTGAACTAGCAACATGAATATTCTAAATAGTAGGTCAACTGGGGCTTTCTGTACTTTGAGGATTCTATGAGTATATCTTTTTTGATTGCAGTTACACATTAGCAGAATTTGAAATAGAAATACAGCATA
Source organism: Capra hircus (assembly GCF_001704415.2). Lineage (NCBI taxonomy): Eukaryota > Metazoa > Chordata > Mammalia > Artiodactyla > Bovidae > Capra > Capra hircus. Next base: position 48,303,299 of record NC_030811.1, read on the forward strand.
TGTCAATAACAGCACTATATCAGTTTCAGTCTTTTTAAAAATTTAGAAATTATATGGTTGTTTTTTTTAAAATATATTAGGCTTGAATATAAGCATTTACAAACTGCCAAGGAGTATCTTTTATGTAAGTGGAATTGGTTATGTTTTCAAATTCCAGATAACCTCTGAAGGAGACTAAGTTTTGTTTCAATTTTTGTCTTTTCACTGAAAAAGCTGAGTACAAATTGCCTCCAGTAGGAATCTGTGTGCTTTAATCAGAGACCTGGGAACATATGTAGGGGAGGGGAAAGAGAGGGCAGTTGCTTTCCTGAGCTGTTTCTTAAAAATTTTATTTTATTGAAATATAGTTGATTTACAATGTTGTGTTAGTTTCTGGTGTATAGCAAAGTGATTCATATATATATATATATATATATAGACACACATATTTTTCACATTTTTAAATTATGATTTATTATAGGATATTGAATATAGTTCCCTGTGTTATACAGTAGGACCTTGTCTTTATTCATTCTATATATAATACTTTGCATCTGCTAATCCCAAACTCCCAATCCATCCCTACCTTACCACTCTTCCCCCTTGACAACCACAGGTCTGTTCTCTAGGTTTGTGAATCTGTTTCTGTTTTGTGGATAAGTTCATTTATGTGATCCTTTAGATTTCACATATAAGTTATATCATATGTTTATCTTTCACTTTCTTGGTTCACTTAGTATGATAATTTCTAGATCCATCCATGTTGCGGCAAATGGCATTGTTTTATTCTTTTGTGGCTGAGTAGTATTCCATTGTACCTTCTTTATCCGGTCAGCTCTTGATGGACATTTAGGTTGCTTCCATGTCCTGACTATTGTCAGTGGTGCTGCTATGAACATTGGGGTGCATCTTTTGAAGTATAGTTTTGTCTGGGTATATGCTCAAGACTGGGATTCTGAATCATATGGTGATTCTATTTTTAGTTTTTTTGAGGAACCTCTCTACTGTTTTCCACAGTGGCTGCACTAACTGACATTCCCACCAACAGTGTATGAGGGTCCCTTTTCTTCATACCCTCTCCAGCAGACATTCCCACCAACAGTGTATGAGGGTTTCCTTTTCTTCATACTCTCTCCAGCATTTGTTCTTTGTAGGCTTTTTAATGATGTCTATTCTGACCAGTTTGAGGTGGTACCTCATTATAGTTTTGATTTGCATTTCTTTGATAATTAGCAATGATGAGCATCTTTTTGGCAGTCTATTGGCCATGTTTGTGCCTTTTCTGAAGAAATGTATTAAGTTCTTCTACCTATTTTTTGATTTGATTGTTTGTTTGTTGTTTTTTGTTATTGAGTTGTGTGAGCGGTTCGAATATCTTGGAAATTAAGCCCTTGCCAGTTGCATCATATCCAGATATTTTTTCCCAGTCTGTAAATTATCTTTTCATTTTGTTTATAGTTTCCTTTGCTGTACAAAGCTTATAAGTTTGATTAGGTCTCATTTGTTTATTTTTGCTTTTATTTCTATTGCCTTGGGAGACTGACCTAAAAAAAAACTGATAAATTTTATGTCAGAGAATGTTTTGGTTATGTTGTCTTCTAAGAGTTGCATAGTGCCATATCTTATATTTGTCTTTAAGCCAACTTGAGTTTATTTTTGTGTAGGGTGTGAGAGTGTGTTCTAAATTCATTGACTTAAAAACAACTGGCCAACTTTCAGATCATGCAGTCCTAAGTGAAAACAGCTATCATTTTCATTTTGTAGTAAAGAAAAGCAATAATAAGGACTCTAAAATTTAAAAAATAATGGTTATGATGGCTACTACCACAAGAATCCCAGCATGGCAGAATTAGAGAGGGACCTGAGACTCACTTATTCAATCTCCTTTCCTTTTAAGAATAAGAAAATGAAATGACTTGATCAAAGTCTAACATAGTTTGTTAGGGAGTGAGTGTTAGGATCTACAGATACTGACTGTTCCATGAAATGTGATATTTGCCCCTGGGAAACTTTATATCTTTCTTTTTTAAAACTAAAGCAAACTCATCATTTAAAAAATATACCCTTTGACTTTGTTGGGTGACTGATGAAAGAAAGTATCATTTATAGACTGAATATCTGTGTCCTTTCCAAATTCATATGCTGAAGGCTTAATTCTTATAGTGAAGGTATTCAGAGATGGGGCGTTTGGGAGATAACTAGGTCTGGATGAAGTCATGAGCATGGGCCTCTCCATGATGGGACTCAGTTCTGTTCAGTTCAGTTGCTCAGTCGTGTCCCACTCTTTGTGACCCCATGGACCACAGCATGCCAGGCCTCTCTTTCCATCACCAACTCCCGGAGTTTACCCAAACTCATGTCCATTGAGTCGGTGATGTCATCCGACCATCTCATCATCTGTTGTCTGCTTCTCTTCCGCCTTCAATCTTTTCCAGCATCATAGTCTTTTCCAATGAGTCAGTTCTTTGCATCAGGTGGCCAAAGTATTGGAGTTTCAGCTTCAGCATCAGTCCTTCCAATGAATATTCAAGACTGATCTCCTTTGGGATTGACTGGCTGGATCTCCTTGCAGTCCAAGGGACTCTCAAGAGTCTTCTCCAACACCACAGTTCAGAAGCATCAATTCTTTGGCACTCAGCTTTCTTTATAGTCCAACTCTCACATCCATACATGACCACTGGAAAAACAATAGCTTTGAATAGATGGACCTTTGTTGATGATGGGACTGCTGCTGTTGCTGCTGCTGCTGCTAAGTCACGTCAGTCGTGTCCGACTCTGTGCAACCCCATAAACGGCAGCTCACCAGGCTTCTCTGTCCCTGGGATTCTCCAGGCAAGAATATTGGAGTGGGTTGCCATTTCCTTCTCCAATGTACGAAAGTGAAAAGTGAAAGTGAAGTTGCTCAGTCGTGTCCGACTCTTAGCGACCCCTTGGACTGTAGCCTACCAGGCTCCTCTGTCCATGGGATTGTCCAGGCAAGAGTACTGGAGTTGGGTGCTGTTTTCTTCTCCAGATAATGGGACTAGTGCCCTGATAAGAAGAGAGAGATCATGGAAAGAGAGAGATCTCTCTTTCTTGCTGTGTGTAGACATAGCTAGAAGTGGTCATCTGAAAAACAGGAAGGGATCTCTAGCTGGGGGACTGAATTGGCTGGCACCTTGATCCTGGATTAGTCATCCTCCAGAACTATGAGAAATAAACTTCTGTTGTTTAATAAGCCATTCAGGCTGTGGTATTTCGTTATGGTAGCCCCAGCAGGCCAAAACAGTAACCAATCCACTAGAGATGTATTAGTAATAAACACTACTTTTTAAAAGTAAAAACAAATATATATATATATATATATATATATTTAAACTATACCTGACTTCTTTTTTATAAAAACACAAGTAATTTATTAAAATTTGAAGTCAAAAACATAATTTTAAAAGATTTACTCCTATGTCAGGTGTGATAAAGTATGGATGCTTTCTTGAAATTCAGAATCAGAGCCAAGAGTATCACTTTCAGAATGTTCGAGAACATTGAGTTTACTTCTAATTGTCTTTGATGAAACAGCCACCATTCTACTCTCTTTCTGAACAGTAATGTAGTTTTTTCAAAGACTCATTTTTAATTGGTTAATTAAGCAACCATTTTGCCTGACTCCTTTGCTTTTGTGCTTTACAGATGAATCAGAGCAGGAATGTAGGTCCTTCCTGGTTGTTTCATACCGAGTGATTTTTGGTATATTCACCTGTTTTGGTCATTTTCCCTGAGGAACACCGACTATCTTTAGATAATTCCTCTACTTTTCTTTGACTTCCAGTTCCATAAATTACATCTGCTGAAAGATTTCTCCCCTTTTTTAAAAAAAGGACAAATTTTGTGAAATATTGTATTTAACCAATTGTTCATTCATTCAACAAAACTTTTTTCGAACACCTATGTGTTGGAGAAGACTCTTGAGAGTCCCTTGGACTGCAACGAGATCCAGTCTATTCTGAAGGAGATCAGCCCTGGGATTTCTTTGGAAGGAATGATGCTAAAGCTGAAACTCCAGTACTTTGGCCACCTCATGAGAAGAGCTGACTCACTGGAAAAGACTCTGATGCTGGGAGGGATTGGGGTCAGGAGGAGAAGGGGACAACAGAGGATGAGATGGCTGGATGGTATCACTGACTCGATGGATGTGAGTCTGAGTGAACTCTGGGAGTTGGTGATGGACAGGGAGGCCTGGCATGCTGTGATTCATGGGGTCGCAAAGAGTCAGACACAACTGAGCGACTGAACTGAACTAAACTGATGCTAAGCTCAAAAAGAAAATAGTTGGTTCTGACTCTGGAGTCTCATGAAAGGGGCGTATCTGTGAATACACTATTTACTCCTGGAAGGCAGGACTCATCTGTTTTGCTTACCATTTTATTAACATTGTCCAGTAAGAACAGAGAGTAGTCAGTTACTCTTTTGAATGGCTTCAGATAGAAGGTGATATTTTGTTGTTTTTAATCATTCAAGTAGACTTTTCTGAAAATAAAGATAGGAAGAGATGTGTTACAGAACCTGGCAGTAGTTTTCATCTGGTTCCGTGGTATTTGACATCGATTTCATCTGATTACAGCATGTGATACCCGATGCCCATATTGAAAGCTACATTTTCAGCTGAAGACACAGGATCCCAGAACTGGAACTGGGAACTGAGCTCTCTGCTGTCAAAATCTAAAAAAACCACTAATACTTTGATCAAGAGGAAGAAAAGAGAGTGAATTATTGGGAAAGAAAAAAACAAACCCACATTTACATGTATTGCATTTATTTATCACCTCACTAATACAACCTTCTAACTGGAAATACAATTTTCTAACTGGAAAATCAGACATTGCTACTACTGTTTTAGAGATGAGAAAAATGAGACTCGGAATGACTGAACAATTTGTTCAAGGTTGTACAGCTATTAAGTGGTGGATCTTGGATTTGAATCTAGTTGTTTCTGACTTCCAAGTCTAGCAGGCTTCAAAAAACTCATGTTCTTTCTACTATATCTCCTTACCAGCAGGGCTAGATGCAATCTTTATGCAGCCAGTAAATTCCTATAGTTTTACTATCTGCCATGTCTCCAAATTCTTAAAATCTGGGTTTCAATCAGCTCAGTGAAAACATGAGTGTGAAATCCAAGTTTCATTTAACCCCCTGGAAACTCATATGGGATGAAGCTTCATGTGATTACCATGTAACTCATCCCCTTTTTGTCAAATAAAGGAAAAGAAGTTTGGGGGATGGGTGTAGAAGGAAGGAGGTGCACAGGGTGGGAGAAAAAAGGAAGAGAGAAAAAGAAAATATTCTTGTTAGGTGGCACGGGAAATTATAGCCATCTTGTAATAACCTATAATGGAATAAAACCTGTAAAAATAGTATATTATTATGCTGTACACCTGAAACTAACACAATATTGTAAATTAACTATACTTCAATTAAAAAAGAAAAACTTGCTAGTGAGTGGCTATATGTTTATAGCATATATATATAAATATAAATATATATATATATATAGTTTTATATAGTATAACTGTTTTTCTCTCAATTACTTCCTGGAAAGCTACTAATACTTCTCATCTGAGTTTCTGTCTGACTACTGACTCTCCCTTTTCAGAAATACAAGGTTGAGGTTCTCTCTAACTGGCAGTAGAATATGAGAAATGGACCGGGAAACAGGCTATCTGCTACACTTTTAGTTCAGATAATATTATCTGCATCCAGTCCCCAGCATTTGCTGCTTCCAAGAAACATAAATTGGTCAATTTTCTGGCTTTTATTTTTTCACCTCAAATAAAATCCTTTTCTTTTGTGATAACTAGCTCCTGGAAAATGGCAACTATTAATCCCCCAGCCCTTTGATGTGGCAGCTACAAAAAAGAGTAATGGAGTTACTGATTTTTTTTCCACTTCAACTTCTAATAAGTCTAAGCGAGCTTTAATGACCCCACTTGGAATTTGAAAAGGACCTCACAGAAGTAGAGTAGGGATCAAAATGGAGTTGAACATGTCAAATTTAGGTTGCTTTCCTGTTGCTGAGTCTTTATCTTGAGATCCCTTCTTGCAGCCACCAGAGTCACAATGAGGAAGGCTCTGATGGAAAGCTCTACCCACCACCTCTTGACAAACCCATCCTGAGAAATGTTCTTTGACAAAGTGGCAGTGGACGTACTGCCCCTCATCACTGTCAGGGAATGACAGGAGGCAGGGATTCAACAAGGGGAGGGATTCTCCTCTTGGCTCACTGTCTCCCGGCATCCCCTGATAGCCTGGGTCTGGATCCTGGCTCTGCAGGAAGTACTATTCTCCCTCTGGGTCCAGCACACTCTGGGGTAGGAAATCATGTTGCAGCTTTGGCTTTGCATCCAAGCTCAGAGAAGTTGACAGTGCCAACACAAGTGAAAGCTCCTTCTCCACTTCTGATTAAGGGACAGGAAGCCCATGCTGTCTTCCCTCTTGAGTACCGCTGTGCTTTGTGACCACCAGGGGTTGCCTAGTTGAGCCATTGCGTATTGGATTCAAGAGCCTTGCTTCTCTGACATTTCTCAGGTTTGCCTTGCAGTCTAACGTGTCAGTATTTTATGAACACTGTTCCTGGGCTTGAAAATTTCAAAGCACGTGGAGATTAGGCTGTGTGACCTTTTCCTCTAAGTCTGCTTCACTTCAGTTCTCTCTGCCTGCTTATTTTTCTTTCTCTTTTTCTGTGCCCCCTCCCCCTGCGTCTTCTAATTTGAGCTTCTCTAGAAGAAAGCTGAGCACAGAAGAATTGATGCTTTTGAACTGTGGTGTTGGAAAAGACTCCTGAGAGTCCCCTGGACTTCAAGGAGATCCAACCAGTCCATCCTAAAGGAGCTCAGTCCTGGGTGCTCATTGGAAGGACTGATGCTAAAGCTGAAACTCCAGTACTTTGGCCACTTCATGTGAAGAGTTGACTCACTGGTAAAGACTCTGATGCTGGGAGGGATTGGGGGCAGGAGAAGGGGATGACAGAGGATGAGATGGCTGGATGGCATCACCGACTTGATGGATATGAGTTTGAGTAAGCTCCGGGAGTTGGTGATGGACAGGGAGGCCTGGTGTGCTGTGATTCATAGGGTCACAAAGAGTCAGATACGACTGAGTGACTGAACTGAACTGACTAATTATCTTAAGTGCCACACAGCTTCAGTCACTCAGTTGTGTCTGACTCTTTGCAACCCCATGGACTGTAGCCTGCCAAACTGCTCTGTCCATGGGATTTTTCAGGCAAGAATACTGGCATGGACTGCCATTTCTTTCTCCAGAGGATCTTCCTGACCCAGGGATCGAACCTGCATCTTCTGCCTTTCCTGCAGTGGCATGTGGATTCTTTATCACTGAGCTACAGGGAAGCCATGCTTCTTTCAGTAGAAATAAATAATGTGCAATTTCCATTTTATAAATATTATACACTTGGTAAGGCAATTTTAAAAATTTATTGAAATTAAGCTGATTTACAGTGTTTTGTTTCAGGTATACAGAAAAGTGATTCAGTTTTATATTTGTATATATTTTTTCTTTTTTATATCCTTTTCCATTATAGGTTACTTATAAGATATTGAATATGCTCTGCTATACAATAGGTCCTTGTTGGTTATCTGTTTTATGTATAGTAGTGTGTACATCTTAATCCAAACTTGTAATTTATTCCTTCCCACCCCACTTTCCCCTTTGGTAACCATAAATTTGTTCTATACACCTGTGAGTCTATTTCTGTTTTGTAAATAAGTTCGTTTGTATCATTTTTTTAGGTCTCATATATACACAATATCATATGATACTTGTCTTTCTCTGATTTACTTCACTTAGTGTGACAATCTCTAGATCCTTATAAAAGCAGAAAGATTTGTTTTTTAATCCTTAATTCCATCATCAAAAATGACCCTCTCCTTCTTGAATCATTTTTAATAGCCAGGCTAGATATTGGTATCTCATTCATAGACATAAGCTTGTCAAATACCTGCATGCCAAGGCAGCTCTATGACCAGGGGAGACAGTGGGTGCAGTGGAAAGTGTAGACTCATCTAGGTTTGAAACTCTGTGAGGCTCAATCTCCTTAGGTATTAAGTGTTTGGGTAAAATCTATTCAAGGGCCTCCTTTCATAGGATAGATATTCAACAAATGGTATAATGATAATATAATTTATAAAGTAAAAAAGTGTCTTTGGGCTGCTGAGGGGAGTTCAGGCAGTGGCAACACTAAGGGCTGGGGTGAGGGAGAAGCATAAGCAAGAAGCCAGCTGGACAGAGGAGTTTCCAGAGCACATCTGGATTCCGCTCAGCTGGAGGCTCCCCTTGCTGCCACGGAGACTGTAAGTGTGGAGCCCTGAATGCTGCTTCATCTGAGAAGCCTTCCCTGAAAAGCCTTCCCATGAGGACTGGCGAACCCCTCATCCCACTCTGTGCCCACAGCACTTTCAGAGCTTTATTAATGAATCTATCACTTTATAAAGTCATTTAAAAAGCTTTCCTGGTGGCTCAGAGGTTAAAGCATCTGCCTGCAATGCAGGAGACCTGGGTTTGATCCCTGGGTCAGGAAGATCCCCTGGAGAAGGAAATGGCGACCCACTCCAATATTTTTGCCTGGAGAATCCCATGGACGGAGGAACCTGGTGGGCTACAGTCCACAGGATCGCAGAGTCGGACACGACTGAGCGACTTCACCTCACTTCACTCACTTCACCTACCTGTGAATTTCTCCAGAGTAGAGATAACGTCACACTCATTTTGTATCCTCAGAGGTGTCCAGTCCAGGTATTGTTAGGTGTGGGGATAGATGGATATGTCCGTGGGTAATGCACATTATCATTAGTGCAAATAAAGCTTTGCTGACTGAGAATGCTTGAGGGCAACAGAAATATGTATGTGAGTTTATTTTTTTGCAGTGATTGGGGCAGTTACAGTGATACAAGAAAAAAAAAGGATACCAGATTCTAGAATGGAGAGACCTATATCCTGTTTAGATGTATTTTCCATACATTTAGAGTACACACAAGCACTCCTTTTGGTTTCAGCCCTCATTCTCATTCAATATTTCTTAAAACATATAGGGATTCAGTGCTTCTTAAGCTTTTCCAAGGTAAAAATACCCCAAGGTAAAAGGGAGTGATTACCAGCCTGGTTGGGGTTGGGGAAAATGGGGACTGGAGTCAGAAGCTGAAATTGCTTTTGACAAGCTCACATTTTTTTTTTAAATCTTTAAAATTCCTGGACATTATAATATATATAAATTATTTTTATATCAAATAGTGTCTTAAGCTACTTTCCATTTTTTGACATCAGTTCCCCCTTCAAATCACTCAGTTAAATTGGCCTTTAGGGAGATGAAAAAACTGAAAGCCACTCAGTCTGTGTCCAGCTCTTTGCAACCCTATGGACTGTAGCCTGCCAGGCTCCTCTGTCCATGGAACTCTCCAGGCAAGAATACTAGAGTGGGTGGCCAGTCCCTTCTCCAGGGGATCTTCCCAACCCAGGGATCGAACCCTGGTCTCCCACATTGCAGGCAGATTCTTTACCATCTGAGCCACCAGGGAACCCCAGATAAGCTCTATTTATGCCTCGACTTGATGCTCTCCATGACCTCTCCATGTCCCACCACCAGGGAGGGGAGAAGGATGACCAGTACATGGTGTACTTTCCTGTCACCATAGTGAATGAAGGTATTTGATTCTTTGGAAAGTAAGGGTATTATACCTCTAGGTGACCAGTTCTCCCTTCTGAATACTTTTGACATGTGAGGCACAACTGCAGAACTGAAACTAATGGGCTTGTATAAACAATGGGAAATCTGTCTCCTTGCCTTTTATATTACTGTATGGCTATGTGTTGCATCAGTATTATTTGAAAGATATTGTTTGTTTTGGGACCATCAGCCTGTTGACCTGTAATTTTTTATAATTTTATTTTTTCCTCTTAGGACATCAAGAAAAATTGTGCTAACTATAAGTGTTAAGGGTTCAAGTATAGGGAAATTGTGTCCTAGAAGTGTACCTTGAAATTGACATATCAGTAAGTATGATGTTAGCTATGATTTATATATACTATTTATCAGGTTAAGTTCCTTACTATTAGTTCATTAAGTGTTTTTAGTCATAGAAGGAATAGTGCATATTGTCAAATGCTTTTTCTGCATCGATTAAGAAAATATGAGTTTTATTTTTATTCTATCAGTATACAGTGTATTACATTGACTCTCAAGCTTTCATAGCCATGTGATATTAATACTTGTTTTCACTACAAGAATGTATGCTTTCCTCCTCCTTACCTGAGCCTAGAGACTGAGCCTCTGAGAAAGGTTTTTGGCGTTGCTCCAGTGAGGCCTTCCTATTGGGTCCAATCCCCAGTAACAGGTGAGCGATGGAGCACATCGTTAACTACAGGGCGATAGTGCACAATCACAGATCCCACTTAAAGGCTGCTGCTGTGGTCTTTTACCCCCATCCCAGACAAGTGTGGTATGTGTATTAATAGGAAGACTTGGTTTAGATAAACCAGGTAATTTCATATTGGATTATCTTTTGTTGAATTCAATAATTCTATAAGAAAGAAAGAAAGTGAAGTCGCTCAGTCATGTCTGACTCTTTGCAGCCCCATGGACTATAGCCTATCAGGCTCCTCTGTCCATGGAATTTTCCAGGCAAGAGTACTGGAATGGGTTGCCATTTCCTTCTCCAAGGGATCTTCCCAAATCAGGGATCAAACCTGGGTCTCCCGTATTGCAAACAGACTCTGTACCATCTGAGCCACCAGGGAAGCCCCAATAATAATTCTATAGTACACATAATTTGAAAATTGGCATGTAGTATGACACACATCCTTGGGTCAAACCAGAGGTGTGGCTGAGGGAGGGTCACTTCAGGTCTTAGACACCCCTTGGTGGAGATACAATGTTTCTCAGGTCTCATTCACAATTTTCTTCTGAATCTTGAAGATTCAAATGCAGTCTATTCTTTTGTATTAAACTAATTCCATCTTTCTTCCTATTGTTCTTCTTTTCTTTCTTCCAGAATATTCATTCATTCAGCAGTCATTTATTGAGAACCCACCTGTGAGTGGGCCACAGTTCACAACCTCAACATCCAAGGAAGCAAAATGGAGGTAAACAGACACATTCCCAGAACAGCGAGATAGATAAATATTTTGACAGGTTCAAGCACAGAGTTCTGAGCACAGAGGAGGAACCTGTGGCCTGGCTGAGGACGGGAAGAGGTAGGCGAGGACTCTTTCTGACACAATAGCTGAAAGTCAGAGGGGCTTCGTCTGGATGAAGAAGGAGAACTTGTGTGTGTGTGTGGGAGGTGGGTGGGTGTGGGGACTGCAGGGGAGGGAACATTACATGGAAAGAATGGCTGGTGAAACAGCACGCATGAATGGGATTGAGTAGATGAATCTGAGGAAGGAGGTGAGGGAGGGTGATGCAACTAATATGCAAGCAATGAGGAGAGAAGCAAGAGATGGAAGCGAGGAGACTGGGAGGCTGCAGGCTGCTGTGGTCACTCGGAGGGAGAGATGTGCCCACCGAGGGCACTAAGCTGGGCCAGAGGGGCTGAGGGGGCACCTGACAAAGCCACCAGCTGCTGTTTTCAGCTGCGGCTCAGGACTTTGTATTTTGAGAACTTGAGGATTTATTCAAAATCCTGTCACGTATGGAGTGCTTTGGAATTTTGGAGAATTTGAGAAAGAATAAATATGCCGCTGAACTTTAAAGAGAACTAAATAAAGAACAAAACAGCAGGAAGTGCTGTGTGCAGAATAAGGATGGGACTCTTTATTTCTCAAGGGTGCTGGGCATGAAAGTTCCAAGGGGCAATTTATTTCCTTTATATACAGTTTCCCCTGAAATATTTGTTTATCAGGCTGTCAGAAGTGAACACAGTTGCAAAACGGGCAACTCACTTAATTTGAAGATGTAAAGAGCTTTTCTTATCTTCCTGCCTCTGACTCAAATAGCTGTCTTCTCTAAGAGAGAGTAAATTTTAGGGCAGAGCCTTTTGGCACCTAAGATACCTGATCCTAACTCACCTATTCACACATTTTGAAGTATTTATTCTGAAAACAGACATTTTAGCTCAGTCACTTTTGATGTGATGTGGAAACCTGAGGTTTTCTTGCAGCAAGTTCCCAAAATAACAGCTAGCAATGATATTTTTGTGTAGTTATTCATATTTTGTATCTTTGGGATATATGCGACTATAACAGATATAAAGCATGTATGGAGAAGGACTGGAGAATCTTTGGGAAGAATTTTCTTTATGGGTGTAGGTATAACTTAATTTTGGTTTTCCCAAGTGGTGCTAGTGGTAAAGAAATTGCATGCCAAAGCAGGAGACGTAAGAGATGCAGTTCAGTCCCTGGGTCGGGAAGATCCCCTGGAGGAGGGCGTGGCAACCCACCCCAGTATTCTTGCCTGGAGAAACCCATGGACAGAGGAGCCTGGCAGGCTACAGTCCATGGGGTCACAAAGAATTGGACACGACTGAAGCAACTTAGCATTCACCCACGCATACATATCTAACTTTTTACGTGATTCCCCTCATGTGTATGTAAATCAAAATTTCAAATAAATTGAGTAAATGGGTAAATGATTTTGCAGAATGAATATGCATTTTTCATTCATGTAATGTAATTTCCATGTATTGATCTTGCTTAAAGGAGGAATATTCTTGAAACCACTGAAAATTAAGGGTGAAAAACCACAGAAAGGCTTTAAGTTTATAGGGCAGCACTCTTCCAAACACTTGAGAAAATCACAATATTTTTTAGGACACCTATAAGGGAATTTGGAAGAAATCAGATCCTTGTGTTGGGAGGCAGTATTTCTGCTCTGCGAATGTAAACTTTGGTTCTAATGAGGTGAGCATTAGGCTTCTCAGTAGGGTTCCTCCTGAACCTTGAGGTATTAACAAGTTGCTGGGCAGAGAATAAGGGAAAATGAAAGCAGACACTAAAGTGACCCAAAGATAAGGGCTTCTGAGGAGTGGTGAGGTTTGCAATAAAACATATCCAGCCGAATTAAATAATGGCCGCGGTAAAAGAAAGCATGCAAATTAGAGCCTCCAGTTTATTCTTATTTGCAGGGATGATAGGAATTTAGAGTGGAGAGGTATAATTACCTTCCAAACTGCAGAATTCTTTCTCCTTAAAGATTCTATGTCTGTGCACTCCATCCCCCAAAAGAATTCTTGAGTCTGTAAGGTGCTGTTACTGACAGAGTTTATTATCTTCCTTAAGTGTACTGGGGCAGAAAAAGATGTTAAAAGAGCTCTGAAAATATGAAGATTCTGTTAAGGTCAGAAGGACAATGTTTGTCTCTGTTTGCACTCTGAGATAGGACTAGGACTTTTGTAATGGGACTAGATGGGACCATCCCTGTTTTTTAAACCTTGAGGGCTAGAATCAATGTCTGGGATAGAGGTGGGCAATAACTGTTTAAAAATTGCCAGCATTTTCTCTGTTTTCCTGCAGATGGAAGTCCGACTTGACTTCTGGGGTCAGATTTCTCCTTTAACAACAAAAGCAACACTTGAATAGGCCTTCTGGTTATGTAAAGATAAATGAAAGAGTGTATTTTGGAGTGGAAAGGTTTAATGCAGCCAGAGGCTAAACTGCTTCTGTTTGAAGTAAATGTCTAAAGTAAACTCTGAAAATGAATGTCATCATCAGTTGGGTGGAATAGCAGGATATTTTGGTTGGGAGCATAAAATGCTTTTACCTTTGAAAGTACCCTGAAGAAGGAGATTTGAGATGAGAAATCTTAGTTGAGAACTTGGCAACAGACTGCAGATTAGAGACTAAGGAGAGAGGGTGATGCTCAGAGCTGGTGAGGCTTGGTCTGTGGACCTGAGGCTTCCGAATGTACCGTCCAAACTGATGGTATCTGCTCCCTGCTACAATGGCTTTTAGCGCTGCCCAGCTCTCCGCGAGATTTTTGTTTACTCTTCTTGCCTAGTGCTGAGGGTGGACCTATGCCTGCGTGGGATCAGGCAACACTGACAAAGAGTGGGCCTGGAAACGTGAATCTAAGGAGTGAGCCAATGTGGTGGCATGGATGCTTCCTTTTGTGTCTTCCCTCGAGACAGGACAGTTGCTCTAATAATATGTTCATCCCTGGAAAGAAGAGATGTTTTCTTGAATTCTAAATTCCTGTCTGGGTCAACCTCTTGCCAGGATGATTAATAACAGTTACATCTATTTCCTTCAGCAGAAGGCCCTCTCCCACTTAGAACACTATGGTTGGACCTAAAGACCCTGATGAGAAAAATCACAGGGCAGAGTGACATCCCTAAAAGGACTGACTCCCCAGGTGGATGAAGTGCGTTATCTTGTTGGCTGTTTGGTCCTTGTTTATACTGGAAACTAATCTCTCTCGCCAAGGTGTTGAGAAGAGGGGATTTCTCCTTTCTCTTCTGTCCAGGCCAGTGAGTAGGGGCAGTGACCTGGCCAGACTCACCTTCCCCTTGGGTTGTCTGTAGCTGAGTTGATTGTGTGGGAGTTGGCCATTTGTCTCCCAAGCTAGCTTTATTTATAATAAGATGGCATCTTGTGCTCTACCTCCACCTCTGCTATTTTATTTCTTTTGTTTTTAAATTGGTTCAAGACTCAGTCAGGAAAAAGGAGTCTTTTTTTAGTCTCTCTCAAAACCCTACAAATTCTGCCAATGACTTACTCTGTAAATTGAGTCAAACTGCTTTGTACCTCCGTTTCTCCACCAGCAGACTGGAGCTGTAACAATGGCAACTGGATACGGGTGAAAGAAAGTGCCATAAATTATTGGCAGAAAGATGTAACTGCTGGCCCTACACCCCATGGTTGTATTATAATCACTGTTTGGTAACATTTTCTAAATCTTATTCAAGAGCCTTGCTGCTGTGACACATTGATTCATTTTGGCTGGTGCCATATGCTCCCATCTGCTCTGAGTGGTGTAATTGCTCTCAGTCATCAACATTAAGCACCCACAGCTAATTCGTGGGGAAAGACTCCAGCCCCATGGACCCAAATTCAGCTTATCTGTCAATTTGCTCCTGTGGAAAGGAGTCCAGTCACTCAGCATGTTTCTTCCTCTTGTCTTGGGAATTGATCATGATCCATTCAGGTATTCAGCTCTAACTTTTCATGGCTACCAGTAGGGACAACCCTTCTACTTCTGCAAAGAGAAACTTTGCCCTAAGTCTCAGAATGAAATCACTTGTTGGATCTTTGTTTCATAAACATTGGGTGTGCTGTTTTACTACTGGTTTGTCTGAGTTCAAATCTTTATTCTACCCCTCATTAGCTATGTAACCTTGGGCCAATGATTTAACCTCTCTGAGATGACATTTCTTGATCTGTAATATGGGGCTAATACCTACTATGCAGGATATTGTAAAGATTTAACTTAATGAGCTTATTGAAACACTTAGCACTATTACATGGCTGATCATAAATGCTCAATAAATGGTAGTGATTATTTTCCCTGGGATACATATTCTTTGTTAACAGGGCAATTATGAAGACACATGATCCTTCCTAACTTTCTCCACACGCATTTCTAGTTCTTTAGAAACTTACTCCTCAAATTATGGTCATTGGAACAATCAGTATTTATGAACTGTAGAGAAAACACATGTTGCTAATAAAGCACCCTGAATGCTAAGGCATTCTGGTGTGTGATATTCAGATTCATTCTTGCCAGGGTCAGGTTAACTGTTGATGCAGCCCATGCAAGCAGTATCCTTGCTGAAGGAATTTCAGGAAAGCCAGTCTTGGTGGAATTGCCATGTTAAAAGTGAATTCCTAAGAGTAAACACTTCTTAATGCAAATAAACTTAAAAATGATTTAGTTATATTGTGTAGATAAGGACACTTGGGCAAACAAACTAATAATTCAGGGAGTAGAATGAGTTGGCAATTTGTGTGTGTGTGTGTGTGTGTGTCCATGTGTCTGTGTATGTTTGGTCAGTTTCCAGATGACGTTTGATCTTTCCTATCTGAGGTACTTGGTTAGGATAGGAATAGCAATTAAAAAAAAGTATTCTGGGCTCTGCTGTCAATGTATTAATTAGCAGATAAATAATTAGAGTGAAATTGAGAAGTTAAAACAATATATATCTGGAAAGTAGTAGCTTAGGATGCAGGCCAAACAACCATCCTCACAGTGAATATTTTGGGAATCCTGAAAAGGGGCTGTCACTTCTCAGTAGGTCACCTCTGGTCACACTGGCCTCCTTGCTGGGCTCAGTACCCATCCAGGCAAGTTTCTACCTAAGGGCTCTTTGGACTTGCTTTTCTCAATGCCTGTAACACTCCCCACTCAAATGTCTGCCTGATTCTTTCCTCACCTCCTCAGGTCTCTGCTCGTAAAGCCCCTTCTCAATGAGGCCTTTTCTGACTCTTTTATTTAAGATGACAGCATTACCCACCATGCACTCCCTATTCTTCTTTCCTACTATTTTTTTCTAGAGCGCTTATTACCATCAGTGGTATGGTATGTGTTCTCTCATTAATTTGTTGGTTTTCTGCCTTTCCCACTGAAATGTAGGTTCATGAGGGCTGGATTTTTATTTGTTTTGTCCCATGTTCTACCTCTAGCCCTAAACATAATTCTTATCTCACAGTAGAGACTGTACATATGTGTTGAGTGGATCATTACTTTACATGCTATTTCTCTTATTTTAATAGAACACTGCAAGCTGGTTATTATTTGTATTTTGGGGATGGAGAAGCTAAAGCATGGAGAGACCAAGCACCTGTCCACAGAAGCTAATAAATGACAGAAACAGTATTTGAAGCTGGCCTACCTGAGTTCCAGGGTTTTATGTAACTACCTACTTGGTGAAATGGTAGTGATAGTATCAGAAACTGTACTTGTGGCATCAGAAAGATCTATGCTCCTGTTAAGTTTGCTGAGTGATAAGGGTAATAAAATAGTCTTTGACTGTAATGAGGCAACTCTGTCCCAACCTCCAGCAAGGGGAGAAGGACTAGAGGTTGAGTTAATCATCAGCGATCAATGATTTAATCAGCCCAGCCTATGTAATAAAGCCTGCACAAAAACTCCTCAGTAAAGTTCCTGGAGTTCCTGAGTTGCTGAACACATGCTTGTGCTGGGAGAATGGTGTATCCCAACTTCATGAGGACAGAGGCTCCTGGGTTTGGAACCTTTCTAAATCTTGCCCCGTGTACCTCCTTGTCTGGCTGCTTATTTGTACCCTTTGTAATAAGTTGTAAATGTAAGAAGACTGGCTTCCTGAGTCCTGTGAGGAGCTGTTCTGGAAAATTATGGGAACTGAGTGGGGGGTTGTTAGGAACCCCTGATTTATAGCTGGTTGGCCAGAGTATGGTGACTTGACACTTGTGGTTGGCCTCTGAAATGAAAGCAGTCCTGTGGGACTGAGGCCTGAAACCTGTGATGTCTGATGCTAACTACAGGTGGTTTATGTCAGAATTAAACTGGATTGTAGGACACCTAATTGATGTGGGAATGCTGGAGAAGTGTTGGAAAAGATACCACATGATTGGTGCCAGGAGTGAAAAAACCATTCAGTGCCCAAGACTGAACTGTGGAATCTCGGTCATACCCTTTTAGCTCTTCTGTTTCAGAAAATGCCACTTCTACACACCCAATTGCTGAAGCCAAACGCACTGGAGCCTTTCTCAATCCTTCCATTCATGCATTTGATCCATCAATAAGTTTGGCTGATTAAACTTCCAAAGTAATTCCCAATCCATACACCTCTCCCAAAACTGTCCTGGTGCAAACTGCCATCATCTTGCATATGGGTTTTTCCAATAGTCTCCTTAATCAGTCTCTCTGACTCCTCAGTTGTCCTACATCACAGAAAAAATATTGCAAGAAGCTGTTCATTGCCCATGATGGCAAAATGAGTGGGACTTTTACTTTCACAGTGCAGTTTCTTGACTGCTCAGTACATCTTTCATGGTGTTGCTTTCTCTGCAAGGACACCATTATTCCAGCTTCTAACTTTTGATGGTATCTAACTCTAGGCTGCTGAGTAAATAAACCTCTAGAACTTTTAGCCAAATTTTTCTTTTTAGATGAGCCCCATGTCTTGTTAACTTTGGAGGAGGATCCCGTCTATCCAAAGCAACTTTATTACTCCTGTGTCATCACAAAATGCAAAATAAAATCATATCAAGCTTGTTACTCAGGAGCTAATTGTTTAATGTGCTGTAAGTTGTTTTCTTTAGCTACAACTGTGGTTATATTTTATGTTTCTGTTACAAAACCCTAAGGACTGACTGGCTAAACCCTGAGTGGACAGGGCCAGCACCTTTACTGGATTAGGGAATATTTTGATTAGTAATTGAACAGTTTTTTTCTTTAGCTTTATTACTTTGGTATTGTCGGACTAGAAGTAAGTGTATGTGGCATGATGGAGACTGGGGAAGGATGTGGAAAAGAGAATAAAATAAATTCCCCTTCATAAAGAAGGGCAAGATTTGGGATGAGCTAGAGGCTTGATTGGGCGTGGCTTTGCTCTTCGATGCAGAATGCTCATGAGCGGCTGGAGAAGGCCATTTGTGCATGGGCTCTCGTGGCTGGGCTGGGAACTCCTGTGGCGCTGATTTTCCAAAGCACTTTCATAATTGCCTAGTGCTTCACAGGCATGGTCCATCATGTGAAGAGGGATCCTTAAGCAAATCTTCTGAAAAGGGCAGTAGCCCAGAGAGTCTTTCGTATAATGGGTGGCTTACCTCAGTCTGTTAAATCACCTCTAACTCACTTAACTGGCTCTGGAGAGGTATAATCAGTGGTTCTCAAGCCTGGCTGCACATTAGAATCATCTAGGGAGCTTTGCAAAATATCCACCTCAGGAGAATCAGATTGAATTGGTCTGGGTGGACCTGGGACTCAGTATTTTTTTAAAAATTTCCCCAAATGATTGTAATGTGCAGTGAAGGATGAGAACTGCTGGTTTAAGCAGTGTTTCTCAAATATGTCTGATGGTTAGAATTACCAGTAGAATTACCAGGATTCGTGTTAAAATCCAGACTCGCAGACCGTTGTTTGCTGACTTGGATCTTGCAGGTGAATCATAGAAATCTGAATATGTGATGGGAGCCCAGGTGGGTAAGGGCTATGTTTGTGACTTCATAATAGAAGGAAATTTCAGAGTCTTTGGGTTTGGCTCATGGAGCACTCTTTGAAATTTTGATGCTTCTTTGCTGAAAATAGCTTTTAAAGGACAACCCTTTGTTAAATGTATTAAATTTATGTTTGGAGATGGCATTTATACAGATCACATATGCGATTTTGTTGTATCCCAATTAGCATGTGGAAATAAACCTTTGTAGATGATAGGCATGAAAATGGCTCACTAAGGGATTGTTATTGTTGTTGTTTGGCCGCTAAGTCACATCTGACTGTTCGCAACCGCATAGACTGTAACCCTCCAGGTCCTCTGTCCATGGCATCTCCCAGGCAAGAATACTGGTGCTTGTGCTTAGTTTCTCAGTTGTGTCCAACTCTTTGCAGCCCCATGGACCGTAGCCCGCCAGGCTCCTCTGTCCACGGGGATTCTCCAGGCCAGAATACTGGAGCGGGTTGCCATGCCCTCCTCCAGGGGATCTTCCTGAACCAGGGATAGAACCCACGTCTCCTGCATTGGCAAGCAGATTACCAGGGAATTATATCCAGGTACTGATCCCCAAAGTCTGAAGTGTTTACTTTATCTGGAAAGAGTCTTCGCAGGTGCAATTTAAATTAAGGGTCTTGAGATGAGGAGATTATTTTTAATTATATCACAGCTGTCCTTACAAGAGACAGAGCAGAGACAGATCTGACATGTGTCTTGTGAAGATGGAGGCAGAGAGTGGTTACAGCTGAGGAAGCCAGCAGCCACCAGAAGCTAGAAGAAGCAAGGGACAGATCATTCTCTCAGGCATCTGGAGGGGGAGTGGTCCTGCCGGTACCTTGATTTCAGTCCAGTGAAACAGATTTTGGACACCTGGCCTCCAGAAGTGTGAGAAATTATATTTCTATCATTTTCAGCAATGAAATTTGTGATAATCTGTTATAACAGCGACAAGAAACTAACATAGTAGGGCTTCTTAAATTTTATAGTACATGTGAAGATCCTAGGAAATGGTGTACAACTGGAAATCTTATTCAGTGGATTTAGGGTTTTGCTCTCGATGTGGCAGCATTTTTTAGAAAGCTCCCAGATGGTGCTGATGCTGCAGGTCTTTGGGTTACACTTTGAGGAGCAAGTTTAAGAAGCTAAATGCTGAAGAATTAATGCTTTTAAACTGTGGTGTTGAAGAAAACTCTTGAGAGTCCCTTGGACAGCAAGAAGATTAAACCAGTCAATCCTATAGGAAATCAGTCCTGAATATTTATTGGAAGGACTGAGGCTGAAGCTGAAGCTGCGCTACTTTGGCCACCTGATGTGAAGAACTGATTCATTGGAAAAGACCCTGATGCAGGAGAGATTGAAGGCAGGAGGAAAAAGGGATGACAGAGGATGAGATGGCTGGATGGCATCACCGACTCAATGGACATGAGTTTGAGCAAGCTCCAGGAGTTGGTGCTGGACAGGGAAGCCTGGCATGCTGTAGTCCATGGGGTCACAAAAAGTCAGACGTGACTGAATGATTGAGCAACTGAACTGAAATGAAATGATAGTGAGAGACTGGCATGAATGTGTTCACAGAGGAGAGAAATCAGGAAATTTTATGAAGGTTTTCTAAGCTCATTCTTGTCATGTTTAACTTCTCCAATCATGTTTTATTTTCACTGACAAAAGGGAGATAAGAATTCAGGCAGTTGCCCAGATAATTGAGATATAATGAATTAGACCATTGCCTCGTTTCCCACTCTGGCAGTGAAGACCTGGCTAAAAATGGTGTGTCACAATTTTTAAAGTAACAAAGGAATAATTGCTTCAGCAATCACATCTGTAGTGTGTCATCATTTTCTGAATGCCAGTACAAATTTCTGTATCTATTTGGCATGAGTGTGGGTGCAGAGGGTTCATTTAATTTAAAAATCCATGAAAACTGAAAATTAGAAAGAACCTCCTCCCCATGAATAATTCTTGGTAGGTGTTTGTGAAGAGTTTTAACTCTGTAGTCTAGGACTGATTTAGCAGCAATGTTGAGTTTAGCATTAGCCTTGGGGTGGTTTTTAATTTGGTGTATATCTTCAGTTATTTTGGTACAGAACAGTGAAGGAGGAAGAATCTATTTATTTAAATTGCAGGCTCCTATGATAAGGGACAAGGTACAAATGAAGAGGGAAAATAATAATTGTGACACTTGGATGATGCTGAAATATACAGTTTCCCTTAGAGAACTATTCCTAGTCTTTTTGGAGGTGGCGATGTTTTTGGAAATTTGATTTTGGGCTCTCTCGTCTTTCTTCTTTAACATTCCTCTCCAGAAAACCTTGAGGATGTACAGTAGCATTTTATCTTTTTAAAAAGTTGTGGCAAAATATACATAACATAATATTTACTATTTGAACCATTTAAAATTGCACAGTTCATTAGCATTAAGTACGTAATCACTGTTATACAACCTCCATCACTATCTTTTTCTAGAACTTTTTCATCATCCCAGGCAGAAACCTTCTGCCCATTAAACAACAACTTTCCATTCCCCCTCCTCCTAACCCATGGTAACCACTATTCTACTTTCTGTATTTATGAATTTGCTGATTGTAGGTAACTCACATAAACAGAATTATACAATATTTGTCCTTTTTTGTCTGTCTCATTTCACTTAGCATAATGTCCCCAAGCTTCGTCCATGTTATAGCATATATCAGAATTTCATTTTATGGCTAAATAATACTCTACCATATTCATAAACCACATTTTGTTTACATATTCATCCATTGGTAGACATTTGGGTCATTTCTACTTTTCGGTAATTATGGATAAACGTTCTATCTTTTAAGATTAATATCAATCATGGTAAAATGATTTTTGAGAATTCTTGTCTTTCTTTTCAAGATAATGAAAGAACTTCCATGAAAACAGGGTTGAGAATCATTAAAATAGGACATGTACATTCTTTATAAGCATTACAGGTGAAGAAGTCTTAATGAATAGACTTTGTCAGCTAGGAGTTGATACTTGGAGGTGGAAAAGAACAAATATTCATGGGCAAAACTCCCTTCAGACCTGAGCTATAGGGTTGCTGTCCTGGGCCTACACTTTAGGCCCCACTCTGGCCCTCTTGCAACATTTTCCCCTGCAGGGATTAATGCCTGTGCCCATGTAGAGTGTGCCCCTTTTTTAGAGACCCCAAATTCCCTGCCCCTAGAGGTCCTGAGCTCACTTCCAGGGTCTCTTCTCTATGCTTGACACATGTGGGCCTGGTTCTAGGACTGAGAATTGCCAAGGGGCACTTGTTTACTCAGCAGTGGGAGTGGGTGGTACTTGTGACAGAGCCATCTTATTGCGATGGCTTCTCTTGGTGGGCCCTAGAGCACATGAGCTTCAGTAATTGCAGCATATGGGCCTGGTAGTTGCAGCTCATGGGCTCTAGAGCTTGGCTCAGTAATTTTGGCATCTGGGCTTTGTGTTCCATGGCATGTGGAGTCTTCCTGGACTAGGGATCAAACCTGTGTCCCCTGCATTGGCTGGCGGGTTCTTATCCACTGCACCATCAGGGAAGTCCCTAGAAGGCAGAGTTTGAAACTTGCAGCTTTCCCATTCTTGCCTACAGCCTCACACAGTGGAAACCTCCCACTCTGGTGTGATAGTGATTTAAAAGCCTAGTGTAAAACTTGAGAACTGACTCATTTCTTGGAATACAGAGTCAAGAGATTTTGGTCCTAAAGCAGCCTATTTCCTAATGAGTGGTTGGAATCTGAGAAAGGACCAACATTTTTAGACCACAGTCTCCTTGTGTTTTTAAACACAAGGTAGGGATAGTCCTACCTGCTCTGTTTACAATCTATTTACATATATGTTATGAAAATCAAACGTTTTGAAAACATCTGAAATGGCATATACAGGCAAGATGTTAAGGAGAATATGAGCAATAGTTAGTTCAGTTGCTCAGTCGTGTTCGACTCTTTGTGACCCTATGGACTGCAGCACACTGTCCATGGCCAACTCCCGGAGCTTGCTCAAACTCATATCCATCAAGTTGGTGATGCCATCCAACCATCTCATCCTCTGTCATCCCCTTCTCCTTCTGCCTTCAATCTTTCCAGCATCAGGGTATTTTCCAATGAGTCAGCTCTTTACATCAGGTAGCCAAAGTACTGGAGCTTCAGCTTCAGCTTCAGCCTCAGTCCTTCCAATGAATATTCAGGACTGATTTCCTTTAGGACTGACTGATTTTACCTCCTTGTAACCCAAGAGACTCTCAAGCATCTTCTCTGGCACCACAGTTCAAAAGCATCAGTGGACCAACTCTCACATCCTTGCATGACTACTGGAAAAACCGTAGGTTTGACTATACAGACCTTGTTGGCAAAGTAATGTCTCTGCTTTTTAATATGCTGTCTAGGTTGGTCATAGCTTTTCTTCCAAGGAGGAAGCCCTTTTAATTTCATGGCTGCAGTCACCATCTGCAGTGATTTTAGAGCCCAGGAAAATAAAATCTGTCACTGTTTCCATTGATTCCCCATCTATTTGTCATGAAGTGCTGGGACTGGGTGGTATGATCTTCATTTTTGGTGAGCAATGGTGGGGAATAAATTCTTATAGTCCTTTGGCTTGGAAGTATCGTACTACTTATGCAGGAGCAGTAGGGAAGCAGTAAGATTCTGACTTACTTTTATGTATGCTCATCTTTCTCCATCCTTTCCCTCATTTCCTTTTCCACCCTTTCTTTGTCATCTCAGTAGGAGAGAGGGAAGGGTTTTGTATGGGAGCTACCTGTGCTGGACTGGAGCAGCAAGAGCCTCTGCTAAGAAGTCTGCCTGAACTTGGGCAAGCTGACAAGGCAGCCTGACAAATGCATCCTGATGTCTCAATCCACTGTCAGTATGCCAAAGGCAGAAGTTTGGGTGATTGTCAGTGACATTCCAGCTGCCACCAGAGTCGAAGGCACAATGACAAAGTGGGACAAGTGTGTATGTAATGGCCTTCTGTTTCCCTCTCAGGATCCTTATCCTATTCTCTTTTATTTTCTGGTTTTCCTTTCCCCCATCCCAACCCTGTTCTTCAGCCATCCAGTTGCTGTGTTATGAATGTCCAAAGTTTTGCTTGCCATCAGCTTCATTCCTAAAAGAGTGAAGTCGCTCAGTCGTGTCCGACTCTTTGGTAGCCTGTGGACTGTAGCCCACCAGGCTCCTCCATCCATGGGATCCTCCAGGCAAGAATACTGGAGTGGGTTGCCCTTTCCTTCTCCAGGGGATCTTCCCAACCCAGGGATCAAACCCAGGTCTCCCACATTGCAGGCAGATGCTTTAACCTCTGAGCCACCAGGGAAAAGGCTTTTAAAATAACCTTGTTCCTTCTACATTGAAATCATAACACTAAAATTTCAAACTCTGAAAGGTAGTGTCCTAATTTAAATAGATTATACAAAGGTGGAAATTGATAAGCTTAACATACACAGAGGTGACTTGCTTTTATAATAAGATTGTTGAAACAACAGAATCTCTTATTGGTATATTGATATGGAAGAAAACAGTGTTTTAACAGGGAACTTCCTTCTTCCTCCTTTGTTTCTACCCACATCCAACATAGTGGGGAGAGATGGGCATCTAGAGGGAGCTTTCTGTCATTCACACATCAAGCACTTGTCATGTGTCATCTTGTTTAATCTTCATGCGATCCTGTGAAAAAATGTATTATCACCCACATTTTATAAATAGGGCAACTGAGGTCCGGAGAAGTTAGGCAATTTGCCTAAGTCACATAGTTTGTAAGTGGTAGTGTTGGATTTAAACTTAGCTTTCTCTTAGGTTTTCAGATGTATCGCAGCTCCATGTAAAGTACTAGGACCTGGAGTTAGTTCTGGGTTCTAGTCTGCATTGTGGTAGCAGAAGCAGTGAAAGGTGGGGCTGGGAGTGAGGACTAGAGGTGGACTGTGGGAACCTTGTATTCTGTTAAGGAATGACTTTTACCTAGTTGTGTAGAATAAGTAGATTGCAAGTACCTAATGGCCATGAGTATCTTTTTCCTCAACATCTAGGTTAATGCCCTGCACATGGCAAAAGCAGATGTCACCCCCACATTTTTTGTGTGCCCGTGGGTCCTAGGCCTGATGCGTTTCCACAGAATCCTGATAGGTGACATAACTGTCTGAGAGGAGAGGAGGTGACATGGCTGGAAGGAGAGAGAAGATACAGGGAGTAGACAAAGAAAGAAGAGACATGATTCATTGAGAACAGAGCTTCCTGGGACTCTGGTTAGAGCGTGAAAGCAAAATCAAGCCTCCTTTTTACCACTGGCTCTGATGCTTTCCTATGTGCAACTCCAAGGGAAAGGAGAACTTGGAAATGGAGTTAAATAATGAACAATTAATAAATTTCACATATTCTTAGTGCTTTAGATTGTCACTGGTTACAAAGGTTCCAAAAGTCAGGGAAGGGAAATTGAAAAGCTAAAAGTTACCTGGTCATCAAAGAAATAGTGACAGTTCCTTTTTTTCTGATATTTTAATTGTTGTCATCACTTTATGCAATGGAGGGATTTTCCCTTCCAAGTCTTTTGGTGAACAGTGATGTTCACAGGAACACCTGGGACTGGCCCAACGTGCAGTGTGACTTGTGATATGACACTAGAAACGAGATCTATACTTGCCCTCCTGTACATGTCACTTTTCATCTTGTGCTATGTGCTATGTTCATGAATAACTCGTTTTTGTAGTACTTAAAATTACCCTCTAATCATCCCTACATTATCATTTACTTCACAGCAGCACTGAACAAGCTGAAATTCCTGCAGCAATCAGGTCTCTCATTTTGATTTCCTGCTTCCCTTTCTTGTACCTTGATTTCTCTCACCTCCTCTATTTTTGGACACCATACTCCTCTTCTTTTCTTGTGGTTCATACTATACAATAATACTTGCTGTTTATTGAATATCTACTGTAGGCCAGGTGCTTTCTCTATAGAATCTCCAGTACTTGCAGTGGTGATATGTTCTCTATTTTATGGTTGAGGAAGATTGAGGCTTCAAAACAAATTATTTTGTTGAAGGCTATCCAGGTGGTAAGTGACTGAGCAGATATCCAGGCCTATCTGACTCCAAGGCCACTCCTGTCTGGAGAATGAATTGTTTCTCCCAGCACTTTGGGTTTAGGGGGAGGTGAGGAGATGGTGGTTATAATTGGGGAATACACACAGTACTGAAATTGGCCTCTGACAACCAGTCTCTATTTATACTCTCCTGTCTTCTGGCCTACAGTAGATATTCAATAAGCAGCAACTATTACTGTATAGTATTAACCACAAGAGTTGAAGAGGAGTATGGTGTCCAAAAATAGAGGTGAGAGAAATCAAGGTACAAGAAAGGGAAGCAGGAAATCAAAATGAGAGACCTGATT
Organism: Capra hircus; assembly: GCF_001704415.2. Classification (NCBI taxonomy): domain Eukaryota; kingdom Metazoa; phylum Chordata; class Mammalia; order Artiodactyla; family Bovidae; genus Capra; species Capra hircus. The sequence continues at coordinate 48,329,765 of NC_030811.1, forward strand.
GCTGCAGGAATTTCAGCTTGTTCAGTGCTGCTGAATACACAGAAGAACTATACAAAAAAGATCTTCATGACCAAGATAATCACAATGGTGTGATCACTCACGTAGAGCTAGACATCCTGGAATGTGAGGTCAAGTGGGCCATAGAAAAGCATCACTACGAGCAAAGCTAGTGGAGGTGATGGAATTCCAATTGAGCTATTTCAAATCCTGAAAGATGATGCTGTCAAAGTGCTGCACTCAATATGCCAGCAAATTTGGAAAACTCAGCAGTGGCTTCAAGACTGGAAAAGGTCCATTTTCATTCCAATCCCAAAGAAAGGCAATGCCAAAGAATGCTCAAACTACCACACAGTTGCACTCATCTCACATGCTAGTAAAGGAATGCTCAAAATTCTCCAAGCCAGATTTCAGCAATACGTGAACTGTGAACTTCCAGATGTTCAAGCTGGTTTTAGAAAAGGCAGAGGAACCAGAGATCAAATTGCCAACATCCGCTAGATCATTGAAAAACCAAGAGAGTTCCAGAAAAACATTTATTTCTGCTTTATTGACTATGCCAAAGCCTTTGACTGTGTGGATCACAATAAACTGTGGAAAATTCTGAAAGAGATGGGAATACCAGACCACCTGACCTGCCTCTTGAGAAACCTACATGCAGGTCAGGAAGCAACAGTTAGAACTGGACATGGAACAACAGACTGGTTCCAAATAGGAAAAGGAGTACGTCAAGGCTGTATATTGTCACCCTGCTTATTTAACTTCTATGCAGAGTACATCATGAGAAACGCTGGGCTGGAAGAAGCATAAGCTGGAATCAAGATTGCCGGGAGAAATATCAATAACCTCAGATATGCAGATGACACCACCCTTATGGCAGAAAGTGAAGAGAAACTAAAAAGCCTCTTGAAAGTGAAAGAGGAGAGTGAAAAAGTTGGCTTCAAGCTCAACATTCAGAAAATGAAGATCGTAGCATCTGGTCCCATCATTTCATGGGAAATAGATGGGGAAACAGTGGAAACAGTGTCAGACTATTTTTTTGGGCTCCAAAATCACTGCAGATGGTGACCGCAGCCATGAAACTAAATGACGCTTACTCCTTGGAAGAAAAGTTGTGACCAACCTAGATAGCATATTGAAAAGCAGAGATATTACTTTGCCAACAAAGGTCTGTCTAGTCAAGGCTATGGTTTTTCCAGTGGTCATGTATGGATGTGAGAGTTGGACTGTGAAGAAAGCTGAGTGCTGAAGAATTGATGCTTTTGAACTGTGGTGTTGGAGAAGACTCTTGAGAGTCCCTTGGACTGCAAGGAGATCCAACCAGTCCATTCTGAAGGAGATCAGCCCTGGGATTTCTTTGGAGGGAATGATGCTGAAGCTGAAGCTCCAGTACTTTGGCCACCTCATGCGAAGAGTTGACTCATTGGAAAAGACTCTGATGCTGGGAGGAATTGGGGGCAGGAGGAGAAGGGGACGACAGAGGATGAAATAGCTGGATGGCATCACTGACTCGATGGATGTGAATCTGAGTGAACTCCGGGAGTTGGTGATGGACAGGGAGGCCTGGCATGCTGCGATTCATGGGGTCTCAAAGAGTTGGACACGATTGAGCGACTGAACTGAGCTGAACTGAACTGTCCTGAACCGTCTTCCACATGGACATCATTTAAAAATCCCTGGGTTACAGGACAGTTCAGAGGGATTTCCATTGCTCATGGGTGTTCCTGGCCACAGCTAAGAGCAATCTGAATTCCCTATTTCTCCCATAAAGCAAAGTTATTCTTCCACTGTTCTATTGCCAGCAGCAGAATCTGACCCTCATGTTGGGGACCAATTATGATAGTTGGGGTAAGTTCACAGGGCTTATTATTTTCTTATTGGCAACTCTCAATTTTTCCTAATATAAGTGTTTAGTTGGATGCTTGTTTAGGAAACCTGAAAGTCAGAAAAATAGAATTGATGAACATGAAATGAACTTTTGGTGGCAAAGCCTGTTTTTTCATTCTACTTCCCTTTTCAACAATTTATGCTCTGCCTGAATGCCCCTCATAGTAATTAATTTCCATTTAAAAAAATCGAAGGAAAGACAACTAACATTTATTAAACGAAACTGCATTCACTTAATCCTTATTTTGTCTCTGAGAGAGAGACCTACTACTTATCATGTTAACATGCAGCCCTGAAGAATAATGTAACTTGATCAGGTTCACCTATCCACAGACCTTGAGGATGCCAGGTCAAGCCTAGATAATTCCAATCCTTTTCCATCAGAGCACACAGCCTGATAAGAGCCAATAAAGGAGGCTGACCTGAGTACAGAGTAAAGGTGGCCAGTGGTGCCAATTAGACCAACTCAGAAACTGAGTATGGAGCACCTGCTGGACACTGGAACTTTTATTAGAGGAAGGGGATAAGACAGACATGGGCCAATGGAGACAGCACTGCAGGACATACCCACTGAGTTCACATGTGGTGCCTGGCTTTTGGTAAGTTTATTATCATGTTTCACCTTGCTGTCCATCCTGTGAGTAGAAAATCTTACTTAACCTTATGGATGAAGCAGCTAAAATTCAAAGAGGCTGATATTTGCTGTTGGTTGCAAAGTTAGGTAGTATTAGGGAGGCAGCCAGTGAGAATCTAATGTTCATGCTTCTGACTAGTGTGTATGATACTTGGGCAGAATATATTTTTAATGCATTCGCCTTCATCTCACCCCTCATCCTCTACCCCCAACCCCTAGACTTCAGTGGAAAAGGAACACTGAGATATTTTATAATTATGTCCTCAAATCCTTCCCTCTAAGGAAAAGAAGGACCAAGTTGAAGAGCTGAATTCTCACACTAAATTGGAGGGTCTTGGAGTTCAAGGATGCCAAAAATTGAATATTTGTTTTTGGCCACACTGCATGGAATGTGGGATCTTAGTTCCCTGACCAGGGATCAAACCCCTGCCCCCTGCATTGGGAGTGTGGAGTCTTAACCACTGGACCACCAGGGAAATCTCACAAAGAAGTGAGTAGAATTCAAAATTGGGTGGTAAAGAAAATTTATCTATTTTCCCTAACTGGAATGCATTTCCTTCAGTTAGGAATAGAATAATATTACACATTGTTACCCACAAGAATTATAAATAGTTTCACTTTCACATTCAAACATTTCTTTCTTTTTTTTAATTTTAATTTTTACTTTATTTTGCCTTACAATACTATATTGGTTTTGCCATACATTGACATGAATCAGCCATGGGTGTAAATGAGTTCCCAATCCTGAACCCCCTTCCCACATCCCACCCCATATCATCTCTCTGGATCATCCCTGTGCACCAGCCCCAAGCATCCTGTATCCTGTATCGAACATAGACTTGACAAATCTCTCAATAGTATGTATGCTTACAGCTACTTAAAAATCAGGAAAGTTATTAGACTTGCTGTTGTATCTTGTTATTTAGTACATTAATAAAAAGTGCTATATTACCATACACAATTTTAAGAAAAAAATACCCAACTTTAATCGTATATAATCAATTTTCTTTGTAATTCTGTGGATTTTATTTTATGTATTTAAAAACTTCATTTATTATTATTTGTTTATTGGAGGATAATTGCTTTACAATATTGCATTGCTTATTGCCACATACATCAACACGAATCAAAAATTTTGTTTTGAGAAAAGACCCAGGGGTGTCACAAGCGTTCATGGGTTCATGGCCCCAAATTAAGACCCTGAACAAAAGTATGGTTCACACTGTCTACAGGAGTGCTAGAGTAGGGTGGGTCTATGTCCTCTAGGATACCATGGTGCAAAGGAAAGCAGGCATGGGATCTAATGAGGTCATTTGTTCATTCATTCTTTCCTGATTTCATCCATTCATAAATACTCATTGGGGGCCTAGGATATACCAGGCACTGTGCTAGGCTCTGGGGATACAATAAGGTCCTTGCCTCACAAGACTCATGTTCTAATGTTGAATGACAGCTAGTAAACAACAGGCAATAAATGATAAAGCTTGGTGATCTGAATGAGAAAGTACCTACTGGGGAAGGAGTGAAAATTCCAGGCAGAGGGATCAGCAAATGCAGAAAGGGAGAGTGCTTTCCTGAGATAGTAGAGAGGGAGAGAGAGGCTCTTGAGTGTTTTAGGTGCTAGAGTTGGACTGTCCAATATGGCAGCCACTGGTCACATTCAACACATGAAATGTGGCTAGTTCAAGTTGAGAGGTCCCATGAAGATCACATATACATTGTATTTTGAAGATAGTAACAACAACAAAAGACTAGAAGATCTCATTAATAACTTTTAAATATTGGTTATGTGTTGATAATATTTGGATTAGATTATTAAAGCTTTTTGCTTGATTCCTTTTACTTTTTAAAATGTGGCTGCTAGAAAATTTAAAATTTCATAGGTGGCTATTACTAGTATATTTCTGTTAGATAGCACTATGCTGGAGTGTAGGAGAGAAAAGAGAATTTTAGTAGTGATTGCTGTGAATTGTACATTTAGCCACCCTTCAATGTTTTTCCAATGCTTCCTGATAGCTCAGTTGGTAAAGAATCCACCTACAATACAGGAGACCCTGGTTTGATTCTTGGGTCAGGAAGATTCCCGGAGAAGGGATAGGCTACCCCCTCCAGTGTTCTTGGGCTTCCCTTATGGCTCAGCTGGTAAAGAATCCATCTGCAATGTGGGAGACCTGGGTTCGATCCCTGGGTTAGGAAGATCCCCTGGAGAAGCGAAAGGCTACCCACTCCAGTATCCTTGTCTGGAGAATCCCATGGACTGTATAGTCTGTGAGGTCGCAAAGAGTCAGGCACGACTGAGCGACTTTCACTTTCACTTTCAGTGTTTTTCAGAAATGAGATGTGAATAGAGACTGGATTTTATATCTCTTTTATCCAACAAATACTTATTGACCATCTAGTAGGTGCTGGGGATTTTTTTTTTAACAGAGATGTGTGTGATAAGAAACAAACAAGTTACATGAGATAATTAGGGATTGCACTGCATGATGCTGAAAAATAGGGTGAGCGGGGACACCTGCTTTAAATGGGATTGTAGAGAAGGCCCCTCTGACATGGTGTCATTAGTTTTTGAGGAAGAGCCCGCTGTGGGAAGAGGATCAGAACTCCACTCACAGCTTCACAGTCCTTCTTACTGCTTCTGATTGAGTTTAGCTGTAAAGTGGCTTCTCATTGCAATGTAAGCCTTTTCTAATTAGTTTTTATTTTCTTCTTCTTTCTGAAAGGATGTGGCAACTTCTCAAGTTTGTCACATAGTGGGGCAGAGGTGGCAAGGATGAGTACACTACCAGTCCCCTGCTGACTATGTTCCAAATGGATTTGGGGGCTGTTAAAGGGGAATTCCTGCAGTGGTTGGTCTGCAGTGCTATTCAGCTCCCTTGGCATTTATTGAACTGCTTGCGTAAATGGGATGCTTAAAAAAGCGCCATCCCTCTAAGATGGGTTTTAAGCTCCTGCCTTGAAAATAGGGCTTCTCTTTTTATAAGACAATTCTGAAAATGTCAAATGTCTGCTCTCTGGAGTTGTGCTGTTATGGCTCAGTTTTAAATGCTATCTTCTGCTTTAGTTTTTAAATGATGTTGGTGATTACAATAAAAATAATGAGATAGCATTAACTAAGCACTTACTGTGTACCAGCTTCTGTGCCAAAAATATTTTATGTGCATCATCTCATGTAATCCTTAAAACATGAAGATGTTTTATGGACTGGTAGTGAGACGTTACGGAGAAGGCAATGGCACCCCACTCCAGTACTCTTGCCTGGAAAATCCCATGGACGGAGGAACCTGGTGGGCTGCAGTCCATGGGGTCGCTAAGAGTCGGACACAACTGAGCGACTTCACTTTCACTTCTCACTTTCATGCATTGGAGAAGGAAATGGCAACCCAGTGTTCTTGCCTGGAGAATCCCAGCCCGGTGGCCTACTGTCTATGGGGTCACACAGAGTCGGACACGACTAAAGCGAATTAGCAGCAGCAGCAGCAGCAGTGAGACATTCACTGATGGCTTGGGTTCAAGTCTCAGTTCTATTGTGTGAAGCTGGGCAAGTTACTCAAACTGTGCCTCATTTACTCTTCCATAAGAAAAGGAGAATAACAGGTCTTCCTCAGCCTCTCCCATGGGGCTGTGGAAAGGATTAAATGAGTTAATACACGTCAGATGCTTAGATTGGTATCTGGTCTGTGTTAAGTCTTATATAATCGTTTGCCGTTATTGTTATAAAGTAATACCACTATTAGCCTGGTTGAGCACATGAGAAAAGTAGTTTAAATTAAGTCACTTGCCCAAGGTTATCTAGCAAGGAAGTGACACTGTCTCCCACTGCTGTGTCTGTCAGTGTACAGTTCCCCTGGATGTGAGGGGTCTGAATAATAAGTGATACAGGCTTGTTTTTGGCCCTGGGCTTCATAGGACCATATGCTGTAGTGGGCTGGGGAACTTTGATTTTTGGCAATTCCAGCCTGAAACTGTAAAATAGACCTTTTTCTGCTAATGGCATCTTTCCAGGCCCCATTTTTCAGTATAAAATGACAGTGTGGACAGGATAATCAGAGGCTTAACAAAGAGATTAGTTCTTTGGCCTTGGAAATTGTTTCCTAAGCCTCAGAGAAAGAAAAAGACCATCTGTTAGGTTAATTTTCTGGAAACTTGTTGCCTGGATTAGGATAAGGGCTTTGGGATAAGCCAAGTCTGATTTTTCATCAGGTACTTGCATCCCCTTGTTGAATGATCTTAAGTGAGTCCTTCAGTTTTCTGAAACTTGGTTTCTTTGTGTGTAAAATAGGCACAGTCATCATGATTGGCTCACAGTGTCCTTGAGGATTGACTGAGAACTTGTATAACAAGATAGGTAATACCAACTGAGGCCTGTATTAGTATCTATCCAGTTTAGTTCAGTTCAGTCACTCAGTCGTGTCCGACTCTTTGCGACCCCATGAATCGCAGCACGCCAGGCCTCCCTGTCCATCACCATCTCCTGGAGTTCACTCAGACTCATGTCCATCGAGTTGGTGATGCCATCCAGTCATCTCATCCTCTGTTGCTCCCTTCTCCTCCTGCCCCCAATCCCTCCCAGCATCAGAGTCTTTTCCAATGAGTCAACTCTTTGCATGAGGTGGCCAAAGTACTGGAGTTTCAGCTTTAGCATCATTCCTTCCAAAGAAATCCCAGGGCTGATCTCCTTCAGAATGGACTGATTGGATTTCCTTGCAGTCCAAGGGACTCTCAAGAATCTTCTCCAACATCACAGTTCAAAAGCATCAATTCTTCAGTGCTCAGCTTTCTTCACAGTCCAACTCTCACATCCATACATGACCACTGGAAAAACCATAGCCTTGACTAGATGGACCTTTGTCGGAAAAGTAATATCTCTGCTTTTCAATATGCTGTCTAGGTTGGTCATAACTTTCCTTCCAAGGAGTAAGCGTCTTTTAACTTCATGGCTGTGGTCACCATCTGCAGTGATTTTGGAACCCAAAAGGATAAAGTCTGACACTGTTTCCACTGTTTCCCCATCTATTTTCCATGAAGTGATGGGACCGGATGCCACGATCTTCATTTTCTGAACGTTGAGCTTTAAGCCAACTTTTTCATTCTCCACTTTCACTTTCATCAAGAGGCTTTTCAGTTCCTCTTCACTGTCTGCCATGGGGTGGTGTCATCTGCATGTCTGAGGTTTTAACGATTATTTCCAGGTTGCAGATGTGTGGGGCTTATCACATAGTGTTGTGTCAGATCAATAAACAGAAGCTGCTGTACTTCAATTCTCCCGTGACCTGTGGGTCTTTGGTCTGATAAGGCAGTGTCTCTGCTGTTACAGAGCCCACAATAGATCATTGATTGCCTGTCATTAGGTGCACAGGAAGGCCTATTAAGAACTTTAAGCCTCTCTGCTTTTACGATATGATGGCACTTCTTATCATGTGCTTTGCATGCTGCCCACCATGCTGGCAACAGTCTTTCCCCAACCTTCTTCCATGGTCCGCATCTACCAGCCACTTCAAGTTTTAGTCCACGTATTTAAAATATCTCTTTCAAAGGGAAGTTTTCCACAACCATACCTTCCTCCCAACCCAACTGAAGTCTATGTTATATATTTATAAGCCCCATATGTAAATATTCATCACACATATGATCATTAGCTTACTGTCAGTCTTCTTTGCCAGAGTATTAGATCCATGAGAGTTTTAAATGTTTTGTTTAAACCAGAAGAGCCTGTCATTTCATGTCTACTTCAGTTACTGTGATTTACTTTTACAGAGAATGGAGCCCATGGAGAGGGAACCTTCAATTTCCTAATATGTAAATTTGCTTTGAATATAACTGGGCAATTTAGTTCCCCTAAACATGTATTCATTCATATGCAGCAATTTCTTTCAGAAGGTCAGTTTGTTCAGCTGCTCAGGTCTTTTCCCTCTAGCCATGCATTCATTCATCTTTTGTTTATTGGACATTGTAACATGCCCGGAACTATTCTGGATGCAAAGGCAATGGATGTAAACAAGATAGGCAGGACCTCTGCCCCCAGGAAGCTCCCATTCTAGGTTTAGGATACAGACTATAAATCTGTAAGCAAACAAACAAGATAATCCAGATACTAAGTGCTAGAAAGAGTATAAAATAATGTATACAGCCATGCTGGGTATTTTAAACTGGGCGTGGCTGGCGAGACCTCTTAGAGGAAGTAACATTTAATTAGGACCTGAATGATGAGGCCGTCACATGAAGTCATTCATTCATTTAATAAATGTTCATTAAGCACCTTCTATAGCCTAGATACTGAGGATAAATAGTAAACAAATGGAAAAATAAACAGTGGAGGGGGGTTAGGAAGTGTGTGCATGTGTGTGTGTATGTGTGTGTATGTATATGTGTTGAGGGGAGCTGATATTTTAGAAAGGGTAGTGAGAAAAGTATTCACTGGGAAGGTGACATTTGATTGAACACCTGACCAAAGGGAAGGAGAAGCCACACAGAAACCTGGGGGAAGAATATTCTAGGCAGAGGGAACAGCAAGTCCAAAGGCCCTAAGGAGTCCAAAGGCCCTAAGGCAGCATACGCCTGGGTAGCACAGGAACAGAAGGGGGGCTGGAGTGTCTGAACAAAGTGAATGGGGCTGGGGAGAAGAGAACAAAAGAAGATAGACTCAGCCAGTTAGTAGACACCCCCCTTATGGAAAGGATTTGGATTTTATTCTAATTCTATGGCGGGCCACCAGCAGGTTTTATGTAGGAGAATAACACAGTCTGTTCTCTAGTTGCTTGGGGAAGATGGCTGGTGGGAAAGCAAGTCAGGGAAACAGGGAGCCAGACATAACTTAAATTTCTGTTTTGGAACAACTTAATTATACTCTCTTGAATCTGAGGGAACATTATGAAGTCTATTGTCAGGAATTAGCAATTAGAGGATTTTTATTTGCCTAACTCCGTCAATATGCAAAACCTTATGTTACATTAACTGATAGTGATAATGTTAGCCTCAATAAAATAAATGGTGGAGCTCAAACATCTTACTAGATAGATATTATGTCCTCTTTCAAATGCATGCTATAAGCACTCCTGACAATTAGCTCTTTTATAGGTAGCTGGAGAAGGCAATGGCACCCCACTCCAGTACTCTTGCCTGGAAAATCCCATGGATGGAGGAGCCTGGTAGGCTGCAGTCCATGCTAAGTGTCAGACACAACTGAGCGACTTCCCTTTCACTTTCATGCACTGGAGAAGGAAATGGCAACCCACTCCAGTGTTCTTGCCTGGAGAATCCCAGAGATGGGGGAGCCTGATGGGCTGCCGTCTATGGGGTCACACAGAGTGGGACACGACTGAAGTGACTTAGCATAGCATAGCATATAGGTAGCTGACGTGTGCCAGAAGAAACTTCCCCTCCTCCTCTGACCTCTCCTCCCCCGTGTCCTCTGAGTACATGTCGCCTTCTCCTTGCCTGAGCAGCCAAGTCCTCCAACTGCCCACCACAAAGCAGTTCTTCAGCAAATATTAACTTGATACCAGGATGGGAGAGAAAGTCTGTAGTTTTTGCTCTGATAAGGAACTGGGTGTGGTGGTTGTCCAGCCTCTGTTGTGTTGATGTATGATCTTGCACAGTCACTTTCAGAAAAAGACAGTTTGTTTACAATACTGAGTCTATGGTCTTATGTTCCACAACACCCAGGCCAGGAGTATCCCTGAGTCTACATAGAAAAGAAATCCAGCACAAAGCTGGAGGGCTAGGGCTTGGCAACCCACTCTAGTGTTCTTGCCTGGAGAATCCCAGGGACAAGGGAGCCTGGTGGGCTGCTGTCTATGGGGTCGCACAGAGTTGGATATGACTGAAGCGACTTAGTAGCAGCAGCAGCATTATGACCAAGGCTGAATTCCTGCCAGCACCCAGGGGTGAGTGTACAGAGCAGTTTATATTTGTTCTAGAGAGCTGTAGAAATGTGACATTTAGAAAATCTCAAGTGTTGTGTGGAGTTACATCAATGCCTACTATGGTGGCATGGCTTCTCTGGCAGAACTGGGTGAGTTTCTATTTACAATCCACAAAGTTCAGCAGTCACCTCAGGGGTGTGACTGGACGGCTGTGCCTTGCCAGGTTCCTGGGGCTCAACACACATCATGGGGTTGAAATGCTGCCAAAGTCACTGCTTTGTTTTGACAGTAATGAGAGGAGATGAAGGTTCTGGGCCTCCTTGATTCCCTAAAAGTTCAAACAGCACAATCTTATTTTTGGTTCTATATGGTAATAGAGGGAGTGGATGGAACAGATGTGACAGAATGAAATAGAACTTTTGTAAAAAAAAAACATAATAGCTGACATTTGCACAGTCCTTTAGAGCTGTTATACACGTCTCAGTTGGTACTCACACTGAGGTGCGAGGGGAAGGTTTGTTATTGTCATCCCACTCTGACTGCCGAGGCATGCAAAACTCAGAGAGGCTGAGACATGTTCCAGGTCACGCAGATCTTGAGTGGTAGAATAGGGCTGAAACCCACTAACCTCAGTGAAAATCATCTCTGACCCCAGGATAGCTTTTCTTCTCACCCGTACTTTATACTTTAGGAAAGTGAGGCAGGGATATATAAATTTTCCCACAGTACTTGGATTCCGACAAGACTTTTGTCTCCAAAATCCATGTTCTCAGTGAATGTTTGAGCTTCAGAATGAGGCAATCTTGTTGAAAAATATATTTGAAATGTGCTTTTTTTTTCTTTTTATGTGTTTCTATAGTCAGAGAACTGGAGAATCCTGTGCTCCCAAATCTGTTTGTTTGAGAGAATCCTGAAGTGTTTGAGAAACAAATCCCAGAGCTCCATGCGCAGTTCTACAGAGTTCCATGAAGAGTCATGTCTGGCAGCATATGCTTTACAAGCCCAAAGAAACAAAATTGGAGTGGTGAAGTGGTGGGAAATACCTGATTATAAAAGTCATGTAGAAGATGAAAAATTTTTAATGAAACATTATTTTTACATTCACTATTTCTTCCCCAAATGCTCAATCCTTCCCCATTACACTCATTTATGTAAAAGACAGAAAACATGATATATGAAAACAGAAGGAAATGTAATTCACCTGAAATCCTAAAACCCAGAGAAAATCATGGCTAATTTGGTGCATGTTCTTCCATAACTCTCTTTTATGCATGTATAAAGTCTACAGGCATTGTTAAACGTCTTGATGCGTGCTAGCATGCTAAGCTGCTTCAGTCATGTCCACTCCTTGCGACCCTGTGAACCGCAGCCTGCCAGTCTCCTCTGTCCATGGGATTCTCCAGGCAAGAATACTGGAGTGGGTTGTCATGCCCTCTCCCATGGGATCTTCCCAATCCAGGGATAGAACCCGAGTCTCTTGCGTCTACTGCATTGGCAGGAGGGTCCTTTACTACTAGTGCCACCTGGGAAACCCAAAGCTCTTGATCTATTTTGGCAGTTCTCCTTCTGTAAAGACTATAGAGCTTGACTTCAACCTGAAGTAAATGAGAGGACCCTCAGCCCTGTTTTCTCACCAATGCCAATGGGTAGAATCATACAACATTGTCATTCTGGTAGGCAAACAATATCTCTGATTAATCAACATTTCTTGCCATACTTGTTAAGATTTTTGGAAGGAAGGAAAATCAGAGTTCTGGGCAGTGAACCTCTCATTCAAGACCAGATTAGCTTCCAGCCTCATTGCATCCTCTCCCCTTTCAGCTGCTGGATCCTTTCAGATGAGACATTCTCTCTGAGGTTCTGAAGGCCACTCTTATCCTTGACAAAGGAATCTGAAAGACTTCTTGCGTTTCTCACCCATGGCTGCCCATTAGAACCACTGGGGAGCTTTAAAACACACTCACCACACCCTGAACCAATTAAACTAGAATCTCAGTGGGTGCAGGGCAGACTTCAGCATTTTTAAAACTTCCCAAGTCATCTAGAGAAAGTTCTAGGGCAATTCAAGAAGTTGGCCTTTTTCTTAAGTATTTTGTTTGTGGAATGTGAACTTCTCTGGCTTCTTCTAAAGACTGTCCCATGTTGATTCTCTGTAGTGAGCCTGGAGTCCTGGGCTGTGTTTCTTGAATACTGTAGAATTCTCTCAGACAAGAAGATATAGGGATACAGGATTCTTTATTTCTTTGTCTTTCTCTCTATATATATATATAGAGAGAGAGAGACACACACACACACCCAACTCAAAAAAGTCAGTACCTCAAGTACAGAGTTATAGCCATTTCTTATCTATGTGAACTTAGGTTAAGTACACCCCAATTGGGGGATAACAATACTTTGCAGGGATGTTGAAATGATTGAATAAGAAAATATATGCTAAATGCTTTCCGCAGCACCTGGGACACTCACATAACTCCTGGCCATGGTTTCCTGAGGAGGACTTCATACCTCCAGGAGCTGCCATGCCTGTCTCTGGGGTAGTGTGGGGGTGTACAGGTTTGGTGTGAAGTTGCCCTGGCCAGTCTGGGGGCATCTGCCTGTACCCACTTCCACTATAGTGTCTGAGTGCCATACTGGTGTTCTTAACCAGTCATGGATCTAGGACTGGGCAGTCTCTCCCCTGCATAACACTGGCTACAATACTGATGATTTAAAAACTTTTAAAAAGACATATATCTTTATTATTTTATTTTATTGGCCAGGTCACACAGCATGTGGGATCCTAGTTCCTGGATGAAGGATTGAACTGGCGCTCCCTGAGGTGGAAGCATGGTGCCTTAATAGCTGGACCAACAGGGAAATGATGTTTTATATTAGAATTGTTTTTATAGATAAGAAGCAGATGTAATGACCCTCTTTTTGTCAGCCTATACTTTCTTCACAAAGCACAATGAAACTACTGAGTTTCAGTTTCTTTGTCCAGTTACTGTCCAGTCACATATCCTTTGGGTCACTTTGATTGATGTTGTGTTGGATGTTTGGACAACCTCTAAGCTTATACCAATAGCTGGTCGATCTGATCACTTAAACATCTTACCATCCGCAATCATAGTATTCAAGCCAAAAGCAAAGAATTCTGCCTTTGGTATCATTGCCTGGGTTTGGATTTGGGCTTCACTACCCTGGGAAAATAAATTCCCTTTTTTGAGTCCTCAGTCACTTATTATAGAATGATGATAATAATATTTCTCCTATCGGCTTTTTTATAGTGCTTAAGTGAGGTAAATCTTATCATTTACCTGAATTATCACAATGAGGAAATGCTTAGGAAAATCAGAGTGAAGATTTTTCATATTTCAGATAGGTAGGACAGTTGTTCCTATTAAAGTGAAAGTGAAGTTGCTCAGTCATGTCCGACTCTCTGCGACCCCATGGACTGTAACTTATCAGGCTCATCTGTCCATGGGATTTTCCAGGCAATTGTACTGGAGTGGATTGCCATTTCCTTCTCCAGGGGATCTTCCCGACCCAGGGATCGAACCCAGGTCTCCCGCATTATAGACAGACGCTTTACCGTCTGAGCCACCAGGGAAGTCCTGTTCCTATTAAAAATTGTGTGTGTGTGTGTATGTGTGTGTATATATATATATATATATATATATATATATATATATCCAGTTTCACTGACAAGAGATGTATTGGATGGCACACCTTTAAGAAGAAAAATGACTTACTGGAGAGAACAAGGGACAGAGATTCTTAGAAACGAGAAAGCAAGTGTGGACGTATCTGCTAAGAAAAGCCATTCAACTTAGAGAAGGATTTGTCAGGATGCTGGGAAATGAGATAAGAGTTAAATCCAGTCCAAGTGGGTGATGAGATACACTGTTAGAGTGACAGTTTGCAGAGATAGTTCTCTCTTTGCGGCTGCCATTCTCTATGACACTGATGATGAAACTGTAAAGTAGTAGAGAATCAAAAGGCAAACAAAGGGAACGTATAAACAAAAGTATAAACAGAAAGTATAAACCGGTAAAAAGGTGTTTCAAGGTATTTAAGTCTACCCAAGTTAAGTGTTCTCAGAGCACTAATTTCCAAGAAGGCTAAAGAAGAAAGCGCTTTTCCTCACAGAAAAATTCCACAAGGGATTTTCACTTTAAGGGAAACTTGTATGTGGAAGCCACTTTCAAAGTTGGCAAATAGAGTACATATATTGATACTTTGTGTGTGTGTATACCGTAAAATGACCTTTAGGGTAATCTTCAAGGATCCTTCGTACAGGGCCTCTTTGATGCATTCAAAGGTTCGTTTTTCTCTTGTATAAGGGATGCCCAGTAATATGGAGTCCAGTAATTGAAAATTAAAGTTAAAGAATGAGAACAAATTGAAGATTTCTTTAATTACATTTTTTTCATTAAAAATTTTTATTTTCTTGAAGTATAATTGTGACATATTGAAGACTGATCAAAACTAAGAATAATACTATTTAACACTATGGTGGCAATCCAAAGAAATGTGAGGAAAGAAATTATAGAACAAAATGAGGCCATCTTATGTTTTAATATAATTTAATATTGAAAACTAAGTACTGGAAATTCTTTAAAGAAGTCATTGGTAGAAAATTGTCTCAGCTGTGAACCTGGTGAATTCTTTATCTTGTGAACTGCAGCACCAAAGAAGTTCATTCTGGGAAGTCAGGGAGCTTTTGTGAAAATCTGATGAAGAAATACTTTGGGATATTAAGCATTGTAATGACTTTGGTGAGCTGTGTGTGCTTTGCTTAGGAGCACACGGGGATGGTATAGGACCATCCCCCAGCCTCACCCAACACTCTGTCCCCATCCCCAACCACCTCTCCCTCCTCATCCCCACTCTGGCACTGGAGTAGAGGCCAGGAGAACTTTTCATCTGCCTTGCAGATATTTTCTGGTTAATAGATAATAGACAATTTTGAGTCAGATGGCACCTCTTATTACTTGTAGCTTTGCCCTGCAAGATTATTAATTTTGTAAGAATTTTGTATTATTTGGTAAGAAACGTGCAGTGCTTCAGAAGTGACTTCAGGGTCTGGATGGACTTGTGTGCATCAGGTCTCCAACAGATTTCCCCTTCAGGACCGCTAATCGTGTGTGCGCTGGAGGCCAGTCCTCATAGTACTAAACTGCAGCTGCTCACTCCTGCAACTGTCCTGGACTTCCAGGGATGACAAGACTCTTCTGAGGGCACTTTACCTTCAAGCATCTCAGAAACAATGGACTCTACATCACTCTCCCCAGCCCATTAGTAGCCCCAAAGTAGTATTGCCCTGGTCTGTGAAATAGCTGTCACTTTCATAATTGAATTTGAATCCTTCAAGGTCTAGCAAAAACCCAGGAACCACTTTCCAAGGCTGGCAAGGATTCCTTACTATATTTATGAGCAGGTATGGGTCAAGAGGTCACTCTGGGAATATCAGCTCTCCTCACACTCCTTCAATTCTCTTGAAGTTTCTTCTTAGTTTAGATGCCAGAGTTCAATGCTGAGTTCTATAGTATAGAGTGGCCAGGTAGAGAGGACTCAGTCTTCCTTGACAACAAAAAAGACTTCCCTCTGATTTGAATGTCAATATAAGGTTCAATTACCTCAATAGAAGGCCACTGTAGTAGTTTTCTAGGGCTGCCATAACAAAATACCACTGGAAGGATTAAATAGCAGAAATTAATTTTCTTACAGTTCTGGAGCCTGGAAGTCCAAGTTCAAGGTGTCCACAGGTTTGGTTTCTCCTGACGCTTCTCTCCTTGGCTTTCAGGTGGCAGTCTTCTCTTTGCGTCTGCACGTGGCTTTTCTTCTGTGTGCATAGATCCCTGGTGTCTCTTTTATGTGCCCAGGTTTCCTATAAGAACACCAGTCAGATAGGATTGAGGCCCACTCTAATGGCCTCACTTTAATGAAATCACTTCTTTACAGGCCCTATCTCTTCATTTAGCCTGAGGGACTAGGATTAGGGCTTCAACATATAAATTTGAGGGGAACATAATTCAGCTCATCACAGCCATCCTGTCTTCTTTCACTCACAACATGACAAGTTAGGCTCACACTTTGGAGCAGAAACAGAACCAGACCCATCCTAAGTCAGTCCGAGGAGGAATGAGTTCCCAGATGAGGTTTGGAGGTTTGCCTGGTTAGGACTGGAGGGGCAAGTGGCAAGAACCAATTGAAATTGCTCAGTTAGGGAATACCCTTTCATCTCTGTCTTTTAGAGGAAAGACAACAATCTAAATCAAATGCCAGTTTTTGTGTGTCCCGAAACTGTTTAATTTAACACCTTGCTTTAGTCTGTTTGGGTCCCAGGTGTAGCTGCTCTGCTTGGCATTGCCTGGGGCACCTTCTAACATTCTGCATCTGCCTTTGGCGATTTACACTTTGTTGGCAGTCGAACTGTCTGTCAGCAGCTCCCAAAGCCCAGAAACGCACATATCTCGTAATTACATGGAGGGGCACATAGGTTGGGGCAGTGGATCCCCAAAAACACATCTTTTGGTGTGTAATCTATTTTGCTGACCTTGAATGCTTTGTCTTTGAAAAAGAAAATAGAATAGTGGTACATTTTTCTTTCTAAATTTATCTGGCCCTCATCACCCCCTGCCTCTTTTTGTTTGACAACTAAAAGCCAATGGATTGCATTAAAATTCTTGCGCTTTTTGTTTAATTGCTGCCTGGGGTTTGATTTCAGTAAAAGGGGCATGGTGATTGTCCTGGATGTTCATGTGGTGTCGTTCACATTACTCCCAGGGTCTAAGTCTATCTAACAGCAGGGGGAAGTGATACTTAATTGGATTTTTTGCAGTCTTAGAGGCAACAACTGCTCTTTTCTTTAGAAGCTGTATATTGAGTTCAGAGTTGAACTAGCTCAACTCCAGCATTGCATCTGCCTTTTAACTTGACAGGCAGTTAAATAGAGGAATATAGAACCCTGTGACTAACTGTGCTCATAGCAGCCGAAAACCAGATAAGGTGATCTCAGAATCCTTTATTTCAGCACGTTGTGTGTACCAAGTATATTTTCAATAATAAATATTAATGCAATAGTTCCCTTTGTCCATAGCCTCTCACTGTTCCCCACTCCCTGTGAAAAATCTCATAATTTTTAGCTGGAAATAATCTTGAAAAGGCAATTTTGGATGGCTTTTGTGGAAGGAATTGTCAGAGGGTGCTTGAGAGAATAGGCTCCAGAAGAGGCAAAAAAGAGAGAGTTAGGAGCATTCCTGAGTTCAGTAACGGCAGTCATGGGCCAGGAATGAATGTAGGCCAGTTGTTCTCAGCCCTGAGTGACCATGAGAATTACCTAAGGGGCTTTTAACTAGCACTAAGGACTGACTAAATCAGAATCTCTTGGGAACTGAACGTCTGTATTTGCTAAAAATCTCCTCAGCTGGTCTTCATGTGCAGCCCAGTTTGTGAGCTTTCGCTGTAGAGATAGAATAATGGCAAGTCAAGGATTTGGGGCATCTACTAGAAGTCTAAGTCCTTGAAACTATGAGCGTTTGGGCACTTGCCAAGGTGAGCACTCGGAAATCATTGGAACCCAATTGTATAAGCTCCCAGAGCATTATCATCAATTTGGAACTTCATGAACTAAAGAGCAGCTCACGCCTTACCTCCTTATTTTCTAAACTAGTCACCTTCATGTGTCTTATTTTTTTAAACTGAATCAGTATTGATAAAAAGAATCATAAATTTGATGCTCTGTGAGCATTTGTGTCGTTGATGGAGTTGGATGAAGGTAGATACTTACCCTGACCCCCAATTTTCACATCTGTAGAATGTAAATAATAATTCATCTAAGTAAACTTCTTGAAACAGGTTATGAATCATGCTCTTTTCCCCCCACCCTAGTGTTCACCCCTCTGATATTTTTATCAGCAGGTTACAGTAGGTGTCAACTTGTATGTGAACTGCTTGTGTTTGGAGGCTTTTGTTTGCGTGTTATCATTATTCTAGGAGGTTCTAGCTCTAATCTTTACATTGACAGGCCTGTCTACTGCTTCTGGAGAATCTGAGTTCATACTGGGATTGTCTTGGATGTATAAGATAAAAGTTCATCCCAGTTACCACAGGCCTAAGAAAGTCAGAGGTGACAAGTGAATAGAATGATGAGGCTGGAAATAGAATAATATGGTAATAATAGAGGATTTATCAGGGTACTCTGTTAAGGACACCAATATATGCCTCATTGGAATAATGGTGACTATAATTCATCCACTGGAGGTATGAGCAGCACAATTATCTAAAAATGGATTCAATTGTCTAGCAAGACTGAAAGAATGGGACACAGAGGACAGTTCAGTTTTGGTAGAGAAATGGGTTTGGGGAAATGATAGCAGGGCATCTAGCCTTGCTTAAAAAATGGTGTTGGATGAATGAAGAGCTACGTGTAGGTTTCCAAGTTATTCAATTACTCTGTCTCATGAATTTGAGCTCAAGCAAGAGAAGTTAAAAGTACGTGGTGGGATGTTTACAAATAATCTGGAAAAAAATGTTGGCAGCATATGTTATATCATAGTCATTGCCCATTAAATCACATTGATTGGGTGTGATCCAAGATAGGTGGTCTTCATACTGCATGGAGAGGTAGAGCTGCTTAAAATGCTTTTATGGGTCTTCTTTTCTGCCTTTTGTGCCCTCCTTACTTCCTCCCTTCTTCCTCTCCTACCTCCATTAGGTATCATAGTTGCTAAACAAACCAGGAAACCAAACCATCCCTCCCAACCCTTCAAACCAGTATCTACAGCTGTGTATTAAGAATCTTATTGCTGACAGCTAAGCAAAGTCCCAATCTCAGTCTTCTGAGATGGACAGGACATGACAGAAAGGTGCAGCCTCCAAGGGTCTTCCATTAACAACCAACTTCTTGGACTTGTCATCCAAATTTCTTTATTTGTTTTAAATGAGTTAGGTGCATGGAAATAGTCATGGGACTGGCCAATTTTCTCCTCAGAGAGTGGCAGCAAAGGACAACTGGAATGCATTAATCATAAATAAGTTAATTAATTACAGTTCTCCTGGCAATGGTAGGCCCCAAGTTATTTAGGGAATTAGACACTGAAGATGCCCTTTATGGAGCCAATTATGTGGAAATAAATTACTCTTTCAGATGACAATATGCTATTCTCTTGAAACATGTAGGGAGGGGTATCATTTTGTCTCTGAACAGTCTGCATGTAGTTTTCCATGATAATTAATGCCCTTAAACCATTCATGGAAAAGCTAAGTTTTCTTGTGGTTCCAGTTCTCTGGATATAACGATACTACAGGCTTAGAAAATACGGGGGTTTGTTTTGCTGAGTGATGTTGACATTTGAGTAGAGAAGCTCCCAGCAGTTCCAGGAGAGGCTTGGAAGGCGGACAAATGGTATAAATTACTCCCTGAGCTTTTTACTCACCCAGTGAGAATAGCAGGGTAGAAAGTCTAACAAACAGGTTTCAGAATTCACACTGCTTTGCTGTAAATGCTCCTGCCATGAAATGGCCACTGCTGTGCAAGGAAACAAGTAGTTATGTGAGCTGGTGGCAACTAGTCCTCAAGGAGAACCAAGGGAGGAAGCAGAGTCAGGGACAGCGTGACTCTGTCCTCCCTCACAGCCCAGCCCCTTCCCCTCTTGTTCTGTGTCCCCATCCTCAGCCCCACCTGATACCTAATTAATGAATTAATGTGGAGAGAAGGAATGGTTTGCGATGTTCGTTGTGGCATAGTTATAAAAGTGAAGAACTGGAAACATCCAACATTTCTCAAGGGTGTGATTAAAGGACCACAAGGAGCTTTTCGACAATGAATATCTGCACCAGCTAGAAAGAAATCCAGATAGAACTCTGGTTCCTGACTTGGAAAAGCTTCTAGGCATATCGTTAAAGGAAAAAAAAATAACTTGTATAATAAGGCATATAGTCTAATTGTTGTTGTTCAATTGCTCAGTTCAGTTCAGTTCAGTCGCTCAGTCATGTCCGACTCTTTGTGAACCAATGAATCACAGCACGCCAGGCCTCCCAGTCCATCACCAACTCCCGGAGTTCACTCAAACTCATCCTCTGTTGTCCCCTTCTCCTCCTGCCCCCAATCCCTCCCAGCATCAGAGTCTTTTCCAATGAGTCAACTCTTCGCATGAGGTGGCCAAAGTATTGGAGTTTCAGCTTTAGCATCATTCCTTCCAATGAACACCCAGGGCTGATCTCCTTCAGAATAGACTGGTTGGATCTCCTTGCAGTCCAAGGGACTCTCAAGAGTCTTCTCCAACACTACAGTTCAAAAGCATCAATTCTTCAGTGCTCAGCTTTTCTTCACAATCCAACTCTTGCATCCATATATGATCACTGGAAAAACCATAGCCTTGACTAGATGGAACTTTGTTGGAAAAGTAATGTCTCTGCTTTTGAATATGCTATC
The DNA here is from genome assembly GCF_001704415.2 of Capra hircus. Classification (NCBI taxonomy): domain Eukaryota; kingdom Metazoa; phylum Chordata; class Mammalia; order Artiodactyla; family Bovidae; genus Capra; species Capra hircus. The sequence goes on from NC_030811.1 coordinate 48,350,565, forward strand.
TAGGTTGGTCATAACTTTCCTTCCAGGGAGTAAGCGTCTTTTAATCTCATGGGTGCAATCACCATCTTCAGTGATTTTGGAGCCCCAAAAGATAAAGTCTGACACTGTTTCCCCATCTATTTCCCATGAAGTGATGAGACCAGATGCCAAGATCTTCATTTTGTGAATGTTGAGCTTTAAGGCAACTTTTTCACTCTCTTCTTTCACTTCCATCAAGAGGCTTTTTAGTTCCTCTTCACTTTCTGCTATAAGGGTGGTATCATCTGCATATCTGAGGTTATTGATATTTCTCCTGGCAATCTTGATTCCAGCTTGTGCTTCTTCCAGCCCAGCATTTCTCATGATGTACTCTACATATAAGTTAAATAAGCAGGGTGACAATATGCAATCATGTCCAACTCTTTGCAACCCCATGGACTGCAGCATACCAGGCTTCCTCATCCTTTACCGTCTCCCTGAGCTTGCAGGGAGATGGTAATTTCATGGCTGCAGTTTCAGGATCTTTTCTAATGAGTCAACTCTTCGCATCAGGTGGCCAAAGTATTGGAGCTTCAGCATCAGTTCTTCCAATGAATATTCAGGATTGATTTCTTTTAGGATTGACTGGTTTGATCTCCTTGCAGTCTAGGAGACTCTCAAGAGTCTTCTCCAACACCACAGTTCAAAAGCATAAATTCTTCAGCACTCAGCCTTCTTTATGGTCCAATTCTCACATCCATACATGACTACTTGGAAAACCATAGCTTTGACTAGACGGACCTTTGTTGACAAAGTAATGTCTCTGCTCTTTAATATGCTCTCTAGGTTTGTCATAGCTTTTCTTGCAAGGAGCAAGTGTCTAATGCATATATTTCCATGTGTGTATGTGTGTATATATGTGTGTGCATGTGTACCAAGTCACTTCAGTTGTTTCTGACTCTTTGCTCCCCTATGGACTGTAGCCAGCCAGGCTCCTCTGTCCTTGGGATTCTCCAACCAAGAACATTGGAGTGGGTTGCCATGCCCTCCTCCAGGGGATCTTCCCAGTTCAGGGATCCAGCCTGCGTCTCTTATGTCTCCTGCATTGGCAGGCAGGTTCTTTACCACTAGCACCACCTGGGAAGCCCATATATGTGTACCTCCCTCACTCTCTCTCTCTCTCTCTCTAGATATATATATATATACATATGTGTGTGTGTGTGTGTGTGTGTGTGTGTGTGGTTATACCACACTAAATTGTCTTTTTTAAGGTCAATATTTATTGGATATTGGCAGTTTCATGTAGTTTAACTCTTTATTTCTCAATCATGACACTTGCCATTTTGGGCAGATAATTCTTTGTTGTGGAGGCTGTCCTGTGCATTATGAGATGTTTATCACCATCTACTGACCTTTACTCACTTGATGCTAGTATCAGTTATCAGTTGTGACAGCCAAAAATGTTTCCAGATATTGTCAAGTGTGCCCTGGGGGTGAAAAACCCTTTCCCTGCCTTAAGAGCCACTTATTTAACTTTATATAAATGAAAAAATACATGCTGAACTGATTTGTTATCAGTTATTTCTGGAGAGGTGACTGAAAAATGGGGTGCTGAAGCTTTAGTTTATCAGTGTTGTTTTAAATTATTTTACAATGAGATTATATTCATGTATTAATTGTGCAATGAAAAAAAAATAGTGATTGTGTTTAAATTACTAGAGTGGTGGTGGGGGGGGCCCTTGGGCCTCATATGAAGGTGGGAGCAAGTTTTCTGCTCATTTCAGGGTTGCTTATGGTCCTGTGCTTTGCACTGGAGTTTTGATAAGGACATTAATTGACTCTTCCTTTCCTTGGGGTGGAGAAGGAGTATTTGGGACCTGTGTTGCTTTAGAGATCCAAGAAGGCAGAATGAAGAGCTTCTAAGTCCCTGGGGGAAGAACAGAGGAGTGAGAAAAGCTACCAAATGTGCAGATTTCCCCAGTTCCAGCAAGCCAGGACCGGCAGAAGAACGACCCAAACCAACTAGGTCAAGGATGAGTATCAAAATTGAAGCAGAAGGGAATATGAGGCCAGAGAGGGGGATATAAGCATAAACAAATCAGAATGAAACTGTTTCTGTATGTGAGTGTATGTGTGTGTGTGTTACTGCAATTGTGGTCACCCAGAACCAATGTTTGCTGTTTGGAACAGTAGTTCTTAAACCTGGCCCCACATCAGAATCACCTGGGAAGGATAAAGAGAAATTGTTTTCTAGGTCTCTCTTCTGACAGACTCAGAACCACTGAATAAGGGACTAAGAAATCTATAATTTTCAATGGGACTGCACTTTGAAAGACAGTTTTCTGGGATTGGTCTGTGGACAGGATGATTCAGTTAAAAAATCTAGAGGGAAAGTAATGTGCAGAACATGGTATCTCTCAGCAGATGCCATGTTCTTTTTTCTCAGTTCCCCCAGATGGTTCCAAAAGTCCAGGATTGGTATCATAATGATCTGAGTGGAATATTGGGTCATGTCTTTAATCCATTCAGGTTGTTATAATGAAATGCCATAGACTAGATGGCTTAAAGAACAAACATTTATTTCTCACAGTTCTGGAGGCTGAGAAGTCTAAGATCAGTTGGCTGGCTGTCTGGTTAGGATCTGCTTTCTGGATCATAGAAGGCTGTGACCTCACATAGCAGAAGGGAAGAGGTATCTCTCTGGGGTACCTTTTATAAGGGCGTTAATCCCAGTCATGAGGGCATCACTGTTATAACCTAATCACCTCCCAAAGGCCCCACCTCCAAATACTCACACTAGGGTTTAGGATTGCAACATATGAATATGGGTAACACAGACATTCAGTCTATAGCATAGTGGTGGTGAGGTGAGGAGGATCTTTATAGATTTCATTTTTAAAAGTTTGAAAAGGGGCCGATTTATGCTGCAAAGTCATAATGAGCTACTTTCTTGCTCCAAATGGGTGTTTCATGATATTGGGAGAAGGGAGAAGCATATCTTGACTCATCTGATAGCTATTTACTGAGCATTTCTGACCATGGACTAAGGGATGAGAATCGAAGATGAATGAGATATTCACCATTTAGAAGGCAACTGGAGGTTCTCTGGGGAGATAGGTGTGCAAACATCTCCTTGTACAAGGCAGGATCATATTTGGGTTGTGAAGGAGATAGAAGCTCTGTGCTGAGGACCCAGAAGGAGTAGTGAGATTCCTGGGTGAAATTTCAGGAAGATTAGAGTATAGAAGCTCTACACAGTTATACCATTACTACTCACTACCCTTCTCAACTCTGTTTTGTTTCAATTTAGTATGTAGGAGACCAAAAGATTCTGACAAAAACTGAGCTCCTTCTAAGTAATTTTTCAACTTTTTATTGTAAAAGATTGCAAACAGAGAACTTTAAAGAATGCTATAGTATTTACAAGAGACCTTGCATGCAGATTCTGCAGCTGCTAAGTAATATTTTACCGTATTTGTTTTATATATTTTTTAAAATACCATTTGAATGTAATTTTTAAACATTGTAACATTTCAACCCTACCTAATTTTGCATACTTCTCCTAATAATGAGGACTGTTTATAATTATCTTACCTTAGGAAGTTAACAATATTTCTTAATGGCATTTAATTTATAGTTCATACTCAAGTCATTGCTGTTGTTTCAAATTTACACCTATAAAAGAACCTATAGCTTTTTTTTAGTTTTTTTTTTTTACCAAGGTCTGGTGGCTAAATTCAAACATGACATTTAGTTTATAGGTGTTATTAGTTTTTGTTTTATGAGTTCAGCCTGATTGTCTTATAGATTCTTAATTTTACTGTTTCCTCATGAACATTTAACTTGTTATCTAGTCCTGGTTATTTCCTGCAAGATGGCAATAAGTTTAGAGGCTTAACTAATAGATTCAGATTAAAAACATTTGATTAGAATATTTAATATGGAGATGATGTATATATATATATATTATTGTATCAGTTTTTCTAAAGTTTTTTGTTTTAAAGAAAAATAGGAATATATATTGAGTGCCTGAAACTGCAGAGATAATTTGTGGTGTTGGACTCATTTTAGTACAGAAAATTACCAAATGAGAAGCCAGTGTCTATTGTTACACTCTCAAGTTTAGAAAGCAAGATAGTCGCTGATGGAACACCGTTAGATGTATATGTCATTGTTTTGGTGATTTTTGTTTTGTTTTTTATACTCAGACAACCTGCATAAAATGTAACTGGATTCATACTGGGCCATAGAGCAATTGACAGATTTCAAAGTGGGCTGGAAACCAACACAGAATTAGAGTGAACAGGGCAGCCTCTCAAGCCCTCCAGTCAGAAAATGGGAAGGAAGGACCAGAAAAAAATTAGGGGAAAAAAAAAAGAAAAGTACTTAGAGCTATCATATAAGACTGACTTTGGGGATTTGGTAATTTTTAAAACATTGTATTAGAGTATAGTTGATTTGCAATGTTCTGGTACTTTCTGCTGTACAGCCATGTGAATCGTACGTATCCACATACCTGTAATAGAGCATGGCTGTAGGCAGCACTTAGCATGCGGCTCTAGCCTTGTGCCATTACCCCCACCACCAACACCCAAAAATCAAAAACCCTTATTGGGGGAACATTAGTGGTCCTGCTCACTCATTGGTTGGCACCACAGTGGGCCCCTCCAAACAACGGACTGTCATTGAGGTACGGTTAATGTTCCTGCTTAGCCATTGGTTAGTGCCACAGTGAGCCCTTCCCCCAAGAGAGCGGCTGTCGATGAGCTGCCGTTAGTGGGGCTATTCAGTCAACATTAAGAGAAGTGTTGGTCCTTAGATGGAGAATGAGGTAAGACGTGGCCCTCTCCCTGGAGCCCTCGATTTCACCCGGCCTCAGCCAGCAGCTGAACTGAGGCGCACAGGGAACAAGCTGGGACTGTGTCCTGCTGGGCTCTGAAGCCAGAGCCAAGGCTGCCCACCGGCAGGGCCCAAGCCTTGAGGTGACGGTGACTCTCTCCCCTCTCCCTGCCTCTGTGACTTAATCGCCATGTCAGTCTGCATGGGATGCAGTCTACATGGGATGCAGTCTGCGAGACCTGGTCCCCGCTGTCCAGGCGGCCTGAGGACCTTGAGGGCCAGTTGGGTCTCCTGTGTGCCGGGCTCCCTCAGCGATGACAGCCGGACTGTCTGGGGACCTGGCCCTGAGAGAGCTGTCAGTTGAGATCTGCCTCCTCTTAGCCAGGACCTGGACCTCAGAGGGTGACAGTAGTGTCTGGGAACCTCACCCTTTCTTGTCATAATGGAGAATACTGTTTGTTTGGTGGAGGCTTGCAGGAACATCATCACCTGTCCAAGACCCTACCTCCAGGGCAAAAGATCTGATACCAAGAAGTTTGTAACAGCTAACCATGCCTCTCCCTCACTTTCCCAAGAAAACGGCTTTGCTGAAAGCTTTCTGGGAGGTTGGGGTTTGTAAGAGATGAGCCACCTATCTCCTTGCTGCTGCTAAGTTGCTTCAGTTGTGTCCGACTGTGTGACCACATAGACGGCAGCCCACCAGGCTCCCCCGTCCCTGGGATTCTCCAGGCAAGAACACTGGAGTGGGTTGCCATTTCCTTCTCCAATGCATGAAAGTGAAAAGTGAAAGTGAAGTCACTCAGTCGTGTCCGACTCTTAGCGACCCCAGTGGACTGCAGCCTTCCAGGATCCTCCGTCAATGGGATTTTCCAGGCAAGAGTACTGGAGTGGGGTGCCATTGCTATCTCCTTGCAGGACCCTATAATAAACCTGTTTTTGCTCCAAACTCACATTTTGGTATTGTTTGGCCTTGCTATGCTATGGGCATAGGGACTTGCATTTCGATAATATACCCACTCATTTTTGGATTCTTTTCCTACATAGGTCATTACAGAGTATTGAGTAGAGAGTTCCCTGTGCTACGCAGCAGGTTCTTATTATCTATTTTATATATAGTACTGTGTGTATGTCAATCCCAATCTCCCAATTTATTCCTGTTCCCTGCCCTCCACCCTGGTAACCTTGAAATTTTCTACATCTGTGACTCTTATTTCCATTTTGTAAAGAAGTTTGTTTGTGCAGTGTTTTAAGATTCTACATATAAGCAATATGATATTTGTCTTTATCTGTCTGATTTATTTCACTCTGTATGATAATCTCTAGGGCCATCCATGTTGCTGCAAATAGCATTATTTCACTTATTTTTATAGCTGACTAATATTTCATTATATATATATATATATATATTTATATACCACATATTCTTTATCCATCTATCCGTCCATGGGTATTTAGGTTGCTTCCATGTCCTGGCTATTGTAAACAGTGCTGTAATGAACATTGGGGTGCGTGTATTTTTTTCAAATTATGGTTTTCTCTGGGTATATGACCAGGAATGGGATTGCTGAGTCAAATGGTAGCTCTATTTTTAGTCTTTTAAGAAACCTCCACGCTGTTCTCCATGGCAGTGTACCAATTTACATCCCAACCAACAGTGTAGAAGACTTGAAAATTAAGGAAACTTTCCTCCACTATATTTTTTTTTAGTAGAAAAGACAATCAACAATATTTATTTGAGACCCTTACTCAGTATTTACAAATCCTCAACTTTGAGGTAGGTTAAATATTAACATTGTGTTTTATAAACTAAAACTTAGCCAGAGATCACATCAGTTTTAGAAAAACACAGCAGGGGTCATATCATGGTCAAGAAAATATAGTTTCTTTCAGATTAATCTTCTCATGTGTAAATTTAATGGTGACAGCTTACAAATATTCATTAAAAAGATTAGCTGTTATAGGATTTCTACTCTGGAATATTTTAAAATTCTTAAATCCACCCTACAATGATTATACATACTGCAGAATAACCTACTTACTCCCATTACAAATCTATCTGTATATAACTGATACTTATAATAGCAAATTAGCATGTTATTGATTTTGTTGTTTTCTGCCTTTTGGGGTGATTGAAGCAGGAAGACAACCCACAAATTTTTCTCAGAGCACAAGGCAGCCTTTAAGTGCAGGGGCTATGCTCAAGGCACCATCTATGGTGATTTGGGGTCATAGGAAAGCACATATACAAATGATCCAAGATCCAGAAAAGATACCTGGATCCAAAAGAGGGGAGACTCTGGGCAGGTCAAGGATGAAGGAAAAATGAGGATGAAGGATGAGGTCAAGGATGAAGAAAAACTGTCATCTCAGGCTCAGGATCCTCATTGTCATGCTACAGCAACACAGCAACGTGTGGGGAAGAGCGCCTAAAAGAGCAGCAAATTTGTCCCAGCAGTCTATAATTAAGGTTCTTGCCAACCAGATAAACCACAAGAAAAAATTAAATTCATATTTTATTGAAGTCACATCAATAGAAGCAAAAATTTAAATATTTAATAAGAATATATTCCATCTATCATGTAAATTACTCTAATTATCATAAGCGTAATTCACTTAGCTCATTATAATTACTTAAAATTTAGCTCATCTTGACTTAGGTTCCTGGGCCAGTCTTCTCAAGTATTTGTTTAATTATAAAGTTCCTTTTAAAAAATGTCAAATATTAATAATAATGTAAAATTGAGTGGTTAATTAACATTTGAGAAATTATAAGGAAAATATCATTATCGTGTTATAAAATGCAGCATTCAGCAGCACAAATTTCAAGAGTAAGGATATAGACACCTGTATTTCTAAATAGACTGAATAGCACAGCCTAACATGGTTTGAGTCAAAGAATCAAGAAAAAGAGGAAAGAGGGATCATAGGCAAAGTGTTTTAGTGTTCCCTTAAATGACTGAGCAAGGAAAAAGCTTGACATTTAAAAAGTTTCTATAAATGACATGAATTGCAATTTTCATAAAAATAAAAATGAAATGTTCTACAAGGACAAAAGATATGCCTATGCAGCATATCATATTTGCACAAGGTCACACTGAATGTCATGGATATTAGTAACAACCAAAAAGGCTTAAGTCTATGGGAGACTGAGTGAAGATTTCACTGTGGTATTCTATAAGCCCAAGTACATCATGCGAAATGCTGGGCTGGATGAAGCACAAACTGGAATCAACATTTCCAGGAGAAATATCAATAACCTCAGATATTCAGATGACACCACCTTATGGCAGAAAGCAAAGATCTAAAGAGACTCTTGATGAAAGTGAAAAAGTTGGCTTAAAACTCAACCTTCAGAAAACTAAGATCATGATATCTGGTCCCATCTCTTCATGGCAAATAGATGGGGAAACAACGGAAACAGTGACAGACTTTATTTTAGGGGGCTCCAAAATCACCGCAGATGGTGACTGAAGCCATGAAATTAAAACATGCTTGCTCCTTGGAAGAAAAGTTATGACCAACCTAGACAGCATATTAAAAAGCAGAGACATTACTTTGCCGATATAGGTCCCGCTAGTCAAAGCTGTGGTTTTTCCATTAGTCATGTATGGATGTGAGAGTTTGACTATAAAGAAAGCTGAGTGCAAAAGAATTGATGCTTTTGAACTGTGGTGTTGGAGAAGACTCTTGAGAGTCCCTTGGACTGCGAGGAGATCCAACCTGTCCATCCTAAAGAAAATCAGTTGTGAATATTCATTAGAAGGCCTGATGCTGAAGCTGAAACTCCAATACTTTGGCCACCTGATGGGAAGAACTGACTCATTGGAAAAGACCTTGATACTTGGAAAGGTTGAAGGTGGGAGGAGAAGGGGCCGACAGAGAATGAGATGGTTGGATGGCATCACCAACTTGAACATGAGTTTGAGCAAGCTCCGGGAGTTAGTGATGGACAGGAAGGCCTGGCATGCTGTGGTCCATGGGGTTGCACGGAGTTAGGCACGACTGAGCGACTGAACTGAACTGATGCAAGAACATAAAACAAGTTACCTGAGAAGAAAACAATTTCAGATTGTTCTCAGATTTTGGGCCACCCAGAACATGAAAAAAATTGGAGGAATGCCTATGACTGTGCTTCTTAACATTGTCTTCTTATCACTGAATTCTTATCCAGAATCACTTTGGAGCTTTATAAAAATCACAGATGAGTAATATTCATCATAGACTGATGGAACATGGAAGTAGGATTACATAGCCAGTGTTGAGATCTGTTCCTCTACAGAATTTGTCAGGAAAAGAAGAAGATTGTGACACAAAAATTCTAAGCCCATCTACATTTGTGTGTGGAAGCAATGGAACAGAATTTACATATCTTTAAGATTTTTAGAAAATGTTCTGTGTAAGTGCTCTTCCTGAAAATACATCTTTGTATGCATCTATTAATTCAATGAGAGATGAATCCATATTAAATTGTGAAGGGTACTTAGTATGGAGAGCACCAAAAAGTGTAACATATGCAGAAACAGGTGTTATAACTGGTCTGAATATGGTTGCAAGGTTGAATGTATGATTTTAAATATTAATAAAAGATTATGTTAATAATGATGATGGGGTTTGAAACCCCAGATTAATTAGTTAATAAAAGCCTAGAAGTTGCAAAGGACACAGAGAAAGAGAAAGGACGCAGTTCTTTGCCTTCCATAGTAGGAAACAGAAAGTTGTTTAATTCTTGATCTTTTATATCTAGATAAATACAGGCTTAGAAGTATAAATCACTAATAGAATTTAAATCAATCTATATTATGTCAGCACAGAAAACCAAAATCAAAGTGGGTATAGGAAAGAATGGGATGAAAGGAATTGAAGACGAGTAGTTGGAGAAGGCAATGGCAACCCACTCCAGTACTCTTGCCTGGAAAATCCCATGGACGGAGGAGCCTGGTAGGCTGCAGTCCATGGGGTCGCTAAGAGTCGGACACGACTGAGAAACTTCACTTTCACTTTTCACTTTTATGCACTGGAGAAGGAAATGGCAACCCACTTCAGGGTTCTTGCCTGGAGAATCCCAGGGACAGGGGAGCCTGGTGGGCTGGGGTCGCACAGAGTCGGCATGACTGAAGCGACTTAGCAGCAGCAGCAGCAGCAGCAGTAGTAGTGTTAGCTTCTCAGTCAGGTCCGACTCTTTGCCACCCCATGGACTGTAGCCCACCTTTGTCCCTGGAATTCTCCAGGCAAGAATATTGGAGTGGATTGCCATTTCCTTCTCCAGGGGATTTTCCTAACCCAGGGATCAAACCCCAGTCTCCTGTACTGCAGGCAGATTCTTTACTTTCTGAACGACTAGGGAAGCCCAAGACAAGTACAGACGCTTTTTAAAGGATTTCTCTGTGAAAATTAGCAGAAAATCAGAGCAATAGCTGGAGGAGGATGTAGAATCAAGGGAAAATTTTTCTCTTTTTGTTAAAATTGGGCACCTAGACGCATATTTGTATGTCTGCAGGAAAGATGCAATAGAGAAGAAACTGATGGTGTGAAAGAGAAAGAAAACAGTGGCTGGAGTGACGTCCTTGGGGAGATGAGAAGAGATAGAGGCAGAGATCACCTTATATGGGAGCTAGACAGTTTTTCCGTTGTTAACAGGAGTAAAGTTAGAATATGTAACTATATCAAGTATTTGCTTTGTGCCTTTGGGCTAAATTCTAAATTCTAGCTCTAAATTGAAAAAAGTGATACCTCCTTGGGTAGGAGTTGTGAGAATTAAGTGAGTTCATGTATATAAATTGTTTGTTGTATATAAATACATGTATATAAATTATTTGTTGGCAAATAGCAAGTAATCAATAAAAGATATTATTTCCTCTTAAAAAAATACATGGAGATGAAAAAAGTTCTGTAGATAGTGGTGATGTTTGCACACCAGTGTGAATGCACTTGATGCCACTGAACTTGTACTTTAGTTTTCAGTTGGTTCAGAAGCCTAGACTTGTGGAAGAATATTGAAGAGGGCTTTCTTTTGTGTGTGACAAGAGTCTGTTGAACTATTTCCTCTTCCCCTTTGCTGTTATTTCAGACTTTGAGACTGATTTAACACAAGGGCCTCATTAATTTTTATTCTTTCCTTCAGAGGTGGGTAACCTGCAATACCACCTCCAGTTTGCAGAAAGGTAGAGTCAGAGGTGACACCTTCTAGTCAGTACCAGGACATCTATAGTGGTTAGAACAATGGCTCTGGGAATGGGTCTTCTATGTGCCCACAAATCGAACGTTGGATGATTTGTTCTTATTTCTTCTCAGGAATTGAAGTTAATCTCGGTCCATTAACAATTTTCAGGGCACTACAAATCAACTGCCCTGGCTTGGATGTACTTATAAGGAATTGGTGTCCTAAAGTGTTCTGAAAAGAAGCAGCTGCTTGCAAAATGAATTAAAGAAATTTTACAGGAGTAATGATCTAACAGAGGATGGAAGAAGTCACTAGAATTAAGAAACCATCCAGTTACCAGCAGTCATGCCACTCATTATCAGCCAACCTGGATTTAGCCAGGGTAAGAGTTTTTCCAAGTGCATTCCATAAAGCTGAAGTTGTATTCAAGTTAGTGATTCTGGTGCATGATGTGGAAGTTACTCAGTCCTGTCTGACTCTTTCTGATCCCATGGACTGTAGCCCACCAGGCTCCTCTGTCCATGGAATTCTCTAGCCAAGAATACTGGAGTGGGTTGCCATTCCTTTCTCAGGGGTATCTTCCCTACCTAGAGATCGAATCCAGGTGTTCTGCATTGCAGGCAGATTCTTTACCATCTGAGCCACCAGGGAAACCTAATGTTGGACTAGGTTAAACTGGTGCCTAGTCAGGCTGCTGCTGCTGCTGCTGCTCCTGCTAAGTCACCTCAGTCGTGTCCGACTCTGTGCGACCCCATAGACGGCAGCCCACCAGGCTCCCGCATCCCTGGGATTCTCCAGGCAAGAACACTGGAGTGGGTTGCCGTTTCCTTCTCCAATGCATGAAAGTGAAAGTGAAAGTGAAAATGAAGTCGCCCAGTCGTGTCCGACTCTTTGCGACCCCTTGTACTGAAGCCTACCAGGTTCCTCCGCCCACGGGATTTTCCAGGCAAGAGTACTGGAGTGGGCTGCCATCGCCTTCTCCAGTCTAGTCAGACTACTATCACAAAATACCAGAGACTGGGTGCCTTATAAACAGACACTTACAAACAGCAAACATTTATTTGCTGGGCGACCACATTCAGGGTGCCAGCATGGTCAGGTGAGGGCCCTCTTCTGGACTGCAGACTTCTGGTTGCGTCCTCACATGGAAGAAAAGGAAAGGGAGCGCTGTGGGGGGTCTCTTTTGAAAGAACATTAATCCCATTCATGAGTTAACACCTCCCAAGTCTCACCTCCTAATATCATTATATTGGACATTAAGATTTCAACATATGAAGTTTTGGGGGACACAAAGATATTCAGACAATAGTACTTGGTATGGAGAGGGTAGAGGATGCTAGGATATAGAAAATAAGATTAATGCATGGTCCAGAGGAATTGAAACATTATTGGAACTGTGTTACCTCGTGACTAGAAAAGGTAGGGGGTGATGTCAGACAAGGGGATGGTTGAGACTTAGATAATGGAGAGGATTCTGTTACTGGATTGCCAAGACCCAGGCAATGACCTTGGCAGTGGATGACTAAGTGGGGAAGAACAAGAAAGGTCACTGAGGTGATGAAGTGGTGAAGCACTAGGTGTTAAAACATCATTCATGTGGAAAATGAAAACAAAATGAATTGCAGTAAGACTGTGTCAGAGGGAGTACAGAAAGCTAGGAACTAGAATCTTAAAGACGGAGAAAGAATGACCTAGAAGTTGTAGCCGATTGTGTTAAAGAGGAGGGGGAAAGTGATAGTCTGCTGAGAAAAGATCAACAGATCAAAAGATGTTTTGTTTTTGTTTTCATTTTCATTTTAAGGAAGAGGGAGGAGACTTGCTATATCGAGGCAGTAATAGGATAAATGAGTACTCCACCCTGTGTCCATGCCCAGTGTGGAGGGCCGGGGATATGGAAAGCAGCCACCGCTTGAGAGGACTGCAGAGGAAGCAGATCTTCAGTGGGGAGCTGGTTTCAGTAGAGCAAGTGGTGAAGGAAATGTTGGGACTTTGATGAAGACTGAACATGGGTGAAAGGTCAGTGCAGGTGAAAAATTTCAGGAGTTGAAGAGGGCTTGGAGATGGGTTCAGAACAGAGAGGTTGAGAACCATATGGGTCATGAGAGCTTGTGGAATGACTTGGGTGTCCTGGGTGGACTTTGTGGCACCTGATGCATTCAGACAAAGAGGGCATCGTTGCCAGTCAGGGTTGTGCACTTGTGAGCATGGTCTTACCTGGAGCTTTGAGATTTTTAACAATTTAGTGTTTTCCTCATGCTCTTTCCTCTTTCTCATCTACTTGTCATAGCCTTCTACTCTTGGCCAATTCCTGTTATCTTCAGCTGCAGGAAGTCTACTGACCTCTTCAGTGCTCCTGGAACCCCTTGTAAATAACTCTATTAAAATTCCTACTACTTTTATTGCTATTTTTAATTTATATGTCTTCACAAACGGACTGCATATTTCCTGGGGTCAGGACCAGTCATATTTGTCTTTATGTCCCCTCTACCTAGCACACTGTGTAGAACATGGTATGTGAAAAAAAAAATCTGTTTGTTGAACTGCACTCTGTATCTGAGACAAGAGGTAGGCTTAGAGAGGAAAAAGGAAGAAGAATGGAGGGAGCATGAGGTGCGCAGGTGATGAGGAAAAAGATGAAAATAAATGAGGAACTGTGGGCCAGATGATGAATCACTTTAATATTATCACTAAACCAGGAGGCAGGGCTATCTGTTTAGAACCGAAAAGGGGGCATTGGAAAAAAGGAGAAATTCTGAAGTAGCCACTGTGGAGAGTTGGCTTGGGGGTTAGAGAAAATAAATAACAGGAGGACTAGATGAGCATAAGTGGCATTTTGTGTTCTGAAAGAGGAGCAGAGAGATCTTTGTCTGCAGATGGGCGTAGGAGTTATAGACATAGTAAGACTCATGAGATATAGTATGATCAGGGAATCATGGAATCAAATTAAAGACTGTTACAGCTGTTGAAAAATAGAGGTCCTTCTAATTTGATTGTCTAGCTCAGGAAATTAAGGCCCTGAAGGGATGGTCCAGAGTCACATAGCTATTTGGTGGTTGACCAGGGACTGATGATGATAGTATGCCAGAATCTGGTTGTGAGCAATAGCAATGGACTCTGATTTGCTTAAGAAAAAAGAAATATCCTGGATGCGGGGAAATGTTAGAGTCAAAGGGAAAGCTGAAGAACCAGGCCCAGAAATTTGGGGACCAGGTTGCTCTGAAGATTCAAGTTGGAGGAATAAATGCAGTCCTTTCAGGGTCCTGTGGGACAAATGACCCAATTATTTTCCCATCTTTGTTTGCCTCCACTCAAGATTAAAATTCTTAGGAGATAAGAGCAGATTAAGCAAGTTTTAAAGGAAAACTTTAAGTTTTCCTTTAGTTTATGTGGTCTTCCCTAGACTACATACATGCAGTGTAAAAGAGGCAATTTTCCTCCCAGAATTGTGTTTGTTACCAGAAAGTGAATGGATGAAGAGACAGGAAAATGACAGGTATACTATCCTTTACAGGGATGGTCATGTAATATACCATAGTAGCTAAGATGAAGGACTCTGGAGTCAGACTCCTTATTCTTCCTTAAGGATTTGAGCAAAGTACCTAAAAACATTCCATGCCTCAGTTTTTCCATCTGTGAGACAGCTATCATAGAATCTTACCCCATACGGTTGCTGAGATGATTAAATGAGAATATATGTGAATAGGGAGCCTACCAATTGAATGCTATCTAAGGGTCGGCTGTTATAGTCATTTATAAATGAATGCATGTCCTACCCCCCTTAACATGCAGTTGCCATAGTGTGCAAATCGTAGAGGCTGCTTCTTTTGCTACTGCCCTTTCCAGCTGCCTCTACCCATGCAGCTTTTTATCAATGTCTGCCTCCTTCCCCTAGTCTCTCACTCCACCATGAGCAAGCTGGCTGGTGCACACTAAAGCCCATTCTTTGACTAATGATAATATTTCCTTCCTTCCTTCTTCCTCCCCTTCCCTTTTTCTTTCCTCCTTCCTTCCTTTCTCTCTCACCCTCCCTCTCCTCTTCCTAATCCTCCTCCTTCTTCCTTCCTTCCTTCCTTCTCCCTTCCAGTTGTTAACCTAATAGCAAAGGATATCACTTATGCAACTGTCATTTACAAGTGTAATGAGAACATATATATATTTAGAGTTTGACGTTCTAGGTTTGAGTCCCAGCTCTGGCATGTATTTATTCAGTAACTTGGGGAGATTAGTTAACATTTCTGAGATTCGGCTTCTTCATCTGTAAAATGGGGATAATAATGTCCTCCTCACAAAGTTGTTGTGAGGTTTAAATGGGGTAATGTGCAAGAGAGGCATGTGAACTGTAAATCAGTTTACAAATAGTAAGCGTCCCACTCCCAGCCATGACAGACACAGTCAGGCTGTAAAGTATCCTTCCATAATGAGTTTACTTCCACAGAAAGCCAGTTCTGATCAGGCATGGTATACTCCAGACAGTTGATGCATGCATATATCCCAGGAGGCTGGTAGTTTTGATGGACTCGATAGAGGAGAAAAGAAGAAAGATCCTGGTGGTCACCGCTATGTGTTCATCACTATGGCCTTTGAGCCCAGTTAATGAACAGCTGTTTGGAATCACCCACCTGGCTGTTTTCCTTGTTGTGGGAAATTAGAAAAGAATTACATTAGAATGCCACTGTGACATTTCACAAGAACATCTGCATAATATGTTTGAATCAAGACTATGAGTAATTAGGTTTATGATAAAATTCTGTGTCAGGATGGAATGTAGGTTTTTTTTAAATGAAGTATAGTTGATTTACCATATTATATTAGTTTCAGGTATACAGCATAGTGATTCAGTATTTTTATAGATTATATTCCATTAAAAGTTACTACAAGATAATGACTATGATTCCCTGTGCTATACAATATAGATTCTTTACCATCCGAACCACCAGGGAAGCGCATACAATATACTCTAGTTGCTTATCTATTTTATACATAGAAGATATATTTGTATCTCTTAATCTCATACCCTTGATCTCATATACCTTAATCTCATACCCTTGATTTGATTTTCTCATTCCTGCCTTCCTTTGGAAATCACTAGTTTATTTTCTATATCTGAGATTCTTTTTGTTTTGGACATACATTCTTTTGTAATATTTTTTTAGATTCCACATATAAGTGATATAATATGGTATTTGTTTTTGCTCTGTCTGACTTATTTCACTAAACATAATATTTTCTGTGTCCATCCATGTTGCAGCAAATGGTGGGATTTCATTCTTTTTTATGGCTGAGTAATATTTAATTTTATATATGTATATATATTTGTTGCTGTTTAGTTGCTGGGTCATGTCTGATGCTTTGTGACCCTCATGGACTGTAGCCCACCAGGCTCTTCTGTCCATGAGATTTCCCAGGCAAAAACACTGTGATAGATTACCATCCTTCTCCAGGGGATTTTCCTGACCCAGGGATTGAACTGGCATCTACTACTTTGGCAGGTGGATTATTTACCACCAAACCACCAGGGAAGCCCATGTGTATATACATCTCATTAATCCAGTCATCTCTTGATGGGTACTTGGGTTGCTTCTGGATCTTGCCCACTGTAAGCAGTGCTTCTATGAACGTTGAGGTACATGGATCTTTTCCAGTTATACCCATGAGTGGGATTGCTGAATCATAGGGTAGTTCCATTTTTAGTTTTCTAAGGAACCTCACATGGAGGGCTTGTTAAACCACAGATTACTGGGCATCCTCAGAATTTCTGGCTCAGTAGGTGTATGGACTATGGCTGAAAGTCTGCATCTCTCACAAGCCCTCAGGTATCGCTGCTTTCCTTGACCTGGGGATCGCATTTGGTCTAGTGCAGTTGCTGGGAAATGGTAAGCGAACAGTAAATGCTTTGGCTGCATGGATTCACAAGTGAAGGTGGGAAAGATTATTTTTATATGATATGAGGAGACTGGGGATAAAAAAAGGGATCGCTTATCTCCCCCTTCTGCTTCCCTAGAGTGATGAGAATTAAATGAGAACATGTACTGAAATCACTTTGAAAACTGCTCCACCTTTGGCTTGTCTTATCAACGCCTGTTCCTCAGTCCTGAGGTTTTTGGGAAGTAAGTTCTCTTAGTGGAGGAGCAGAGGAGACAAACCTTGAGTTTCTCTATTTGCTATCTGGGGGCAAAGATAGTAAAAACTCTGCACTTCCTCTTTCAAGGAGAGCTGCAAAACTGGTTTTCTGTTATCTTTCACTGGCACAGGTCTTTAAGTTCAGTCTAGCCTTTTTAAGAGGAAAACTGACTTCTTGTATTTTTCTAGTCTAACAAAATCAATCATAAATTAATAAAACCATAAGCCAAGGAAAATAAATTAGTAGTTGTTTGGACAAACTTTAACCTATTAGCTTAAAGGCAAATTGAATTAAAAAATTGCATTCAAGCAATCATGTGTTCCGTAAAGGTTTCCATGAAAGCTTCTGATTAATTTCATGGAACAAATAGAAATATAACTTTCAAACAAGTTATTAAATACATATGAATTATTGTAACTGTAACATTGTATTAGCAATTCATTTGCAACACATACTCTTTTAAAAATAAAATGATTCCTGTGTTTGTACTGAGCCATCCGATCTCTCATACATGTTTTCCAAATCACTTGAAAATTGGGGTGATTTAAAGTGGATTAGCAGCAAAGAAAGGAGCATGGAAATCTGCTAATTGAATTGTGGAGGAAGAAACCATTGAAGTCATGGGTTAATTCTTAACAGTGAATCGGTGGTTAGGCTTTTGGTAGAAAAAGGGAAGAAATTAATGAAAAAAAGGGATCAAAGATTCAAGAGAAAGAATATTTTGATATCCTGATCAATGCTAGGAAGGGTGAACTCAGAATCTCAAATGGAAGGAAAAGTCTTAGGATGAAGAAGGTGCTCCACTTCTTTGGAGTCAAGAGGAAGTGAAGGTGAGCAAGGAGGATGGTGACAGTTTTACCTTGTAAAAGTTTAGAGACCTCATCCTAACCTCATTTGATGGTGGAGGAAACTGAAGTCCAGAGAGGTGCAGTGACCTGTCCAAGGTCATCTCGCGTAAGCTCAGTCCCAGGTCTGGTCCATGCCCTGTTTCACCACTCATCTTTTCCTTATGTCAGGCTAAAGGTTTATCAATTTTCTTTATTTTTTCAAAGAGCCAAGTCTTAGTTTTATTAATCTTTTCTATTGTTTTTAAGTCTCTATTTCATTTATTTTTTTCTCTGATTTTTACTCCTTTCCAGTAACCTGAGGTTTTTATTTATTCTTTTTTTTTCTAGTTCCTTTAGGTGTAAGTTTAGGTTATTTGAAATTGTTTCTTGTTTCCTGAAGTAAGCTTGTATTTCTATAAAGCTCCCTTTCAGAGCTCCTCTTGCTGTTTTCTTTAGATTTGGATCACTGTGTTTCTCAGATGTGTGTTGGATCCTCTTATCTCTCTTCCCCTCCTGGAATCCCTACAGTGCAGATGTCAGAACGCTTAATGTTATTGCAGAAATCTCTTAAATTGCTTCGTTTAAAAAAAACTGTTTTCCTTTCTGCTGCTCCGATTGGATGATATCCATTATTCTACCTTCTAGATCACTGTTGTGTTCTTCTGTATCAGTCTGCTATTCATTCCTTCCAGCGTGTTTTATATTTCTGCTATTGAATTATTCACTTTTGACTGGGTCTTTTAAAAAATTATTTTCTAGTTCCTTGTTAAAATTGTTCAGTGGTTAGATCAGTTCCTTCCCCTTAATCCGGCTAACAATTTTTATTACCAGTGTTTTGAATTCTTTATCTAGTAAATTGTTTATTTCTGTTTTGTTATTTATTTTCTCAGTGGTTTTCTCTTACTCTTTCAATTGATGGTAGTTCCTCTGCCTTTTCATTTTGCTTCACTTTCTATGCCTCTATGAATTTAGGTGAAACAGTTACCTGTTATGGTCTTGAAGAGGTGTCCTTATGTGGGAGTGTCCATATACAGTCTGCGTGTACCTGGTGTTTTTGGTGGAAGACATGGATTTGATGTGGACACAAGTCATGTCTTTCCTCAGGGTGTATTTTCTGAGGTTGGTGGGTTTATGATTCTATTATATATACATATATAAGAGAAAGGGATGACAGAGGATGAGATGGTTGGATGGCATCACCAACTCTATGGACATGAGTTTGAGTAAGCTGCAGCAGTTGGTGATGAACAGGGGAGCCTGGAGTGCTACAGTCCATGGGGTGGCAAAGAGTCAGACATGACTGAGTGACTGAACTGAACTGAATTGATATGTATATATGATACTGATGTTTTCTAGTACACATGGCACTGCTTAGCAGTGATATTAACTTTATATCTTCAAAAAAATACTCAACTGTGAGTCCATGAATATATACCATGATTCAGTGGTACATTTCCGAAGGTTCATATTAAAGATAAGAAAATTGAAACACTCATGTCTTGGACTGGGTGCACTTCACTGAGCACACGTGTGTTAGAGCACTTGTCTTCTGTACCCGCCTTTAACTGCTAATACTCGAGAATGTTGCATTCTGCTCTTATATCTGGCATTTTATATATGTGTGAGCACTTGAGCTTGTGCCATTGTGTGAGCACTTGAGCTTGTACCATTGTGTGGTCTGTAAAAAGGAAAATGAAATATAAATGCATTGACTTTGACCTTGAGATAATCAATTAAGCCCAAACAGGTTTACCAAAGAAGCTTTTAGTTTCTTAAAGATATTAAGATTGCTTAAAGCACCAGAACAGCAGAGGCTCAGACCAATTACATCTCATTTTATGAGCCCTGGCAAGGATATGTATTTGATTCTTGTTGTTTGTCCTCTCAGAGTCCCTCTTTTCTCATAAATTAAGACCAATCAGTCATAGGAACATGAAATTCCATTTATATTTTCAAATGACTAATGGTTTGGCTTTTGGTCTTTTAGTTCAAGTTCTGATGAAATAGAATAGTAGCTATGTATAATTAGCAAATGGACCCTGTCAGGTCTGGTCACGTGCACATTCACAGAGGCTGAACCTGAGCAGCAGCCAGCACTTCACTTTTTAAAGGAACTAATAATAAGCATGGCCATGACTGGGGAGAGACTTGAACCCTGTCCCTGACTTCCTAAGATCCACTCCCAAGCCAGCAGGATAAGAATCTCTGATTCGGAATCACTGCTGTGGAACTTTGCTAGCCTATACTTTGTGAGATACACTTTTTCCAAAGGAGGAAAAATGTCTATTGATGCTCTTGTCTGATGTCTTCAAATGTATATCCTGCTTTTCGATGCCCCCTTATTCCGATGCCCACATTTGTGTAATGGCTTTCCTAATATAACTGTGAGGGTTGATTCTAAACCTGGGATATTCCAGATATACCTTTTGAGCACAGGGTGGCAAAACAGGAAATAACGTAGTAAGATAAAAAGAGAAGTAGGATGGAGGACAATTTAAGGTTAACATTAGAAAATAATCATCTAGAAGTAAACCCATACTTAATTGTTGTTGAGTATTTAAGGCAACATAATTGCATTTTTTTGTGTGCAACACAGTAATAACAGCTTTCTAAATTGTCACAGTATGGGAACCTCCAATTCCAGCTCTATTTCTTCTGTTCTCTCTCAGCAGGAGACTTTCTTTAGGATGAGAACAGAAAGCCCTTGGCTCACCGGGTTGAAAACTGACTAAAAAGAGCTGGCCAGTGACATGTGGTAGGAGAAGAGATTTAAAACATTTCTTCTGATACTTCATAACCCAGTACCTATACTAATAACTTCTTAGCATCTAAATACTCTCTTTTCACTTGTTTGTGAGGGATCAGTTCAGTTCAGTTCAGTCGCTCAGTCGTGTCCGACTCTTTGTGACCCCATGAATCGCAGCACGCCAGGCCTCCCTGTCCATCACCAATTCCCGGAGTTCACTCAGACTCACGTCCATCGAGTCAGTGATGCCATCCAGCCATCTCATCCTCTGTCGTCCCCTTCTCCTCCTGCCCTCAATCTCTCCCAGAATCTGAGTCTTTTCCAATGAGTCAACTCTTTGCATGAGGTGGCCAAAGTACTGGAGTTTCAGCTTTAGCATCATTCCTTCCAAAGAAATCCCAGGGCTGATCTTCAGAATGGACTGGTTGGATCTCCTTGCAGTCCAAGGGGCTCTCAAGAGTCTTCTCTGACACCACAGTTCAAAAGCATCAATTCTTTGGTGCTCAGGCTTCTTCACAGTCCAACTCTCACATCCATACATGACCACTGGAAAAACCATAGCCTTGACTAGATGGACCTTAGTTGGCAAAGTAATGTCTCTGCTTTTGAATATGCTATCTAGATTGGTCATAACTTTTCTTCCAATAGGTCAAGATAATTCATCATATTTATTGAACACCTTCTAGGCATAAAACAATTTTGGGGAGAGGGAGATGACACAAGGGAGCACTCTAGAAATTATCAATATTGTTGAGCAAAACCAATATCTAAGCAATGGACAGCCAGTGAGGGTTTTCTAACAACAGAGCCCATGATTAGATCTGCATTTCAAAAAGGTCATCCTGGAATAGAGGTGAGCTGAGAAGCAGGAAGATTATGTCAGATGTAAGAATTAAGATGATCTGGATTAACTAAACAGCAGAAGGAATGGGTGGTGGAACAGCCTGATGAGACACTTTGGAGATAGACTCAACAGATGCGGTAATTCGTTGAAAGTGATGACAAAAGAAAGGAGGAGTCAGCTGAGCTTCCTAGCCGTGGAGCCATACTCCAAGATGATGAGCATGGGGAGTGGAGTCAGTTTAAGAGGGGGAATTTTGATTTTGATGTGACAATGGGACATCCAGTCAATACCCAATAGACAGATGAAAATAAGTATCAAGAGCACAGAAAAAAGTTGAGTAGAATAGAGGTCAGGCTTCCCAAGTCACTCAGTGAATCAAGAAACTGCCAGCAATGCAGGAGATGCAGGAGACACAGCTTCAATCTCTGGGTTGGGTGGATTCCTCTGGAGAAGGGCATGGCAACCCTCTCTAGTATTCTTGCCTGGAGAATCCCATGGTCATAGGAGCCTGGCAGGTTACAGTACGTAGGGTTGTAAAGAGTCGGACATGACTGAAGTAGTTGAGCATGCACAGAGTAGAGGTCATGAAATCAATGAAATAATCAATGTCCAAAACCATGTCACCAGAGAGTCTTTCCAAAATCGTGACCCTGATTATAATTTTCTTTTTCCTTTGTCACTAGCTAGTTGTCTCTACAGAGATTCTGAAAAAGAAAACAGAGAAAGGAATAAGCCAAAACAATCAACAGCAGAGGTTGGAAGTGTGATTATTACCCATGCAGGATGTCAATGGAACTGATTCAGCCACTATAGGCTTGGGCTGGTGAGGACACTGCAAAGTACACATTACATTGGAATCTGCTCTACATTAAAGCCACATCTGTGGAATGTGTAAAACTGCTGCTGCTCTGATCAGAGTCTCCATTATTCCAGGAGGTTAGGCCATTGGGAGTTCGATTGCTGACAGCAACTTGCCTCCTTCTCCTTGGGGCTGTATTGGCTTTCTTAAGAATGCAAACAGGTGCTGAGATTCAATGCTTATGTGCTTATGGGGCATTTTTGCATAAGGTGTTAAAACATTTCTGCATTCATCAATTTTCTGGAGATGAGAATGGTGCCAAATTTTAAACAGCCCACAAAACTGGACCACAGTTGAAATAAAAAATCCTCCCCAAAGTACCAGTGACAATTAAATTCTGTCCCCATCTTGGACTTGAGGTACTCTCAATATTTTTTCAAAAGAAAATAGGAAATGGCTGTGGGGTCTGTTAAGAGTTTTAGGTCTACAAACCTTTTTCTGTAATTCATATGGTGCAAGGTTATCTGGAAGTAGACTTGACGAAAGCATCCTGTGGTCCTGACCACAGTGCCCTGAAGCTTGCCATACAAAGATCCTTCATTGCTGCTGTTCCACTTGAGAAAGACGTGATTTATAGGTATATGAAAAAATGAATCGATTAAGATCACAAACAATTTGGAATTAAAGTTGCTGCCTTGAAGGATTCGTTGATGCCAGATAGAATACCAGCTATAGTTCCTCAAGCGTTTCTCCAATAGTATCAAACAAGACACTTAGGAAGGGCCTCCCAAATGACACTGCTCCCCTTAACATAACATCTCTATGTATTGTAGAAATTCAAGGGTACTTCTCACACTAAGGCTGTCCACTCTATCAGTTCAGTTCAGTTCGGTTCAGTCGCTCAGTCATGTCTGACTCTGCAACCCCATGGACTGCAGCACACCAGGCTTCCTTGTCCATCACCAGCTCCCAGAGTTTACTCAAACTCATGTCTGTTGAGTCAGTAATGCCGTCCAACCATCTCATCCTTTGTCGTCCCCTTCTCCTCCTGCCTCCAATCTTTCCCAGCATCAGGGTCTTTTCAAATGAGTCAGCTCTTTGCATCACATGGCCAAAGTATTGGAGTTTCAGCTTCAACATCAGTCCTTCCAATGAACACCCAGGACTGATCTCCTTTAGGATGGACTGGTTGGATCTCCTTGCAGCCCAAGGGACTCTCAAGAGTCTTCAACACCACAGTTTAAAAGCATTAATTCTCCTGCACTCAGCTTTCTTTATTGTCCAACTCTCACATCCATACATGAATACTAGAAAAACCATAGCCTTGTATAGACGGATCTTTGTTGGCAAAGTAATGTCTCTGCTTTTTAATATGCTGTCTAGTTCCTTCCAAGGAGTAAGCATCTTTTGATTTCATGGCTGCAATCACCATCTGCAGTGATTTTGGAGCCCCCAAAAATAAAGTCTGACACTGTTTCCACTGTTTCCCCATCTATTTCCCATGAAGTGATGGGACCAGATGCCATCATCTTCATTTTCTGAATGTTGAGTTTTAAGCCAACTTTTTCATTCTCCTCTTTCACTTTCATCAAGAGACTTTTTAATTCCTCTTCACTTTCTGCCATAATGGTGGTATCATCTGCATATCTGAGGTTATTGATATTTCTCCTGGCAATCTTGATTCCAGCTTGTGCTTCATCCAGTCCAGCATTTCTCATGATGTACTTTGCATATAAGTTAAATAAGCAGGATGACTATATACAGCCTTGACATACTCGTTTTCCTATTTGGAACCAGTCTGTTGTTCCATGTCCAGTCCTAACTATTGCTTCCTGACCTGCATACAGATTTCTCAAAAGGCAAGTCAGGTGGTCTGGTATTCCCATCTCTTTCAGAATTTTCCACAGTTTATTGTGATCCACACAGTCAAAGGCTTTGGCATAGTCAGTAAAGCAGAAATAGATGTTTTCCTGGAACTCTCTTGCTTTTTCGATGATCTAGCGGATGTTGGCAATTTGATCTCTGGTTCCTCTACCTTTTCTAAAACCAGCTTGAACATCTGGAAATTCATGGTTCACGTATTGCTGAAGCCTGGCGTGGAGAATTTGTTACATTGCTACTCTATACAGGTTTCAAAGCCAGAGGACATTGGAAATGATACTGCAGATCAAGTGACATGGAGTACATTTGGTGGATTGCTGGTGTTGTCTCTTCTGGCTCTGGGTAAAGCTGACTTGCTTCTAGGGAACCGAGTCAGAGGAGCAAATTTCAGAATTGTTTCTTCTGAGGGACCTAGTCAAGGTTGCCTGCAGCCTGTAGAAAAATTATGTGACTACTATACCCTGAAAGGTATGAGGCTCTCTTAAAAGGTTAAGGAGGAATCAGGAGACCTGGATCAATCTTTATAGGATAGAGAATGTCCTATTTAGAAAGGACGCTAGAAATCACCTTGTCCTAACCTTTTCATTGACCAGAGAGATGAAGCTACTTGCCAGACACCGTCTAGACAGTAGCAGACCTGAGACTGGATATGAAAGTAGCTCCTTTGTAAGCCAGGACAGTCCTGCTCTAGAAACTTGGTGTAGCAAGAAGCTAGAAAGGAAAGACCACAGGATTAAAACTGGGAAATTTACAAAAGGTTCTAACTCAGTTACTTCTAAATTTGGTGTGAAGGTGGTGGGCCCTGTTTGACTTTCTTTCCCCACAGATTAGTCAAATGGGGACAAGGAACTTATTTTGAAGGTGAATCTCTCTCAAATCACTCCTTATCATAAGCATTATAACAAAGTGTTACAAATAGCATTAAGCTGTGGTAGTCAAATTCTTGCTGCCAATATCCAGGGTACAGTTGCCCAAACAGCTTCCCAGGGCGTGGCAAGGATAGGGTGACAGAATCTGCTTGGAGTCTTCTGTTGGGTGTATGCTGCTGCCACTGGGAGAACAAAACAATCAAATAATTGTTCTGATCCAGTCAGTCATGATACAATTTTTTTTTTTTTTTAGTAATTAACTGTGGGAAATGCTCAAAAAGATTCAAGAAATAAAACCAAATGTTTTCCTCTTTCACACAGTTTATTTAGAATAGCTGGAGACACTGCATTAATTGTAAAAATCAGAGTAATATGCTGGGTCCTTGGGGACGCTCCAGAATACCTTTGAACATTATATCAATGATTTTGCGTTTTCTGTGACCGCAAATGCTCTACTTTCACTCTCTCAAGCAGCATTCATATTAGGCTGCCCCTTGTTGCAGGTGCCAAATGCTTGTTTCCAAGTGTTATCTCTTCCCCTCACCTTATCCATGCTGATCACTGCTATGCTTTCAATATAGGAAAGACCAACATTTGGGCTGTGTCAAGTCCAAATGTCCTACATACTAACCTACTTGTGGAAACACAAGTTATCTCCAGAGAAATACAGAATCCTTTAAAGCCTAGAGTTCTGCTACTTGCTGCAAGACCCTTCTCCAGATTCATGGTGCTTACAACCATTTATGTGTGCTCAGTTTTATCAGACTCTTTGCAACCCCATAGACTGTAGCCCACCAGGCTCCTCTGTCCATGGGATACTCCAGGCAAGAATGCTGGAGTGGGTTGCCATGCCCTCCTCCAGGGGATCTTCCTGACCCACAGATTGAATGCACATCTCCTATGTCTTCTGCATTGGCAGGTAGATTCTTCACCACTGTGCCACCTGGGAAGCCCTTCCGCTTACAGTGGGGGTGCTAATGATTGTTACCTAGTCATGCCATCCCACAGCAGGAGAGAGGCTGGTTGTTAGGATACAAGGACTTTGTCTTCAATTGTACCTGGACTTTTATGAATTCACATTATTGAAATCTAAGTACTTCTACCCATGTTCTAGAAGTTATGTTTTCTTTATGGCTAAAAGTAACAAGCCGCCAATAGCCATTATTTTTTAACTTTAGGGTTTGAGGTATTTTGAAATATCAATAACCTCAGATATGCAGATGACACCACCCTTATGGCAGAAAGTAATGAGGAACTAAAAAGCCTCTTGATGAAACTGAAAGAGGAGAGTGAAAAAGTTGGCTTAAAGCTCAACATTCAGAAAACGAAGATCATGGCATCCGGTCCCATCACTTCATGGGAAATAGATGGGGAAACAGTGGAAACAGTGTCAGACTTTATTTTGGGGGGCTCCAAAATCACTGCAGATGGTGACTGCAGCCATGAAATTAAAAGACACTTACTCCTTGGAAGAAAAGTTATGACCAACCTAGATAGCATATTCAAAAGCAGAGACATTACTTTGCCGACTAAGGTCCATCTAGTCAAGGCTATGGTTTTTCCAGTTGCCATGTATGGATGTGAGAGTTGGACTGTGAAGAAGGCTGAGTGCCAAAGAATTGATGCTTTTGAACTGTGGTGTTGGAGAAGACTCTTGAGAGTCCCTTGGACTGCAAGGAGATCCAACCAGTCCATTCTGAAGGAGATCAGCCCTGGGGTTTCTTTGGAAGGAATGATGCTAAAGCTGAAACTCCAGTACTCTGGCCACCTCATGCGAAGAGTTGACTTATTGGAAAAGACTCTGATGCTGGGAGGGATTGGAGGCAGGAGGAGAAGGGAACGACAGAGGATGAAATGGCTGGATGGCATCACTGACTCAATGGACATGAGTCTGAGTGAACTCTGGGAGTTGGTGATGGACAGGGAGGCCTGGCGTGCTGCGATTCATGGGGTCGCAAAGAGTCAGACATGACTGAGTGACTGAACTGAATTGATAGTAATCTTTATTTAAGGTTTATTTAGAATTTATAGCAGCAAAGAAGGAAGGAAGCTAATAATCACTGTCTGTCATTTGCAAGCTCACAATTGGTAAATACAGGGCACAGTTCCTACCAGTTTCTTTAATTTGTCCTTGGCAGACATTGCTATTCATAGCGCTTTTTTCAGTGAACCTAAAGAAGACCTCGCGATCCTTTTCCGTGTACACTCCAGGAAATCACTATCAGTTGGTCTGAATTGGACATATGAAACCACTTTGTTATTCCAGTGATAGGCACTTAGTATTTATTTCACTTTATAACAAAGATTCAAGCAGTCCATATTCCATGCAGTTATACAAACTGAAGCTGAGTTATTTATGTTGCCCAATCACATTCAACCAATCTGCATCTAAATTTCTTTGATCCATGTTGTTTATAATTCACTATACAGTTTTTCATCTACAAAGTTTATATATTTGGATCAAAACACATTATCAAATATAGACAGCTCCTAACTTTAAAGGAGGTTTTGTTCCAAAAGTTCAGATAAAGTGGTAATAATAATAATCAACATCTGCATAGCACTTAGAATCTGTTTTCCTTGGGGCTCAGAAACAGATAATTGCAGAAGAAATCAAACACAACACAGTCTCATTCTTTAGCTTGTCTGTTAATTAATTCCATAAATATTTACTGAGCACTTAGCACTGTGACAGGCATTAGACAGATCTGTACTTTCATAGAACTTACAGGCTATTAGGACACACTGATGTTAGAAAAAACCCAAATAAATATATAGTTACAAACTGTGATACATTCCAAGAAGAACAGGCTTCTGATAGAGTATAGTGAAGAGAAACTTACATCTCAAGGACTGACTGGTGACTGCCTTTCTGAGACAAAGGCAGTTAAACTGATCACCAAAGGCCCAGTGGGGGTTAGCAAAAAGAAAAACTAGGACAAGCATTTAGTAAGAGGAAACAGCGTGTGGCAAAGAATTGGCTTGGTCAAGCAGATCTTGTTTATTTCTCTATGAATCTTGTCTTCACTTTGCTAGCCCTTGATAGGAGATAAAGTGCTAAATCTACTCATTTTCACAGATGCTGGCAAATATCAGCAAAGGTTATCATACTTAGAAGGCACATACGACTTTGCAAAACATTTTACTCATAGCCTGCAGGGTTATTCTGTAATGAATTCTCAGGAATAAGATCAGGTAATCCAAACTGGGGAAGACATCTTGAGACAGACTGCAGTCCCCTCTTTGCCCCTTTGCTAATGACAGGGTACTCCACTCCAAATTTGCAGGAGCTGATCCTGGACAACGGTTCAACAAAAACAGAGGGAAAAATAAGTAAGCTTGACTGTCCAGAGCCTTAGCTCTCTGTCCATTCTACTTTGCGTACTGAATTGATAAAGCAAACAAACCCTCTCTAGCCCTCCAACTTAAAGACCAAAGGGACTGGATGGTTGCCCAGAATTAAGAGAAGAAAACTATACAGCCAACCAATGCCATTTCAGGGAGGCAGGTGTTAATTATAGACCTTTTGAGTACCTTTAATTAAAAGAGGGCAAAAATAAATATATGCTAGGCATTTGCAAAAAGGTAGATGACAACATAATTTTGAAGACGCCTCATGCTATTAAACATGAAAATGAATGAAATCAGAGAGAGGAACTAGGAATCATCTCATAGGCAATGAAGTCAGGTGATTAAATAAGTAAACTAAATAAATAATTTACTTAAGCAATTAAATAAAAGATTTTTAAAAAGGTTGACAAAACTGGAGATACAGACACAAAGGGTGACTTCAGAGCTTAGAAAAACACTGAAGGATACAGCACCATTTGTAGAATTTAAAGTGGCAACAGAAGCAATGGAAAAAGGAAAACTGATACCCTAGAAAACTAAATCTTGAAACAATGCTTATACTGTCTAATTAAGTTTATGGTCAGGAATATATTTGTCACCAGGAGTCTACCAATTAAGGAATGGTGCTTCGGACAGTACTAGGTATCTGGAGGGGGTATAGCCCTTTCTAAACATGGAAACATTCAGAGCTTCATAGACTCTGGCTCATAAAGTGAAGGACTGTCCAGTCTCTGTGTATTAGCAAGCATTACACGATGAATGTTATGTACCTACCATGTAGGTAATGTGGGTTTTATTAACTTAAAACTTTTACCTAGATGATCCGTATGCAATTGTTAAATAAAAAAATAATACAGAGAGACTTTGTATACCCAGTTTTCCCCATTGGTAGTAATTTGTACAATACAACCAAATATTGACTTTGCTACAATGTACTGATCTTACTCAGATTTGTCCTATTTTACCTGTGATAATGTGTATTTAAAGGCACTGGGACCAACACATGTAAATGAGACTCACCTACTTGGACTGATTTCAGATCTAATTACCTTCACTAAGTTGATCATCAAACAATCCTGTCAATATACTGATTCTTGATTGTGAAAGTGCTTTGGAAAGCAGTGGCTTGGAGGAGGAACTTAACGTATATTAGCTCAATCTTAATCTGAAATTCCCCCTTGGGTAGGTATGATAAATGTGCTTGATAAACAGTTGTCAGAAAACTGTACACTTTGTCCAAAACACTGTGAAATCAGTGTGTTCTATTCAAAATTCAAAGCATCACATAAGATGGAAAACAGGGAAACATTTTTTTTCCTCAGAGAAGTAACTAGCTGTTTAATGTGACCCAAAGCAGGGTGTAAACACTGAACCAAGAATAATTACTCTCACCTTTGAGTGACATTAAACTGTTGTAATCAAAGGGCAGAAGAAGAACAGAGTAGTCAACTGTTTATTTACATTGTGTAAATACGGTTAAGTGGTAACTCAAAAAATGTGCAGATTTCAGGAGACAAGCTCTTTACAATGTTCTACTGTGACCAGCCAAGAAGAGAGATGGAAATTTAATGTTTACAAATGGCCTTTATTTAGGGGCTCAGTATGACTTGTTCTGAACAGTGAAAGTAAGGGAACATTGAAAATAAATTTCCAACACAGGAAATCACAAATATGCTGGGGAACTCATGGACTCTGGCTACAGGACTGTATTGTTAGCAATCAAGCCCTTGATTCATGTTCTTGTGAGTTGACTTGTTAGTTTCCAAGGGCATCTCTTTTTGTTTTAAGGTGCCATTCTTGAGTGTTGTACATATTGATTATGAGCTCTTTCTCTGGAAGAATTAGTCAGTGAATGGATATGGCAACTTTGATCAAAGGAAACAGAAAGCAAAGTGGGGTGCAGAATGTACAAGGAAAAGTAACTATAGACAGGACAGTATAAAATAATAAAAGAGAATTATGGACAAAAAATCAATAGGAAAAGGATGGATTATTTAATAAATCATGTGAGGAAACCTGGCTTACTCTACAGAGAAAAATAAAATGATCTCCACTAATATCATATGTTTGAACTCCATATTTCTCTAATTGCATATAAAGATAAAACTGTGAGGATAATATAGATTACATTTTTAACCTAGGGATGGGATAAGGAATTCTTAAACCCCCAGAAGATAATTTATAAAGCAAAAAGCCCTAAGATTTATTATAGTAAACAATTAAAGATTTCTGTTCTAAGGAGGAAACTGGACAATGTTAACAAAGGACAGATTTGGAAAATCAGTTTGGAAACATGAATAGGCTTTCTGTTTAACCTGCTGTTTAGACATTTGCAATGCATAAAACTGATGAGAAGTAAATAATTAAACAGTTTTACAAATCAATAAAAAAATACAGCAACCTCAATGGAAAAATGGGCAAATGTTGTAAATATGTAGCTCATAGAAGATGAAAGACAAATGTCTGAAATGCTTGCAAGGAGATGTTCAAGCTTACTAGTGTTTAGGTAAATGCAAATGAAAATACAATGAAGTACTGGTTTACCTGTATCAGACTGGCAATACATAACTAGAAAGTTAGACAGTGTTACACATCTGTAGGAAGGTGGAGCTGTAGGAATTCTTGTACACTGCTGGTGGTTGTGCGAATCAGTAGGAGTTATTCAGGAATGCAATCTGGCAGAAATGAGCCAAGTTGTGTACATGTATCCTCCATGACCCAGTAGCGCTATTTCTGATTAGATATCACTCTATGAAATGATAGGTGGTCTAGGCGTCCCTCACTGGGGTAATGGGCACATAAAATGTGTGTGATGCACAGCACCTGTGCCACGTGCAGACCAGAAATAAGCTCGGAAAAGTGAATAGACTTAACCTGCTCGTTACTGTTATTTTCGTTCTTGGTGCTTCTCATGGTTAAGACTGCAGTATGAAATGTCCTCCTCAGAGATGCTTCCTGTGGTAGATTTTAAAATGGCCATAAGTGCTTACTTGGCTGCTTCTCTCATTAAAAGTGGGGAGCTGCCATACGAGAAGTCCAAATCCTTTGGAACGCCATGGTGTGAGGAAGCCCAGACCACATGGAGACACAGTGAATGCACTCAGTTCACCACTTCAGATGAGCCCCCACCTTCAATGTCCAGCCTCAGCTGCTCTCTGACTACAACTACATGAAAGACCCCACACAAGGAGGCTCACTGAGCTCAGTCAACCTTGCTGGTAAAATGGAACAAAATGTTCTTTTAAACTGCTGATTTCTGCATTAGTTTGTAATGCAGCAATATTTAACTGCAACACCTCCCACAATACACCCAGTGCCTAGTAGAGTATCTACTTTTGATATAGTATTGGTTCAATAATTGAAAAAATTTAATTGGCCAAAATAGTTCTGAACCTTTTTATCAGATGTCCTAGTCCTAATTTCTGGTTCATACCTATAATACATTCCATTTCAGATACAGAGGGATCACTAGTTACATTTATTTTTTAAACCAGGTTTTTTCCACACTATGGTTACATCAATGCAACTTTGTGTCAGGCAACCATCAGTTCTACTAGTAACTTTTCATTTCCCTCCTTATCCCCACTTACCTCTTCCCAAGTTCCATCCTTCTGTTGCCAAAAGATAAGAGGCTTCTGTTGTTTTAAGTTTTCAGTGGGTCCCCTTCATTGTCTCTGACTGCAGGATTGCACACAGTGGTATTCACAGCCTATCAATGCATGCTACCTTAGCTATGGGTGTTTGAATGAATAATTGTCAGGAGGAGCTAGTGATTATGGTTATGCCTCACAATGTTGGTGGACAACTCCCTTATTTGAAGTGTATGTTAATGAGTAAAATTCCTTGTATTTGTTGTTGTTCAGTTGCTAAGTCATGTTTTGCTCTTTGTGACCCCAT
This sequence comes from Capra hircus, assembly GCF_001704415.2. Taxonomy (NCBI): domain Eukaryota; kingdom Metazoa; phylum Chordata; class Mammalia; order Artiodactyla; family Bovidae; genus Capra; species Capra hircus. The sequence goes on from NC_030811.1 coordinate 48,382,857, forward strand.
GGACTGCAGCACACCAGGCTTCCCTGTCCTTCACTGTCCCTCAAAGTTTGCTCAAACCCATGTCCTTTGAGTTGGTGATGCCATCCAATCATCTCATTCTCTGTCTCCCCCTTCTCTTGCCCTCAATCTTTCTAGCATCAGGGTCTTTTCCAGTGAGTGGACTCTTCACATCAGGTGGCCACAGTATTGGAGCTTCAGCTTCATCATCAGTCCTTCCAGTGAATAATCAGGGTTGGTTTTCATTTGACTGGTTCGATCTCCTTGCTTTTCAAGGGACTCTCAAGAGCCTTCTCCAGCACCACAATTCCTTGTATTAATTGAAACAAATATAAATTTTGTTGTTTTTATCATTTGGTGATAAGCAGTTTTCTCAACTGCCTAACTGAAGAGTTATTGAAAAGACTTGGAATTTCTTTAGTTTAACTGTAACAAGCTGGGTTTTGTACGTCTCTGTCATGCACTATGCTTACTTGTGCACATTCATCTCCTACCTACATGACAGAACCTGAGGGCAGGCTCCAGGTTTTTTCTTTTTGACAACCCAGAGGATCAGCTAGCCCAGTCAGCGTATTGGGTACTCTTTCAAATATTTGTGGATTTGAAAACCATGCCTTTAACTTTTCATCTTTTGATATCCTTCATATCTATGAACTATAGATAGTAGTTTTCTGTTTTTTTTTTCTTCTTCTTTTTTTAATGAGAGTTTTGAAGAGAGGGAGTTATGAAGGCATTTCTGGTATATAAGAGAAAGTGACTGGAGAGGAAGAAGGAGCTAAGGGCTCTTCATTCCCTCCAATTAAAAGGTAAACTCAGAATAACTAAAAGTTATTCTGAAATTACCCTTTTCTCACAGCAGACTTTCTCTTAAACCTTCTAAGATAGGTCAAGTTATAGCTTATAAATTTTGCATAAGGTTTGGTTTTGAGGGGATTCTGTGAAACCATACAATGTATGAAGTCTTGTGAAAAAGTCCTGTGAAAATGTTCATTGACTTTTAGACTTCCATGACAGCTTTTAAAGAAAGCTTACATCCAACTTCTGAGTGGTGTTCTATATGAGTTGCTGGATAAAGACTTATGGAAAAGTTGTTGTATCGTAGTGTTCCATTGCTTCTGAGAGGAATTTCTGTTCTAGAAAAGTGAGACTTTTTTTTCACATGGAACTGCTGGCATAGTTCTCAGTGAGTAACAAGGTTGGCACTGCTGTTGGTAGCTGGGGAAGGCTTTTTCTTCCACTTTTAATTGTCCCATTCATGTAGTGTGCAGGGAATTGAAGTCACAGAGTTGAGAGCTGAGTCTTACTCCTGTAACATCATATACAAGTTGTGTTTAGGGAACCACTATGTCATCCCTAGATGGTTTATTTGTAGAAAGGATGGATGATACAGAAACTCTGTGATTGTCATCAAGAGAGCATATAATGTAAGGGTCTTAAATCTCTCTTTATAGGAAACTGTTAACATAAAAATTAGCCACAGCTTGAAAGGAAAGAGTGTTTTACTTAGTGGGAACATTTTAGGACTTCAAGTCCAGAGAAAGCATCTCAGGTAGCCCTGAGAAGTGTGGGGAAAGGGAGGAAGGCTAGATGCAAATTTACAATAAAAGGGACAAGCGGTCTGAACATCAAAGATTATTGTTAAATAAGGAAAACCAGATAACAAGTTAAGGAATTTAGCGTTCTTCTATGTATGGGAGGATGCAAAAGTCTGGGATTATTGAAGTCATTCCTTTTAGATACATCTCAGTTATTTGGGACCAGCATCCTGCATTTTTACGGATGTATTCTTCTCTTTTTTGAATTTCCTCCCTTAGTGCTCAGCTCACCACCAGAGGGAGGGCTATACTCCCTGACTAGTGTGACATCCTTAAATTCAGAAATTCCTCCTGTAGGAAGTGGCGCCACTTCTGGGCATGGCTCAGAAATTTACATTTGCAGGGCTGGAATCACGTGGGGAAAACCACTAGACCATTCATGTATGACCTAAATCAAATCCCTTATGATTATACAGTGGAAGTGAGAAATAGATTTATGGGACTAGATCTGATAGAGTGCCTGATGAACTATGGACGGAGGTTCGTGACATTGTACAGGAGACAGAGATCAAGATCATCCCCATGGAAAAGAAATGCAAGAAAGCAAAATGGCTGTCTGGGGAGGCCTTACAAGGCCTCCTGTGAAAAGAAGAGAAGCGAAAAGCAAAGGAAAAAAAGGAAAGATATACCCATTTGAATGCAGAGTTCCAAAGAAGAGCAAGGAGAGATAAGAAAGCCTTCCTCAGTGATCAATGCAAAGAAATAGAGGAAAACAACAAAATGAGAAAGACTAGAGATCTCTTCAAGAAAATTAGAGATACCAAGGGAACATTTCATGCAAAGATGGGCTCGATAAAGGACAGAAATGGTATGGACCTAACAGAAGCAGAAGATATTAAGAAGAGGTGGCGAGAATACACAGAAGAACTATACAAAAAAGATCTTCATGACCCAGATAATCATGATGGTGTGATCACTCACCTAGAGCCAGACATCCTGGAATGTGGAGTCAAGTGGGCCTTAGGAAGCATCACTACAAACAAAGCTAGTGGAGGTGATGGAATTCCAGTTGAGCTATTTCAAATCCTGAAAGATGATGCTATGAAAGGGCTGCACTCAATATACCAGCAAATTTGGAAAACTCATCAGTGGCCACAGGACTGGAAAGGTCAGTTTTCATTCCAATCCCAAAGAAAGGCAATGCCAAAGAATGCTCAAACGACCGAACAATTGCACTCATCTCACATGCTAGTAAAGTAATGCTCAAAATTCTCCAAGCCAGGCTTCAACAATATGTCAACTGCGAACTTACAGATATTTAAGCTGGTTTTAGAAAAGGCAGAGGAACCAGAGATCAAATTGCCAACATCCGCTGGATCATCGAGAAAGCAAGAGAGTTCCAGGAAAACATTTATTTCTGCTTTATTGACTATGCCAACGCCTTTGACTGTGTGGATCACAAGAAACTGTGGAAAATTCTGAGAGAGATGGGATTACCAGACCATCTGACCTGCCTCTTGAGAAACCTGTATGCATGTCAGGAAGCATCAGTTAGAACTGGACATGGAACAGCAGACTGGTTCCAAATAGGAAAAGGAGTACGTCAAGGCTGTATATTGTCACCCTGCTTATTTAACTTCTATGCAGAGTACATCATGAGAAATGCTGGATTGGAAGAAGCACAAGCTGGAATCAAGATTGCTGGGAGAAATATCAATACCTCAGATATGCAGATAACACCACCATTATGGCAGAAAGTGAAGAAGAACTAAAGAGCCTCTTGATGAAAGTGAAAGAGGAGAGTCAAAAAGTTGGCTTAAAACTCAACACTCATAAAACTAAGGTCATGGCATCTGGTCCCATCACTTCATGGCAAATAGATGGGGAAACAGTGGAAACAGTGGCTGACTTTATTTTCTTGGGCTCCAAAATCACTGCAGATGGTGATTGCAGCCGTGAAATTAAAAGACATTTACTCCTTGGAAGGAAAGTTATGACCAACCTAGACAGCATATTAAAAAGCAGAGACATTACTTAGTCAACAAAACTCCGTCTAGTCAAGGCTGTGGTTTTTCCAGTAGTCATGTATAGATGTGAGAGTTTGACTATAAAGAAAGCTGAGTGCTGAAGAATTGATGGTTTTGAACTGTGGTGTTGGAGAAGACTCTTGAGAGTCCCTTGGACTGCAAGGAGATCCAACCAGTCCATCCTAAAGGAGATCAGTCCTGGGTGTTCATTGGAAGGACTGATGTTGAAGCTGAAACTCTAATAATTTGACCACGTGATGCAAAGAGCTGATTCATTTGAAAAGATCCTGATGCTGGGAAGATTGAGGGCAGGAGGAGAAGGGGATGATGGAGAATGATATGGTTGGATGGCATCACTGACTCAATGGACGTGATTTTGAGTAAATTCCGGGAGTTGGTGATGGACAGGGAGGCTTGGCGCGTGGTATTTCATGGGGTTGCAAAGAGTTGGACATGACTGAGTGACTGAACTGAAGTGAATCACAGATTTCTGTGACATTTCTGGCCCACTGATATGGCAGGCATATTGAAATATTTCATTTCACACTACTGATCAGGATACTTTATAGAATACTGATGACCAGGCCTGATGTTGTCTATGCACATGGTGGTTTCTTGACTGATTTGCCTTCTTCTGTGACTTAGTCTCCTTGAGGCTAGGAATAAAGTTTTGTTTAGGAATATACCTGCAGTGTTTAATGCCATACCCAGGAAATAATAGGCACTTGATAATTTTTTAATGAATGAATGAAAGATTTGAGGATATGATGTGATAATATATGAGATTCTTTGAGGATATCAGGTATTTTAATTAAGATCCTTTTTAAACTTCTGTGAATTTCAAGTTTTGTTCTAGGTCTTTATAACTAACCTGTCCCAGCTTTTCAAGAATATTCACTGTCTCTTATAGCAATATTTTATGTATATTTCACATTCAGAAAATTTTGACCTTTTATCAGGAGTATAATTTCTCTCAATATTAAAAAAGACACACAGTTAAGATCAAAAGAACAATTCTTAAATGAACAGATGTCATCCCTCGGGAAATAGCCTTGTTAATTAATTCAATAAACTTTAAGTCCTGGATTATGCTAAGCTTGGATAGTATAACAATAAGTAGGATGCATTCTTGACCTTAAGATACTTCAGCTCTGATATTATGGGATGAACTGTGTTCCCTCAAAAAATCTTATGTTGAAGTCCTAATTCTTGGGACCTCAGAATGTGGATTTATTTGGAAATAGGGTCTTTACAGAGGTAATTAACTTAAGGTCATGAGGTTAGGCACTAACCTACTATGACTAGTGTTCTTATAAAAAGGGGAACTTTTCAGACAGACACACAGAGGGAAAACCGTGTGAAGACACAAAGAGAAAAAAAAAGTCATTTATGCCAAAGAGAGAGGCCTGGAGCAGATCCGTTCCTCATGCCCCTCCAAAGGAACCAAACCTGCCTACCTGCGAGGAGGGATCGGTGACCCATTTGAGAAACAGCCCCCAAGTGGAGAGCTGCAGGGGTACCCTTCCACGCCCGGGAATAGTGAGTGCAAAGGCCATGGGTAGAAGGTGTGGGTGGAATATTGTAGGAGCAGAAGAAGGCCACTGTGCTTGGAGCACAGTGACCAGTGGAAACTAGGGCAGGTAAAGATGAAGCTGGAGAGAGAGGAGTCGTGGTAAGGCTCTTACTAATAAAGCAATGTCCAGGATATTCCTGTATGTTTGTGACAAGTTCTTCTCTGGTACATACAAATTAATTTTATGGATATAAGAGAGTGGTTCCTCTCTTGTTTCTTTGCTTTGTTTGTTTCTGTAGCTATTTTTCCATCCTTAATTTGGATAACTTAAGACTGCAACCATTTCAAGACGTGGTGGATTTGCAGAGTTATCTGGGGAAAACGCATGTGACTGTGAACTTCCTCAGGGTTAAAGGAATGAAAGGAGAGTCCACAACTAGCTGAATGCCTGGGAGGAAGCAGAGTGTGCCGTGACATCATTCAGTCTGCATCACTGACTCTTGAGATGTCTCTGTTGCCCTTATAACTTAATGTTCTGGGCGGCCCAGGTTCCAATTTATCAGCAAGGACAATAAATTGCTAATAACTGCTGGCCTCTCCCCTGTTCTTAAGTTATCTGCTAACACAAACAGACAGATTCATTCAATTTGGAAAATGTTAATAAGATGCCAAAATGTGTTCAGGGAGAATAAAAGGAAAGCTTTTTAAAAATGGCCATATCATCTTTTCCAAAATTGAATTCCAACTGTCCCTGTTAGTGCAGGTGAATTAAAAGACTATCAAAACCCTAAATGTTTCTATTAACCCAATTAAACAGTGTCTGAATTGGGAAGTGATAAAGATGAAAAGTGTTTGTGCTCTCTCAAATGAACCTCCATGACAAAAGATAATGAACAATTATTCCCCCACCCAACCCTCCAGAAAATCAGTTTTAATACTTTGATTGGACTGTTTGGCAAATACTGATTTTCTAGGATTTTAGGAAGCTCCTTTAAGTAAGTTTAGCTCATGTTTTTACTTTATAAGGATGAATTATAGTATTTGCTAACACCAGCTAGATTCCTGGTGTTGCTTCTGTTTCTCTTACCACACTGTCCCCCACAACCCCAAATTTGTGAGTTTGTCACTACTTACTGAGATTTCTATGAAGAGGTAGGAAAAATTTGGTGGTGGGACAGAAATCAACACTTCTTAGAAACCTGTGAGCATTTCATGTTGTTGCGAAAGGATGTTTGACATCATTCCCTGAGTCGAAGTTTGGAGGTTGTAAATGTTTGAGTAATTTTCTTTACGCCCAAGTAGTAGTGATTATTCTTGAAGAAAAAGTCTCCCAGACATCCAATAAGAAGAATATTGAAGATGTTGTGTTATCTTTTGGCCTTTGGTTGAGGATGTCTGTGGTAAATATCTTTTAGAACTATATAGTGTACAAGGAAAATGTTCTCCTCTCCTGAAGAACTTATTTCTGTAAAGATTTATCCATATACTTATTTAGTGCTCTTTTGGTACTAGGAAATGAGTCATTTGTAAGGCATCTTATTCTCTTTCTGCTGTTTCTGCTAGTACTATATTTAATGCTTAACAGTTGTTTAGCAATAGCTTATATATTTAATATGTTAATTTGTCTCCTTTTCTACACAATATTCTTGTAGATATGATTCTTATAAACTCCTAGTTTTTGGAAGTAGATCAGACACAAGTAGAATAAATACATACATACCTACATAGTGTTGAACTCCCCGCCCTCTGGAGAGAATTTTCTATTGGATTGTATTTTTTACTTTGGTAGTGATTTGTTATGTTTGCTATACTTGCTTTCTTTGATCCCTTCTTAATGGTGGGAGAAACATTTGTGATTATATTTCCAAGCAGATTATTTGATATAGGCATCAGTCAATCATAAAGACTTAAAATACCATCACTCCTTTCAATTTCATACTTAAATTATGAAAACAAGGAATATTAAGGACATTTTAGTGGGCACGGCAGACATCAGGTAAAGTTTTGGCATGTTGAATCAAGCATTTGGGCCACTGCAAAGCTTAGTTCTCCTGCTGTTGTTCAGTGGCTAAGTCGTGTCCGATTCTTTGAGACCCCATGGACTGCAGTATGCATCTCCTCTATCCTCCTCTGTCTTCCAGAGTTTGCTCAGATTCATGTCTATTGAGTTGGTGATACTGTCTAACCATCTCTTCCTCTGCCGCCCAGTTCTTCTTTTGCCTTCAATCTTTTGCCATCACCAGGGTCTTTTCCAATTCATTGGCTCTTTGCATCAGATAGCTAAAGTATTGGAGATTTAGCTTCAGCCACAGCGCTTCCAATGAATATTCAGGGTTGATTTCCTTTAGGATTGACTGGTTTGATCTCCTTGCAGTCCCAGGAACTCTCAAGAGTCTTCTCCAACACCACAATTTGGAGTCATCAATTCCTCAGCACTCAGCCTTCTTCTGACAGTCATGTAAATAACACCTGGGCTAAATGATGTAATGTCTTTCTACCAAATGACACAAAGAGTTGCTTTTCTGTACATTGGTTTTTGAAAAAATGAAGATGTCTGGTAGTATCAGATGGTTAGCAGAGTTCTAATTGCTCACGTGTTCAATGAGTCAAGTAGAAAGCCATCTCTGTCAAACTACAGGAAGTGAGTCTAGAATGAAGCTGAATGCATAATGGCAGCTGCCTAACCCACTGATGACGCATTGGCTAAATTGGGATTCTATGATTTTGATGTTGATAATTCATGAGATAAGCTTACAACTCGTGACAGTCCAACCAGTGGTTGTTCAACTGCCTCAAGGGTTTGGGTGAGCATAGCGGAGAACTGCAATTACTTTCTCACTAAGAGATCAGATTTCTCACTGGACAGCTCCCTAATAAAATATGTTCTAGCCTGTGCATCATGAGACAAGAAAAACTTTTGGCACATTTTTCTAATTGGAGGTTAAGCTGGAGGTAATGGTACCTCCTTTTGGGCTTTTGCACTTCACTCCTGCAAACCCAAAGCTCCTGCCATACTCTTACTTAGGTCTGCCTTGAGGTTTAGTTTCTTTCTCTCTCTCTGCATATGTGTATATGTGTATGTGTGATATGTGTGTGTATTTCTACTTTTTCTTCCTGCTTCCTCTTCCATGTTTTCTCCACACATTCCTGTGCAGGGGGATCTTTCTATCCCCTTAAATCATTTATTAGTAGAGCAACTTATCCCCTCCTCCCCATGTATCCCTGTATGTGCTCAGTCAAAAACACAAAAAAGTAGAGTCCTAAAAAGATAGAGTCCTCTATAGTATCCAACTCCCTTGGGAGGTGAGGAGGGATAAATGTGAATAACTCATAATTTTGAATTGTGTTCTTTCCTTTATTTTTTTGTGCATTCTAGGAGGACTTTATTTCCTCCCTTATCTGTAAGATTCTTTTAAAACCATCTTTGTTTAGTCATTGAGTTATCTGTTATTCACATAAAGCTCAGAAAAAAAAAATGTAAAACCATGTATTCACTCTTTTCCTTTCCTCTTTCCCTGACACCACTTTCTCCCCTCCTCCTTGTCTTTCAGGATATATGTCTATTTCTCATACTCTCTCTTCCTCTTCTTCATCCCTTCTCTCCATTTCATCTTTCTCTTTTTTTAATGATGCAAATTGCAAGGTTTCTTTTCTTGACAGTTATGATTAAAGGACTGTGCACCTGCTCAGGTGGAATAAATGGGGGAACTGCTGAAGCAAGTATTTATGCTAACTAATATAGTCTCCTTTCTTGCCTTCAAAAGCAATCTAGCAACTCAGAAAAGTCTCCCCACAAATAAGCATACAGTAACTTTTTACATTCATGCTCTCTCTGATGTCAGAAGAGGCCCCTGCATCTCAGCTCCATGAGATTTGCTGGGGCACAGGTGCTGTTTCCTCAAAGATGAATGGATGCTTAGCTCACAGGAAAAGGGAGAAATTGTCTCTTCTTTGAAGATGGAAATAAGAAAAAAAAGCTGAGGAGAAGGCAAAGACAAGATAGTTTTACTAGTAAATGACTTAGAAATGCCTCCTTTCCCTGTAAGATATTATAAACTGCAGGGTTTCTAGGTTGGATTTAAATATACTTTAAAAATAGAGTACCAAACACTCTTTAAGTTTGCATTCTCATTGTCAAAGCCTGTTCCAACTCCACTTCTCATCTCTTTTCCCTCTCTGATGAGAAGAAACTGTTCTGCTGTAACAACTAGCTAATTAGTAGGTAAATCTCATTGAATAAAGTCTTTTCTCTAAAGGACAAGTTATTTAAAAAGAGGGCAAAGATCTCATCTCTCTCCCTATATTCTCCTCTCTTTAGTTCTTCTCTCCTCCCTCTATTTCCCTTGACATAATAGATAATAAAAAACTGTCACTGTTCTAGTTGGTGAATATATCTCAACTCTATAGAGTCTCCTTTATTCTTTTTTTTCTTGCAATTAAGCTTCTTTTTCTTTCTTTCTTTCTTTTTTTTTTTTTTTTTGTGGAGGAACTCGGTTTATCCTGTAGAGTTCTCAGTTTGGATTTAGCTGATTGCTTCTCTGAAGTGGGGTTTAATATGTTCCTTGTTCCTTGAATTTCCTATGAACTGGTAATAGATCTAGAGGTCTGATCAGATTCAGCACTAAATTTGGGAGATGAGAATATGCCACAGGTGGTGATGTGTGCTCCCAATAGAAGGTACATCAGGATATAGAGTTATGTCTCTGTTTTGAGAGTAGAAGTCACTGATGAACATGCCTAGATTCAGTAGTTCTTTACTGGTTGCAAATAATGATATTTAATCTAATTAAATTTAATCTAATCTAATTAAATATCCAGAAAGCATCACTACGAACAAAGCTAGTGGAGCTGATGGAATTCCAGTGGAGCTATTTCAAATCCTGAAAGATGATGCTGTGAAAGTGCTGCACTCAATATGCCAGCAAATGTGGAAAACTCAGCAATGGCCACAGAACTGGAAAAGGTCAGTTTTCATTCCAATCCCAAAGAAAGGCAATGCCAAAGAATGCTCAAACTACTGCACAATTGCACTCATCTCACATGCTAGTAAAGTAATGCTCAAAATTCTCCAAGCCAGGCTTCAACAATATGTGAACCGTGAACTTCCTGATGTTCAAGCTGGTTTTAGAAAAGGCAGAGGAACCAGAGATCAAATTGCCAACCTCTGCTGGATCATGGGAAAAGCAAGAGAGTTCCAGAAAAGCATCTATTTCTGCATTATTGACTATGCCAAAGCCTTTGACTGTGTGGATCACAAGAAACTGTGGAAAATTCTGAAAGAGATGGGAATACCAGACCACCTGACCTGCCTCTTTTTTTTTTAATTTTTAATTTTTTTAAAATTTTAAAATCTTTAATTCTTACATGCATTCCCAAACATGAACCCCCCTCCCACCTCCCTCCCCATAACATCTCTCTGGGTCATCCCCATGCACCAGCCCCAAGCATGCTGTATCCTGCGTCAGACATTGACTGGCGATTCAATTCTTACATGATAGTATACATGTTAGAATGCCATTCTCCCAAATCATCCCACCCTCTCCCTCTCCGTCTGAGTCCAAAAGTCCGCTAAACATATCTGTGTCTTTTTTGCTGTCTTGCATACAGGGTCGTCATTGCCATCTTTCTAAATTCCATATATATGTGTTAGTATACTGTATTGGTGTTTTTCTTTCTGGCTTACTTCACTCTGTATAATCGGCTCCAGTTTCATCCATCTCATCAGAACTGATTCAAATGAATTCTTTTTAACGGCTGAGTAATACTCCATTGTGTATATGTACCACAGCTTTCTTATCCATTCATCTGCTGATGGACATCTAGGTTGTTTCCATGTCCTGGCTATTATAAACAGTGCTGCGATGAATATTGGGGTACATGTGTCTCTTTCAATTCTGGTTTCCTTGGTGTGTATGCCCAGCAGTGGGATTGCTGGGTCATAAGGTAGTTCTATTTTTCACATAAGTCAGAATGGCTGCGATCCAAAAATCTGCAAGCAATAAAAGCTGGAGAGGGTGTGGAGAAAAGGGAACCCTCCTACACTGTTGGTGGGAATGCAAACTAGTACAGCCACAATGGAGAACAGTGTGGAGATTCATGACCTGCCTCTTGAGAAATCTGTGTGCAGGTCAGGAAGCAACAGTTAGAACTGGGCATGGAAGAACAGACTGGTTCCAAATAGGAAAAAGATTGTGTCAAGGCTGTATCTTGTCATCCTGCTTATTTAACTTACATGCAGAGTACATCATGAGAAATGCTGGACTGGAAGAAACATAAGCTGGAATCAAGATTGCTGGGAGAAATCTCAATAACCTCAGATATGCAGATGACACCACCCTTATGGCAGAAAGTGAAGAGGAACTAAAAAGCCTCCTGATGAAAGTGAAAGAGGAGAGTCAAAAAGTTGGCTTAAAGCTCAACATTCAGAAAACGAAGATCATGACATCTGGTCCCATCACTTCATGGGAAATAGATGGGGAAAGAGTGGAAACAGTGTCAGACTATTTTGGGGGGCTCCAAAATCACTGCAGATGGTGACTGCAGCCATGAAATTAAAAGACACTTACTCCTTGGAAGAAAAGTTATGACCAACCTAGATAGTATATTCAAAAGCAGAGACATTACTTTGCCAACAAAGATCCATCTAGTCAAGGCTATGGTTTTTCCAGTGGTCATGTATGGATGTGAGAGTTGGACTGTGAAGAAAGCTGAGCGCCGAAGAACCGATGCTTTTGAACTGTGGTGTTGGAGAAGACTCTTGAGAGTCCCTTGGACTGCAAGGAGATCCAACCAGTCCATTCTGAAGGAGATCAGCCCTGGGATTTCTTTGGAAGGAATGATGCTGAAGCTGAAACTCCAGTACTTTGGCCACCTCATGCAAAGAGTTGACTCACTGGAAAAGACTCTGATGCTGGGAGGGATTGGGGGCAGGAGGAGAACGGGACCACCGAGGATGAGATGGCTGGATGGCATCACTGACTCAATGAACACGAGTCTGAGTGAACTCCAGGAGTTGGTGATGGATAGGGAGGCCTGGCGTGCTGCGATTCATGGGGTCTCAAAGAGTCGGACACGACTGAGCGACTGAACTGAACTAACATAAAAAACTTTTCCCTTGTGGCTCAGCTGGTTAAGAATCTGCCTGCAATGCGGAAGACCTGGGCTCGATTCCTGGGTTGGGAAAAACCCCTGGAGAAGGGAATAAGGCTACCCACTCCAGTCTTCTGGCCTGGAGAATTCCATGGACTGTATAGTCCATGGGGTCGCAAAGAGTCAGGCATGACTACTTTCACTTCACTCACATTCTTAAATATCAAATTTCATTATTAAATATCAAATAATGCTATTTAATTCATTTCCCCTTCATATATCAGCTGAAAAACTTGTATAAAAAGACTTCTTTTCAAATATTTATTAAGGTAATTTTATCCTTTATAAGATAGGCAGGATAAATGCTTCTTTTTCCAGGGTTATAAGCTTTTTAAGTAATCAGGTGGATTTTTAGCAACTTTGAGGTTGACCTTTGAAGTTGATGAGGTTGACCCTCTTAGATGGGTTTCTAGAAAAACCAAACTCAGAAACAGGGATTTGAAGGCACATGAAAAGCATAAATGAGACAGAGATAGAAGGCAGCCCAAACAGGGGCATTATTGAGTCAGCCAGCAGAGTGAGTGAGTGACTGGTGTTAAAGCTGCCTGGAAAACCGTGGGTGCTACAATAGAATGCTTCCTTGATAGCCCTTTTGAGGGAGCTAGGTGGATGGATGTGTAACACCCTAGCTCTTCTGTCTTGATGTGGACTCTGGAAGCCAGACAAAGCTATCATGTAAAGAAGTGCCTCTTCTGGCAGCTGAAAGTTGAGCCAGTGTTCCCTGATGTATACCCTTGATAATAAGGGTAAGGGGATGTGGATGAGGCATTGACTACTACAGCTTACTCCTTTCCCCTTTTAGTATGCACATTAGGTTTAGTCTGTCCTGTCACTGAGTCTTCAAGAAGGTAGTTAGTGACAATGGGGAAAAAAAATACTCCGTGTTACTATTGCTGTAGGAAGAAGCTGACATAATGTTGGAGCAGTAAAAATAAAAAGAATGGAGGTCCTTGATGGTGATGCTGAATCAACCAACCCTCAATTCTACCTGTCCTCTGAACTACCAGGTATGTGAGACAATAAATTATTTTATTGTTTAGCAATTTTTGAGTTGAGCTTTCTGTAAATTACATTCAAAGCCATGCTATCTATTATAGTACTATTATTAACCTCATTTGGCAGATGAAAAAATGAGTCCTGGACAGGTTAAAGCAATTTTCCAAAGGTTGATAAAGATAGTAAATGACTCAGCTGGCTGGTGCTTAAGCCTGAGTATGTCTAATTCTAAAAATTTGATTATATAATCACTATATTCTTTATGGGGCTTCCCTGGTGGCTTAGCTGGTAAAGAATCCACCTGTAATGCAAGAGACCCAGGTTCAATCCCTGGGTTAGGAAGATCCCCTAGAGAAGGGAATGGCAACCCACTCCAGTATTCTGGCCCGGGAAATCTCATGGACAGAGGAGCCTGGTGGGTTACAGTCTGTGGGGTTGCAAGAGTTGGACATGACTTAGCAATTAAACTGCCACCATGTTCTTTATAGCAAGAGGTGAGTCTCTAAAAGATAAGACCCCCGAAAGAGTTTCCTCAATTTTTTGTCTATATAAGAGCTTCAAGGACTCATGCACATGAGTAGTACCATTGGAGGATGGAGCTTGCCTACCTGACCAAGTTCTAGTCATGTGAAGGCAGCCATGAGTCACCAACTAAGAATCCTGGCATCACTTTATTGATGGGCACAGCAGCCCCCTGGGAATCATGGGTAAGAGTTGCATGAAGAAAGTAGCTTGGACCCAAAGCCAAATTGTAGTTCCCTACTCTTACTTCTCTGGAAGCCTGGACTGAGGGACTTGCTAGTGGAGAGAGTGGACTTGCTAGTGCAGAGAGCTGACTTGGTCGAGTAGACCCTTGTCCAACACATGGTCTCATTAAACTCATCAGGCAAAACAGGAGCCAGGCCAGTGGGAGGGAAATAACTGACTTCTCCTTTTGAGGCAAAGTAGTGCCAAATCTCATTATGTGTGACAGGAGGCAACCTATGGTCTTCTTAGCAACCATTAGCCATTGATTTCTCAGGGGTGTTGGTAGCAGTTGAAATTCTTTACCCAGCACTTCTCAAAGAAACTTGCTGTGTTTGTGGGCTGAGGTGGGAATGTGGAGAGAAGGAAGTGTTTTCTTCCAAGTCAGTACACTTTTTCTGTAGAGTCAAATAGTAATATTTTAGGATTTGGGAGTCACGCATGGTCAGTGTTGGATATTCTTCATTTGTTTGTTTCTCAAACCTTTAATATTGTAAAAACTATAGGTGTCCAGAACCCAAAACAGGACACAGGCTAAATTTGGCTGGGACTGGGGAGAGTCTGACCTCGATCCAATTATTGTCAAATCTGGGGCCAATGTTTAGTGCCCTCTGACATGGCTCTGGATGGGACTTTACTTATAGCAACTCTAAGTTCATACTGTACCCTGGGCCAAAAAGTCATTCCCTTTTCTATATCTTAAATCTACTTATGTGTCTAGCCATGCAGTGCAGTATAGCTTATACTATATTAATGCAATGATTAAACAAACTTGGTTGCCACCAGACTAAACACAGTTCACTTAATACAATGCCTGAAGTATGCCAGTGTCTCAGGTTTGAATATGCATTATGTTTCATTATTAAAGTTCAAAAATCTTCCAAATTAAAATCTTTGGCTTCTTAATTGAAGTTGAATGAATATCCCTTTCCTGTTTTGCTCTCTCTATAATAGGAGAAGCCTCCTTCTGCAAAGCCTGCTTCCCTCTACAACCCCTACAACCTGGGCACACAGGGTATGAATGCCCTGTTGTTTTCAAAGTTGACTTAATGCTATGCGGTCAGTAGGACTCACAAGATTCTCATGACATCAGCCCCAAGCTCACGATATTGAGTAAACATATACAAATGAATAGAAACTTTTCTTTCTGCCAAAAAACCACTTCTTCTCTCCTTTCAAGCTGGCTCAGTTTCTGCCTCAAAGGGGCCTCATGGGGTTCTCCACTGTTTAAAAACATCCTGCCACTTTCCCTTCCCAAGCCAGGTAATGCCACCAGGAGGTTTCCACATAAGCGCAGCCTCTCACCCAGATCAGGACTCAATCTGTCATTAGCCAGCCAGGCTACACTTGACCATCTTTCCTTCCCTACATATAATGCCTTCCTTATTTGAGCCACATTTTCTCACTGTGCAGACAGTGTGTGCCTCTAGATCTTGACATTTCTTACTAGTTCCTGAAATATTTCATACTGGGTTTCCTGGTCTTTCCATCTCAAATGAATGTAAATGTCCTGTGCGTCTTCTGTAAGTGCCCCAATCATCCAAGGGTAGTTTCCCCATTGTTCTTATTAATTTGCTACCTAATGCTTGGAAAGGGTGGCCCAGGAGTTTCCTGAGCCCTAGTGTCCCCAGGCCATCATTCCCTTACCCTCTGTGGTCTCCCCACCTTCCTCTGTTTGACCACCTTGACCCCATCACCCCCTCTGACCTGGTGATACCTGCAATGTCCCACACTTCTTTGGTTGCAGTTTTTAAGCACTTAGGTCAGAGTATAGCTTTTTTTCCCTTTCAAATCTGTGTTGAGATTCCAGCCTTGTGTTCTCTAACTTTGTCTATTTTCCCAAAGCAAGCTTTCATCCCTGGAGTTTAATCAGTATATCTTTTTTCTTTGCTTTTCTCTTTTCTTTCCCCACCGCCAGTGTTCTGACTAAAAGACGAAATCTTGTTTCTTAGGCAGATTCGATTTTCCCTTGAATCCCTGGGTAAACCTAATTTGTAAAGAAAGCATGTTTCCTGCTAACGTCTTTTTAATTCCTTTCTAAAACTCTGGGTTTGAAATAAGCTTCATGGAATTTTTCTCCCTGATTTTCATTCTAAGAGGATGGCTTATTTCCTCTGTGACAAACCACTCCACCCCTCTCATGTTAGCCTTCCAGTTCCACTGTATTCACTCATTGATAAAATCTACCACTTCTAGTAGACTTCTTCTAGCAGACCTTCAGGAACATAATTTGGGGCAGCTGGTCTAGTGCCTCCTGTGATGCCCAGCACTCAGGGTTTAAAGATTGGAATCATACAGTAGTGTTCTGTGGCTCACGGGGGAATGTAGGTCCTTTTCATAGTTCACAGTAGTTCTGGCCAAGACACAATTTGAAAGAAAGAAAACATGCCCTAGTCAGAAAAATGATTCCATATGCCTCCACTGGAGAAGGGAATGGAAAGCACTTCAGTATTCTTGCCTTGAGAACCCCATGAACAGTAGGAAAAGGCAAACTGATAGGATACCAAAAGAGGAACTCCCCAGGTTGGTAGGTGTCCAATATGCTACTGGAGATCAGTGCAGAAATAACTCCAGAAAGAATGAAGGGATGGAGCCAAAGCAAAAACAATACCCAATTGTGGATGTGACTGGTGATAGAAGCAAGATCTGATGCTGTAAAGAGCAATATTGCATAGGAACCTGGAATGTCAGGTCCATGAATCAAGGCAAATTGGAAGTGGTCAAACAAGAGATGGCAAGGGTGAATGTCGACATTGTAGGAATCAGCGAACTAAAATGGACTGGAATGGGTGAATTTAACTCAGATGACCATTATATCTACTACTGCAGGCAGGAATCCCTCAGAAGAAATGGAGTAGCCATCATGGTCAACAAAAGAGTCTGAAACGCAGTACTTCGATGCAATCTCAAAAATGACAGAATGATCTCTGTTCGTCTCCAAGACAAACCATTCAATATCACAGTAATCCAAGACTATACCCCAACCAGTAACGCTGAAGAAACTGAAGTTGAATGGTTTTATGAAGACATACAAGATCTTTTAGAACTAACACCCAAAAAAGATGTTCTTTTCATTATAGGGGACTGGAATGCAAATGTAGGAAGTCAAGAAACACCTGGAGTAACAGGTAAATTTGGCCTTGGAATGCAGAATGAAGCAGGGCAAAGACTAATAGAGTTTTACCAAGAAAATGCACTGGTCATAGCAAACACCCTCTTCCAACAATACAAGAGAAGACTCTACACATGGACATCACCAGATGGTCAACACTGAAATCAGATTGATTATATTCTTTGTAGCCAAAGATGGAGAAGCTCTATACAGTCAACAAAAACAAGACCGGGAACTGACTGTGGCTCAGATCATGAACTCCTTATTACCAAATTCAGACTCAAATTGAAGAAAGTAGGGAAAACCACTAGACCATTCAGGTATGACCTAAATCAAACCCCTTATGATTATACAATGGAAGTGAGAATTGATTTAAGGGTCTAGATCTGATAGATAGAGTGCCTGATGAACTATGGAATGAGGTTTGTAACATTGTACAGGAGACAGGGCTCAAGACCATCCCCATGGAAAAGAAATGCAAAAAAGCAAAATGGCTGTCTGGGGAGGCCTTACAAATAGCTGTGAAAAGAAGAGAGGTGAAAAGCAAAGGAGAAAAGGAAAGACATAAGCATCTGAATACAGAGTTCCAAAGAATAGCAAGAAGAGATAAGAAAGCCTTCTTCAGCGATCAATGCAAAGAAATAGAGGAAAAGAACAGAATGGGAAAGACTAGAGATCTCTTCAAGAAAATTAGAGATACCAAGGGAACATTTCATGCAAAGATGGGCTTGATAAAGGACAGAAATGGTATGGACCTAACAGAAGCAGAAGATATTAAGAAGAGGTGGTAAGAATACACGGAAGAACTGTACAGAAAAGATCTTCACGACCCAGATAATCATGATGATGTGATCACTAATATAGAGCCAGACATCCTGCAATGTGAAGTCAAGTGAGCCTTAGAAAGCATCACTATGAACAAAGCTAGTGGAGGTGATGGAATTCCAGTTGAGCTGTTTTAAATCCTGAAAGATGATGCTGTGAAAGTGCTGCACTCAATATGCCAGCAATTGTGGAAAACTCAGCAGTGGCCACAGGACTGGAAAAGGTCAGGTTTCATTCCAATCCCTAAGAAAGGCAATGCCAAAGAATGCTCAAACTACTGCACAATTGCACTCATCTCACATGCTAGTAAAGCAATGCTCAAAATTCTCCAAGCCAGGCTTCAGCAATACATGAACCATGAACTCCCTTTTGTTCAAGCTGGTTTTAGAAAAGGCAGAGGAACCAGAGATCAAATTGCCAACATCCGCAAGATCATTGAAAAAGCAAGAGAGTTCCAGGAAAACATCTATTTCTGCTTTATTGACTATGCCAAAGCCTTTGACTGTGTGGATCACAAGAAACTGTGGAAAATTCTGAAAGAGATAGGAATACCAGACCACCTGACCTGCCTCTTGAGAAATCTGTATGCAGGTCAGGAAGCAACAGTTAGAACTGGACATGGAACAGCAGACTGGTTCCAAATAGGAAAACGAGTACGTCAAGGCTGTATGTTGTCACCCTGCTTATTTACCTTACATGCAGAGTACATCATGAGAAATGCTGGACTGGAAGAAACACAAGCTGGAATCAAGATTGCTGAGAGAAATATCAATAACCTCAGATATGCAGATGACACCACCCTTATGGTAGAAAGTGAAGAAGAACTCAAAAGCCTCTTGATGAAAGTGAAAGAGGAGGGTGGAAAAGTTGGCTTAAAGCTCAACATTCAGAAAATGAAGATCATGGCATCCGGTCCCATCACTTCATGGGAAATAGATGGGAAACAGTGGAAACAGTGTCAGGCTTTATTTTTTTTTGGCTCCAAAATCACTGCAGATGGTGACTGTACCCATGAAATTAAAAGATGCTTACTCCTTGGAAAAAAAGTTATGATCAACCTAGATAGTATATTCAAAAGCAGAGACATTACTTTGCCGTCTAAGGTCCGCCTAGTCAAGGCTATGGTTTTTCCTGTGGTCATGTATGGATGTGAGAGTTGGACTGTGAAGAAGGCTGAGCGCCGAAGAATTGATGCTTTTGAACTGTGGTGTTGGAGAAGACTCTTGAGAGTCCTTTGGACTGCAAAGAGATCCAACCAGTCCATTCTGAAGGAGATCGACCCTGGGATTTCTTTAGAAGGAATGATGCTAAAGCTGAAGCTCCAGTACTTTGGACACCTCATGCGAAGAATTGACTCACTGGAAAAGACTCAGATGGTGGGAGAGATTGGGGGCAGGAGGAGAAGGGGATGACAGAGGATGAGATGGCTGGATGGCATCACGGACTCGATGGACGTGAGTCTGAGTGAACTCCGGGAGATGGTGATGGACAGGGAGGCCTGGCGTGCTGCGATTCATGGGGTCACAAAGAGTTGGACATGACTGAGCTACTGAACTGAACTAATATGGGATATATATTTATACCATATACCTTCATTGCCTTTCTGGGAATGAAGAGACTCTCTCAGAGATGAACCTGCTCAGCTGAGCCAGCTGTACCAGTTGCTATCCAGTCATAGGCCAAGTGTCCACGTGCTCTCCAGCTGTCTGCTGTAGTCCCCGCATGGCACTTAGGTTCTCAAAAACTGGCACTTGTGTTTGGTCATAAGGTTTCCTCCATATGTTGGGTGCTGGGGCTGCTAGTCACAGGCCTCCTCCTCACTGAGTTTTGACCAACTGAGAGCAGATACATGAAACCAAATTAGGGACTAAAGCAGCATCAGCTTTAGTCCTAGTGTGGGAGGCCCCTTCAAATCCACAATTAATGTGCCGTTTCCCACTTAACATGGTAGGGATGCAAACCTTTGCAGCTAACCATTGGGAAAGAAAAGCAGCCCTTGGAAGCTGAAAGCCAGTCAGTTAGGCCTTGGCATTCTGCTGAATGTGAGCAGTGTCACAGATTATCAGCTTCAAGGCAAGGCCTCTCTGGTCATGATGTGAGTGTGTACGTATTAGTCGTTCTGTCACGTACAACTCTTCGTGATCCCATGGATCTCTATTCATGGAATTCTCCAGGCAAGAATACTGGAGCGGGTTGCCATTCCATTCTCCAGAATATCTTTCCAACCCAGCGATCAAACCCAAGTCTCCTGCACTGTGGGCAGCTTCTTGACCATCTGAGCCACCAGGAAGCCCTGGTCATGAAGGCTCAAGACAAAAATAAGATGACTGTACAACCATTTCTGACTACTGGCAAAGCATGAACATTGTCCAAACCACAAAATACCAATCCTCTCCTCTTCTGGTTAATGTGAGTAATTACCAAATATGACTTTAGCCTTGTAGTTTTCCCTCTTTCCAGATAAGATTTATTGAGGTACCTTAAGATAGAATTAGCTTACCCATGTTTCCTGCAGCAGCCAATTCAGAGCAGAAACCCACTTTCCTTAAAGCCTCTGCAAAATCACCTAACATAAGCCAAAATCGTATAAGAAGTTCTTTACAACCCCTTGTTACTGAGATGTATCACAGTTCCCCATGGTGTGCATGTTTTTTTTTAAATATAAATTTATTTATTTTAATTGGAGGCTAATTACAATATTGTATTGGTTTTGCCATATATCAACATGAATCCACCACAGGTATACACGTGTTCCCCATCCTGAATGTGTTTTTTTCATTGTGACAAAGAATAAACTCAACTGACTCAGCTTCTCATGTATTCCTGGTGATCACTGGCTGGAGGATGTTCTCAGCAGGAACAGTTTACAACAGGGGCAAAGACACTTAATTCTTTAGCCTTTTTTTTTTTTTCTGGTCGTGCCACTTGGCATTGGGATCCTAGTTCCCCAACTAGGAATTGAATCTGCATTCCCTGAATTAGAAGCACAGAGTCTTAAACACTGACCAGCTAGGGAAGTCCCAATTCTTTAGACTTTAAATTAAAAAAACAAAGCCCCTTTCCCTGATATGGAACAATATGAATTAACTCATCCGCATGGACAGACAGAGCAGGAGATTGGTAGTAGATGTTCTCTGAGGATGATAGGAAAGGGCTCGAGACTGGAGAGAAGAAGACAAAGTTTGAACAGAAGAAGAGAATTAGGTTATGTGTTCTGACCCTTCTCTCCTAATGCTCCAAAGATTGGAAGGGGAACAAGGACCTAGGCTGAAGGCAAACCCAGCCTGGGCATCTGGGGGATCCAAGAGTGGTCCACTGGTGCCCTGCTTCCCACAAGACCTTTCAAGACTGGCAGCTCTTGCTGTGCCGTCACACGGGTGATGACACAGAGAAGTAGAGATGTAGTGAATATGGATGCGTGAAGAGCTCCTGGCCCCACCACACCATAAGGACAGAGCCAGTGATTTCCTCTCTCTCCTAGTGGCACCTGGAGATTAGCCGGGGGAGAGGAGCAGCATGCTTGCCTTGGGGGACCCCAGTCAAGAGTGGGACACGCATTCAGGTAGAGCCAAGGCCAACCTGGTAACCAACTTAAAGACTGACTACGGCATGTCACAGAGGTGAAAGCAGGATCCCGCCAACAATACCAAGAATAGCCCCCCAGCTAAGCGCATCTACATGGCACCAACTGAGACTAAGAGAGTGGAGAGACAGGCCTTCCCTGCTGGGCATTTTGTTGTGGCTTCAAAAGTTCCCCCAGGGCACTGGAGCCAGTCCAGGTGGTGGAGAATGGGTGTGGGCAAGAAAGACTAGACTGTGACACACACACGGACGAACTGACTCCACAGGTCCTTGCTGCTACGAATGGAGACAGCACAGAATGAACAACACAGCCTGAATTATGATGTTAGGCGTACAACTTCAAATTCAACTGCAGAAATTTAACACGCATGCAACATGTGCGTTTGCCTGTTCAGGTGAGAATTCACACCGTCACACTGGTACAACTCAGTGGAGGAACGGCAGAAGCTTCTCTCTCCTACCTGGGTTTAAGTGACAAGCCCAGTGCTAGAGAAAAAAGCTGAAGTGGGGCTTCTTGCCTTAGAGGAACACCAGCGGTATGGTAACTGGAGGAGGAGAGAGAGCTCTTTTGGGGGCTTACAGTTTTGAGAGGGTGAGAGGGAAAAAAGGAGAGGGAAAAAAAGAGGGAGAGAGGGAGGGAGGAGACTAGGACTCGATCCTTTCCAGTGAGAAAATATTGGCGGAACTTCCTCTTTGTGTATAGGGTTGAAGTAGAAGACATTGGGATGGGGATGCATAGGAGAACAGTTCCTCCTCTAATAGCTAGTATTTGTCCCCTAGGCATACATCTCACATGTCTTTGGGGGAAGCCATTACCTGAACTCTCAGCTCTAAGGACAGGGGTTGAACAGGATGATTTGGGTACCACCTGGGTTGGAGAAAGTCATAGGATCACAGAGAAAGCTTGGCTCTGAAGAAATGATTTAGGCATTCCCCCATACTTTCTTTTAAAATGTCTGTCACTTTAACATACAAATATATATCCTCATAAAAATTTAAGCACCATTAAAATTTTAAGTCCCCATTTACCATTGGCTACAGGCTACACCTTAGCCCAGGAGTAGAGTCAGATCTATTATCCATTTGGGATGTGTTGCTCTAGACGTTATTATGCACACTTCTATTCCCATATATAACAAATAACATGTGTCTTCAGCGTCATGCTGCTCTTTTTGCACATATACTTCTTGCACAAGCTTTACAAATTGGAATTTTACTACACATATTGTTTGTAACTTGATTTTGCTCTGTAAAATACCCATGATCATTTAATCTTTAAAAAACTTTAAAATTTTTATCTAAGTAACACATATACATTGTTTAAAGTTTAAACTATGTCATTTAAGATTTATAATGAAGAATATGTTTCATTGTATGTATCTCCTTCCCTAAACTTTTAGCTGTTGCTTTTGGTAATTGCTTTTACAACAGTATGCTTATATTATTTCTTAATTTATCATTTTAGACATATCTAGAAAAGTCCTACTATAAAAGAAGAAGAGTTAGACTTCTTCTGTCTCACACATTCCTATGGTCCCTCTTTCCAATCTTTGAATACAGTACCGATTTTTAATTAAATAAATTGGATGTTTTTATTATAAAAATGTATTATTCACTGAGGAACCAAATGTGTATGTTATGATTAGATTTCCTCCCTTGTGCAACTCCCCCCACCCCCACCCACACACACTCCTTTACTTAGTTTTCTATCACATTATCCAACAGGATTTTTGAAACTTCATATACCTGGTGAAACAAACCAGGCATTCCTGGTTTGCGGACATATCTCTCCTAGCCTGCATCTAGACTAACTGCTTTCTCAGCCTGCTCTCCAGGACTTTCCATTGTCCCGCGCTATGTTAGCTCATCTGCATCTCAAATATCATGTCTCCTTTTTTCTTGGTATGTCCTTTCATTTTGGTGGAGTATATCTTTTTTACACTGCTGTTTGCTTAACCAATATCCGTTAGACTCTTCTTACCATCTAATGAAATTCTTATATTACTAGGTTTAGCAAATAACAAAGCTATGTTTCCCAGGCTGCCTTATGGATGGGTATGGTTAATGACATATAAATATGCGAGATTTCTAAGACAGATTTTGCCCTCTGTGCTTTCTTCTTTCTTCCTCTTTCTTCTGCCTGGAATATGGATGTGATAGCTGGTGCTCTGACAGCTATAAGTGACCATGAGGATAGCTGTACCAATGATATCAATCATAAACATAGAGTGAACTATGTCCCTGATGGTTTCTTGAAGTCACATGCTGGCTTGACTCTACCTCTAGACTTATTTTTACTAGTGAAACAAAGAAACAAACCTGTATGTGTTTAAGCTGACTGCAATGGACTCTGTAACTATTACAATTCCTAACTGATGAAATTTCTTCCTGAGATAGAATGAATTGAAGTAATTTTTAAAAGACATTCTGTGTCTGAAATGATTTTATTTCTTCATACAAATTGACTGATAGATTGATTAGGTATCAAATCACAGAAATCACTCTCTGTAAGACTTATGAATGTGTTATTTCATTGACTTCAGACATTCACTTCTCTTATTGGGAAGAACAGTGCCATTTTGATTCTTGACTCTTCTTAGGAGGATCTTTCTTTTGAACTTGGTATTCTGAAACTTCACAGTCATGTGAAATAAAGGATATCTCTTTTAATTAACTATGCTGGGCATTGAATGGATCCTTTTACATTGGAAGTTTGAGTTCTTTAATTTTTTTCTTGTATTATTCATTTAATAATAATTTTGTTGTTTTTCTCCTATTTTCTCTTTCTGAAACTCTCACTCAGATTTGGCCATGGGAATAGTGCTCTAGTTTTCTGATCTTTTCTTTCTGATTTTATTTTTCTTTGTCTTTTGGTTCAATTTTCTGAGCAATTTCCTCAACTTCATTTTCCAGCTCTTCTTTTGGATTTTGAAAAATTTGGGTGCTTTTTCCCCCAAGCTCTTTCTTGTTCTTGAATTTTCTTTTCTACTTTCTTTACCTTCCCTTCTCCTCTTATTTCTTTCCCCAGCTCCTTCCCTATCTCATTCTGTCCCTGTCCCTTCCATACACTGATCTTGTTTCAGGGATGCAGTATCTTCTCTTACTCCTGAGGGTATTAATTATAGCTTATGCTGTTCTGTTATTTATTTTTAGTTTTTTGTTATTGCCTAAAGCGCCTCTTCATGAAAGTGAAAGAGGAGACTGAAAAAGTTGGCTTAAAACTCAACATTCAGAAACTAAGATCATGGCATCCAGTCCCATCACTTATGACAAATAGATGGGGAAACAATGGAAACAGTGAGAGACTTTATTTTGGAGGGCTCCAGAATCACCGCAGATGGTGACTGCAGCCATGAAATTAAAAGACACTTGCTCCTTGGAAGAAAAGCTATGACCAACCTAGACAGCATATTTAAAAGCAGAGACATTACTTTACCAACAAAGGTCCATCTAGTCAAAGCTGTGGTTTTCCCAGTAGTCATGTATGGATGTGAGAGTTTGACTATAAAGAAAGCTGAGAGCCAAAGAATTGATGCTTTTGAACTGTGGTGTTGGAGAAGACTCTTGAGGGTCCCTTGGACTTCAAGATCAAACCAGTCCTTCCCAAAGGAAATCAGTCATGAATATTCATTGGAAGGACTGATGCTAAAGCTGAAACTCCAATACTTTGGCCACCTGATGGGAAGAACTGACTCATTTGAAAAGACCCTGATGCTGGGAAAGATAGAAGGTGGGAGGAGAAGGGGACAACAGAGGATGAGATGGTTGGATGGCATCACCATCGCGATGGACATGAGGTTGAGTAAACTCCAGGAGTTAGAGATGGACAGGGAAGCCTGGTGTGCTGCAGTCCGTGGGGTCACAAAGAGTCGGACACGACTGAGCAACTGAACTGAACTGATAGAATATCTCTTTCCTTTGACTTTCTTTCTCATCTTTGTGTGTTTGATTCTTGGTCTTTCATGTTAGGTGCTTCTTGGATGTAATGATGTCATTTATGTTTTCATATTTAGGAACAAGGTGCTAAAAAGTTGACTGAAAGCTGTGCGTATACATGTTCACCATTTCATAGAATTTATATAGAATGATTGGTACTTATATATATGCTCCAGATACTCCGCACTTATGGGTCATGTAGGGTATCAGAACAGGCCATCTCAAAACATAGCACTGTGACATTATTACTTTGAAGTGAAGGCAATTGGGAAGAAGCAGATGCAGGGAAGTTTTCTTCCCTTCCCTGTTTACCTAAAAGTAAGACATAAATTTGTTAAGGTGTCTCCCTTTCCTGTATCAAGAAGAGTAGAATTCTTTATCACCAGGAGAGAGCTTTGGACTCTTATCAACCCAGAGATGGGCACTAAGAGAAATTTGCATAACAAATTACCAAATGACTCTATTGTCCTTTAGCTTACCCGCTGTATTTACCTTCCCACAATTTGTCATCCCTAAAAGCCTAAACATATCTTCCTTTGTCTTGTCACTTCCCCACAAATTTATTATTTTGTTAAGATGCTACGTAAACCTCAGCTTCTGACCACCTCTTTGAATGATTCATCATTGACTTCTCCCATGTGTATGCATGACCCACGTTAATAAATTTTTTCTCTTGTTAGTAGATATCTCTCTGTCAGTTTATTTTGCATTCTCAGTCACTGAATATAAGAGAGTAGAAGAATTTTTTCCTCCTCTGTGATCATTTTTGGGACCATTTGATTTCTCCAGAGACAGATTTATCAGTATCCTCCTGCCTGGTTGCCCTCTGTTTAGCCGACTTTTTTTTTTTTGAATGACCATATCTTTATTAAGCTGTCATGTGCTGGAGGAGGGGCTCTGTGTGTGAGTAGTGGATATGAGCAGATGGGGAAGGCCTTTGGGAGGGTCACCCTACCCTGTGACCCCCTCTCACTGTGTGCTCCATTCCACTCCTCCAACTTTTTTTAAAGCTGAGTAGGGGACAGGCGGTTTTCTGGTTCAGTAGGTGAAAGTGAAAGTCCCTCAGTTGTGTCTGACTCTCTGCAACGCCATGGACTATACAGTCCATGGAATTCTACAGGCCAGAATACTGAAGTGGGTAGCTTTTCCCTCCTCCAGGGGATCTTCCCAACCCAGGGATCGAACCCAGGTCTCCCACATTGCAGGTGGATTCTTTACCAACTGAGCTAATGGAGGGGCAGGGAGTTCAGTAGGTAGACTTCCATTGATCCAGTTTCAGTAGATATCACTGCCCTGCCAAATTTACTGGAGTCTAGAAACTCTCTGATTCCATTTTTACCCAGTGTCTTGCAGTGGAAGGGGAAGGTAGGTGTTCCGGCTGGTGGATTGGGGAGGGAGCTGGAAATTAGTCCTCTAATGACTTTAAACGTCTCTCCTTTCCAATCTGCCTTTCTCAGACTCCCACATTGATCCCATCCTCTATAGCTCTGAGTGTCTCCAACTTGTGAGTTTTTCTGAGGGTCTGCATTGTGAAGTGGCTTGATTCTCACTTTCATCCCTCTCTGATGGCACTTGCTATTTACTCTCTGTCTTTTCTAATTCCCTGATCCAAGCTCCAGTTTCTGAATTTTGTGAACATCTCTTGTCTGCTCTTCCCCCACTGTCTTTGTCTTTTCCAACATGTAGTCATTTTATTGTGCTTTAAATAGAATAAATTTTCATTTTCAATTTTAAGTTGAATAAAAGAGCAGAAGAGCTCTTATAAACAAACAGACTGAGGTCAATATGTGATGTGACTCTACTCAAAGTCAATCAGTGGCTGGCAGAATTAGAATAGAACTCTTAAGTTCTGAGTTAATTTCTGTGGTGAGATTTACTGATAAGAAGGTTTAACCAATCATCTTTCATACCCAGGTGGCTCAATGGTAAAGGACCTGCCAAGCAGGATATTCAGGTTCAATCCCTGGATTAGAAAGATCTCCTGGAGAAGGAAATAGCACCCCACTCCAGTATTCTTGCCTAGGAAATCCCATGGACAGAGGAGCCTGGCAGGCCACGGTCCACAAGGTTGCAGAGTTGGACATGACTTAGTGACTAAACAACAACAAAGGTATAACCAATCATCTTTCATAATTGAAATTAAGAGCCTGACTCTTCCTCCTCCTTTTTTAAAATTTTATTTTTAAAACTAGAATCTACTTTGGATTTTCCTACATTCCTTTGGTACAAAGGGTTATGAGAGAGTCTCACGGGGACAGTTATAGACTCCTGGTCACATCAGTAGAAAGCTCTCATCTACTGGGATTCCTAAACATGCAAGTGTGTCTGGACCTACTGGAAAAGACATCCTACTTGTCAGCCCTCCAGGCCCTGCAGAATAAGGTGACGGACTGAGACATCATGGGCTCCAGTTTTAGCAAAAGTAGTTTGGAGGGAGGTAAGAAGAGAGGAAGGGGGCTGGCATGCTCCAGGAAATTAAAGAATGTCTGAACAGTGAAGCGACAAGATGGTAATCACCAGCAGGCTGGCTAATTGAGACTTGGCTTACGAGGATGACAGCAGAGGAAGAACCAAGATTAACAGGAGAGAAAAAAAAAAAGATCTAATTGGAAGCTGCATTAATTTCTTGAAGAGTCAGATAATGACTGAGAAGTAGGGCAACTCTTCATATAGACAGGCTCATAATGGAAAGGAAATAGAAGATTAATCCACTGTGGATTCTCTACGCTTGGGCTGATTTAATAACCAAAGACTCCTCTGAGCCTGTCTTCCCTCTCCTCCCTCTCAGGGTCATTTTTGAACTGGAAGGGAAATGTTTATGTCAAAAGAAACTCGTGGGGCTGAAAAGGGATGATAACTTGGTGGTGTCAGAATGATGACTGTGTGTCACTGCCCCGTGCAAACAACAGAGGCTCAGAACTGCTCAAGCCTTCCCAGGATCTTAGAATAGGCATCCTCATGGGCTATAAAAGGATGACTGCTGTTTAGTTACAACCAGGGTAGGGGAATCTGAAGCAGTTTCACAAGGAATTTGTCAAAGCTACTTTGCAGGAGCTACAAGTGGAAGTTTGGAGATTTTAAACATAGAAGGAAGCCACAGAAACAGAAACATTTAGAATCGAAAAGGAGCTTACTTGCAGAGAGATTTTGCAAGGGAGCCCAGGCTTTTAATAGCTACTCTCCAAATAAAATATATTAAAGTTCTTTTAAAAAAATGTTACCAAGATTACTGTAGTATGTTTGTGGTGGGAAAACAGCAGTTGTTACACTTGATTGTCAGGTATTCAAAGGTAATCTTATATCTGGAGACATCAGGACTTCAGAAGTCAGAAATAAAGTTTTTTGTTGCTATGTTTTAATGAGTTGTGACCTAAGGGCTCAACATCTCACTTAAAGGCATACATATTGTGGGTAGTTTTTTTTTTTCCAGACCACAAGTGCATAGAGCAAATCATGCTTTTTTTTTTTTTTTTAGTTTCCCAGTGCCTATGAAGTTATATTTGCACTATACTGCAGTCCATTAAGTATGAGATAGCATTACATCTAAAACACGTAAATAAAAAGTGCTAACCATCATCTGAATCTTAGCAAGTTATAATCTTTTTGCTGATGGAGACTCTTGCCTCAGTGTTGATAGCTGGTATCTGATCAGGGTGGTAGTTGTGGCAATCTCTTGAATTAAGACAACAATGAAGTGTAATGCATTGATTTTCTCTCTTCCTTTCATGAACAATTTCTCTGTAGCATGCAATACTTCCTAAGAGCATTTTACCCAGAGTAGAACTTCTTTCAAAATTGAGGTTGATCCTCTCAAACCCTGAAGCTGCTCTATCACAACTAGGTTTATGTAATATTCTAAATTCTTTGTTGTCATTTCAACAGCCCTCACTTCATCTTCACTAGAAGTAGATTCCAATTCAAGAAACTACCTCCTTTGCTCATCGATAAGAAGCAGCTCATCTTTCATCATGAAATTGCAGCAATTCAGTCACATCTTCAGGCTCCACATGTAATTCTAGTCCTCTATTTCCACCACATCTGTAGTTACCTCCTCTACTGAAATCTTAAAGCCCTCAAAGTCATCTAGGAGGATTGGAATCAATTTCTCTTAAACTCCTGTTAATGTTGATATTTTTCTCATGAATCACAAAAGTTCTTAATCACATCTAAAACGGTGACTCCTTTCCAGAAGGCTTTCAATTTACTTTGCCCAGATCCATCAGAGGAATCCCTATCTATAGCAGCTATAGCCTTATGAAATATATTTCTTAATAAGACTTGAAAACTAAAATGACTCCTTGATCCACAGGCTGTAGAATAGATGTCGTGTTAGTAGGCATAAAAACATTAATCACCTGTGCATTTCCTTCAGAATTCTTGAATGGCCAGGTGCCTTGTCAATGACTGATAATATTTTTAAATGAATCTTTTGTTTTCTAATAGTCAGTCTCAACAATGGACTTAAAATATACAGCAAAGCCTGGATGTGCTGTCATTCAGGCTTTGTTGTGCCATATACGGAGTGCAGGAAGAGTAGATAGAGCATAATTCTTAAGGGCCCTGGGATTTTCAGAATGGTAAATGAGCAGTAGTCATGTACGAATGTGAGAGTTGGGTGATAAAGAAGGCTGAGCACCAAAGAATTGATGCTTTCAAACTGTGGTGCTGGAGAAGGCTCTTGAGAGTCCCTTGGACAGCAAGGAGATCGAACCAGTCAATCCTAAAGGAAATCAGTCCTAAATATTCATTGGGAGGACTGATGCTGAAGCTCTAATACTTGGTCTATTAATACTTTGATGCAAAGAACTGACTCATTGGAAAAGACCCTGATGCTGGGAAAGATTGAGGACAGGAGGAGAAGGGGGTAACAGAGGATGAGATGGTTGGATGGCCTCACGGACTCAATGGCCATGAGTTTGACCAAACTCTGGGAGATGGTGAAGGACAGGGAAGCCTGGCCTGCTGCAGTCCATGAGGTCGCAAAGAGTCAGAACTTAGCAACTGAATAACAATAATAAAGAACATTGGCTTCAGCTTAGAGTCATTGGCTGCATTAGCCTCTATCAAGAGGGTCAGCTTGTCCTTTGAAGCTCTGAAGCCATGCACTGATTTTTCCTCTCAAGCTGGTAAGGTACTGAATGACATCTTATTCCAAAATAAGGCTGTTTTATGTACATTGAATATCTGTTGTTTAGTGCAGTCATCTTCATTAATTATCTTAGCTAGACCTTCTGGATAACTTGCTGCAGCTTCTAGATCAGCACTTTCTGCTTTTCCTTGCACCTCTGCTAGATTCAGACTTCTTCTGTGGCTTTGTTACTTCTCTCAGCCTTCACAGAATTGAAGAGAGTTAGGGCCTTGTTCTGGACTAGAGTTTGGCTTTAGGAAATGTTGTGGCTGGTTTGATCTTCTATCCAGACCAGTAAAACTTTCCCCATATCAGCAAACATGCTTCTTTGTTTACTTTATTCATGTGTTCATGGGAGTAGCACGTTTAACTTCCTTCAAGAACTCTTTATTCGCATATACAACTTGGCTAACTGCTGTAAGAATCCTCGCTTCTACCCTGTCTTGGCTTTCAACATGCTTTCCTCACTGAGTGTAATGATTTCTAAATTTTGATTTAAAGTGAGAGACATGTGACTCTTCCTTTGCTTGAACACTTAGAGGTCATTGTAGGGTTATTAATTGGCCTAATTTCAATATTGTTATGTCTCAGAGAATAGGAAGGGCTGAGGAGAAGGAAAGAGATGGGGAAACATCTGATCAGTGGAGCACTCAGAACACACACAACATTTATCGTTTGCTGTCTTTTATGAGTATGGTTCATGGTGCCCCAAAATAATTATAATAATAACATCAAAGATCGCAGATCACCATGACAAATGTAGAAATGATGAAGCTGGAAATATTGTGAAGATTACCTAAATGTGGGGCTTCCCTGGTGGCTCAGAGGTTAAAGCACCTGCCTGCAACGGGTCAGGAAGATCCCCTGGAGAAAGAAATGACAACCCACTCCAGTATTCTTGCCTGGAGAATCCCATGGATGGAGGAGCCAGGTGGGCTACAGTTCACGGGGTCGCAAAGAGTCGGACACGACTGAGCGACTTCACTTTCACTTTCCCTTACCTAAATGTGACACATAAACATGAAGTGAGCAAATGCTGTTGGAAAAATGGCATCAATGGACTTGCTCAACTCAGGGTTGCCACAAGTCTTCAATTTATTAAAAGCATAATATCGTCAAAATGCAGTAAAGCAAAGTGTGAGAAAAAATGAGGTATACCTGTATTTTGAGGATCAAGCTAAAATGGGCAAAGCTGGTTTTGTTTCTTGTTTTATTGTTATTGCTATTCTTAGGTATGAAGTAGTTTCCAGCAGGGGGCGCTGGGAATGGTTTGCAGTTACTCACTAAGGAGGCAGAGCAGGGTGTCAGTTTCGCTTTCAGACCCTCCATACTGATTTGCTCACATACTTTTACTTAGCATTTTTATGATTCACATCATTAATCTGATATTTCCTTTTATCTGGCTGGTTTACAAACATAGATATAAATGAGGAATGTTGATTAATGCACAAATACCCGCTTATGATGCAGTTAATAAAACTAGAGTCATAGGGTCCTAAAGCTTGGGAATTAGTTTGTGTCTGAAAGTTTTATAAAGCCTTTAGGGCTGAACCTTTTTCCTTTTTATATGCTAGGAGCATTTTTATTGCCTTTATCAATTTGTCTACTGAAACCAAGAGCCATCCAATTCTCTTCTCCCAGGTTTCACCTGCAGTACCACTTTTCCTGGCCAGCTAGGACATAATATCCTTTATCATCAATAAATCTAGGATTTCATAAGCCACAAAACAGGTGCCACACCAATTTTTTGCAGAAAATTTATAGGCATCATTTTCTCATATGATATATAGTTCTTGCTCCTTAATTGTCAGCTTATCATATCCAATTAAATGAAACTTGTTTTTCTATGTGACATTTATAGAATGGTCAAGATTATAAATCCAGTTTTTCTAATTATACTCTAGTAGAAAGAAGGGCATATTCTTACTAAAAATTTGTAAATAACATGGTCTTAGAAAGTAAAAACATTAGTAAACACTTTGCATAATATTTAACCATTGTAATCTCTATTTTGAGTTGTTTTCTAGAAAAACCTGATCAATTTATGTAATTTTTCCAGAATCCTAAATCTAAGATTTTTAAATTTATTTATTAGTTTATAATCTTATTAAGATCTTTCGTAGAATTTTTTCCCTGAATTTTGAGATACCGTTTAAAGAGTATTTCATTTTAATTTAATATGTGCATATGCCTATGTGTATATGTATCCCTCTCCTTTATGTGTGCTCACTCATGTCCGACTCTCTGTGACCCCATGGAATGTATCCTGCCAGAGTCCTCTGTCCATGGGATTTTCTGGGCAAGAATACTGGAGTGGGTTGCCATTTCCTTCTCCAGGGGATCTTCCTGACCCTGGGATTGAACCCACACCCCCTGCATTGACAGGTGGATTCTTTACTACTGCCCCTCCTGGGAAGCCCAAGATAGCCTATTAAATTGAAGTTTAGAGACATGTCAATAAGAATTAAAAAGGACTTTCTCGTGTGGCTATTAAAAAATATGCTACTAATCACAACTGAGTGAGTTTCATTGGTTCCTGTGTAATTAATTCTTATTTTTCTGATCTTGGGTTACAAGCCGATTTTCATGAATTTATTTGCTTCTGGACCATGAATTTATCTGCTTCTGGACTTACAGAAGTAAGTCTTTGGTACAGACTGACAGACGTCTGTTGGTGATGACAGTGTCAGCATACCCTGGAAAGCCTACACCCATTATTCCATTACTTTAATATTACTAGTTAAAAGAACATGGGACATACTGAGGCTCTTTTAATATTTCTTCTAGAAGACTCAAATGTCTCATATGTAGTTTGTAGCAGGAACTTTTAGTCAACTTTGAAGAAAAACACCTGTCAGTGACATGGCCGATAACAAACAACAGTATCACGTAGAAGGCTGATGGACTCCGCTCTCAGTGTATGATATGTTATGAAATTTACAAGGAGTTCATCAATGACTACCCTACAATAAAAACATACTGTGGACAAGGTGGGACTGACAAATATGCAGGGCCTTTTAAGTTATGCTGCAAGGTGTTATCATTGTTCCTAATTAGTAAGGATATTTAAACATACAAATAAAATTTTAATTTTTGGAAAAGTGTTTTTTGGGAGTTATTGTGCCAGTCTTGTACATGACCATCAGTATATTTCTATCCAGTTTGAAAGATATTCAGTTTTAAAATATACTCATATTAATAACATTTCATTTGTATATAATTAACTTAGGAAAGTTGTGCTTCTCTTTGGAAATCTCAGCTCCTTTACTACCATGGATTTTGATAAATACTGTGGATGTATGTAAAAATGTGGAGATTTTCCAACAATATTTTCCAACATATTATTTCTAGTAATTCTTCTTTTATAAGGAAGGGAAGCAAAGCTTTGATAACTGGAAAATTCCAAAGGCTAGTTTACATTATAAGAATGAATTATTTTAAATGTGGGGCCTAACTTGGGAAAGGCACTATCCAAAATATTTATCAGAGAAAGTAAGATCTGAGCTTAAGTCATAGGTGACTAAAGGCAGAAAATGATTAGACTCAGACAAAATAAGAAATAACCAAAGCAAACTACCTAATTATTAAAAGTTCTAGCTTTTTCAAAAGTAGACTTGTGTTCAAACTGACTCAAAAACAAATAAAGCAAGTACAGAGAGTTATGATGTTACTGAGTACAGAGAAAGTATAGAATGATCTTTACTGTTTCTTGTTAAGAGCAAACTGATACCCAAAGATCAATCTGTCATGTTCTCAGGAACAGTGCTAAATTCTAGTTTTACTCTTTTTGTATGTTACTCACGTGATGTTTTTCTTTAAAGGATTTGCAGCCTTTCTTCTGCTTCTGGGGTCCACAAGCTGGGACCCACAGGTCAAACCTAGCTACATTGATTTGTTTACTTGTCCCTGGAAGCCTTGGGGACTCAGCAGGACTTGAATAGTTACAACAGAGACTGTGACCTAGACAACTGGAAACGTTTACTCTCTGGCCCTTAACAGAAAAAGGTTATCAGTCCCTGAATTCTATCTTACAAAAGAATCCATCAAAATTGAGGCATCTTTGGTAAACATTTTAGTACTTCTTACAAACTCATTATTTGCAGATATTATAAAACAAAGGAAAATGCAATTCATTTTCCCTCTGTTCTTTTACAACTTGATTTTTATTCCTTCAAATCAAAACTTGGTTTTTACTATTTCTTTTCACATTCTTGAATGATTAAATTTTAGGACAAAATCTTTTTTTCCTGTATAAACCAACGGGCAAATCACATCCACCATTTATTAATATAAATGTATTCATCTTGCTTTGTAATGATTACACATAGTGTAGTTTCAATCTCTTCTGTTGGTTTCAGCTTCTGAGAGAGGTAATTGACTTCCTTCTACAGGCACAGAGACATCTGGGAAGCAGGTAGCAGTTCATCAACACAAGCACCCTGCTAACCAGCAGAGTTCCAGCTTGAGCTGCTATGCCTCATGTACCCACATGGGATACATTTGTCTGTGGTCACCTACATCCATTTCTTCCTTCTTAAGGCAGGAAAATTAGCACGTCTGCCAATATGCCTCCAAAGTATTTCACATCCTTGGTCACCTGTAAAGTGGATGATAGTTTTTCTTATACGTAAAAGCTAAAGCAAAAGTCACTCAGTCGTGTCCAATTCTTTGTGACCCCATAGACTGTAACCCTGACCATGGGGTTTCCCAGGCAAGAATACCGGAGTGGGTAGCCATTCCTTTCTCCAGGGGATCTTTCTGACCCAAGGATTGAACCTGGGTCTCCCCTATTGCAGGCAGATTCTTTACAATCTGAGCCACAAAATGATATAAAGCTGGTATTATGTATAAAATGCTTGGTATTTTTGCATTCACTCTATTTTTATGAATTTTATTTTTTAAATGATTGTTCAAATAACCTAAATTTTCTCAGTTTAAATTAGTCAAAATTCTCAAAGTTAAAAAGATTTTAGAAATTATGCTTATTTTTAAGATAAACATAATTTCTATTAATATTATGAACTTACTGGAGAGATTACACTTAAATTTTTTGTACAGATTCATAATAATTAATTCTGTTTAATAAACACATGGCTAACTAATTCAATTTAAAATTTATGGTTTTTACTTTCTATAATTCTAAATATTTCATGGAAATACTTATTTACTTGATCCATAAAATTATTTTTAAGAGTTTAGATAGCTTAAAATAATTAGACTTTTCTTGGAAAATAAAACCAAGTTTTGTATTAAGTAAGCTATTGTGCCAATATTTTCATGCTGTGTTAATACTGAGAAAAATTATTTTGTCAAGATTCACCTTTATTAGAAATATTGTCTGAGCTTCATTTTAAATTTATGTGCATATTTTAAAACTCTTTAACTTTTGTTGAAAGTACTGAAATTCTGTTAGAATTATTTTTCTTGTATTAATATGCTTTTATCTTGGAAACTCAACAACCAAGGACAATAATTTATTTTAAAGCTAAATTCTTCCTGTGCCACACACATTTTTTTTTTTCCTGAGATACTGTTTCAATAAGTATCTGAAGCGTTCCTAAAGGACTAGCACATTTAAAACACTAGAAGTTCAAATAATTGCTTATCTTATGGAAAATCTTGATTTCTTTTATTTTAAATGTATGTGTGCCTGCTAAGTCCCTTCAGTCGTGTCTGACTCTTTGCAATCCTATGGACCATCGCCTGCCAGGCTCCTCTGTCTCCAGGTAAGGATACTGCAGTGGGTTGCGCTGCCCTCTTCCAGGGCGTCTTCTGACCTGGGGATTGAACCCACATCTCTCCTGCATTGTCCCTCTTGCACTGGCAGGCAGGTTCCTTACCATTAGCACCACCTGGGAAGCCCTTTGAATGTATGTAAGTGCTTATTATTCTTTATAATCAAAGTTGAGGATTGCTTAATTTAAGAGAATATATGTCCTAATTTGTTTATTTTCACAGAAGGTAGGCAAGATATCCAAATATGTTTGTTCAGAAGTATTTCTGATTTATATGACTGAAGACTTCTATAAACTCCTGGGCAAGCTAGAGTTTATAGCTAGATTTCTCTTTATTTTATTGTATGCTATTTTCCATGGTTCTTGTTCACTTGTGAGTGAAGCTAAGGACTGAACTCAAAGGTTTATTTCTGTTTATATCTTTACTTGGCTCATTTGTGTATCTCTGTGTAATTGTCTATATCCTTTTGAGTGAGGAGAGGAAAACTGCATACTCATAACTCTTCTGTTTTTTTTTCTGGAGGTTGTAAAGCATCAGACAAGCCCTGACCATTCCAACCCAGTTCTGGCTCATTCACATAGCTGTTATCAAAATTGTACAAACTACACAAAA
Organism: Capra hircus; assembly: GCF_001704415.2. NCBI lineage: Eukaryota > Metazoa > Chordata > Mammalia > Artiodactyla > Bovidae > Capra > Capra hircus. The sequence continues at coordinate 48,419,749 of NC_030811.1, forward strand.
CTCTTTCAGTGGTCAGAGTTCTCTGTTTTCAAAGCCATGCAAAACCAGTTTTATTAATTTAAATCTTTGTGTGTGTTCCTCCCTCTAATGGTAGTTAGATCTGTCTGGTTAAACTATACACTGTATAGTTTGTACACATAAGAGATTTTTATATATAATTAATTTTTTAAGGTTTTGAGAGAGAGAGAGCGCGCTATTCTTACCAAAGAGAGGTATATAAAGACTTCAGTTATTCATAAACCCTTCAAAAAGGCTAACTACCCTCCCTTTGTGAAGCCAGGAAAATATGCTATTCATTTACATGCACAGAAACAGAGAAAGAACAAGCAACTTCCATTTCTCAACTGTAGCATTGGTCCAGAAAATTCACTAGTAGCTTGCAGCTGGGTGATAGGGTAACCAGGGACACAAAACAGATTTCAAAGCCACCAAATTGGCTGTCCTTGAATCACAGGTTACTCTCCATTCTAGTGGGAACATCTGTTCTTCCTAAGTGAGAGCTGTTGCATCTGTAGATATGGTCTTGATGAATCTGCGTAGAGAGACGCACTCCACGTCTACCTGCTCCTCTGCCACCTCGACTCCTCTTTTTCTTTTTGCAGGCCTGTGTGCTTAGTCGCTTAGTCACGTCCAGCTCTTTGTGACCCAAGGACTGTAGCCTGCCAGGCTCTGTCCATGGGATTTTCCAGGCAAGAAACTGGAGTGGGTTGCCATTTCCTACTCCAAGGGTTCTTCCTGACCGAGAGATCGAACTCGCATCTCCTGCCCCTCCTGCAGTGTCAGGTGGACTCTTTACCACTGAACCACGTGGGAAGTTTTATCTCCTTAAGTGATTTTAATTCATAATAATGCACAAACAAGATAAATCACAGGAGATAGCCAGGAGGTGTCAAAATCTTTGGGACAAACAGATAAACACACACAGGAAAGATTTCTTGTCCTCTTCCATTGAATAGACAGGTTGTCTGTCTCTTGCCATTCACAAGAGACCAGAGTGTTGGACCATGTAATCACAACCAGGCTTCCAATGGAAGTCACAGAAAACAGTGACCAGCACAAACTCGCCCAGAAAAAAAAAGTCAAAAAAGAAACAGAGAAACAAAAAGAGTATGAGTGAGACTGAAAGCAGTATTGTGGCACAAGATTCTCCGCAGGAGCTGGAAAAGACTTTCCTTCCCATAAGGCTTCCATATGAGGCGCACTTATCCAGCAGTGCAGTTTATTTGGTGCTCATGAATGACACCCCAGAGCATCTCAGTGAAACCTCCAAATCACTTCCATATTGTATGGATTTTTATAATATTTTCAATTCCCTGTGCATTATCCATGATCATGGTTTTGAAATTCCAGCCTAACAATTTACTGCTGCAGGAAGAGTTTTCAACTCGCTGTTCAAGAACATTCCCCAGAACACTGGTTTCCTATCTGGGAATGGATGAAGAATTATTGTAAGATCCATCAACACATACATACACCACATATTGGCTGTGAACTAAGTCAATATAGGCCTCACACAGAAACAATATTTTATGCTGCTGTGATGGCTAAAATACAAATTAACCTAGAAGCTTACTGAATTCACAGACCCTTTTTTTTTTATCATTACGTATTTTGCCACTCAGTGGATACTAAAACTTGATGTTATGTGGCAGGAGTGAAAGGGGCAAATAGTGCTGTGAACATTTTTTTGTGCAAAGATTTTCACATATGCATTGAGACTCTTTGAGAGACGGTTGTAGCCTGCCAGGCTCCTCTGTCCATGGAATTCTCCAGGAGAGCATACTGGAGTGGGTTGCCATTTCCTTCTTCAGGGGACCTTTCCCACCCAGGGATCAAACCCAGATCTCCCACATTGCAGACAGATTCTTTATCACCTGAGCCGTCAGGGAAGCCCCTGAAGATGAGGATGCTAGCTCTAACTCCATGTTCCTCAGGCCTGCTCTGTTCTGGGAGGGGATACAAGCTGAAAGTATGGTCTCTGGAGCTTTCATCATCCACAGAAGCTCAACCAGATGGGGGGCAAGGACCCAGTGATTAGGTTTGGGGTGGGATTTACTCTTCTTTAGGGATCTGCTGTGAAAAGATTCTCTTCCTACTCAGGAAATACACTGGTAGTGGTTTGAAAGGAGGGAAATAGAAAACAAGGAATAGAAAAAACTCATCAGGGAATAACAGCTTGAGAAGATGGAGTGAAATTAATTGTGCTGAATAAATAATGGGAGAGCAGATTACTAACTTACGAAGATTTATGCTAATGTTCATGTGAAGGAAATTAAAATACCCAGGGGATATTTGCAAATATCAATACTTCTAAACTGCTTTCATAATTCATTTTCATAGTCCTTTTAAGGAATTCTGGCTTTATGTTTATAACTCACTCTTGGAGCCTAAAAATGTCTTCTTTCATTTTGCATCGTCCTGATTTACTTTGCCTCTCAGCGTTTTCCTATCCTTCTCACCAGCACTCTTTTAAGAGTCATACCTACTCTTGAAGAATTCCTTGCAGTCTCAGCGTGATTTTCTTTCTGAGTTTTCTACTAGACTTTAATGCATTCTACAAGTCAGCAATGTTTTCTGTATTATCCAAGGCGGAGTTGAACCCAGAAGGACACTTACCTCCTTTGATCTAAAAGGAGAAAAGTTTTCTGAAATCAAACTAACTCACTGTGTGTATCCACTGGAGGGAGATATGAAGTGAAGTGAAGTGAAGTCACTTAGTCATGTCCAACTCTTTGCAACCCCATGGACTGCAGCCTACCAGGGTCCTCCCATAGGATTTTCCAGGCAAGAGTATGGAGTGGGTTGCCATTTCCTTCTCCAGAGGATCTTCCCCACCCAGGGATCGAACCCAAGTCTCCTGCATTGTAGGCAGATGCTTTACCGTTTGAGCCACCAGGGAAGTGTGTATCCACTGGAGGGGGATAGTTTTTGCATTTGGAAAGCTTTGAAATGCAGAGAAAGCATGGTTGAATTGTAGTCAATTGGTTCAAGTTAAATTGAGAAAGGATGTGAAAACACTTAATTGTATGCAGTATTAGAGCTAATGAAGCAGTTGATTGCCATGCAATATGTTTTTTGTAAACTGTTAAAAACTTTCATTTTTCTAACCATTTTATGTTGTAGTTGGCTTTCTTTCAGTATGTAAACTATAGACATTTTAATTTGGGCTATATGATTTTATAGACCTAATTTCTTTTTCTCATTATTAAATTAAGAGAATGTTTTCATTCAATATACAATTCAATCTAGACAGAAGTCTGTAACTGAAGAAAAATAGGTTTCTCTTATTCGATATCCAAAATTTAAATTGGGAAAGTTACTTTTCAATTTTTTTGTGTGAAAAGGAGGGGTGGGAAATACAGGTGGGAGTAGGGAAGAATGATTGTTTTTTCTTTTTTTTAACCTTTGTTTTTAAATAATTATATATTCACAAGAAGATACAAAGAAAAGACAGGTTATTTGTACTCTTTAGCTAGCCTCTCTCAATGTTAAAATTTTGTGTAATTATAGTATAATAGCAGTACCAGAAAATAGACATTGGTACAGTCTATAGAGTTTATTCCTATTTCACCAATTATAAAAGTATTCATTTGTGTATACATGCATGTGTGTATCATTATGCAATTGTATTATATGTATAACTTATGGCAGCCACCAGTACAATCTAGATTCTTAACTATCCCATCACTACAAGACTCTCTTGTGATATCTCTTTATAGCTACCCACATTCCCTCTCTCCTAATCCCCTGGCCTCTGCTCATTAGTTCCCTATTGCTATGTTATTCCATGGATGTTATATTAATTAATCAACCAGGATGTACCCTTTAAGACTGACTTTTTTTCACTTACAATTTCCTTGATTTTTATCCAAGTTGCTGCATGTTATCAGTAGTTGTTCCTATGTATTGTTAATTGGCATCATGGAGTATGCATATCCACAGTTTACTTAATGATTCACCCATTGATGAACATATGGGTAGTTTGCAGGTTTTAATTATTGTAAATAAAACTATGTGAACATTCATGGACAAGTTTTTGCCTGAAGAATAAGCTTTGATTTTGCTGGGATATATACTTAAATATAATTTAAGAGTGTGCTAAGTTCATTTTTAGTTTTGAAAGAAAATTGCCAAGCTATTTTCCAAAATGGGTGTACCATTTGGAACTGATCCTCTCTGCCTCCACCTTTTTTCCTATTCCAACCAAAACTGCAGCAACAATTTTCACCCCAAATCGTTCTTCACCACAGGCTTGTGTCATATAACTACCATTCTGCTCCTCTGAACTTGTTGCACGGCATTACCCCATCAAGCTCACATATGTACAACTCAGTAATATGGGGAGCAGACAATGGGCCCCTGACCACTGGGGGACAGAGGCCAGTGGTTCTCCTCCTTTTTCAATCCTAGGTTTGTGGCTTTGAAACACACTCTCAGTACTCCTCACAAGGTCCCAAAGGACAAATCCTCAGTTGTCTGAGTTATGGTTTTTTTGTTTTGACTGTATCTTCTTTCCTGTTTCAATGCCCAACCCTCTAGTGGCTCAGATGGTAAAGAATTGCCTACAATGCAGGAGACCTGAGTTCAATCCCTGCTTTGGGAAGATCCCCTAGAGGAGGAAATGGCAACCCACTCCAGTATTCTTGCCTGGAAGATCCCATGGACAGAGGAGCCTGGCGGGCTACATACAGTCCATGGTGTCACAAAGAGTTGGACACATCTGAGTGACTTAGCACATACATACACTCTGGCTGCTGGACTAGGGGTGAGGAAGGAGCAAGAAGGAGACAGGCAGAGCAGTTAGAGATATGATCCAGTTCTTCAGAGAGGGATGATCGTGGCTTTTGTAGAGAGGACTGTGGGAGTGGGAGGCATGGCTGGATATAGACTTTGGGGGTAGAACCAACAGGAATTTTCTACTGGATTGGATGCAGGGAGTAAGACACTAGAATAAAGTGTGATCTTGAGTGCCTGGATGAGCCAAGCAGGCACGAAGTTGCCAATGCATTGGTAGAGATTGATTTGGGGAACTTGGTTCAGGACAGTGAGCCTTGAGAAGGTGACCATGCATTCAAGTAGAGATTCCCTATGTTATGAATATTGAAATAGAGACCAGAGAAGTTTAAAAACAATCACTTTTCCCAGGTCTTATCAATAAGAAACCAAAATAAAATCAAGTAAGAAGAGAAGAAGGTAAAAATAAAGACCCTATATCTATGTTTTATATCAATATATATCCTAAATGTCTCACCTCCCCTTTCACCTCACCTTAATATGTTCCAATGAATTTGAGGAGAGAAAAGTCTTATGGAGCAAATGTGTCCTCTGGTTTTGAAGTGGTCTCAGGGACACGAGGGTAGGAGAAATGAAGTCTGAATAGTTCAACTAGGTAGTAATCTTGGCTGTCATTTCATATCCTCCTGAACATCCTTTGATTATATTTCTCAGAAGCACTGAGATGTGGTGGTTCACAATCCTTGTTACCACTTGAAGGAAAAGACAGGAGGCTGAGAAAGGCTGACTGGATTATCTGAAACTGCATGATTAATTAAGGTTGCTCCTTAATTGAGGATTTATGCCTTGGAGCTCTCCAATGCTGGTTGCTTCACATCTCTTCCTAACTGCACAAATGTTCCAGCGGAGCCAAAGCCATTTCCAGGGAACACTTTTCTTGCCTGGCTCCTCATACTCCTCCTTGACAGACTCCTGAGAAGGCCGTGTGGAACCCCCATGGAGCCCCAGGTCCCTGGGCTGCCTTACTGAGAGGGGTGGTGTCCACACACATTTCTAAACTGTGATCCTTCTGTCTAATGTCTTGACAGAAACTTGCAACTAATGGGACAAGAGATTTCTCATTACTGTGACATTAACTGAACAAATGAGTCACTCACTGGCCCAAGGCCAAGTTTATCATCAGGTGCACAAAAGCTGTGAAGAGAAGATAATGCATTTTCCTTTTCAGGGTAAAGCGAAATCATGTTGCCTTCTTTCATCTGTATCAAAGTTATCAACTTGACAGTTCTCTGATTTTATAAAACTGAGCTTAAAATTCAGTGAGCACTTATTGCATTTTTTATTTTTGGTATAATAATGTATTTTTTAATTTTGTTCTGTACAGTTAAATGTCTTTGTTCGGTAACTTACATATATGAATTTTCTGTATTATATCACAAAATGCTTATATGATATGAAGCAACTAGCACAGATTTGGAGTTAATAAATGGCCAACAAGTGTAAGAATAAATTATTTTACTAGCCAATGAGAACAGAGACATTGAAATCATCCTGGAAAATTATAAGATTTGGCTCCACAGATATGGTAAAATTCCAAGGACTAGAAGGAACCATATGAACTATAGAGAATGAAAAGAGGAAATATATATTTTAAAAGTTTCTCTATCCAAAGTATTAAAAGTTAAATAGCACCTTGATAACTCCACCCAACACAGGAAGTAAACACCAGGCTTTTTATGTTCAGTGAATATATACACCTTAGTGCAGAAAGTCTTGATGGTTTCAAAAGCAGCCATACTTAATTGTGTCCTTGCTTCTCACCAAGTGGGGCTCTGTGACCTGTTTCCAACACCAGAACCTTTCAATGATGTGGTGCCTGGTTTTGCCTCATTAGTAAAATAAGGTGGTCAGTACTAATTGTTGACAGAACTTGTGGAGAGGTGGACAGACACATGGGTACTTTAGCAAATGTCTTAGGGTAATACAACACAAGGGATGGATGTTAACATTGGCCTAAAGGATGGCTCCCTTGCTTCCCCTGGGTGTGGTGAAGAATAGAGTTTTGTCTGTCTGTGGGCTGAGGGCAGGACCAGCTTCTCCTTTAGTTTCACAATGGCTCACCTGCTTGGTCCACAATTAAGAAGCTTTTCATCATTTGGGGAAATTCCCAGAGATCATTGAAACTAATAAGAAAGTAAAGGCAAACGAAACTAAAACTCAAAGAGGGGAGTTTATCACAAAACACAGATGTAAACAGGGAGTTATCACTATCTTCATGATATAGTTATCGAGCACAGGTTCAAGTTGGCCAAGCAATTTTTTACCTGGAGTTTTGGGCTTGCTGGGGGCTTTGGAGCTCAGAAGAGAAGTGATCATGGAGAACCAGAGAGTTGGGCTGCATCTCATATGTGATCCGGCCACCCAGCCTCCGCTTATTTGTATAAGCCTGGTCCCTAGCCAAACAGGATAGAATTCTCCTGTGTGCGGCACCAGAGGTCTTCAGATCTCTGAGATGGATTCATGTAATGAGTCCTACAGGAAGAATAGAAGATCAAGGCTCTTAGATTAGATGCAAATAAAATACAAGATATCCAGTTATATTTGCATTTCAGACTGTGCAATATTTGGAGCATACTTAAACTGAAAAACTGTTGTTTACCTAAAATTCAAATTTAACTGGGCATCTTGTATTTTTATTTGGTAAATATGGCAACTCTGTATTAGACTAAATCAAATAGCCAGAGATGTTATATACTGGTCGGTATGCTATTATGTGTCTATAGGGGAAATCACCAGCTAGTTCACCTTTTTATCAGTGAGTGAACAGTGAGCATTACTAAAAATTATACAAGACTGTTATTGGTTTTTCATATTTTATTATTTCTTTTTGTTTTTCATATTTTAAAACAACTCTTTCCTTTCCCTAAACTCTGGTGTTCTAGTAATCATTGGTTTGGGATTTTTGCAGATAAATATGGATTTGCAGTGGCTCTGCTTCCTTGGAAATGAAGCCAGCTAGTGATACCGTGTCTACAACATTGCATCGGAGTGAAGAGGATTGGGAAGGGGTGGGATTAAAGTCAAGCCTTGTCTGATAAACAAAGCCTGGTTTGGGTGCTTTGGTGCCCCCAGAAACAGTCTTCCCTCTGAATGTGGAGAGGAAGGTTGACAAAAAGGACTGAAATTAAATTTCCTTGAATGGGTGCACATTTAGAGATTACACAGACATTTGGATCCTTGGCAGCAGTTCTGGCAGGCAGCCTGTACCTTGGGCCTTGCTAGAATTGTTCCAGATGTCCTTTATGCCAGCTGCTCCTCCATTCCTAGTAGACAAGTTTGTGAGCAGTTTCACTCCAGTAGAGGTGTTGATAGCCTGCAGGGGCAGGGGGCTCTTGGCATTAGGCTCAGAAGACTGACAATCTTATAGCTGGTGCACTCTTTGAATAACCGCTGAGGCTGTAGGGCCAAGACCTTTGTGCTTTTTGTCCCTCTAACAGCCTTGGGAAGTGGCAAACAAAGAACAGGAGTAGATGAAAGAGAAAACAGGATATAAGTTTGGGAAAGAGAGAAAGAAAAGAACTGGAATTGTTTTGGGGGCTCCAGAAGCTCACTCTGCTGAAGCATTCCCTTTAGAAGGAGTGAAAACTAGAAGGTAAACATCCTTAGCTTCTCTTAAAAGGATCATCTGTAAACAAATATGCCACAAAGATTCAGTTGAGACAGGACACCATCCTGTCTCATTCTCCAGTGGATTCCAGAATCTTCAAGGCAGATAAGACTTTGAAAGTCACCTGTCCTTCCTCCCCTGCTTAGAGGTGTGCTGAGGTCCAGAGAGAAGTGACTTGTTCAGTCTCCTTCAGCTCATCAGGGGCAGAGCTGGGTCCAGAACCGAGATCTCCTTCAGAGTCCCTGTATCTGGTGATTCAACTGAAGAGACTTTTGCGGGGTTGCATTTTATGAAGGTGTAGGAAAAATTAAGGAAACCCTCAGGGAGGTATCCAGAAGTGAGTGACAGTAGGAAACCATTGCCTCCTCTAGGTCTGAAGCAGCAAAGGGAAAAACCAAGAAATCCTCTGAGGGCAGAAGCCTGGGGGAGATGCTGCCTGACTCTTAGATTTTCAGGGACATAGCCACTGACAGAGCTGTGCAGGGAGGAAAGGAGGATGAAATTCTCTAGCTTCTCTCTCTCTTGTGCTCCATCAACTGGGTCAAAAAACCATTTAAGACAACACAGAAGCTAGAGGGGAAAGGAGGTTGAAGGAAAGATATTTATAGGTTTTCTTTAAAAATTCATATTTCTTTTACACAAACTACTTGGCTTCTTAGCAAAAAGATAGTACTTGTAACTTATATAAATGTATACTTTACATACTATTCATGAACTTAAATTCTTTCATTTAAGGCTTTCTTGAGATTTATTCTTATTGATTGACAAATGTGCATCAATTAATTTATTTTAACTGATATACAGAATTCTTGTATATGAACTAAACAGTTTATGTCTCCATTTCCTAAGACAAATTATGTAGCTGTTAACTTTTCAGAATTATAAACAATGCTGCCGTGAACATTATGCCTGGCTCCTTATGCAGGTATGGGGAGCTCAAGAGTCAGTGGGGGGGAAATGGGCAAAAATGAGAATTTTTCAATAAAGAAGGTGGCTAGAAATGCAAACTTTTACTTATATATTGAACAGCATTTATGAGTGCTTGCTATATATGTGGCATTATGAAAGGAAGAGGGGGAAACTGAGGTGAATAAAGAAAGAATGACTTTGCACTTACTGAGTGTACACTTTAATGAAAGGGATATTAACACAAAACTAATGGAATTCAGCAATTGTTTAGATCATGAATACTATGACTGTGGGAGTAAGGAACAGCATGACTAACTCTGCTGAGGAAAATCTGGGAAGACCCCCAGAGGCAGTGACTACCTAGCCTGAGATGGGGAAGATTATGATAAGGAGAAGGTGATGCAGAAGCAACAGCAGACAAAATTATGAATGTATGAGAATGCAAGACACATGCAGGGAACTAAGATAGAAATTGAATCATGAGGATCTTAGAAATGATGTGAATTTTGCAGCCAGTCTTCCGGGTGGTCTAGATTGCCACCCATTGAAGAAAATCATCAAAGTTGTGCCAGCTCATTCATAGACCCATTTTATACCCATGCCTTTGTTTGTTTTAAAATATTTCCAATTTGTTATCTTTGGTATTTTATGTATTCCCATTGGGTTTTCAACATATTTGTGGGGAGAAGGATAAAACAAGTTAAAAAGAACAACAATAAATAGATGCTTAAGTAATAAAGAATAAGACATGTTGCCTATTACATTTGCCCTGAATTGGACCAGTCTTCTTTTTTTTTTTTTGCAGTATTCTGGTCTGGAGAATTCCACAGACCGTATAGTCCATAGGGTTGTAAAGAGTCAGACATGACTGAGTGAGACTTTCACACTCTTTTTTTGCAGTTGTTGTGCAAGTAATGCTTATAGTTGATTGCTTTCATTATACCTATTAAATGAGACTCATAAGGCTCATTACTAGCCTGCCTTTTTTACATTACTCTTGCCTTTGTTACAACCTTGATGCTTATGCATATCTGTAATTCTTTTCAGTCGTTTAGAACTTGGTGCAAAGTTAAATGTCAAAGATCAAAGGCTAATTGGTTCAGAATTGATTTACTTTTTTTTTTTTTTTTTTTTGAGAATCAATTTACCATTTTAAAAGGTGGAGATAGATATAGGTTACAGAAACTTATTTTGGCTTTACCTGAAAACCTAGCATGGCAGAAACTATCTCCTGGTACTAACAGATCCTCAACAGGTGAGAGGAATCCTCTTCTAACACCTCCCTGGGTGTTAACTGTGCTGATGAGACCCTACATTTAAAGACAATGTAGTTGAGTGGAAATGATGTGATACAACTTCTGGGACTTGTTCTTTTCTTTCAAATTTTATTTATTTTGGGGTGCTGTGCTGGGTTTTTGTTGCTATGCATGCGCTTTCTCTAGCTGTAGTGAGCAGGGACTACTCTCTAGAGGTGGAGCATGGGCTTCTCCTTGCAGTGGTTTCCCCTGTTGAAGAGCATGGGCTCTCGGGCATGCAGGCTTCAGTAGCTGCAGCAAGTGGGCTCAGGTAACTTACCCTGCAGCATGTGGAATCTTCCTGGACCAGGGATCAAACCTGTGTCCCCTGCATTGGCAGGTGGATTCTTAACCACTGGATAACCAACGAAGTCCTAGACATGTTCTTAAAAAGAATCTGCTTACCTTCTTTCTCTTGTCTTTTGGGAAGTTGTGGTGACTGGCACAGTCACTGAGACACACAGATGGAAGCATATGTAGAAAGTGGCAGAGCCATCCTACCAGCCTGGATCCCTGACAGCACTCATGGAGCAGAGCTTCCTATAGCCCCGGACTGTCCATCCAATTTCTGGTCTCTTAGACAAACTTTTGTCTTATTTAAGCCATTGAATTTTCAGGTCTCTTTGTTATAGTAGCTTAGCCTAGAATATAACTAAAACATCTAGTTTAAAAAAAGAAAAAAAAAACTATGGAAATATCAAATTCATGTTTTTAGACTATAGAAGAATGTGACAGGTGACAGGTCAACAGACTTTACTTTGAGTGACTTTTAATACATTTTGTTTTCAATCTGAGTGCTTTTTGGTGAAATACGTTCTCATTTTCCCACAATCTCTACCGAGCCTTACTTTCTTATATCTACTAGATTCACACATTTTTATTATCCTCCTGGCTCCTGTAGACAATTTGTTACTCCTGGGAACAATCCAAACAGTTCTTTTATTTGCATATTGAAAACTCATTTGTTATCATTATATGATGATAAGCAGGGTTTCTTCAGCCTTCTGTGGTCTGAACATGATAATGTGGATCAGATCACAACTTTATTGACATTCACCAGAGCCTAAAAAATAACTGTTAGAAGTTATCGTGCTGCTGGGGCTATCTTGTTGGATAAACATGCCAGGTCTAGCTTACTCATGTTTCTGGGGGAAGCAGATAAGAAAACAAATCGACTGGGGTTCAACCAAGGGGGCTGAAGATAAAATGTGCCACAGCCCACGAAGCAGAAAAGCCTCAGGATCACTCTCCATCTGATGCAACATTTAATGGGGTAGTGGTTAATGAAGCCTGAAAACTCAGATATTTCAGTCTCCCAAATCAGCATTGAGTGAAAAAAAAAAATGTCAGCTTTATATTTGAAAAGCAAGTGAGTTTTTCTTCAAAGCCTTCACCTTCCCTTCTTGCCGCAGTGTTTTGGGAAGAATTGTGGAAATGACGAAAAACTTAGGTAGAGGCCTTTGGGATCCCTGGGTATAGAGTGGCCTTCAAGGCCCAGGGGCCCAGTGGTTTCATGATCGGGATAGAGCTGGGAGTTTCAGATGACTGATTCGAAGTTGGAGCTAGAAACTGTGAAATATGGAAACTAAAACTCAAAATGAGTATGAGTCAGTACAGGACATAAAATCACAGAAAATTCTAAATTAGATCAACAAAACTATTGAGAGCTCAAGTCTCTTTGGAAATCCACTAAGAAAGAGGCAATTGTCATTAAATTGCCAAAGCAGAGAAGCAAAGCTGTGTAATATATTTGTCTTACTTTGTAGAGACTTACGTTTCTAGAGAGGGGGCCAGCCCCACTGGAATGGATGAGAAAGAAGTTGAAGATTTAAAATGGTCTGGAATAGTGTTTCTCAACATTTGTTCCAGAATCAACCAAGGATATTTGTTCAAAATACAGTTTGGACCATAATATAAAATAAATTAAAATATCCTAGAACTAAAGGGATATTTTAATATTTTCAATGATTTTTTAATTGAGTTCCCAGGTATTCTTAGAGTTAGTATCAAGTAACTGGAGAAGGCTATGGCAACCCACTCCAGTACCCTTGCCTGGAAAATCTCATGGACAGAGGAGCCTGGTAGGCTGTAGTCCCTGGGATTGCTGCGAGTTGGACACGACTGAGCAGCTTCACTTTCGCTTTTCACTTTCATGAATTGGAGAAGGAAATGGCAACCCACTCCAGTGTTCTTGCCTGGAGAATCCCAGGGATGTGGGAGCCTGGTGGGCTCCCATCTATGGGGTCGCACAGAGTCGGACAGGACTGAAGTGACTCAGCAGCAGCAGCAGCAACTGAGAAGAGGTTGACCAGAGAAGACTAATCTGCTCTGAGGTTCTAGAAGGTTGTTAATCTTTACAGGGTTCTTAATAAGCTCTAAGAACTGTGCTAGGTATTAGAGATACAGTGATGAACATGAACATTACAGTGAAAAGACCAGAAAACAAGTGAAGAATTTCAGTACAATATGCTAAACATCTCTACAGTAAAGCAGGTAGACGATGCTATGGAGCCCTGCCTAGGGTTAGAGGATAGCTTCACAGAGCAGATAACATTTGACCAGAGCATTAAAAGATGAACAAAGACAGAAAAAGGCAAATATTGTATGATATCACATATGGGGGATCTAAAAAATAATACAAATGAATCTATTTATAAAACAGAAACAGACTCACAGCCACAGAAAATAAACTTATGGCTACTAAAGAGGAAAGGGATGAGGGGGCAGGATTAGGAGTATGTGATTAACAGATATAGGACTCTATATAAAATAGATAAGCAACAAGGATTTACTGTATAACACAGGGAACTATATTCAATACTTTATAATATAAGCTGTAAGGAAAAATTATCTGAAAATATATATATATTTACTTTGCTGAATCACTGTCATATATCTGAAACTAACATAATATTGTAAATCAAATATATGTCAATTAAAAAAGATAAACAAGAATTTTCCAAATAAAGAAGAGCCTTTCATAGCATGTGCTAGGTGGAGGAGGAAAGGTCAAAGATGTTTGTTTGAAAGAGAGGCCCTGGTGCCATTGAACCCAGGGAAGCCAGGTCTTGGAAATGGTTTCAAGAGTGACATATAGAATAATGAATTCATTTTTATTGTCTTGGGGTAATCTAGATTAGTCTTTTGATAGTTTGGGAGGGTATCTTGTCTCTGTGGCCATACCTGCTTCTTCCCTGGGAGAGGACACAGTAGTGGAAAAGGCAGATGGGCCCTGTCATTCGAGAGGTTTCAGTCTGGTGCAGAGGGACAGAAAATAAACAAATGTGCAGACTTTTGGTGAAGTAGTAAGGGCTGCTAAGTCACGTAAGTCATGTCCGACTCTGTGCGACCCCATAGACGGCAGCCCACCAGGCTCCCCCATCCCTGGGATTCTCCAGGCAAGAGCACTGGAGTGGGTTGCCATTTCCATCTCCAATGAATGAAAGTGAAAAGCGTAAGTGAAGTTGCTCAGTGGTGTCTGACTCTTTGCAACCCCATGGACTGCAGCCTACCAGGCTCCTCCATCCATGGGATTTTCCAGGCAAGAGTACTGGAGTGGGTTGCCATTGCCTTCTCTGGTAGTAAGGGCTAGGAAAAAAATACAGCAGGGATTTCTCTTTCTGAGAATATGGGCAGCTAGATTATTTGGACAGACCTTCCCACTGAAAAATCTTAATTGTATGGAAGAACTGACAAGATGCTAAATCCAAGAGAAAGGGAGACCTAAGAGAGGCAGGTAGAACAATGGAACTGCTGATTCTGACAAACTCAAATTTAGGCCAGTAAATGGATATGGAAGTTCATGCCTTCGCAGGTGGAGATTCTAAGAGGAGGCACCAAAGCGCCGTGGCCTCAAAATAGCGTTGAACCAAACCTCCCAGTACTGTTTGGTCCTGTCCTCTCTGTGGCTTAGTTTTTACTCAAGTCTTCCCCCTGTCTATCCAGTCTCCTACTAGCAAAAACATTTCTTTAATTTTCATATATGTCACCACCAATTTCCTTGCTTTCAACCAAAGATCCATAATCAGCACATTTTATTTCTTATTTTTTCTCTTTTTATTTTGAAGTCATTTTGAACTTTCCAAAATCATGTAAGACTAGAAGAACACTTTTTTCCCTTTGGATCATTTGTGAGTTGCATATCGGATACCACTACCCTGAATACTTTGGCATGCATTTGTTATATCCTAGAACATTCTCTAATATAGTGATAGTACAATCATTAAAGTCAGGAAATGAACATTTATTCATTACTACTCTCTGATTATCAGACCCAGGTTTCACAAAATTATTGCAAAAACATCCTACATAGCAAAGAATCCAATCTGAGATCCTGTCTGGTATTCGCTGTCATGACTTTAAAAGACGCTTGCTCTTTGGAAGAAAAGTTATGACAAACCTAGATAGCATATTAAAAAGCAGAGACATTACTTTGCCAACAAAGGTCCGTCTAGTCAAAGCTATGATTTTTCCAGTAATCATGTATGGATGTGAGAGTTGGACCTTAAAGAAAGCTGAGTGCAGAAAAATTGATGCTTTTGAACTGTGGTGTTGTAGGAGACTCTTGAGAGTCCCTTGGATTTCAAGGAGATCCAACCTGTCCATCCTAAAGGAAATCAGTCCTGAATATTCATTGGAAGGACTGATGCTGAAGCTGAAACTCCAATACTTTGGCCACCTGATGCAAAGAACTGACTCATTGGAAAAGACCCTGATGCTGGGAAAGATTGAAGGCAGGAGGAGAAGGGGACAACAGAGGATGAGATGGTTGGATGGCATCACTGACTCTATGGATATGAGCTTGAGTAAGCTCTGGGAGTTGGTGATGGACAGGGAAGCCTGGTGTGCTGCAGTCTGTGGGGTTGCAAAGAGTCAGACATGACTGTGTGACTGAACTGAACTGAACTGAACTGACTCTTTAATCTCCTTCAACTTGGAATAGTTTATCCTTGACAAGTATGACTTGACATTTTGGAAGATTATAGGACAATTATATTGCAGAATGGCCCTCAAATTAGCTTTATCTGATGTTTCCTCCTGACTGGATTCAGATTATGCATCTGGAAAGTGTTGTGTGAGCAGGGAAACCATAGAAGTAATGCTATGCTCTCGATGCCTCCCATCAGGTGCTACCTGATATTGATATAACCCACTGAGCATTTGATGATATCTGCCAGATTTCCCCCCTATAAGGCTATTGGTTTTAGTCTTTGTAATTAATAAGACTTTTGTGAAGAGGAACTTTGAAAATTATGTATATATTCTGTTTCTCATTAAACTTTCATCCACTGGTTTAAACATCCACTCATGTTTCTTAGCTCAGCTAATTATTACTGTGATAATTGTCATATGGTGGGTTTCTAATTTTGTCATTATTTCTACATTTATCTATCAGTTGGCATTACATCATGAGGAATAACAGTTTCTTCTTCTTTTGTGTTTGTTTATTGATATCATGGATTCTTACTGTATTCAACAGGCTATCATCAAAATAAATGTCATTGTTTATTTGATTCTGAAATCATCCCAGATTTGGCCAGTGAGATCCTGTTCAAGCTGGATCCTATGTCCCTTTGACACGTATTCCATTATTCTTTGAGCTATTCCTTACTTTCTAATGTAATGTGATGCTCCAGACCAATCTTATATTTTCTCTGACCCAGGCCTGGAACCCAAAATTTCCAAGATCCACTGGTTGTTTTTAAGGAGAATGGTATTTAAAAACCAAGATCTGGTCACCAGGTCTTCTCATTGGTGGACACATATACACACATTCCTATTATCTCTTTATACTGAAATCTATGAATTCATGCTAACACTTCCAATTTTAATCTAACTAACCCCACAACTGTAACTCCCTTATCCAAGAACAAGAAACTTGGTTTCAATTATCCTTAACATATTTGGTAATTGGATCAACACTCCCTATGTGTAATAGGTCTATAGCCATTATTTTATCTGCCCCTGCCCCAAATGGATGGTGTCCTGATCTTTCTCAAACTCTCTACCCCAACTCTGGACTGCCTGCCAAATTCTCTCCTTAACCCACTCAGTTTCCAGTGCTCCACATCAACCCTCCAACCTGTGTAGGAACCCTTGTCATCCCACTGAGGCTCCAGTGCCTGCCTTTAGCCATGACAGAACCATACCCTCAACACTGATGTCTGCCTTGCTTTGTCCACGTAATGGCTTTTGACTATATTATTTACAAAGGAGCCAGGGACTCCTACATTATTTAGAGGGGAGCTAAGGAGTGTAGTATTTAGAAATGCAACCAGGGAATGCAGGAATGTAGAAAGGCATGCAGTAAATGGATACATTCTTGTTGGGGATACTTAGAAAATGAGCAAACTAGGGGAATGGTCATAGAAAAGTCAGTAAAGGTACCTGGTAAGGAAGAAGTGGGTGTTTAATGAAATCTCGGAAAAGATGATGGAGGCAGACCTCAGAACTGTAGTGGTGCTGTTGTTGAGTTGCTAAGTCTTGTCCGACTCTTTGGACCACATGGACTGTAGCCCACCAGGCTGCTCTGTTCATAAGGTTTTCCAGGCAAGAATATTGGAGTGGGTTACCATTTCCTTCTCTAGGGGATCTTCCCCAACCCAGGGATCTAACCCGCATCACCTCTGTCTTCTGCACTGCAGGAGGATTCTCTACCATTGTACCATCTGGGAAGCCCTCAGAACTGTGTAGGGGGTGCATCAGAGGAAAGGGAGCTGAGTGGTGTGTACAGAAATGGAAAGGAGGATAGCAGTAGATGCTTTGACATGAGGCTGTTACAGACAAAATTGAATCTACATTGTTGAGGTGGGAATTGAGAGAGATCCAATAAGTATGTTGAATATAGGTTATTCAAAACTTTAAAAAAGCAAAGCAGGCAGATTATTCTGGGTCCTTGGAAACTAGGCAGTTTCCCAGAAGCAGGATGTAGGAACTCTGAGTCATAAGGCCCATTATTGCACAAATATCTACAACAATGAGAATTCATAAATGTATCATTGAAACTCCAAGAAAAGTAAGCAAAAATGTTTTTAGTAAGTGAGGAATAGTTCATGGAAATTAGTAATATATAATACCTGCTATTACTAATTGGGTACATAAAGGGTCACTCATTTTTTTTCGATTTAGTGTATTAAAAAAATTTTTTTTAGGTTACTTTGAGATTCACAGCAAAATTGAGCAGAAGGTATAGAGATTCCCCACTTACCTTCTTCCCTTACACATGCATAGCTTCTCCCATTCTAATGGCTCCCCCCTAACAGGTACATTTGTTACAATTGATGAATTTACATTAATATATCATTATCACCCGAAGTGTGTAGTTTACCTGAGGGTCATGCCAGTGTTATACATTCTATGGGTTTGGACAAATGTATAGTATATGTTTTCCTTATTAGAGTATCATACAGAGTAGTCTCTCTGCCCTAACACCTATGCCCTGTTTATCTTTCTACTTTATTTTATGAACAGAAAGACCATTCATAAAAATTTCCATTGAGTCATTTCCAATTTATTGTTCCATTTCTATTTTGTTACAAATTTCTCAAATGTGCATTATCTTGCTAAGATATTCCTGGGGAATTTAATCCCATTACTGGGAAGTAAATACTATGATAACCTAGAGACCCATTTTCATTTGTCATGAAGTCCACAACCCACAATCCAACAAACTTATAAAGGCCACACCACTTGATCTTTCCCTGGTTCATGTACAAATCTTTACTTTATCAAGCTTCTTGAAGTTGCCTTGATGCCTCAAGTGAACCTCCAAGTCTTGAGCTATTTCTTTAAGGAGTTAGTTCTTAATAGTTTTAAGAACTGTAAGCTATGCAAAGTATTTGCTTCTAGAAAGTTCTGTAATACAGTAAGAGCCTATAAGAACATGTAATAGAAATATGATTAGTGAATAATTGTCTCTGTTTTTATAAAAGTTAACATTTTAAAGAATTGAGTTTATCACTTACATTTTAATGTTTGTTTCCATTTAAATATTTGACATTAAACACAACAAAAATTCTAACAGTTTAATTTTATGCCATTTTTCTGCCTTTAAAAGGGAGCAATGCTCTTTTTTATAAAAGAAAAAGATGAAGAAGAACAGTTTAGCTGCTTAACCATGCCCAGGACTGGCTAGGAATCAAAATGATATATTCTTAATTAGTAGCTGCTTTATAACCTTAATTTTTCTAGTGGACAAAAATGTAGAAATATTTTAGCACTTACAAAATAACTCTTTTAGCCAAAATTATGAGTATTTTGTATGTTTTACATGAATATTAAAAAAAAAACTTTTACATGTTTCAAAATACTTCAGAACCTGTAAGTCTAAAACTGTTCTTAAAATCAGGTTTATTTTATAAAATACTTCAGAGGACTCCAAAAGAAATATGAAAATGTAATGGCCAAAGGAAAATGTCACATCAGCAGGGTTAGAAAGAAATTGAGGCAATGAATTTAAGAAGCCACCTTGGGTATTGTGATAAGGGAAAAAAGGGAAAAAACAAAGTTTAGAGACGTGATACTTCCTTGACTGCGGGTCAACCGTATAGCAGACCCCACTCCCCATCTCACTAAGAAGAATGAAATTGAAGGAAAGGAACTGAAAACTCATATTGCTCAACTCTACGATATGAAACCCAAGGTAGCTGCAGTTCAACTTGACCGAGATGTGGAGCAGTGAGGGCTGAGCTGGTCCTCATGAGCTGGGCCGTGGCTCCCTGGGCAGCCGTCTTTCCTCGTGCCCCTTGCCTAATTAGTGAGTATCTGCAGTTGTCCTTGTCACCTCAAACTGCTCTTGTTGCCTTTCTTTACTCCAAACAGGTCCAGGTATAATCCCTAAACTAACCTTGCTTAACTATAAAGGAGTGGCAGAAATGACTAGAGAGAGGAGAGGGTGGTAGGCACAGGGCAGAGAGGGAGGGGGGATGGAGGAAGGGGTGTGTGCTTGCATTGTAGCTGGGAGAGAATGTTCCAGAACACAGGACCTGATATGTGATGGAGGATGTACTCAGCCACTGCATACCCTTTCTTTTAATTAGTTGACTTTTACTTAATAAAATAGTCTGGCCTTGGTGCATTAAATAATAATGATTTTAATCATAATAGTCAGCAATAAGCTTTATGTACATTGCATATCAATTAAAATGCTTGTGCAGTAACATCTTACTTCTTTCTTAGACTGTCCTTTTTTTTCCCTTAAATATGTGAGGATGGAAAAAAGCAATTTTACTGACAAATGAAGCCAGGGAAGATTAAAAGCTAAGCAGGATGCAGTATCTCTGAATTCCCTTCCAGCCTTTATATGGCAGCCACCTTTGCGTACACGTTTTGGATTTTGCATTTTTCTCTTTCCCTTAACTTCATATCAGGTTCCCACAGCTGGACCACAGTCCGTGTGCTTATCATATTCATGCTACCTTGATAGATGCCCATTACACTTACATACTCTATGAACTGGCACTTGGACTGTTTCTAGTTTTCATTATCTCTGAATAGTTCTGCTATGACGTTCTTTACACAACTTACCTTTGGTCATCTTTTAGCCTAATTCCTTAGGATGTACCCTTCAAAGTGAAATTGTAAAGTATCAAATATAAATATCTTCTGGTTCTTTTTCTCACATTGCCAGATTTCTCTCCAGACTGAAACAACTTATAATATCTACAGTAATAGTTGTATTTTCCCACAGAATTGTGAAAATATTGGGATGTGTTACTTTTATTTATTTTAATAGGCATATATTACCACAAAGCCTGAATTATTACTGAGGCAGTGGAATTTTTGCAATTTGTACTTTTTAGCAGGTCTTTCCCTTTTTCAATTATAGAATAAGGTCATGTATTTGTATGAATTATTTATGTATGTTGAATGCTAAGCTTTAGTACTGTTCATCACTTTTCCCTCATTCTGTTGCATTCCTACCTATTTGATAGATTTTTACTGTATTTTGCTTTCATTTTTATATTTATGAAGTTATCCATCTTTTCTCTGATGACAATTTCAATATTTTCAGTACTTAGTGTAGTTTCTTTTCTTCACAGAGATTCCATATGCTTCCAGTTTTATTTTAGTTTTTAATTGCTGAAGTCTTTCAACCTGGCTGGAGTTTACTTTAGTACATTGTAATATTGAATAGTGGATCCATATTACTTTTTTGTTCCAACAAAAGATTTGCTGTGTCCCTTCTCTGTGCCTGGATCTGTGCTAGGCATTGGAGATATTAAAGAAGGGTAACATCTTAAGGGCAGTTCCTATCCTCTAGACTTGCAAGTCTCTGGGCCACACAGGTGAGTATGTCTAACTACAGAGCAATATGTATAGTATTAGGATGTTAACAGGTAGAGGCTATACTTGAACAGCAAGCAGAGTTATGTAACCCAGTCTTGGGGAGTCAAGGAAAGACTGGAGGAAAAGGATGTCTAATGTGAGACTTGAATACCAAGTAGGAGTTGCCAGGTAACAAGGAAGCAGGGAGGAGGACTGTTCCTGACAGGGAAACAGCAAATACAAAGCACCAAGCCATCAACACCTAGTGCTTCTACAGGGAAACAAGGAAAGAGATCAAGGGCGGAGTGTGTTTCCTATACTGAAAGTACTTTGAAAAGGAAACAAAAGCAACTTTGTACTCATCCACAATTGCCCATATGAGTTAGTTTCTAGCATTGCTACATCTTGCTATTCTAGATAAATAGAGCCCTGGGTTCCTGGTGCATGTAGCCAGCCTTGGGCAGACATAAGGCCCTGGGGAAGTAAGGTTCCACTTCTGAGGCAACAAACTCAAAGAACACAGGAAAAGAACAGTCACTTGGAGCCCTGTTTTGACTTTTTAGCCTCTTCCAAATAAGCTACTGAATTTAGAGGCTTAGGCCATTGTCCAAGAAGAGTCCCTAATTCTGTGTATGCAGTTTCCATCCCAGAGAGAAAACCTGGACCCAACTGTGGGAGTATAGGATGGACAGATGATTGGTGCCAATTTTTCCTAAGATGCTCTGAGAAACAGGCCTCTTTCGTAAGAACCTGGTGCTAAAAGTACTTAATTCAGTTGGCTTAAGTGAAAGGATTGAGAAGGAATTGGAATATTTGGAATAGAGTTTTTGAAAATGCAAGTATCTGAGCATACACTGTAAGATGAGGGGAAAGGGTGCATGTACTGATTGGGAGCTTTCCTACCCCCTTTTCTAATGTTCACAGAGCTGGGCACATTTTAATGATTAAAAAATTAAGTTTTATGGCAGTCTGATGGGAGAATATGGCAGGCTAAAATGTTGACTTTTGGTTTTTCTTAAATACATACTATATGCCAGAATATTTAGGGGAGGAAACACTTTTCCATCTACCCTCACAGATGCTCCGCCTGGGACCCTACAGATTAGACTGACAGAGGACTACATGAGTGCATGCTCAGTCATGTTCAGTTCTTTGTGACCCCATGGACTGTACCCCCAGGCTCCTCTGTCCTTGGAATTTTCCAAGCAAGAATACTGGAGCTGGCTGCCATCTCCTTCTCCAGGGGATCTTCCCAACCCAAATAGATTGAACCCGCATCTCTTGTGTCTCCTGCATTGGCAGGCAGGTTCTTTACCAGCTTCTTCCCTGAGCCATGGGGGAAGCCCCAAAAGACAGATTAACAATAGAAAAAACAAAAACAAAATCCTAGAAGTTTATTAACATGTGCAGAGTGTGTATACGTGGGATAAGCACAGTGACAAGTAACTCAAAGAGGGTGGTTAGAACTTCAGGCTTCTTTATAAGGACAGTAAATTTGTAGAGAAACAACAAGATCAAGAAAAAGGACAAGTTTAAGCTTTCTGAGGCAGCTAACCATGAAAACCCAGAGAAGGCAATGGCACCCCACTCCAGTACTCTTGCCTGGAAAATCCCATGGACGGAGGAGCCTGGTAGGCTGCAGTCCATGGGGTTGCTGAGGGTCAGGCACAATTGAGCGACTTCACTTTCACTTTTCACTTTCATGCATTGGAGAAGGAAATGGCAACCCACTCCAGTGTTCTTGCCTGGAGAATCCCAGGGAAGAGGGAGCCTGGTGGGCTGCTGTCTATGGCGTCGCACAGAGTTGGACACGACTGAAGCGACTTAGCAGCAACCATGAAAATCACTGCAGAAGATGACTGCAGCCATAAAATTAAAAGATGCTTGCTCCTTTGAAGGAAAGCTCTGACAAACCTAGACAGCATATTAAAAAGCAGAGACATTAATTTGCTGACAAAGGTCCATATAGTCAAAACTATGGTTTTTCCAGTGGTCATGTATGGATGTGAGAGCTGGACGATAAAGAAGGCTGAGCGCTGAAGAATTGATGCTTTTGAACTATGGTGTTAGAGAAGGCTCTTGAGAGTCCCTTGAACTGCAAGGAGATCAACTGTAAGGGAAATATTCTTCGGAAAGACTGATGCTGAAGCTCCAATAACTTTGGCCACCTGATGTGAAGAACTGAATCATCAGAAAAGAACCTCATGCTGGAAAAAAAAAATGAAGGCAGGAGGAGAAGGGGAAGACAGAGGGTGAGATGGTTGGATGGCATCACTGAATCAATGGACATGAGTTTGAGCAAGCTGTGGGAGATGGTGAAGGACAGGGAAGCCTGGTGTGCAGCAGTCCATGGCACAAGGAGTCAGACACGACGGAGGGACTGAACAACCACAAACTGTGAAAAGGTAAATAAATGGGGAAAACTATCATCAACTCAATGGACATGAGTCTGAGCAAACTCCAGGAGACAGTGAAGGACAGGGAAGGCTGGCATCCTCAGTCCTTGGGGTTGCAAAGAGTTGGACACGACTGAGTGACTGAACAACAACAATTGAAACTAAAGGTTGTTTTAGTAAAGTGTGCTATGTAGTTTTCTCTGGTGCTATCTTTGATATAATAAATTTAAAGTTGTCTCTAACAATTACAATTGTCCTCCCTTCCTAGTGGAAAGGGGAAAGGCAGAGTGTTTCTTGTGTCTGCTTCTTAATTGCCTTCAGCACAAAATAATCCTTATGTCAAAGTAGAATATCTGGGGGGGAGCATATTCTAATCTCCCACAATATATTTTGTGGGGGGTAAATGTCCACAGATATGCTTGAAAATCTTTTACTTACCATTAAAGTCTTCCAACATGCCTCTTACAGCATTACTTATGATGTTTTTTAGCTTCATAACCTTTATGAATTTCTTGTTTTCTTGATCTGCTTCACGTCATTAACCTTGCGTATGGTCAGCACTCTGTGTAGTATATTTCTCCTCTGCGTGGCTTTCTTCTACTTTTCATTTTCCACTGTTTCTTATAGGTATCCTTGAAGGTCAAGAATTTGTGCCAAATTCAGTCACTAGGTCCTGGAATATTCCCTTCTTTCCAAAAGAAGAGTCAGCTGGGCTGGTGTGTGTTGTGATCACCCCTGTATTTTGATCTGTAGGTTTTCTACTCAATTCTGCTCCTCATCTCACTTGAGACAAAGTTAGATATTGATTTTCCTCTCTCTTCTTTAAACATTATCCCTCCTATCTTCTTTGTGATTTGTATGACTATTAATTTTTCTTTAACATCTAAGACTCATAAGGTTTTTTTGTTTGGAGGGAGTCTTTGTTTGAGGATTACTCTTGAGTGGAACTCAGTGCTTCTCCCTGCTTACTAGTTGGGTTTAGCCTTCTTTCAAGTCAGCAAAATCTCCTTCACTTCTTCCTCTGTTGTCTCCACTTCTGGTCTTTTCAAACTCATCAGGCCCTTCAGTTATTCATACATGGGATTGCGTCTCTTTTCCAGGTGCATGGGTTTGTCTTTATTGTGATGTATCGTATGAGTAGTTCACCTTTGGTTTGGGTTTGCCATGTAATGACATCTCCAGGATTGCTCCCCCTTGGCTGTCTCCAAATCGAGAGCTTTTCCAGATGCTGCCTGCTGCTGCTGCTAAATCGCTTCAGTCGTGTCCGACTCTGTGCGACCCCATAGACGGCAGCCCACCAGGCTCTGCCATCCCTGGGATTCTCCAGGCAAGAACAGTGGAGTGGGTTGCCATTGCCTTCTCCAATGCATGAAAGTGAAAAGTGAAAGTGAAGTCGCTCAGTCATGTCCGACTCTTCACGACCCCGTGGACTGCAGCCCACCAGGCTCATCCATCCATGGGATTTTCCAGGCAAGGGTACTGGAGTGGGGTGCCATCGCCTTCTCTAAGTTGCTGCCTAGGTGGTTGCTAAAGTTGTGAAGTTCATGTGATATGTAAAGAAGATATTAGAAAGTAGCACAGGTTAGTGAAGTGCACCTTAGCCTGTGTCTCAGGGGAGGGATATGAGAAAGAAAAGACATTGAAAGGTCAGAAGGTCAGTTAGAGGGGAAAGAGGACCACCAGGGTTTCACATTAGGACTGGGGTGCCCTCTATACTTTGGTATTGAGACTGCTGTGCTTTGTTTTTCCTCAGAGGAAAAATATTTGAGACTTTCTCCGCATCTGTATCTTTTGAAAATAGAGGTCTCCTAAATCCTAAATCCTCCTTGTAAGGATTTATCCTTATCCTGTACTTGGGGTCCCTTAATGCTGACTCAATCCTACCTCATTTTTCTAACTGTGAGTGAGTAGAAACTTATCTTGGAAAGCTGTGTCTAAATAGCAGAAGCTGGCTGATGACCCAATTCCCACAGTGGCTCTAGGGTGAAAGCACTCAGTTCTTGATATCTCAGCAGAGGTTTGAGCCAAGGTGGATGAGAGTCCCAACTGGTTTAGAAACACTGGGGAGAGGGGTGTTAGGTTTCTTCTGTGGTTGAGATTCCCGGGGTAGAGTGGGGTCCTTGACTAGACAGATTGGGGGGCACGCCCATCTCTACACATAAAGCTGCCCTATAACCAGAGCTTAGATCTCACTGGTAGAGGCTGGTTCTCTCCTCCCATGGCTGGGGAGGAGAGAACTGGGGCACATCCTCTCCCAACAGTTCCTTGAGAAGAAGTTAGCTTCCAGGATTACGCCTTTGTAGGCACTTGAGTCCTGGAAGCCTGGGTGCTCTGTGCTCTCCCACCGGTGACAAGATTCTGTATGTTGAAAACTTGATGAAGCCAGAGCAGAAAGCAGAAGTCCCAGGCAGGATATGGCCAAAGCTCTATACCCCTTCTTGCCTCTCTTGTGATTAATATCTCTCCCAAGGTGGAGGCTCCTTTCCTGCTCCCCTTTAAGGGAGATCCCCTTTAGGGGTACTCAGGTGATTTCTTTTTCTTGCCTGGAATGTAGCTGGCAACTTTGCTAGCAAATGCAGGTTTCATCTATACAAGGTTCCCTTCTGATAGGTTCTTCACTATATATCACTGAACCTTAAGAAAGAAACCATCTCAGCAAGAAAGGGCGAAAAAAAGGAGGGTAGTCAGCAAAATTAAATGCTGGACAGAAGTAAAAAAGATATTGGTAAATGAGAAATTCAGTCCATATCATGTCACTGGTGACCTGGGAGAACACTATCAGTAAGTTGGATCAACAGAAGCTATACTGCAAGGAGTTTTGAAAATAATGAGAAAATGGAGGCGGTGCCTATATCCTTAAATGGTAGGAATTTAGAAGCAAGGAGAAATATGTCAGTTTTGGACACTCAGTGGTTGCTTCTGTTTGATTGAGCTTACCTCTGGTTTTAGCCTGTCTACTGTAAATCCCATGGTGTTGGATACACTACTATTAGAATTGTCCGCTTCCTCTGGAAATACGCTAACTGGTCTAAGTTGTGCAAATGTTTCAGCAAGGGTCTCAGCGTACAGCTCAGCAGATTGTATATCGCACAGCGCCATGGATACCATTCACAGGATCCTAATGTTGTCCCTGAGAATTGTGCAGCTTACAATCCACACAGCCATACACAGCAGACCCGACTCTAGTGCTGTTCTGAAGCCAAGAACTGCATATTTGCTACACTGTTTGATTCTGAGTATATGCCTTTTTTTTTTTTCTGCTAGGTTTGGGAAAATGATGGATCTGTCATCTCTCATTTATGTCCAGGGTATAACTATGATTAAGAAATAAATAATGACAAAAAGTAAATCTTATAAGCATATCCCTGACAATAATGACTATCTAGAGGAGAACATATGGTGATTGGCTGAATATGGGATGATAAAAACACAAAGAGAAATTCAATAGACATTCAAGGTCATAAATGTAATGATTATCCATTGGATGGCAGTACATAGGTTTTTTTTTTTCCCCAAGCAATATTCTTTGCTTCACAGGAGTAAACAAGGCTGAAAACATAAAGCATCTTGCAAAATCACAGTCTGGTGGAAGCATTAAGTAGTCTTGAATTTAGTAACATTAAAGCTATGGGGGGAAAATGTAAAAATTGTTTGTAGAAAATTCATTTTGATGTATATTAACATCCTGACATATGTTAACTGCAGAGGTTAAACCAATATATATAGAAATTCAGTGAATGAAAAATAACTTAATTCAGTCTTCTCACTTTACAGAAGAAACCAAGTCACAACAATAATTTGCTTAGTTATATACCTGGTTGGACTTGACTTCCCTGGTGGTTCAAATGGTAAAGTGTCTGCCTGTAATGTGGGAGACCCAGGTTCAGTCCCTGGGTTGGGAAGAGCCTCTGGAGAAGGAAATGGCAACCCATTCCAGTATTCTTGCCTGGAAAATCCTATGGACCGAGGAGACTGATAGGCTACAGTCCATGGGTTTGCAAAGAGTCGGACATGACTGAGCGACTTCACTTTCACTTTCATACCTAGTTCATAATAGAAATGGAAATAGAAAAGTACATTTAGATTCTATACTTGATGCAACCACTAGCAGTTATTTATAAAGTCATTTTTTAACATATAAAAGGCCTCTAAATGACTTTAATTGTTCTGCAAACTAAATCCATATGTATCCCATTTCAAGGAAATATGACATGTAAAATTACAGATTTACACAATGTATAAATTAAAAGATACCTGGTTTTGTAAGGTGATTATTCTCCAGTTATAAAATATATCTATTGCATTCTTTTAAATGGTAAACCCACTCTCTCTCTCTTTCTCATATCCTTTCATATAAATGCCACCTAACTGATAAAAGTGCAGTCAGCACACACATTTTTTGAAAAGGAATCTATTGTACAAAGCAAGGTTTATCTGCAAGCTATAATCTAGTTAATGTTTTAAAAATCACACTTTCATATACTGGAAAGAGCAGCATAGCACTAATAAGGATGTATTAGTTTTTCTGAATATTTGCACTGTCTTAAAGATTAGTACTGGAGTTTTAGCTTTAGCATCATTCCTTCCAAAGAAATCCCAGGGCTGATCTCCTTCAGAATGGACTGGTTGGATCTCCTTGCAGTCCAAGGGACTCTCAGGAGTCTTCTCCAACACCACAGTTCAAAAGCATCAATTCTTCGGCGCTCAGCCTTCTTCACAGTCCAACTCTCACATCCATACATGACCACTGGGAAAACTATAGCCTTGACTAGATGGACCTTAGTTGGCAAAGTAATGTCTCTGCTTTTGAATATGCTATCTAGGTTGGTCATAACTTTTCTTCTAAGGAGTAAGCGTCTTTTAATTTCATGGCTGCAATCACCACCTGCAGTGATGCTGGGAGGGATTGGGGGCAGGAGGAGAAGGGGACGACAGAGGATGAGATGGCTGGATGGCATCACTGACTTGATGGACGTGAATCTGAGTGAACTCCGGGAGATGGTGATGGACAGGGAGGCCTGGCGTGCTGTGATTCATGGGGTTGCAAAGAGCTGGACACGACTGAGCGACTGAACTGAACTGAACTGAAAGATTAGTACTTAGGTGCTGGCAAGTACAAGTTTCCTAATTATGGCTTTAGCTGTAGTGAGCTCTGAATACATTTTTCCACCTCTACTTCCTGAATCTCTTGCATCTGAGTTTTTCATGAGTAATAAATGAATGTATAGAATATAGATGTTTTTTCACGTCAGGTCTTTATCTAGGTATTATGTACACGGTGGTGCTAGAATAAGTTCCATTGTCCAAAGTTTCATGTCAGGATTCAGCCCCTGTTGAAGGGAATTCCGTTTGGCTGTCTAGAGAGAAGCTTGAGAGGATTGATGGAAATAGCTTCAAAAGGATTTGAATCCCATTAGTATTCACTGTGTTCTGATAATGAAATTTTGCTGAGGTTTCCTTCGATATTGAAGGATTGATGAACAGAGAGGGATTTTATCAGAAAATTAATTCCTGCTGACCTCACAGGATTGTTGGGAGAATCCAGTGAGGTGATGGGAGTGAAAGTGCTTTGTAAATGGTAAAATACCACATTAAAATGCCATGCAACCAGATTAAGCTTTAGCTATGTGGTGAGTAAGCAGAAGCTTTAGTAAGGAAATCTCAGAGGGCTGGGGAGTCTTTGTAAGTAGTAGTGAAATAACTTTAACCTCTTTGTTTTGACTTTTTGAAAGGGCAGGAAAGTACTCTTTATGGTGTGCAATCCAGGGGCTGTGATAGTGAGGTGGGTGAGGCAGGGGAATTTTGTAATTAGAGGATCAAGCCTGAATGAGGAACAAAAATGGTGTTACAAAAAATTCTTTGCTTTGTTTGAGTTGCCTCTCAGTCTACACTGAGCCAATCGCCTTTCTTGCCTGTTTCTTCTCTTTCCTCTTCAATCTTATCATTCTTTTATATATATATATACATATACATATATATGTATATGTATCCAATATTTTATTATGAAATCTAGTAGCCTTTAGGACTAGAATTCGTAATCGTTGTTCCTGAGATTGGACTCCTAGACCTGAATCCCCCAGAGCAGTGGAGAAGCTGCTGTGCTCACTGTGCCTCCTCTATCTTAGTTCTCACATGATTTCCCAGAATGGGGAGAAAAGGGTCATTTTAAATTTTGACTCTCTTTCCTCCTTCAGTACCATTTTAAAAGGAGGTGCCGTGTTTCTTAACTCCTCTCAGCTCTCTCTCCCAGTCCACCAGTCTTCCTGCTGCATTTGGTTTTCCTCTCCAGGGGTTTGGAGGTGGAGAGGCTGTGCGTTCTTAAGGAGGAGGGATGAGGCATGTGGCCCTTTCTGGTCTGGCCTGGGGAATGGTAACAGAACAAAGTGTTACAAGGGTACCTAGGATTTATTTTAATCAGCTGTGGTAAGACACACATACACAGAAGTGACTGTCATGAAGGAAAAGGTTTACCCACAGTTTCCTAGAAGTAGGAGGTATGGCAGGACACACAGGGCCATGGGGAAGCACCAGGGTTAGTCAGGAGGTAGAAGTGAGAGGAAAACCTTTATCATGGTTTGCATGGGAAGGAATGGGCAAGGCAGATAAGCAGGTTTAGGACTGGCTAGTTTGAATAATTTTGGAGGGCTCTGGAGCATAGAGGGCATCCCCGGTAGCTCAGCCATAAAGAGACCACTTGCAATGCAGGAGACATGGCGGGAGCCGCAGGTTTGATTCCTGTGTTGGGAAGATTCCCTGGAGAAGGAAATGCCTGGAAAATCCCATGGACAGTCCAAGGGGTCACAAAAGAGTAGGACTCAATCTAGCAACTAAACAACCACAGTAACTGCGTCATAAGGCCTGTCCCTAGTTTTCTGGTACTTGGCCTGGAATGATTAGCCTTTGAAAGCCAATAGAGGAGGTAGCTGGAGGTGTGAACTTTAAGTTGGTTGGTTTGCATATGAAAGACATACTCAGAGATAAGCTACTTACTTTCTTTAGGAACTGGCTAGCTCTGGGAAAGGCAGTCTGTCCAGGGCCAGCAAGGCCCTAGACGACAAAGCAGCAGAATACAGAAAACAGAAAACAGAAGAAACTGCTTAATACCAGAGAACACTTTAAATGAATGTTTCTACTGCTTAGACTGGTGGCCTCAATGTAGTCTCCATGTATATACTAAAGAGCCTATGTCCTTTTGAGAACTTTCTTCTTAATGATCCTATCTTGGGAGGGGTTGGAGGCCTGGAAAGGGTAGTGGGTAAGTGTACATGGGAGGCAAGGGGAGATAAAAACCAAATAGTGACTGAAGAAGCTGTGGAAAGTGTGAAAAAGACTTCTTTAGGATACTTGATTTGGTTGTTAAGTAATGTAACATACTTTTTCCTACCAAATTCACAATTAACCAAGAAGCTACTTTCTCTATCTGGCCAGATTTTAGAAAGCATTTTGATATGGGTACTTGGGTGCAGTATTCAGCAGGCACAGCAATTATTGTCTGTATTTTCTTACTAGAAAGATCTTTCTCCTGCTTCCCTTAACGTCCCATTGAGGAAATGTGGGACTTTGTTCTTTGCTCAGGATGACTGAAGTATGTAGGGACAACAGTTCACAGAGAAAGATGACTTAATCATGGCCCAGAGAAAAGCAGTATCCTTTATTTCTTCTAAGTGTTCTGGGAACAAACCTGCCTTCTTTTCACCGAGGGTGGTGGCGTGGCCAAAGACACCTAACTTTGCCATTTGAAGATACTTAGTCTTTTTTAAAAATTAAAAAATGTCTCCTTTGATTAAATGATCTATATCAGTTTTTAAAATTTCCCTCCCCTGCCTTTTTCCAGCGAAAATGGTATCTGGAGACAGAGAGAGGCTGGAGATTCAGGTGCTGGGATCTGTGTGGTCCTCTGGGTTTCTCTTCCTCTGTGGGGATGTCCTTTATCTCCATAGTTATGGGACATCCTGTTATCTGCTGTCAAAGTCCACCCAGCGGTAAGCTCCTGGTCTTTTCTGTTGACATGATCAGGGACAAATGGTTTCTTAACTCAGTTCCTTCTCATTCTCCTCTGAAATGCTTTCTTTTTCAACTGCTGGGCTTCTCCTACCCTTCTTGTCTTTCCCCACCCTCCCCCCACTGCACCCTGGGATAGCCTTCCTTTCTATCCTTAGTCCCTGGACTTCTCGGATTTGGGCAGTCCCTGTCCCATTTTCCTGGTGCACTAAACCTTGTCACTCAGTTTTGCCGGTTGCTGGGACCACAGAGAAAAACCAGCTTCCTGATGAGAAAACATATTTTAAAATATTGTTATTAATACCCAAACATTTAAACTGAAAAAAAGAAAGGCTATCTTAACTTGAACAGAAACAAATAAGCACCAATGAAGCTTCTCATTTTCTGTGCAGCCATCTCATACTTTCTTATCTAAGTGGAATGTGCCAGATTTAATTACCTTAAAGCTCTTCAGCAGTGGTTCTCATGCCTGTCTGCTGAAAGGATTCTAGAGTGTTGGTGCCTACCCCCAACACCCACTCAGTTCAGTCAGTTCAGTCACTCAGTCGTGTCCGGCCCTTCGTGATCCGATGGACCACAGCACGCCAGGCCTCCCTGTCCGTCACGAATTTCCAGAGTCTACTCAAACTCATCTCCATTGAGTCAGTGATGCTACCCAACAATCTCATCCTCTGTCATCCCCTTCCTCTCCTGCCTTCAATCTTTCCCAGCATCAGGGTCTTTTCAGATGAGTCAGCTCTAAGCATCAGCTGGCCAAAGTATTGGAGTTTCAGTTTCAACATCAATCCTTCCAATGAACACCCAGGACTGATCTCCTTTAGGATGGACAGGTTGGAACTCCTTGCAGTTCAAGGGACTCTCAAGAGTCTTCTCCAACACCACAGTTCAAAAACATCAATTCTTTGGTACTCAGCTTTCTTTATAGTCCAACTCTCACATCCATATGTGACTACTGGAAAAACCATAGCCTTGACGAGACAGACCTTTGTTGGTAAAGTAATGTCTCTGCTTTTTAATATGCTGTCTAGATTGGTCATAACTTTCCTTCTAAGAAGTAAGCGTATTTAATTTCATGGCTGCAGTCACAATCTGCGGTGATTTTGGAGCCTCAAAAAATAAAGTCTGCCACTGTTTCCACTGTTTCCCCATCTATCTGCCATGAAGTGATGGGACCGGATGCCATGATCTTAGGTTTCTGAATGTTGAGCTTTAAGCCAAACTTTTCACCCTCCTCTTTCACTTTCATCAAGAGGCTCCTTAGTTCTTCTTCACATTCTGCCATATGGGTGGTGTCATCTGCATATCTGAGGTTATTGATATTTCTCCTGGCAATCTTGATTCCAGCTTGTGCTTCATCCAGTCCAGGATTTCTCATGATGTACTCTACATAGAAGTTAAATAAGCAGGGTGACAATATACAGCCTTGGCATACTCCTTTTCCTATTTGGAACCAGTCTGTTGTTCCATGTCCAGTTCTAACTGTTGCTTCCTGACTTGCATACAGATTTCTCAAGAGGCAGGTCAGGTGGTCTGGTATTTCCATCTCTTTCAGAATTTTCCAAATTTATTACGATCCACACAGGTAATCAAATCAGAAATGTGGGCCTGGGGCCTGGGCTTTAGCAGTGTTTAAAAGGCTTCCAGGTGATTCTGATATGTGGCCAGGGTTGTGAATGATGACCTGATGCCTTCAACCTGCAGCATTGGTTTCACCTGGGCACTTCATCAGACATGCAGGATCTCAGTGTCAGTGCAGACCTACAGACTCAGAATTAGGGCTTTAAAAATATTTCCAGTTGAGTTCGACGAGGACTTCTGATTGTCTTGGGGAACATCCCTGGCGGAGTCCAGGTTCAGCCATCGCTATAGGGTTCTGAGTTGAACAAATCAAACCTTGTCCCATATCCCTTTGTCTTTTATCTCAGTATTGTGTCATAAGTGAAATCAAGTTCAAATGCACATCATGTGTAGCCTTGATGATGCAAACAGACAGTCCAAGGCATTGAGAGTCCAGGCCTATGTACTTGGTATTGGTAAGAGAAAATGCATGACTTGGGGGCAGACAGAGCTGGGTCCAAATTCCAGCTTCCCTGTGTGACTCTGGACAATCACTAGTCCCACTGAACTTCCTATTAATCTTCAATACTTTGAGAGTAACACTGCCCCCCATGACAGGTATAAAAGAAAAACTAAGCCTAAGACTAAACTAAGCCTGAAAGATGATGCTGTGAAAGTGCTGCACTCCATATGCCAGCAAATTTGGAAAACTCAGCCTTGGCCACAGGACTGGAAAAGGTCAGTTTTCATTCCAATCCCAAAGAAAGGCAATGCCAAAGAATGCTCAAACTACCAAACAATTGCACTCATCGCACATGCTAGTAAAGTAATGCTCAAAATTCTCCAAGCCAGGCTTCAGCAATACGTGAACCGTGAACTTCCTGATGTTCAAGCTGGTTTTAGAAAAGGCAGAGGAACCAGAGATCAAATTGCCAACATCCACTGGATCATGGAAAAAGCAAGAGAGTTCCGGAAAAACATCTATTTCTGCTTTATTGACTATGCCAAAGCCTTTGACTGTGTGGATCACAATAAACTGTGGAAAATTCTGAAAGAGATAGGAATACCAGACCACCTGACCTATCTCTTGAGAAATCTGTATGCAGGTCAGGAAGCAACAGTTAGAACTGGACATGAAACAACAGACTGGTTCCAAATAGGAAAACGAGTACGTCAAGGCTGTATATTGTCACCCTGCTTATTTAACTTCTATGCAGAGTGCATCATGAGAGACGCTGGACTGGAAGAAACACAAGCTGGAATCAAGATTGCCAGGAGAAATATCAATAACCTCAGATATGCAGATGACACCACCTTATGGCAGAAAGTGAAGAGGAACTCAAAAGCCCCTTGATGAAAGTGAAAGAGGAGAGTGAAAAAGTTGGCTTAAAGCTCAACATTCAGAAAATGAAGATCATGGCATCTGGTCCCATCACTTCATGGGAAATAGATGGGGAAACAGTGGAAACAGTGTCAGACTTCATTTTTGGGGGCTCCAAAATCACTGCAGATGGTGACTGCAGCCATGAAATTAAAAGACGCTTACTCCTTGGAAGAAAAGTTATGACCAACCTAGATAGCATATTCAAAAGCAGAGACATTACTTTGCCTACTACAGTCTGTCTAGTCAAGGCTGTGGTTTTTCCTGTGGTCATGTATGGATGTGAGAGTTGGACTGTGAAGAAGGCTGAGTGCCAAAGAATTGATGCGTTTGAACTGTGGTGTTGGAGAAGACTCTTGAGAGTCCCTTGGACTACAAGGAGATCCAACCAGTGCATTCTGAAGGAGATCAGCCCTGGGTTTCTTTGGAAGGAATGATGATGCTAAAGCTGAAACTCCAGTACTTTGGCCACCTCATGTGAAGAGTTAACTTGTTGGAAAAGACTCTGATGCTGGGAGGGATTGGGGGCAGGAGGAGAAGGGGACGACAGAGGATGAGATGGCTGGATGGCATCACTGACTTGATGGACTTGAATCTGAGTGAACTCCAGGAGTTGGTGATGGACAGGGAGGCCTGGCTTGCTGCGATTCATGGGGTCACAAAGAGTCAGATATGACTGAGTGACTGAACTGAACTGAAGCCTGAGACAAAATCAAAAACAAAAAAATCAAAGGCTATATTTTCATAAATTTTTGGCAAGAGCATCCATCTGCTGTCCTTTTATTTCCACAGGGATTCAAGGATATTAGAAAGAAAAGTGAGTCTTAATGAATAAAAAGAGGAGACATTGAGACAACATCTGATTGAAAATGAAAGTTGGGGAAACTTTCTGTTTGATCTTTAAGTATATCCGATAGACTTGGTCGGCTGCAAGAGGGCAAGCAAAAGTTAGGGGACATTTCAAAAGGGAAAGATTGTTCACTGTTGGGGCAGAGGGTTTTTCTGTGGCCAGGTATTTCCTGGGGCCAATGGGGTGCTAAGGGTAAGGATCTTCAAGAGAAACTGATAGCCATGGAAGTTTTCTTTCTTATAGAATTGCAAGGAGGAAATAATTTGCATCTCATGTCCAGAAATTGTCGGTAAGCAATAAAAAATTCATCTTTCCATGGCTTCATCTCCTAGGGACAGTTTGGATCCAATTCTTTGTTTCACAGTCACAAGTCTCCTTTGGTCTTCTTACTGGAAGCATAGAGGCTTAACTCTGGCCAGATGTTTGAACCTAGGGTTCTGCCCACCATTGAAAAAAAAGTTTTAAAATTATTTTTTAAACAGATTTTTCTTCAAATGAAAATAAAATGGTGTGAAGTGAAATTCACCTAATGGCAGCAAAGCCTCACTTTTTTTTTTTAAATCTGGAGTATTAAATCACCATCCTTTTGGATAGATCTGTGTTAAATTTCATGTCATCCAAGTCATATAAATTATCCCTGAAGATAGATGAGCCACTTCTGGCTTTCTAAGTACTAGTAGTTATCCCTGCTGTTATGAAAGCACTGAATTGCCTTTTGATGGAAATTGTGTGGTACTGCCTGTCTTCATTATCCACTTAATTGACATTGCTGGTTAAGAACTGGAAGAGAGTTTAAGGACTTCACAGATAGAAAATGCTCTAAAATAGGTCTTTGGAGAATGTGGAACACCACATGCTTGTATGTTTCCCAAACCTCTTTTTTTACTGTGGCTTCCAGGAAAACTAGACTTTTACAGAGTAATGTTTCTCTTTGCTAATCATAACTTTAAGAGAAAATAATTTTCTGAGTCTATTCATTTACAGATAGTGATGTTAACCCTGAGGATATCTCCCCAAAGAACCTAATAACTTCCCTTCCCACTTGGTCTCCAGCGTCTCCTGCCCTACCATCCTTACCTTCTTTTCCTGGAGGTATTCCATGGTGGCTCAGATGGTAAAGCATCTGCTTGCAATGCAGGAGACCTGGTTTCAATCCCTAGGTTGGAAAGTTCCCCTGGAGAAGGAAATGATGACCCACTCTAGTACTCTTGCCTTGAAAATTCCAGGAATGGAGGAGCCTTGTAGGTTACAGTCCATAGAGTCACAAAGAGTTGGACACCACTGAGCAACTTCACTTCATCACCGTGTTGGTTGCAAGGGCGGGAATTTTGGGTCAGAAGGGAGAGAAGGAGTTTCTAAAGTGAGAGAAGCAACATCCATCCTCCCAAGTAATGAGGACTTAATAAAAAACCTCTAGTATATCTGGGGCAAAAATAAGCGGCTTAGGTTTGTCCATGAGATTTCCTGGGCAAGAATACTAAACTGGACTGCCTTTCCTTCTTCAGGGGATCTTCCTGATCCAGGGATCAAACACATATCCCCTACATTGGCAGGTGGATTCTATACGACTAGTGCCATCTGGGATTTTGCTGTTTATATCTTGGGGGAGGATAAAATGGATCATACATAAATGCTTGTATAGGTGAAGGGCAGGGAAGGAACATGTAGGAACACGGTCTACGGAAAAGGCTACCTTCATGTAAGTCACTGTCCCCAGTATATTGATACAAGCAGATGTGTCTGTGAGCAACTTGGTGCTGAAACATATTGAAAGACGTATTGTGTAACCATCATAAGTCATGAACAGTACTTTAAACCATTACTCAAGTCTCTGGAAGAAGTATTTTCTTTTTTTTAAAGATTTTTTTGATGCAGACCATTTTAAAGTCTTTGTTGAATTTGTTACACTATTGCTTCTGTTTTATGTTTTCATTTTTTGGCCGCAAGGCATGTGGGATCTTAACTCCTGACCAGGGATCGAACTCACAACCCCTGCATTGGAAGGTGAAATCTTAACCACTGGACTGCCAGGGAAGTATTTTCTTAATGCAGCAAACCCTTTATAAATTTTCTCTCTCTTATTCTCTCTCTCTCTTCCTCTCCATTCCACCCCCCCCACCTCAGCCATTCTCAATGAATTCTATACAGACTACTGCTAAACCCTAAAACTCTCTTTCCACTCCCTCAACTCTTAAACAAAAACTTCATAAAACCTACATGATTCTTCTTTCCTTTGTCAATACTACCTATCATTTTAAAACCTGTTTTTATTTTTTCTTCCATTTTCCTTTAGCTTCCTCTGCTCATGACCCCAGGGTGCACAATAAAGTGGGGACGGGAGACGGAGAGAACTTGGAGAATGTCATGATGGCAACAAGACTTTCATGTATTTGACAGGGAGGAAAAGGCAATGGATTTTCAGACATTCATAATTTTGTCCCTGTCGTGTTTGGTTGAAAGGAGGATGATGGATTACTCAATCTCAGAGTAACTGTGGGGTCCAAAAGGATGCAGAGGGAGGAGCAAGGGCAGGGGGATGAGAGCTGAGACACACTGCCTCTTTCTGCTGGCTTTATTCCCAAAGGAAGAATGACCTACCTAGGCAAGGCATTTCTGAAGGCAGGAGAGAATGTCTGGCAGCTGGGTGATTGTGAAGAGGGCAATTCCTCCTAAACAAGGATGCACTTAAGCATTAGGAAGCAAGATCATCGCTTTCCTGGTGACCAAGAGCTCTTAGAGAAGGGAGCTCTGGCTATGACACAGAAGTAAGAGGGTCAGGAAGAGCAGAGCAGCCTGAGTTTGGGGGCTATGGGAAAGACTGCATGACCTGGATAGAGCAGAAAAGACTTGGATGAGTCATTAAACCTCATCACACTAACTGGGAAAGGAGGGGCTGTGTGCCCATCATAAACCCTGTAACTGATCCAAGATGCCTCTTCCTTCCCAGCTCACAACTCATTGAGGAGTTACTGTTCCCAGAGTCCCCCACTTCTCATGGGGGTTAAATTAGTATTTTGGGGCTTTAGAAAGTGAGTAGGGTGAGGGGTCATGTATTATTGTAACTTGAGCCTGCAGCAGTGCTTGAGAAGCCTGCCTTCCTTCCTTCCCTCAACAATTACTACTTAGGTGTCTATGATGTGACAGGCACTGTGCTGTTCTAGTGCTTCGTACTGGATAGGAAAACTGAGCCTCAGAGATGCCCAGTGACTGACCAGTTAGACAGGAGCAGAGTGAGAACTTGATCCCAGTCCCCAAATTCCTAGGTCAGGACCCTGGCTGTCACACAGGACCCTGGTTGCCTTAATAAAGCCAAGTGGTAAGCTTTGCATCATCTGCATATTTTTTCTCCTCGGTGAGCACAAAGGATCCTGGCCTAGAGTGGAATGTCTTATCCTTTACAGCCCAGTAACTTTCTAGTCCTAAACCCAGTGGTCCTTCCCAAGATGGCAATTGTTGAAAATCTCTTTTTTAATTAAAATGTTTTCCCTAGAATGAGCATAGCTCTCTGACCATTCCTCATAACATTAGTCACTGGTCAAGTTCAAGGAGCACGTCTGTGGTATCTCGTAAGTTTTTGTACACAACTTCTGCATGGATATTCCCCACTTCCTCAGTCATGGCTGTGTTCTGGATCCTCCGTGCATGTTAGTGGCTTCAAATTCTGATACGGGCAATATTCCATTTGTTGAAAACAAAGGTGCAGTACAGCTGGAATGTGTACTCCTTGATAGAGATTCCTTGATAGGCAGGAAATAGTTCAGCCAAATGGTAGGAAAAGTAAAGCAATAATTTCACATTTGAACATCTCAAGACCCTTTCTGTAGCAGTGTGTCGGGGAAGCTTCTGGGTATGCAGTAATGCCTCTTAGTTCTTCAGAAAACATGTCCATGAAATCATTGAGCCTTTTTATAATACTTTGTTATAAAGGATTTAGGGTGCCCTGATTAAAAGAATCTGCCTGCAATTCAGGAGACAAAGGAGACTCGGGTTCAATCCCTGGGTTGGGAAGAGAAAATGGCAACACACTCCAGTATTCTTGTCTGAAAAATCCCATGGATAAAGAAGCCTAGTGGGCTACAGTCTAAAAGGGTCACAAAGAGTCAGGCATGACTGTGTGACTCAGCACAACATAACGGATTGATATTTTACTTCTTCTTTTGGAAGAAAAAATAAACAAGACCAAGACAGTTAAAAAAAAAGAAAGAAAGCATTTTCTTTTTTATAGAAAAAGGGGAAAACGTATTGTTTGGGGTTTAAATGTGACTCACGTGTAAAAAACAAATCCTCGGATAAGAGTCTCAGTTACATCATATCTTCCCTTACCGGATGAGGCACAGGCAGGATGAGCAGCTGGGAGTGTGTGCAATTACAGGGCCATGGATGAAGAACCTCATGCCTTGCTTCCTCCTGTGAAACATGTAAGAAACCTTGAGGTTCAACCACACACTAATCCTTTGATTTTTTGCCCCATACATGCAGGGTGTAAGACACGGTGGGGACAAAATCAGGAGATAAAGTCTTGAGGAGCTGATGTCTCTAGCACAGCAGCCTGAGCAGACCCAGGGACCTGTAGGAAGGGGGTCTGTGGCCCAGGAGGAGCCCCTCTCTCCGGTGTGAGACACTAGCTGTGAGAATCCCCAGTAGTACCAAGTAGCAGAGTGAAATCACAGCTGTTCATTCATTCATCCTTTCCTTCACCAGGAAATACTAATTATGACTTCAGTGTTTCCGGTAGGGTAAAATTGAGATTAAGTGGTCAATTTCATTGGCCAAGTTCATATTTTTATTTTCCCCAGCAGAGGGATGGCCATGCCAGTAGCAGCAGAAGCAGCACTTCTCAGGAGAGCACCTCTTTCCCCAGAGTCCATCACGGGACACTCTGCTTGCAAAGACATGGGCCACCAGAGTCTGGACTGACCTGGAAACCTCTGTTTTAGGCTCAACATGAAGAATTCACACTAGTGATCTGATTGCTTTCACTTAAGGGACTATTACAAATATTCCTCTTCCTGGTTCTTGTGTAGACTTGGTGTTAGTAAGGCTTCTTTCTCTTCTGGGAGGAGAAAGCAAAAGCAGTGTCCAGAAGCCCAAACCAAGCAATATCTCAGACCTGCAAGACCTCACCACAGTCAGGAATGGGTTTCTCAGGATCTTAATAAGCCACACTCAGGGTTTCCACCCTAGCACAACTCACAGTCCAAAAAAAAAAAAAAGCACACAACCAGGACACCCACTGGCCAAGGCTCAGTGATCAAAAGGAGCGATCTTATGTACAGCGGAGCCTGTACTCTGAGCCAGGCTTCACTCTCACTCTGCCGCTTATTAGTATGTATACTTGGGAAAGTTACTAAAGCAGTCTGTGCCTCAGTTTCCTCATTTGTAAAATGGGCTTTTTCACAGCACTCACCTCATGCATAGAACAGTCCTGAGGATTAAATGTCACTATGTGAAAAGTAGAACAGTGCCTGTTGCATAGTAAATACTGCCTTTTGGTATTATTATCTATATCTGCAAGAGTGTTGTGAAAATTTTCTCTTTTTTCCTGGCTCATTTTATGAAGACACTGTGATGTGAATAGCAATGTGGTGAATGTTTAGAAATAGCATCCCCCAAGTGTGAAATCAGTATGTGCACACAAAGGTCAAACTTCCCCTTGTGGCTCAAATCCTCCTCACATATGGCCCTGCAGCCCTACAGCGAAACAAGTGGGTCCCCCAGGGTCATGCTACGTTATCCCGAGACTCAAAAAGCACCATCCCCAGGCCTTCTGGACCCCAAAGTAACTCAATCTTCAGTTTTGTGGTTCCTTCCCTGGATTATTTCAAAATACATTCTTCACACCACCTGGGTTTCTAATGTGAAGGAAAGGGCTGATTAACCCAGAGACCTTATTGAAGCCTGGTGCCTTGCTTGGTGGATGGATGGCATCTTGACTTCCATCTCCACACCCTACTCTGAGTCTCTCCTCTGCATGTCCATGTCCGTGGCTGGCTAGCACACTGCTTCCAGTCTTCCCAGGGTCTCCTCTCAGAGAATCTGAGCATCTTTCATCCCAGATTGTGGTCAGAAACTCCACTACATTTTCACAAGGTGCATTTCCAGTATATAAATCATATACTGGATTTACAAGATATAAATTGATTGATCTTAGGGAGCTTCCAATCATGTATATGTTTGAGAAGATGGGAAAGGAGATGATAGTCAGTTGTTAAAATGTCGGTAACTTGAAATCAGCCTGGTGAGAGTATTAACACCATTGAACTTGGCAAACACAGGGCTCTCCCCACCCCATTAGCCAGGAGCAAGCCAGAGGTGTGCTCTCTCAGTTGTCTTCTTGAAAGGTTGTCTAACTTCCATAGAATCCAAGCTCGTCCACTTCCTAAAACAATGCAACAACAATACCTTTAGATGGTGGTTTAGTCACTAAGTTGTGTCTCACTCTTGCGACCCCATAGACTGTAGCCCACCAGGCTCCTCTGTTCATGGGATTTCCCAGGCAAGAATACTGGAGTGGGTTGCCATTTCCTTCTCCAAGGGATCTTCCCAACCCAGGGATTGAACCCAGGTCTCCTGCATTGCAGGTGGATTCTTCACCAGTTGAGCCATCAGGGACGCCTGTACCTGGGTATAGATATAGGTAGCTCAGATGGTAAAGAATCCTCCTGCAATGTGGGAAACCTGGGTTCAATCCCTGGGTTTGGAAGATCCCTTGGAGGAGAGCCAGTATCCTTGCCTGGAGAATCCCCATGGACAGAGGAGCCTGGTGGGCTACAGTACAGTCCATGGGGTTGCAAAGAGTTGGACATGACTAAACGACTTTCACTTATCTTTCTTTCAAATATAGCAAACAATTTTTCTGAGACCAATAATTATCTTTGATGCCTTATTTCTTAGGAAACTCCAGCCAGATAAGTGAGAACAAGAGCGGAGACATTTACTGGCACATTGTTGGTGATAAGCCACCACCCCCCATGCCCCACCCCAGAAGGCCTTGGGCAACTAGAAGGATCCTGCTCCTAAGACTGAGATTCCTTTTTTCTCTGAGCCAAGAAATGTATACACAGTTCGTTTCCCCTTTCAGGGTGTTTCCTAGAGACGATGAGCTGGTAAGGGGCTGCTTCATCTAGCAGTTAGCTTCTCACTGACCCATACGTTGCTGCACAGGCAGGGGTCAGGGTACAGAATAGCCAAGAGGCTATCAGGTCCAGCATTAGGAGCCTGGTGAATGGAGTGGACTGTTAGTTCTGGCTCAAAGCAGTTGCTTTGGCTCGCATTGTGTTAACCTGTGACAGATGCTGGCCAAATCTGTAACCGTAGAGAGTCCCAGACTTGTGGACTCAGCTGGAAAGGCTGACCTCAGCTACCCATTAGAATCAGCTGGGCTCTTTTTAAACTCCTGATGCCTAAGATGCAGTTTGGACCAATTAATCAGAATCTCTAGAGGTGGTACTCAGCCATCAGGGGTTTTGAAATCTCTGCACAGTTGAGAACAACTGCACCAGAGAGTGAGGACAAATACCCAACACAGAGCCGGCTATGGTTCTCATTCTGGGAAGACACAAACACTGTGGGGGATACTGCAAAACCTAACAGAGTGTTTTGATTATTACAGCAACTGGGGCTGCCACTGGCATTTGGGGCAGGGGTGTGGGTCAGGGACATTAAATACCTCCTGCACTTTGTAGAACAGTTCTTCACAATGATCAATGACAAGTCTCCAAGGTACATGCACGTGTGTGTGTGTGTTGAATTTGAGAGACACTGAGTACACGTATCCTTTGTGTGGAGGGAGATAGCTGGGTCAGTTTTGGCTTGAGATATTGCTAATGCAGAAGCAAGATGTGGAGGTTCTCCCAGGAAAATCAATAACTTGCTTGCTGACACCTCTCCATAGTGATTTGTCTCAAGTGAGAACACTGGCTGTGCGTGTGTGTTCAAAGCAAATGGCAAAAATTTTTACTATTTTCTCCCAGAATCTTCTTGAATATTAAAGCAAATTATGGCTGGGGGTTGGTGCTAAGCAGCTAAGTGGGTGTGTAGAGGAAGAAGTATTTGTGGAAATAGCACTGGCCAGGATTGACTGAGGGCAGAGATTTCTTAATTTGGCAGATTCCATATGGTCCACTTGGTGTCTAAAAACAGATGACACAAACTAGAAGTTATCATGATGACTATGGGACATATATGTGATCTGATATTATAGGTAGGGAATCAGCTGTGAACTATAAAGGTCCAAATTTCATCGACCACCTGCCCTGCGTGCATGGATCTGCTGCTGTTTCTGTGATATTTCCAGCATCTCCCTCTCCTCTTCTCTCTCCCTCAATTTAATTTTAGTTTCTCTCAAGCTTCCAAATAGTGCTTACTGCTCTAAGGAAACACTGAAGGAAGGAAAGGGTAGGGAGAGAGGAAGAGGAGGGCAGGCAGAGGAGAAACATTGGAGAACAAAGCAGCCTGACAGTCCAGCTGTTTGCAAACTCATTGGACATCCTCCAGTTACATGGCAGAAGAGGGAGGGAGGGAGGACAGAAAAGGGGAGGAAGAAAAAAATAAATGATACACACACGAACATAAAAGAGAAGGAAACAACTGTGAGTTGGTGATCCAGGAGGCAAGGAGGGAGGGGTAACCCTTTTACCTGTGCTGAACTCGGGAGTGGGAGCAGGAGCAGGAGGGAAGGAAAGGAGGGAAGAAACGAAAGAAACACTAAAGGCGGAGGGAGAGCGGACACAGACACAACTTAATACAAGGCAGACAAGGCAGCCCCTGATGGCCTCCAGAGTCCTCAGTGCAGGATGGCGATGTGGCGGTGGGAGGCCTTGGCATTTCCGGGGTGGGGGCCGAGGGCAGGGCACAGCCTCTTCGTTGTTCCCCTCGCCCAGAGCACTGAGACCCCAGAGGGATGGGCAACAGGAGTCTGTGGTGAGGCAGGGGCTGAGGACTGCGGGCAGAGAGAGGGCTGGTATACTGGTGTCCCCCCCAGTGGCAGGCTTGAGCGGGGCGCCTGTCATCTTCCAGTACTCCCCACACCCCAGGCCCCTTGAAGATGCAAGATGGGCACAGAGGAGCCTACAGACCATGCCCCCATCCCTCCCTCCCTCCTCCCCCAATCCCATCCCTTTGAAAGAAAAAATAAATGTGTAAGTAGAAAAAGCCCTTGTCCAGAGCGCCTGGTGGGAAAACAAAGGCAGGGAAAGTGGTTCTTCCTGCAGTCCATGCCTCACAAATTAATTTACAACCTAAGTCCATGGTTTAAAAACAAAATCTGCCAAGGCGGTGCTGGAGACTGCAGACCTTCGCCCCGCCCCCTCACCTGGCCCCGCCCCCGCCCAGGTCCATCCGCGGACGCTCAGAAGGCGCACAGGTGCTGGGGCTGGGGTGCTGAGGCGGCGGTGGACGCTGGCCCAGGGATTCTAGGAAGGTCCGGCAGGTAGGAGACTGGCAGCTACAGAAACAAAAGAAGAATGCAGTGAGGCGCGGTGAACAGGGAGGGCTTCACAGGCAGAGAGTTGGTGCCGCCCATTCGG
Organism: Capra hircus; assembly: GCF_001704415.2. NCBI lineage: Eukaryota > Metazoa > Chordata > Mammalia > Artiodactyla > Bovidae > Capra > Capra hircus. Next base: position 48,464,332 of record NC_030811.1, read on the forward strand.
GCAGCCAAAAGGTTACCTCAGCACATTACCTGTTGCCCCGTCTCCCCCCCCCCACTCCACCCCCCCCCACCCCGACACACACCTCGGCCTTTTCACCTCAGGGCCTGGGGGGATTGTGGTGGCCTCAACCCCGGCTGTGCCCCTCTCACCCTTTCTTACCTGTGCAGGGATTGGGGGCGGGCACCTGGACAAGACGAGATAAGAGAGAAGGAAACCCAGACTGGTACCTCTGCTGGCTGGGGTCTGAGCAGACCCTCAGAAGAGGGCCACTGTGAGGGAGTAGGGCTGAAGCCAGGTGGAGGGAACATGTCAATAGGTGGGGACAGGCATGGCGTGACAGGGCTACTAGATACTCTGGGGGACCCGCCTCTCTCTCCAGCCTCTCTTCTTATTGTACAACCTCACCTTGCCCATCACAGCAGAGGCACCTTATCATTGCTTGCTTCAGGTTTTCACCACATCTAGCACCCCAGAGGAGAATGTAGCAAAAAGGATGGAGTATTGAGCTAGAAGGTCCTCTCTGTGCATGGTTACAAGCTCTGCCTCATAGGCTGGGATCACTGAGGCCTAGAGTTTCAGGGTTCCCTCAGGAGAAGAACCTGCTCTTGCTGAAATCCCCATCAACTGTTTTTTCAGGAGTGATTATGAATCATTCATTCTGCCTAAGGTCACAGAATGCAAACGTCACCAGGTGTGGGAGTCTGGTGACTTGGGAGTGAAGGGCCAGACTAAGGGTCTCATCCTGGCTATGTTAGAATCAGCTGAGGGAGCTTAAAAAATGTTATCAGTGCTGATTACCCACCCTAGACAATTTGAATCACAATCAGCAGTCACAATTGCTGCCAGGGTTCAAGTATTTATAAACTCTTCAGGTATGGTGTATATACTCTAGGGTGTTCCTTAAAAATCAGTGAGATACTGGTCAACTCCATCAGCCCTTTGACTTCCACAGTAGACAGTTTAGATGTTTGCAAGGTTATTACAATCAGATAGCATCATTATGCGGAGACTATCCAGAGACCAGCTGTCCACTCTGATCCTCTGAGTGAAAGAAAAAATATTCTTTCTACTAAGAGAAAGGCATTGCACTAGTTTATAGGGGACAGTCTGAACTCACCCAAAGAAACGACTATAATTAAATCCCAAGTTTTTTTGTTTTGTTTTTGTTTTTAAGGACAACATGGAGTATTTAAATAATTGAAGAGCGAAAAATATCTAAGAAAAACATAACATCTATATCTCAAATTCCCCTAGTTTTTCTGTGTCATCCATACATTCATCTCATCTAGAACAAAGTGCTCTTTTCTGCCAGAGTCAGATCTATGCATTCCTCTCCTGTGGGTAATATCATACTTCCTTTGGCTGTCTGAAAAAGATCTCTCTGGGTCATCAAAGAACATCACTTGGTTCCAGATGATTGAACCAAGGTTCCAGAAGGTTCCAGAAACAGTTTGGGGCTATTTGGCACCCGTTCATATAATTCATGATTTTATGGACTTTCAGCTTTCTGTCGCTAAACTGAAGATTTCTCACTCTTTATAGGCAAAAGAGCTGAAGCATACAGCTGTGCTGTGCACAAGGGATCCCAGCTGAAGGCACAAATGGGATCTAAAATCCAGACCCCTCTAAACTGGCTGGTGGACCCCGGCTGGGGTTTTGTTTGTTTGTATTGTTATTCACCCACAGGAGCTACATGCGCAAACAGAGTTTCTGCTATAGCCTGTCCTCACATATAGCCAAAATGGAAAATTGCTCTTTTTTAAAAAAAAATTTTAAAAATAATTTTATTTATTTTTGGCTGTGCTGGGTGTTTGTTGCTGCATGAACTTTTCTCTAGCTGTGGCCAGCAGGGGCTACTCTCTAGTTGCAATATGTGGATTTCGGGTGGCTTCTCTTGTTGCAGAGCACAGGTTCTAGGGCGCGTGGGCCTCAGTAGTTGTGGTACATGGGCTCAGTAATTGTGGCTCTGGACTCTACAGCACAGGCTCAATAGTTGTGTGCACATGCTTAATTGCTCTGTGGCATGTGGTATCTTCCCGGACCAGGGATTGAACCCATGTCTCCCTTGCTGGCATGCAGATTCTTTACCACTGAGCCACCAGGGAAGCCTGGAATATCACTCTTTTAAAATGATCAAGTCACAAATCAATGAATGTTTAAATACTTACCTTTCTAGGTAATAACTTTCTAGGAAATAACTTTCTAGGTCCAAGATGGAGCCACTCCTGCCCCAGGGGTGCCACATCAGCAAACTGAAACTTAGATAACTTTCATGTCCCTGTAAACAATACTACTTGACCAGAAATAGAAGATAGTATATTATACTATAGGCCTCCCTGGTGGCTTAGAGATAAAGAATCCACCTGCAATGCAAGAGACCTGAGTTCAGTCCCTGGGTTGGGAAGATCCCCTGGAGAAGGAAATGGCAACCCACTCCAGTATTCTTGCCTGGGAAATCCCGTGGACAGAGGAGCCTGCAGGCTACAGTCCCTAGAATCGCAAAGAGTCAGACACCTCTTAGCAACTGCTAAGTCACTTCAGACGTGTCCGACTCTGTGCAACCCCATAGACGGCAGCCCACCAGGCTCCCCCGTCCCTGGGATTCTCCAGGCAAGAACACTGGAGTGGGTTGCCATTTCCTGCTCCATCTTAGCAACTAAACAACAACAATATTATACTATGAAACAGTATATCCAGTCAGCCAATCTCCAAATGCCAAGCCAACTTTGGGCTCTATGTTATTTCCTTGTTCCTTCTCACCCTAAATAAGGTTGACTGTGTGACTCCAGCCAATCAGACATTTTCACTTTTCCTCATCTTTATTCTTTACCCTATAAAAGCTTTCTGCTTTCTGCTTCGTTTTGCAGTTCTCTGAATAGAGAACTTTTGTTTCATGAAGCGTTAAGTAAGATTTGTATTGCCTAAATTCTTCTTTAATAAATTATTGACAACCTATTTAAAGAATTGTCTTTCAGGAAGTCCCTCCAAATCTCTCTTTGCCTATGTTAGGAATACAGCACAGGAAGTCATGTCAGTATGCTTAATTTTCCATGGAAACAAAATTTCCTAGTTGATGTTTTCAGGTTAAAAACCATCATTTTTAAAAAAAAATATTTATTTTTTAATTGAAGGATAATTGCTTTACAGAATTTTGTTTTCTGCCAAATAACATGAATCAACCACAGTAAAAAGAAAAAACTATCATATTATTTTTGCTAACTCCTTTGTATACCTGAATGAATGTTACTTTTATCTCAGCCATATGATCTGGCTGAGAAAAACTGTGATATGGAGCAGTTAGTGACGAATTATATCTAAGAAGCTCTATAGTATCCAAAACAACAAACCAGTACTTAGAAAATGATTCAGTATTATAATGATTGAAAAATTGGCTTGCTTATTTCTAAAAGAATTACCCACCCACCAAAAAGAGTAATGTTAGGAAAGATAATGTTTAATGACTCTTGTGAAGATGTTGTTTTAAAAAACATGGCTCCCTGAATTGATTCCCTTTTTAAGAAAGTAAATAAATTTGTGAATTGACCCCAGTACTAAAAATTTCTGTCTTTTTATCTTGTTTCCTAACAGATGTAAAGCCCCAGGTGCTATTTTTCCATGTCTCAATCCACGGCTTTTTTTTTTAAAGGACAGGTTTGTTGAGGTATTTCATACAGTAAAATTAAATCTTTTAAGAGTATAGTTCAGTAAGTTTTGGCAAACTCAGATCTCCTCTTCCTAGATATTTACCCAAGAGAAATGAAACTTATGTTCACATAAAAACTTGCACATGAATGCTTATAGAAGTTTTATTCATAATTACCAGAAACAGGAAATGTTCCAAATGTCCTTTAACTGGTGAGTGGATAAACAAACTGTTCTTTCAGGGTAGCTGTATAATCTTCCATTCCCATGAGCAATGAAAAAGAGTTCCAGTGGCCCTGTATGTTCACTAACACTTGACATTGTGATTAAAAATAGTTTTAGTTCTTCTAATAGGTGTGTAGTAGTTTACTGTGGTTTTAATTTGCTTTTCTTTAATGACTAATGATGTGAGCATCTTTTCATATGTGTATTTAGCATCTGTGTTTCTTCTTTGCTTTATAACTTGATTCTTTTGAAAATTGAGTTATTTTCTTATTGTTATGTTTTGAGAGTTCTTTACATATCTGGATACAAGTATTTTATCATATATGTGATTTTCAAATATTTTCTCCAAGCATATGGTTTGTGTTTTCATTCTCTTAGTAGTGTCTTCTACAGAGTTGGAGGTTTTAATTTTGGTAAATTTCAGGTCTTTCTATTTTATATAATCTTTTTGTCAATACTACACTATCTTGTTACTGTAGCTTTATAATAAGTCTTTATTATAAGTCTATAATTAATTTAACTGTGTGAATACTTTTAACTTTTTTCTTCACTTTAAGAATTGTTTTTAGCTAGTTTTTTTTTCAACTTTTTAAAATATTTAATTTTAATTTATTTGACTGCACTGGGCCTTAGTTGTGGCATGCAGGATCTTTATCTGTGGCATGTGGGATCTGGTTCCATGATTAGAGATCAAATGGCTAGTCCAGTTTTGTTTTGTTGTTTTTTTATTTTTTGCCTTTCCATAAATTTTAGAATTAATTTGTTAATTTGTGTAAGAAATCTTGATTGATATTTCCTTGAATCAACTAGAGAGAATTAACATCTTAACAGAATTGACTCTGTTAGTACATGAACATGGTAGATCTTTCCACATTTTAGGTCTCTGATTTCTTTCATCATTGTCTTTCTGCAGTGTTCTCAGGATATAGATCTTATATTCATTTTGTTAGATTTGTATCGAAGTGCTTCATTTCTCTGTGTGCTATTATAAATAGTGTTTGAAAACATATATCAAATTCCAAATGTTCACTGCTGATACATGAAATATGATTGTCTGTTATATGTTGATTTGTATCCCTACTGATCTTATTCATAAGTTCTAGAGCTTTAGGGTAGATTAGTTCCAGAAACTTTTTCTGTAGATTACTTGGGATTTTCTACAAAGACATACATGTTGTCTGAGAACTTCTTTCTTGTTCTGTATGCTTTTTATTTCCTTTTCATTTCTACTGCATGGACTCGGTCTATTTGCAATATTGAATAGAAGTTGTGAGAATGAACATCTCTATTTTGTCCCAGCTAGAAGGAAAGCATACAGTCTTTCACCATTAAGTATAATGTTACCTGTAGATTTTGCTGAGAATCGCTGTCATGAATGGATATTGAATTTTGTCAAATGATTTAATAGCTACTGATTTGATCGTTTGACTTTTATCTTTAGTCTGTTATTATTGTAAATTGTATTCGATTTTTGAATCTTGAACTAGTTTTACATTCCTAGGTTGATGCCACTTGTTCCTGATGTATTACCCTTTTTATATATTGCTGAATTTAATTTGCTATCTTTTTTTGAGAATTTCTGCATCTATTAATTAATGAAGATGAATGGAAGATTTTAGTCTAGTTTTGGTATTAAGGTAATGCTGGCCTTATAAAATGAGTTGGGAAGTATTTCCTTCTTTTCTGTTTTCTAGAAGTGTTTATATAAAATTGGTATTATTTCTTCCATAAAAGTTTGGGATAATTCACCAGTGTAACCATCTGATTTGGATTGTTTTCAATTTTCAGAAAGTTTTGAAATACAAATTTCATTTCTTTAAAGGATACAGGATTGTGTCCTTGGGTCTCACAGATAGGGCTCCTCAGTAATCCTTCTCTCAGTGGTAGGAGCTCTCTAATATTCTGGCCTATTATTATTATGATAATGCTGTCAAGCTTGAAAGGTCACAGGTTGTTTCATCTGAAGTACTAGCTCCAGAAATGATATGAACCTAACTGAAGCAGAAGATATTAAGAAAAGGTGGCAAGAATACATGAAGAACTATACAAAAAAGATCTTCACGACCCAGGTAATCATGATGGTGTGATCACTCACCGAGATCCAGACATCCTGGAATGTGAAGTCAAGTGGTCCTTAGGAAGCATCACTATGAACAAAGCTAGTGGAGGTGATGGAATTCCAGTTGAACTACTTCAAATAATAAAAGATGATCCTGTAAAAGTGCTGCACTCAATATATCAGCAAATTTGGAAACTCAGCAGTGGCCACAGGACTGACTGGAAGAGGTCAGTTTTCATTCCAGTCCCAAAGAAAGGCGATGCCAAAGAATGCTCAAACTACCACACAATTGCACTCATCGCACATGCTAGCAAAGTAATGCTCAAAATTTTCCAACCCAAGCTTCAACAGTATGCTGACCATGAAATTCCAGATGTTCAAGCTGGATTTAGAAAAGGCAGAGGAACCAGAAATCAAATTGCCAACGTCTGTTGGATCATTGAAAAAGCAAGAGAGTTCCAGAAAAACATCTACTTCTGCTTTATTGACTATGCCAAAGCCTTTGACTGTGTGGATCACAAGAAACTGTGGAAAATTCTGAAAGAGATGGGAATACCAGACCACCTGACCTGCCTCTTGAGAAATCTGTATGCAGGTCAGGAAGCAACAGTTAGAAACTGGACAAGGAACAACAGACTGGTTCCAAATAGGGAAAGGAGTATGTCAATAGGGAAAGGCTGTATATTGTCACCCTTCTTACTTAAATTATACACAGAGTATATCATGAGAAAAGCTGGGCTAGATGAAGCACAAGCTGGAATCAAGATTGTCAGGAGAAATATCAATAACCTCAAGTATGCAGATGACCCTTATGGCAGAAAGTGAAGAAGAACTAAAGAGCCTCTTGATGAAAGTGAAAGAGGAGAGTGAAAAAGTTGGCTTAAAACTCAACGTTTAGAAACTAAGATCATGCATGGCATCTGGTCCCAGCACTTCATGGCACAAAGGGGAAACAGTGGAAACAGTGGCAGACTTAATTTTGGGGGGCTCCAAAATCACTGCAGATGGTGACTGCAGCTGTGAAATTGAAAGATGCTTGCTCCTTGGAAGAAAAGTTATGACCAACCTACACAGCATATTAAAAAGCAGAGACATTACTTTGCCAACAAAGGTCAATCTAGTCAAAGCTTTGCTTTTTCCAATAGTCATGTATGGATGTGAGAGTTGTACTGTAAAGAAAGCTGAGCACCAAAGAATTGATGGTTTTGAACTGTGGTGTTGGAGAAGACTCTTGAGAGTCCCTTGGACTGCAAGGAGATCCAATCTGTCCATCCTAAAGGAAATCAGTCCTGAATATTCATTGGAAGAACTAATGCTGAAGCAGAAATTCCAATACTTTGGCCACCTGATGTGAAGAACTGACTCATTTGAAAAGACCCTGATGCTGGGAGAGATTGAAGGTGGGGGGAAAAGGGGATGACAGAGGATGAGATGGTTGGATGAGATGGAATTACTGGTTCAATGGACATGAGTTTGAGTAAGCTCTGATGGAGGCCTGGCATGCTGCAGTCCATGGGGTTGCAGAGTTGGACACGAGTGAGTGAACTGAACTTAACTAGCTCTGTAAGTTATGCTGAAATATGGGAGTGTTATACTCAACCCAAGTCAGAAGAAGAAAGAAGGAAGGAAAGGAAAGCAAGATCAGGTCTAGTTTGGAGAGGGGCAAACAAGCACAGAGAGTTTGTGCTCTAGAGATGGTAGGACTGCACACAGAGTGGAATGATGTTGCCCATTCTTTCAGCCATTCATTCATTTATTCTAGAATTCTTTTTTTTTAATTGAAGGATAATTGTATTACAAAATTTTGTTGTTTTCTGTCAAACATGAATCAGCCATAGGTATACATATATCCCCTCCCTTCTGAACCTCTCTTCCATCTCCTTCCCCATCCCACCCCTCTAGGTTGATACAGAGTCCTTGTTTGAGTTTCCTGAGCCATACAGCAATTTCCCATTGGTGATCTGTTTTACATATGGTAATGTAAGTTTCCATGTTACTCTTTCCATACATCTCACCCTCTCCTCCCTTCTCCCCATGTCCATAAGTCTATTCTATATGTCTGTTTCTCCATTGCTGCCCTGTAAATGAGTTCTTCAGTACCATTCTTCTAAATTCGGTACGTGTGTTAGAATATATTTATCTTTCTCTTTCTGACTTACTTCGCTCTGTATAATAGGTTATAGGTTCATCCACCCCATCAGAACTGACTCAAATGCTTTCCTTTTTATGGCTGAGTAATATTTCATTGTGTATATGAACCACAACTTCTTTATCCATTCATCTGTCAGTGGATATCTAGGTTACTTCCATGTTCTAGCTATTGTAAATAGTGCTGCAATGAACATTGGGGTACATGTGTCTTTTCAATTTTGGTTTCCTTGGGGTGTATGCCACAGAGTGGGATTGCTAGGCCATATGGTGGTTTTATTCCTTGTTTTTTAAGGAATCTCCATACCATCTTCCATAATGGCTGTATCAGTTTACATTCCCACCAACAGTGCAAGAGCATTCCTTTTTCTCCACACCCTATCCATCATTTATTCTTTGAGACTTTTTGATAATAGCCATTCTGACCAGTGTGAGGTGATACCTCATTGTGGTTTTGATTTGCATTTCTCTAATAATGAGCAATGATGAGCATCTTTTCATGTATTTGTTGGCCATCTGTATGTCTTCTTTGGAGAAATGTCTGTTTAGGTCTTTTATTTGTTTTTCTGGCATTGAGTTGTATGAGTTGCTTGTATATTTTGGAAATTAAGCCTTTGTCAGTTGTTTCATTTGCTATTATTTTCTTCCATTATGAAAGTTGTCTTTTCACCTTGCTTATAGTTTTTACTGTGCAAAAACATTTAATCAGGTCCCACTTATTTACTTTTGTTTTTATTTCTGTTACTCTAGGAGGTGGGTCATAGAGGGTCTTGCTTTGATTTATGTCATTGAGTGTTCTGCCTATGTTTTCTTCTAAGAGTTTTATAGTTTCTCATCTTACTTTGAAGTCTTTAATCCGTTTTGAGTTTATCTTTGTGTATGGTGTTAGGAAGTGTTCTAATTTCATTCTTTTCTGTGCTGTCCAGTTTTCCCAGAACCATTTATTGAAGAGGCTGTCTTTGCCCCATTGTATATTCTTGCCTCCTTTGTCAAAAATAAGGTACCCATAGGTGTATGGGTTTATTTCTGGGCTTTCTATCTTGTTCCATTGGTCTATATTTCTCTTTTTGTGCCAGTACCATACTGTCTTGATGACTGAAGCTTTCTAGTATAATCTGAAGTCAGGAAGGTTGATTTCTCCAACTCCATTCTTTTTTCTCAAGACTGCTTTGGCTATTTGGGGTCTTTTGTGTTTCCATATGAATTCTGAATGTTTTTGTTCTAGTTCTCTGAAAATGCCATTGGTAATTTGATAGGGATCACATTGCATCTGTAGATTGCATTTGGTTAGTATAGTCATTTGCACAATATTGATTCTTCTTACCCAGGAACATGGAATATCTCTCCATCTGTTTATGTCATCTTTGAATTCTTTCATCAGTATCTTATAATGTTCTGTGTACAGTTCTTTTGTCTCCTTAGGTAAGTTTATTCCTAGATACTTAATTCTTTTTGTTGGAATGGTGACTGGGATTGATTCCTTAATTTCTCTTTCTGATTTTTCATTGTTAGTATATTGGAATGCAAGTGATTTCTGCGTATGGATATTGTATCCTGCAACTTTGCTAAATTCACTGATTAGCTCTAGTAATTTTCTAGTACTATCTTTAGGGTTTTCTATATACAGTATCATGTCATCTGCAAACAGTGAGAGCTTTACTTCTTCTTTACTCATCTGGATTCCTTTTCTTTTCTTCTCTGATTGATATAACTGGGACTTCCAGTAGGGTGAAAGTGGACACCCTTGTCTTGTTCCTAATCTTAGAGGGAATGCTTTCAGTTTTTCACCATTGAGAATAATGTTTGCTATATATTTATCGTATATGGCCTTTACTATCTTGAAGTAGGTTCCTTGTATGCCCTTTTTTGAAGAGTTTTAATCATAAATGGGTGCTGAATTTTGTCAAAGGCTTTTTCTGCATCTATTGAGATGATCATATGGTTTTTAATCTTTCAATTTGTTAATATGATGTATCACATTGATTGGTTTGCATATATTGACCAATCCTTGCATACCTGGAATAAACCCAACTTGATCATGGTATATGAGCTTTTTGATGTGTTGCTGAATTCTGTTTGCTAAAATTTTGTTGAGGATTTTTGCATCTGTGTTTGTCAGTGATATTGGCATGTAGTTTCTTTTTGTGTGGTGTCTTTGTCTGGTTTTGGTATCAGGGTGATGGTGGCCTTGTAGAATGAGTTTGGAAATGTTCCTTCCTCTGCAATTTTTTGAAAGAGTTTAAGAAGGATAGGCATTAGCTCTTCTTTAAATGTTTGACAGAATTCTCCTGTGAAGCTATCTGGTCCTGGGCTTTTGTTTTTTGGGGAGATTTTTGATCACAGCTTCAACTTCAGTGTTTGTTTCGGTTGTTCATAATTTCTATTTCTCCCTGGTTCAGTCTTGGAAGATTGAACTTTTCTAAGAATCTGTCCAATTCTTCCAGGTTATCCATTTTATTGCCATATAGGTGTTCATAATAGTCTCTTATAATCCTTTGTATTTCTGCATTGTCTGTTGTAACCTCTATTTTTTTCATTTCTAATTTTGTTGATTTAATTCTTCTCTCTTTTATTCTTGATGAGTCTGGCTAAAGGCGTGTTGATTTTGTTTATCTTCTCAAAGAACCAGATTTTAGTTTTATTAATCTTTACTGTTGTTTCTTTCATTTCTTTTTCATTTATTTCTGCTCAGATCTTTATGATTTCTTTTCTTCTACTAATTTGGGGTTTTTTGTTTTCTTTTTCCAGTTGTTTCAGGTGTAAAGTTAGGTTGTCTACTCACTGTTTTTCATATTTCTTGAGGTAGGATTGTATTGCTATAAACTTCTCTTTTAGAATGCTTTTGCTGCATCCTGTAGGTTTTGAGTTGTTGCGTTTTCCTTGTCATTTGTTTCTAGAATTTTTTAAATTTCTCTTTCGATTTCTTCAGTAGCCTGTTGGTTATTTAGAAATGTGTTCTTTAATCTTCATGTGTTTGTGTTTCTTACAGTTTCTTTCTTGTAATTGATATCTAGTCTCATAGTGTTGTGGTCAGAGAAGATACTTGATACGATTTCAATTTTCTTAAATTAACTGAGGTTTGATTTGTGACAAGATGTTGTCTATCCTGGAGAATGTTCCATGTCCACTTGGATGGTGTATTCTTCTGCATTTGGATGGAATGTCCTGAAGATATCAATGAGATCCATCTCATCTAATGTATCATTTATGACATGTCCTTATTAACTTTCTGTTTTGATGATCTGTCCATTGGTGTCAGTGGAGTGTTAAAGTCTCCTACTATTACTGTGCTACTGTCAATTTCTCCTTTTATGTCTGTTAGTGTTTGTCTTATGTATTCAGGTGCTCCTATGTTGGGTGCATAGATATTTACAGTTGTTATGTCTTCCTCTTGGATTGATCCCATGATCATTATGTGGTGTCCTTCCTTACCTCTTGTAATCTTCTTTATTTTAATGTCTATTTTGTCTGATATGAGGATTGCTACTTCAGCTTTCTTTTGCTTCCCATTTTCACGGAATCTGTGTTTCCATCCTCTCACTTCCAGTCTATATGTGTCTTTAGGTATGAAGTGGGTTTCTTGTAGACATCATATATATGGGTCTTGTTTTTTTATCCATTCAGCCAGTCTGTGTCTTTTGGTTGGAGCATTTAATCCATTTACATTTAAAGTAATTATTGATATATATGTTCCTATTGCCATTTTCTTAATTATTTGGAATTGATTTTGGAGAACTTTTTTCTTCTCTTGTATTTCTTGACTATGTAAGTCCTTTTAACATTTGTTCTAAAGCTGGTTTGGTGGTACTGAATTCTCGTAACTTTTGATTGTCCAGAAAGCTTTTTATTTCTCCAACAATTTTGAATGAGATCCTTGCCAGGTACAGTAATCTTGGTTGTAGATTTTCCCCTTTCAGTGCTTTAAATATATCCTGCCATTCCCTTCTGGCCCTCAGAGTTTCTGCTGAAAGATCAGCTGTTAGCATATGGGGGTTCCCTTGTACATTACTTTTTGCTGCTCCCTTGCTGCTTTTAATATTCTTTCTTTGTGGTTAGTCTTTGTTAGTTTGATTAGTATGTGTCTTGGCATATTTCTCCTTGGGTTTATTCTGTATGAGACTCTTAGTGCCTCTTGGACTTGATTGACTATTTCCTTTTCCATGTTTGGGAAATTTTCAACTATAATCCCTTCAAAAAATTTTCTCATACCCTTTCTTTTTCTCTTCTTCTTATGGGACCCATATAATTCAAATGTTGGTGCATTTGATATGGTCCCAGCGGTCTCTGAGACCATCCTCAGTTCTTTTCATTCTTTTTACTTTATTCTGTTCTTCAGAAGTTATTCCCACCATTTTGATTCCTTCTACAGTATTTTTAATTTTAGTAATTGTGTTGTTTGTCTCTGTATGTTTATTCTTGAATTCTTTTAGGTCTTTGTTAATTGATTCTTGCATTTTCTCCACTTTGTTTTCAAGGTTTTTGATCACCTTTACTATCATTCTGAATTCTTTTTCATTGGGTCTGCCTATTTCCTCTTCATTTATTTGTACTTCTATGTTTCTGGTTTGTTCCTTCATTTGTGTAATATTTCTCTGCCTTTTCATTATTTTTTTAACTTATTGTATTTGAGGTCTCCTTTTCTGAGGCTTCAAGGTTGAATTCTTTCTTCCTGTTGGTTTCTGCCCTCTTAAAATTTGTCCAGTGGTTTGTGTAAGCTTCCTATAGGGTGAGATTTGTGCTGAGGTGTTTTTTTTTCCCCCCTCCTCTGATGGACAAGGCTGAATGAGGTGCTAATCCTGTCTGCTGATGATTGTGTTTGTAGTTTTGTTTTATTTTTTGTTGTTTAGATGAGGGATCCTGCACAGGTTGCTACTCGTGGTTGGGTGATGCTGGGTCTTGTATTCAAGTGGTTTCCTTTGTGTGAGTTCTCACCATTTATTCAAGAATTCTTGATGAGTGTGTTTTCTGGGCAGGGCATGAAGGAAGGGCTGCCAAGATATGTTCCCTTGTTCTCGTATGCTACAGTTTGGGGAGGCAAGTCATGTATTTAAAATACAAAGACAAAAACCTAACATCACCAAGGAGAATGTGTTTATATTCAGCAGACCCAAGCTTAGATCAAGATGGGAGGCAGGCTTTGAGAGCTTCACAGAGGAGTCAGTGACTAATAGCTTTCTTATTTCCATTGCAGCCTAATCTGAACCAATCTAGTCACATTTCAACCCTAAGGTTCTTTTTAGAGTAATAATGGCAGTTGATACCAGAGTGACCTGAGATAGGTGAGGGCTTTCAATTTGCCTGCAGCGTGACTTCTGTGAAATACTGAAGTGAAACTCAGACCACATTCTGCCATGTATAGCTATTTATTAAATAAACATATATTAGCTAGCACTCATCATACATTTAACCTCTTGTTCTGTAGGTAAATAAAGTCCTGGATCTTTTAGAAAAACCACAATCCTCTGGTCTTAGCCCATTCAAGGTGCTATACCAAATACCACAGGCTGAGTGGCTTATAAACAACAGAAATTTATTTTTCTCAGTTCTGGAGGCTGGAAGTCAAGATCAGAATGCCAGCATGGTTGAATTCTGGTGTGAACACTCTTCTGGGTTGCAATCTGCTGACCTTTTGTTGTGTCCTCACATGGTGGAAGGGTTGTGAACTCTGCAGTGTCTTTTTTATAAGAACACTAATCCTAGTCATAGTCTAAGTACCTCTCAAAGGTCTCAACTCCTAATACCATCACATTAGGCATTAAGATTTCAACATATAAATTTTGGGGGGACATGAACATTCAGATCATAACATCTTCTAAAATGGCTGGACACGAGACCACTTAGGAACTTAGGCATCATTTGAATGGTGTAAGTGATAGTGAGCAGTATACCTGTTCAAAGGTGTCTGTGTCTAAATCTATATATCTTATTAAATTTTTGATATTTTTATTGAGGTACAACTGACATACATTATATTAGTTTCAGGTATACAATGTAATGATTCAATATTTGTATATATTGTGACATGACCACCACAATAAGCCTGGTTAACACTCATCACCACACATAATTGCACAATTTATTTTCTTGTGATGAGAACTTTTAAGATCTACTCTCTTGAAAGTGAAAATGTTAGTCTCTCAATTGTGTCCAACTATTTTCAACCCCCTGGACTGTAGCTTTCCAGGCTCTTCTGTCCATGGAATTCTCCATGCAAGAATACTGGTATAGGTTGTCATTTCCTTCTCCAGGGGATCTTCATGACCCAGGGATCAAACCCAGGTCTCCTGCATTGCAGGCAGATTCTTTACTTCTCTTAGCAGCTCCCAAGTATGCAATACAGTCTTAACTATAGTTGCTTTATATACCTGTGGCTTATTTTTATTTTTTTATATTAATTATTTATTTTAATTGGAGTCTAATTACTTTACAACATTGTAGTGGTTTTTGCCATACATTGACATGAATCAGCCATGGGTGTACATGTGTTCCCCATCCTGACCCTCCCTCCCACTTACATCCCCATCCCATCCCTCGGGGTCATCCCAGTACACCAGGCCTGAGCACCATGTCTCATGCATCGAACCTGGACTGGCGATCTATTTCACCTATGGTAATATACATGTTTCAATGCTGTTCTCTCAAATCACCCCACCCTCACCTTCTCCCACAGAGTCCAAAAGTCTTTACATCTGTGTCTCTTTTGCCACCTCACATATATGGTCATCGTTACCATCTTTCTAATTTCCATATATACATTAATATCCTGTATTGGTGTTTTTCTTTCTGACTTACTTCACTCTGTATAATAGGCTCCTGTTTCATTGACCTCATTAGAACTGATTCAAATGCATCCCTTTTAATAGCTGAGTAATATTCCATTGTGTATACGTACCACAGCTTTCTTACCCATTCATCTGCCAATAGACATCTAGGTTGCTTCCATGTCCTGGCTATTATAAACAGTGCTACGATGAACATTGGGTGGGGGGGGTCTCTTTTAATTTTAATTCTGCTTTCCTTGGTGCGTATGCCCAGTAGTGGGATTGCTGGGTTGTATGGCAGTCCTATTTCCAGTTTTTAAAGGAATCTCCACACTGTTCTCCATAGTGGCTGTACTAGTTTGCATTCCCACCAGCAGTGTAAGAGGGTTCCTTTTTCTCCACACCCTCTCCAGCATTTATTGTTTGTAGACTTTTTGATAGCAGCCACTCTGACTGGTGTGACATGGTACCTCATTGTGGTTTTGATTTGTGTTTCTCTGATAATGAGTGATGTTGAGCAACTTTTCACGTGTTTGTTAGCCATTTGTATGTCTTCTTTAGAGAAATGTCTATTTAGTTCTTTGGCCCATTTTTTTGACTGGGTCATTTATTTTTCTGGAATTGAACTACAGGAGCTGCTTGTATATTTTTGAGATCAATTCTTTGTCAGTTGTTTCCTTTGCTGTTATTTTCTCCCATTTTGAAGGCTGTCTTTTTACTTTGCTTATAGTTTCCTTTGTTGTGCAAAAGCATTTAAGTTTAATTAGGTCCCATTTGTTTATTTTTGCTTTTATTTCCATTACTCTGGGAGGTGGGCCATAGACGATCTTGCTGTGATTTATGTCAGAGTGTTTTGCCTATGTTTTCCTCTAGGAGTTTTATACTTTCTGGTCTTACATTTAGATCTTTAATCCATTTTGAGTTTATTTTTGTGTATGGTGTTAGAAAATGTTCTAGTTTCATTCTTTTACAAGTGGTCGACCAGTTTTCCCAGCACCACTCGTCAGATTGTCTTTTCTCCATTGTATATTCTTGCCTCCTTTGTCAAAGATAAGATGTCCATAGGTGTGTGGATGTATCTCTGGGCTTTCTATTTTGTTCCATTGATGTATATTTCTTTCTTTGTGCCAGTACCATACTGTCTTAATGAGTGTAGCTTTTTAGTATAGTTTGAAGTCAGGCCGGTTGATTCCTCCAGTTCCATTCTTCTTTCTCAAGATTGCTTTGGCTATTCGAGGTTTTTTTGGTATTTCCATACAAATTGTGAAATTCTTTGTTCTAGTTCTCTGAAAAATACCATTTGTAGTTTGATAGGGATTGCATTGAATCTGTAGATTGCTTTGGGTAGGATACTCATGTTCACTATGTTGATTCTTCTGATCTATGAACATGGTATATTTCTCCATCTATTTGTGTCATCTTTGATTTCTTTGATAAGTTTTTATAGTTTTCTATGTATATGCCTTTTGTTACTTTAGGTAAATTTATTCCTAAGTATTTTATTCTTTTCGTTGCAATGGTGAATGGAATTGTTTCCTTAATTTCCCTTGCTGTTTTCTCATTGTTAGTATATAGGGATGCAAGGGATTTCTGTGTGTTAATTTTATGTCCTGCAACTTTACTATATTCATTGATCAGCTCTAGTAATTTTCTGGTGGAGTATTTTGAGTTTTCTATGTAGAGGATCATGTCACCTGCAAACAGTGAGAGTTTTACTTCTTCTTTTCCAGTCTGAATTCCCTTTATTTCTTTTTCTTCTCTGATTGCTGTGGCCAAAACTTCCAAAACTATGTTGAATAGTAGTGGTGAGAGTGGACACCCTTGTCTTGTTCCTGACTTTAGGAGAAATGCCTTTAATTTTTCGCCATTGAGGATAATGTTTGCTGTGGGTTTATCGTATATTACTTTTATTATGTTAAGATATGTTCCTTCTGTGCCTGTTTTCTGGAGGATTTTTGTCATAAATGGATGTTGAATTTTGGCAAAGCCTTTCTCTGCATCTGTTGAGATAATGATATAGTTTCAATTTGTTAATGTGGTGTTTCACATTTATTGATTTGTGAATATTGGAGAATCCTTGCATGCCTTTGATTTTTATTTTTTTTATAACTGTAAGTTTGTACCTTTTGACTCCATTACCCATTTTGCTCACCTCCAACCTCTCAGTTCAGTCACTCAGTCATGTCTGACTCTTTATGACCCCATGGACTACAGTGTGCCAGGCTTCCCTGTCTATCACCATCTCCCATAGTTTGCTCAATTCATGTCCATTGAGTCAGTGATACCATCCAATCATTTCATCCTCTTCCTCCCCTTCTCCTCCTGCCTTCAATATCTCCCAGCATCAGGGTCTTTTCTAGTCAGCTCTTCACATCAGGTGGCCAAAGTATTGCAGCTTCAGCTTCAGCCTCAGTCCTTCCAATCAATATTCAGGATTGATTTCCTTTAGGATGGACTGGTTGGATCTCCTTGTAGTCTAAGGGACTCTCAAGAGTTTTCTCCAATACCACAGTTCAAAAGCATCAATTCTTTGGCACTCTGTTTCTTTATGGTCCAACCTTCAAATCTATACATGACTACTGGAAAAACCAAAGCTCTGACTGTATGGACCTCTGTCGGCAAAGCAATGTCTCTGCTTTTCAATACACTGTCTAGGTTGATGAGAGCTTTTCTTCCAAGAGGCAAGCATCTTTTAATTTCATGGCTGCAGTCACCATCTGCAGTGATTTTGGAGCCCAGGAAAATAAAGTCTGTCATTGTTTCCCTATCTATTTGCCATGAAATAATGGGACTGGATGCCATGATATTCAATTTTAAGACAGCTTTTTCACTCTCTTCTTTGACCTTCATCAAGAGGCTCTTTAGTTCCTCTTTGCTTTCTGCCATAAGGGTGGTGTCATCTGCTTATCTGAGGTTATTGATATCTGAGGTAATCTTGATTTCAGCTTGTGCTTCTTCCAGCCCAGCATTTCTCATGATGTACTCTGCATATAAGTTAAATAAGCACGGTGACAATATACAGCCTTGACGTATTCCTTTCTCAATTTTGAACCATTCCTTTGTTCCATATCCAGTTCTAACTGTTGCTTCTTGACCTGCGTACAGGTTTCTCAGGAGGCAGGTAAGATGGTCTGGTATTCCCATCTTTAAGAATTTTCCACAGTTTGTTGTTATCCACACAGTTAAAGGCTTTGACATAGTCAATAAAGCAGAAGTAGATGTTTTTCTAGAAGTTCTCTTGCTTTTTCTATGATCCAGTGGATGCTGGCAATTTGATCTCTGACCTCTGGCAATTTCAATTTGACCTCCAACCTCTGGCAACCACAAATCTCTCCTCTGACTGAACAACTAACACACACACACACACACACACACACACACACACAATATATAACTTCTTTAACCATTTGTCTACCAGTAGACAAGTTGTTTCCCGGTCTTGATTATTTATTGTAAATAGTACTGCAGTGAATATGCGTTTGCATATATTTTTTCAGTTACTGCTTTTGTTTTCTTCAGATAAATACTCAAAAGTGGAATTGCTGGGTTATTTAGTACTCTTGCCTGGGAAATCCCATGGACAGAGGAACCTGGTAGGCTACAGTCCATGGGGTCGCGAAGAGTCGGACACGACTGAGTGACTTCACTTTCACTTTTCACTTTCATGTATTGGAAAAGGAAATGGCAACCCACTCCAGTGTTCTCTCCTGGAGAATCCCAGGGATGGTGGAACCTGGTGGGCTGCCGTCTATGGGTCACACAGAGTCGGGCACGACTGAAGTGACTTAGAAGAAGAAGAAGAAGAAGATAGTTCTATTTTTAATTTTTTGAGGCGCCTCCATATACTGTTTTCCATAGTAACTGCACCAATATATATTGCCACTAACAGTGTACAAGTGTTCCTTTCACATCACCATCAGGACTTGTTCTTGTGTTTTGATGATAGCCATTCTAACAGCTGTGAGGTCATATCTCATTGTGGTTTTAATTTGCATTTTCCTTATGATTAGTGTTTGTAGTATCTTGTCATGTACCTGTCATTCATATGTCTTTACAAAAAATATCCATTCAGATCTCCAGCCCGTTTTTAAAATCAGATTTTTTTTTTGTTTTTGCTATTGAGTTGTATGAGTTCTTTATATACTTTGGATATTAACCCCTTATCAGTCCATGGCCTATGAGGAACTGGATCACAGAGCAGGACAAGAACAGTAGGCAAGCCAGTAAAGCCTCATCTGCCACTCCCCATTACCACTTGAACCATCATCCTCCCACCTCAGTCCATGGAATAATTATCTTCCATGAGTGTAATACTTAGGAGGACCACTGCCTTATCAGACATACCATTTGCAAACACTTTCTCCCACTCAGTACCTTACCTTTTCACTTTGTTGATAGTTTCCTTGTGAAGAAGGTTTTTAGTTTGATATAGTCCCTCCTGTTTAGTTTTGCTTTCTGTTGCCTTTGTTAAGGTAGCATGTCCATTTCTCTTTCCTTCTCTTCTCCTTCTTCATGTTTGTGGGTGGGCTGTGTGCACATGTGCGGGCTCAGTCGTGTCTAGTTCTTTGTAACCCCATGGACTGTAGCTCACCAGGCTCCTGTGTCCATGAAACTTTCCAGACAAGAATACTGGAATGGATTGCCATGCCCTCCTCCAGGGCATCTTCCTGACTCAGGGATCAAACTCATGTCTTTTGTGTGCATCAGTGCATTTTAAGAATATTTAAGTTTTACCAATGAAAGCCCATTTCTAACACTTATAATGCTAATTAGTATGTCACTCTGTTCAGTTCTGATGTTCATTTTTCTTTAACAGAGTCTCAAGTATTGATTATTATCTGGATTGCTGAAGCATGTACAATAGTCTCTTGAGAGTGTGGCGTTTCTGATATCTTGGTAGCTGGCCACTCTGAGAACCTGGGTCTTCAGTGAAGACAGTTGACTGTTCTCAGAATTGGAACATAAGCTAATCAGCAATTGCATAATGTCACACTTTTTATACTGAGAAGTATTTTAGAGTGACACCAGTATTTTAGAGGGATACCTGTACCCTTTGTTGAGTATTTTACGGAGTTGTTTGTTTAGTACTAGTCCACCCTATCCCCACTTTCCTGGAACTTACTCCTCCCTGTTTTGCTTCCAACCCACAATAATTAATAATAAATATGGCTTTGCCTTCTCAGGACATAGCTGATTATTTCAGGGATGGGAATGACTGAAGTATGGGCAATTAACTTCCCTTTACATGAAACTAGGAACTGAGACACAGAGGAAAGATGGCTTTTTTCCTGTCTGGGCCTATTAATGGAAGCCTGGGAGCTGAGCAGTGTTTCCTGGTTTGTGCATGGCATGGAAGAGCAGAAGAGGCCAGCTTGGAGAAAAAAGGAAGAACAAAATACAGATAAGGCAAAAAGAGCAGAAGAGAGAAGGAAGACTCTCAGGATTCCCAAAGACCTTTGAATCCTGAACATGGTGGCTGTAAAAACATGCTCCCCAAATCTCCTGATGTGGGGAGCAAAATTGCCTAATTTTGCTCCAACTGCTGCCCTCTGGATCCACCAACATGTTAGCTCCAAAGCCTCCTTCCCATGGACTTTTCCCTGACCATGACTGTGCACAGGGTACTGAAATGCAGGCCTATTCCTGTAAGACAGAAGACTCCTCAACCAGGAGACTTTAATTGAAGACTCACCTGCCCAATATGTTCTCAGAGCTTCACTACAGTCCAAGCTTCTTCCTGCACAATTCTACTTCCTCCACCCTACCTTCGAAAGTGTCAGAGGTAGATCAAGACTTTTCCTGTCTTGTCTCGCTCCCTCCCCTACTCCTCTTATGGGCATTTCCTCCTTTAAACTGTTGGCATCTGTTTCTTGGAACCTGAAGTAACACACTGGTTCTAGTCTCTTACTAAGGACTAGTTATATTCTTCCTCTTGGGTGTTATGAGCCATCTCTGTAGTCTAATATTAATTTCTACTTTTAATCTTTAACCTATGTGATGGTAATTTTATGTGTTCACCTGACTGGCCATGGGGTACCAAGATTAAACATCATTTCTAGATAAGTCTGTGAGGATATTTCTAGATGGGGTTAGCATTTGAATCAGTGGACTCAATGAAATAGATTGCCCTCCCCAATAAGGGTTGCATTATCCAGTTCGTTAATTGCCTAAATAGAACAAAAGGTGGGCAAAAGAGGAATTTGCCCCCTTTTTTGGTTGCCTCATTGCTTAAGCTGAAATATTTTATCTTCTCCTGCCCTTGGACTGGGACTTATACCATTGGCTTCTCTCGTTCTCAGGCCTTCAGACCTGGGCTGAATTACACCACCAGCTTTCCTGTCTTCTCAACCTGTAGACAACAGATTGTGGAATTTCTTGGCCTTCATGAGCCAACTCCTCATAATAGATTATATATCTCTGTCTATCTATCTATGCATATATTTCCCACTGCTTCTATTTTTCTGGAGAATCTTGGCTAATAAAACTCACATAAAGGATTTACTGTTGTTTTTTGCAACAAAAGGAGCAAATAGACTTAGCATTTTCCTAAGCTCCATAGATATATTGTCTCATTTAATTCTTGAATTAGTGCTGAGAGGTGTGTATTATTATCACCATTTTCCAAATGAGGAATCCGTTTTAGAGATTAAGTAGTTTGCCTAGAATCACACAATGAAAAGGCTAGGAATGGATCCCATGACTTTCAGACTCCAAAGCCAATATTCTGAGCCACACTATTTTGTTGGATGCTATATGCTAAATTAGTTCAAAAGTCAAAACTATCCAACTTGATGTTTATACTTTGCTTCCAAAACCAAGATCCAAATAAGTCCCCTGACACATAAATCCATATTTCTTGAGCTATTTTGTTGGACTTAGTGCATTGTCCTATCCTTCTTGATTTTTAATCGATATTGAAATATTCCCTACTCTCTTCATCTTCTATACTTGAAGTCTGTGCCATATGGAAGCTAGAATATAATTGGCTTCATCCTGTTGCAAATCAGGAAAGGTAAAGCTTTAGATTTAATGGCTACCATCTCTCTGCCATTTCCACAAACAGATCTCATTTATGTTGGTGTCAAATTTAGAGAAGGCCAAACAAATTATGTCTCGGGAGGGGGTGGACATAATACAAAATGCAAAAAGAATTACAAAGATATTTTTATGTGTTCTCAATTCTTCACGTCAGGACAGATTTGTTGCCTATGTGCAGTTTTTTTTTTTTTTTTTTAAATAGAGATTTAAAAAAAGTAACCCAAGTAAATAGTTTGACAGGTTACTGAGAAATGCTGTGTCTGAGCCATTGAAGGAAATTTTTTCACTCCCTTTTAATGGTCCAAATTGGGTGATAGAAAATATGAAAGTATATCTAAATATAAAGAACAGAATTGTTACAACCATGGAAACTACAAGCAGTCAGGCAAGAATGGTCCCTTTCTTGGAGAACTGCCCCAGGCCAAATATATAGCCTGCCTACCTGCGCCCAGCCTCTTAGCACACAGTCAAGAACTGATTACCATGGGGGACAGAAGGTTCATCCCCTTACCCTGAATGGGGACTGGCTCTGCGGTGAATTCTGTGTTCCAGAGCTCTGCATGGGATCAGACTAAAGCCAGATTCCTACTGGAATCACACATGTGCTTAGCTACTTTCTCTGCCTCATGTTGCTCCTCTCATTGCCCATTGGAAAGCCCTCCCCCAGTAAATCAGGTCTATAGGAATCATCTCAAGCTCTGCTTCTAGGAAGTCTACCATCAGACTGAGGCTTAAAGGAGTTTTATTTTAAAAGAGCTAGAATGCAGCCTAGCATTCTGAATACTTTCTTGGACTCTTGGGAATGTTGGAGAACAAGTTTGTGCCTGGTGAGAGATCTTAACAGAAAGGGGAAGAGAGAACAAGGGTGAATACTGAAACATGAAAGAAGGTAATGAAGAAAATAAATTCCTGACTGATTAAATTTTCATTGTAGGGGACTGGAAAGTAAAAGTAGGGAGTCAAGAAATACCTGGAGTAACAGGCAAATTTGGCTTGGAGTACAGAATGAAGTAGAGCAAAGGCTAATAGAGTTTTGCCAAGAGAACGCACTGGTCATAGCAAACACCCTCTTCAAACAACACAAGAGATGACTGTACACATGGACATCACCAGGTGATCAAACCAAAATCAGATTGATTATATTCTTTGAAGTCAAAGATGGAGAAGCTCTATACAGTCAGCAAAAACAAGACAGGGAGCTGACTGTGGCTCAGATCATGAACTCCTTATTGCCAAATTCAGACTTAAACTGAAGAAAGTAGGGAAAACAACTAGACGATTCAAGTATGACCTCAATCAAATCCCTTATGATTATACAGTGGAAGTGAGAAATAGATTTAAGGGCCTAGATCTGATAGAGTGCCTGATGAACTATGGACAGAGTTTCATGACACTGTACAGGAGACAGGGATCAAGACCATCCCCAAGAAAAAGAAATGCAAACAGGAAAATGGTTGTCTGAGGAGACCTTAAAAATAACTGAATAGAAGAGAAGTGAAAAGCAAAGGAGGAAAGGAAAGATATACCCATTTGAATGCAGAGTTCCAAAGAATAGTGAGGAGAGATAAGAAAGCCTTCCTTGGTGATCAGTGCAAAGAAATAGAGGAAAACAACAGAATGAGAAAGACTAGAAATCTCTTCAAGAAAATTAGAGATACCAAGGGAACATTTCAGGCAAAGATGGGCACAATAAAGGACAGAAATAGTAGGGACCTAACAGAAGCAGAAGATATTAAGAAGAGGTGGCAAGAATACACAGAACTGTATAAAAAAGATCTTCATAATGCAGATAATCATGATGGTGTGATCACCAACCTAGACCAGACATTCTGGAATGCAAAGTCAAGTGGGCCTTAAGAAGCATCACTATGAACAAAGCTAGTGGAGGTGATGGAATTCCCGTTGAGCTATTTCAAATCCTGAAAGATGATGCTGTGAAAGTGCTGCACTCAATATGCCAGCACATTTGGAAAACTCAGCAGTGGCCATAGGACTGGAAAAGGTCAGTTTTCATTCCAATCCCAAAGAAAGGCAATGCCAAAGAATGCTCACACGATTGTACTCATTGCACATGCTAGTAAAGTAATGCTCAAAATTCTCCAAGCCAGGCTTCAACAATATGTGAACCATGAACTTCCAGATGTTCAAGCTGGATTTGGAAAAAGCAGAGGAACCAGAGATCAAATTGCCAACGTCTGTTGGATCATTGAAAAGGCAAGAGACTTCCAGAAAAATATCTACTTCTGCTTTATTGATTATGCCAAAGCCTTTTATTGTATGGACCACAACAAACTCTGGAAAATTCTTAAAGAGACGGGACTACCAGAACACCTGACCTGCCTCTTGAGTAATCTGTATGCAGGTCAGGAAGCAACAGTTAGAACTGGACATGGAACAACAGACTGGTTCCAAATAGGAAAAGGAGTACATCAAGGCTGTATATTGTCACCCTCCTTATTTAACTTATATGCAGAGTACATCATGAGAAACACTGGGCTGGATGAAGCACAAGCTGGAATCAAGATTTCCAGGAGAAATATCAATAACCTCAGATATGCAGATTACACCACCCATATGGCAGAAAGTAGAGAACTAAAGAGCCTCTTGATGAAAGTGAAAGAGGAGAGTGAAAAAGTTGGCTTAAAGCTCAACATTCAGAAAACTAAGATCATGGCATCTGGTCCCATCACTTCATGGCAAATAGAGAAACAATGAAAACAGTGGCAGACGTTATTTTGGGGGGCTCCAGAATCACTGCAGATGGCGACTGCAGCCATGTAATTAAAAGACGCTTACTCCTTGGAAGAAAAGTTATGACCAACCTAGACAGCATATTACAAACCAGAGATATTACTTTGCCAGCAAAGATCTGTCTAGCCAAAGCTTTGTCTTTTCCAGTAGTCATGTATGGATGTGAGTATTGTACTCTATAAAGAAAGCTGAGTGCCAAAGAATTGATGGTTTTCGAACTGTGGTGTTGAAAAAGACTCTTGAGAGTCCCTTGGACAGCAAGGAGATCCAGCCAGTCCATCCTAACGAAAATCAGTCCTGAATATTCATTGGAAGGACTGACGTTGAAGCTAAACTCCAATACTTTGGCCACCTGACATGAAGAACTGACTTATTTGAAAAGACCCTGATGCTGGGAAGGATTGAAGGTGGAAGGAGAAGGGGATGACAGAGAATGAGATGGTTAGATAGTATCACTGACTCAATGGACATGAGTTTGAGTAAATTCCGGGAGTTGGTGATGGACAGGGAGGCCTGGTGTGCTGCAGTCCGTGGGGTTGCAGGGAGTTGGGCATGAATGAGCAACTGAACTGAACTGAACTGACTAATTAAAACTTGCAGTACAACTGATAAGGTTCCTAAGAACATATGAACACGAATGTTACTTTTCCAATGTGTCCTCAAACTGGAAGGTGAGATTATTTTTAGGATATTGCAACAAATGCCCATCTTGGATCTTGAGTCCACCTTTCCCATGCTTCCTGATAAGGCTTTGTTTTAAACATGAAAACGATTTCCTTGAACTTATTTCTAGTCAGATTCAGAAGGGGCTTTCTTACTCTTCAGAGATTTTGCATTTCTCTAGCTAGCAGCTGGCATTGATTATTTTTCCACAGGACAATTAGAATGCTGGCATCTGTAAAATTATTTGCCATAACAGCTAAAGGAGGATCTAGGATTAGTCATTTCCTTTGTTCAGAACAGTCTGAGAACTACCATTTAAGAAGGACACATCCCAAACTTAGGGAGGCATGAAGTTCTTTAGGTAACAGTATAATGGTTCACAGTATAGGTTCTGTTGTCAGCTCCCCCCATGGGGTTTGTCATGATTAAATGAGATACTTTTAGTGTGCTTAACCCAAGACTGGCATGAAGTAAATGCACAGTAAGAGTCACCCATCATGATGACAGTTCCTGAACCTCTCTAGCCTTAACTCCATGAGCCCTCTCTTCTTGCCTCTTCGGTTTGCTCTGTTTAGTTGCTGGTGTTTTAGGAGTCTCAGAGTACCCCCTGCTTCTGACGGTGATCCAGATTCTTTCTTTCAATGTTGGTTCTTAGATAATTGACTGAATAGGACTCCATCTTACCTTCTGGCCCCAATTATTTGGTAACACCCCAGTTCCCTCCAGTCTCAGCTTTGAGCAGCAAGCCCCTGGCCCCCTTATTCAGCAACTCTTGCCTCTTAGTTTGTGATCATTACCATGACCCTGGCTGAGAAAAGTTTCCTCTCCTTTAGTGTGCTAGGGACTTACATGGAACCCTGTTAGCTATACTTAATCTTCCCACCCCTTGAGTTGAAGGGAATGTGGCTGTCTCCTGTTCAGGCATGGAAAAGCATGGACTAGGGAAGAAAGTGATATCTCAGTCCTCCTTACCCACCTTCAGCCTTGACTACCAAGATAGGATCTTTATTGTCAAGTGATCTATGCATTAGAAACTTGTGTTTGGTGTTAACTTATTGCTATTTTCAGTCCCACTTGATTGGAGAGTCATATGCTATACCAGAAATGCCTCAGTGTCTGGTCGTGGCTCAGTGCTGTCTGTTCCTTTGGAGGCCAAGTGCATCTCTGATGAAGATGTGAAGAGAATTTTATTGTACTTCACACTTTTCAGAAGTATGGCCTGCGCAACATGTCAGTGCTTTGTAATTTCAAGAGATCTGTGTTTGGGGAATGGGAAACAGTGGCACTGGTCTCTATTTGACCTTTATGCCTGGAACCCTGCATTTCACATTTCCAATTTCGAATTTCTGCAAATTTGCTACCTTGGGTTCCACCTAATCCAGTTCCCAATCAAAGTGCTTTGTGTGGGATATAGGGAGTCTCAGCCCAAAGCAGCTGTATCTTGGGCACTCAACACTACCTGAAGGGAGTTAGCCTTGGAGCATAAGACAAATAGAAATAGAAGAATAGAAATAAGAAGTCTAGTAGCACCCTTGTGTTCTTTTGAAAAATAATGCAGTAACATTAGGGATGATTTTTGTGGTTTTGCTCTCTCATTGTTCTGTTGGGAAAAAATAAATAAATAAAAAGGCTGGGTTCTAACCATGCAATAGCTGGACCATGCACATGGTAAAGCACGTAGTTAAGACTGGTTTTACTCCCTTAGCATAGGGACTATAACTATTTGATGGAGTTGCTATGAGGATGAGCATGCCTGGCACAGAGAAAGTGTCTGATAAATGATAAACATTATCATTACCAACTACAAAGATTAGTTATAATATCACAGCTGGAATGGGACCTTTATTATCTAAAAGGTTGAGATATCATGAAAGAAAACAAATGTACCAGATGCTGCTTTACTTTTCCCATAACTCCCCATAAGGAAAAGGTATTGAGTATGATATAAAATCAATATACTAGCAGAGGAATAAAGATTTCACGTCTAAGCAGGCTTTATTCACGTTTATAGGTTACAACAGACATAAATATATTGCTCACCCTTGTTTCTTATGAATCCAGAATTTTTCTCTAAATATCCTTTTGAGACAGAGAATGAAAAAGGGGAAGAGACATTGGGATTGAGGCTTAATTTTATGTATATTTAATTCATGTTTGTGAGTTATTAGTACAATAAATGCTGATTTCATTCATAACCAAGTGGGGCTATTTATGTTTGAATGGAAAGCACATATATTTGCTCACACAAAGCTCTATTGTGAACTAAAAAAAAAAAAAATCAGTTTTTATTGTTCAGGCAATTGTGCAGTAACCGAAGGCTCAAAAATGAGGGTTCTGGGAATTGTGAGCATAAACTAGGAATGTGCTGGATTTTTTATGTGGTATCATAGGATGGGTTAAGACCTAATAAAGGTGAACAGGCTGAAGAATGTTTTCCAAAGGCCTGGATGCTGTTTACTTACACTTTATTATTTTCCACTGGGGACTCTGTAGCTCTCAGAAGGATAAGTCCTTGATTTCATCCTGGCTTCACAGAGGATGAGAGCTGAGCAGTGCCCAAAACAGCAGCAGCTGTGTTTGTGGGCACATGTTCACTTACAGGTTAGAGAAGCAAACGCGTGAAGCATGTACAGAGTCAACAGGTGATTTGGGAACTAACCACAGATTGAAACTCTAGGGGAATTCGAGAGGGACCACTGGCTTAGTGCCTTCTCCCCAAGGCCAGTTTTCAGAGAATGGCCATGATCTGTATGCATTTTATACTTGTATATAAGACCTCCAGAGCAAAGTACAAGTTTAAATATCTATCTTCCCTGATTTCTAGGAAGAATATTTATGTATTGGGAATTTTTTTTAAGTTGAAAGAATAAAATTTCCCCCAAAGATAACCACTGAAGGTAACATCATGATATGAATAAATAGCATACATAATGTACTTAGTACAGTGCCTAGAAAATAGTTCTGAATATATAGCTGAATTTTTTATGTGTGTGTAAATATATATATGCTATATGTGATTTTTCTTTCCCTTTTCTTTTTTTATACTTATATGCATGCATTTGTTGAATACGTAAATATTCAACCATGTTTACTGAGCAGAGTACTCTTGCCTGGAAAATCCCGTGGGCAAAGGAGCCTGGTAGGCTGCAGTCCATAGGGTCACGAAGAGTTGGACACAACTGAGTGACTTCTCTTTCACTTTTCACTTTCATGTATTGAAGAAGGAAATGGCAACCCACTCCAGTGTTCTTGCCTGGAGAATCCCAAGGAGGGGGGAGCCTGGTTAGCTGCCATCTATGGCACGGAGTCGGACACAACTGAAGCGACTTAGCAGCAGCAGCAGCAGCAGGAACTTCAAATGTATTAGAGAGGGAACTCTACATTAGGGTTGGCAAGACATCATCTTTGCTCTTAAGTTGGTCAAAATTCTAGATGAAGAAATGGATAGGCAATGGGTGTTTTGTGTGCTGGGGAGGTAACTTGGGTGTTATGTGAAGATAAACCAGGGCTTCTTAACCTCACTGAGACTTTCTGGAGAAAATGATGTCCATCCTCAGATGTGAAGGATGGACAGGAGCTGTTTAGTCAGTTGAGTGGAAACAAGAAAATGTTTTCTAAAGAGAATACATGTTAAGTTCCTAAAGCAGGATGGAGCATGGCATCTTCATGAAGCTAAATGGAGTTCTGTGTGGCTGAAGAGTAGGCAGTTGGGATTAGAAGAGATGGTAGGAGCATGGGAGGGTGGGGCAGAATGGAGGGTGAGGCTGGAAAAGAGGCAGAAAGAATAGTGAGCTATGACGTTGGTGGGGTAAACAGGTGGATGTCATGAGACCTTCAGGAGCCCTGTGAGAGAGCTTAGATTTCTTCTTGAGGATAGCGAGGAGCCACTGAAGCAAGAGACACAGACAGATCTGTGCTTTAAGAAGAATACATAAAGTCAGTAAAAAATAGATTGCCATTAATAAATAAGATAATTAAAAATAAAAGAAAATAATTGGGAAAGGATGAACAGAAAAGAGCCTACCTTGAAAAATTTTAAACATCTTTTATTTTTCAGATAAAGGTTAAATTGTAAACATAAAATTTAAAATATGAATAACACTGAGATCTCTGCATATGAAGAGCTGGGATATGTGGCACTTTAAAGTGACATTCCATGCAAAATTTGTAGCTACAAAAGTATTTACTAGAAACAAATGAAAATAGAGGGTGAGTTCTATAGGGAAGAAAATTAAAAACTTTCTTAGTATTGAAATGAAGAGTTGTTTAATGGAAGTAAACATTTGAATACAAATTTATTGTTGGTAAATAATGCTTCTCATTTAGAGTTTAGCTGTAATAAATTTCTAGAAGTGTTCTTTTTTTATTTTCTACAAGTGTTCTTTATCAATCTTCATTTTCATCTCTGATGTTTATGGTGTGAGTAAAGAGGGAAGGAAGGGTGTGAGGTTTTAAAGGTGATCATTTTGTCTGGTGTGCTGCCATCTATGGGGTCGCACAGAGTCGGACACGACTGAAGCGACTTAGCAGCAGCAGCAGCAGCATTTTGAAGGAGGGAAAATAGCATTTGTGAGATACCTACCTATCATGTCCCAAGAGATACCATTTATGCTATCTTGCTAAGTTGCTTCAGTCATGTCTGACTCTCTGCAACCCCATGGACTGTAGCCCACCCAGCTTTTCTGTCCATGGAATTCTCCAGGCAAGAATACTGGAGTGGGTTGCCATCCCTAGGGCCTCCAAGGGATTTTCCCAACCCAGGGGTCAAACCCGTGTCTCCTGTGGCTCCTACAGCTCCTGCACTGCAGGCAGATTCTTTACCAGTGAGCCACCAGGGAAGCCCCTTATAGTATCTTACCTGTGAGGATATTGCTCTCCTATTTCACAGGAGTTAAAGCTCAGAGTGTCGATCACCATTAAGATCACAGAGTTAGGATGTATTGGGTTGGCATGTGAATCCAGTACTGTCTTCCTTTCCATTGCTTCTCCTCTTGGCCTCTTATCCAGAACCCAAGTGACTTTTTTCCCAGATGCACTATTCTGAACCTAGAAAACTGGGGATGAAGCAACTTGTCTGCAATCAATACTCCCCCTGATGGCTCAGCTGGTAAAGAATCTGCCTGCAATGTGGGAGACCTGGGTTCGATCCCTGGGTTGGGAAGATCCCTTGGAGAAGGGAACAGCTATCTACTCCAGTATTCTGGCCTGGAGAATTCCATGGACTGTATAGCCCATGGGGTAGCAAAGAGTCAGACATGACTGAGCGACTTTTACTTTCCGCTATGGCTGATAATCTTGGTGCATCCAAAGGCCATTTTAGACCTAGAGTCCTTCTTCCCTACTGGACAGCACAAAGGGGCACCTTTCAAGGAAAAGTTGAGTCTAATGTGAAGATAATTGTAGAAATTTTAGAAAAATGCAGCCTTTTCCTTGGAGCTGCTTTTACTTTTGGATTGCTAATCTATTCAGATAATTGGCCCTGGGCCTGTAACCCTCT
This sequence comes from Capra hircus, assembly GCF_001704415.2. Classification (NCBI taxonomy): domain Eukaryota; kingdom Metazoa; phylum Chordata; class Mammalia; order Artiodactyla; family Bovidae; genus Capra; species Capra hircus. The sequence continues at coordinate 48,495,116 of NC_030811.1, forward strand.
AACTCAGCCTGATGTTTGTTAGCATGCAGGCAGCCTGGTGGAGCCTGCCACTAATAGCCATGGGAACCAGTCGCTGTGTGGCAGGGCTTGGGGTACAGCAGAAGCATCTGTGTGGACTACATGGGGCTTCTCAGCTTGTAGGATTGTGGCAACTTGGAACCATTTGCTTTAAAGGTCTATTTGCATTATCAGCAAAGAATATGGAAAACGGCTCAATTTCAGCTGATTACCCACTAAAGTGCCTTGGAGCCGCTCTGTAATTTTCATTGCTGCTTGCAGGGCTCTTCAGCAAAGTTTGCAGGCGAATTTAATGGAAGGCATTCAGCCCTGCTGAATGGCAGACAGAGAAGGCACTAGCTTCCTGTTCTCTTTGTTTGAAAGCATCTGTTACCATAACATAGTAAACAGTTTTTAAGCCATTTTAGGAACAGCCATCTGTGAGACACCTCTCCAGTGTAGGCTTTGGTCCAGACTTTAGTTTTCCCACAGCTTAACCCAGAAAGAATTATCTCTGCTGTTCAAGGCCAATGAGATTGGCTTTAACAAGGATTTCTAGGAAATGGCTCCTGGCAATCTAGATGAATAAACTCTCCTAACACTAGTTAGAGTCAAATGAACTCTAACCCTGTGGCACAATCATACAATGGCATAATTCCTAACAACTAAAAAGATGTTGTAGATCCCACTTCTTACACTTTGAGGTGTTTGTGAATCACTCTGGGTCTTGTTAAAATGAAGATCTGATTCAATAGGTCTGGAGTGAACCTCAGGTTCTGCATTTCCAACAAGTTCCCAGGTGATGACAGTGCTATTGATCCTTGGACCACACTGTGGGTAGCAAGGCTGTAGAAAATTTATAATTGCATGGAAGGTGTTCCTGGCTCCAGTAACTTAATCTTTGTCTGTCAGGTCCCTCGTTTTTCTGCTCACTTTTAATGATAGGTAGTCCCTCAATTAAGTTGCAAAACTAGTTTCAACCCAGTGAAAAAAACAAAGCAATAATCCTTTGTGATCACTAAGGATTCTCACTGGCTTTAAATGTTTTTACTTCCCCGAGGTGGGATTTGGTGTTGGGAAAGGTGGGTTGCCAAAATAGTCAGCTGTCCTCCCGTCTGGATTTCCTGTGGGAAGACAGACTCACTTTGGGTCTGCTCTCTGTTTTACTGGTACCTCGGATGAAATTGAGGCAGAAGAGCCCATCCTAATATTCTGACCATAAAAACAGTGATTTTCAGTGATTTCTTCTGGATAGTGGAGCTGATCATGGAAGGTTGGGAGAATGGACTTTCATTTCTTCATTTTATAACCTTTTATAAAGCATATATGTGATATATGTATATATACACATATGCTAACATATATGTATATAGGTACATGTGTGTATATATTAACTTATGTGAAGTGAAAGTCACTCAGTCATGTCTGACTCTTTGCAACCCTACGGATTGTAGCCCACCAGGCTCCTCTGTCCATGGAAATCTTCAGGCAAGAATACTGGTGGGGGTTGCCATTTCCTTCTCCAGGGGATCTTCCCAGCCCAGGGACTGAACCCACATCTCTTATGTCTCCTGCATTGACAGGCAGGTTCTTTACCACTAGCACCACCTGGGAAGACATGGATTATACATATGCATATAAATGCATATACAGTAGGCATATAAAATTTGCCACAAACACATACCAATTATAGGTCAAAAAAAGTAACTATAAGAAAAATAGGGGAGGAATAATCTAAATTCACTAAGTAGCTCTCTAATTGTATTTAAGCTACATAAGAAATGGGAATTTCCAGGTGATGCTAGTGGTAAAGAACCGACCGGCCAATACAGGAGATGTAAGAGACACAGGTTTAATCCCTGGGTCAGGAAGATCCCCTGGAAGAGGGCATGGCAACCCACTCCAGTATTCTTGCCTGGGACTCCCATGGGCAGAGGAGCCTAGTGGGCTACAGTTCACAGGGTCACAAAGAGTCAGACATCACAGAAGTGACTTAGCATGCATGCACTACATAACAAATAGCCATAAGTAAAGTGAAAACTGTTTTTCATTGTTGCAAAATGAGTAGTTAGTAACTTCTTTCATTTTCCCTCAAAAAATGTATTCAAATTTAAACAAAATTGAAGGAAAAAATTTCATTCTGTAAACATACACTCCAGGTTCCATCTCCCTGAACTATTTAGTGGCGGCAAGAAGATTCTTTAAAGCCTGTGAACTCTTTCAGTTTCCAATTTGTGCTGGTGCTAGAATAGGTGGAGTACTGCAGCCATTGCCCTGATACACAGGATTGCGCAGATGTCTGCTCTGTCCCTTTCCACAGATGTGTTTGATGAGCTGGCTCAGTTAATGGTCTTTGGAACTGAGCTGTCATGTGCGAGAGATGTGCTTCTTTTGAGCTATCTCATCATTGCCTTATAAACCATGAGTGAACAGATCATTGTGAAGACCCACACTTGAAACACTCACCGTCAACAGCAAAATTCTTTATACCTTTTACTTCAACTTTCTGTTGTGTGAGAAATGTTTAAACCCAGCCTTTTGGTTGGCCCTGAGTAATTTCCAGGTAGATGGAGATCTGCTGAAACCAGTGAATTTGAATTAATGGCTAAAAATACTCCAAGTTCTGTGTTTAGTGTGTGGGGATGTCATGCCTGCAACCTCTGAGAATAACCCCAAGGAATGCCAGCCTTCATGGAGGTGAGGAAAGAGCAGAATGCTGTGGCTGGGACCTGTGGGCCTAGCACCTGCCAAGAGACCAACCAGTAAAATCTTACATCATCCAAATGCTTGCTTTGTGTCCCAGAATGGCACAAACTCCAAGAATCTAAACATGGAGAATTGAAAATACTATAGAAGGCTAGAAAGTTCTAAACTCAAACATGTATCCTATTCTATAGAAATGAAGAAAATCAAGAATTTCATAGAGATTAAGAAATTCAACTATGTAAGCATTATGAATGTGTGTGTGTATCTCCATGTGCTTTTATCTTAAAAATCCACACTTCTCACCAAGATGTAAGAGGCTAGACCCTGCTTCCCTTTCTGCATCACTGCTCACCTGCAGCTCCAGTTTATACTCCATGTTCCAGCCCTCTCAAACTTCAGTCTGTTCTTGAACTTCTGCCAAGTTTCTGGGCTTATCTTATGTGCTATGCCCCTCGCCTTCCCTGGGGGGACCTTCCACACATTCCTTTTGTCTCAGCATACTTATCACTTAGTCTTGGAAGTTGTGGGGATCCCCAGCTGCCCTCTCTGTGCTCCATGCAGCTGCCCTTGCCCGGCCAGCCCTCAGCACCCTGCATCCCTACAGGTACACTCAGGTGAGGGCAGTAAGCCTGTCAACCCTGCTCTGAGCTGTGCCCACAACATCTGGCACAGCCTCACCCTTGGCAGATGAGTGCTCAAAACTGTTTATCAAATCATTGAAGAGAAATGAACATGGAAAATGGACAGATTTTTCTGAACTAGTAAAGCAGAATGCTGGGTGATTTATTTTCTTGCTTTTTCCTATCATAAAAGAAATGTAAAACACTATTTTTAAAACTATAATCATACCATATTAAATGAATAATCATTTTTATTCTCTTTAAAATTTTATTGATAGTCTTGTTTTACATAATTGTTTTTGTTGTTTTTTAATTATTGTCATTATTATTTTCTATGAAAGTGAAAGTCACTCAGTCGTGTCTGACTCTTTGTGACCCCATGGAGTATACAGTCCATGGAATTCTCCAGGCCAGAATACTGGAGTGGGGAGCCCAACCCAGGGACTGAACCCACTTGTATATAGTTCTTCATACACTTGTTGGTTGGATAATGTATTGAGTTGATATACTATACTTTTTTAGTCCATTTAGTTTTGTGATTGTATCAGGTATACTGACTTTTCTACATTCAGTGAGGTACAGCCATTAAAGCTTTCTCGTTCTCTTTCAATCTTCATTTTCCTTTCCTGTTCTTCAGTAACATGTTGGGATGGTCCCACCACTTTGAAGTTATTTCACATTATTAAAAAATTCTATCTGGTTCAGTTTGAAACCCAGTCTCATTTCTTTTTCCTTCCTTCTCTGGCTAGATTATGACCTTTAGGATCTGTGGTCTGGAGGAGATCCATTTTGTCTTTTCACTCCTTCCAGGGGTGTTGGATGAGGAAGAGAGTCTTAAAAAGGTGAGGTAAGCTGTACTGCATACTCTTACCTGCCAGTAGTGGGCAGCAAGCAGTCCTGATCTTTTCACTGGTTACTTTGATTGGCTGCTGGGGCTCTGCTGATGTGGTTTCTTTGTGTTGCCTGATTTTTCTGAGTGTGTGTTCAGCAGCACTGTGGTCCCTCTATCACTCTCTTAGAAAGGAACAGTGGCATCCTTTTCAAGTCATGCCACTGGCTCACAACCTCCTGTCTCAGTATCGCTTCCCCTCATTTGGCTATTGGGCACCATAGCTCCTGCCTCTGCCTCAGCTCCTTCACATGGAGTCAAGTTATCTTCCATGTGCTCCAAGGGCCACAGGAAATTGCAGGGTAGAAGGCATCCTTTATGAGCACATTATAGCCTGATTCCTTCTCACTGTTGTATGAACTGCTCCAGCACGTTCCCACTCTCAGAAATCTCCAGCCAAGTTGCCAACATCAAAGTGGGTCTGAGGATAACATGACTTGGCAACTATCCAGTTGATGGGTAGATGGCAGTCTCCTCTTGCACACAGACACCTGCAGCCTCTATGAGTTATTCTTTAGAGTCCAGATTCTTGGCAAATAGGAGGAGCACTATTATGGAGAGAGGGGATGGTAAACCGTGAAGAGTGACTCCCAGTGATCCCTTCCCATTCCTTGCCCTGGGTGGTCGGGTGAGGCCTGGGGTCATGGGGGTGATGGCTGGGGTAGTGTGTTTTAACACCTGGCCCTAATTGTCTTCTGCTCATTTAAAAATGTTGGGAGGTGGACATATTCATTATCTTGATGATGACAATTGTTTCATGGATGTACACGTATGTCAAAGCTTATTAAAGTGTGTATTCATGTGCGTTTTATTATATGTCAATTATACCTCAATAAAGCTGTCCAAAAATATTGGAGCAAGTCAATGCCTGTTTGTCCTCTTGAACATTTAATTATAATACTATAAATAATACATCATGACCATCATCATGCATATAGGTGTTTTTGTTTCAATGCTTCCATAAGATAAGTTCATAGCCAGTTGAATTACTGGCTAAAAGAAAATAACCATTTTTATAGCTCTCAGTATATTCAGTATATTGCTATAATGCTTTTCCAAAGAATTGTGCCTATTTCCAATGCAACAGAAAGTGTGAAAATACTGGTTTAATAGTAACATTAGACTTGAGAGTTGTTCAGTTGCTAAGTTATTTTCGACTCTTTCAACCCCAAAGACTGCAGCATACCTGGCTCCTCTGTCCTTCTCTATCTTGTAGAGTTTGCTTAATGTTCATTGAGTCAGTGATGCTATCTAACCATCTCATCCTCTGCCATCCCCTTTTCCACTTGCCTTCAATCTTTCCCAGCATCAAGATCTCTTCCAGTGAGTCGGCTCTTCACATCAGGTGGCCAAAGTATTAGAACTTCAGCTTCAGCACCAGTCCTTCCAATTTAGGAACATTTTAATAAAAATTAACCTGAGAGTTATTTCTTATGGAAATATTCCTAGATATAAAATAGTACATTATTTTTATTTCTTAGGTTAATATAAAGGAAAATACATGTGTATATATTTCAGTTACGTTCAGTCACTCAGTCATGTCTAACTCTTTGTGACCTGCATCACGCCAGGTCTCCCTGTCCATCACCAACTCCTGGAGCTTGCTCAAACTCATGTCCATCGAGTTGGTGATGCCATCCAACCATCTCATCCTCTATTGTCCCCTTCTCCACCTTTCTTCAATCTTTCCCAGCATCAGGGTCTTTTCCAATGAGTCAGTTCTTCGCATCGAGTGGCCAAAGTATTGGATGTTGAATATTAGATATTGAATACAATGAATATTCAGGACTAATTCCTTTAGGATTGACTGATTGGATCTCCTTACTGTCCAAGGGACTCTCAAGAGTCTTCTCCAACACCACAATTCAAAAGCATCAATTCTTCAGCACTCAGCTTTCTTTGTATTCCAAATCTCATGACCATATATGACTACTGGAAAAACCAAAATTTTGACTAGACGGATCTTTGTTGGCAAAAAAAAAAAGTGTCTGCTTTTTAATATGCCATCTAGGTTGGTCATAACTTTTCTTCCAAGGAGCAAGCGTCTTTTAATTTCATGGCTGCAGTCACCATCTGCAGTGATTTTGGAGCCCCCAAAAATAAAGTCTGTCACTGTTTCCATTTTTTTCCCCATTTATTTGCCATGAAGTGATGAGACCAGATGCCATGATCTTAGTTTTCTGAATGTTGAGTTTTAGGCCAACTTTTTCACTCTCCTCTTTCGCTTTTATCAAGAGGCTCTTTAATTCTTTGCTTTCTGCCATAAGAGTGGTGTATAATTTTGCAAATTAGTTTTTCCCCTATGAGAACAGCCTGTTCTTATTCTTTATCTATTCACCTACTGGGGTTTTGATATTGTTTTATTTTGATTTCTATGAATGTTGTCATGAAGCTGTTTGTGAAATAAAACATGTTTTTTTCCAAAAGCGATGTTTATTCCCACAGTTAGAGAATTTGAGAACAAAACTGACCAGGGTGAGTGAGACTTGGTTCAGATTGTGGTCTGTCTACTGCCTCCTCTGGTTTCTGGAATAAGGGTGCAAGTTAAGTTGATTTTTCCAGGCAACCTTGTCTGCCACAAGCCACACAGTCTCCCTGCTTGTTAATATCTTGATCTCTAGTTTTCTGAAGCTGATCTTATTAGAGTTTCATATTTCCTTTCAGGGCATCAATTTTAAACTGGAAGAACAGTAGAAATAGGAAGTGGGATGAAGTAGTGGTGACAGCACGTGTGATTAAAAAAGGAATCTATGGGCAGAGTTCAGCCTCCCTATCAAGGCAGTCATAAAGTTTTATTTATAGTATTTTGAAATATCAAATAGTGTAAAAAAGATTTATGTAGACAGTATACAAATGATTTTTTTTAAATAAATATCAACACAGAGAAAGACTATAAAAGGGTGAAAAACACTGTTTATGCTTCTTTGTAAGTGGTGGTATGGGTTCATGTTTTCAACTGATTCACAGCAATAATAAATCTAAACATACACACCTCAGACATACTCCATGCTCAAAAACAAGCAAAATATCTCTGTAGACAAAAATCAAAATGGAAGTATCCAGCCATAAGTGAGGCTGAAGTAACAATCTGCTGGATTCTGACTCCAGAAATTCCCAGAGTGGGCCTGAACTTGGGTAGACAAGACCAACAGCATCCCATGTGCAAATGGACAGCATTCACTCTCACATAGTAACACCAGGGGGAAGAGTAGGGCTTCTCAGCCATGAAGGGACAGTGACTAGCTTCTATGTATTTAATTTAACATTGACAATTTATAGGAGATACTCTGTTCATAGGTCAGAGATTCAACATTGCTAATTGTTAAGGTGTCAATTATCCCTAAACTGATCCCTTGATTCAGTGAAAATCCAGTAAAAATCCAGCATCTTTTTTAGATTTTACAGTCTTTTTGTGTTTTGACCTCTCTCTGTGGCATCTTAGTTCCCCAAGCAAGAATCTTAAGAGGGGATCTTAGTTCCCCAGCCAATGATCAAACCCATGTCCCCTGCATTGGGAACATGTAGTCTTACTACTGGACCACCAAGAAAATCCCTCCAGCATACTTTTAAAAACAATACATTTTTTATATAAATGAAGAAAATACAACCAAGCAAGAATCTTAAGAGGGGATCTTAGTTTCCCAGCTAACGATCAAACCTATGTCCCCTGCTTTGGGAGCATGTAGGAGCCTGGTAGGCTGCAGTCCATGGGGTCGCTAAGAGTCGGACACGACTGAGCGACTTCACTTTCACTTTCCACTTTCCTGCACTGGAGAAGGAAATGGCAGCCCACTCCAGTGTTCTTGCCTGGAGAATCCCAGGGATGGCGGAGCCTGGTGGGCTGCCGTCTATGGGCTCACACAGAGTCGAGCACGACTGAAGCGACTTAGCAGCAGCAGCCGCAGCAGCAGCAGTCTTACTACTGGACCACTAGGAAAATCCCTCCAGCATACTTTTAAAAACAATACATTTTTTATATAAATGAAGAAAATACAACAGCATAGCAAAGTTGACAGTTGATCAAATTTATAGTTATTTTATATCATTTATATCATTATTCATGGTTTTATATTTGTAAATTTGCTTGCTTGTTAAAATTTGTAAGCCCCCAAATCAGTACTCACAGTACTTTCATGGTCATGCAAGAACAGACACAGACCAGCAAAAAATTCAAGTCACCTGAGGCACACATTCCCAACTGAAGTGCAACAAGATAATTCTTTGCCTTCTTGTTTCAATTATACTGTCAGTAGTATCCATTTGTATATGTTTAATGCCATGTTTTCTGTCTTTTTGTTCATGATTTCATTTTTAAAATGATTCTGAGCATAGTCTGAAGTGTTGTCTTTCCTAAGTGCAAGAAGGTTGTGATGGTCCTTATGATATCTCAGACATGAGATACAGTGTTGTTGGCTACCAATTCAATTTTAATGAATTGGTGATATATTAAATAAGGTGTCTTTAAACAGAAACACACGATGTGTTTTATATTGATTGGTGATGAAAATGTTGTGACCAGGAGCGCACAGGAACCTAACCCTGTATTTCCCTTGGTAAGAATGAATTGTTCAGTATTTGATGATTCGCTATTGGCAGTGTCTTTGTTGTAACTATCAAAATCTTGAGAATCAACTGTGTGCTCAAGCTGTGTATGTGTTTGTGCATGTGCCCATATGTACACACAGTGCATAGACAGTAAGCATATAGAAATATACTTACTGAAAGTCTGGAAAGGCAAACAAAGTAAACAGAAATACTTCCTGCTTGTCAGAGTGGCAAGCAGTTTATATTCTGACAAACTGTTTTCAAGACCAGAGGAAATAGCAACTTTCATGCACTTCAGTGATAGTTTAAATTGGTAAAAACACTTCAGAGTGCAGTTTGACAAAATCTAATCAAGTTGAAAACTTATATTTTCTTTGGCTCAGCAATTCTACTTCTGAATGCATAGCTTAGAAAAACTCATATGGGGTACTGGTTTTAGTCATTTTAGTAGGCTAACATCTATTTTTTTAATTGAGATATGATAATTGCTATTGCTAAGTCACTTCAGTTGTGTCCGACTCTGTGCGACCAAATAGATGGCAACCCACCAGGCTCCCCCGTCCCTGGGATTCTCAAGGCAAGAACACTGGATTGGGTTGCCATTTCCTTCTCCAATGCATGAAAGCGAAAGTGAAAGTGAAGTCACTCAGTCATGTCCAACTTAGCGACCCCATGGACTGCAGCCTACGAGGCTCCTCCATCCATGGGATTTTCCAGGCAAGAGTAATGGAGTGGGGTGCCATTGAAAGGATGTCACTAAATAACCTTGACTATTATTCCCAGGTGGCGCTAGTGGTAAAGAACCTTCCTGCCAGTGCAGGCCATGTGAATTCTATCCTTGGGTGGTGAAGATGCCCTGGATGAGGACATGGCAATCTACTCCAGTATTCTTGTCAGAAAAATCCCATGGATAGAGGAGCCTGATGGGCTACAGTTCATAGAGTTGCAAAGAGTCGGACACAACTAAAGCAACTTAGCGTGCACACACACAAAAACATCACTAAATAATCTTATCTATTATACTCATTGGTGTATCTAACACTACTTGAAGTAAAAGTAAGCACTGTTCCTGGGGAATCACCTGTGGAAGCAGGTATGTATGTATGTGTAAGACCATGTTAGTAACATGATATGATGGTTCTGATTGTGTCACGTTTTCAGTTTCAAGGCCATTTGTATAGTACATTTTTCACATGAATCCTTTATAACCCTTCTAATACTGGGATCTGTCTTAGGGAGTCTTGGAACTAATATACATATTAGATTATCTTAGTTTAGAGAAAGATCTAAAATACAACTTTTGAATTAGCATATACAGTCTTTAAAAATGTAATACAAACTAATATATCTAATATATATGCAAAATATATTAATAAAAAACATGTATATCTAAAATTTTTTATAAACTATTGTTGATTTACAATGTTGGACTAATTTCTGCTGAACAGCAGAGTGATTCAGTTATACATGTATATATGTTCTTTTCCATAGTGGTTTATCAGAGGATGTTAGTAATAGTTCCCTGTGCTATTCAGTAGGACCTTGTTGTTTATCCATCCTGTATGTCATAGTTTGCATCTGCTAATCCTAAACTCCCAGTCCCTCCCTTCCCCATCTCCCCTCCTCCTTGGAAACCACAGGTTTGTTCTCTATGTCTGTGAGTCTGTTTTGTAAATAAGTTATTTATATCATCTTTCTGGATTCCACAGATAAGTGGCATCATATGATATTTATCTTTCTCTTTTTGACTTACTTCACTTAGTATTGTAATTTCTAGGTCCATCCATGTTGCTGCAAATGGTATTATTTCATTCTTTCTATAGCTAAGCAGTATTCCATTATATGCATGTACCACATCTTATTCATCAATTCATCTAGCAGTGGACAGTTAGTTTGTTTCCATGTCCTGGTTATTGTGACTAGTGCTGCTTTGAAAACAGAGATGCATATACCTCTATAGTTTTGTCTGGTATATGCCTGAGAGTGAGATTGCTGGATCCTACCACATGCGTATTTTAACCCTAGCTTAAGAAATAGGATATTAGCAATATCTGCCAAGCCCTCTGTGTACTAACACTCATCCATCCCCTGTTTCCTTGAACCCTGGGATAATCATTACCTGATAGTTGTAGGAAGATTTTTAACTATTGATTTAATTACTTTAATAGGCATAGGATTTTTCAGGTATTCTTTTCTCTTTTTGGTTCAAATTCAGTAAGATATATTCTAGGAATTTGTCCATTTCATATGTTTTCAATTTTAATAGCAAAAGATGTTAATAATTTTCTCTCATAAGCTTAAATATCTGTATCCTTCCTCCATTTATTCTATTGCTTCTGTCACTTTTTTTCTTAATATGTGTTTTCTGAAGGTTGTCTATTAGTCTTTCCAAAAGTACTAATTTGACTTTATCATTCCTTTATGTTAATGTGTTTTATTTCCCAATTCAGTAACTTCTGCCTTTATCTTTATTATTTTACTTTTTCCTTTCTTCTACAATGTTTTTCCTTTTAAAATATTTCCTACATTGGATACTGGGCTTCCCAGGTGGCACAGTGGTAAAGAATCTGCCTGCCAATGGAGGAGATGCAGGTTCAATCCCTGGGTTGGTAAGATTCCCTGGAGAAGGAAATGGCAACCCACTCTAGTATTCTTGCCTGGGAAATCCCATGGACAGAGGGGCCTGGCAGGCTACAGTCCATGCGGTTGCAAAAAGTTGGCCATGACTGAGCGACTAAGCATGCAGGTTAGATAGTCTTTAATTTTCAGCCTTCTATCATAAACATTTATCTTTTAAGTGGTGCTTTAGTTTGCTCCCACTAAATATGCTTTCACATTTCCAAGCACATTGGCATTTGTAGATATATTTTGATACCTGATTTCCACCTTAAAGTGATTCTATGGATGCCACTACTTTGAAATTTCTTGAAACTTACTTTATGAACTACTATGAAGCAAATTTGTGTAAATGTCTCAGTGAATTCCTCTACTATTGAATGTAGGATTTGAAATATGTCCCATAAAACAAGTATTAGTTATATATATGGGTCAAATCTCAAATATACTTGCTAAATTTTTGTCTAATTTATCAATTATTGTGAGGTATGTTAGAATTTCTCACTATCCTGATTGATTTATCAATTTATCTTTATATGTGTAGAAATTTTTATTTCTGAATATTGAAGCTATATTTTTTCCAAAATACTAGACATTTTTAGAGTTTTAGGTTTATAGAAAATTGAGCAGAATTTATAGAGTTGTGTTGAACCTTCTTTTTCTCTTTCCCTTGCTCACAGGTTCCCATATTATTAATATCTTGCATTTTATCCCCATATTATTATTAATAATATCTTACACTAGTGTGGTACACCTTTTACAATTAATGAGTTGATATTGATGCATCAAATTAACTGAAGTCCACAGTCTACTTTAGGGTTCACTCTGTCTATGGGTTCTATAGGTTTTGGCAAATGTATAATGTCATGTATCTGCCATCACAGTATCATTTATAGTGGCTTCACTGCCCTAAAAATCCCCTGTGTTATACCTATTCATTCCTTCTCCCCAAACGCTTAGCACCCATTTTTTTTCCCTGTCTCTATAGTATTGCCCTTTCCAGAATGTTATAATGGAGGCATACAGTATGTAGCCTTTTCAGACTCACTCCTTTTACTCAGCAATATGCATTTTTTCCTTCATGTTTTTTGTGACTTGATAGCTCATTTCTTTTTATCACTAAATAATACTCCATTGTCTAGATATGCAACCATTTGTTTATCCATTTATCTTTTGAAGGACATCTTGGTTGCTTTCAGATTTTGGCAAGTTTGAAAAAAAAACTGCCATAAACATTTGAGTACAAATTTTTGTGTAGACAGAAGCTTTCAATCTTTTCGGGTAAACATCTAAATTTTAATGTAGTCCAACTTAACTTTTTCCATAAGTTCTGCTAGATCACAAGATAAGATCACATTTAACATTGTAAGAAACTGCCAAACTGTCTTGCAAAGTGACTGTGCCCACTTTGCATTCTTACTAGCAATGAATGAAAGTTCCTGTTTCTTCATGTCCTTGCCAATATTTAACATTGTCAGTGTTTTGAATTTCAGCCATTCTAATAAATGTAGTAATATCTCATTGTTTAAATTTTCAGTCCTCTAATGACATATGATTTTGAACATCTTTTCACATGGTTATTTGCTACCTGTATGTCTTTAGTAAGTTATCTGTATAGATATTTTATCCATTTTAAATTGGGTTTTTTGTTTTCTTATTATTGAGTTTTAAGAGTTCTTTGTATAGTTTTGAGAAAAGCCCTTTATCAGATATGTATTTTGGATATAGTTTCTCCCAGTCTATGGCTTATCTCTTTATTTAACAGTGTTTTTTGTAGCACAAATATTTTAAATTTTAATGTATTCCAACTTAACTTTCACCATAAACCCTGCTTTTGGTGGTATATCTAAAAAGTCACCACCAGACCCAAGGTCACCTATATTTTCTCTTCCGTTATCTTCTGCAAGTTTGATAACTTTGCATTTCCATTTAGGTCTATGATTCACTATGAGTTAATTTTTATGAAAGGTATAAAGTCAGTGTCTAGATTCTATTTTCTTCCCTTTTTTTTTTTTTCTTTTGCTTTTTTTTGGCATGTGGCTGGCTGGTTGTTTCAGCATCATTTGTTGAAAAGATTATTCTTTCTCTATTAGATTGCCTTTCCTACTTTGTCAAAGATAAGTTTAATGTATTTATGTGGGTCTATTTCTAGGCTCTTTGTTGTGTTCCATTGATGTATTTGTCTTTTTTTTTTTTTTTTTTGCCAATCCCATATGGCCTTGATTACTGTAACTTTATAGTAAGTCTTGAAGTTAAGTAATGTCAGTCCACCAATTCTGTTTTCTCCTTCAACATTCCGGGCCTTTACTTGCAAACTTTAGAATCAACTTGTAAACATCTACAAAATAACTTTCTGAGATTCTGACTAGGATTGCACTGAATCTATAGGTCAATTTGGGAAAAACTGACCTCTTAATAATACCAAGTCTTCCTATTCATGAACATGGGACATCTTTCCATTTAATGAGATTCCATCAAAGTTTTGTAATTTGCCTCATATAGATCTTGTGAATATTTTGTTATATTCATTCCTGTTATATTTTTTAATCCAAAAAATATTTATTTTTGATACTAATGTAAATGATAGCGTTTTTAATTTCAAATTCCAATTATTCATTTATTCATTGCTGATATATAGGAAAGCAATTGACTTTCAGTCTTCCCTTGTGGCTCAGATGGTAAAGTGTCTACCTACAATGTGGGAGACCCAGGTTTGATCCCTGGGTCGGGAAGATGCCCTGGAGAAGGAAATGGCAATCCACTCCAGTACCCTTGCCTGGAAAATCCCATGGACGGAGGAGCCTGGTAGGCTACAGTCCATGGGTTCGCTACGAGTCGGACATGACTGGGCGACTTTGCTATGCTATGCTAATTAACTTTCATATACTAACCTTGTATCCTAAAACTTTGCTATAATTTCTTATTAACTCCAGAAGGGTTTTTTGTTTGTTTTGAAGATTTTTTTGTGATCAATTCTTTGAGATGTCTCTCTTTTCTCTTTGTTTGAATAAAGTTTCACAACCGTTCTGTCTTTTTGGTGAACTGAAAGTTTTTTCCAAAGCTTGATCTTTAGCCTGAAATATGCTTTTCAGTATTTTGGTTTTCAACTTTTCTGAGCCTTTATGTTTTAGATTTGTCATTTGAAAACAGACATAGCATTTTTGTGTGTTTGTGTGTGTGAGCACACTTACCAAATATGACAATGTTTGTACTTTAACTGATTTATATTTATTGCAGTTAAATTCTAATTTAATTCCATTCGGTCATCAGGCGTACCTTAAATGGCATTAATTCTTCCAAATTTATTGATAGTAGTTTTATAGTCTATCTTTATAATGTTCTTGTATACTGGAAAAGAATGTGTATTATGTTGTTTTGGGGTGGAGTGTTCTATAAATGTCAATTAACTATTGAAATCTCTAAGTATAATTGTGATTCTTTCTGTTTCTCATTGTAGCTTTATCAGTTTCACTGCATGCATTTTGAAGTTCTATTATTAGGTGCATAAATGTTAAGAATTATGTCCTCCAGTGAACTGACATCTTTATGATGATGAGATGACCATCATTCTTTGCTCTGAAATCTCCTTCATCTGATATTAATAGTCACTCGAGACTTCTTTTGGTTAGTATCAGTGTGTCACATTTTTCCATCCTTTTACTTTTAACCTATGTATCTTTTTAAAAATTGAAATATAGTTGATATACAATATTGTATGTTATAGGGAAATGACATAGTGATTCACAATTTTTAAAGGTTACACTCTTTTTAGAGTTATTATAAAATACTAGCTTGTATTTCCTGTCATACAATGCATGCTTAGAGCTTATTTTATACCTAATAGTTTGAACCTCTCAATCCCCTATCCCTGTATTGCCCTTTGCCCTGCTCTCTCCCCACTGGTAACCACCAGTTTGTTTTCTATATCTGTGAGTCTACTTCTTTTTTGTCTTAGTCACTAGTTTGTTGTATTTTTTAGATCCACATAAAAGCAATATCACACAATATTCATCGTTCTCTATTTGTGTCTTTATATTTAGACACACTTCTTGTGACAGCTTACACTACAGTCTTGCTTTGTTATTCAGTCTGACAACCTATGTCTTTTAATTGGGGTGTTCCAATCATTTACATTTAATGTGGTTATTAATATAATTTTAGGTTTAAATCTATCACCTTGCTATTTGTTTCTCTTTGTCCCATTTGTCCTTTTCCCCTTCATCTCTATCTGACTCTTTTTGGGTTGAGTATTACTTATTAATGATTCCCTTTTATCTCCTTTGTTGTCTTATTAGCTATAAAGGTTCATGCTATGCATCATTAACTTATCTCAGTCAACATTCAAATGATATAATACTTCATGTAAAGTATAAGAACTTTGCAGTAGTGTACTAGTTTCTTTCTCTTTGGTTTTTGTGCTGTTGTTATATACTTTAGTTTTACACATAACATAAACTCCATAATATATTGTAATCAGTTTTCTTTTAATAATAAATTGCCTTTAAAGAATTTTAAATAAGAAAAAGTACATATTAACCCACAAATTGAAAATTTTTTGTGTGTAGATACGTATTTCCATGTAGTATTTTCCTTCTGTCTAACAGACTTTCTTTAACATTTCTTATAGTGCAAGTCTGCTGGTGATGAATTCTTTAAGACTTTGTATGTCAGAAAAAATTTTTATGTTGCCTTCAGTTTTAAAAGATATTCTTACTGAGTACAAGCTTACATGTTGGCCCTTTAGGGTAGTTTGCTGGTTTGTATACATAGATCCATGTTCTCCTGAATACTCGAGAGGATCCCTGTGTAGCTGTTTCCTCCGTGGTACTCTGTCCTGCAAACTCTAGCTGCCTTTATTTACCCTGTCTCCCAACTCTTCATAAATTCAGGGAGTCTGTTGGGCTCTGCCTGTATTTCTTTCTGTGACCCTGCCTGGGAACTTTGAAGGCAGTAAGCTGGGAAAATCATATGGCTTATCTCATTTGTTTCTCATCTCTCAAGCATTATTCTCTTTAATTCCCAGCTAGCCACTGTCTTAAAAACCACTGTCTCTTTTATTTCATACAATATTTTGGTTGTTTCAGATGAGAGGATAAATTTGGCCCCTATTCTTTCATCTTGACAGCTCACTTCCACTTTGGTTAATGAATGATATATTTGGAATTTTTTTTCCTACTCTTTTACTTTATGCTTTGTATTTATCCCGAATTTTCTATGTTTTTCCCTGTGTATTTCCCCCTCCTTCTTAAGACAGTAATCAGACATTCCATTTGTTGGGTGCTTATGATTTGCCAGACTCCGGGCTATGTACTTTGCATAAACTTCCTCACTGAATACTCACAATGATCTAAAGAGGTAGCTATTATTCATATGCTTCTTTTACATATGAGGAACTTGAGATCTTATAATGACCTCTCCCAAGGTTATATATTGGAGTTTGAATCCAAGTCTTTCTGTAACATCTGTGCTTTTTTCTATACGGTACTGTCCTTTTACCAGCTAAAAAGCTAGTGTGACTATATCCAAAGTATGCTAATTTATGAGTGTGTTGTGGTCAGCAATTTGGTTGTCACACTGGCCTTTATGTTTGTTGTCTGTGGAGCTAATCCAGAGTAAGTTCTGTCTTCTGTTGTCAAATAATTTGATATTGGTAGAGTAAGTTATGATGTTAATAATATGAAAATACTGCAAACAGTTAACTACAAGATGCCTTTAGGAATGAGCCTATTGGTTTGGGGAGAGTGGACTATAATAATAACTTATTTAAAGGTATCATTTTCTCTCTCTTTGTACAGAAAGCTAATACAAGATGTCCTATAGAAATTATCCCTCTGAATTTTGATTGTTCATTATCTAGTTCTTTGAAGGCTTATTCTGACTTGACAGTCCTTGCTCTGGAGCTTAACACAAGCCTAGAAGATACTAGAGAGCAAATGAATAAACATGTTTTCAAGAGGCTCTGCTCTTTCAACACTAAGCCTTTACAGTTTGCAATAGTGCCCACATCCTCCACAGGTGAAGAGCAGCCAGAGTCCACACTCTAGGAATTCTCCTGGCCACTGCATGAACTGCTCTTTGTAATTGTTTTGATTGCAGAGCACTTAAGCCTTTTAGGAGTATCCTCTTTCAGCCCTGCCACATCTACCAGTCAAGCTGCACAAGATTTTAATAGGAATTTCTGACTTCATGCCTTGAAGAATCACTTCAAGGTGATCCTTGAGTGAACCCAAGGCTGGTAATATGACAAAACAGTAATCCATGAAAGGTAAAGACAATGAAATTCCTGGAAACCATCAGTACAATGGCATGGTATGTCATGTACCTCACTGCTGAGTGTGTTCAGATCTTTTAATTTTATGATATACTTAACAAAAAGCACCTTTCAGAGCAAGGGAAAAGTAGAAAGTTCTGAAGCCTTTCAAGTGTTTTAAGTCACTGCCGTGCATTGTATTGGGTAAGCATAGTCTTGCAGACAAAGATGGAAACACATAGCAAGCCCAAAGGCATAAGTCTGCTTTCTACTAGAGCTGTCATGAGAACAAATGGGAGAATCAGGAAGTCTGTTTCACATGGTGAAACTTATGCCAGAAAATCAGATTTAATCCATTTATTCCAGGTTCACAAATGGCATGTTAAGACATTTGCTATAGGGAATGGATTTGGGATTTGAAATATCTCTCTCTGAAGAAGTCACAGTTTTCCAAGAAGGATTATTGTTAAGAACTCCAACACATCATGCTTCTCACTGTAAAGATGAGCATTGAAACTTGCAGACTCTGTATTCTTCCAGAAACCAGGGACATAAATGAGGAGAAAATGTACTTCTGCATTCAATAAGCATTTATGGAAGTCCTAATGTGTGTCACGAATTGTGATAGGTGTTAGGAATGAGAATGGGATTGAGGAAGATACAAATATTATCTAAGGCTTGAAGTGAGATGTGTAAAAATGTGTGTATGGTGACTGAATGGTGCACATGGGTGCAGAAGTCTGCAACACTGCTTGGAAGAGTAACAAGGCTTTGCAGAGGTAAGGGTTGATGTGAGCTGCAAGGATGCTGCAAGGATTTTCTGGGGAGAGAGGAAAATCTGGGAAGAAGCAGCAGCATATCTAAAGGCATGGAGACCTGAAAAGAACTCACAGCTCTGCAAGAGTTGGTGAGCAAATCTGGCCACCTGTGCTTAAGACTAACTGGAGGAAACCCAAGAGAATATTGAGGTGAGGTTGGGAAGAAAATTGTCTGCTGTACAAAGGAAATTGTACATTATGCTGTCGGTTTAACATCAGGGAATAGCCAGCTCAGATTTGTGTTTGGGAATGTAACTGGAGGTAGGTTGGAAGGTAAATGGAAGTGAAAAAGGGAGTAGAGTACAGACATTAGGAATGCGTGAGTACTGAGGTGGAAGATGGTGTGTGCTGGACTCTGGTCTGGCTTGTGTTTGGGTCTTTGCTGCTGTTTGATAGTGCTGTTTGCCCAAGGACATGGCCTTCATCTTCACTCACCTGGTGCCATGATTGGAGGTTGTTCTGGTTCTTCTCCCACCTTTTATGCATGTAAGCATAACCAATATGTGAATCAAAACAGAAGTACTTAGCAATGGAGAAACTACATGGAATAAAGGCAAGTGAACAAAAAATTCATTTAAACTTAGAACCAAAACTTTAAAATCTTGGAGTCATGGAGTTATTCCCCAATCTTGAAATTTGAATATAGAATAGAATGTAAAGGTTAAAAATCTTAATGGATTAAAAAAATAAACTGATAATAATAAATGAAAATTAGGAGGTGGGGATAAGTTCTACTTACCTTTCATAGCAAGAATTAGCTAATATTGTCTGAAATTGAAATATAAAGCTAAATATATGTAGATAAGACTCCAATCTTTAAATGTCTTCTCGTAATCTTATTTTCTTAACCCTAGAGAGTCTCTAAAGACCTATAGTTTCTTTAGTTTCATTTTTTTCATGATTAGAATCAAGTAAAATATAATTTAATACAGTTACTTGTAGAAATAATCGCACACTTTTTTCTGTCTTCTGCCTATGTGTCATCCAACTCCAGCTAGATGTGTATGTTTGTTGAGAGGCATTTGAAATCCTTTTCATCCAATATTAATACTTTCTTTCCTGAGTAGTGAAGATGATTTTATTATTTGTGCTTTTCTATATTGACTGATTTTTAAATAGCAAGCAAATATTTTCATAAAAACAATAATATTGTTGCAAAAATTGTAAAAGGAAGAGAAAGGAAGGAAGAAGGAAAAAAAAAACAGTACTTTTTGACCAGTTATTCTGAGGCACCTGGCAGACATGTGTTGGGGTATGAGAGTCCAAGGTATATTTTTTAAGTGTCAGCTTTACTTCTCTAGCCCTCAGTGTCCTCATCTGTAAATGCGGTGAGTAGTAGGACCTACTTCTGAAGCCTCTTGGAAGGAGCAAGTGAGAGAATGCCTGTGAGCTGCGTAGCACAGTATCTGGCTCTTAATAAATTTAATATATATTAACTTAAAAAGGGGATAAAATCATGCAGTGTTTGGAATTCAAAGGAACTTTAGAGGTTTACTTTTAGCTTTTTACCCATAAAAAACTGAAGCCCCAAGAGGTTTACCCAGGATCACATGGATAGTTCATGTCAGAACCTTTGTCTTCTGTAGGCCAGATCCTTGCATAGCCTGCGCTCTTTGTACATCCTTTAGGAATGAGAAGAGAGACATATAACATACAACCACCAAGTGCTTGGGCTAATACTCAAATACTTTTCAGTGTTCTCAGAGCCCACACCAATATATTCATCATAGAAGGAAGTGCCAGTATGCCCACTAGGCTAGGGAGAACACAGCTTGCAATTAAAACTTTGCCCCAGAAAATTCCAGAGTGCATCACAGGTGAGTGGTTAACTAAAAGGTAACTGTATTTGGCCCTTTTATCATCATCCAGCAAGAGTTATTTTTGTTTTCTTATTTATCTTCTGCCTTGAGATGATAGGCTGAATAGCTGGTTCCCAGTTGTTCTATTAATTAAACTTATTTCCATTCCTATTTTGTGGCAATAAACATGGGCATCAAGATAGAACCTGCCACTCAAATTCTTTTCTGAGTTGTTGGGAAAAGCCTATTCCACCATTTATATTAATGAGAGGGTGGGTGTCAAATTAGGAGACCTCCTCGCTGTTATTTCACGTGTCATTTATACAAATTAATGAATATCAGTGATTCGTAGAATGGATGAGGTTTTGCAAATGATGGCAAAGAAATGCGAAAAGCAGAAGAGCGTTTCATGAGCAATTTTAACTAAATATATGACATCAAAAAACAGCCTCCCAAGGAGAGATGAGATTGAGTGTCACTGTGAAATTTTATGGAAAAAAATTATCTGGAGTTGCCAGCTTCAAAGCCAGAGCAGCAATGTTACCATTTCCTGGTGATTTTCTGTACAATGGAGCAATTAGACAAGTATAAACTGGGCTGGGTTAACACAGTATTCTAAGTAATAGACCCAGACCGTCCAGCTGCCTAAATTGATTAATGGTATGCAAATGGAATTTACAGACTAGAGTCATCCATTTTCTTCCTCCAGGCTGTCTGTCTTCCTAACCTCACTTCTTGCTTTAACTAAAATGAAGAGAAACTATTAAAAGCATGAGTTAGGCAGTAAATTACTTTCTCTTATTCGGTCTCAGCTTTCTGAGCTATGATTCAAGCCATCAAAAGTCTATCTCTAGCCTATAGAGAACTGACATATTCATTGTAGCGTGTCACTCCTCAAACTCTGCTGCCATCATTTCAACTAACCTTAATTTAAAATACCGTCTGCATCAGCTAGAACCCCTAACAAATGGAGCGCCTCATCACCATACTAATTGAACGAAAAATGTGCCATGATTTAAATACCTATTGCTTCTTCATTTCCCCAGTCTTTGGCTTCCATTTTGCTAGGCATGAAGTTGGTGATTAAATCCAATGCATAATTATTAGCAACAGAAGAACTGTTGTCTCATCTTGCAGTTTCCTGACCAGGTGCAAGCTCTCCGCTCTTTACTGAGCATGTCTGTCAGTCTTATGAACAATCCCGGCAGAATAAGTGACTGATTTCCTCTTTATAATCACAGAGGCGCTTTACAGTAAATTGTCACACTAGACCTCTACTGCTGAATGGCATAATGAACGTTTCAGTGTGATGAGAAGTTTATGTATTGAAAAGGGGTGTCACGGTTAGAACTAGGACACTGACGTCTTTTATCAATATACCTACCCCAGTTGCCTCCCACTACATTGGCCTCTGTTGCTTTTGACAGTTGTGTAAAATGAGGAAAGGATTACAAAGCAGGGTGTACAAAACTTGTTTACAAGTTCTGGCTTTGAGTGAAAGTAAAAAAGAGTCTTGCGTGGGCCTGCAGTCCTGTGTATAGGAGGGGAGTTGTGATGGAGACTGATTTACAAGGAAGAAGGAGTACAGGATGTGTTTGGAATTTGGAAAAAGAACACTTTAAAAGCACATTTCAGAGCCAAACAAAATGAGCATGGTTTACTTTGGATTTGAGCTATTTGA
Source organism: Capra hircus (assembly GCF_001704415.2). Classification (NCBI taxonomy): domain Eukaryota; kingdom Metazoa; phylum Chordata; class Mammalia; order Artiodactyla; family Bovidae; genus Capra; species Capra hircus. The sequence goes on from NC_030811.1 coordinate 48,517,037, forward strand.
ATTTTCAGCATCCAAACAGCTGTATTTGTCAGCCAAGTTATCAGAGAAGATAACCTGTTTGAGTATGATGAAAGATACATTTGAAGTGCTTGTCTTCCTCTACCTCTCATTAGAATCAAAAGTTGTAGCTAGTTCCTCTCACTTCTCCAAAAATAGAAGCCCTGTGTTATGAAAGTCTCACATTTTGGAACTTAGAACCCAGATATCTTCAGATGTGATATAGACTCTGCTAGTATATTCCAAGTGCTGGCTTTTGCCCGTAACAAGGATGATGTACTCCTTGAAGTGTACTTTCCATTACATCTTTCTCTTTCAAAAGGCTTAGCCTTACTGATAATCATTTATGTTGACATTAAATTAAAATGTGGAAATCTTCTCAAGCCCAAATACTGACTAGGCAAAGTTTATGCTCCCTTTCTCAGACCTCTGTGCATATCCAAGGATTTTGAGGGTAAATTCATTCTCTATTCCTAAAATGTATTATGCTCTTTCTTCTGAACTGTGAGATAACTCTAATCTGAAGATATGAAAAAATATATATAGAGAGAGTTATATAAACACATATACACACAAAGAACTTTGCTTTTCTAATTTACATTTTAGAAATTTAAGTCCTTGACAACTTAAACATAAGTAAGCTAAACCTCTGTTGACTGATTTTTTGGCTATTTTAACTACTAGAAGTAATTTTGTCACCCAGAGAAGTATTGAATGTTCACAGAAGAGTAGATCATTGCTGGGTGATTTTTGAGTAAATCTCCTAAATGAGAATTCAGATACATTAAGCTACGGATTCCCATACCCTGCCCCCCAAAAGTTTGATATAATATTTTTAATGTCACATCTATATCCATTCGAACTTTGAAAAACTACCCTTCTGTGTCAAACTCAAAGGCAATGGTGTATTAAATGCCAGAGAACTGGGTATAAAGATGAGAGAGTACTGATTTGACCATTCATTCAACACATTCGTTAATCATCTGTGGAAGGAGGTGTCATGACTTCAGGGTTCTTTTCAACTTTAAAAATCCCATGAACTGATTCTCTTAGTGCTTTGCAGATAGATAATACAAGATGCCTGCCCTCAGTATGCTTAGAATCTGCTTGCTAATCACATATTGGAAAATATCACCAGGATAATAAATTTCACTGGCACACAAATATTAATTTTAACTTGGAAATGGCAATACAATGGCTGACAAATACCTGTTAATACAGAAAAACGATTTACTACAAGGCAGGCTTAAACCAAGGAGAATATATTCTTGTGTGATTATGTACAACTTCTGCGGCAAAGAATATTATATATTCTTTTATTTTAAATGAATGTACTCCTTGTTATGGGAAAAGCAATGTTTTCAAGGATGATCTTAAACTCAGCAGTGTATAGCATTAGACCTCACTGTAGATTCTCAGAAATTATTGGAAACAGTGATTGGTAAATATTTAATAAAGGAAGGGGGAAAGATATGATTAAAACAGTGGCTCACTGAATGTGTGTTTTAAATAGAGTATAGAGTATATTGTGAATATTTGTGCCTTGATATGTGCTAAGGTATAAAAAGACGCTTACTCCTTGGAAGGAAAGTTATAACCAACCTAGATAGCATATTAAAAAGCAGAAACATTTCTTTGCCAACAAAGGTCTGTCTAGTCAAGGCTATAGTTTTTCCAGTGGTCATGTATGGATGTGAGAATTGGACTGTGAAGAAAGTTGAGCACCGAAGAATTGATGCTTTTGAACTGTGGTTTTGGAGAAGACTGTTGAGAGTCCCTTGGACTGCAAGGAGATCCAGCCAGTCCATCCTATAGGAGATCAGTCCTGGGTGTTCATTGGAAAAACTGACGTTGAAGCTGAAACTCCAGTACTTTGACCACCTCATGCGAAAAGCTGACTCATTGGAAAAGACCCTGACGCTGGGAGGAATTGGGGGCAGAGGAGAAGGGACGACAGAGGATGAGATGGCTGGAGGGCATCACTGACTCGATGGACATGAGTTTGTGTAAACTCCGGGAGTTGGTGATGGACAGGGAGGCCTGGTGTACCACGATTCATGGGGTTGCAAAGAGTTGGACACAACTGAGCGACTGAACTGAAACTGAGTACAAATAGACGATTTGGAGGTTTTTAAATCAACCCTAACATGATAAATCTTATGAGCCTTGTTGATATCTGCCTCCATTGTTGTTGCTGTTGTTCAGTCACTAAGTCATGTCTTGTTTCTTTGCGACCCCATGGACTGCAGCATGCCAGGCTCCTATGTCCTCCATTATGGTGGTACAAAAGTCATTTCATGACATATTACATGATAACAAATAATTTGACCCATGTTTACACTATGAAAAGAAGGAAATGTTCTGGCCAGTTGCTGAGGGTAATCGCCCTCTGAGGAGACACCACCCCTAATCCATCCATCAACCATCAGTAGTATGAGCCAGAGAAGTGGAGAATTTTCCACTTGACCTTTAGATTTGAGTCAGTTCTAATTGGTCACTCAAAGCAGCATCACTTTTCAGATGGTTGCCACAGGGCAGTGGCCCTAATTTCCCCAACTGAGTGGTTCCCTCTTCCTCTTCCAGTGGTCTGGACCTTAGTGTTCCTACAGGGTTCAGGCTTTGCCCACTCTATGCTGTTCTCACAGGGTTGGATCTGCTGTGTCCCATTCCTGGCTCTGCCTGCCCTCCTCAGGGCCAGTGGTGGTCAGATACAGACCCCTGAGATCTCTCCCCTTCTGGTTTCCTCCAGAGGTCTTACAGCATTGACTCACTGCATTCCCTTTCTCAGAATCACAGCATGGTAGTGTAGATGTACGTCAGAGAATCCAGGAGCAGCTAGCACATAGGTCATGAGAACAGGGAGGGACTGCAGACTAGGCTGAGACACAATGCACCAACAAAGCTCAACTTTTGTGAAAGGATGAGTGCTTATAGTCTATCATGGCTCTGGTTGTTTATATTGAAGGGTGAATGCAAGCTTCTTTAAAAGAGCAAAGATTCATTACTTTACTCCCACTGCATGTAATAAATCTTTGTGAAAGAGACAAGCCTTGAAAGAGTGAAAGAGAGAGAAAAGGGAAACCAATTTCTTAGGCATAGGTGGTATATATAGAACAGTAAGGAATACCTTGCCTTACCTTTGGGTGGGTAGGGGTCCTTTTGCTGACTTTCCCCAAGGACACAGAATTGACAAGAACTAGAATTGCCTTAGGGAGCAACCCCCTCCCAGACTCTCAGATCATACTGTTTCCTTATGAAACCAATAGGAACTAGGTTTTGGAACAGGCAAAACTGATAATGATAGAAACCTACTCATTCATTCAACAATAAATAACCCTATCTGTGCTAAGATCCACTTCTAAGGTCTAGGAATACAGGAATGAAACAAACATCTTCTGTTTTATATTAGGCCTGTCACTAAGCAATGACATGAATAATAGTATTAGGCACTACCAAGTACCAAGAACAAAAATCAAGCAGGTGAGGAGAGGAACATTGTGTGGGCATTATTTTAGATAGCAGGGAAGCCCTCTCTGAGGAGGTGACATTTGATCAGAGGCCAGAATAAAATGAGGGAGTAAAGCCATATGAAGACTTGGGAATAGGAGTGCCAAGCCGAGGCCCCAAGGCAGGACTGTGCTTGGCATTTAACAAACATCAGGGAGGCCAGTGTGGCTGGGTAAGACTGGATCAGGGAGTGAGAATAAAGAAGAAGATTGGAGAGTTCCAGGGACCAGTCTCCAAGGCTTTGGCTTTCATTTAAATGTGACAGGAACCATTGGAAGATTTTGAGCAAAAAGGCGATAAGATGTGATTTACTTTTGAAAAAAGATCAGCCTGGTTTTAGTGTGATTAATAGACTATAAGGGGTAGGAGTATGAGCACAGAGAACTTGTAGGTAGTTCAGGAGAAAAACAACAGTAGCTTCATATGACGCACGCCTCACATTGGCTCAGCCAGAACCAATTCTCGATCTCGTCTCCCTTTCCTTTTTCTACCAGAAGAGATGAAAAGCCAAATGCTTGATGTCCTAGAAGCCCTTGCAGCTCTCAGTTGTTCTGACCAATGAGAAAGAAATGGTAGTCTGCTAAGAAAACTTCAGGGAAAAATCTGTTTTCTTGGCAAGAAGGGCAATTGATTTGGCTGACATGGTTTTCCTGTCCTGTTCTCTTTATGTTATCCGCTTCTTCCTGCCTGGAATGTGGACATGGTGCGTAGAAGTGCAGTAGTCAGTCTGTGACCATGAGGCAACAAGACAAGAATGAAAGAGCAGAAGACGAGAAAGAGCCTGTGTCCTCTGTGACATCATTAGACCACTGAGCCAACCTTGGACTGCATACCTCTGGATACTCTAGACAAGAACCTAATAATGAGCCTCTAAGGACAGTGTTCAGCAAACTTTCTGTACAGGGTCAAATAGTAAATATTTTAGGCTTGGTGATCTAGATAGTTTCAGTCTCAACTACTCAGTCCTATTGTAGACATGGACAGTATGTAAAAGAATGACAATGATTTCACTCCAATGAAACTTTATCAAAATTTAGATGGTAGGCAAGATTTGTCCTGGGGGGCGGGAGAGGGGCATACTTTGCTGATCCCTGACTTAAGCTACTGCAGTTGAGTGTTCCATGACTTTCAACTTCAGCCATTCTTAATTGATACACATCAATCAGGGTGGCAGGCACCTATGGAGGTGGCAAGAGGTGATTGATTCAGAATACATTTATTGTTGAGGAAGACACCAAGTTTGGGGGCTTGAAAAACTTAATTGAACAGTTGTGATATTTATTGAGGTGAGGAATGCTAGGGAATATTAGGATGGGGAAAGCTGGTGGAAAGCAGTAATTCTGGTTTGGATGTGTTAAGTTTGAAATACCTGCTTGCCATACAGATGGAGATATCAAGGAGGAAATTGAGGGGGGAAATCCAACCTAGAGATATAAAAGTAGGAGTGATTATTGAGTCATTGGAATTAAAGCCACAGGACAAGATGAGATGACCTAGGGAGTGAGTGCAGATAAAGAAGTTCAAGGATTGAGCTCTAATATAGTCTAACATTTAGAGTTTAGGAAGAAGAGAATGATTTAACAAGGGGCATTCAGAAGAAATAGCCAGATATTTAGGATGAAAACAATGAGAGTATGATTTCCACTAGAATCCAAGTGAAGAAAATGTGTTAAATTCTTTAGAGAGATTAAGATGAGTATTAAGAATGTATCATCTGACTTGGCAACATAGAAATCATTAGGACCTTGATCAGAGAGGCTTGGTAGAGTACTGGAGACAAAACCATAATTTGTGTGGGTTCAAAAACAAATGGGAAATAAGCAATTGGAAGCATCAAAATGCAAACTCCTTTAAAGAATTTTCACGTAAAGATGAGCAGAAAGATAGGCAATAGAAGAGGATTACTAAAGGAGATCAGAGTTTCTTTTTTAAGATGGGATATTATGGCCTATTTCAGTGCTGACAGAGATCATCCGTTAGAGTTCCAGTCATGATATACTAGATAAGTGGGACTTAATCTCCCACTTAGAACAACTAGAAAAGCTGGAAAAAAATTTAAGTCTGCTTGAAAGCATTAGCTAAAAAAAAAAAAAAAAAAAAGACAATGAAGAAACAGGGCTAACATCAAGGGAAAGACAGAAATCTGGGGAAGTAAACCTAGCATTTGGGGTGTTTCAATCCTGCTGACCTGTGCTGATTCAGAAGAGATGTCTGAGAGGTTGAGCAATGCCTTTGAAAAACTCATGGTACCAGGAGAACAAGTGAGAGTTCAGCTCTGATACCACTGTCCTCCCATCCTGCAACCCTTGAACTGAGACTGAGGGTCTGTATCCTAGGAGTAAGGGTGAAGTGGAAGTAAACAAGTGCTCACATGGATTGTAGTCTACCTTTGGGTATATTAATTCCTGAGAGGGATCAAGTTGATGGTTTGTCAATGGCTACTGAAAATTGACAGAAGAGAATGAAAATCTTCACTAAGAGAAGATAAAACTATCCAGGCTTCAGATACTTTTTCAGTTTTCCAAACTGAATGTCTGAAAACAATCAGAGAAAACCAGACTCATGAGAAAACAAAACAAAATAAAATAAAAACCAGCACAAACAACAGATAATGAAAACACGCTTACTGAAATTCTATATATTAGAATATTCAAAAGCAAAGTTTAAAAATAATGTACTTACAATGTTTAAGGAAAGCCAAACTGGAGATCTGGGAATTTTTTAAATGCCATAGTAGATTTTAAAAAGAACCAAATAGAAATTCTAGAGGTAAAAACACAATAACTAAATTGGGAAACTCAGTAAATGGGTTTAACAGAAGATTGTATAGAAGTGAAGAGAAAATTATTAAAATGAAACATAAGTCAGAAGAAAATTTCCGAAATGAAACACAGAAAGAAGCCTGGAAAAAGCAAAAAAACCCTACATATGTGTAACAAATCTAGAAACTTGATTGATGAAGATAGTGTTATAGCAGTCAATAGAATGGTCTTTTCAATAATTGGTGGCTGGGCCGTTTAAATATCCATATGAAAGAAATTTTTCACACCACACACGCACTCTCACAAAATTAAAGGAACAAATGACTAAGTAATAAAACATCTATAAAATAACATAGAGTGGCTTCATGATATTGGAGAGGCAAATGTTTCCCAGAGTCCTCAAATCACTAACCATAAAAAATAGATTGATAATTTTGACTACATTAAAATTAAGAACTTCTCAATCACATGATTGAGAGTAAAAAATCAAGCCACTGAGAGCAAGAATATATGTGTAACATATATAACTGATAAAAAGCTTATATCCAGACTATAGAAAGAATCCTGCACCTCAATAAGTAGACAGACAACTTAGTGGAAAAATGTTCAAAGAAATTTGAACAGATGCTTCATTAACAGGGTATCCAAATGGTCAATAATTATTTGAAAAAGTCTCAACTTTATTATTAATAAGGAAAATTAAATTAAACCATATTGCTATATACCCATCAGAGAAATTAAAATTAGAGACTGCCAATACCAAGGATTGGCAGGAATATGGCAAAACTTGAAACCTTACATTGTTAAGAGTGTAAATTGGTACAGCACAAATACTTTTGAAAGTTATTTGTCAGAATTCTAAAACGGAAACTGTGCATATCCTTTGCATATGCTTTGATTTAGCAATTCCATTCTTAGACACATATCTCACAGAAGAGCTTGAACATGTATATCAGAGAAATGTATAAGAATCTTCATAGCAGCATTGTTTATCATAACCCCAAACTGAATAACCTAAATGTCCATCAATAGTATAGCAACTAAATAACAAGTATAATGTATAAACAAACAGTATGTTTCTGCAATAAAATACTGTAACAAAATGAATGAAATACAACTATACATAATAGTGCTTTGCATCTCAATGTGTTGGCTTTTTCTTACAGGCTAGCTGTTCTTGTGGCACCAGGATGGCTGCTACTATTCTTGCAGTCATCGGTTTCTGAAACAGATGAGGACAGATCACTCTCTTGTGAACTTTTTAAAAGTGAGGGGGATATTCTCAGGCGCCTCCACATGCTTCACCTTATATTTCACTGACCAAAATTGTATCACTTGCCCACTCCTAAACCAACCCTACTGAAGGAGAGTGAAATTATCCATAATTGGCTTGGATTAATCAATATTCTTCCTCTGGGGTGAGGATGTGGGTGGGCGTGGATGTTAAATCCAGGTTCCCCTGAAACATGTGGCTGACTGACACTTGAAAAAAAATCAAGGGTTTCCTTAGCAAGATAAAATAGTTATTTGGGGTAGGTAACCACCTGTGTCTACCAAGTGATAAAACTGAAAATCCTAGACCCATGTCAGTTGGGTACAGGATGGAAAAAGAAGAGAAGAGTAGGAGTAATGGGGCATAGACATATCCTTATTTAAAATCAGCTATGAAGGCAATCATAAATGGTATATCTATGGGCTGCACTTCCCAATTCCTTGACTGGTTAATGCTAGGGTAATCAAACTGTTTGTTGACATTGTGTTACACCAAAACAGTAGATGCTTATTTTAAAAATATATGTAGAGCAACAGAATATTTCCATTATCTTCAGCATAATATCCTTTCCTATACTGTTTATTGAATATGATTTGGTACCAAATTTTGCCAGCTCAATCTACATGTTAATATAGAATAAACATCCAATCTAGAAATCAAGTCTGTTCAGAGACTAGTGAAACGTGTACTGCCTTCTGTTAAGGTGCCATGCTGTCAGATTTGAAAGGATCCTGCTGAAGAAAATAATCTATAGACCTTGTTTTCTCTGCTTTATTTTATTATGTTGGTAAAACTCTGTTGCCCATTATTTTCCTCCATCTGTTTCCAATCACTGATTTACTGACATGGAAGTGAACTAATCAGTGACCTTTCAAGTACATCCTATATGCCCCCTGCAATTGAAAAACAGTTTGAAGATACACTTATGGTCATTATGTACAAATCTCTCTTTTTTCCCCACTCAGCTGCTTTCAAGGCACATGCTCTATTATATCAAACATACTGGTAAGTACACTCTGAGTAGGTTTGAAAATAGGTTAAAATATATCACTCTAATCTCACATAATGCATGTGCAATAGTACAGCCATACCATTTTGATCATTTCTGTATAAATACCACAGAAATTGATTACTAAGAATTAACTGAACTCCTTTTGTGTTTGAGTTGTCTCTTAAGAACATTGAATTAGGTAGCTTTCCTTACCAACAGAGTACAATTCTCAGGGAGAGTCAAAGTGCTTAAAAATAGTATAAATCTTTTAGTCATATTGGGTTTTCTGAGAGCTACAAGAACTACCTCAAGGAAAATCTGAACAGAAATAGAAAAGGGAATAAAAGAGTACCAAATTATTGAGGAAACAATCTGGGTTGTTTGGAGATATATTTAGATAAATCCTGACCAATCTTCTACTAAGCAGTTTTTTTTAAGAATTGCTTAGCAGAAGTTTTTTGTGACTACTAAGATTGCATTTTCAAATTGTCTTCTAATTTAGAGGACTAGTTCATTAGATTAGCATAATGAGACACTTTAGTATTATGGGGTCCTTTGGAACTGGCAGCTGCCCTGGAGGCCATTGATAAATGTACTAATGCACAGGGCAAGGATGATATAAAGAAAATTTGAAATAGATCTCACCAGTTTTCTCTGGACTGGCAGGAAAACCTGAGTCTTAGGAACTTCTGGCAAATGTTCAGAGAGTCAATATTCTGTCATAAACAGGCCACTGTTCAGTTGGCTTGTACCTAACCTCCACTCACACTCTCCTCTCCTCAGGACAAATGTCTCTGTGGTCAACCTACATATCTGGACTTATGGACAAGGGCGTGGTTAGAAAAATATAGGTCTCATTCGATGCTGTTTATCTTTCCACACCTATAGAAGATTATACTGATTACTAACCTCCCTCCCTCTCTGGTCCCAAGCTCAGATGGGACCTGAGATGAATCCTTTGCTCCAAGACCTCAGGTAGACTCTAGTGAACTGGAGATTGACTCAAAGACTTTGCTTTATGATTATGATTTTTATTACCTTTATCATTATTATATAATAATAATAATAATAAGCAAACTATTTGAATTTACCTTTTATGTTCTCTTTCCCACCTGCTGTTGTTTATGTATTGGTCGTTTGAAACCCTGTATAAAATTCTCACACTGTATTTTTGAATTTGCTATTGAACTTACTTTAAGTCATTGACTTTTTTCCAATTAAAAACCCGCTAATGTACTTGTTCCCATTGGCATCTATTTACCCTGCTCTTAGATACCCATGGTTTCTTATTATAACTTTTATATTTGTCTGCAAAGACACATGTCCAACCCACTGGTGCTTGTCCTGTGGAGAAAGCTCCATTTCTCTCCCTTTAGTGTCCCACTGGCCCTGCAATTCACCTGGTCTCTAGAGACCAAAACTTCTACCTCAGAGGGATCAGTGATGCCTGGGAATAACAAAAAAGGTTACACTTAATTTTGGTGGAAAGTGACTGGATAGTTTTGCTGAGCATTCAGGCAAGCTGGAGTTAGAGGTATCATGGAAGAGGAAAAGTGTGTCTGTGGCCAGCCTGCCATTTGCCTATTCAATATCCATTATGACCTTTCTTTCTCACTAATAAGCTCAGTTTGCGTTTGGGTGATGAGGTGTGCGTGTGCGTGCTAAGTCACTTCAGTCATGTCTGATTCTTTGTGACCCTATGAACTGTAGCTTGTCAGGATCCGCTGTCCATCAGATTTTCCAGGCAAAAATACTGGAGTGGGTTTCCCTTTCCTACTCCAGGGGATCTTCCCCACACAGGGATCAAACCCATGGCTCTTGCATCTCCTGCATTGGCAGATGGAATCTTTATCACTAGCACCACCTGGGAAGCCCATATCCCCAGCTAAAATGTGCATCTTCTAAGACCCCCTCTGGTGGGGGTTGGCTTCTCAATGACAACACAAGTTGAGCCACACACAAATTCTGGCCTGACAACCCCTATGTTACTAGTTGTGAGAGGGAAACTAACCTCCAACCTTATTTGGGTCACAGCAGCAGTAGGGTCACTAGGACTTTTCTGTTGCTTAGGGTTGAATGTAATCCTGATAGAGTAGGATTTCCTGATGACCTCAGCTCTGTTAACATTTCAAACTGGATAATGTGTCCTCGGGCTGTGGCGTGTAGTGTATATTGTAGAAATACTGAGCAGCATCCCTAACTTCTACCCGCTTAATGCCAGTAGCACCGCCTAGTCGTGGCAACCAAAAATGCCTCCAGACATTGCCAAATGTTTCCCAGGGAGACAAAATTGCTCTAGTTCCCGGAGGCAGGACCCCTAAAGGGCGCAAATGTGTGAGTTCATCTATGTCCTTGAGCCATTTGAGTTTATGGTATTTTTGTGTGAATGTATCACTGAGTATTTGCAGTGCAGAATCTGGTTTCCTTTTTATAGCTTCAGTGTTTTATTCCTTCAATTTTTTTGTTTTTTCTGTGACATTTATAGGCTTTAACACTACCTTTCCGAATTGCTGTGCATTTTCCATGGTCAGTTACTATTGCCTCTTCTCAAAATTTAGCATAACTATCTTTATTTAAAAAAGAAAAATTCTGCTTTGCTCTGCCCTGAGATAGCTCAATTATTTATATTTAATTTATTAGAAATTTAGAATTTAACTTTTAAACCATGAGGAATTATACATATTTTATAGATAATATTTAATATTTGTGAATTTCTGAAAAAATCAACTACATAAATTAAACTAGGTCATATTGTCTTTAAGAAGTTCCACAGCTTGATTAATTTCTTGATATGATTCCTGTTCCTTATTGTCTCTTACTATTATTAGTAATAGCAGATACATTTATCATGTAATATAAGCTGATAAGTGGATTGCGTGAACTTGAGGTTACCCAGTTCTACCCAGGAGGCAGAGCATACAGGTATGTGCCTTCCCAGCAGAGAGCACCTTTGGGCAGAAGCAGCCCCAGGCCAGGTGGCTTAGTGAGCAGAGTATAGGCTTTGAGTCTACTCAACCCCACTAGGCTTCTGCCAGGGAGCCGGTCAGTGTATTGAATGTCCAGCATAATTGTATGTAGTGGCCTATGGGGCCCAGAACACAGTTCGCTGAAATGGCAGTTCTAGAAGGCCATTTGGCCTTTTTTATCTGAGAAAGAAGTTTCAAAACAATGCCCCAGGCTGTTGTTCCACAAAGTTGGCACCTCTAGTTAGGATTACGGCTTCCCAGGTGATTGGGTGGTTATGAACTTGTCTGCCAATGCAGGAGACGCAGGTTTGACCTTGGATGGGGAAGATCCCCTGGAGTAGAAAATGGCAACCCATTCCAGTATTCTTGTCTAGAGAATCCCATGGATAGAGGAACCTGGCTACAGTCCATAGGGTTGCAAAGAGTCAGACACGGCTGAGTGACTGAGCATGCATGCACTCTGGTTAGGATTAGTTCCTGGTTTCTAGAGTTCATGGGCATCCCAATTTTATATTTTTAAAATTATAGGCACAGCTTCTACATAAGGGGAGAAGTACCCTGTCACTTCTACATGTTATCACTAGGTTAATCACTTTTATAAAATATCTGAAAAGTTCTCTTCAAAATTGTTCTTGTCCTCTCCACTATTTTTGTAATGAAAACAGAAATTTCTTCTCAGTGCTAAGGCACTTCTTAGTTAAGTTATACCAAATGGATGTACATTTTTGTTTCTCATGAAATTAATAAGGAATTTTCTATCTTTGGGCTTAATTCTGTTACCAAAGTCTATGCTAAACAGAGTGACTGATAAAATAATATTTATTTGTTTAGATGCCATCTGAGAGCATAATGATGATATTTGCTTAGGTACTTCAGTCATGTCCGACTCTCTGCAACCCCATGGACCATGGCCTGACAGGCTCTTCTGTCCATGGGATTCTCCAGGCAAGAATACTGGAGTGGGCTGTCATTTCTTTCTCCTATAATGATGATACCCTAGAAAATTATTGTAGACAAAGAGTAGGCTGTGAGTCTCCAGTTACATGTTTCTTATTAAATAGAATATAAACTGTCACATGTCTACCATAGGGAAGATGAAAAAGCATATTAATAAGATTTTACTGCTCTTACAATATAGAAATAAAAATCTAGAAGGACTACAAAAATGAAGCTCTGAGACGTCTTTATTTCAGAAATGAGATATTTAAAGAAAAATCTGCAATAATTTTTACTGTAGGGTGGAAGAACACTGGGGAAATGGCTCTTCTTGTGTGCCTAGGAATGGTCCTTTGACAAGGTAAGATGGGGCCTTTTAGGGCCTGGACTCCTCAGAAAGCAGGTTGGAAAATGCTGTGTAAATTTTTGTTGTTTGTTTCATAAACAAATTTAGAAACATGCACTTGGCCAATCCAATTCCAAAATGAATTTAGTCCGAATGTGTATAGAGAAGGTTCAGGGAGCTGGTTAGAAGTTGGTGGAAATGGGAGCCCATAACTCAAGCAAGGCAAGGGTGTCCTGTGACACAGAACTTCAAGGGTTACTCACATAGGTCAAGGGAGTAGTTAAGGGTGATCTTAGCCATGTTACTCAACCTCTGCCTCAAAGGATTGAGGGTAAACAACAACAGGTCGTGTATGTGAAGCGTTTAGCACTGGACTTGGCACATAGTCACCAAGAAATGGTAGATAAATGGAGAGATTCATTCTTTGAAGTTTTTGAAATACTTACTGAATTAGAACACTTGGGGGAAAGGTGTAGGAATCTGCATTTTTTAATAAGCCCATTAGCTGAGGCTAATGTACCTGAGTTTTGAGAGCTATTGGTTAACCAGGTCCATTCCCACCTACCACTGGCTCAGAACCCTCTCTTAGAATCCACTTTGCAGAGTTAATAACCAGCACTGCTGTGAAGTTTTCTAATTCACTGCAGCAGATCTGGAAATCTAGAACCTGGAAAAGAAATATGGAAACCAGACTTTCAAGTAGCTGTGGATGAGGTGGTGTAGGACAGTGAGTTGCTTCACATCCATCTTGTGGAGCCCTGGGACGTAGACAAGGAAAGTGGACTTGGCAGCCTGGCTGCCCCACCCCAGCCCTGAAGGCACCACCAGGACAGGAAACAGCAGAGAGTCTAAGATGCTCTAGAGCTGGATCTGTATTCCAGCAGGACACAGATGACGTGGCTTCTCTGACAAGGGCTATACAGGGCTGCCTGGGGCCACCCCAAGTCCCGGTTCTTCCACTCCAGGGCAATTAGGTGCTAATCTGAACATGGCCTTGCTTGGTTTAAGACAAGCCCTAGGGAAAGTAGAAGTACCTGCAGAACTAAACTTCTCTCTCTCAAAGGAGACAGGGACCCACTCCACATTCTCCTTCCTCATCTATCTATCTTCTTCCCAGCCCCCTCCAGAGAGGCTTGTTTTAACTGTAACACACCTATGTTAATCCTAAAAATACTAATTGCCTTCTGAAAAAGGCAGTTTTTTATGCTAAGCCCTGTGCTGGGCTTAGCTCTTTTTGTCCTAACAACTGCTACAAATCTTAGCTGTTTTTGTCCTAACAACTGCTCTATCAGATAAATATTATTCTTGTTTAAGAAATGGCGAACTGAGGCTCAAGCATGTTAAATGGAAGCTCATTCCTAAGTGACAGGCAGCATTCCAGCCCAGGTTTCTAACCCAGACCTCTAGCATTCCAACCCAGGTCTGTTCAGTTCCAAAGCTTATACTTTTTAAGTTTGACAATGCATCTAATTATATTTATTGACTGACCTGCTTATTATTTGCTTCTACCATGCAGCAAAATGACACACATATGCAAGCATGCACATGCACACACATACATGTAAAATTAAATAATAAACTAGATCTACCTCTGTTATTTCATTTTAATGCTAGCCTTTATTCATGTTTATTCAAACAATCACCTTGTTTATATATTTTGAACCTAAAAATCAGATATATTCCTCAACAAAGGAGTTTCATTTTTCTTTCTCACTTGTGAGTGCATTTATCTGAAGAGACAGCAGCAGGCGAGAATCTTTGAAACTGAAGCTGTCCCAGAAAATCTAGGACAAATAAATAGTTGCTGTAAGCTGTCAATATAAAAAAAATATTAAAAGGACTAATGCCAGTCATCATTGCTGGTTGCTTAAAAACCGTGCAAAACACAATTTCTCTCTTCCTCTTTGTCACTTATTCATTTTTTTCCAAAGGAAAGCATAGATGTGTTTTCTTCCTTAGAAATAAAAGTCAGAAGAAAAGGGACAATTAACCACCAAGAAGAATGAGTCAGGTTTCATAAAGATAAAGACACAGAGAAGCCCAGGACACAGATGGTCATTTCTCCCAGCATCCTCATAAAAAGGGACAATGCATCTGCAGACGCGTCGGGCTGATGGGATGATGAACGACAGACACCCGAATGAAGGGAGGATGGCAGACATACAAATCAAATACAGTTTCCTTATAAAGCAAAGCAGCAAGGAAATTAATGGTTTATTGAAAACAAAGAAGCAGTCTGGTGAATGCTGTCAGGAAAGCCTCTCCTCCAAGCCCAGAGCAAACCAGAAAATCCAATAGGAAGTTTTTATCATTTAATGGCAGGAAGGGGCTGTTAGTATCCAATATGCCAAGAGGTACACCAAACAGAAATATTCCTTAGATTTGTAATTAACTCTTCAAAGTGCTAAGTCTATTTTTTTTAATGCCTCCTGACAGTTTAAGGGTGGGAGCAGTGCTTTTTTAATGTACAGCTTATCAAGATCTACCAGACACAGAGAAGTTGTCCAGTCAATTAACATCCTGGGAAACTGCTTTAGTGAAGAAAGGCAAAATGGGCAGTTTAATTACATAGGCATATGTACCCTTATTTCTCTAATTTCTCAATTAATGAGTCTACAAATAGCTTGGAGGAGACTATTTCAGTAGCCTAACATCTCAGCAGGAGACTGAATCTTTTGATGCTGACATTAAAAATAAATGCAAGTTGTGTCTATTGCTTTCCATCTAGAAAAGTATTCCCCTGTACAAATGAGGTTTTAATTAAAACAACAACAACAAAACAACTGTTGGGAACAGAGAAGTATTTAAAGCGGTCTCTCTCCTTAGGGGACTATTTTTGGATTAACCAGCATTGTTGTTCAGTCGCCAGCTGTGTCTGACTCTTCGCTACCCCCTGGACTACAGCACACCAGGCCTCCATGTCCCTCACCATCTCCTGGAGTTTGCCCAAGTTCATATCTATTACATCGGTGATTACATTACAAGGAAATATAGGGTTCTGGGAAAGCATGAATGTACAGGGATCTGTAGAATGACAGGATATACATGCTTTACTGATGAAGAAGCAGGCAATATCAATCACTGATTTCACCTCAAAACAAAGTGAGAAATGTACTGACTCTTGGCTTCTCTGGCGTTAAAGACTCTGGTGCATTTCACTGGAGTGCAGATACTTAACCTGACAATGAGAGATAGCTGTCAAGGTTTTAATTTAATATGATTGTATTTTACCTTGAAACCCTATGTTCAAGGTCCTGTACAATCTGGAAGAAATAAACCCCACAATTCCATGCTTTTATTCACTGGCAAAGTGGAGATCACTTTCTATGGCAATATACTGGGAACAACTGTTTTCTTCTTTATTTTTATACTTTTGCAATAGCCATGTCACATTTGCACAAATTGGTAATCCAGTTGGTGAGTGTTACAGTTGCCTTTAGGTTAAATCTGATAACAAATATGTTTCATTGAACACATATTCACAAGGGCCTTTCATGGTATGGAGAAAAGGAAACCCTAGTGCACTGTTGGTAGGAACATATTGTGGTAAATAAAACAGGCCAATCCAAGAAGGTTTATTTAATTAACATAAATGAAATAAAATATGATAAAAGAGTTCCTGATCTATCTTAAATTCTTATGCTTGAGGAAAATGTCTCCTACTAAAAAGTGCACAGAAGAGCTTTATGCATTCTAGAAAAGGCCTCCTTGGTATGTTGAAGGGCTTCCATAGGACCGTTCCTCCTTATGTCAAAGCACATGTCAAAACATCTAGCTTCCTTTTCCTTCATGTGTTTCTAACAGATTTTTTATCATTTGTTGTAAGAGTTGAGAGCTTTTTCCTCCTAACTCATAAATCAAAGAAAGTGAGAGGAGAGAAACAGGGAGAAGAAAAGAATAAAAGAGGAAATAAAAAAGTAGAATGCCTTGAGGTGAGGTGAAGTTGCTCAGTCGTGTCTGACTCTTTGTGACCCCATGGACTTCTCCGTCCATGGGATTCTCCAGGCAAGAATACTGGAGTGGATTGCCATTTCCTTCTCCAGGGGATCTTCCCGACCCAGGGATCGAACCCGGGTCTCCTGCATTGGAGGCAGATGCTTTAACCTCTGAGCCACCAGGGCATGAGATTAGATTAATCAAAAGTGATAATAGAAAAAAAAAAAAAGAAAGGGGAAGTAACTTGTCCATTTTGCTCTCTGTAATGAGGAAGTGTGTGCATGCTGTATAGCTCAGTCATGTCGACTTCTTTGGGCCCCCATGGACTATAACCCACCAGGCTCCTCTGTCCATGGAATTTCCCAGGCAAGGATACTAGAGTGTGTTACCATTTCCTCCTCCAGGGGATCTTCCCAACCCCAGGATCAAACTCACATCTCCTGCATTGGCAGGTGGATTCTTTACCACTTGAGCCACCTGGGAAGCCCATAATGAGGAAGGTGGTGGGGGGGTGTGGCAAGTGGCTGCAGAAAGAGGTGGGAGGAGTAAGAGAAAGTTTCAGAAGATGTAAGGGACATCTTGATATTATAGAAGTTTAATTGCATGGCCGGTTATGGTCTTCAGAGGTGACTGTCAACATCTCTCATCTCACATGCTCTTCTCCAAGGTGATAACGTTGCCACTCTCCCACTGAGGGAAAGAGGATTAAGTCTCCCCTCCTTGACTCTGCATGGGTTTATGATTCACTTGTCACCAACAGGAAACAGTCGAAGGGATACTGCCTGATTTCTGAGTATAGGTATTAAAGGAGATGCATCTTCCACCTTGTCTGCTTGGATACCTGCTTTTGGAGTCCCCTGAAGAAGCCACATGGAGGCTCTCCTGTTGATTGCCCCTGTCCCAGCACTAGACATATGAGTGAAGAAGCCTTGAGATGATCCCAGTTCCCCTGCTACTGAGTTGCCACCAGACAGTCAAGGCCTCAGACATCATGGAGCATGAATGAGCCATCTCTACCCTCCTTTTTCTAAACTTCTGACCCACAAAATTGTGGCTGTCATTTTATAACCACCAAGTCTGAGGTTATTTGCAGCACAAATAACCGGAACAAACAGCAACTCATTTTTATTGGAAACTGTTGCCCCTCTTCCTATTCTAACACTATTTGCAAACCTAGGCTTATAATACCCTTGCCTCGGAGGAGCAAGGATATTGTGCTCAAGCAAAACCTTCTAATCCTGGGGAAATTTGACACACTACCATCTAATGGCAAAGCCCTTTGGGTGCCTAGACTTCTTGACTCCTTAGTGAAATAATGTTTTATCTATGTGAAGAAGGTATTTATGGGTAAGGTGAAACGGCTGAACAATTTTCAAATGAGAAGGAATATGAATCAGAATACAGTTAGCATCACCCCAACTCACCAGCCAGACAGCCGATTCTCAATCCCAAGTTCATTGATAGTCTGTGCTGGAATCCACCAGTGTCACTCACTGCCCCCACCTCCTCAGAGAGACTGTTCTGCCTTTGGACCTCTCAGACTGGTACATACTATTCCTAGCATTGAGTCCAAGCTGTCTACTCATAGTTTTTACACTTTGGACTTAATTTTACCCTATAGTTCAGTTCAGTCACTCAGTCATGTCCAACTCTTTGCGACCCCATGAATCGCAGCACGCCAGGCCTCCCTGTCCATCACCTTCTCTCATCAGCCACCTCATCCTCTGTCGTCCCCTTCTCCTCCTGCCCTCAATCCCTCCCAGCATCAGGGTCTTTTCCAATGAGTCAAATCTTCGCATGAGGTGGCCAAAGTATTGGAGTTTCAGCTTCAGCATCATTCCTTCCAAAGAACACCCACGACCAATCTCCTTTAGAATGGACTGGTTGGATCTCCTTGCAGTCCAAGGGACTCTCAAGAGTCTTCTCGAACACCACAGTTCAAAAGCATCAATTCTTTGGCACTCAGCTTTCTTCACAATCCAACTCTCACATCCATACATGCCTACTGGAAAAACCATAGCCTTGACTAGACGGACCTTTGTTGGCAAAATAATGTCTCTGCTTTTGAATATGCTGTCTAGGTTGGTCATAACTTTTCTTCCAAGGAGTAAGCATCTTTTAATTTCATAGCTGCAGTCACCATCTGCAGTGATTTTGGAGCCCCAAGTATAAAGTCTGACACTGTTTCCACTGTTTCCCCATCTATTTCCCATGAAGTGGTGTGATGAGATGCCATGATTTTAGTTTTCTGAATATTGAGCTTTAAGCCAAACTTTTCACTCTCCTCTTTCACTTTCATCAAGAGGCTTTTTAGTTCCTCTTCATTTTCTGCCATAAGGGTGGTGTCATCTGCATATCTGAGGTTATTGATATTTCTCCCGGCAATCTTGATTCCAGCTTGTGCTTCTTCCAGCCTAGCGTTTCTCATGATGTACTCTGCATAGAAGTTAAATAAGCAGGGTGACAATATACAGCCTTGACGTACTCATTTTCCTATTTGGAACCAGTCTGTTGTTCCATGTCCAGTTCTAACTGTTGCTTCCTGACCTGCATACTGGTTTCTCAAGAGGCAGGTCAGGTGGTCTGGTATTCCCATCTCTTTCAGAATTTTCCACAGTTTATTGTGATCCAGACATGGAACAACAGACTGGTTCCAAAGAGTCGGACATGACTGAGCAACTGAACTGAACTGAACTGAACACAGTCAGAGGCTTTGACATAGTCAATAAAGCAGAAAAAATGTTTTTCTGGAACTCTCTTGCTTTTTCGATGACCCAGTGGATGTTGGCAATTTGATCTCGGCTTCCTCTGCGTTTTCTAAAACCAGCTTGAACATCTAGAAGTTCACAGTTCACATATTGCTGAAGCCTGGCTTGGAAAATTTTGAGCATTACTTTAGTAGCATGTGAGATGAGCAATTGTGCGGTAGTTTGAGCATTCTTTGGCATTGCCTTTCTTTGGGATTGGAATGAAAACTGACCTTTTCCAGTCCTGTGGCCACTGCTGAGTTTTCCAAATTTGCTGGCATGTTGAGCCAAATTATTGCCAAATTCAGACTTAAATTGAAGAAAGTAGGGAAAACCACTAGACCATTCAGGTAGGACCTAAATCAAATCCCTTATGATTATACAGTAGAAGTGAGAAATAGATTTAAGGGACTAGATCTGATAGATAGAGTGCCTGATAAACTATGGTCGGAGGTTTGTGACATTGTACAGGAGGCAGGGATCAAGACCATCCCATGGAAAAGAAATGCAAAAAAAGCAAAATGGCTGTCTGAGGAGGCCTTACAAATAGCTGTGAAAAGGAGAGAAGCAAAAAGCAAAGGAGAAAGGGAAAGATAAAAGCATCTGAATGCAGAGTTCCAAAGAATAGCAAGGAGAGATAAGAAAGCCTTCCTCAGCAATCAATGCAAAAAAATAGAGGAAAAGAACAGAATGGGAAAGACTAGAGATCTCTTTAAGAAAATTGGGACACCAAGGGAACATTTCATGCAAAGATGGGCTCGATAAAAGACAGAAATGGTATGGACCAAACAGAAGCAGAAGATATTAAGAAGAGGTGGCAAGAATACACAGCAGAACTGTACAAAATAGATCTTCACGACCCAGATAATCACGATGGTGTGATCACTCCTCTAGAGCCAGACATCCTGGAATGTGAAGTCAAGTGGGCCTTAGAAAGCATCACTATGAACAAAGCTAGTGGAGGTGATGGAATTCCAGTTGAGCTATTTCAAATCCTGAAAGATGATGCTGTGAAAGTGTTGCACTCAATATGCCAGCAAATTTTACCCTATAAGCTCATGTCTAATTTATTTTTCTTAAAAAGTAGTGGAGAATAAATACATAGAGAATGTGAGATCAAATTGTTTTGTGCAGGCAGCAGTTAAGTATTATATGCATGGATTTTTTTCTACCCTCTTTCCACCCCCAAGCATCTTAACCATTATAAAGTGTACAGTCCAATGGCATTTAGAACATTCACAGTGTACAACCATCACTTCTATCTAGTTTCAATATGTGGACTTTTAAATGTGCTTTTTCTTTCCAGCCTTCTTCATTACATTTCCTATCTTTAAGAGTTCCTCTTTTCTCCCCAGAGCTCTCACTTCAGCACTCCATTTTTGGAACTGAAACAAGTTGATAGCAATATGGGAGAAAAAAATCCTTGACCCCTATCTTACATTATACTAAAAAATAAAATCCAGTTGAAGTCTTCATCATGGTTTTCTTTCAGGAGTATAATTTCTGATAGAGGTCATAAAAGGCACTCCTGGGAAACTAGGCACATTTTATATCTTGAGTTCTGTCAAAATTAATTAGGTGTATTAGCTTTGTAAATGTACATCAAAGTTACTCTTAAGATTAACTCACTCTTCAATATATATGGTGTATTTTAACAAAATTTTAAAGTCTGGATATTGGGTATAATACACCACACTTCCCTTTATACACACTTAAGCCTTTATAGATGGGTTGGGCAGTTGGCATATCTGTCCTGTACAGCCTCTGGGGAGAAAATCACTCTTACCTAATTGATTTCTCCAAACTTAGCATCTAGTCATATCACCCCTCATTTGTAGCCTTTCCATTGCTTACAGGAGAAAATGGAGAACTTCTCAGCAAGAAATATAAAAACATCCATTTTCTAGTGCCATCTCAGGTCTCAGATGTATTATATCAGCCCCTTCAGTGTCACATTCCTCCACCTGCAGTCAGTCCTCTCTACTGCATGGGCCAGTCATGTGGAACTGCTCCAAGTGAGTGGTATGTCTGCATCTTTGCTGTCCCCTATATGTAATAAAACCCCCTCACCTCACCTCAGCCTGTCAGGCTCCTACAAGGCCTTTAAAGACCCAGCTCATATATCTCTTTGTCTCCCAAAGCTTTTTTTGATGTATTAAAGAAAAGCAGAGCCTTCATTTTATACTACCACTTTGCCTTATAGTAGCAAAGTGGCATTTTATTAGTTTTATATGTAACATGCATAAGCAACACATTTAACCCTTTAAAAAAAATAAAACTATTTCCATTAGGTGAGTCTTCTCTGACCACCTCTCCTAATCCACATTCCATCCTCTCTCATGTGCCCAGAGGCAACCTCTGCTCTGAGTTTGGTGTGAATTTCTGGGGACTTTTCCTCCAAGACTGTATGTTTCAGAAATCTATCTGTGTTGATATATTTAGAAATAGACCCTTCCTGTTAATTGCTGCGTAAAATCCTATGGTATGCATAAACCACATTTTATTTAGCATTAATCATATTGATGGACATTCAGTTTGTTTCCAATTTTTTTCTAACCCAACAGTGCTACAATAATCATTTTATTTCTGCATCTTTGCACACATATGTGAGTATTTCCCTAGAGAGCTGCTAGAAATTAGAATTGCTAAGTCATAGGATATGCAGCAGCTTTTAAAATAATTCTATCAGCTAACTAGATTGGGAACTGTTATTTTTGTTTTTGTAACCTTGAGCTTAGCACAAGTTCTGTCATGCATGTACCCTAGGACCTGGCAATCCTACTCACTGTAGTCATGACAAGGGAATGAATCAACAAATGAATAGATGAATAAATCAATGCATGTCTTTCAAGGAAATGGATTTGGCTCAGCAAGTATTGATATGCGAGTTCCTGCCAAAAATGTGAGAACTAATGAGGATCAATTGCAGGGGAAAAAGTAAAAATAAAACTCTGAAATGAAGCCACACTAAAGTGGGTGTTAAATGCATATTAAGATTTTAAGGAGATGAAGTAATGAGACTACAATTTTTAGGGGGCAAGACCTTGCCATGATATCTAACAAGTAATGATGACAAAACTTGGCCTTGGCAATGACAAAGCCTAAAGCAACATGCTGTGGACAATGAGACAGGTGCTTAATGTCCCTGTTTCTATACTGGTACCTGGAACTCCAGCCCTGTTCTTTGTGGCTCTGATGGCTGGTCATGTGTTCCGAGAACAAATGAACATGAGTGGATGTTTTCTCAAATGTTCTCTGATTTTTTCACCCTTTCCATTTGCTCTGTAAACATTTAAAAATAAATTACCCAAGAGGATGCTGATGGAAGTAGTCTATTCCTGGTGTAGGTGCTGCCTCCAGTGGGAGAGACAGCACACAGGGAGAAGGTACAACATGCTCTGTGATCACAGCCAGGTATACATTGGATTTTGCCAAATAAGAGAGGGTAACAGACAGGCTCAGGTGTCCCTGGCCTGGGAGTTTCGGAGTCTCAGGTGCAAAATCGAGTCCTTGTTCATTAAGTTAGCACTACTGACATTTTGACCAGATAATTCTTCGGTGGTGCAAGAAGCAGGGGAGGCTGCTGAGCTGTCCTTTGCATTGTAGGATGTTTAGCAGTCTCCCTGGCCTCTGCTTAGCAGATGCCAATAACACCCCCCAGTTATGACAACTGAAAATGTCTCCAGACGATGCCAGATGTCTCTTGGAATCAAAATTATTTCCATTCGAGAGGCACTGCTGTCACTCCACTTTCCTGATTCCTTCAAAATCCTTTTAAGATTCATTTACAACACTGACATTATCATTTTAATATTGACCTAGCCTATCTCAGTTTACAAGATCAGTTTTACAATAACTTTCCTAGCATATGCTGTATGGCAGAGGGTTTCCCCATGTACTACCACCACCAATAACTGATAATGTTAGGGTTTCCCCATATACTACCACCGACAATAACTGACAATGTTAGCACCCTGCTTTGTACTAACTTCTATTCTTTTATGTCATTTAATCCATAAAATGCTCCGTTGAGTAAGTACTGTTATTAATCCTCATTTTATGCTTCAGATGCTGAGGCACAGAGAGGTTAAGCGGCTTGACCCAGGCTACAGAGTGCTTATAAGTGGCAGGGTCAGGATGTGAACACTGGCAGCCCAATCATCAGAGGAAATTTAAACAAAAGGATCATCTTTCCATTCATTCAGAAAAAGCTATTGAACAAATGCTTAGAGTCAGACATTTTGCAAGGTGCTTGGTTGCAAAGATGAATACAATTTGGCTTTTTGTTTCACTGCCCAATGGGAGAGACAGATAAAAAAAGTCACATGCATACCAGATGATTGATGTTTAAGGTAGGTACAAATTAAGAATGCTGTGACATAAAATGATTAAGACTTGATCTTAAGCATTAACTTTTAAGAATTTAAGTTCTTTTAACTTCATGTGATGAATTTCAGGGCTAGAATGTGGGTGCTTGGCTTCCCTATCAAAGGCTCTAACTATAATATTAAACCAGATCTTCCTGCTTTTCACTACCAATCCCCACAATCAACTCCATCTCTGCCCAATTATATTCTTTATATGATTAAAAGGCTGCTTGGATATACTCTAACAACTACAGGTTATCACCACTGCAGAGTCACCTCCAGTAAGGAGAAAAACTAGAGCTGTAGGAAATCTGTAGTTGTTAGGTTTGCAGCAAGAGACATGACACTCAGTGAAAAGTCTGCCATTACCGTCCTAGGTCTCAAGGGGTGAATGAAAGGGACAGTGCTGCTGGAGCCTAGAGAGAGCTGGGAGCTCTAGAAGAAGGGCCAGCAGGTCAGAGTGACTGCTGTGGGGAAACAGCCTGTGCTGCAGCAAGACCCTGGGTAAGATGGGGAATCAGATACCCTGACCTCCCTTTCTTCCCTCCCTCTGATCTTCCCCTGGCCCTTCCTATTTGACAAACCCAACCAACAGCTGGAAAATGAAAGAGGTTCAGTGACACCCTGTGTAGGTGTCAACTACAAATTGGCACTTACCAAGAGCATTTTGAAGCTTCCCTGGTGGCTCAGATGATAAAGCGTCTGCCTACAATACGGGAGACCCAGGCTTGATCCCTGGGTTGGGAAGATCTCCTGGAAAAGGAAATGGCAACCCACTCCAGTATTCTTGCCTGGAAAATCCCATGGACGGAGGAACCTGGTAGGCTATAGTCCATGGGGTCGCAAAGAGTCGGACACGACTGAGGAAGCTTCGTAGCAAGAGCATTTCCAATGACTGAACAACAAAGGCATTTGCCATCTGCCTCTACGGAGATTGAACCCCATGCTGCTATAGCTGTTGATCTTCAACAATCCCTGAGGGAGTTCAGGGTGGAGTGAAGCACTCTGTGCTCCAGGGAATCTGGTGGGACAGGTCTTTGGATAGTTGGATGTTTTTAGGAACAAATTTTATGATCTCAACCCCCGCATCTCCTCATATCTAGAGAAGCACTAAATCCCTTCATGGTAACGTCAGATCCTCATGACTAACAAAAACCCTTTTGTAAAATGAGTGCTTCATGGTATTGATCTTCCCCTTCACCAAAACCTTATATATTGACTTTCCTCCACTGCTGCTTTGGAATAGTCTCTCAGAGCTATCTGAGATGCTGTCTCCTGGGCTGCAGTCCTCATTTTGCCCCAAATAAAACTTAACCCTTGAGTTGTTCATCTCTTTTTAGTCAACATAGGTCTGCATCCAGCACTCAGAATAGGGCAGCAAAAGACAGAAAATCAGTAGGATTCTATGAAAATAAGGGTGATCAGCAGAAATGGGCACATATAGGGTGTGGAGGGCTGGACATTGCTATTGGAGGAAAGGTCACCTGAGACATCTCCAGGTTGAGTCCAGAGTAAAGCATAGTTGAAGGTGGGAATCCAGGGGAGTTGCTGAAGTGGAAGACCTGAGGATTAAAGAGAGCAAGGACACTGCAAGTAAGGGGAGGTTAGGGAAAGGGAGTTTTCCTAAAGGCTAACAACAATTAGGACCTACTTTTAGTGCTCAGGAACTGGAAATCCTTTGAGCCTTGCCGCTGAGCTGCTCCACACTGGTGACTGATAATCTGGTCCCATTTGGGATTCAAAGTCAATGACTTTTCAAGTGGCCTGGAATGAGGCAGCTTAGATTAATACCAAGCCACAGTCAGCTGCTACTGCTGCTGCATTTTAATAAATAATCCTTCAATCCGTGACAGGATTTGAGAAAGTCAAACTTATTGGTCTGGTTCTCTCTAGGTGTGTTTTACTGTAGCATTTCTATTTTATGCCTTAACCACTGTCCCTCTTTGAAGGCTAGTATTTAGAACCTCAAAATCCAAGAGTTGACTGCTGTTTTGTTTCCTTCTTTCTGTTCCCTAGTTCAGTTCAGTTCAGTTCAGTCGCTCAGTCGTGTCCAACTCTTTGTGACCCCATGAATCGCAGCATGCCAGGCCTCCCTGTGCATCACCAACTCCCAGAGTTCACTCAGATTCGTGTCCATCGAGTCAGTGATGCCATCCAGCTATCCCATCCTCGGTCATCCCCTTCTCCTCCTGTCCCCACTCCCTCCCAGCATCAAAGTCTTTTCCAATGAGTCAACACTTCGCATGAGGTGGCCAAAGTACTGGAGTTTCAGCTTTAGCATCATTCCTTCCAAAGAAATCCCAGGGTTGATCTCCTTCAGAATGGACTGATTGGATCTCCTTGCAGTCCAAGGGACTCTCTAGAGTCTTCTCCAATAGTGCAGTTCAAAAGCATCAATTCTTTGGTGCTCAGCCTTCTTCATGGTCCAACTCTCACATCAATAAATGGCTACTGGAAAAAACATAGCCTTGACTAGATGGACCTTAGTTGGCAAAATAATGTCTCTGCTTTTGAATATGCTATCTAGGCTAGTCATAATTTTTCTTCCAAGGAGTATGCGTCTTTTAATTTCATGGCTGCAGTCACCATCTGCAGTGATTTTGGAGCCCCCAAAAATAAAGTCTGCCACTGTTTCCACTGTTTCTCCATCTATTTCCCATGGAGTGATGGGACCAGATGCCATGATCTTCGTTTTCTGAATGTTGAGCTTTAACCCAACTTTTTTACTCTCCTCTTTCACTTTCATCAAGAGGCTTTTTAGTTCCTCTTCACTTTCTACCATAAGGGTGGTGTCATCTGCATATCTGAGGTTATTGGTATTTCTCCCGGCAATTTTGATTCCAGCTTGTGCTTCTTCCAGCCCAGCATTTCTCATGATGTACTCTGCATAGAAGTTGAATAAGTAGGGTGACAATATACAGCCTTGACATACTCCTTTTCCTATTTGGAACCAGTCTGTTGCTGCATGTCCAGTTCTAACTGTTGCTTCCTGACCTGCATATAGATTTCTCAAGAGGCAGGTCAGGTGGTCTGGTATTCCCATCTCTTTCAGAATTTTCCACTAAGCGCAGGCAGCAGCGGCGGCGGCCAAGAGCTACCCCACGTCCGAGGTCAGGGACAGTGCCTAGAGTGCCAGGCTGTGATGGCGCAGGAACGGCCGAGAGGAGCTACCCCGCGCCCGAGGCCAGGAGTGATGGCTGAGAGGAGCGACCCCGCATCTGAGGCCAGGGGCGGTGGCCAGAAGGAGCAACCCCACGCCCGAGGCCAGGGCGGTGACCGGGAGGAGCAACCCCACATCTGAGGGGTGGTGGCTGCCTGGGCACAGGAGGGCCTAGAGGAACCATCCCACGCTGAAGGTCAGGAAGGGCGGTGGGAGGAGATACCCCTCATCCAAGGTAAGGAGCAACGGCTGTGCTTTGCTGGAGCAGCCATGAAGAGATACCCCACCCCCAAGGTAAGAGAAACCCAAGTAAGACGGTAGGTGTTGCAAGAGGGCATCAGAGGGCAGACACACTGAAACCATACTCACAGAAATATAGTCAATCTAATCACGCTAGGACCACAGCCTTGTCTAACTCAATGAAACTAAGCCATGCCCGCGGGGCAACCGAAGACGGGCAGGTCATGGTGGAGAGGTCTGACAGAATGTGGTCCACTGGAGAAGGGAATGGCAAACCACTTCAGTATTCTTGCCTTGAGAACTCCATGAACAGTATGAAAAGGCAAAATGATAGGATACTGAAAGAGGTACTCCCCAGGTCAGTAGGTGCCCAATATGCTACTGGAGGTCAGTGGAGAAATAAATCCAGAAAGAATGAAGGGTTGGAACCAAAGCAAAAACAATACCCAGCTGTGGATGTGACTGGTGATAGAAGCAAGGTCCGATGCTGTAAAGAGCAATATTGCATAGGAACCTGGAATGTCAGGTCTGTGAATCAAGGCAAATTGGAAGTGGTTAAACAGGAGATGGCAAGAGTGAACGTCAACATTCTAGGAATCAGCAAACTAAAATGGACTGGAATGGGTGAATTTAACTCAGATGACCATTATATCTACTACTGTAGGCAGGAATCCCTCAGAAGAAATGGAGTAGCCATCATGGTCAACAGAAGAGTCCAAAATGCAGTACTTGGATGCAATCTCAAAAATGACAGAATGATTTCTGTTCATTTCCAAGGCAAACCATTCAATATCACAGTAATCCAAGTCTATGCCCCAACCAGTAACGCTGAAGAAGCTGAAGTTAGATGGTTCTATGAAGACCTACAAGACCTTTTAGAACTAACACCCAGAAAAGATGTCCTTTTCATTATAGGGGGCTGGAATGCAAAAGTAGGAAGTCAAGAAACACCTGGAGTACCAGGCAAATTTGGCCTTGGAATACAGAATGAAGCAGGGCAAAGACTAATACAGTTTTGCCAAGATAATGCAGTGGTCATAGCAAACACCCTCTTCCAACAACACAAGAGAAGACTCTACACATGGACATCACCAGATGGTCAACACCAAAATCAGATTGATTATATTCTCTGCAGCCAAAGATGGAGAAGCTATATACAGTCAACTAAAACAAGACCAGGAGCTGACTGTGGCTCAGATCATGAACTCCTTATTACCAAATTCAGACTTAAATTGAAGAAAGCAGGGAAAACCGCTAGACCATTCAGGTATGACCTAAATCTGTTCCCTAAGGGAGCAATATGTGCAGGAATGTCTAGATGGTTAAATGGAGGAGGGTCAAGAAGTAGAAGAAAATACTGAGAATGAAAAACAGATCAGTTACTATACATCAAGTTATGTTTTAATCACAGGGTGTTATTAGAAGGGCTATGAAGAACCCTGCTGGAAAAGCATCTGGTCCCAAGCCATTGTCCAGACTTTATCCAGTTCCTCCCCACCCTGCAGCCAAATCCTGCTTCTCCCTTTGCTCATGGTATCTGCTCTGCCCAGGATCTCCCTCCCTTGTCTCTCCTGTTAATTTTCTACTTATCCTTCAAGGCCCAGGCTCCATTATGTACAGCCTTCTTCAATCCCTGCCATCTATATATTGTGCTTATCTATGATCCCACTTTGTCCTTTGGCCCCATGTGATGGTTATTTGTATGCTTGTCTTCTCACTGTCTTCTCTTGCCCACGGGGTGTAAGCTCCCTGCAACTATGTCCTCTCCTGTGGATGATCTTATCTCTGATGAGACTTTGATTTTCATGAGAGTGACCATTTGAGTTCTGTGGTATCAAGCAACAGAAACAGGTTAAGTGAAATGTAGGATTTAATGGAATAATACATTTAATCAAAGAATTAGCAGAACAGATGAGCCACCATGTCTCTCAAAGGGGCAGCTCCAGGCCCCATGAATGGCAGAAAAGTTCAGAGGACCTACTCTCCAATGCCCCTCTGGGAGCATGGCTCCATCCCTTCTGATCCCATGCTGAGTGCCTTTCAGTTCCCAGCTTTATGTTCCTGGGAAAAACTTTACTAGGTCATTTTCGGCTGGGTGTCCCACTGGATCACTCATCATGAAGCCAGGGCACAGAGTCATATCACACAGAAAATGTTGGGACCACCTCTGTGTATCCAGGGATACAGTCATGATGTGGGGGGAGTAGTGGTAGATTTCAAAATTTTGGCAGCTATTCTGCAATGTGTCTCTTGCAAAATAGTCAGTTAAGGGTGAGTTGAAGAGAACTGCAACAAATGCAGAATCAGAGAATTGAGACCCAGTTTTGAAGTCATCCTGGTCTCAGACACTCTAACCTATGGAAGCTGGTGCACATGGGGTCTTGCCTTCAGACAGTCCATCCATTAAAAAACATACTGTTCCTGGAGTGTCAGGTGAGACAATCCTGCAAACCTTAGCATACTTATACTGCTTATTTGTTTTTATCTCATTCATTCATGACTTTTACACATGAAATTATTTTGTACATGAATATACACTGAGAACAGATTTTCAGTTGGATCCTCTGATTTCTAACTCCATGACTTAGAATTATTTGCTTAATGACTCTGAGCTTTAGTTTCCTCAACTGCAAAATATGAATAAGGTAATACTTGTTTGGGGGGCCAACTGAGAGGATATTTGTGTAAAGTTCAATGCCTGTAGTTTATTTTTAAGGTCATAGTAATTTTATAACTTCACATACACATATATTATGCACTGATTGAAAAAACTACATAATAAATAAAGCCTACCATAATTCAGTCATACATTTAAAAGAATTTATATTTGAAAAATAATAGTATGTATAAGTTCTGTGAGTATGTGCTCAGTTGTGGCCAATTCTTATGTATTGAGGTGCTCCTATGTTGGTGCATAGACATTTACAACTGTTATGTCTTCCTCTTGGTTGATCCCTTGATCATTACGTAGTATCCTTCCTTATCTCTTGTAATATTCTTTATTTTAAGATCTAATTTGTCTGATATGAGGGTTGCTACTCCAGCTTTCTTTTGCTTCCCATTTGCATGAAATATATTTTTCCATCTTCTCACTTTAAGTCTATATGTGTCTTTAGGTCTGAAGTGGGTTTCTTGTGGATAGTATATATATGGGTCTTATCTGTGCCTTGTCTGAATGCATCACATTCAGCCAGTCTGTGCCTTTGATTGGAGCATTTAATCCATTTGCATTTAAAGTAATTATTGATATATACATTCCTACTGCCATTTTCTTAATTGTTTGGGGTTGATTCTGTAGATCTTTTTTCTTCTCTTGTATTTCTTGACTATATCAGTTCAGTTTAGTCACTCAGTCATGTCTGACTCTTTGCAACCCCATGGACTGCAGCACACCAACCCTCCCTGTCTATCACCAACTCCCAGAGTTTACCCAAACTCATGTCAATTGAGTCGATGATGCCATCCAACCATCTCATCATCTGTCGTCCCCTTCTCCTCCTGCCCTCAATCTTTCCCAGCATCAGGGTCTTTTCAAATGAGTCAGCTCTTCATATCAGGTGGCCAAAGTATTGGAGTTTCAGCTTCAAATCAGTCCTCCAATGAACACCCAAAACTAATATAAGTTCCTTTAATATTTGTTCTAAAGCTGGTTAGGTGGTGCTGAATACTCTTAACTTTTGTTTGTCTGAAAAGCTTTTTATTTCTCCATTAATTGTGAATGAGATCCTTGCCAGGTACAGTAATCTTGGTTGTAGGGTTTTTGCTTTCAGTACTTTAAATATATCCTGCCTTTCTCTTCTGGCCTGCAGAATTTCTGCTGAAAGATTAGCTGTTAAGTGTATGGGGTTTCCCTTGTACATTACTTGTTGCTTCTCCCTTGCTACTTTTAATATTCTTTCTTTGTGTTTAGTCTTTGTTAGTTTGATTAGTATATGTCTTGGCATGTTCCTCCTTGGGTTTATCCTGTATTGGGACTGTTTTTGCCTCTTGGACTTGATTGACTATTTCCTTTTCTGTTGGGGTCTTTAATGGACCAGGACCTGGTGGTCCAGAGGTGACAATAAGAAAGTGAAAGAGAGAAAGAGGCTGATACTCCCTGGTTTACACAGAAAACCAGTAAAGTCCTTGACACAGGACTAGCATCTCTCGTGAAGGCACTGGGTGCCCTCTCGAGGAGGGTGAAGGCACAGGGTGCCTTCTTGAGAGAGTCTTAGAACCCCGGGCAGGAGAGTGAGCAAGACAGGTCTCTGAGCTCCATGGAATCAGCTGAAGAGAGTCAGAGAGAGAGAGAAAGAAAGAAAGAAAACAAGAAAGAAAGAAATACACGGGGACCCAAGCTCTGATGGAGCAAAGGTGCTTTAATGATTTTTCTGTGAGTATATATAGGCTGTAGTATAAAAAGTTTCTTTCGTCAATGATAAAGATCAGAAAACCAAATGTACAGTAACTGTTACTAAAGAACAAGGGATGATGATGACCACAAGGTCAGCAGACAATCCATATCTCAAGAAAGGGGATCAAGAGTATGCAGTTTTGTCGTAAAGAGAATGTTTACTAAAGGAGATTCAAGCCTGTCTCACACAATGACCCCAGTTCCTGGGAGCAGCGTGGTGTTCCACTTAAAAAGAAACAAAGGACTTCTGAGAAACAGCACATAGGAATCCTCCTGTTAAACATTCCCTGATACTTTTCCATGTTGGGTAAATTTTCAACTATAATCTCTACAAACATTTTCTCATACCCTTTCTTTTTCTCTTCTTCTTATTGGACCCATATAATTCAAATGTTGGTGTATTTGATATGGTCTCAGAGGTCTCTGAGACTGTCCTCAGTTCTTTTTATTCTTTTAACTTTATTCTGTTCTTCAGAAGTTATTTCCACCATTTTATCTTCCAGCTCACCATTTTGTTCTTCTGCTTCAGATATTCTGCTATTGATTCCTTCTACAGTATTTTTAATTTCAGTAATTGTATTGTTTGTCTCTGTATGTTTATTCTTGAATTCTTCTAGGTCTTTGTTAATTGATTCTTGCATTTTCTCCATTTTGTTTTCAAGGTTTTTGGTCATCTTTACTATCATTATTCTGAATTCTTTTTCATGGAGTCTGCCTATGTCCTCTTCATTTATTTGGATTTCTGTGTTTCTGGTTTGTTCCTTTATTTGTGTAGTATTTCTCTGCCTTTTCATTATTTTTTTTAAAAATTTATTGTGTTTGAAGTCTTCTTTTCCCAGACTTCAAGGAAAGTTGAATTCTTTTCTTGAAGAAGGTTAAATTCTTTCTTCCTTTTGGTTTATGCCCTCCTAAAGTTGGTCCAGTGGTTTGTGTAAGCTTCCTATAGGGTGAAATTTGTGCTGAGTTTGTTTATTTGTTTGTTTGCTTTTCCTTTGATGGACAAGGCTGAGTGAGGTGGTAATCCTGTCTGCTGATGATTGGGTTTGTATTTTTTTGTTTGTTTCTTGTTTAGATGAGGCTTCCCTGGTGGTTCAGATGGCAAAGCGTCTCCCTGCAATGCTGGAGACCTGGGTTCAATTTATGGGTCAGGAAGATCCCCTGGAAAAGGAAATGACAACCCACTCAGTACTCTTGCCTGGAAAATCCCATGGATGGAAGAGCCTGGTAGTCTACAGCCCATGGGGTAGCAAAGAGTCGGACATGACTGAGTGACTTCACTTTCACTTTAGATGAGGCATCCTGCACAGGGTGCTACTGGTGATTGGATGATGCTGGGTCTTGTATTCAAGTGGTTTCATTTGTGTGAGTTATCACTATTTGATGCTCCCTAGGGTTAGTTCTCTGGTAGTCTAGGGTCTTGGAGTCAGTGCTCCCGCTCCAAATGCTCAGGGCTTGATCTCTTGATCATCTGCACAGATCTTTTCTATTTGAGTTCAAGCTGACAGAGAAGTCATCATATCCTTTTTCTGATGATTCTCCACTGGAGCTGCCAGGCTCCCTCCACCTTCACTCTAGGAGCCCAGGACTGCCTAAGCACAAGGGAAAACCGCCTTCCAGAAAGTCATGGCTGATTCTTTGCGACCCCATGACTGTAGCCCCCAGGCTCCTCAGTCCATGGGATTTTCCTGGCAAGAATAGTGGGGTGGTTTGCGGTTTCCTCCTCCAGGGTATCTTCCTAACCCAGGGATTGAACCCACATCTCCTACATGGACAGATGGATTCTCTCCTGCTGGGAAGCCCCACGTGTAAGTACCAGGTATTATATCCGGGGTCCTTGTGAGGTCTCAGGTGTCATTAAGTCATCTAAGACCTCTGGGGCTTTGGGAGCTGCAGGCTAAGGGTAGCTGCCTTGCTTGTATTGTTCTTCCTACTTTTTGGCTGGGGCACACATATTAGGAATTACTCCTAAAATGAGGGTCAACCTTCCCACCACCTCAGGGAATTTGGGAGGCAGAAGCTTCTGCCCTCATTCCCACCTTAAATCCCTTGTGGGTAGGTAGAGTCTCACAGCTGGGCCCCTGCACTCTTACTCTCATTATCTCTGAGCCCCTCATCCACAAGCCAGGGTGTGTACCCCAGAGGGTAAGTTTTCTGAGACTGGGTCTCCATGACCCCAAGGAGTGGCCTGCAGCTCTAGGGTTGATCTGCCTGCCTTTGCTTTCAGCCTCAAATCCAAACTGCATTCTCCATCCCAATTTTACCAGTGAGAAAACTCATTTGGTCCCCAAATGGCTCCTACATCCAGGTCTGGAAGCAGATGCTATCAGTAGTATATCCATATCTTGTTGGCATGTCTACCTACTTAAGGCTGCTACTGTGGGCACTTGCAACTCTCTGCCCATGGACTGTCAATCTGTACAGAAGGAGTTATTAGGTTGGTGTAAAAGTAATTGCAGTTTTTGCATTGTTGAAATTTGCTTTTTGATATTGGAATACATTCTAAATAAATGTGGTTAGGTTACACATCATTTTAAGTGCATTTCTCTCTTTATATTTTTTGCTAATGAGTTATTACTTGCTGTTTATTTTATATTTAGTTTAGACTATGGAAATGATATTAGACAAAAAGCAAACTTGAGTGATTTTCTTATTTGAGTTTCAAAATCGGTTGTAAAGCAGTGGAGAGCATTCACAGCATCAACAGTGCACTTGGTCCAGGAACTATCAACCATACAGTTCAGTTATGGTTTAAGAAGTTTTGCAAAGGACACGAGAGCTTTGAAGATGAGGAGCCTAGTGGCTGGCCATCAGAAGTTGACAACAATAATTGAAAGCCATCATTGAGGCTGATCCTCTTAAAACTATAGGAGAAGTTACCAAAGAACTCAACACTGACCATTCTATGGTCTTTCTACATTTGAAGGAACTTGGGAGAGTGAAAAATCTTGATAAGTGAATGCCTTGTGAACTGGCCAGAAATTAAAAAAAGAAATAATCATTTTGAGGGGTTGGTCTTCTCTTATTCTATGAAACAACAATAAACCATTTCTTGATCAGATGTGCAACGAAAAGTGGATTGCATATAACAACCAGCAAAAGGCACCTTAGCGGTTGGACAGAGAAGAAGCTCTAAAGCACTTCCCAAAGCCAACCTTGTACCAAAAAAGGTCATGGTCACTGTTTGGTGGTCTGCTGCCCATCTGAGTCACTATACCTTTCTGAATTTCAGCAAAACCATTACATCTGAGGAGTATGCTCAGCAAACCAATGAGATGCACTGAAAACCAACACCTCCAGCCAGCTTTGGTCAACATAAAGAGCCCAACTCTTCTTCACAACAATGCCTGACCTCACTTCACACAACCAGTGCTTCAAAAGACGAACAAATTGGGTTTTATCTCTCTTTATAAAGTTTTATCTCATCCGCCATATTCACCTGACCTCTCGCCAACCAGTTGGCAACAACTCTCACCAACCTCTCGCCAACCATTTGACCTCTCGCCAACCAGTTGCCAACTCTCACCACTTCTTCAAGCATCTCTGCAACTTTTTTGCAGGGAAAACACTTCCACAATCAGCAGAGTGCAGAAAATGCTTTCTAAGAGTTTGTAGAATCCCAAAGCATGGATTTTTAT
Source organism: Capra hircus (assembly GCF_001704415.2). Lineage (NCBI taxonomy): Eukaryota > Metazoa > Chordata > Mammalia > Artiodactyla > Bovidae > Capra > Capra hircus. The sequence goes on from NC_030811.1 coordinate 48,552,293, forward strand.
GCTATAAAAATAGGCACTTCTCATTGGCAAAAATGTGTTGATTGTTATGGTTCCTATTTTGATGAATAAAGGTATGTTTGAGCCTAGTTATAATGATTTAAAATTCACAGTCCAAAACCATATTTGAATTTGCACCAACCTTATAGTATCCAGGAAGCAGCGTCAAGCACATTAAAGAGGAATTGGTGTCTAAATTCCTCAACTTCTCACCATCCAGTGGGGAGAAAGTTCCTGCCTCCCAGAGATAACCCATGGATTGAGCTCCAGTTGCCCTCAGTGTAATAGACTTGGCTATGCACTTTGCTTCCTTCCCTCCCTGTCTTCCTTTACCATGCCCATTTGCATTTCCTAGGATCATCTCCCAAGAAAAATACTTAGAGTCAAATCCTTCTCAGTACTGGCTTCTGTGTGTGCCTGCTAAGTCTCTTCAGTCATGTCTGACTCTTTGTGACCCTATGGACTATAGCCTGCCAGGCTCCTCTGTTCAAGGGTTTCTCCAGGCAAAATACTAGAATGGGTTGCCATGCCCTTCTCCAGGGGATCTTCCCGACCCAGGGATCAAACCAGCGTCTCTTGTGTGTCCTGCATTGGCAGGTGAGTTCTTTACCACTAGTGCCACCTGGGAAGCTGACTGGCTTCTGGAAGAGTCCAAATCAAGACAAAGGTTGTGATTAATTGGCTCCTTCAAAATTGCAGTATTATTTTTTTCTAAACAATTATGAATACAAAAATGTTTTCCAAATTTAACCATTAGCTTAGGGATAGAGCAAAGCTGGTGAAAGGAAACTAACGTTAAAGAAAAACAACCTGTAGGCATTAGCTGATTTACAATAGGTAGTAGAAATGAATGATAAAATCAGGCACTTTTCAGAGTTGGAAAGAACCTTGTCTAGTATATTCAAAAGCAGAGACATTACTTTGCTGACTAAGGTCGGTCTAGTCAAGGCTATGGTTTTTCCAGTGGTCATGTATGAATGTGAGAGTTGGACTGTGAAGAAGGCTGAGCGCCAAAGAATTGATGCATTTGAACTGTGGTGTTCAAGAAGACTCTTGAGAGTCAGACACGACTGAGTGACTGAACTGAACTGATCAGTGAGGGTCAGCTTGTTCTACTGTTATGAAGGACCTGAAACTTCAGGAGTTGGACCAGGATTTGGAAGGTTGGTGGTTCAGTTCAGTTCTGTCGCTCAGTCACGTCTGACTCTTTGCAACCCCATAGATTGCAGCATGCCAGGCTTCCCAAGGTTGGTGGTAAGCCCACAATAATCCTATCCAAGGGCCATATCATCTCCAGCTCCAGCACTCCTCCCACATCCCAAACAGCCTCCTATTCTTCTTTTGGTTCACCGGCTACCTCCCCCACCTACAGCTTTTACTGTAGGTGGGCCCTGTAGGTTAGTCAGGCCCCAACCTCTACCCCAACTCCCTCCTTTCCTCACCCCAATCCAAAAGCTCTCAGGAGAAGCTTGTGTTTCATTGCCTGTACCAGAAGTCACTTTAAATAAGCTTATCTTTCTATCCCATGAAGCTTTGATAGGTTATCTAACAGCAGTAATTTGTCATTTACTGTGGGCAATTTTGTATACATTCATCCAGCCTGAGGTTTGAGCTTTTTGTCCTTTTGTGGCTTAATCAAAACTTGAGGATTTTCCTCCCAGCTCACCTTCCTCCTTTCTCACAAATGGTGCCTAGAAGAAAATATTAATACATATTCTTAAATGATGCTGTCACCTGTCACTCAGAGGAAAGAAAAATGAGCCAGAAAGCACTCACTGCTTGTTCTGGGTAACAACTGGGACTTTTGATAGTATTTTGTTGGCCCTATAGGAAGGTTAATAATTTAATTTGATTTATTGAGTAGTTTTGTGTTTCACTTATATGCTGAGAAGAGAGAGATGATAGAAGAGATTTGAGACTTGAGCAGAACTGCCTCTTAAAGCAGCTTCTTAGCCTCAACACTAGTCACACTTTGTGAAGGATAATTCTTTGTTGTGGGGGAGCTGTCCTGTGCCTTCTAGGACACTCAGCAGCTTCTCTGGCCTCTCGATCCCAGGAACACCCCCTACCCAGTTGCGACAACCAAAAATGTCTCCAGACATTGCTAAATGTCCTCCAGGGGGCAATATAACGACTGGTTGAAAACCACTGCCTTTTAGGGGCACCTAATATGGACTGTTCTGATGCTCCACCACCAAATAACCTTCTGTTCCATTTCAACTTTTCCGGTAGGACTAACCCTTAATTAAGAAATTGCCATTTGTTGATTATCAGACATAGTTCTTTAGCTGTACCTGTAAACCCCTATATTTGATATAAGGTGATATAGCTTACAAATTTGTCTGTGGTTAGTATCTCTTAGGTGAGTCCCTCTCTCAAGGCCAATGTTTTTAAGTTTCCAAATCTGTAAAACTGATCATCAAAACCTGCACCAAGGAACTTAGGCTGAAAGCCCTCAAACAGCAGCACAAATAACTTGATCTTACATCCTGAGTAAGAAGAGTGGGCTTGGAGAAAGAGACAAGGAGTGATGAACAGATATCTAAGTTGAAGAGCACATACTCTCTATCCTGACTTGACATGACATGTATTTCTATAAACTAACTAGCATGAATGAGATTGCTAAATAGGGGAATGGCGGCACTGCGACATGGAGGGTGTGTTAATTCATGTGTGTTTTTTCCCTAGAGTAGGGGAGCCAGAGAGGAGAGACAAGATTTAAAGCCATCAACAGGACAAAAGAGTGCTTTGCTTGGCTGTGGGACTAGAAGAGCCCTTTTAGCTGTGTAACATTGCATTCAAACAGAAATGCTTATCGTCAAAGGAAAATAAACCATGGATATGTGTAAAAGGTATGTCTGTATCTATGCTGCTGCTGCTGCTGCTGCTAAGTCGCATCAATCATATCCAACTCTGTGTGACCCCATAGACGGCAGCCCACCAGGTAGTGCCATCCCTGCGATTCTCCATGCAAGAACACTGGAGTGGGTTGTCATTTCCTTCTGCAATGCATGAAAGTGAAAAGTGAAAGTGAAGTTGCTATATGCCTATACAAATTAGCTAGCTTATAAATAGGTTATGAAGTACAGGGGAGCCTGGCGTGCTGCAGCCAGTGGGGTCACAAAGAGTTGGATATGACTTAGTGACTGAACAATAACAACAAATAATATTGTTAAAGAATGTTTTTGTTTAGTTAAAACCAGTGACATCCCTTGTAAAACTTTTTCTGAGCTTATAATCAGGTGAATATTCTCCCCATTTTACCTTAAATTCTGTTTTTTTTCAAGCTATTTTTTCCCTCTGAACTTGAACAGGTCCCACAAACCATTGTCCTAAACACTGGTATGTTTTAAATATTGATAGATCAACTGCTGAAAGCAGGTCTTGTAACTTACAAGCTGATTGACAGTGTTCTGGTGGGCCCAGTGTGATAGAGCCCAATGGAGTTAGTAGGACCCATGTTCTGGCATGTCCCACGTGGAGCCAGATGGAATTAGTAGGATAGTGTTCGGATGTGTCCTGTATGATGGAATCAGATGGAGTTAGTAAGACCCTGCTTCATGAGGCATAGCCTGAAAGACACATGGGTGACCTTATTTGGTAATTAGAACAGTCAGGTACTCAAGGGAGAGGAGAGCTACCCATGATAATTTCCAGTTCTGGGGGACCTCCTCTGTCTCAGATTCAATGCTTCAGCAAGCTAGAGGTCATATCCCCATTTTATAGGAAACGTAGACTTGAAAGGAGTAAGTAACTTTCTCAGGGATTACGCAGTCCAATTTCCAAGCTCTTAATATTATATGCTATCAAGGAATAGCTGAAGCTATGCATGAGTTTATACAATTGTTCTGTTAACTGGAATTCTCTACAAACTCACTCTGCACATCTGTTCCTCACATATGATTGATAGTTATGATGAAGATGCTGTGGGATTTCAAGAGAGAGTTAAAAATCACCCAAAAATGTTTAAATAAGGTTGACAAATATTATAGGGCTTAACTCACTTTTGGAGGGTTCAGATTCTTAAAAATTGGTATTCTAGGAAGTAAAGCACATACAGTGATTTTCATAAACTACTCCATGGCGAAAAGGACCTCTCCGGTTGCTAAGCTTGTTTTAATTTCCTTACTCTAATGTTCAGAAACTAGTTCTAAAGTTTTCCTCTTATAACTACAACCAAGACAGTTCAAATTATAGAGTTGTAATAGTGAAAGAAAAATACAGTGATTCCTAGAAGGAAAAGTAGGGTATTCTTTGTTGTTCATCTTCACTAAAAAAGGGATAAAAACAAAATACAACTGAGAAGTTGGAAGTATGCACCCTGAATGATTGTGACAAAATGTGGAATTTAAGGGTCTGATGTTTGAGTTGGTGCCTCACAAATCCCTCTGAGTGATTTTCATTGTTTATATTGAATTTGAAATGAATGAATAAAGAGAAACATGACCATGACTACAAAGATAGCTTAGAGACCAGAATGATGCCTTCTTATCAAATGCAGATACTAAGCATTAAAACATACAAGGTTAGAAAGAAAATGATAAAGTGTCATTGTATCACTGACAAAGAAGAGTAAAGAGCAACAGTCTGCTGCCTCAGCATTTGGAAGCACAATCCTGGTTCATTCCTTTACTTCTTTTTCTTTGAACACTGAAAAACAAATGTATGCAATAAGATCAGCAGAAATAGCCACAGGAAGCAGGGTTGGATAGGAAAACCCAGACTGTAATTGACGAATTGCTGGAGGCTTAGTGTGTACAAGTCTGAGAGTTGAAAACTCCTGATGGACCCAGTCATATGGGGCCCTCCACAGTATTGTGAGATTTACCTCCTGAAGCTTGACCAGATTCCCACAACAAATATGGGAGAAAAATTGTCTCATGTTTCCGGGAGAGGGAGGGAAAAAGAAACCTTTGTGAAAGACCCTAGAACATTTTATTCTTCTAAACAAGCCTGCCCTCAGCAGAAACTAGTTAACTAGAGCCTAACTTGCCGGGGAATTATCAGAGCCCTACTGACCTGGGGAAAGGAAATACCCAACTCAAGCCTGCTCTAGCCAACCTATTACATTTAAGGGGAGAAAAAAAACTGAAAAGCACTTGTGAAGTTCACAGTCTTACTTAGAAACCGAGACCTAATCACAGCACCAAAGAATGCTTCCTTTCCTCCATATCTAACCACCACATCACTAAAGGCCTATTTATAGCAGCTCCTATTGCCTGGTACATCATGTCTGGCTATCAAGAAAAATTACAAGGCAAAAAAACACAATTTGAAGAGACAGAGCAATCATCAGAACCAGACATGGCAAGGATATTGGAATTATCAGACCAAAGATATAAAATATGGTATGATTAATATGCTTAGGGCTCTAATGGACAACGTGGATAGCATACATGAACAGATGGGCAAAGTAGGCAGAGAGAAGAAATCCTAAGAAAGAACCGAAAGAAATGCTAGAGATCAATTATACTGTAACCGAAAAGAAGAGTGCCTTTAATGGGCTTGTTAGTAGACTGGACACAGCTAAGGAATGATGTTCTGCACTAGAGAATATAACAATTCAGGCTCCAGCCAAAAGATTGCTCTTGTAAGGCCCCTGGCTTTCTTAAGAACAGTTGACAATATAGTCCTCTCTTAACAGGAGAGTTTGGAGAAATAATTAGTAATAAACTGTGCAAAAGCTAACCACTAATCTTGAAAAAATTTTTTCTTGGTAACCATTAACTTTAAGCATGTACTTCTAGCAAAGTAGTACTTTTTTTGTGCCAGTAGTATTGGCACTTTTTTCACCAGAAAAGTGCCACACTTTCATCTTGGATAAGTAATAAAGGTTATATGTGCTCAGATAATATGCAATAGAAGCATTTTCTTTGACAGAAGACTCCTGTAAAAAATTATATTTAAAAAGACTAGTTTGTTCTGAGTAAACATATTCCACCATGTGTCTTCCACTGCATGCAGCTGTAAAACCTGGAAAGAATGTAGTGAGGAACTGTCAGAGGGCTCTGAAAAGCAGTACTATTTAGAGGAAATTTACACCATTACATACTTACATTGGAAAGAAAAAAAGTTCTTTAATCAATAAACTTTTTGCTTAAGAAACTAGAAAACAAGAGCAATATAAAACCAAGTAAAAGAAATAATAAAGAGCAGAAATCAATGAAATTGAAAACAGGTAAACCAGTGAAACAAAAGGTTGTTTTATGAAAGAGCAATGAAATTGATAAGGCTCAAATAAGACTAATAAGAAAGAAAGAAAGAACTTACCATTATCATAAGTGAAGAAAGGGAAATCATTACAAGTCCCACAGACATTAGAAGGACAATAGGCAATACTATCAACAACTGTACAAATATAAACTTAACAGCCTAGATTAAATGGAACAATTCCTCAGCCATGATAAAATAGATAACTTATAGTACTGTATCTGCTTTAGAAATGAATTTATGGTTAAAGGCCTTCTGAAAATGAAATCTGCAGGCTGAGATTGGTTTCATAGGTGAATTCTATCAAAAATTTAAATAACATTAGTTCTACACACTTTCTTCCAGAAAACAAAAGAGGAGGGAATATTTTCTAGCTCATTTTATGAGGTCAGCATTTCTATGATACTAAAACCAGACAAAGACAATACAAGAAAGCTACAGACCAAAGTCCCTCATGAATCCTCCTCAACACAATCCTCCTCAACGAAATACTTCAGTAATATCCATCAGTGAAATCAAATCCAGCAATGTGAGAGAAAGAACAATATGCCATGGCAAGCGCAATTTGTCCCTAGAATGCAAGAGCAATTCAGTATTCAAAAAATCAATCAAAGTAATCCATCAAACTAACAGTCTAAAGAAGAAAAAACACATGATCATATTCATTTGTGCAGAAAAAAAATTTGTAGAAATGTGTATCCAAAAAAGTAAAGTTTAAAAAAATCTCTAAGATATCATTTAGGCCATCAGCATTCATTCAAGTGAGATAATATGTAATCATCTCAGCTAGAATCTATTGCTAAAGATGGAGGTTCCACAGTCTCTCTTGATGACAGTCCTAGGACCAAGCAGCCCTGGCCTCCCTTTCCACCATCCCTTTCCCACTTCTCTGAGATTTCCTTCCCACCCTCTGTCTCTGTGTGTGTTCACCTTTAAACTTGCTACCAGAAAATATTCTCACATCAACCACTGGATATGAGACAGAGAATTACTTTGTCCCAAGCTTTTTGCATTTTAAATCTATATTCTAAATATGGAATAAAAGTTTCTTTCTCCTTTTGAGGGATTTGTAGCACCTAGCAGAAAGAAGTTGTTTTAGGGACATCCTTCCAATACCTCTGAAACCACTTATTTAGGCAGCTATTTGCCCATGGATAATATTGGCCCCACTGGTGGCTATTTGGAACTCCTCAGGCCTTGGCTTTTTTAAAAGAGCCTAAGCCTCTTTTACCTCATATCACAATTGACAGCCAGTGGAGGTCAGGGCTCTGTGCCTCCTTATTCATATTCAGCAGGAGAGAATATTAACCTATTCCTCAGCAGTAGAATATAATGTACCATTTTTAGGAGACCCTAGAACAGATGGTTATCTCTAAACCAGTAACAATTGCCAAGGAAAGTAATGGGCTGAATGGCTTGGATTAATCAGCAGAGGGGAACTATCCCTATAGCGTCTTTATTAGTAATGATGATTTTTATACCTCCTAGCTGCTGCTGCTGCTGCTAAGTCTCTTCAGTCGTGTCCGACTCTGTGTGACCCTATAGACAGCAGCACACCAGGCTCCCCTGTCCCTGGGATTCTCCAGGCAAGAACACTGGAGTGGGTTGCCATTTCCTTCTCCAATGCATGAAAGTGAAAGTGAAGTCGCTCAGTCATGTCCGACTCTTAGCAACCCCATGGACTGCAGCCTACCAGGCTCCTCCACCCATGCGATTTTCCCAGCAAGAGTCATACCTCCTAGACCCAGGTCCTAATCCTGGCTCTCTCCTAGCTAGTTTAAAACTGATGATTTTTTGTTTAAAAGATGTTATCTATAAATTGAAGTTATCTATGAACAATTTGGTAGCTGGGAGGTACTCAGTAAATGATGAGGTTATAACTATCCCAAGACCAGCTCAGTCAGATTCTAGTGATAGAAACAAACATGAAGGGGAAGCAATGCTATGACATGCATGGTGGAATTTGAATGGGAAAAATAAGATATTTCTAATTCATTATTCTGTAAGGTAAAACTTGAGCAAAAATATTTGTAGCCCATTAATTCCTGGATTTTTTTTTAGCAATGCCTAGTGTACAAAACTAGATCTTCAAGACCAAGATAATCATGATGGTGTGATCACTCACCTAGAGCCAGATATCCTGGAATGTGAAGTCAAGTGGGCCTTAGAAAGCATCACTATGAACAAAGCTAGTGGAGGTAATGGAATTCCAGTTGAGCTATTTCAAATCCTAAAAGATGATGCTGTGAAAGTGCTACACTCAATATGCCAGCAAATTTGGAAAACTCAGCAGTGGCCACAGGACTGGAAAAGGTCAGTTTTCATTCCAATCCCAAAGAAAGGCAATGCCAAAGAATGCTCAAAATACTGCACAATTGCACTCATCTCACATGCTAGTGAAGTAATGCTCAAAATTCTCCAAGCCAGGCTTCAGCAATATGTGAACCGTGAACTTCCTGATGTTCAAGCTGGTTTTAGAAAAGGCAGAGGAACCAGAGATCAAATTGCCAACATCTGCTGGATCATGGAAAAAGCAAGAGAGTTCCAGAAAAACATCTATTTCTGCTTTATTGACTATGCCAAAGCCTTTGACTGTGTGGATCACAATAAACTGTGGAAAATTCTGAAAGAGATGGGAATACCAGACCACCTGACCTGCCTCTTGAGAAATCTGTATGCAGGTCAGGAAGCAACAGTTAGAACTGGACATGGAACAACAGACTGGTTCCAAATAGGAAAAGGAGTACGTCAAGGCTGTATATTGTCACCCTACTTATTTAACTTCTATGCAGAGTACATCATGAGAAACGCTAGGCTGGAAGAAGCACAAGCTGGAATCAAGATTGCTGGGAGAAATATCAATAACCTCAGATATGCAGATGACACCACCCTTATGGCAGAAAATGAAGAGGAACTAAAAAGCCTCTTGATGAAAGTAAAAGAGGAGAGTCAAAAAGTTGGCTTAAAGCTCAATATTCAGAAAACGAAGATCATGGCATCTGGTCCCATCACTCCATGGGAAATAGATAGAGAACAGTGGAAACAGTGGCAGACTTTATTTTTGGGGGCTCCAAAATTACTGCAGATGGTGACTGCAGCCATGAAATTAAAAGATGCTTACTCCTTGGAAGAAAAGTTATGACCAGCCTACATAGCATATTCAAAAGCGGAGACATTACTTTGCCGACTAAGGTCCATCTATCAAGGCTGTGGTTTTTCCAGTGGTCATGTATGGATGTGAGAGTTGGACTGTGAAGAAGGTTGAGCACTGAAGAATTGATGCTTTTGAACTGTGGTGTTGGAGAAGACTCTTGAGAGTCCCTTGGACTACAAGGAGATCCAACCAGTCCATTCTGAAGGAGATCAACCCTGGGATTTCTTTGGAAGGAATGATGCTGAAGCTGAAGCTCCAGTACTTTGGCCACCTCATGCGAAGAGCTGACTCACTGGAAAAGACTCTGATGCTGGGAGGGATTGGGGGCAGGAGGAGAAGGGGATGACCGAGGATGAGATGGCTGGGTGGCATCACTGACTCGATGGGCGTGAGTCTGAGTGAACTCCGGGAGTTGGTGATGGACAGGGAGGCCTGGTGTGCTGCAATTCATGGGGTTGCAGAGAGTCGGACATGACTGAGTGACTGAACTGAACTGAGTGTACAAAACAGATTAGAGAAATTGCTTCTGTCCACTCATATGTGTAGAAATACATTAGTAGGAGCATCCTGAAAGTATCAGTCAGTCAGTTCAGTCGCTCAGTTGTGTCCAACTCTTAGCGACCCTATCCTAAAATTATAGTGAGTCACAGAAATCTGCATAAACAAGGAGACCCGAATTTTATTTCTTCAGCCTGAAGGGGAAAGTAACAACTTTCTACAGCAGAGGATTCCAGCCTTGGCTTTTTCCATTAGAATCATCTGTGGACCTTTTAAAAGCCTTGTACACTAGGCTGTATCACAAACTAATGATATCAGAAGTCAGAATGGGAGCCAATGGGTTACAATTTACTGCCAAGCTTGAAGGCTCATGCTCTCCAGGTATATGGTGCTTTTTGATGATGGAATGAATCCTTACAGGAATGGACCACATTATTAAAGAACTACCATTGAAGTCATTGAGGTGATGTATTGTCTCAACTGCTGCTGCTGCTGCTAAGTCACTTCAGTCATGTCCGACTCTGTGCGACCTCATAGATGGCGGCCCACCAGGCTCCCCCATCCCTGGGATTCTCCAGGCAAGAACACTGGAGTGGGTTGCCATTTCCTTCTCCAATGTAGGAAAGTGAATAGTGAAAGTGAACTTGCTCAGTCGTGTCCGACTCTTAGCGATCCCATGGACTGCAGCCTACCAGGCTCCTCCGTCAATGGGATTTTCCAAGGAAGAGTCTCAACTGCTAAAGACCCTTAAAACCATACCCTACTGGGAACCTCAGAGAAAATATAGCCACAAATGGTTTTTAGGTGCTATCAAGAGAGCTGAATGAATATATTCTTGGTTCCAGTGAAGAAGTTAATATTTTTTGCCCCAGTAAGAGTTCCATCACTTTTTCTATGACTTGTCTATTTGCCACCACCAGTGAGTGAATTTTACATTCCCAGAATTGAAGGCAGTTGAGGAACATCCTGAGAGATGGAAAGATTATGCACAATAAAACAGAAAGCCCTATGATTCAAATAAACATTTGTAAAACAAAGAAACAGTCACTGTATCAACCTAAAGAGAAGAGTGTGGAAAGTAACTGTCATCAACATTTAATTTAAATGGAGAGCTTCACTCTCTCACTCATTGTCTTGCAGGAAGAAATATATATCTTAAATATGCCAAGATAATTTATACCTGCCTTTGTAACTGTGAATTTAAATAACAATGGCATTAGCTTGTCATCTCTAATTTTCTCACTTTCACCTCTTTCTGGACCACTTTAATATTTGTCAAAGTCATGTCTTTTTAAGTAATTACTGTTGTTACAACTTAATCAATGGGTCTTTAAACAGTTTGCTGAATTACAGGGTTAGTTTAATTGTACTAGAATTATCTGCTGTAATTCTACACATAAACCGAGGGTGAAATAGGAAACTTAATCTTTTCTACTAAATTCTCACAACATTCTAATAGGTAAAGTTATTACAGCAAACATTGCATTTCTAGAGCATTTCCCAAGCCATTACAAAATGTTTTTTATAAGGAGAAGAAGGATATTATCAGTTTACCTTGAGAAAGTACTATGTTTTGCAAGAACTAAAAGAAGCAGAAAAGAATCCTCAATGTATGCTAAGTGGATATTTATATAGTCTCAAAGTTGTTGTTGTTCAGTCACCTAGTTGTCCAACTGTTTTCAACCACATAAACTTCCTTGGTGGCTCAGATGGTAAAGCGTCTGCCTACAATGTGGGAGACCCAGGTTCGGTCCCTGGGTTGGGAAAATCCTCTGGAGAAGGAAATGGCAACCCACTCCAGTACTCTTGCCTGGAAAATCCCATGGATGGAGGAGACTGGTAGGCTACAGTCCATGGGGTTGCAAAGAGTCAGACACAACTGAGCGACTTCACTTTCACTATGTGGTGGAGTTTGCTCAAACTCATGTCCATTGAGTCGGTGATGCCATCCAACCATCATTCATCCTCTGTCTTCCCCTTCTCCTCCTGCCTTCAGTCTTTCCCAGCATCAGAGTCTTCTCCAATGAGTTGGCTCTTTGCATCAGGTAGCCAAAGTACTGGAGCTTGAACTTCAGCATCACTCCTTCCAATGAATATTCAGAGTTGATTTCCTTTAGGATTGACTGGTCTGATCTCCTTGCTGTCCAAGGAACTCTCAAAGAGTATTCTCCATTACAGTTTGAAAACGTCAGTTCTTCAGTGCTCAGCCTTCTTTATGATCCACCTCTTACATCCATCCATAACTACTGGACACATAGCTTTGACTATGCAGACCTTTGTCAGTAAAATAATGTCTCTGCTTTTTAATATGCTATCTAGGTTTGTCATAGATTTTCTTCCAAAGAGCAAGTGTCTTTTAATTTCATTGCAGCAGTCATTGTCTGCAGTGATTTTGGAGCCCAAGAAAATAAAGTCTGTCACTGTTTCCATTTTTTCCCCCATCTATTTGGATGGGACTGGATGCCATGATCTTAGTTTTTCGAATGTTGAGTTTTAAGCCAGCTTTTCTCACTCTCTTTCACCTTCATCAAGAAGCTCTTTAGTTCCTCTTCACTTTCTGTCATTAGAAAGCTGCCATCTGCATATCTGAGGTGGTTGATATTTCTCCTGGCAATCTTGATTCCAGTTTGTGCTTCAACCAGCCAAGTATTTCACATGATGTACTCTGCATATAAGGTAAATAAGCAGGGTGATAATATATAGCTTTGACGTACTCCTTTCTCAATTTTGAACTATCCCATTGTTCCACTCTAATTGTTGCTTCTTGACCTGCATACAGATTTCTCAGGAGGCAGGCAAGGTAGCCTGGAAGAAAATTCCCTTCTCTTTAAGAATTTTCCACAGTTTGTTGTGATCCACATAGTCAAAGGCTTTAGCATAGTCAAGCAGAAGTAGATGATTTTCTGGAATTCTCTTGCATTTTCTATGATCCAACGGATGTTGGCAGTTTGATCTCTGGTTCCTCTGCCTTTTCTAAATTCAGCTTGTACATCTGGAAGTTCTTGGTTCATATAGCAAAATACAAAGGAGAAAGGGAAATATATACCCGACCAAATGCAGAGTTCCAAAGAATAGCAAGGAGAGATAAGAAAACATTCTTAAGTGAACAATGTAAAGAAATAGAGGAAAGCAATAGAACAGGAAAGACTAGCGATCTCTTCAAGAAAATTAGAGATACCAAGGGAATACTTCATGCAAACATGGGCACAAGAAAGGACAGAAATGGTAAGGATCTAGCTGAAGCAGAAGGGATTAAGAATAGGGGGCAAGAATACACAGAACTGTACAAAAAAAAGTCTTAATGACCCAGATGACCAAGATGGTATGGTCACTTACCTACAGCCAGACATCCTGGAATGTGAAGTCTAGTGGGCCCTAGGAGGCATTACTACCAACAAAGCTAGTCGAGGTAATAGAATTCCAGCTGAGCTGTTTCAAATCCTAAAAGATGATGCTGTTAAAATGCTGCACTCAATATGTCAGACAATTTGAAAAACTCAGCTGTTGCCGCAGGACTGGAAAAGTCAGTTTTCATTCCAACCAAAGAAGGGCAATGCCAAAGAATGTTCAAACTACTGTACAATTGTGTTCATTTCACATGTTAGCAAGATAATGCTCAAAATCCTTCAAGCTAGGCTTCAACAGTCTCAAAGTACCTTCCCACAAGTTACTTATTAATTTCAAGGGAAGAAAATAACATTGCAGTGGAAAACCTGGGAAACACCTAAACTGAGTAATCAAAGAGAGCAATGCCAGTAATGGAAAAAACACAAATCTCATGTCTCCTGTTATGATGCACTGAGAGGGACATGACATCATCCTCTGGTCTTCCTACCTGATATACATAACTTAAGTCTAATCATGAGGAAACACTGGGCAAATTCAAACTATGTGCACTCTACAAAATAACTTTCCAGTACTCATCAAAGTTGTGAACTTCATGAAAGTTTAAAGAAGTTTAAAATGTGTATACTGGATTTTTTCTGTAAATACACTAAAGGATAGTGTAATGATAATGATAATTTTCTGATTTTGTCATCTAAACAGTGGTTATATGTCCCTCTTTCAAAGAAAAATGCAGCTTGAAGTATTAGGAGTAAATGCTGTTAACTTGGTTTCAAATGTTCATTAAAATATATACTTACATATTTTACATATATGTATGTATACAGAGAGAGGATGATAAAGAAATATTGGTAAAATACCGACATTTGGAGAATCTGGGTGAATGGTATTGAGTCGTTCTTTGTAATGGCTGTCTTTTATGGCTGTAATTATGTTGAAATACAAGTTAGAAAATAAAGGAGGCAGAACTCTCCATGCTTTAAGGGCACTAAGATGCGAAAGCATAATGGCAGTTTCTGTAATGCTTAGCCATCTGGGACATCTGGAGAGTGTAGGAAGGTCCTGCTAAATTGAGAAAGACTTTAAGAGGAAAGCTTGACCAGTGCACAGTGGAAGCACAAGAGTGTAAATCTTCTTTTGATTTGCAAATCAAGGCACTAAGAGTTTGCGCAACTCCCTGAGCATTGTAGAGATTTGAACTCAAGTTGCTATAGCCATTTTTCATCTTATACCTCCAATGTGTTTAGTCAAAAGAAAACATTGAGATTTTCTTCTAACACATTCTGTTTGGATTATATCAGTTAAAATAGTATGATTTTTGACACTGTGAGCTATATAAGGTATTTGGATCTCTAGAAATAATGTCACTTGCTGTTGCTATTATTTGTGAACATCCACGTAAATAAGTACACGATTCAATAAATAAGAATGTTTTACCAGTCAGTCATGGGCTATAGAGGGAGGCTTCCTTGGTGGCTCAGATGGTAAAGAATCTGCCTGCAATGCAGGAGATCCCAGTTTGGACCTGGGTCGGGAAGATCCCCTGGAGAAGGGAATGACAACCCACTCCAATATTCTTGCCTGGAGAATTCCATGGACAGAGGAGCCTGGCAGGCTACAGTCCTGTTGCATAAAGTTGGACATTACTAAACATGCACACAGGGATGGTCTATAGAAATATACTCATAATAAAATGAATGAAATTACTGCTCTCTTCTATGTATCCAGAATGTATTTTTATCCATTTCTGTAAGTGAGCAGTCTTTTCTGTGCCCAACTTATTTTCTAGATGCTTAGAAAAGTTGTTTTCATAGAACTGACCCTAAAATCTGTTAGGAGAGATTATCTTAAGTGTGCATTTCTTTCAACTGCCTTAGTCAGAACCTGTAGGGACCACTTTCTGGATAAAATCGATCTCTATCCAGTGGAAAAGTGATTCAGCTGCTAATCAATTGCTCATTGGTTCCAGCTTTTGCGTGTTACCTTGACTCTGTATAGACTCATATCTCTTACACATCTTTCTCATCAAGTCATAGCTGTCAATATCATCCCAAGTTTAGTGTGTAAGTAAGATTTATGACAGAATATTTAGTTTAACAAATATGTATTATCTACTATATGCTTGGCTTTGTGCTAGTTTATATGAAATGTGTTTATGTAAACAATCATTTAAAATGGAAAAGAAAAAATATACTTACTTAGAATGGTAAGTTTCACATGCCATCTTCTATAGGTAGAAAGTATAGCTTCAAGTATCCACCAGATATTCACCAGACCTGGACTAGAAGTTTCCATCCAGCAAATCGAAGGCAGGAGGGGGTTACGTTAGCAGAGAAGGGTTGTAGAGCACATAGGCCAATGCTATCATCAATCCCATTAGAGGGCAGAGAGGTGTGGGGGGCGGGGCGGGGCGGGGGCGGTGGTGCAGTGAAGAGAGGGAAGGGAGAGTGATATGCCCAGAGAGAGTAAAGTTAGAGAAAATTTTTTTTCTTATTTGACTAAGGATAAGTCTCTAAGATTTAAATAAAATAAGGGAGGGTAAGTGGCACAACAACCCCAACCACCAATAGAAGAAATTAGGTGAATTATAGAGAATACTTGGGCCCCAAGTGAAACTTGAAATTTTAAGTATTTATGCTTAGGGAGAAGATTCACTGCTCACCATCCTCCACTTCTCACCCCCTATCCCCCCCTCCATCTCCCCCCATTAGCTAATTTTTGAAGGTATTTAAGTAGGAACTAGTGACAAATGAGTGCCCCAAACAGGAGATGTTACAGCTACACCATGAGATTAAACATGGAGAGTCTCCTCCTTTCAGTTCTGTTGAAACCACAACACAATAAATGAGGTACATTTTCAGAGAAAGAGGAGAATGACTATCTTCCTGTTTCTATAATGTTAGGCTTGTAGGCAGTGTACTTTCTGGGTAATGCCACATGTCTTAAAAACAAAACACACAAAAAACTGCTTGGGGCTATTGTATCATCAGAAAATTATACTTACACTGTGTAATATGTGATTACTAAAAGCTCTCATGGCCATGAGCAGAGCCCTGGCTTGTTTATAGCACCTTTATTTTCTTATATTTGTCACAATTTACTCTCATATGGAAGTGCATTTTTGATAAAGGTAACCATACTATTTCATCCACAAGAAGGCTCTATCAGTAGAGCTATAATTGGTGAGTGGACCTCTAAAATTACTCATACATAGAACTATTGCATTAGTGTAGCCAGAATGCAAACCTACTCACCCGGAAAACGGAAATTACTTGGGGCAGAAAAGTCCTTCTGCTGTGGCAAGGATGAACCTTTTTCTCATTTCAGCTTTCTTTCCCATTTAGCTTTAGTCCCATATCTCTGAAAAGCTCTGTTAATTTATTTTTAAATCACCAAAATATAATGACTTGAGGTACTTCTCCCAGAGTGCCAATTCCATAAAATTTCCATATGTATGTACATTTTGTGGTCAACAGCCAAATGCAAACTTTAGTTACAGGCAATCTATGATGCTACAAGGTGAAATTTCTCTTCTCATTGATTAAGGAGTCAAGTCTTTTTCTCTTTTTGTTACAGTCGGTGGAAGAAATAAGAGTAGCTCAGTTCAAGCCACGAGAGTTCCTTTATTAATCTTTTTTTTAATTATTATTTTTACAAATTTGATTGGTGCATAGTTGATTTATAATATTGTGTTAGAATTCAGCAACATGAATCAGTTATACATATATATATGTCTACTCCTTTTTTTAGATTTTTTTCCCATTTAGGCCATTACAGACTACTGAGTAGAGTTCCCTGTGCTATATATAGCAGGTTCTTATTAGTTATCAATTTTATGTATAGTAGTGTCTATATGTCAATCTCAATCTTTCAATTTATCCTTCCTGCCACTTACCAACTGATATCCATGTTTGTTTTCTATATCTGTTCTACATCTATGTTTCTGTTTTGTAAATAAGTTCACTTGTACTCATTTTTAAGATTCCACATATAAGCAATATCAAATGATATTTGTATTTCTCTTTCTGACTTATTTCACTCTGTATAACAGTCCCATCCACATATCTGCAAATGGTATAATTTCCTTCCTTTTTATGGCTGAGTAATATTCCATTGTATGTATGTATCACATCTTCTTCATCCATAACTCTTTGATGGTCCATAACTTTAGATTGCTTCCATGTCCTGGGTATTGTACATAGTGCTACAGTGCACTTTGGGATGAATACGTCGTTTTGAATTATGGTTTTCTCTGGGTAGGTACCCAAGAGTGGGATTGCTGGGTCATGTGGTAGTTCTAGTTTTAGTTTTTAAGAAACCTCCATACTGTTCTCAATAAATTTACATTCCCACCAACAGTGTACGAAGATTCTCTGTTCTCCACACCCTCTCTAGAATTTACTGTTTGTAGATTTTTTGATGATGATGATTGTGACTAGTGTGAGGTGATACCTCATTTTAGTTTTAACTTGCATTTCTCTAATAATTAGTGATGTTGAGCATCTTTTCATGTGCCTTTTGGCCATGAGAATGTCTTCTTTGGATAAATGTGTATTTAGATCTTCCACCCATTTTTTGATTGGGTTTTTTTTTTTTTTTTTGAGCTGCATGAGTTATTTGTGTATTTTGTAAATTAATCCTCTGTCTGTTGCCTCATTTGCAAATATTTTCTTCCATTCTGAGGATTGTCTTGTTTTGTTTATGGTTTTTGTTGCTGTGCAAAAGTTTTTAAGTTTAATTAGATCCCATTTGTTCATTTTTGTTTATATTTTCTTTAAGAAGCAGATCAAAAAAGATCTTGCTGTGATTTATGTCAAAAAGTGTTCTGCCTGTGTTTTCCTCTGAGAGGTTTATGGTGTCTGGCCTTACATTTAGGTCTTTGATCCATGTGAAGCTTATTTTTGTGTGTGTGTTAGAGAGTATTCTAATATGAGACCTGGGACTTGATGCGGCAGACAAAGCCTTTAATGCCATAGTCTCCTGGGAGAAACACAGGCCCTTGTTAAGAAATTCTCTCCCTTACATGTCTATCTTTGTCTTATATATTGGGTATAAATAAAAAGCTGCTTAAATCAAATTCCATTTTTTTAGTTTGATTATTATTACTTATTTTTCCTTATATTTTAATTTTTTGGTAAATTCAAAAGGAATATATATGTGCTACACACTAGAATAAATCAAAGATAGTTTAAATTCATCCCCACTCCTTTAAGTATAATAAATTTCCTCTTTCATGATCAAACAAAAATATAAGCATAGGGTATTTTTTTTTCCAAATTAAACTGTGGTGTGTATATATATATGAAATATGTTACAGTGTCGTGATTACATATCACAAGACCATAACATATTTCATCTGTCAGTATTACATGTATATTCTCTAGCTATTGCTATGCCTTATTAAAAAGTAGCTGCCTAATATTCTATGCTCTATATTGTGTACAGTAATTTAGTCCCCAATTTCTCTTTACTGGATATTCAGTTTTCATTCTTTTGCCAGTATAGTGTACAGTTAACATTCTTAAACATAAATTCTTACATTTTCTTATATTTCTTTCCTTCTCTTAGGTTCCTCAAAAATGAGCTTGCTGAATCAGAAAGAATGAATACTTTCTTGTTCAGTTGCTAAGTCGCATCCGACTCTTTGCAACCCAATGGACTGCAGTATGCCAGGCTTCCCTGTTCTTCACTATGTCCCAGAATTTGCTCAAACTCATGTTCATCCAACCATCTCATCCTCTATCTCCTCTTCTCCTCCTGCCCTCAATCTTTCCCAGCATCAGGGTCTTTTCCAGTGAGTCTGCTCTTCACATCATCAGGTGGCCAAAGTATTGGAGCTTCAGCTTCAGCATCAGTCCTTCCAATGAATATTAGGGTTGATTTCCTTTAGGATTGATTGGTTTGATCTCCTTGCTGTCCAAGATACTCTCAAGGGTCTTTTCCAGCACAGTTTGAATGGATCAGTTCTCCAGCACTCAGTCTTTATGGTCCAACTCTCACATCTGTACTTGGCTACTGAAAAAACCATTGCTTTGACTAGATGAAACTTTGTTAGCAAAGTAATGTCTCTACTTTTTAATGTGTTGTCAAGGTTTATCATAGCTTTTCTTCCAAGAAGGAAGCGTTTTATTTCATGGCTACAGTAGCTGTCCACAGTGATTTTGGAGCCCAAGAAAATAAAATTTGTCACTGTTTCCACTTTTTCCCCATCTATTTGCCTGAAATGATGGGACCAGATGCCATGATATTAGTTTTTTGAATGTTGAATTTTAAGCCAGCTTTTTACTCTCGTCTTTCACCCTCATCAAGAGGCTCTTTAGTTCCTCTTCACTTTCTGCCATTAGGGTATTGTCATCTGCATATCTGAGGCTGTTGATATTTCTCCTGGGAATCTTGATTCCAACTTGAGCTTCACCCAGCCCAGCATTTCTCATGATATACTCTGTATAAATTAAATAAGCAGGGTGAATATATACACCCTTGACATGCTCATTTCCCAACTTTGAACCAGTCTGTTGTTCCATGTCTGATTCTAACTGTTGCTTCTTGTCCTGCATACAGACTTCTCAGGAGACAGGTAAGGAGGTCTGGTAGTCTTATCTCTAAAATCTTTCAGTTTGTTGTAATCCACACAGTCAAAAGCTTTAGCATAGTCAGTGAAGCAGAAGTAGATTTTTTTTTAATTCCCTTGCTTTTTCTATGATCCAGTAGATGTTGGCAATTGGATCACTGGTTGCTCTGCCTTTTCTAAATCTAGCTTGTATATCTGAGAGTTCTCAGTTCACATGCTGTTGAAGCCTAGCTTGAAGGATTTTTAGCATAATCTTACTAGCATGTAAAATGAGTGCAGTAGTTTGAACATTCTTTGGGATGGATATTTTAAATATTAGTCAGTACTTTGCAGGGCTCCCCTTGTGGCTCAGATGGCAAGGAATCTGCCTATAATTAAGGGAACCCAGGTTTAACCTCTGGGTCAGGAAGATCCCATGGAGAAGGGAATGGCTACCCACTCTAGTATTCTTGCCTGGAAAATTCCATGGACAGAGGATCATGGCAGGCTGCAGTCCCTGTGGTCTCAAACAGTCAGTGGGCATGGTGGAGCAACTAACATTTTCACTTCAAATCCTTACAGTTCCATCCCAAAACATTATAAAAATTCAGCTTCAACCAGCAAGCTATGAAAGTATTTGACTTTCCACATTCTAGAAGTCATTGGATCTTATTACTCTTTTAATTTTTATCCATGTCTGGGAGAGGGTAATATCCGATGATATTAGGACATCTTTAAAACACAATGAGGCTTTCAGAGACTTATGATATCCTCCCAAACAGTCACTTAAGCTGGTTAGAAAGATGTCTCACTAACAAAATTGGGACAAATTAAGCATCAAAAAGAGTAATAGCTGTAATGAATTGAAACATTTCATATAACATACATATGTATGTATATCTTCTTCAATTCCTTCATCAAAAGGCTATCACACCTGTAATTGAACAAATTGAATTAATTTTTCTCACTCATTGCAGCAAGGAAGAGTATACACCATGGGGAAGCAAAGTGTGAGGGGTCAGTGAAGGAAGCACCACAGGAAGGAAAAAGTCCATAGTAGCATGGACTTCTGGCTTTGGGTAGGTAATTTGGGGGCAGGTCTAAGGATGTTTGTTCTAGATTGGGTGTTGTCAGAAAGTGGAGGCAATGCTATAATTTAATATCTCATAAATTTTATCTACAGGGAGGGCAGAAGAGCGAAGATAAAAGCTGAAATGGCTCAAGAAGCAGAAGTCACTCATACTAGCTGCCAGAGAGGAGTGTTTGGTATTTTATGGATTACATGGAGATTTTGAAGTGGATGTTTTGTGAGATTGTTTATTTCCAAGAGGAGAACAGCATGGCTCTGCTGTAAGCATTAGGTCCATCTGTAACAACATGAGGCCTGGCTATGGTTTTTGGGTTATTCTCAGACATCAGGGGCTGCTTGATTTCCAGATAAATAGGTAGGCAGAGAGCTAGGTGGATACAGAAAAAGAGAAAGCCATCTTTTTTAAAGTAAGAAAGAAAAGAGAAACCTCATAAGTCATCACTTGAGGTAGTTATTAGACTCACTTCTTCCTCTGAAAACTGCTGATAAAGCAGGAGGAATTAGTGAGTTTTCCTGCATTTTTAGTATAAACTCTCTACAGATTTCCCCCAATACCCAAAAGCAGAGCATTCCCATGAAACCTTTCCTAAGCTGAAATGGTATAAGGTGGTGAAGCAATTACCTAAGGATACATCTTTCTAATGAGTGCACAAAATAAACCAAGATCAAGCTCAGATGCTTACAGACACAGTTCAAAGCTAAAATGGCCTAACAGTGAGATACTGACTGTGGTTCCAAGAGAAGGAGCTTGGTGGTGCCGGTTTCACTGCTCAGGGTGTGCGCTGCCTCTGGAACCACTGGCTGTGAAACACACTAAATGTGGTTTCATTTTTCACTTTTTCCCTAAAGGTGAAAACCCTCTTCAGATCTCTGTATTAGTCAAAACAGGTACCATTATAGATCTGTCATAAAAGTGGGACATTTTTATGGCTTAAAGTGAAGTGGCTTAAAGTGAATTTTCAAAAAGCAGGAGATACCTGTATAGGGATCACCTTAATGAAGAGGGACAGGTCTTAGAGAAGAATTCCAGGTAATAAATGCTGTACAAATGATAAAAGTTTTGCCATTTTTCAACCCATGATGAAAAAATTCATTCAGGTTAAGATTATCAGTAGATGCCAAAGCAATTATGGAGAAGGAGAGAGGAGAACTGTATGTTTAAATGTTACCAGAATTCACTTCACAAATAACATACTGATCACAGCTGGGAAACACAACTTTACAGTGTAGGTTGAGGTTATTGCCACCTTGACCCAATGAATAATCCTAGAACCAGTAATAGTGGACATCAGACATTATCTGTCCCTGCTGGTATGGTGTGACCCCTGTGAAATCTTCTTGCCCAATGCTTAGCCTAAATCTAATCAAACCTTTAGATCTAACTTCAGTTTACAGAGAGCACAGGGAAAATAAGGAAAGCTACAAGGAAATAAGCCAGGAAGTGCGACATTCTGTGATTCAACTGGCCAGTCTCTCCAGCAGATCACTACCATGGAAAAAAGGTGTGGGGATACCACTGAGGATTAAAAGAGATTCAAGAGACATAATGACCAGATGAAATGATTTTTATTGGGTCACACTTTGGATGAATCAGTTGTAAAAGATACTTTAGGGTCAGTTGAAGAAATTAGGCTGGGTATTAGATAATACGAAAGAACTACTGTTTTTTCTGCTAGTTGAAAGAATATTATGGTTATTTAAGGAAATAAGATATGATAGAAACTACAATAAATTCACTTATCAATTTGAGAAGTATAGTATGCCTGTTCATGTTTTCAGAACTTATATTATATCTCTCAATAAAATTTTATAATTATTTTACACATATGCTAAAACTTTCTTTTTCAACTTATATAGATAACCATCACTATAGGGAATAAAGCACTCTCTCATCCTCACTTTTTCTTAATCTAATTTAGCATTTCTAAGGCAGACAATTGCTTAATATATCAACTCACAATTCTTCCTTATCTATGCTCTTGGAAGCATTAAGAGAAGTCCAAGCATGAATGGAGGTAGCGTATAGAGGAATGAGGAAGTAAAACACCTTGAAGAGAGATGTCATTAATGGCATTTTGATATATTAATAGATAAATGAAAGTCGAATCCTGACAGATAAGAAGGAAAGCTATCAGTAGAAGAAAAGAAAAACAAAACTGACCTTCCAAATTAATTTGGGAAGGAAAAAAAAAAACAAACAAAGAAATAAGCCCTGGATCAAAAATAAAGTAAAATTACATATTTTCTAGAAAGAGGTAAACTACAAATAGCTCATAGAAAAGACTTAGCACAGATACATTTCTAGTCTAAGGAAATTTTAGAGTTGCAAAATTTTTAAAGGAAAAAATAAGGAAATTAAATAATTTTTAAACAAAAGAAGTTAGAAAAAGAAAACAGAAGAAACTAGAATATGGTAAATGATAAAAGCAGAAATCAACAAAATAGAAAACAAAAAATGGTAGAAAGGAAAAGTAAAACCAAAAGTTGGTTCTATGGAAAAATAATAAAATAATCTTCTGACAAGTCTGATTGAGGATAAAAAGTACAAATATATACTATGTGAGAAATGAGAACATGAGATTGAATCCTGGATGCTGAAGAGACTATATAAATTAAAAGTTAATAGTATATGTAAGTGTAAGGTAATAAATTTAAAAATCTAGGGGAAACAATTTTTTAGTTAAAGAAAAGTCTACTAGAAGTGATTGAAGAAGAAATACAAAATTTGAACAGACCAATAGAGATGGGAACAATGCAATATTTATTTTTTTAAAAATTGGAACTAGAGGGTTTTTATAGCTGAGCTCTATCTAATCTTTAAGAGAAAGCCATTTCAGTATTTAATTAAAGCATTCCAGACCACAGGGACTACAGCAAAATCTTAATATTAAAGTCTTAAAAAGATAGAACATAAATACAGAAACAGAACTATTTCACTTATGAATAAAACTGTGGGATTTCAAACTAGAATATTATCTTATCAGAGAATAGTAGTGATGATAATATAGAATTTATTCTAGAATGTAAGGATGATACTGTGTTAAGAAATCAGTTGATATAGTTCATTATATTAGCAAATTAAAATATAAAAACTCCTTGATTAATAGATGCTAAAAAGACATTTGAGTCATTTCAAGAACCATCCTTTGTGTTTAAAAAAAATTTTTTTAAAGAATAAAAGAAATATACAGTTCTTAAATTGAAGACTGTACCAAAAAAAAAAAAAAAGGAAGCAAATGTTTTATTAAATGAGGGAATTTCAAATCAAGAATAGGAGAGATCTTTGTTACCACTACTATTATTGAATATTATTTTTCAAATTTTAATGAAAGCAATAAGGCAGGAAATAGAAATTATCAGTAAAGAGGAAAATCTGAAAATTACATTTTCATCATTAATATGATTACTTACTAAGAAAACTATCAGAAAGCCAAAATCTGTTTAATGACATAATTCAGAAATTGGATATAATAATAAGTTCCTGTTTTAAAATCCATAGTAATCGTCTGCTCCAGAAATGATAAATTAGAAATGAAAAGGTGAGGGTTTGGGACAAATGTTATGGTTCTTCTTTCCTTCTACACTCCCTCCCTCTCTCCCTTTACAGTTCTATTTATCAAAGGATCAGTTCAGTTCAGTTCAGTCATTCAATCGTGTCCGACTCTGCGACCCCATGAATCGCAGGACGCCGGGCCTCCCTGTCCATCACCATCTCCCGGAGTTCACTCAAACTCACGTCCATCGAGTCAGTGATGCCATCCAGCCAACTCGTCCTCTGTCGTCCCCTTCTCCTCCTGCCCCCAATCCCTCCCAGCATCAGAGTCTTTTTCAATGAGTCAACTCTTCGCATGAGGTGGCCAAAGTACTGGAGTTTCAGCTTTAGCATCATTCCTTCCAAAGAACACCCAGGGTTGATCTCCTTCAGAATGGGCTGGTTGGATCTCCTTGCAGTCCAAGGGACTCTCAAGAGTCTTCTCCAACACCGCAGTTCAAAAGCATCAATTCTTTGGCGTTCAGCCTTCTTCACAGACCAACTCTCACAT
This sequence comes from Capra hircus, assembly GCF_001704415.2. NCBI lineage: Eukaryota > Metazoa > Chordata > Mammalia > Artiodactyla > Bovidae > Capra > Capra hircus. Next base: position 48,577,180 of record NC_030811.1, read on the forward strand.
CCATAAATGACCACTGGAAAAACCATAGCCTTGACTAGACAGACCTTTGTTGGCAAAGTAGTGTCTCTGCTTTTGAATATGCTATCTAGGTTGGTCCTAACTTTCCTTCCAAGGAGTAAGCATCTTTTAATTTCATGGCTGCAGTCACAATCTGCAGTGATTTTGGAGCCCCCAAAAATAAAGTCTGACACTGTTTCCACTGTTTCTCCATCTATTTCCCATGAAGTGATGGGACCAGATGCCATGATCTTAGGTTTCTGAATATTGAGCTTTAAGCCAACTTTTTCACTCTCCACTTTCACTTTCATCAAGAGGCTTTTTAGTTCCTCTTCATTTTCTGCCATAAGGGTGGTGTCATCTGCATATCTGAGGTTATTGATATTTCTCCCGGCAATCTTGATTCCAGCTTGTGTTTCTTCCAGTCCAGAGTTTCTCATGATGTACTGTGCATATAAGTTAAATAAGCAGGGTGACAATATACAGCCTTGACGTACTCCTTTTCCTATTTGGAACCAGTCTGTTGTTCCATGTCCAGTTCTAACTGTTGCTTCCTGGCCTGCATACAGATTTCTCAAGAGGCAGGTCAGGTGGTCTGGTATTCCCATCTCTTACAGAATTTTCCACAGTTTATTGTGATCCACACAGTCAAAGGCGTTGGCATAGTCAATAAGGCAGAAATAAATGTTTTTCTGGAACTCTCTTGCTTTTTCCAAGATCCAGCAGATGTTGGCAATTTGATCTCAGGTTCCTCTGCCTTTTCTAAAACCAGCTTGAACATCAGGAAGTTCACGGTTCACGTATTGCTGAAGCCTGGCTTGCAGAATTTTGAGCATGACTTTACTAGCATGCGAGATGAGTGCAATTGTGCAGTAGTTTGAGCATTCTTTGGCATTGCCTTTCTTTGGGATTGGAATGAAAACTGACCTTTTCCAGTCCTATGGCCACTGCTGAGTTTTCCAAATTTGCTGGCATATTGAGTGCAGCAATTTCACAGCATTATCTTTCAGGATTTGAAACACCTCAACTGGAATTCCATTACCTCCACTAGCTTTGTTCATAGTGATGCTTTCTAAGGCCCACTTGACTTCGCATTCCAAGATGTCTGGCTCTATGTGAGTGATTATACCATCATGATTACCTGAGTCATGAAGATCTTTTTTGTACAGTTCTTCTGTGTATTCTTGCCACCTCTTCTTAATATCTTCTGCTTCTGTTAGGTCCATTCCATTTCTGTCCTTTATCGAGCCCATCTTTGCATGAAATGTTCCCTTGGTATCTCTAATTTTCTTGAAGAGATCTCTAGTCTTTCTCATTCTGTTGTTTTCTTCTATTTCTTTACATTGATAGCTGAAGAAGTCTTTCTTATCTCTTCTTGCTCTGCTTTGGAACTCTGCATTCAGATGCTTATATCTTTCCTTTTTTCCTTTGCTTTTTTGCTCCTCTTCTTTTCACAGATATTTGTAAGGCCTCCTCAGACAGCCATTTGCTTTTTTGCAATTCTTTTCCATGGGGATGGTCTTGATCCCTGTCTCCTGTACAATGTCATGAACCTCTGTCCATAATTCATCAGGCACTTTGTCTATCAGATCTAGTCCCTTACATCTACTTCTCACTTCCACTGTATAATCATAAGGGATTTGATTTAGGCTTAATGGTCGATTGGTTTTCCCTACTTTCTTCAATTTAAGTCTGAATTTGGCAAACAGGAGTTCATTATCTGAGCCACAGTCAGCTCCTGGTCTTGTTTTTACTGACTGTATAGAGCTTCTCCATCTTTGGCTGCAAAGAATATAATCAGTCTGATTTCAGTGTCGACCATCGGGTGATGTCCACTTGTAGAGTCTTCTCTTGTGTTGTTGGAAGAGGGTATTTGCTATGACCAGTGTGTTCTCTTGGCAGAACTCTATTAGCCTTTGCCCTGCTTCATTTCATACTCCAAGGCCAAATTTGCCTATTACTCCAGGTGTTTCTTGACTTCCTACTTTTGCATTCCAGTCCCCTATAATGAAAAGGACAATATTTGGAGATATTTGTCTAGATTTTCTTTTGTGCATTTATATGTATAAGTATATTTGTATGTTGTATTCAGTTCACCCTTGCTGTCCTTTAGACATAGATATTCAAAAATGCAGAGACTTCATTTGTTCAACTGTGTTTATGGAGCACCTATCTGTGTACGGTGCCAATTTAGGTGCTAAAGATATGGCAATAAACAAGACAGACAAGGTCCCTGCTCTCATTAAGCTGATATTCTAGTGGAGGTAAGTGAGTGAAAGTCCTTCAGTTGTATCTGACTCTCTGCAACCCCATGGATTATACAGTCCATGGAATTCTCCAGGCCAGAATACTGGTGTGAGTAGCCATTCCCTTCTCCAGGGGATCTTCCCAACCCATGGATCAAACCCAGGTCTCCTACATTGTAAACTGTTTCTTTACCAGCTGAGTCACCAGAGAAACCTACCAGGGAAGTCACCAGGGAAGTGGAGGAAAAATAGATGGTAAATAGCTAGATCAGAGGTAAGTAGATGGTGAATAGATACATAGATAGACACATAGAGTAACTAAATAAGAAAACCATCAGATAGTGATAAATGTTATACAAAGAATTGAAATATTCTGTTAATGTTCCAGTTATCTATTACATGTGTATAACAATCTTTTATAAAGCTTAGTGGCTTAATAAAACCACCATTTTATTATCTAACAATCTCGTGGGTGAAAAATTCAGGGAGGGCTCAGTTAAGTGTCTTCTCCATGTGGGGTTGTCTGGGTGGTATTCAGCTGATGGTTGATCTTTCACATATATATGGTGCCTGCAGAGGCCGGCTGGAAGTCTGGGATTGTTGACTGGAGAGCCTGAACATAGCCTGCCCATTATGGCAGTGTCCTAGGAAGCCAGGCTTCTTATGTGGCAGCTCAGGGCTCCAGGCGGGGATGTTCCAAGAGGACCAGGCAGATGTTGCAAGGAAACTAGCTTCAGAAGTCCTACAGTGTCACTTTCACTGTATTCTACTGGTCAAGTCATTTTAGGCCAGTGCAGATTCCCAGGATATTCGACCCTTCTTTTCAAAGTGAAAAATGACTTGGGTGATCAAGAAGGCTGACTGAGGAGGTAAAATTTAAGCTGAGAGCTGAATATTAAGAAGGATTGGACCCTGAAGGTACAAAGAGAAATCTTATAGTCCTGTCAGAGGGAATAAAGAGCAAGGGCATACTGTGCCTAAGAAACCAGAAGTGACTGGGAGGGCAGTGAGCAAGGCAGTGATATGAGATAAGTCAGCAAAGCTACAGGGGATCAGGTTATGTAAGATTTTGTAAGCCTGGCTGAGAAGTTTGGATTTTGTTCTAAATGCTTCTTATTCCAAGAATCTATAGTGTTAAATGGTTTTTAAGCAAAGGCCAATCAAATCCATAGATTCTCTACAGAAGTGCTGGTCAGGGAAGAGGCAAGAGCAGAAGCAGGGAGGCTAGCAGGAATTTGCAATAGTACAAGAAGGGAATGAGCCATTGCGGCTGTGGGAAAGGACAGATTCAAGATTGGTTTGGGAGGCATTATTGATGAATTACATGGCTGGAATATAGTAAAGTCAAAGATTCGAGAAAATCCCTACCCTGAAAGAAGTTTTAAGGAATCTAAGAGCAGAAAGCTTCTCAGAGGTATCTTCTTAATTTCTCTTCTTCTTTACCCCATATAATCCATTACCAAGTCCTGTTTAATCTACCTTCAAAACATATTCCCAGTCCTACTGCTTCTCATCACTTCCACCACTAGGTGCAGCTTCCAGCAACCTGGATTATTGTAACTACCTCCTAAGGGGTCTCCTGCCTCTACTCTTGTTCCACCTCATCAACTTCCTTGAAGTGGTCAGCATGATCTTTTACAAATGTAAATCATATCTCAGTTCTCAAAACTTTCCAACTTCCTATCATTTAGAATACAATGTAAAGTACTCACTGTGGCCTGCAGGGTCCTTCACCATTCAGCGCCTGGGTCTGTTAGCCTCACCCCTACTCTCCTTGTCACTCTGCTAACACTAGCTGTTTTATTTGGATCACAGGGAGAATACAGCTGCCTCAGGGCCTTTGCACTTCCTGCCCTCTCTGCCTGCAATGCTTTTCTCAGAGTTATTCACCTGGTCCCCAACTTCATTCAAATATCTCATCTCCAGAGACACCTACTCTGACCTAAGTTCCTCATGCCCTCACTATCTAGCCCCTTAACCCTCTTTTATAAATCTTTATTGAACAAATTACCCACCTGAAATTATATTTCATTTGTTTATCTGTTAAATGTGTATCTGTTATTTATTTAATATACATCTTGTCTACCAGCATGTAAACTCCATGAGGAAAGCAGGCTGCCTCTCCAGCTCATTGGTATATACCATGTGCCCAGAACTGTGCCTGGTATAGTAACATTTGTAGAAATGAACAGAAGAATAAATGTTAGCTATTATTATCATTGTTAATATTATTATGAGTCACTTGCCATATGCTCTCTTTTTTTCCTTCTAAATACCTTCTTTTCATACCCATTGCTATCACCTGAATCCAGACCTCTCTCACTCCACACATGACAACCACTGAAGCCTTCTTCCTGGGCTTCAGAAATCTAGTTACTTTCCTTCTCCAGACATCTGACGTGTGACTGCCTGGTCACTCTTTCTGAAACACTGCCTAATTATTTCAAATCTCCTTTCTAACAGCCTGAGTCTAATCACAGTATAGCCTTCCAGTCACTTCCCTCATAGCTGGTCTCTCTCAATCTTCTTTTCCAGCTGCATTACCCATTACTTCCTCTTATGAACCCTCGCAACCAGACAGATTGTTACACTTGCTTGTCTGTTAGTTGGCCTTCACCATTTGGCCTGTCATGCGAGTATATGTTTTTTGATTTTTTGTCTCATCACAACCAAGATTTGGAGTGACGGACATTAAAGCCCCCTCAGCTTTTAGGTCTTGGATAGACCGTGTTATAGCTCTCAGGTCTCAAATGGACCATGTTATAGCTCTTAGACAAATCAGTGTTACAGCTCAGTGTTATAGCTCTATTTTATTTAGAAGATAGCAGGAAAATCTATCTTTGAGGCATGAGGGCATGTTGATTTAAAGACACAAGGAGAAGAGTGCCCCAGTGCGCGGGAGAGAGAGAGAGAGAGCTGGCTTTGGTTCTTTTATTTATATGTTTATCTCTCCCTGAGCTTGTCCTATGTAAATTGGGCCGGCCAGGAGTGTTGTTTGTTTTGCCTGAGGTCTTCACTCCGGTCCTCAGACCTTCTTTTGTTTCATTTTCGCAGGCTTTTCCCTTTCTTGTCTGTAGCCCCCGCCATTTTTGACTCCTTTTCCCTATTTTACCTACCTAACAGGCCCGTCTATTTCAAACCTCCCCTGCTATTCAAAGTCAAGCTCAAATCTCACATTCTTGGCGACTGTTCCCGAAGCAAGCACACACTTTTCTATATATAGTCTTACATTTATTTCCCTATTTGAACCTTGTATTGGCTCAGTCTTTTATTATACCGACTATACCCTTTATGTATGAATGTATAGGTATTCTCAGTCCTATCTTCACACGTATAGAGCCAGTATGTCCAGTCTGTATACTTTAGCTTAAAGTTTTAATCATGTCCACTTTAGCTTAAGCCTCTCAGTTATATTCCTGCCCTGTCTCTTATTATGTGTACTTGGACATATTCTATAATCTCTCCAAGTTTCTGTTTCCATTTCAGTAAAATGGGGTTAATAGTCTCTTTCTCATAGTGCTGTCATTAGAATTGGGTGAGTTCAAATGCAGTGCTTAATACACAGTGGGCCCCAATTAATTGTTATTTCTTTTTTTGTTTGTCACAGTGTCACTTCATAGTATGGTTGGTGGCTTTGCAAATAGGCAGGGAAATATCTACAGTAGGCATTATACGACCCACTAGTCATGTCCTGCATATTTCATAAAGACTACTGCTTTAAAATAAATGTATATTCCCAGTGCCTTCCTATTCCTGTCTTGCTTTGGATATTATTGTTTTCACTTGATCGATGACACCTGAGTCCATCCGGGTGACTCTAAGCTCTCCCTAAATGTTCCCACTTCTGTGTGAGCACTAATCACAGTGTCTTTCCCACAGAGGGCATCTCAGTAATGCATGAGAATGGGAATGAGGATAGGAATGACCACTTTTGCAACCAGATTTCTGGAAGGTAAATGATTCACGCAATGTGATTCCAGGAATAAGCTTAGATACAAGGGAAATGTAGCTGCCAACATCAATATAACCCCATTTATACCTGCAGGCTAATGGTATTTGGAGCAATCCAACTTAGACTGAAATCATTTTTGCACATTGGTTTCTGTTTAGTTCTTTTGTACTGTAGTTAGCATGGTAATCTGTCTAAATTTTAAAGCATGTCTTCCCCCCATCCTGTTCTATGTGTATTTTATAAATTATATTCAGAGTAGAGGTCTTTGAACTTATTTTTGTGATATAAACTGCTTTGGTAGTCTGGTGAAACCCCTCCTTAGAAAAATGTTTTTAAATGCATAACAAAAAACATAGGATTCCAAAGAAAATTTTTCATATTGAAAAGCAATAATAAAAGCTTTTAATATTTTAATGTGATGTAAAATATATGTGTGTGTATATATATTTATACTTAATGCATTAAGTAATGAAATCTAGAAGTGGGTCTAATAAAGTGGTATGTCTAGTAAATACCACACTTTTGAACTTCCAAGCACAGTGCTCTTTTGAAGTTTCCATATCAACTTTTATGTGATGTGAAACTTGTAATTTCTACTATTGTCAAAGTCAGAGGTACTGCTAACATGGCCATGGTCACTGCCCACCTTGATAAATGAAGGAAATGGCAAATTGAAGTTAAAGATTATTGATAACAGAGATGTATTTTTCATTCAAGTTCACGTACATCCTAAATTCTATCTACAAACCCCTTATTAAGAACTCTTGCTAGAATTTCCTAAGCCCTCTCCCAACTGAGGTAGTAACAAAGGCAGCATGAGACTAAACTGTTCAGATGTATAGTTTCACAGGAGTCAGATTAAATCACACCTCCTAACTCCTCATCTCATGCCATGAAAAATTCTAGATAAAGATTAATGGGCCAGAGAGGAAGAGATAGAGCCACTCCATATTGAGGAGATGAGAAGAATGTTCTAGGAGACTCCGAGTCCTGAAGAGCTAAGTTGGCTCCAATCTTTCCCTGAAGCCATGGCCATAGAGTACCCCCTCCTCCACCCACAAAGTTGGCCTGTTACACACTGAGCATTCGGTCTTTGGAGACACATTCTCTGGTCAATGCCTCAATCATCTGTCTTGTGCACTCCTCCTTCTCACATGGACAACCCACTAGAAGAGAGGGCTTGAACATCTCCCAGAGTAGTTAAAGTTCTACCTTTTTGACCAAAGCTGACTGTGTAGAATTGATGTAATATAGGTAAAGATGCCCAGGCCAAAATAGAGTCTAAAGGGGACACTAATGATGATAGCTACAGAAAATACCTGAAAATTAAATACAAACCCCACCCAGATGGGTGCCAAGTTATTTAGAAGAGTTATAGTAGTTGCAGTCAGCTGCATACTTGGATACCTCCAGCTTCAGTAACACTGCAGGATTCTGGACAGTTAAGCAAATCATGGGAATAATTTACGACTGAAATTATGCTTGCAGGTGTGGGCCTAGTAAAGCCTTGTTATTATCAAGAGTGGAGGCTCTGGCTCCAAGACAGCTTCCTGGGCAGTGTTGGGCCAAGAGGTAATGAAGAGCTGGCAGAGGATAGCATTTCAGTGGCTTGACCTCTCAGTCACTCTTGTGATCCCAGAGAGGCCACACCTATCTGAAGAGAGTTGTAATTCTAGTAACAAAGATTGCACTTGTTCAGTCCTTTAAGGGAAAAGTGACATAGGGGCAGTGAGAAATGTAGTTTACTACACAGGTCCTAAATTCCTCTCCACTCTCCTTAAGTGCTAAGAGGTCCTAATAGATTACTGGGGGAGAGAAGAAGATGAGGTTGATGACAACATGGTGAGAACTTCTCACTGGTCCCAGCCTCTTTGAGTCCTCATGGGAACATGTATGAAATTTTGTCTAGCAGTAGACATTTGAGACCCTATATAAGAGGGGAAAAAAGAAGACTTAAGCTCAACTCCTCCATTTTGGATATGGGAGACTAGCACTCAGAGGTAAAGTGATTTGACTTAGATATGACAATTTAGGACAAATAATACAAGATTAGAGTGCAGGTTTTCTGATCTCTGATCATTGTGCTCTTTCCATTATTTAGAAAAAAATCTGAGCAAATCACAACCACTGTTTACATCTTGGCCTTCATTGCTCAGTCTCAGCAGCAGTAATGAAGGATGAAGACCAACCTGGAGCAGATTGGACCAGGTTCCAGAAAGCACAAACCTAATAGGTACGTATTGTAAACTGGCTCACTCAAAACCCCTTTGCATACCTTGTCTTCCTATACTATAAAGCTGGAAAGTTAAAACTTTCCTTCCCAGACTCCCTTGCAGCTAGAAGAATCCATGTGAGATCTGGGGAGTAAGACATAAGCTCAAGTCAGCTGGTTCTGTCTCTTCTGCTTCTTCTTTCTCTCTGACTAGAATATGAGCTTTATACTAGAGGGGTATCCATCATCCTCAGGATGCTGGGGCAAACCCCTTGATAATATTTAGAGGTGATGTACTAGCCCTGGTTTCCTTAAACCCAGACTTCTTCTCACCAGGGTAAAGAAATCCCTTCCTTTAGGGAGTAAGTCCATACTCACTAGATTTTATGGTACTTGTGTTGAGCATAACCCTAACTTGTATCTCAGTCTATGAGTCAAAAGTGGACTCAAGGATGGCAAATATACACTAAAACAGATTTCAGCAGGGTAAATCCATGAGCCAACTGAGTTTAATGTTGAATGTTGTATAATATTAGTTAGCAAAGAGATACAATTAAAGAAGGTAAGAAAACTGTCTAGATATGAAATGCTGTTTGTATGAAGTGTCTTTGAAGGCATTCAGTGTGACCTGTGGATATGTCTTGGTAGGATAACTCTCCAGCATTAAATAATCATGGAACCATGATTCAAGACCATCATTACTTATTTGGAGCCATCTATCCTTGTTCCTCTTGTAAGAATGAAATAAAATGGCCACCAGAAGGTGTGGGCAAGGAAATACTGAGGTGAAAACATGCCTGCAAACCAGACTGCTCTAAGGATGTTGTCACAGTGGGGCCTGAGGTAGCCTATGGCCTGTTGGAATAAGAGGGGATAAAACACAGCCTTAGAATGAGATTAGAGAACTTTGATTTGTAGACCCAATTTCATCCCACTGGAGACAATTATCTTATGAGGTGATATTAGCTGTAGCATTAAAGTTTAAAGAATAATGTTCTCATCAGGAGACTGCTGTGGGTTTCTGAGTCAGAGAGAATTCTCTAATGGTTTGATGATAGCAGCTGAAGGTACATAGAGTGTGCACTTCCTTCATTTATTCCTGAAGGGCTTCTTACTTAGTTGTGTATTAAACAACCTCCACCAGGGACCAATAAGATTAAAAAAAAAAAAAAGGACAGAGTGAATTTGAATTGAAAAATAGACTTTGATCAACTAAAATAAATGTTTCAAATGTAAAATCAACAACTATTTTAATTTCTCAATTAAGAAATGGGGCAATTAAAAAAGATAAAATTAAGAATATCATGCAGTAACATTCCTTGGAAAGCTTGTAAACTGATCCATTCTTATGGTACTAAAATGTGTTTATAAAACCTAACCATTACTTCCCAATGCTGCAAAAACCCTCAGACTTCTCTAAGGGAAAAACAGGTATTTTAAAATTTGAACTCTAAAGTTTTTGAAAGTAAAAAGAACTTTCCTTGAACTAACACTGAACCAATTAGAAGCAAGGGTACTCTGAAAAATACTTCTGATGAGCTCAGCAGAGTTTGAAAGATCTATGAAAATAGACTTCAGGTAACTCCTATCAGCTTAATTTAAAAAAAACAGGAATTCTCTAGCCTTATTTTGGGTTCATTCATTAAATATGCTATGCCTTGTGGCTCAGTTAATTTTCACTTCCCTGGGATTCCAGTTCTATTAAGGATCAAGCATGTATTTTCACTTTGGAAAGAGCCCCTTTCATCCTGTCTTGAGGCAAGATGGAGGGACCAGAAATTTAAGTGAAATTCAGAAATTCGAGTGAAATTCAGAAATTTAGAAATTCAGCCTAGCCTCAGGTAAGCCTCTGATTCACCCCGCACAGAGGTAGCCCCTCTACCTCATCCATAAAAGTACATAACCTCTTTCAGAAAACATGTTCTCTCATTCATTACTAGTTGACACATCTTTGGGGAAGGAAATATGGCAAGAGCTATCAACATTTCAAATGCATGCTTTCTTTGACCAAGAAATTCCATTTCTAGGAATTCAACAGTTGCATCTGCCTACATGGGCAAAAATGAATATCCAGTTACTCACTGATATATTTTTTGTAGTAAAGGAGATAGAGGGGGGGAAAGTAAATGTTCAGTAAGAAAGGACAAAGTAAATAAATTTTCTTCTTTAAAAGGATATCAGTATGTCTGGATGCAGACTTGGGGTTAGTCTCTAGTTCAAACTCATCATATCTAGATGGTGCAGCAGACGATGGAAAGAATCTGGGTCTTGGTGACATAACTGAACTGCAGAATTAACTTTTAGTAGAGATGCCCTATCTTTTGGCTTCTGATTTTGTGAGATTATAAATTTTCCTCATGATTTTAGACAAATGAACCTGATTTCTCTTACTTTCAGCAAAATCATTCCAAGAGGGTATCCTATGTAGAGGAAGGTTTGGAGAAACGCCCTGAGATGATGCTCCTACAGGTAAGGTGGGAGGAGTTCCATGGCTCTGTATGCACTGTCACACTTTGAGATACCAATTGCTATCCCAATATCTTTTATCTCTAATAATGGTCCCCTATTTCCCACGTGACCATTTTCCATCAGTTTAAATGAACCCACAGAAGTAAGTAGATGAGGGGAAACACCTCACAGAGGCCTGCATTTCCCATCTCTGAGACTCAAGAGACCCAATCTGTGGCAGCTAAATTCCTGACTTAGCATTGTTTCTGCCATGGTCCCACTCAGAGTTTTTACTTTTAGCTCTCAGGATCTGTTCCAGTTACTTCACTCAGAAAAGAATTATTAAAGGGTAGACTCTTTGGGAATAAGTGCTAAAAAAATAGACTCTAGCTGGAGCTTCAACAAACAACCCTTAAATATCATCACAGAAACAGACCACCAAGAACACTGCTATCTTTGCCTCAGTCAGGAAATTGCAGAATCTGGAATCTTCTATCAGGGCCATCTGCTCCAGGCCACTCTGTTCCTGTTCTGTTTGGGTCAGGAAGAGGATATTCACACTTATTTTCCTCCCCACATAACTTATTTCTTTCATCACTCAAGGTTGTTTAAAACTTTTCTTATATTTAATAATATGCCTGGAGAATTAAACATCTTTATTCAGTTTTGAGGCTTCCCTGGTGGCTCCAACAGTAAAGAATCCGCCTGCAATGCAAGAGACCTGGGTTCAATCCCTGAGTAGGGAAGATCCCCTGGAAAAGGAAATGGCAACCTCCTCCAGTATTCTTGCCTGGAGAATCCCCATGGATAGAGGAGCCTGGCATGCTACAGTCCATAGGGTCACAAAGAGTCAGACATGACTGAGTGACTAAGCCCAGCATTCAGGTTTGAATCAAGATCTCAAACAACGCGGTCTGAACTAAACCACATCTGAACCCTAGTAGCAAGTGAGGCTGGAAAGCTAATGATTACCCGCCAGCCTCTGGAGTCCTGGGAGACTGGAGGTATCCTGCAGTGGGTTTCATCCAATCCACAATATCCACGGTCCCCAAAGTGGAAACAATATAGCCTCACACCAAAAATGGAACCAGCTTCAAACTCAGCTCTATCAGGAATGAAGATTAGACTCCTCAGTGAGCCTACCAGGTAGTCAATGCTATCACCTGAGGGGTAAGTTGCTCTACACAGCATTTTAACCAGCTACAAAAAAAAAAGAAAGAAAGAAATCAATACTTTCCTAGAAAGTCTGCTTTCAATGTGGTAAAATGTGCTTTTATCCCTACAATCACTTTTAAGGTTCTCTCTTCAGCAAAGTAAGTGTTCTGCTATTGCACAGGTTGTTGTGACTAGAAGCATGGGACTTGAGTTAATAATAATAACAACAACTTATTAGAAACTGTGGTGAGAAAAACAAAAAGCCAGTGTCAACTCAGCATTGTGGGTGCTATTTTGGAATCTTCAGTTTCTTCCCACATACGCAAAGTGGAGGAGAGAATTGCAGCAATTATCAGAATACTTTCAAATTTTAAAAATTATATTTTCCTGCAATTATCTCGATATTTCAGATAAATTCGGGCTTAATTTTGGTCCAAACAATCTTTATAATTGCCCAAATTCTCTTGTACATGTACTTCTTAGCTCAGTTCAGTTGCTCAGTCATGTCTGACTCTTTGAGACCCCATGAATCACAGCACGCCAGGCCTCCCTGTCCATCACCATCTCCCAGAGTTCACTCAAATTCACATCCATTGAGTCCGTGATGCCATCCAGCCATCTCATCCTCTGTCGTCCCCTTCTCCTCCTGCCCCTGATCCCTCCCAGCATCAGATTTTTTTCCAATGAGTCAACTCTTCGCATGAGGGGACCAAAGGACTGGAGTTTCAGCTTTAGCATCATTCCTTCCAAAGAACACCCAGGGCTGATCTCTTTTAGAATTGCCTGGTGGGACTTCTAGACACTGCTAAAAATACATAGCAATCAAAGCAGTGTTGTTGGTAAACCCTGTTTCAATTTCACAGAGAAGCTGGGAAAGAAAAACAGGAATCAAGAAACTTCTCTTCTCTCAAATGTAATAAAATGCAGAAAAATCTATAAGAATAGCAAAAAAATAAAAGTAAAAAAGTCAGAAACATCCAAACTAAGGAAGAAGCACAGCCTCATAATGTCACCATTTTAGAATAATGTCTATTGAGAAAAGATTCTAGAAATTGACCATAGCTTCTACTTGGCTCCTCCAGAAGCTGAACAATGGACAAAAATGTGAAGAAATAAAGTCCTGAAAAAATGAACTCCACCTCTCATTTGGAGGGTAGTGGGCCAATGGTGTGAGGGATGGGGTTTGGAAATGAAGCTCAGAAGAAAAGCATCAGGAGTCCCTTTAAATGGTTGACTGTCTCAGTGTGAGAGAAAAATGACTCATTCATTAGAGATGGGAAGAACTACTAAGAACTGGCACTTTGTTTTACTATCTAAGAGAAACACAGGCTATAACTAGTAAAGGGACACCTGTGATGAATTCCTAGTTTGTGTATTTTTTTAATGCCTTTTCCACCCATATCCCAGAAGGAAACAGGGGACACAAATAAAGAAGAGTGGAGGAAATTACCACTAAGGGGGCTTGTCTTTGAGAAATGAAGAGGCACTGGATTTCCCCAGCATCTGGTGAACAACCTAAAAACCAAAGATTTTTATCACTGGATCAAATGCACCCTTAACTAATCAGAGTAAAACTCAGTACAGAACTTTTAACTAAGTCACAGCAAAAAGTCTTCAGTGACAAAGCCCTCCAACTGTGATACCCACAGCCCTGGTTCCATCCTCCCACCCCAGACTCCCTTTGTTCCCATCCTTGCCCCCTCCTCGGACAACTGAAGAGCAGATGTAACACAACCCATGAATACAACAGCCTAAGGTAGGCCCAAGAGAAATGCAAAGATACTGATTACAAGTAGAAAGGTAAATACAAGGCTCAAATAGAGGTTTTCCTTTTCTTGGGAAAGGTACTCCTTTCCCAGTTTGGAACCAGTCCATTGTTCCATGTCCAGTTCTAAGTGTTGCTTCTTGACCTTGTTGCATACAGGTTTCTCAGGAGGCAGGTAAGGTGCTCTGGTATTCCCATCTCTTTAAGAATTTTCCACATAATTTTCCACAATATCTAAAAATAAAAAGGAATGAAATACCAAAAGTAATAGAGGAAAAAAGTAAATAAAGTCAAGAATTAAAAACTGAGTTCTAATTAGGAATACTTTTGACTGCAAGTAGCAGAAAACCCAGCTAACAGTGGCTTAAACTATGCAGACATCAACTGTTAAGACATCCAGAGGTAGGCAGTCCCAAAATTAGTTTTGCAGCTCACTGATTTCATCAATAATCTAGGCCTGTCTGATGTTTGCATTCTGTCAGCTTCCATATATTTGCAATATTGCTCCTCATGACCACAAGATGGTTGCCATAGCTCTAAGATTCACAGCTGCATGCAACAGTATTCAAAGCAGAACAAGAGAGGAATCAAAGCAAAGGATATTCCTCTTCCTTTTGAGAAAGGGAATACTTTCCTAAAAGCTCTCAGTTTATTTATCCTGGTATTTCATTGGCCAGAAGTGGATCATATGTTCACTCCTAAACTAATCACTGGCAAAGGCAAGAGAATTGTCATAAATCCATCCCTTGCTAGAATTATTAATGTTGAAACTAAACTAGGATCTGTTAGCAAAGAAGAAATGGGAGTGGCAACTAGGTGGGCAGTCAAAATAACAATCATTATTAAATTCACAGTATTCTAACTTGTTATGAGAATCACTGGAAGAAATAAAACAGATCATACACTTTCTAAAATGCTAGAAATAGCATATAAAGAAACTACCATAGGTTCCAACAACACAAGAGACAATTCTACGCATGGATATCACCAAATGGTCAATACCAAAATCAGATTGATTGCATCTTTGCAGCCAAAGGTGAAAAAGCTCCATACAGTCAGCAAAAATAGGACTGGGAACTGACTGTGACTCAGGTCATGAACTCATTATTGCAAAATTCAGACTTAAATTGAAGAAAGTAGGGAAAACCACTAAACAATTCTGGTATGACATAAATCAAATCCCTTATGATACACAGTGGAAGTGGCAAGTTCAAGGGATTAGATCTGATGGAATGCCTGAAGAGCTATGGACAGAGATTTGTAACATTGTACAGGAGACAGTGATCAAAGTCATCCCCAAGGAAAAGAATTACAAAAAGGCAAAATGGTTGTCTGAGGAGACCTTACAAGTAGCTGAGAAAAGAAAAGAAGTAAAAGGCAAAGGAAAAAAGAAAAGATATATCCATCTGAATGCAGAGTTCCAAAGAATATCAAGGAGAGATAAGAAAGCCTTCCTAAATGATCAATGCAAAGAAATAGAAGAAAACAATAGAAGGAGAAAGACTAGAAATCTCTTCAAGAAAATTAGCAATATCAAGGGAACAGTTCATACAAAGATGGGCACAGTGAAGGACAAAAACAGTATGGACCTAACAGAAGCAGAATATATTAAGAAGAGGTGGTAAGAATACACAGAAGTGGGGGAGGTCCTAAGATGGGGGAGGAATAGGACAGGGAGACCACTTTCTCCCCCACAAATTCATCAAAAGAACATTTAAACACTGAGTAAATTCCACAAAACAACTTCTGAATGCCGGCAGAGGACATCAGGCACCCAGAAAAGCAGCTCATTGTCTTCAAAAAGAGGTAGGAAAAAATATAAAAGACAAAAAAAAGAGACAAAAGAGGTAGGGAGGGAGCTCCATCCCAGGAAGGGAGTCTTAAAAAGAGAGAAGTTTCCAAACACCAGGAAACACTCTCACTGCCGAGTCCATGTAGAGCCTTGGAAGAACAGAGGGCAACATAACAGGGAGGAAAAATAAATAAATAATTAAAACCCATAGATTACGAGCCCAACGGTAACTCCCTCAGCAGAGAAGCAGCGCAGACACCTGCATCTGCCACTAGCAAGTGGGGCTGTGCAGGGAGGTGCAGGCTGCATTGCTTTTTAAGGATCAGGCCCAAATGCCCCAAGGGTAACCAGAGCGAACTAACTTGGGCTAGCAAACCAGACTGTGGGATAGCTACCACACGAAAAGCTCTAACATAAGACACCACCAGGACCGCACACAGAACAAAGGACAGAACAGAATTAGCCAGCTACAGACCATCTCCCTTCAGTGACAGGCAGCCAGAGCCAGAAAGGCCGGAAGGGGGCAATCACAGCCCCAGAGAGACATTACCTACCAAACTGCAAGCAGGCTTCTTTGCTAACTAAGACTTCTTGGGGTTCCAGACAGTCATCATCCGCCTGAGAAGTTGCGCCAGTTGTACACCCAGAAAACTGAGCAGCAGGGATGGGAGAGGCGATAAGTTGCAACGACTGTGCTCGCCAAACACCTGAGCTACTCGGACCTGGGAAGGGCACAAAACACAGGCCCAACTGTGCCTCTGAGGACTACCTGAGTGCCTAAACCTGAGCGGCTTAGACCTGGGAGGTGCATGCAGCCCAGGGCCGGCCTCAGATGGTTCCCGGCGGAGCAACCTAGAGCCTGAGCTGTGTGTGCTGTGAGCGGGGGCAGGCCCAATGTGGCTGAGACACTGTGAGCACACGCCAGTGTTATTTGTTTGCAGCGTCCCTCCCTTCCCACAGCGCGACTGAACAAGTGAGCCTAAAATAAAGTGTCCATCACCGCTCTCTCCTTGTGTCAGGGTGGAAATCAGACACCGAAGAGACCAGCAAACAGAAGAAACTAAAACAGAGGGAACCACCTTGGAAGTGACAGGCGCAATAGATTAAAACTCTGTCGTTAGAACCGACTACATAGGAAGGGGCCTATAGATCTTGAGAAATATAAGCTGGACCAAGGAACTATCTGAAAATGAACTGACCCCACACTGCCCACAGCAACACCAGAAAAAGTCCTAGATATATTTTTACTATTTTTACGATCATTCTTTTTTTTTCTTTTTTTTTAACATTTTTAAATTTTTAAGTCCTCTATTACTCCTTTAATTTTCATTTTTATAACCTACTATTACTTCTCAAAAAAAAGACCCTATTTTGAAAAGCAAACTTCATATATGTATATATTTTAATAATTCTTGTGACTTTTTTTTTCTTCTTCTTTTCTTTAATATTGTGTTTTTGAAAATCCAACCTCTGCTCTAGATTTTTAATCTTTGCTTTTTGGTATTTGTTATCAATTTTGTACCTTCAAAAACCCAATCTTTAGTACTCATTTTTACTTGAGAGTGAGATTACTGCTTGGCTGCTCTCTCCTCCTTTGGACTCTCCTTTCCCTCCACCAGGTCGCCTCTGTCTCCTCCCTCCTCCTCCTCTTCTCTACCCAGCTCTGTGAATCTCTGAGTGTTCCAGACAGTGGAGAACACTTAGTGAACTGATTACTGGCTGGATCTGTTTCTCTCCTTTTCATTCCCCACTTTTATCCTCCTGGCCACCTCTGTCTCCTTCCTCCCTCTTCTCTTCTCTGTATAACTCTGTGAACATCTCTGAGTGGTCCAGACTGTGCAGCACACATAAGGAAACAATTACTGGCTAGCTTTCTCTCTCCTCTTTTGATTCCACCTCATCTCATTCGGGTCACCTCTAACTCCCTCCTCCCTCTTCTCTTCTCCATGTTAACTCTGTGAACTTCTCTGGGTGTCCCTCACTATGGAGAAACTTTTCATCTTTAACCTAGATATTTTATCAATGGTGCTGTATAGAAGGAGAAGTCTTGAGACTGCTATAAAAATAAGACTGAAAACCAGAAGCAGGAGGCTTAAATCCAAATCCTGAGAACATCAGAGAACTCCTGACTCCAGGGAACATTAACTGATAGGAGCTCATCAAACACCTCCATACCTACACTGAAACCAAGCACCACCCAAGGGCCAACAAGTTCCAGAGCAAGATATACCACATAAATTCTCCAGCAACACAGGAACACAGCCCTGAGCTTCAATATACAGGTTGCCCAAAGTTACTCCAAAACCATTGACATCTCATAACTCATTACTGGACACTTCATTGCACTCCAGAGAGAAGAAATCCAGCTCCACCCACCAGAACACCAACACAAGCTTCCCTAACCAAGAAACCTTGACAAGTCACTGATAGAACCCACCCACAGCAAGGAAACTCCACAATAGAGAGAACTCCACATACTGCCAGAACACAGAAAGGCCACCCCAAACGCAGCAATATAAACAAGTTGAAGAGACAGAGGAATACCCAGCAGGTAAAGGAATAGGATAAATGCCCACCAAACCAAACAAAAGAGGAAGAGATAGGGAATCTACCTGATAAAGAATTTCGAATAATGATACTGAAAATGATCCAAAACCTTGAAATCAAAATGGAATCACAGATAAATAGCCTGGAGACAAGGATTGAAAAGATGCAAGAAAGGTTTAACAAGGACCTAGAAGAAATAAAAAAGAGTCAATATATAATGAACAATGCAATAAATGAGATAAAAAACACTCTGGAGGCAACAAATAGTAAAATAACAGAGGCAGAAGATAGGATTAGTGAAGTAGAAGATAGAATGGTAGAAATAAATGAATCAGAGAGGAAAAAAGAAAAACGAATTAAAAGAAATGAGGACAATCTCAGAGACCTCCAGGACAATATGAAACACTCCAACATTCGAATTATAGGAGTCCCAGAAGAAGAAGACAAAAAAAAAAAAAAAAAGACCATGAGAAAATCCTTGAGGAGATAATAGTTGAAAACTTCCCTAAAATGGGGAAGGAAATAATCACCCAAGTCCAAGAAACCCAGTGAGTCCCAAACAGGATAAACCCAAGGCAAAATACCCCAAGACATATATTAATCAAATTAACAAAGATCAAACACAAAGAACAAATATTAAAAGCAGCAAGGGAAAAACAACAAATAACACATAAGGGGATTCCCATAAGGATAACAGCTGATCTTTCAATAGAAACTCTTCAGGCCAGGAGGGAATGGCAAGACATACTTAAAGTGATGAAAGAAAATAACCTACAGCCTAGATTACTGTACCCAGCAAGGATCTCATTCAAATATGAAGGAGAAATCAAAAGCTTTACAGACAAGCAAAAACTGAGAGAATTCAGCACCACCAAACCAGCTCTCCAACAAATGCTAGAGGATATTCTCTAGACAGGAAACACAAAAAGTGTGTATAAACCCAAACCTAAAACAATAAAGTAAATGGCAATGGGATCATACTTATCAATAATTACCTTAAAAGTAAATGCGTTGAGTGCCCCAACCCAAAGACAAGACTGGCTGAATGGATACAAAAACAAGACCCCTATATATGTTGTCTACAAGAGACCCACCTCAAAACAAGGGGCACATACAGACTGAAAGTGAAGGGCTGGAAAAAGATATTCCACACAAACAGAGACCAAAAGAAAGCAGGAGTAACAATACTCATATCAGATAAAATAGACTTTAAAACAAAGGATGTGAAAAGAGACAAAGAAGGCCACTACATAATGATCAAAGGATCAATCCAAGAAGATATAACAATTATAAATATATATGCACCCAACATAGGAGCACTGCAATATGTCAGACAAATGCTAACAAGTATGAAAGGGGGTATTAATAATAACACAATAATAGTGGGAGACTTTAATACCCCACTAACATCTATGGATAGATCAACTAAACAGAAAATTAACAATGAAACACAAACTTTAAATGATACAATGGACCAGTTAGACCTAATTGATATCTATAGGACATTTCACCCCAAAACAATGAATTTCACCTTTTTCTCAAGTGTTCACGGAACCTTTTCCAGGATAGATCACATCCTGGGCCATAAATCTAGCCTTGGTAAATTCAAAAAAAATGAAATCATTCCAAGCATCTTTTCTGACCACAAGGCAGTAAGATTAGATTTCAATTACAGAAGAAAAACTATTAAAAATACCAACATATTTGGTTGGAGGCTGAACAACACACTTCTGAATAACCAACAAATCACAGAAGAAATCAAAATATGCATAGAAATGAATGAAACTGAAAACACAACAACCCAAAACCTGTGGGACACTGTACAAGCAGTGCTAAGGGGAAAGTTCATAGCAATACAGGCATACCATAAGAAACAAGAAAAAAGTCAAATAAATAACCTAACTCTACACCTAAAGCAACTAGAAAAGGAAGAAATAGAGAACTCCAGGGTTAGTAGAAGGAAAGAAATCTTAAAAATTAGGGCAGAAATAAATGCAAAAGAAACAAAAGAGACCATAGCAAAAATCAACAAACCCAAAAGCTGGTTCTTTGAAAGGATAAATAAAATTGACAAACCATTAGCCAGACTTATCAAGAAACACAGGGAGAAAAATCAAATTGACAAAATTAGAAATGAAAATAGAGAGATCACAACAGACAACACAGAAATACAAAGGATCATAAGAGACTACTATCACCAATTATATGCCAATAAAATGGACAACGTGGAAGAAATGGACAAATTCTTAGAAAAGTACAACTTTCCAAAACTGAACCAGGAAGAAATAGAAAATCTTAACAGACCCATCACAAGCATGGAAATTGAAACTGTAATCAGAAATCTTCCAGCAAACAAAAGCCCAGGTCCAGACAGCTTCACAGCTGAATTCTACCACAAATTTTGAGAAGAGCTAACACCTATCCTACTCAAACTCTTCCAGAAAATTGCAGAGGAAGGTAAACTTCCAAACTCATTCTATGAGGCCACCATCACCCTAATACCAAAACCTGACAAAGATGCCACAAAAAAAGAAAACTACAGGCCAATATCCCTGATGAACATAGATGCAAAAATCCTTAACAAAATTCTAGCAATCAGAATCCAACAACACATTAAAAAGATCATACACCATGACCAAGTGGGCTTTACCCCAGGGATGCAAGTGTTCTTCAATATCCACAAATCAATGTCATTCACAACATTAACAAATTGAAAAATAAAAGCCATTTGATTATCTCAATAGACGCAGAGAAAGCCTTTGACAAAATTCAACATCCATTTATGATAAAAAAATCTCCAGAAAGCAGGAATAGAAGGAACATACCTTAACATAATAAAAGCTATATATGACAAACCCACAGCAAACATTATCCTCAATGGTGAAAAATTGAAAGCATTTCCCCTAAAGTCAGGAACAAGACAAGGGTGCCCACTTTCACCACTACTATTCAACATAGTTCTGGAAGTTTTGGCCACAGCAATCAGAGCAGAAAAAGAAATTAAGGAATCCAAATTGGAAAAGAAGAAGTAAAATTCTCACTGTTTGCAGATGACATGATCCTCTACATAGAAAACCCTAAAGACTCCACCAGAAAATTACTAGAGCTAATCAATGAATATAGTAAAGTTGCAGGATATAAAATCAACACACAGAAATCCCTTGCATTCCTATACAATAATAATGAGAAAATAGAAAAAGAAATTAAGGAAACAATTCCATTCACCATTGCAACAAAAAGAATAAAATACTTAGGACTATATCTACCTAAAGAAACTAAAGACCTATATATAGAAAACTATAAAACACTGGTGAAAGAAATCAAAGAGAACACTAATAGATGGAGAAATATACCATGTTCATGGATTGGAACAATCAATATAGTGAAAATGAGTATACTACCCAAAGCAATCTACAGATTCAATGCAATCCCTATCAAGCTACCAGCGGTATTTTTCACAGAGCTAGAACAAATAATTTCACAGTTTGTATGGAAATACAAAAAACCTCGAATAGCCAAAAAGCAATCTTGAGAAAGAAGAATGGAACTGGAGGAATCAACCTGCCTCACTTCAGGCTCTACTACAAAGCCACAGTCAACAAGAGAGTATGGTACTGGCACAAAGACAGAAATATAGATCAATGGAACAAAATAGAAAGCCCAGAGATAAATCCACACACCTATGGACACCTTATCTTTGACAAAGGAAGCAAGAATATACAATGGATTAAAGACAATCTCTTTAACAAGTGGTGCTGTGAAAACTGGTCAACCACTTGTAAAAGAATGAAACTAGAACACTTTCTAACACCATACACAAAAATAAACTCAAAATGGATTAAAGATCTAAATGTAAGACCAGAAACTATAAAACTCCTAGAGGAGAACATAGGCAAAACACTCTCCGACATAAATCACAGCAGGATCCTCTACGACCCACCTCCCAGAATACTGGAAATAAAAGCAAAAATAAACAAATGGGACCTAATTAAAATTAAAAGCTTCTGCACAACAAAGGAAACTATAAGCAAGGTGAAAAGACAGCCTTCGGAATGGGAGAAAATAATAGCAAATGAAGCAACTGATAAACAACTAATTTCAAAAATATACAAGCAACTCCTGCAGCTCAATTCCAGAAAAATAAACGATCCAATCAAAAAATGGGCCAAAGAACTAAATAGACATTTCTCCAAAAAGACATACAGATGGCTAACAAACACATGAAAAGATGCTCAATATCACTCATTATCAGAGAAATGCAAATCAAAACCACAATGAGATACCATTTCACACCAGTCAGAATAGC
The DNA here is from genome assembly GCF_001704415.2 of Capra hircus. NCBI lineage: Eukaryota > Metazoa > Chordata > Mammalia > Artiodactyla > Bovidae > Capra > Capra hircus. The sequence goes on from NC_030811.1 coordinate 48,599,600, forward strand.
TGCGATCCAAAATTCTGCAAGCAATAAATGCTGGAGAGGGTATGGAGAAAAGGGAACCCTCTTACACTGTTGGTGGGAATGCAAACTAGTACAGCCACTATGGAGAACAGTGTGGAGATTCCTTAAAAAACTGGAAAAAGAATTGCCTTATGACCCAGCAATCCCACTTCTGGGCATACAGACTGAGGAAACCAGAATTGAAAGAGACATACATACCCCAATGTTCATCGCAGCACTGTTTATAATAGCCAGGACATGGAAGCAACCTAGATGTCCATCAGCAGATGAATGGATAAGAAAACTGTGGTATTTCTTAGCCATTAAATGGCTGAGTATTACTCAGCCATTAAAAAGAATACATATGAATCAGTTCTAATGAGGTGGATGAAACTGGAGCCTATTATACAGAGTGATTTAAGCCAGAAAGAAAAACACCAATACAGTATACTAACACATATATATGGAATTTGGAAAGATGGTAACAATAACCCTGTATGCAAGACAGCAAAAGAGGCACAGATGTATCAAACAGTCTTTTGGACTCTGTGGGAGAGGGAGAGTGTGGGATGATTTGGGAGAATGGCATTGAAACATGTATAATATCATATAAGAAACAAATCGCCAGTCTAGGTTCAATGCAGGATACAAGATGCTTGGGGCTGGTGCACTGGGATGACCCAGAGAGATGGTATGGGGAGGGAGGTGGGAGGCGGGTTCAGGATTGGGAACTCATGTACACCCATGGCGGATTCATGTTGATGTATGGCAAAACCAATACAGTATTGTAAAGTAAAATAAAGTAAAATTAAAAAAAATACACAGAAGAACTATACAAAAAAGAAGATCTTAATAATCCAGATAACCACGATGGTGTGATCACTCACATAGAGCCAGACATCCTGGAATGTGAAGTCAAGTGGGCCTTAGGAAGGATCATTACAAACAAAGCTAGTGGAAGTGATGGATTTCCAGCTGACCTATTTCAAATCCTAAAAGATGATGCTGTTCAAGTGCTGTACTCAATATGCCAACCAATTTGGAAAACTCAACAGTGGCCACAGGACTGAAAAATGTCAGTTTTCATTCCAACTCCAAAGAAGGGCAATGCCAAAGAATATTCAAACTACCATATAATTGCACTCATTTCATATGCTAGGAAGTGAAAGTCACTCAGTTGTGTCCAGCTCCTTGTGACCCCATAGACTATACAGTCCATAGAATTCTCCAGGCCAGAATACTGGAGTGGGTAGCCTTTCCCTTCTTCAGGGGATCTTCCCAGCCCAGGGATCAAACCCAGGTCTCCCATATTAGAGGCAATTCATTACCAGCTGAGCCACAAGCAAAGCACTACTATATGCTAGCAAGGTCATGCTCAAAATCCTTCAAGCTAGGCTTCAACAGCATGTGAACTGAGAACTTTCAGATGTACAAGCTGGATTTAGAAAAGGCAGAGGAACCAGAGATCAAATGCTAACATCTGATGAATCATAGAAAAAGCAAAAGAATTTCAGGAAAACATCTGCTTCTGCTTCATTGCCTACTCTAAAGCCTTTGATTTTATGGAAAATTCTTAAAGAGAATTGGGAAAGGAGTATGTCAAGGCTATATATTGTCACCATGCTTATTTAGCTTATATTCAGAGTACATCATGTGAAATGCTGGGCTGGATGAAGCACCAGCTGGAATCAAGATTGCTAAGAGAGATATCAATAACCTCAGACATGCAGATGACCTCACCTTTATTGTAGGAAGTGAAGAGGAACCAAAGAGCTTCTTGATGAAGGTGAAAGAGGAGAATGAAAAAGTTGGCTTAAAGCTCAGCATTCAGAAAACTAAGATCATGGCATCCAGTCCCATCACTTCATGGCAAATAAATGGGGAAACAATGGAAACAGGATTTTGGGCTTCAAAATCACTTCAGATGGTGACTGCAACCACAAAATTAAAAGACGATTACTATGACAAACCTAGACAGCATATTAAAAAGCAAAGACATTACTTTGCCAACAATGGTCTATACAGTCAAAGCTTTGGTTTTTCTAGTAGTCATGTATGGATGTGACAATTGGACCATAAAGAAGGCTGAACGCTAAAGAATTGCTTTTGAACTGTGATGTTGGAGAAGACTCTTGAGAGTGCCTTGGACTGTAAGAAGATTAAACCAGTCAATCCTAATGGAAATCAATCCTGAATATTCATTGGAAGGACTGATGCTGAAGTTGAAGCTGAAGCTTCAATACTTTGGCCACCTGATGCAAAGAGCTGAATGATTAGAAAAGACCCTGATGCTGGAAAAGACTGAAGACAGGAAGAGAAGGGGATGACAGAGGACAAGATGGTTGGATGGCATCACTGACTCATTGGATGTGAGTTTGAGCAAGCTCTGGGAGATAGATGGTCAATGACAGGGAAGCCAGGCATGCTGCAGTCCATGGGGTCACAAAGAGTCGGACATGACTGTGTGACTGAACAACAACCATAGGTTATAAAGCAAAAGATAGCAAACAAAAGGAAATAACCTATATCATTAAAGATATTAACCCATATCATTAAAGCAGTATGGTACTTGTATTGATACTTGCATAGACAGAAAGACCAATTGAGTAAAACAGAAAGTTCAGAAATTGACACAGATATTCATGGAAATTTATTACTGTATGCATAAAGGTAGCATCCCAAAGCTATGGGGAAAATTACAAACTTTTCAATAAGTTGTAAGAGGAAACTAATAGACAATCTAAAGAAAAATAAATTTGAAATCCTAATTTATTCACCATACCCAGGATAAATTCCAGGTCTTAATATAAGAAAAGAGAGAGAGAGAGAGAGAGAGAAGGGAAGGAAAGGAGGGAGGAATAAAAGAAGGAAAAGATTATGAAAGTACAAGCCAAATAAAAAAGGGAAAATTCTTTCTTTTAAATTATAGAACAGGAATTGGCAGTATTTTAACTGGTTGGTCACATAGTAAATGGGCTTCCCAGGTGGCACCAGTGGTAAAGAACCTGCCTGCCAGTGCAGGAGACATAAGAGACGCAGGTTCAATCCCTGGATTGGGAAGATCCCCTGGAGTAGGGCACAGCAACCCACTCCATAATTCTTGCCTGGCTGGCTACAGTGCATAGGGTCGCAAAGAGTCAAGAACGACTTAGCACACATGCATGCACGTAATAAATAGTAGCTGCAACTACAAAATTCTGCCACCGTAGCAAATGAGCACAGCTGTTTTTCAATAAAGCTCTGTTTACAAAACAAATGAAGGGCTGGATATAACCCTTGAGCCATATTTCACAAGCCCCTGATATTGCATGTGAAAAGTGTTTTAAACTAAGACCCAAGACTCAGAAGCCACTAAAAAAAATGTTGATACATTCAACCACAAATTAAACACATCTACAAGGTAAAAACAACACATTCAGTTCAGTTCATTCGCTCAGTCGTGTCCGACTCTTTGCGACCCCATGAATCACAGCACGCCAGGCCTCCCTGTCCATCACCAACTCCTAGAATTCATTCAAACCCATGTCCATCGAGTCAGTGATGCCACCCAGCCATCTCATCCTCTGTCGTCGCCTTCTCCTCCTGCCCCCAATCCTTCCCAGCATCAGAGTCTTTTCCAATGAGTCAACTCTTCGCCTGAGGTGGCCAAAGTATTGGAGTTTCAGCTTCAACATCAGTCCCTCCAATGAGCACCCAGGACTGATCTCCTTTAGGATGGACTGGTTGGATATCCTTGCAGTCCAAGGGACTCTCAAGAGTCTTCTCCAGCACCACAGTTCAAAAGCATCAATTCTTCGGTGTTCAGCTTTCTTCACAGCCCAGCTCTCACATCCATACATGACCACTGGAAAAAAACAACACATTAAGGATAGTCAAAAGATAAAATGATAAACCACGAGTAAATATTCGCAACTCATTTCAAAATGGGATAAAATTCTTAATATATAAAACTTCTAGAACTCTCTCCATTATTTTTTGCTCTTCCCTCATTATTCCCTTTAGCAGGCCAATCTGCTCCTTTTCCCAGTCTTAAAGTCTTAAAAAACCTTTCTTTTGACCCCATTTCTCTCACCAATTACTACCTCATGTTCTACTCCTTTTTGCAGTGAAACTCTTGGAAAGAATTGTCTCCAAGATCTTTCTTCTCTTTCTCCGTTAAGCTCTGCTTGTCCATGAAAACTGCTCTAGTCAAGATCCCTACATTGCTCAAGATAGTGGTCAATTTCAGCCTGTATCTCAATTGACTTTTCAGCAGTACATGCTGTAGATTAAAAAAAAAAAAAAAAGTTGCGCTTGACTGTGAGAACACCAAGCATCAAATTCTTGGTTGTCCTCTATATCCTTGGTCCCTCCGTTGCAGGCTACTGTGCTCATCCCTTGTCATCTCCTGAACTTGTCAATTTTCACTCACTGCAGGACTCCACTGGGGGCTCTTGTCTTTCTTAACTTGGTTCCTTGTCAGTCTTACAAACTGTCACAGCTTTAAACATCACCTAAAGGTAAATACCTCCTGAATTTAAGTCTCAAAGCTAGGTCACTCTCCTTTACTCTAGATTCCTAAATACACCTGACTTCTCCCCTTGCAGTCTAATAAACATTAAGATCTTGCCATATTTTCAGCTGAGCTCCCAATGCCAACCTCAAATATACTCTACCCAAGGTTACTTCCATTATGATGGAAGACAACCTCATCCTTTTAGTTGCTCAGGCCAAAATATGTGGGACCATCTCCTCTTTCTTTTACACTCTTCACTCTACCTTTAAAATATATCTGGAATCAACCATTTCTCATCTCTCCTCTTCTACCACCTTGGTCCTAGTCACCATGATGTCTCATTTCATTACTCTGCTAGCCTCCAAACTGGCTTCACTACTGCTGCCCAGGCCCTCATCAGGTTCTCAGTACAGCAGCCAGAGTGATTCAGTTAAAAATAAGTCAGATTATAACACTCCTCTGCTTCAAAACCTGCAGTGAACTCTCCAATTCGCTAATGGAAGTGCCAAAATCGGTACAAAGCACTCTAAGATCTTTTCTCTCCCATTTCTCTCTAACTTCATCTTTTATTTTTCTTTTTCCCTCTTACTTTGCTCCAGCCCCAGTAGCTTCCTTCCTGAAATTTGAAAATACCAGACACATACCTGCCCTAAGGTCCTTACATCAGGCTTTCCTCTGCCTCTGTGGCTCTGCTCCTGTCATTTGCATGGCTCACTCCCGCTCTTTCTGTAAGTCTTTGCTCAGTGTCATCTTCTCAATGAGATCTGCCCTGACCACTTGTGTTATAACAAGAAATATATTTAGTCTTTGTTCCTGGTTCCTAGAACAGAGTTCCTAAAACCCTTGTTATTTTGAGTGAAAAGGGTATTAGGTGCATATTTTGTTCTAATATTTGGTCTTTAACTCCAGTTTCTGACACAGGAACTTGTAAATCCTCTGGACTCTCCAGAGTGATAAGGGTGTCTTTTGTATGCTAATGAGATGATTGGTGTCTGGAAGGTCCTAGAGGGCTTCAGGTTGGGGGCTGGTCACAGAAAACCAAGTCATAGTTAGAGGCTTGCAACTTTCAGTTCCTATCTCTCAACCTGCAAGGAGGGAAGTGGAGCTAGAAATTGAGTTATCATACCTTTGTGATGAGATCTCCATTAAAAAAACCCCAAACTGTGGAGCTCAGACAATTTCCAGGTTGGTGATGACCTGGAGGTGCTGGGAGGATAATGCATCCAGAGAGAACATGGAAATTTCATGGTGCCCCTTTCCCATACTTTGCCCTTCATTTGGCTGTTCATTGTGTCCTTTACAAAATCCTTTGTCATATACCAAAAACTTCAGTAAATGTTTCTGTGAGTTTTGTAAGCCACTCTACCAAATGTTTTGTGAGTAACTGGTGGCTTGTGGGAACCAAGTCCAATATAAATTGGTTCAGGTTAGAACTCCAACCTGAACCAATTTATAGCTGGTTGGCCAAAAGTAGAGTTGACAGTCTTAGACTTAAGGTTGTCCTCAGAAGTTGGGGGCAGTCTTGTGAGACTGAATCCTTAACTTGTGAGAGCTGCACTAAGTCTAGGCAGATAGTGTCAGAACTGAGTTTAATGATAGGACATACAATCAGTGACCACTGAGAACTGAAGGATTGCTTGGTGTAGAAAAACTCACACATTTGCTGTCAGAAGTGTTGTGAATAGAATAAAAGAAAGTGTTTTCTTTGTTTTCTTTTATCACACAACTTTCCTATAAACCCCTCACTTGCACTTTCAATCTCTCTTCTCTGACAATTAGTTTTCTCCATAGAACTCATTATTCTATGTTATGGGAGTATATTTTTTTGATCTTTAGTTGCTAAGTTGTGTTTGATTCTTTTGCAACCCCATGGACTGTAGCCCACCAGATTCCTCTGTCCATGGGATTTCCCAGGCAAGAATACTGGAGTGGGTTGCCATTTCCTTCTCTAGTGGATCTTCCCAACCCAAGGATGGAACCCATGTCTTCTGCATTGGCAGGCAGATTCTTGACCACTGAACTATCAGGGAAACCCCACTGGGAGTATAATGATGAACAAAACATATACTGTCATAGAGCTTACACTTATGAAATGTCAGAGAAACCAAGCAAATAATAATACATATAATAATACAGCTAATTAGACAATGACAGCTATGAAAGTATCTTTAAAGGGAAAGATTAAAGTGCTATGAAAACATACAATGAGGCAAGATGGAGAGAAACCTATTCTAGATTCAGAGATTATAAAGAAATGACATGCAGAGTAAAATATGAAGGATAAGTGAGAGTTGGCCAGTAGAGTCAAAGGAAAGGACAATGTTCCAGGCAGAGAAAGCGTATGCAAGAGTCCTGGGGCGGGAAGTAGTTTGGCATATTAAGGACCCTCAAATGGTGATTTATGCCCAGTTGTGTCCAACCCTTTGTGACCCTTTGGACTGTAGCCTGCCAGTCTCCTCTGTCCATGAAATTTTATAGGCAAGAATACTGGTTGCCATTTCTTCCTCCAGGGCATCTTCCTGACCCAGGGATCAAATTCTCATCTCCTATGTCTCCTGAATTGCAGGCAGATTCTTTACCAATGAGTCACTGAGGAAGCCCCTTATGTAAAATATTAAAGTTCTAAGCCAGATGTCTGCATACTTTCTGTTGGCTTCCCTGGTGGCTCAGTGGTAAAGAATCCACCTGCAGGGCAGGAGATGCAGGTTCTATCCCTGGGTTGGGAGGATCCCTTGGAGAAGGAAATGGCAACCCAGTATTCTTGTCTGGGAAATGCCATGGACAGAGGATCCTGGCAGGCTATGGTCCATGGGGTCACAAGAGTCAGACATGACTTAGTAACTTAACAACAAAATATCTCTATAGAGAGCCAGAGTAAATATTTTTGATTTTGTGGGTCAGGATTACAACCCCTACAGTATATCTGTCATAATTTCTAAACTTTGCCATTGTAGCAGGAAAGTGGCCTTAGACAATATGTAAATGAATGGGCATGGCTATGTTCTAGGAAAACTTTACTGATGGAAGTGGCTCAGACTATAGTTTGCCAATACCTATTCTTAATAATAGGCTCCTATGAAACTCAGTTTCATAAAAATGTTTCTGATCAAGATGTATTCTTTAGGGGTCAATTTAGTGCTGGGAATCACACTAGGGATACATAAATAAATAAAAAGTGTGTAGTTCCTTCTCTTATGGCATTAATATATATTAACAATATCAATATAATAACTAGATAATACATTCAAACTGTAGCTAGGGGTAGTTAATAAGCTCAGGGTCCTCTGAATTTATAATAGGGGATCTAATCCAGCCTCAAGGACTAGGAAAATCTAAAGTAATGTTTCAATGTAAAACTAGAAGGATATGTAAGTGTTGGCCAGGTAAAGAGTTGAGAGAGAGGATGTCTCAGAGGAGGAATATAGCACTATGAAAACCCAAGTTATTTAAGGATCAGAAAGGAAGCCCATGGGTAGGAATATAGGGAATGAAGGAGAAAGTTAGGTTAGATAAACCTAGGAGGTATATAAAGCTCAAAATATGTGAGCCCTGCATTTCAATTTAAGGATTCTGAAAATATTTTGGACTGCCTATGAAATTTAAGAATTAGGAATTTCAGAATCAGAAAATTAGAAATTTATGTTCATGGAAGCTCTATTTTGGATAATCTATACTCGTGGCTTGATCAAGATTTTCTGATTTGGACGTTTAGCCCTGGATTCCAGGTATGAGCCCTTAGCTGGAGGTAGAGATTTCAGACTCATAAAATAGAAGTAGATGAGTTCACTTGTTTAGTGTGTGCAGAAGGGTTAAGGGTGGGGCTCTAATTTACAGAAGGGAAAGTTAGCAGAGAAGACTGTGGTCAGTTCAGAGGGAAAGGAAGTGACCCAGAGGACAACCATGAGGGAAACAGTCAAGAGAACTTAGATAACTAGTAAACATCCTTGCAGCTTGCAATTCGGAGATCTTATTGATAGCAGGTTCAGTAGCTAGATTCAGACAAATATATTGCCATGGTTTTATGACCAAACCAAAGTGGAGAAAAAGAGACAATGAGTATAAACATCTTTTTTTCCCCAAAAGCCTCACTACGAAACTTCTACTTCTGGGTAAGAAATAAAAAGAGGAACTGGATTTGCCCTCCTGTTTGAATATCTGAAACATCAGACAAAAATACATGAAACAACATTCAAATACATTGGACATCAGGCAGCAAAGGACAGTGATCTCTTAGAGATGGGAAACAACTGAGGGGAGCTCTATGACTGTTTCAGCCCACTGCATGAAGAAATTATCCAGGTTGCAGTGTAGAGGGGGAAACTGAAACAGCTGAAGTTTATGAGTAGAGTACCAGATAAGAGAGAGAACACTCAAAATCTTGACAGTGTCCAGCTCAAATATATAATGAATTGCTGATCAGATCATGCACATGAAGAAATCACCTGAGACCAGGAAAAGAAATGCTTAAAAGAATGAGAGGAAACAGTGTCTAGTGTCCACAATATAATCCTGTTCCAACAGCCAGAGGGAAATGCTTCATAATTAAGGGGACATAAGCTATCAATTAAAGTAAGAAGGTGCTTTCCTTGAAAGTGGGGAAAATTAAACCTAGACTAAAGCCAGCTCTGGGCACATGTTAAAAAACCTTAGATGCAATAGATCAAACTACTCCCAGTTTTTTAAACTGTGTCCCAGAACAAGGCTCAAAAAAAGTTTTAGGACTGTAAAAATATCCAACAAAACAGCAAGGTAAAATTTACAATGCCTGACATCCTTCCCCAAATTATCAGGCAGAAAAAAAGAAAAAAAAAGAAAATACAAGCCATAGCGAGGTAAAAATAAATCAATCCAAAGTAGCACAGAAGTGATACCAATGAGAAATGGTAAACAAATTTTTATTAATGTATATTCAAGAAGCCAAAGAAAAGATTGGACATGAAAGAAATAAAAAAGGATCCAAATTGAAATTCTAGAGATAAAACTATATGGTCTTTGTAGTGATTACACATTGCAGAGGAAAATATTAGTCAACACACACAAAGAGCAAAGCATACGAAAACAAACAGACCAACAGTGAACTGTGGGACAACATATACCTATGATGTGACCTAGCCATTCTATCCCAAGCAGTTCCCTAAGAGAAATAAAAGCATATGTTGGTATAAAAGTTTGTAACAAATGTTTATAGAAACTTTATTTGTAATAGTCCAAACTGGAAACAACCCCAAATCCATTAGCAGTTGAATAGATTTTTTTAAAGTTTAAATTATATCCATATAACAAAATCCTACTGAGCAATAAAAAATGAATTATTGATGCATGCAACAACATAGGTGGATCTGAAAACAATGATTCAGAATGAAAGAAGGCAGACAAAAGATACATACCATGGAATTGCATTGATACAGCTCCAGTAAATGCAAACAAATGTATAATGACAGGAAGCAGATCAATGGAGAAGGGGAACAGGGACAAGCAGGAGGTAGGAATTACAAAGGGACATGAGGAAACTTGATTGTAGTGATGACTTCACTGGAATATGAGTAAGAATATACCCAATGGAATATGCTAAATATTTGTAGCTTGGTGTTAGCCACTCAGTGATGTTTGACTTTTTGCAACTACATAAACTGTAGCCCACCAGGCTCTTCTATCCATGAAATTGTCCAGGCAAGAATATTGGAGTGGGTAGCCAATCCCTTCTCCAGAGGATCTTCCTAAACCAGGGATCAAACCCAGGTCTCGCCCATTGCAGGCAGATTCTTTACCATCTGAGCCACCAAGGAAGCCTCATTTGTATCTCAATTGTATCTCAACAAACTGTTAAGAATAAGCATAAATAAATGATTTTGAAACAAAGGAAAGAAATGGTTCAGCAACTAGAAGTGCCTCTCTTTTTATCAAGAATGGAATCAGAGTTAGAAAATGTTTTGCTCTAACTTTAGCAAAGGTTCTTTCACATAAGCATTCCTGAGCAGTCCTGACTGTGTTCCTGGCATATGTTTGTGTAATGTGGGAGAGGAAGTCACCTAAGTGAAAAGAATGTTGGTCTTCAAAACCTCACACACACACACACACACACACACACATGATTGCTTGCTGCACGATAACTGATATTTAATTCAGTGCTGTTAAAACAGCACAAAAACAACATGTCAGTTTAACAGAATCACTTGTCATTTTAGCACGGAAATAACTTGTAACTTTGTGCTTCAGTTCCTTAATATGCCATTTATTTAGGAAGATTCAGACTTCTAGAAGTATTCATTCAGGGAACTTTAAGACCTAATCCACTACATGAAATCCTGATCCTGTAAAAATAGTTTATGAATCTTTCATATTCATTCTGTAGGTTTAATGCGATGGGCAAATTAATGATTTTTTTAACCAGTTTTAATTAGAACCCACGTTCTCAATCAGCGTTAATCAAACCTATTTGGCACTATTCAACGGCCAGCAGATAAAAGAAAATTGCTGTTCATTTGACTGCCTGGTCGATTTGGACCAAAAATTTTCGTTCGCGCTTTAAGGAGTCTCTCCGAACTTAAAACTCCGCTCTTTTTCAGCAAACCCAGAAAGTGTCCGACCTCTGAGGAGTTCTCAGTCTCTACACACTGTCGGATACCAACTGCACTTCCAGTGTTCGGGCGAGCTCTTGGAGAGGGCCGATCTCCACCAAAACCAAGCTGGGAAAAGGGACGAAGCCACAGAAGGTTTTGCTCAGCCCTGGAGGAGTGGGGCGTTGGGGTCCTCTAGCTCAGGGACTTTGGGCAGGCTTCTGGGAGCTGCTTTAGGCGCAGGAAAATCCCAGCACCAAGTTGTCTCCCCCGAAAGCACTCAGGAGTTGTGTCCGCGCCCTAGCCACACGGATCCCAGAAAGCCTTCACCACGTAGCGGATACGGGTACCCCAACCCTGGTGCCCAGCTGGTGGTAGTCCAGGTGACGGGCGACAGAAATGATCTGGGCTGCTCCTATCTCTGGCAGGACTAGACCGGGCGTGGAGGACGGCAAGGTTTGGCCGCCGCAGGAGGGCAGGAACTTGAGCTTTGGCGTGGTCCTGTGCTCTCGGAGCGCGTTGCTGCGCTAGCATCCTGCTAGCTTCCCTTTCCTGGGGCCTGGCTGGCGCTGGCAAATTGGGGTGTGGGTGGCTCCCAGAGCCGAGGCTCGCGAGGCAGTAGCTCCGGACCCCCTCCCTCATCCCCCGGCAACGGGGGCGGGAAGCTGCCGGGTGGGAGTAGCGGAGCGTGATTGCCCGAGGCCCCTCCTGCCGTGGCGAGGGAGAGCCATAAAAACCCTGTTGCAACCTGCTCCGGACACCCCCTTCTGCCGGCTCTCACCCCTAGAAGAGCGCGCCAGACTACTGAGCCCTAGCCACCCAGCCACGCCCGCCAGCCACCCAGCCCGCCACCGTGAGTGCCAAGACCCGCTTACTTGACACGAGCTGAGGGAGAGGGGGCGCCTGTGAACTTGCCGGGGGCTCTGGGAGGAGGGTCGCGCCCCGATCCCTAATCCCTATGCGCCGGGCTTTCAGGCGCCTTGACGCGCGCTAGCCCCTTTTGGCGGCTAAATTCCACCTGCCCCTTCCTGTACCCTCTGATGGAACAGCTGCCCTCTCCCCGACCCTCCTGGCTACGCCGGCCCTCTGGGTTATCTTATGGTGGATAAAGAGGGAAAACAGGGCAGCTGGCAGTTTCCTCGAGGGTCGCCGCCTGGAGGGAGGTTTCCCAGGCAGCGCTCCGCGAATAAGGAATCCCCGGAGCTTGGAAGCGCCGCTGCCTGCCGCCTCTTGGGATCTTTCGGATCCGATCTGAGACCCACCGGCGAGGGAGCTGTTCTCTCCACTCTCCCCGCCAGTTGCCACCCGAGTACCGTTTGCCATCACTGTCGAGCTCCTGCAGCGGGGCAGACCAAAACTTAAAAAGGAGAAACTTCTTCCCTTCCCTCTAACAGGGCGTTTGGGGAAGAGGGTAGGAAAGGGTTCTCAGTGCAGGGGGAGGAACTTTTAATCTGTTTTTTAAAGTGTTTTAAATTGGCGCCGGAGCCTCCCCAACTCAGCGTCTCTCACCGCCGGATTCTTGACTCTGCTACTGGACTGAAGTTGCTCAGAGTTTTCGGGCGGAGCAGAGGGGCCGGGCCAGAGCAGATCTTGACCTGAATCCACAGGATGGTCTCACCGCTCTCTGCTCCCTCTGCGTGACTGGGTCGAGCGTAGATTGAAGGTTGGGGTGTGGGGGTCGTAGGAGCGGGATGGGCGCTGGGGCCAGAGGAGGAAGGTGCGGAGCGTGCGTCCTCTGAATTCCCTAAACCCCCTTCACTGCACCTTCGGTGTCCGCAGATGCTGGGTAGCAAGCGACTGGGGTTGTCCGGACTGACCCTCGCCCTGTCCCTGCTCGTGTGCCTGGGCGCCCTGGCCGAGGCGTACCCCTCCAAGCCTGACAACCCCGGCGACGACGCTCCGGCGGAGGACTTGGCCAGATACTACTCAGCGCTGCGACACTACATCAATCTCATCACCAGGCAGAGGTAGGTGGGCTGCGCGGGACTCCCTACTCCGGGAGCGCCCCACTTGCACACCCGGAGATCATGGGCATCTTGAAGGACAAGGACTTTTTCTTTTTATTTTTTGTATACCAGGGCCAGACAGCATCAGGCACATGCTCAGCTCTCAGTAAATGTTTGCACAGGGAGCAACTGCCTCGGCCACTCCTGTCACAAAATCCCGATCCCCAGACTCAGGTCCCCCAGTCTGGGTGGCTGACTGGCCATTTCCTCTCACCCATCCCCTTGTCTTTTTTGTTCTTAGAGCAGTTGGAGGACTGTTTGGAAACCTGGGTAGGAAAGTATCCAGTGAAAGGGGTCAGGAAGGCGTTGGGAGGTGGCTATAGCTGAGAGGGCTGCAGGAAAACAACAGCACAAGCTAAGGAGGAGACAGCTGGGTCACCAAAGACACTGCCAGATTTTTCAACCAGCCCAAACTGAAGTGAAAAGACAAATTGAACTATTTTCCCCCTACAGTGTTTTATTTCAGTCTGAACCCCTTACCTGAAAATCCTGCTCCTAATAAGTAGAGATTTAGCATGAAAACATTGGTCTGAAATGCTGAGACTTTCCCCATTTCATAGCAGGTGAGTTCAGAAAAGAAAATGCTCACTTGGTGCTTTTTAAAGGAGAAACTTACAATGATCTGTTCACTTTAGGATGAATCCAGGGATTACATGTAATTTGAGAAATTGTCATCTTTATTCTGAACCCCTAGAAAGCTAAAATGAAAGGCCACATTTCATTCTCAACATCAAATCTTAAGCAAAAAATCGAATCCAAACTATTTTAGAAGTAACATAGGATTTAAAATTGTTTCCAAAATTAATTCATCTTAGTTTTGAATCATTCAACTTTTTAAATTACTGAGATCAAATGTCCTTAATAAGCTGAAAAAAATGAGCTTTTTACAAAGTTTAATGTTATTTAATATATTTAAGTTATGTTTTAAAAGTATTTTTTTGTTTGCTGTTTTACTATATTTCAAGGAATAGTTGGAAAGAATTCAAAGTGGGGAAGAATTTGTATTAAAGCAAACTCTAACTTTGATGAAACTTTCTATTTCATCAAAAAGCTTTTAAAGAACCAATTTATATGAAATTAGAAATATATGAAAGTGCTAGAATTAAATAGCATTGGTTTATGATCCCTGAAGTCTGATACTTTTCATTAGTGAAGAGCAAGAATGTCTTAATAGACCTTCTTAATAGACCTTCTTAATAGACCTTAATAGATCTTAATAGACCTTCAGAAAGTTAATTGCTTCATATTCTTGCTTATGCATCATAAAGACCAGAGAAAAAAACTGTACAAATTGTTTTTTTTTCCTAGGAAAGACTTTGTTAGTTATTTAGTCCATTAATTATAGCATATAGTGGAACTTAGTTTTACAAAGATGATTGATATAAACCTTTACCATTGTGTAAAGCTTTGGCATTTCAAAATGTTTTCCTAGGCATTACTTTGTTCAGTCTTTACCTCAAAGCTTTGAAGTGAGTACAATTATCACCAGTTTACAGATCATGAAATTAAGGACATTTCATGAAAACTTTTTTTAGGGGTGATTAAATTGGAGCCCTCCTCTTGATCTCTGGATAATGTCACTACTAACAGCACTTAGAGTGATCTTCAACACCTTTGATGAGGAGAAAATAAGGGAAAGGGCTAAGATTCAGGTTAGCAAGTGTTCCTGAAGCAATTTCCTATCTCCTCTTCATATAAACTCCTTCTTAGAAACACTCAGAGGCTCGTAATCTGCACCCATCACCTCCATTCTATACTCTCATCATCTTCCCACCACACACATCGACTCATATGCACATCTGTATTTTTGAAAATTACGTATATACACATACATTTTAATTTGGTATAGATGGTACTGTGATATTCTCTTTCCTCCCCTTTCTACTGTGATATTCTCTTTCCTCCCCTTTCTACTTGGGTCATGTTCTAAAGCTATATACTCCTCGTTCATTGCTTCCAAAGGTGGCATCATTTATTCTAGAGCATAGATCTACCACATTTTATTTTTATAGTCATCTATATCAGTGGTTCTCAACTGGGGTTGACTTTATGCTCCCCAAGACATTGGGCAATGTCTGGAGACATTTTCAGTTGTCATAGTGGTGGGATGGGGTGGCATGGGGGGGTGGCATGCGGGGGTGGCATGGGGGCTACTACTGGCATCTAGCGAGCAGGGGCCAGGGACACTGCTGAACATCCTGTGGTCCCTAGGACAGCCCTTGACAATAAAGAATTATCCAGCTCAAAATGTGCACAGTGCCAAGACTGAGAAACCCAGCCCTGGACTAGAGTTTCTTCCTTCTAGTCTCATTGTTATCATCTGGGGAACTTCTAGAATATACTGATGCTGAGCTGCACCCCTGAGGAGTTAAATCAGAATCTCCCAGAGGATGGGACCTGGGCTTTTTCAAAACCCCCAAGATGATTCTAATATGTAGCCAGGTTTGATTTTCCTAGAGATGCTATCTTTGAAAGTTAAAGCATTGTCAAGAAGGATAATCCAGAATTAATTTGAGATAGGAGAACAGTCATTGATGCTGCTCTGGGTACCTACTACTTTCTGACTACAAATTCTGCTATTGCAGACTTAGGTTCTCTAATGGTAAATTGGAGAAAATATTCACCAGTTCTTCAATTCACTGGAGCATGATGAAAATAAACGAGTTAAGGTTGCCCAAGATTTTTAGGATTAGTAAAATCAACTGATGGACAGAATAAATACATATAAATTGCTGCCTACCGTCTGATGTCACAACACTAGAAAATCTTTGAGGAAATCTCACAAATGATGGGGGTGAGAGAGTTGGCTTTACTTTTGTGTTCCTTGAGTCCTTGCAAAGGAGCAATAATAGGAACACTTTCCTCCAAATTTAGATTTAGTTGGGCTTGATAGGCAGCTAACATATACTCTCTATCAGCTTTATTCCACTGTTTTATCTGATATCTAATCAATCCACAGTAGACTATTTTTTTATTTGTGAAAAAATCAGCTACTGATGTCCAATGCTTTTATTGAGAAAGGGAAAAATAGTATCTTCCAAAAAATACAACTTGGTGTAGATTTCTCAGCTCCTTTAGCAGAGAGAGAGACAGATAGACAAACAGACCAGGTCCTCACTCACCTGGAGCCAGCAGCATATACTACCCTGGCAGGAAAACGTAACCTTGAATTCATATATTGTTCTACCCATACCCTGCTATGGGAGAAGAGAGACCAAGAACGTTTCTATGGACCAGTAGGTTTCCTTCGTATTTTCAGGGCAGATTAAAATCACGTCAAGAGAGAAGACTTTTAGTTTTGGCACCCCAAATAAACATGGAAAATATAGGACTCAGAATCTGTTGGTAGCGGTGAGAATGGATGCATTTCAGCAGCAGTAATGTGCATTTTTGTGTATCACTCTGTTGCTTTCAGAGCATTGTGACTTACAGTGAATATTCATCAAGATTCTAATTTTAGCAGGAGTTATGATTTTGTTGATGTTTTATATTTAATACCGCAAATCTTTCTTTTTTAAAGGTGTTTATGGTTTCTCCAAATTTGCCTTAAAGAACTTTTACTCCCCCAACCCGTTTTTTTGTTTTTTTGTTTTTTCCAGATACGGGAAACGATCTAGCCCCGAGACCCTGATTTCAGACCTCTTGATGAGAGAAAGCACGGGAAACATTCCCAGAACTAGGTATGAAAAGATTTATGTGGGAACACTGTTGCAGAGCTCAAGGTGGTCAGGGAAAGGAAATCAGACAGGACTGCTGGAAGAAGGTGTTGGGATGGGGCCCTCCAGACCAGGTAAGATTTGGACAGGAAGAGTGATGGGGAACAGAGCATGGAGGACCTTTCTCTTCACATACTCATTTACAAATCTCTGAACTTGTGGGATAATATTTTCTGATTCAACTTAATTTGATGCTCCTTTGAAATTTTCAAATATAAATGATTTTTGCCTCAAAAATTACTCTATAGAAAATTTCTGACTGGCTTAGATTGGGGAAGCACAGGGTATGCCCTAATATCTACATTGAAATAACCAACTGTTTGTCTTTGGCTGAGGTAATCTTTAGTTCTTATAGTCTACATAGAGGATCTACACATCCTTGGAAATGTTCCCTCCTGGCTTCACTCCAGTCACACTGGTTTTACAAGAAGCTGTAGATTAAATCAAGGGGTGCTCCTGTTTACTTTTTGACTTATTTTAGTTCATCCAATGTCTCATTGTAATTTATCACATTCAGTGAATGAACATTGAACAACGTGTTATTCTTAGGGCTTGCTTGGAAACTTGGGGCTTTCTTGGAGTGTGGAGCTGCCTTAGGACAGGTGCCCTCTAATATCTAGGTGTCAAACATTGGGCTGGGGTCATTCCAGGTAAAGACTGCAAGTGAAAAGGTGCCTGCTCCTCCTCCTTTTCCATAGCTGGCTCTCCTGTCCCAAGACCACTGTCCCGTCCCCCAGTAAGATGGCCTGTCTACCTTACACCCAGAGCTCTACAACATCAAGAATGAAGCTCCCCAGAAGAGGTCACTAGAACACTTGCTCAGTGCATGTGACTGGCTTGTCACTCTTCATTGGGTTCTCCCTCCGTTCTCTTGTGAAATGGCCAGCCAGAGTGAAGCTGCAAGCCTAGGGTTGTCAGGTTTGTTTTCTCTGAAGGACACACAGTTTGGATTGGAATAAAACTCCAGTGCTCTTGTCCCTGGTGGCACTTGCACAGACTTGAACAGCAAATGCAAGGGAAGCAGGTGGAAAACTCATAAGGGTGGTTTTAAAATACTAAGCAATACATGCTTTAATGTTTCATTAATAGGCATATGATGTTTGTCACAGTAATAAGTTTAGGATATGCTATATCTATTCAGGATTAGAAATATAATCATCCAGACCGACCTACAGCCTTAATGCTGTTCTTTGTTTTGTGGCCCAAAGTTACATGGCTGGAGAATGAAATAGAGTTAATTGTACTCTGATTGACGGCTTCAATCACATGCACTTAGAAGGAGACAAAACTTGACAGCCTTGAAATTGCCTGTAAATGCGATTTTATTTAAAAGGGTTCTTTATAGTCTATTAAACAGCATCTTAGTATATAAAAAGCCTTGCAGGAAAACACAGGAAGCATATTCAGAGTTGAATAACAATAACTTTCTCTTTACAGTTTCGTGTGATTCCTGTACTTTTGATCTTCAGAAATATTGCAGAATTCTTTGGCTTCTTTGATAAATACAGAGCCTTTTAAATATTCCCTCTGAGATTTTCCTGAGACTCCCCTTAACATGAGTGAAGCTACACAGCTGGGTCTCTGTACATTATGCCACTGTCTCCCACTCTGATATTCTACGTGGTCTCCTATTTAGAATGCCAGCAGCCTTCTCAACAGTTTCTGATCATCTTTAAGTTCTGAGCTCAATGTCTCACTCTTAGCCTCCCAGGAAGTTAGAAGCTTCTCTTACGCGCTTTGCTTTTTGTGTTTGACAGGCTGGAAGACCCTTCTATGTGGTGATGGGAAATGAAACTTGCTCTCCAGTCTCTGCCTCTTTTTCAACCCCCATTTCATCCTGTAAAACTAGAGTCTGCCAGTCCTCCCAATGCATGCAGCCCCTGTGCTCACCTCTGCAGTTTCCCTTTGTCGTCATTGTATGTATGTGTGTTTAAATAAAGCACTATGCACTCAAAAGTGTATGCTCCTCAATGCAAAAATCTGCAGTTGCAATAGTGAAATATATTTGAAGTCATGCATTAAATCACAGTCTCCCTCAAGTAGCAGATTCAAGGTTTGTTTCACCAATATTAAAGCAGTGGCTATGGAAGATATAAAGATATGATTTATGATGACTAAGACTCAGCTGTGAGGGGTGTGTGTGTGTGTGTGTGTGTGTGTGTGTGTGTGTGTGTGTTTGTGAACAGCAGACATATCTGAAACACTGGGCAGGGCAATGCAAATTTGGAACAATTTTGCTGAACTTTTCCCCCATTCACAGGGAATTCTTGTTAACCTTGTTAGCCTGTGCTGTCCGCAGAAAGGGTTCCTGTCTAATAGAACCTTCTGCAAAATGTCCAGAATCTCTTCTGTTGCATAGTCACTAGGCACACATGACTTTGGAGCACTTGAACGTATCAAGTGCAAACAAAGAACTGAGTTTTACATTTTAGTGTATCTTAAATAGCCCTGTGTTTCCAGTGGCTACCATATCAGACAACTCAGATCTGCACATTTCCTTAGGCCACTACTCTTAGAATTTGAGTCATAAACAGAAACACACTGAGTAGGATAATTATCTTTTCACACAACATGGGGTATGCTAATTTAGTTATAAGTTATTAAACTCCCCCTCTCTTTCAGGTACTTATATGCATAGGCTTAATTTATTAGATTCTTATGTGTAATTTCTAAATCAAAGAAATGGGTCTCATTCTATATTTGTACTTTGAACTACACTCTAAAAATATGCATAAATATATCCATGTGATGTCTTAAAACTGCTTACCAAATCCCTGTAGCACATCATGACTTAGGGAATTGTATGGTATACAAGAAATTCTGTGTTCATAAAGCATTCTAATGTTTTTCCAGTGCCCTTATGAAAGGAACCAAAAAGGCCCCTCATCCCTTCCATCACATGAGGACATAGCACGACAAGGGTTGGCTATGAATCAGGAAGCAGGCTCTTACCTGACATCAAATCTGCTGGTGCCTTGATTTTGGGCTTCCCAACCTCCAGAACTGTGAGCAGCAAATCCATGTTGTTTTTAATCCACAAAATCTATAGTAATGTGTGATAACAGCCCAACTGGATTAAGACATTCCTAATAAACAAAAATCTACTTTAAGAAATATAATAATGGTAAACTTTAAATTTTAAACTTTAATTGCAAAGCTACATTCCAAGAGATTCCATAGTAGTATTTCTGAAACATTTACAGCCTGATAACCATTCTTGGAATGGGTTTAAATGCAACATGTCACCCATCTATCATTGTAAATTATAATCATCTTCACTAGAGTTACAGTAAGAACAAATTCAACCTTCATTAATAAGATGCCTATGAGCAACATAGTCATTATGAAGTAAATGTATAAGAATTTATGAAGCTCTCCTCTGATCCTAGATTTATTTGACATTCTATGAGGTATAAATTGTGTATGTTTTTTGTAGATGCCACTGCGTTTTCATTTTGATCCTTTCAATGCTCATGCCACATTCAAGTAGAGGTTATTGCCCCCATTTTCACCAGTGAAGAAACTGAGGCCCAAAGAAAACAAATGACTTTTCCCACCTCATTCAAGTTAGGGGGGTTTGATGGCAGCTGCTCTATTTACAAACTCAGGCCTGCCTGGTGATGTTTCGTGGAAGAAGTCAGTCAAGACCAGGTCACACATAATCTAATTAAGAACATAATCAGGACACACTTAAATTAGAGAATAACAAATAAACCATGCAAAGGGCATTTAGAAGAGGAAATGAGTGTGGACAGAATGCGCTAGAAGAGACTTCAGAGAAAATGTGAATGTTGAGCTGGGATTGAGTACATTCTGGGTAAGGTGACCAGTTAAGCTCCACACAGAGGTGGGTCAGCTCAGAGAGTGGCCAGGGTTGGATCAGTGAAGAAAAGTCCAAAAATGACCACACTCATTCATCCATTCATTCATTCACACACTTACCATGTTTTGAGCACCTAGAACCCATTGGACATTGCACTGAACACTGGGGATACAAAGATCAATAACAGATTCTCAGGGAATTTGTCATTTAATGAGGGAGAAACGTAGTTATGGTGTATCGTTGAAACTGCAGAGGTGGGCCTATTAGAGTTTGGTGTATTAGAGGCCTCCTTTCCGCTCATCATGTCTCCCTTTGTAGTTTCCTGACAGAAGAGCTATAGATTTAACAATCAATGGGCAAATGGAGAACAAAGTAGCTGATGGGCAATTATCCAGTGAGGTCAAAGGCAGGGCTGCCCTAAGCTAACTCAGGATGCCTGGCTGAAGTCTAAGCCTCCAGAGTAGCCCAGCCCCCTGGTGGGGAGTGCAGGAATAGTGAGGTTTGTGGTAGCTTCCCAAACGCGCTTACTAAACAGACACACAGACAGGAAGAGCTAGCCTGCTGTGTCCAGCAGCAGATGGAGGAAGAGAAGGGACACTCATGAAACCATGTTACCTCCTGGTACAATTGCCTGTGCCCACTGAGCAATGTGGTCTCAAGAATCAATCAGAATAGCCATTTCATTCCATGCAGATACAGACAGTAAAAGAGTACAGGAGGAATGCCCAGAACCCTCTACTAGCCAAGAAAAAACTTGGGCTTTTCAAATTCAATACACTCAAAGCTGTAATTCCGTTTCAGGGGCCATGATATCTCCTTGCTCTCTAACAGGGAAGTGGGCATGAGGTGTTTCAGAAACTGTGCAAGGACACCCATCCCAGGCTGGGAAGAGTGGAGGAGGAAGGTCAAATTTCCTGGAGGAACTGATGCTTGAGCAGAGGTTTGAAGATGGAACACCAATTGCCAGATGAAGAATGCAAGGCAGGAGGTAGAGGACCTGCAGGTATGAGAAAACAATACATATTTTGAGTAGTTTTAAATTATTCATGTTTCCTCTACTTTGAAACTGACCATGTGCTAGGCTCAGACCTCTGGGTTACTACTCTAAAAGCAGAATCCCATGTAGGATGGAATCAAGCCCTATAGCCACCCCAAAACCTTTTCTCCCAGGCATTCCTCCCCTCCGACCCCACCTTCCTATAGACTTGGCTCTGGGAGAAAACCAGCCCCTCTAATAATATTTTTCATTTAGCCAAATCAGAACTCAACTTCTCAGCCTGGGAGTTCCTAATCATGATCTTATGGACAAACCTACAAGTTCAGAGAATAAACATTTTAGAGTTGGTTCCACTCCCTAATTCAGTAGAGATACAACTCACTTTTGCTGTATTTTAACGGCCTGAATACCTTCCAGCCTCTTCCCCCTGCCTAAATAAGGAACAAGACAAAGACAAACAAGATAAAAAGAGATGGAAAAATCTGCATTTGTTTGAGACTTCCACATCATGATACAAAGTTTCTTCCCACTAAGCAAAGAGGACTATCCGGAGCTGCTGCTGCTGCTGCTGCTAAGTTGCTTCATTCATGTCCGACTCTGTGCCACCCCATAGATGGCAGCCCACCAGGCTGCAGCGTCCCTGGGATTCTCCAGGCAAGAACACTGGAGTGGGTTGCCATTTTCCTTCTCCAAAGCATGAGTGAAAAGTGAAAGTGAAGTCGCTCAGTCATGTCCGACTCTTCACGACCCCATGGACTGCAGCCTACTAGGCTCCTCCATCCATGGGATTTTCCAGGCAAGAGTACTGGAGCTAGGTCCACACAAAGCCTCCATGTGCCCTACTGATGTCAGGAAAGCAAATAAGAGGGCAGATAATCATTCCTCTCTTTCTAATATACCTGCGTTATGCTAGCAGGAGAGTTCCAGAAAAACATCTATTTCTGCTTTATTGACTATGCCAAAGCCTTTGACAGTGTGGATCACAACAAATTGTGGAAAATTCTTCAAGAGATGGGAATACCAGATCACCTGACCTGCCTCTGAGACATCTGTATGTAGGTCAGGAAGCAACAGTTAGAACTGGACATGGAACAACAGACTAGTTCCAAATAGGAAAAGGAGTACGTCAAGACTGTATATTGTCACCCTGCTTATTTAACTTCTATGCAGAGTACATCATGAGAAACACTGGGCTGGAGGAAGCACAAGCTGGAATCAAGATTGCCGGGAGAAGTATCAATAACTTCAGATATGCAGATGACACCACCTTATGGCAGAAAGTAAAGAACTAAAGAGCCTCTTGATGAAAGTGAAAGAGGAGAGTGAAAAAGTTGGGTTAAAACTCAACATTCAGAAAACGAAGATCATGGCATCCAGTCCCATCACTTCATGGGAAATAGATGGGGAAACAGGGGAAACAGTGTCAGGATGGTGGCTGCATCCATGAAGTTTAAAGATGCTTACTCCTTGGAAGAAAAGTTATGACCAACCTAGACAGCATATTAAAAAGCAGAGACGTTACTTTGCCAACAAAGGTCCGTCGAGTCAAGGCTATGGTTTTTCCAGTAGTCATGTATAGATGTGAGAATTGGACCATAAAGAAAGCTGAGCACCAAAGAATTGATGTTTTTGAACTGTGGTGTTGGAGAAGACTCTTGAGAGTCCCTTGGACAGCAAGGAGATCCAACCAGTCCATTCTAAAGGAAATCAGTCCTGAGGGTTCACTGGAAGGACTGATGTTGAAGATGAAACTCCAATATTTTGGCCATCTGATGTGAAGATCTGACTCATTTGAAAACACCGTGATGCTGGGAAAGATTGAAGACAGGAGGAGAAGGGGACAACAGAGGATGAAATGGTTGGATGTCATGACCAACTCAATGGAGGTAAGTTTGAGTAGACTCTGGGAGTTGGTGATGGACAGGGAGGCCTGGCGTGCTGCAGTCCATGGGGTCGCAGAGTCAGATACGACTGAGCAACTGAACTGAACTAATGCTTAGATGGTTACTTAATACTGTGTATGCAACAGAAAGTGTTTTTTGGTGTTTTTTCTCCCCTCTATGTAGATCATTGGAATCAGTTACAATGTCATCAGAATTCAACAAATACCTTTTCCATCATCATAAAAGAAAACAGCCTTTCAAATGAGATGTTTCAGTGAAATATTATTTTATTATGTTTTGTCAGTAGGAGGATTATGATATTGTCACAACTAAGTTATTGCCTTTTCTTCTTCCTATTAGTAAAATTAGCACAGTGTGATATCACACAGAATCTTTTTCTCTTTTTAAAATTGGAGTGGAATAACATATAATTAATCATATGTCATCCAGGCTCATTTTTTTTTAATGTGCTAGTAAGAGTTATCAATTTAAACTTGTTCTAATGCTGCAGGATTGAGGCGCTTGCAATCATGGGAACAGGGTGATGATGTGAATGGTACCTGCTCTGTGCCTGACACACAGTAGGTGTGCAGTGAGGGCCAGTGCAGCCTGCAGTGGATTGGGATGACTAACAGTGATCCTGGAGGAGCCAGAAGCAAGGTGACGTTTGATGAACAACCGCAAAGGATCCTTCATCATTCTCATCATTTTCCTGACCCAGGGATCCAACCCAAGTCTTCTGCATTGCAGGCAGATTCTTTACCATCTGAGCCACCAGGGACTAGGTACTGTTTATGCAGGGCCTTGACAAAAGTAGAAGAGTTTTTGTAACAACAACTTCCTGGTGCTCTCAGAGTTATTGGTTAACAGACTGTAGTTTCTAGTGATCTTAGAAGTTCTAGTCACATTAAGTTATCTTTAGTAACAAGTTTAAAAAGAACTTATTTTATCCTTGAATATTGTGATCCTCGAATTCCCTGAAACACCTTTGTATGCATGTGTGATAAGGCACCTTAGTCGTGTCCAACTCTTTGCGGCCCTGTGGACTGCAGTCTGCCAGGCTTCTCTGTCCATGGGATTCTCCAGGCAGGAGTACTGGAGTGGATTGCCATGCCCTCCTCCAGGGGATCTTCCCGACCCAAGGATTGAACCTACGCCTCCTGGATTGGCAGGTGCATTCTTTACCACTAGTACCACTTGGGAAGCCCATGGAATACATTTCGGTCACTGATATTAAAAATTTTTTCCTGGCTTTGAGTTTAATGATAATTTTGGAGTTCTCACAAGTTGTTAACACTTACATTGCTACTGCATTGACATATTCCAAGTATGTCATGTTGGCATAGTACACTTCTTACTAATGTATTGACTTTAATTTGGGGGGACTCTAGTTTGTCCTTAGGCAGATTATTTTGATATTAAAACTTGTTAAGAATTTGAGCCTTTTAAAAAAGCTATTTTATATACAAGACGCAGATTCCTCTAATTCTCAATATAGTCCTAATTTCAGTATTCTTTGCTTTCCCAGAAGTTAATTGAGTTTGAAACTTTATTTGTTCAGTGTATTTATTTGAAATCTGATTTGACTCATTAATTTGGTTGCTATACTAAGATGTTATGAGGCAATTTAAAGTTGAAATGAGAAACTTTGAGTAGAAAATAAAAGCCACATTTTGCCCTTCCATCTCACTCAATGTGTGTTTGCTTGCTCAGTCATGCCCAACTCTTTGCAACCCCGTGGACTGCAGCCCACTGGGCTCCTCTGTCCATGGACCACAGCCCACCAGTCTCCTCTGTCCGTGGGATTTTCCAGGCAAGGATACTAGAGTGGGTTGCCATTTCCTCCTCCAGGGAATCTTCCCGACCCAGGGATCAAAACCACATCTCCTGTGTTTCCTGCATTGGCAGGTGGATTCTTTACCACTGAGCCACTTGAGAAGCCCAGTAGAGAGAACAGCATTGTTCAAATGATTTTTCAATTAATGTTTGTTGAGAGTAATTTAAATTTTATTTATTCTGATTTCTCTTTTCTATCACAGGCAACTCTTTTCAAATCATAGTGAGCTGCTAAGTCAACTAGTCTGTGAATTTCAATGCAAGAATAAGCAGTGTTGGCAGAACAAATTTAATGTAGTCATTCCTCCTAATAGACTGAATTATTGACCAAGTTATAATGGAGGCAGCTGCTCTCTGATGAGTTCCTAGAGTCCCAAGGATGTTATCAATTCCTGAGACATTTACTGAATAGTCTGTCTATGACAGGTACTCTGCAAGTTTCCGGGAGTCATATAAAGATGAGTGAGACAGTTTCTCTGCTCTTAAAGACCTGGCAATTTATGAAGGAGACAGACACATGCTTGAGTGACTGCACTATAAGGTAGATCATGATTGAGATTTAAATAGAAACATAAAGTAATTGCAATGATAGAACAAGGGAGGCTGAAAGTGTTTCCTTCCACTACGGTGTGCTAGGGAGAGGGGGCTGTTATTTGAAGTGGACCTTGGTGAATGGCAGTTGTTCAATAGGTTACTCTTCACTACTGTGAATATCAAGGTTATTATTAACTATGTTATAGTCCTAGAAAAAAGGCTGTGCAGGTGCCCAAGCAATCTTCCCTGAGATAAATGTCGAGATGTCTAGGGACGTGGTGATTGGCCATCCATCTTGGAGTCAGCATTGATTATATAAATTATTATTAATGGGAGGTGGGATGAGAGAATAAACACCATGGAGGGGATAGGATGGTGTCTGATGTTCTTTTGATGCTCGAACTTCCACCCCGAAAATCAGGGATTCATTTGGGCAACAATAAGTTCATTCAGTTCAGTCGCTCAGTCGTTTCAGGCTCTTTGCGACCCCATGAATCACAGCACGCCAGGACTCCCTGTCCATCAACAACTCCCAGAGTTCACTTAAACTCATGTCCATTGAGTTGGTGATGCCATCCAGCCATCTCATTCTCTGTCATCCCCTTCTCCTCTTGCCCCCAATCCCTCCCAGCATCAGGGTCTTTTCCAATGAGTCAACTCTTCACACGAGGTGGCCAAAGTACTGTAGCTTCAGCATCAGTCCTTCCAAAAAACACCCAGGACTGATCTCCTTTAGGATGGACTGGTTGGATCTCCTTGCAGTACAAGGGACTCTCAAGAGTCTTCTGCAACACCACAGTTCAAAAGCATCAATTCTTCAGCGCTCAGCTTTCTTCACAGTCCAACTCTCACATCCATACATGACTACTGGAAAAACTGTAGCCCTGACTAGACAGACCTTTGTAGGCAAAGTAATGTCTCTGCTTTTTAATATGCTCTCTCGGTTGGTCATAACTTTTCTTCCCAGGAGTAAGTGTCTTTTAATTTTATGGCTGCAGTCACCATCTGCAGTGATTTGGAGCCCAAAAAAATAAAGTCTGACACTGTTTCCACTGTTTCCCCATCTATTTGCCATGAAGTGATGGGACTGGATGCCATGATCTTCGTTTTCTGAATGTTGAGCTTTAAGCCAACTTTTTCACTCTCCACTTTCACTTTCATCAAGAGGCTTTTTAGTTCCTCTTCACTTTCTGTCCTAAGGGTGGTGTCATCTGCATATCTGAGGTTATTGATATTTCTCCTGGCAATCTTGATTCCAGCTTGTGCTTCTTCCAGCCCAGCGTCTCTCATGATGTGCTCTGCATATAAGTTAAATAAGCAGGGTGACAATATACAACCTTGACATACTCCTTTGCCTATTTGGAACCAGTCTGTTCTTCCATGTCCAGTTCTAACTGTTGCTTCCTGACCTGTATACAGATTACCAAGAGGCAGGTCAGGTGGTCTGGTATTCCCATTTCTTTAAGAATTTTCCACACTTTATTGTGATCCACACTGTCAAAGGCTTCGGCATAGACAATAAAGCAGAAATAGATGTTTTTCTGGAACTCTCTTCCTTTTTCCATGATCCAGCAGATGTTGACAATTTGATCTCTGGTTCCTCTGCCTTTCCTAAAACCAGCTTGAACATCAGGAAGTTCACGGTTCATGTATTGCTGAAGCCTGGCTTGGAGAATTTTGAGCATTACTTTACTAGCATGTGAGATGAGTGCAATTGTGTGGTAGTTTGAGCATTCTTTGGCATTGCCTTTTTTTGCGATTGGAATGAAAACTGACCTTTTCCAGTCCTGTGGCCACTGCTGAGTTTTCCACAGTTGCTGGCATATTGAGTGCAGCACTTTCACAGCATCATCTTTCAGGATTTGAAAGAGCTCAACTGGAATTCCATCACCTCCACTAGCTTTGTTCATAGGGATGCTTTCTAAGGCCCACTTGACTTCACATCCCAGGATGTCTGCCTCTAGATGAGTGATCACACCATCGTGATTATCTGAGTTGTGAAGCTCTTTTTTGAACAGTTCTTCTGTGTATTCTTGCTACCTCTTCTTAATATCTTCTGCTTCTGTTAGGTCCATACTATTTCTATCCTTCATCGAGCCCATCCTTGCAGGAAATGTTCCCTTGGCATCTCTAATTTTCTTGAAGAGCTCTCTAGTCTTTCCCATTCTGTTGTTTTCCTCTATTTCTTTGCCTTGATCGCTGAGGAAGGCTTTCTTATTTCTCCTTGCTATTCTTTGGAACTCTGCATTCAGATGCTTATATCTTTCCTTTTCTCTTTTGCTTTTCACTTCTCTTCTTTTCACAGCTCTTTGTAAGGCCTCCCCAGACAGCCATTTTGCTTTTTTGCATTTCTTTTCCATGGGGATAGTCTTGATCCCTTTCTCCTGTACAATGTCATGAACCTCCATCCATAGTTCATCAGGCATTCTGTCTATCAGATCTAGTCCCATCAGTCTATTTCTCACTTCCCCCGTATAATCATAAGGGATTTGATTTAGGTCATACCTGAATGGTCTAGTGGTTTTCCCTGCTTTCTTCAATTTAAGACTGAATTTGGCAATAAGGAGTTCATGATCTGAGCCACAGTCAGCTCCTTGTCTTGGTTTTGCTGACTGCGTAGAGCTTCTCCATCTTTGGTTGCAAAGAATATAATCAATCCGATTTCGGTGTTGACCATCTGGTGATGTCCATGTGTAGAGTCTTCTCTTGTGTTGTTGGAAGAGGGTATTTGCTATGACCAGTGCGTTCTCTTGGCAAAATTCTATTAACCTTTGCCCTGCTCCATTCCATACTCCGAGGCCAAATTTGCCTGTTACTCCAGGTATTTCTTGACTTCCTAATTTTGCTTTCCAGTGCCCTATAATGAAAAGGACATCTTTTTTGGTTGTTAGTTCTAAAAGGTCTTTTAGGTCTTCATAGAACCGTTCAACTTCAGCTTCTTAAGTGTTACTGGTTGGGGCATAGGCTTGGATTACCGTGATATTGAATGGTTTGCCTTGGAAACGAACAGAAATCATTCTGTCATTTTTGTGATTGCATCGAAGTACTGCATTTCGGACTCTCTTGTTGACCACAATGGCTACTTCATTTCTTCTAAGGGATTCCTGCCCACAGTAGTAGAAATAATGGTCATCTGAGTTAAATTCACACATTCCAGTCCATTTTAGTTCACCGGTTCCTAGAATATTGGCATTCACTCTTGGCATCTCCTGTTTGACGACTTCCAATTTGCCTTGATTCATAGACCTGACATTCCAGGTTTCTATGCAATATTGCTCTTTACAGCGTCGGACCTTGCTTCTATTACCAGTCACATCCACAGCTGGGTATTGTTTTTGCTTTGGCTCCATCCCTTCATTCTTTCTGGAATTATTTCTCCACTGATCTCCAGTAGTATATTGGGCACCTACCGACCTGGGGAGTACCTCTTTCAGTATCCTTTCATTTTGCCTTTTCATACTGTTCATGGGGTTCTCAAGGCAAGAATACTGAAATGGTTTGCCATTCCCTTCTCCAGTGGACCACATTTTGTCAGACCTCTCCACCATGACCTGCCCGTCTTGGCCCACACAGCATGGCTTAGTTTCATTGAGTTAGACAAGGCTGTAGTCCCTGTGATCAGATTGGCTAGTTTTCTGTGATTACGGTTTCATTGTGTCTGCCCTCTGATACCCTCTTGCAACACCTACCATCTTACTTGGGTTTCTCTTACCTTGGAGGGGGGTATCTCTTCTTGGCTGCTCCAGCAAAGCGCAGCCCCCATAGTTTTGAAAGAAATTATATTTTGGCAGAGGAGTGGCCACACTGGGATCTAAGTGATGAAGTTTAACAGAGAGAAGATTATTTCTCTTCTCCCCAGCTCAGACCCCAGAGTAACAGTACCCACACACAGCTCAGTCAGCCTCAGACATCAAGTGCTGAGCCCAGAAATACAACAGGAGAAACTCTATCACTTGGCAGAACAGGCTTCTCATGAAAGGTTCCTGCAGTTGTGGCTGACACTTGGCATATCGGTTTTGGGGTTCGACCTGTAGGGTCACCAATCATTCTGGTTTTCCCATAACTTTTCCAGGCTTGGCATTGAAAATCTTTCATTCCTAGAAAACCCTTCAGTTGCAGGGAAGGCAAGGCAGCTAGCTGGTCACCCCACTTGGGAAACAAAGACTATTTGTGATCTCGTTTTGAGGGAAACTATGCTCTGAGTGCTCTACTACGTACAAGTGAGCATCTCAACCTGCCATCTGCATTTACACACCTGAAAACAAATGCTTAACTGCATGCTATTTTCACAATTGACTTTCCTAATTGACTCTTTGGTGAGAGTACACCATTCTCTCTAGATCATTAAAAAACGTGATTTCAAAATATTCCCGTGATAGAAAAGAACATCAGCTGTGAAGATATTAAGAATGTTTTATAATTTCTAGACTAGCCACTTCCTTATTCTAACATTATGAGCACATTGGTTCTGTGACTGCATAAATATTTAATTTCATGGATAATTAACTCTTTATAAGAAAAATTATTTCAACTTGAAATCTTAAATGGCTGTTTGCCTTCTGAAATTACAAGTTTTGCAGGTTTTGTTTTTTTGTGACAAGAAATAGGATGAGAGATCTAACATTTGTTGAGAAGCTGGTATAAACTGGAATTACTGTAATTCTTTTAATCCTCATACAAAACATGAGATGCAAGTATGGCTGGCCATATCTTACGGATGAGGAAACTGAGGCATGGAACGGTGAAATGAAACAAGGCAACAAAGCTAGTAAGTGGTGGAGCTGGAACTCCAACCCAGACCAGTTTGACTACCTGTGGGGATTTTAAATCATTGTATTATTATTCTCTCAGTAAAACTCCACCCTATTGTTTTATTACATATAATCACTATGGTCATAAGGGTCAGGCAGCATAGAGAATTACTGAGCTGGACCATGGAGTCAGGAAAGAATGAAATCCTTCATCTTTGGACAATGACTCCCCTCTATTCTCTAAATACATATTGCTTAAAAGTCGAGTGCGTCTAATACTAATACAACTATACTAGCTTTTCAGACATTAGTATTTACCTATCTTCTTTCATCCATTTACCTTCAACCTTTCTGAGCCTTCAAGTTCTTGTAGCAAAATAAAGTTATTCGAAAAAATTAGTAAGCTCTTTTACTATCAAGCTGAGGCTATTTACATTTACCATGATTATTAATGTACTTAGATTTATTTCTACCATCTTATTTTGTTCTGTTCATTGTGCTTTTGCTTTACTTCTTTTTTTGATGTTGTTGTTTTATGGAATAAATCATTTCCTTCTTCTTTTTTCCCTCCACCAGGTTACATATTATACTTCCCGTTGTTGTTGTTTTTCAGTCACCCAGTCATGTCTGACTCTGCAACCCCATGGACTGCAGCACGCCAAGCCTTCGTGTCCCTTACCATCTCCCGGAGTTAGCCCAAGTTCATGTTCATTGCACAGTGATGCCGTCCAGCTATCTCATCCTCTGATGCCCTCTTCTCCTTCTGCCTTTGATCTTTCCCAGCATCAGGGAATTTTCCAATGAGTCGTCTGTTTGCATCAGATGACCAAAATACTGAAACTTCAGTTTCAGCATCAGTCATTCCAGTGACTATTCAGGGTTGATCTCCCTTAAGATTAACTGGTTTTATCTTCTTGCTGTCCAAGGGACTTTCAGGAATCTTCTCCAGCACCACAGTTTGAAGACATCCATTCTTTGACATTCTGCCATCTTTATGATCCAACTCTCACACCTGTACATGACCACTGGGAATACCATAGCCTTGAGTGTACTGACCTTTGTCGGCAGAGTAATGTCTCTGCTTTTCAACACACTGTCTAGTTTTGTCATCGCTTTCCTGCCAAGAAGTAATCATCTTCTGATTTCATGGCTGCAGTTACCATCACAGTGATGATATATTTTCTATCCTTCTTCTAAACAAAATAAGGAATTAGAATGAGCTCAACTCCAATAACCTTCCCCAGCCATTTTGCTCATTTGTCCTCCCAACTAGACATTATTATTTCTGTTATTCAAGGTAGTCAATGGTGATTTATATTTACCCGTGCTTACTTTTTTTTTTAATCACTGTTGCTACGTTCAATGTACACCTTCTTTTTATATTCAGTTTCCTTCTTCCTATTGTAGTATATGCTTCAGAAGTTCATTTAGATAGAGTCTTGAAATCATATATTTTTTCAGTGAGTAGCTTTATTTCAATTTAGCTGGACACAGTATTCTATCTCTCCAGTTGGTTTTTTTTTTCAATACTCCATAGCTATCATTCCATTGACTCTTAGCCTCCTTATTGATTTTCAAAAATCTGTAGTCTTTCAAATTTTTTTTTTCCTGTAGATAATCTATTTTTCCCTCTATGGTTGCTTTTAAGAATTTTTATTTTTCATGGCGGTCTGAAATTTCACACTGATGTGTTGTTACTTTGTAAGGTTTTTTTTTTTTTTTTTTAAATCCTTTTAGGGATTTTTGTACTTTAAAGTTTAAGGATTTGGGTCTTTTATCAACACACATATGCGCTCTCTTTAAACAATGCCTCTCTTATTTTCTCTATTATTTCATTTTTGAAATTCTATTGAATGAACCTTCTTATTTTATGTTTCAAAATTTTAAATCTCTCTCCTATTTCTCCTCTATTTATTTATCTATGATGCATATTCTGAACAATTTCTTCAAATATGTTCTGTTGCCTCTAGCTTTCCCTTCAGTAAATGTAATCTGCTGTTTAACCCATCCTTTGAGCTTTTGTTTTAATGACTGTAGTGTTAAATTATTTTTAGAATTTCTGTTTCATTATTTTGAATCTTTTCTATTTTTTCATAGTGACTCATTCTTCAGACTTTGATTCACTTTTGTGTTCTTAATTATTTAAATTAATTTAAGTATACCTGTACTATGTACCCTTTCAGATTGCTGGTTTGTATTTCAAGTCCTTGAGGCTCTACTGTCCCAGCATGTTGGATTTTCTTATTCTTAATCCTCTTTTTTGTTCCTCATTCCCTACAGAAGCTCCATACAACTTTAACTAGGGGAATGTTCCTTCAGGATGGTTCTGTGTCTATACCTGCCATGTGAATCCCCAACCAGTTTATGTTAATTTCTTAGCTTGGTGGGTCCTGGATTATGGGGTTAGTATACATTTTTCAATCCATGAGATGTTCAGTTTGGAGTTTTAGTTTTCTATAGAGACTTTTTTCCCATCCAGAACCTAGGTAATGGAAGGCAAGCGAAGCCATATTTTTCCTATTCCATCCTTTCATTCTGTTATATTTGCAATAAACAGATATTTGAAGATCCTGCATTTATGCTGAAATCTCAGTTCCACCCAAGTGAAGTCAAGGGCTGAAAGGCTCATCTACTGAAACCAGAGCTTCTGCATTCCTTGAACTTACTCCCAGTGAGATCTTAAAGAAGAAGAGGCATAAGCATGGATGCTAAGATCTCTGCTTTTTAGTTTCCTTATTATTTCTGGCACCTGGATAATTCTTCCACTCTTTTTGGTGAGCTCTGTTTTGCATTTCTAACATTATATATTTGGTTCATTATTCCTAGTCTATTTGCATCATCTTAATCTTGATTTTTACTGAACTGAGGCTCACAGTGGTTAACTGTTTACTCATTGCTATGTTCTAGTGTGCACAAAAGGACAGCCATTCCTTGATATACATGTGAGAAAGAGTTATGGAAATATATTTAAACTAGCGTATTAGAAAGACTGTCATTAAAGAGAAAGAAAGATGCACATAAATGTATGCTACAAACAGTTGAGGAAACCACAAATTAGTGAGAAAGAAGTAAGAAGTACTACTGCTATAAAAGTAGGAAGTAGAGGACAGAATAGGTAGTTATATTCCTGCTCCATCTTTGACTACCTGAATGACCTTGAGTGAGTCACAGTCTGTTTCTTAGTTTCAACTACTGGAAAATTATTAATACCAACCTTGCCTAACTATTAGAATTAAATGAAGGAATGTGTAAATACTTGTCAAAATACCTGGCAAATAGCGAGTACTCAATAAATAGTAGCTCCCTCCCTCCATCAAGACAGAAAAAATAGATGTGTACATCATCATACCATTAATTAGAGATGATCTGACAAAAAGGGATTTCAGCATCTAGTTTAGATGCTTAGTGAATGTAGCCTTTAGAAATCCGGAGGATTCAATTGGGAAAAAAAGGTCAATAAAGATGCAAACCCTGACTTGTGCTTCACTTCTAACACCTAGTGCATTGAAGATTCACAGCCTCTCAGTCTCAGCTTATAGAACCTCTCTATGACAGCTGGCTGTCACTGTATTTAGAATATGAGTGGGGTCATTGCTTTACATTACTGTTGAATCTGATCTTATCAAAGAATAATGACTTCCATGTAGAAACCACGTAAAACCGTAGAACAGTTCCCCTTGATGTAGCCTGCCCTTCCCCCCATCCCAGCTGTTAAGGAGTGAAGGGAGGCAGTAAACAGAAGACAGCCACTTTCCTGGAAATCTGCATCAGAATTTCACAACAACCAAGAGAGAAAGGACTTTAGAAATCATTAACTTGTTGGGAATTGTCAAATCTTGTTCCGTGTATCAGTCCTTCACATACCTGGTTGAGGTTATTCACAACAATATGATGGATAATAATTACATCCTGAAGGAATATAGAGAAGTTACTGGATAGGAACTACTTATACTGGAGAACTAAAGGTGATCTTCTACACTATTAATGTTGTATTTTCTAAGGTTGGGATTTGCCAGAATGTTAAAGTAGGCTGCTTTTCTCATCTATTTTAGTAAAGAAATCCACTTGAGGGATGTACTATGTATTCTTGCCTAGAAAACCCCATGAACAGAGGAGCTTAGTGGGCTATAGTCCATGGGGGTCACTAAAGAATCAGACATGACTTAGCAACTAAAAAACAACTGTGTCTCAAATGCAGAACAAAATGTGGAAGTAGGAATTTCTTTCAAGAAAACAGGAAAGCCTGGTGTGCTGCAGTCCATGGGGTTGCGAAGAGTCGGACATGACAGAGTGATTGAACTGAACTGATCAATTTAAATGTTAAACTCCACATCTAAACTGTTTCTCTCCTTCAAAGGTTCCCCTTCTTCCTTCTGACATACAATCTAAGTGCAAGGAGAAGCTTGGTGTTGAGATAAGAACTCTTGGCCCAAACGCCACCCATCTCTGGAGACTCTTCTTGCCCCTACAGCAACTGTAATTTTCTTCTACTGGTATATGGGCAGCAGTAGCCTCTGCTCTCACTGAGTCCTCTGTTGAGGTGTTCTAGAATGCTGAAGAATTGATGCTTTTGAACTGTGGTGTTGGAGAAGACTCTTGAGAGTCCCTTGGACTCCAAGGAGATCCAACCAGTCCATTCTGAAGGAGATCAGCCCTGGGATTTCTTTGGAAGGAATGATGCTAAAGCTGAAACTCCAGTACTTTGGCCACCTCATGCGAAGAGTTGACTCATTGGAAAAGACTTTGATGCTGGGAGTGATTGGGGACAGGAGGAGAAGAGGATGACAGAGGATGGGATGGCTGGATGGCATCACTGACTCGATGGACATGAATCTGAGTGAACTCTGGGAGTTGGTGATGGACAGGGAGGCCTGGCATGCTGCAATTCATGGGGTCGCAGAGTCGGACACAACTGAGCGACTGAACTGAACTGAACTGAGACTGGAATAACTTGCAACCTCTCTCAGGGTGGCCCAGCAAGGCAGGTCCCATCTGACTGGATCTTCACTTGCCTCTCACTATGTGCCTCCCCTCTGAGGCCCGGCTGTGGATCCCAGCTGGCAGCTCAGACAGCCCCCTCCCAGCCTTCTGCTAGAGGGACATTTCCCCTCCATTTTAGCACATGAGCCCAAGCTAGCATGCTCAGCTGCCTTCCCTATGGCCTGAGAACTTCAAGATCCCTTCTTTGCTATACTCAGAACACAGGGAAACATGGGGGGTGGGGGTAAAGACTGTCCTACCCTCTGCTGCTGCTGCTGCTAAGCAGCTTCAGTCGTGTCCGACTCTGTGCAACCCCATAGACGGCAGCCCACCAGGCTCCGCCGTCCCTGGGATTCTCCAAGCAAGAACACTGGAGTGGGTTGTCATTTCCTTCTCCAATGCATGAAAGTGAAAAGTGAAAATGAAGTCGCTCAATCATGTCCGACTCTTTGTTGTCCCCTAAATAGTCCAGATCACTGTTTCTCTCTGATTCTGGATAACTGTGTTTGAGAAGGTCAGCTGATTAACCTCTTCACTCTTTATGGACTCTCTGTAATCTCACTCTACCACCAACCCCCACCACCATACACACTAAGTTAACCCAAAGAGCAGCAGCATCTGAACCCTAGTCTTACCTATCTTTCACTCTCTCCCTTTCAAAAGGACCTTTGTGTCATATTCTCCTTTTTCCTACTTTCTTTGTTCTGGGAAGTACTGACCCTCCCCTTCCCTGGTAACATAAAACACTATTCATGCCAGAAAGGACTACATTTTAAGAATGAATGACTGGGAGGAGAAATGCCTCAGGAGGTAGTTCAGTGATATTATCCTTGTTTCATATTTGAGGACAAGCCAAAGTAAAACACATAATGACCACTATACGTATAGGGAAGAGCTGGTCACCAGCATCCACTGATATTAGTTCTGCATGCTGCTCCTGTGCACCAGGGGAACCTCCTTGGAACCCAAGTGAATAGAAATGTGAGCCCTGCAGGGCAATGAATTTTTGGTGTCACCTTTGAACCATCTCCACTTACATGTCCCTCTAGCCACAGTTTATCAGAACTGCTATAATACTGAGAAACGTCAATTCCATCTGCTTAGTTAGATGGTGAGGAGGTCAAGGTGGGCAAAGCTAAATACCTAGACAAGAGTAGGAACTCAAATCCAATTCTTTCGACACCAAGTCCAGTACTCTGTGGGGCTTCCCTGGTGGCACAGTGATAAAGAACCTGCCTGCCCTTGCAGGAGACTGAGGTTTGACCCCTGGGCCAGGAAGGTCCCCTGGAGAAGGAAATGGCAACCCACTCCAATATTCTTGCCTGGAAAATTTCACGGACAGAGGAGCCTGGAGGGCTACCGTCCGTGGGGTCACAAAGAGCTGGACACGACTGAGCACACATGCGTGTGCCTATGCCAGTGCTGCACGTGAGGGGTGCCCACCAATGGAGCAGTAAAATAACGCAGCATGGATGGGGCGGGGGCAGGAAGCTGGGCAGAGCCTCTCTCTCGAAATATTGTCCTTATTACCTTGTTCTGTATTCCAATACAATAGAAAGTGAAAGTCGCTCAGCCACATCCAACTCTTCGGGACTCCATGAACTATACAGTCCATGGAATTCTCCTAGCCAGAATACTGGAGCAGGTAGCCTTTCCTTTCTCCAGGGCATCTTCCCAACCCAGGGATTGAACGCAGGTCTCCTGCATTGCAGGTGGATCTTTACCAGCTGAGCTATCATGGAATCCCTCCAATACAATAGGCTTTTATTAAAATGCAGATATGCCTGAGGGTATATATATTATATATCATATTTATCTCATGTGTATCTGATATATATATATATATGTAATACATTCAGATACCTGGGGATAATATATACCTGGGAATGGGTGGATAAGGCAGTTTATTCACCATGTTAACATTAATAACTTGGTATGAAATAGTTTATGCATCCCTATCTCAAGGACAGCCAGCTGAAAGGCTTCAATAAAGATAAGTAGAGAAAGATAAAGGAAGATACCGGTCCTTTTGAAGTAGAGAAGACCGTGGTTGGGGAGTGTGGGTGTTTGCAGTGTATCAGCAGAGAATGAGTTTGGAACCTGGCGCAGGTGAGGGTGTGTGGAGCCGGGGAGGCAAAGGCGGACGAAGGGGAGGGAGGAATGCTCTGGACACACCAGACTTTCTGCACCCTCACACTCTGGACAGAGGCGTGGGTTACTTCACCTCTCTAAGCCCCAGATTCTTCATGATAATTCCTTCCTCTGATAAGTTGTTGATATGAACTCAGCAAGCTGTAAACACTCAAGCACTGTATAAACGATAGTCACAATGATTAGGGCATCTGTCCAACCCAGGGATTGAACCCAGGTCTCTTGCATTGCGGGAGGATCCTTTACTGTCTGCGCCACCAGGGAAGCCCTATTGAAGACCACATGAGTATTTTAGATTTTTTCACTCATTGCAGAATGCCCTTGTAGTATGTAAAAAGTGCCAAGGAAACATGCCAGTTATAGTTCATGGACATAAAAGGGTTTCTTTCTTTCTTTTTTTTAAATGTGTATTTTTCTACTTTATTCGAATAATACATTTGAGGGTCTTGGTAAAAGCATAATTCTGCAGCCATGTTCCTTGATACTTGGCTTGTGAATTCAGATTGGCTTGGAAGAAAGGAAATGTTATTTTAAGAGTTTTGCCTGAAAGGTTAAATACAAAAGCTCAGTGGTGTACTTGAAGGTATCTGAGTTCTCAGCTCATAATAAGGCCGAGAGATTCAGGGAAAGGTCAAGAAGGCCCCGCAGTGGATGCTATGCTGTCACGACATCCCTCATTTCAGGTCCCAGGCACTCAGTTGCCTAGGTGCTGGGACATTTGGCAACTACTGGCACTCAGCCAAGCTGCTCAAGGAGAACTAGTCTCAGCAGCTGAGAGCTGTTTAGCCCAAGGTCCTGTGCACTGCCCCGCCCTGCCTACAAGGCGTCTCAGAGCTTAGATAAAGCCCAGCCCCCTCACCCTAATTTGGGACAGCTCTATAAAGACCCTTTCGAGCTCCAGAACTCCTGATGGAGGTTTTTTTAGGTGACTGTAGGTTCATTCCCTCTGTCCAACCACAAGCGCACTCCCCAAAGAACTTCCTGCATGCAAATCTCCATCCCAGAGACTTTCACCAGGGACCAACCTGAGACACTCCCGCTCCACTCTGCTGCCTTTGGGGGGGCCTGGCCTGCAGAACAGGGGGGGATTGTTGTTCACTCTGCATGGAGCTGATTAAAAATTCACTTAGGCAGTAGGAAATGGTAGCACCTTTAGAGCAGCAATGTTGAGTCAACAGGGAGGATGTTTCCAAAGAGCTCGTGTTCAGGGATCAGTGTCTTTCAACTGACCAGTCACTTACACTGTTTTCTGAGGCCTCAGAGTCCGCAATACTTGCGATGTAGTAAAATTTCCTGCTTTTTGCTTGCATCAGTTACATAGCAGTGCCTCACGGTAACGTTTGTTATTGTTTAGTTGCTAAGTAGAGTCCGATTCTTTTGTGACCCCTTGGAGCTGCCAGGCGCCTCTGTCCATGGGATTTCCTAGGCAAGAATATTGGAGAGGGTTGCCATTTCCTTCTCCAGGGAGTCTTCCTGACCGAGGGATGGAAACTGCCTATGTCTCTTGCATTGGCAGGCGGGTTCTTTACCACTGAGCCACCAAGGAAAACTCCCATCTTAACATACTGGAAGAAAAAACTGAGGAAAATTCACAATAAGCTAAACATACCAACTTTTATCCATTGTTAATTTATTAGAATAAAACCTCAATTCATCTATCAATTGGCAAAGATGATAGATAATAATATTTAACATAGGTGAGACCATGAGTAAATGGTCATTGTTACGGGATATCGTAAAGATTTCAATTCTCTTCCAAATTAAAGTCAATGAAATACCGGTTACAGACCCCATTGGAACCTTTATAAAGAGATTCTTGGATTCATTAGAAAGAGAAAACAAAAAGAATATAAAAACTCTTTTTGAAAAGATAATTAAGGACTTGCCTACAAACATAAAAATTTTAAGTATAAAATTATGGGGAAAACATAAAACTAAAGAAGTGAAGAGTGTGGTATTTGTGTAGGAAAAGACCAACTGATCAATAATACAGAGTAGAGCCTGTAGAAACTCCACCTGTGGATGACTGGGAGTTTATTATGTGCCAAAGATGGCATTTCATATCAGTAGGGAAAATATAAACTATTCTTAAATAAGTTTATGTCAGTGGATAAAATGAAATTAATTCCTTTCTCACAAAACAAACTAAATTCTAGGCATTAGCTGGACAACAGTCTAGAAAGAACATGATGATAAATATGTTCAACTTTATGGACCATACAATTTCTGTCACATATTCAACTGTGCCCAGTAGTGTAAAAACAGTCATCAACAATATATAAACAACAGATGTCACTGTGTTCCAATAAAATTTTGTTCAAAAAAACAGGCAGCAGGCTGGATTTGGCAGTAATCCAGGTTGCTGAACCCTAAATTAAAAGACCATCAGCATTAAAAATATATATATAAATATATATATATACACACACACTATAATAGAAAATATAGGAAGTTTGTTATAACATTGATGTGAATAAGGCCTTCCTCTAAGCAAGACATAAAGAATTAATTGGAAAGACCCAGTGTGGGCAAGAACACAGGGAAAGGTTTTTAAATGCATTCCTTTGGGGCCATTAATTCCATTGCAAGGAAATTATCCTATAGCAGAGATTGCATCCATACACAATGATAAATCTATATCTCCATAAATCTGTGTATAGAAAAGGTTAAAAATTAAGCTACATGTTTTTTTAACAGTTCAGTTCAGTTCAGTTCAGTCGCTCAGTTGTGTCCGACTCTTTGCAACCCCATGAATCTCAGCACGCCAGGCCTCCCTGTTCATCACCATCTCCCGGAGTTCACTCAGACTCACGTCCATCGAGTCCGTGATGCCATCCAGCCATCTCATCGTCAGTCATCCCCTTCTCCTCCTGCCCCCAATCCCTCCCAGCATCAAAGTATTTTCCAGTGAGTCAACTCTTCTCATGAGGTGGCCAAAGTACTGGAGTTTCAGCTTCAGCATCATTCCTTCCAAAGAAATCCCAGGGTTGATCTCCTTCAGAATGGACTGGTTGGATCTCCTTGCAGTCCAAGGGACTCTCAAGAGTCTTCTCCAACACCACAGTTCAAAAGCATCAATTCTTCGGTGCTCAGCCTTCTTCACAGTCCAACTCTCACATCCATAGATGACCACAGGAAAAACCATAGCCTTGACTAGATGGACCTTAGTCGGCAAAGTAATGTCTCTGCTTTTGAATATGCTATCTAGGTTGATCATAACTTTTCTTCCAAGGAGTAAGCGTCTTTTAATTTCATGGCTGCAATCACCATCTGCAGTGATTTTGGAGCCCCCCAAAATAAAGTCTGACACTGTTTCCACTGTTTCCCCATCTATTTCCCATGAAGTGATGGGATCTTCGTTTTCTGAATGTTGAGCTTTAAGCCAACTTTTTCACTCTCGTCTTTCGCTTTCATCAAGAGGTTTTTTAGCTCCTCTTCACTTTCTGCCATAAGGGTGGTGTCATCTGCATATCTGAGGTTATTGATATTTCTCCCAGCAATCTTGATTCCAGCTTGTGCTTCTTCCAGTCCAGCGTTTCTCATGATGTACTCTACATATAAGTGAAATAAGCAGGGTGACAATATACAGCCTTGACGCACTCCTTTTCCTATTTGGAACCAGTCTGTTGTTCCATGTCCAGGTCTAACTGTTGCTTCCTGACCTGCATACAGATTTCTCAAGAGGCAGGTTAGGTGGTCTGGTATTCCCATCTCTTTCAGAATTTTCCGCAGTTTATTGTGATCCACACAGTCAAAGGCTTTGGCATAGTCAATAAAGCAGAAATAGATGTTTCTCTGGAACTCTCTTGCTTTTTCCATGATCCAGCAGATGTTGGCAATTTGATCTCTGGTTCCTCTGCCTTTTCAAAAACCAGCTTGAACATCTGGAAGTTCATGGCTCACGTATTGCTGAAGCCTGGCTTGCAGAATTTTGAGCATTACTTTACTAGCATGTGAGATGAGTGCAATTGTTTGGTATTTTGAGCATTCTTTTTAACAGAGGTTTAATTAAATTCCAATACATCTGTACTATGTCTAGCATAGTGTAACAATAGCATTAAAAAAAATAAGCTTGTTCTGTGTGTACTGACATGGCAAGATAAACTTGATACATTAAGTTTTTAAAAAAGCAATTACTTTCTGGAGTGTATACAGAGGGTCCCTGACACAATTTTTCAACTTTACAATGGTGCAACAGCAAGATACATTCAGTAGAAAACGTGCTTCAGATTTTGAATTATGATTTTTCCTGGGTTAGTATATGTAGTATATGTGTGCTCTTGTGATGCTGCGCAGGGCAGCGAGCCACGTTTTTGGATTATGTTGTTTGTTTGGGGTTTTTTGTCATTATTATTGATTGGCATACATTGTTTTTATGTTTCGGAAATTAAACCCTTGTTGTTTGCTGCATTTGCAGTTATTTTCTCCCAGTTCATAGGTTGCCTTTTCATTTTGTTGATTGTTTCCTTTGTTGTGCAAAAGTTTACATTTGATTAGGTCCCTTTTGTTTATTTTTGCTTTTATTTCTATTGCCTTTGTAGACTGACCTAAGAAAATACTGCTGGAATTTATGTCAAAGAATGTTTGGCCTATGGTCTCTTTTAAGAGTTTTGTAGTGTCAATTCTCACATCAAAGTCTTTAAGCCATTTTGAGGTTATTTTTGTGTTGAGTGTGAGGGAGTCTTCTAAGTTCATTGATTTACGTGCAGCTGTCCGGCTCTCCCAACACCACTTGCTGAAGAGACTGTCTTTTCTTTATTGTATATTCTTGCCTTCTTTGTCAAAGATTAATCAACTGTAGATGTGTGGGTTTGTTATAGACCCTTCATTATGCACAAGAATACTCTCATATATCTATCTTTTCAGCTTAAAATTCAGTCTATGATTAGATCTGAGACCAGAAAGTATTCTCACAGTTACATTGCTTTAAATTAACCCTCTAACTTAGTCTCTGTGAAAAACTGCAAAATACTGAATGTCTATCAATAAGGATATGATTGGATCAGATATGAAGTATTCATGGTTTGGAATATCCTACAGCTCCTAAAGGAAAAAATATTTGAACTATACATACTGACCTGCAGGGATGTCCATAATTTATTAAGTAAAAAGAGCAGATTGCAAAGCAGTATGTGTACTGGGATATGAACTCATTTTAGTAACAACCCAAAAAAGTGGAAAGAAAGGGAGGCAAACTCATATAGAAATATGTATATTTGTGTATGTGTAAAGAAACAGATTGATGTGAATGGATTCATGTCATACTGTTGGCCTTGGTTACTTCTGAAGATCAGGACTGGAGAGGTGAAGTGATGAGTTTTATACCTGTGTAACATTTGATGTGCAAAAATAAATATGTATCATTTAAAATTTTTAATCCAATAATTCAATCTCAGTTGCAAGTACACTGAAGTCTTGACAGACCCCCACATTTTCACAATATACTCTATATCCACGCTTCATAAACTTTTGAGCGCATGAGATTGCCTGGAGGTTTGTTAAAACACAGATTGCTAGGCCTCTCACCTCCAGAATTTAACTCAGCAGATCTGGGATCAGGCCTGAGAATATGCATTTTTTAACAAGTTGCTAGGTGATGCTGATGGTCTGACTTTGAGTAGCTGTAAATCTGATTTCCCTGAAGAGAGAAAAGTCAAGGAGACCTTCAAGGGTACCTGAGAAGGACTGAGACGAGACAGTTTTCAAGTGTGATGCTTGAGTACCATCACTGATGGGAAAATGTACTCATTCTCTTCAGTGGTACTTAACTGCCTCCTCATAACCTCCTCACTGACTGCAGATGCTCCCCTGTATGTAGCTCACAGACATTAAGCGTGGGACGGCTGTTGGTGATTCACGTTCAGAGCTTTGCTGTGTCTTTCCAGAGCCTTTAGTTCAGTCACTCTGTCGTGTTCAGCTCTTTGTGATCCCATGGACTGCAGCACTCCAGGCCTCCCTGTCCATCACCAATTCCAGGAGTTTACTCAAACTCATCTCCATTGAGTCAATGATGCCATCCTCTGTCATTCCCTTCTCCTTCTGCCTTCAATCTTTCCCAGCATCAGGGTCTTTTCCAATGAGTCAGCTCATTACATCAAGTGGCCAAAGTACTGAAGTTTCAGCTTCAGCGTCAGTCCTACCAATGAATATTCAGGACTGATTTCCTTTAGGATATACTGGTTAGATCTCCTGCTGTCCAAGGGACTCTCAAGAGTTCTCCAACACCACAGTTCAAAAGCATCAATTCTTCGATGCTCAGCTTTCTTTATAGTCCAACTCTCATATGCATACATAACTACTGGAAAAATCATAGCTTTGACTAGATGGACCCTTGTTGGCAAAGTAACAACTTTGCCTGCTTTTTAATATGCTGTCTAGTTTGGTCATAACTTTTCTTCCAAGGAGCAAGCATCTTTTAATTTCATGGCTGAAGTCACCATCTGCAGCCATTTTGGAGCCCAAAAAATAAAGTCTGTCACTGTTTCCACTGTTTCCCCATCTATTTCCCATGAAGTGATGGGACCGGATGCCATGATCTTTAGTTTTCTGAATGTTGAGCCTTAGGCCAACTTTCTCACTCTCCTCTTTCATTTTCATGAAGAGGCTCTTCTGTTCTTCTTCGCTTTCTGCCATAGTGTGATGTCATCTGCATATCTGAGGTTATTGATATTTGTCCCGGCAATCTTGATTCCAGCTTGTGCTTCATCCAGTCCAAGATTTCTCATGATGTACTCTGCATATAAGTTAAATAAGCAGGGTGACAATA
The DNA here is from genome assembly GCF_001704415.2 of Capra hircus. Lineage (NCBI taxonomy): Eukaryota > Metazoa > Chordata > Mammalia > Artiodactyla > Bovidae > Capra > Capra hircus. The sequence goes on from NC_030811.1 coordinate 48,644,092, forward strand.
TACAGCCTTGATGTACTCCTTTCTCGATTTGGAACCAGTCTGTTGTTCCATTTCCAGTTCTAACTTGCTTCTTGACCTGCATACAGATTTCTCAGGAGGCAGGTCACGTGATCTGATATTCCCATTTCTTTAAGAATTTCCCACAGTTTGTTGTTATCCACACAGTCAAAGGCCTTGGCATAGTCAATAAAGCAGAAGTAGATTTTTTCTGGAACTCTCTCACTTTTTTTGAAGATCCAAAAGGTGTTGCCAATTTGATCTCTGTTTCTGCTGCCTTTTCTAAATCAAACAACTTGAAAATCTGGAAGTTCACAGTTCACATACTGTCAAAGCCTGGCTTGGAGAATTTTGAGCATTACGTTGTTAGTATGTGAGATAAGTGCAATTGTGCAGTAGTTTGAGCATTCTTTGGCATTGCCTTTCTTTGGAATTGGAATGAAAACTGATCTTTTCCAGTCCTGTGGCCACTGCTGAGTTTTCCAAATCTGCTGGCATATTGAGTGCAGCACATCCATAGCATCATCTTTTAGGATTTGAAATAGCTCAGCTGGAATTCTATCACTGCCACTAGCTTTGTTCATACTAATGCTTCCTAAGGCCCACTTGACTTTGCATTCCAGGATGTCTGGCTCTAAGTGAGTGATCACACCACTGTGATTATCTGGATCATGAAGATCTTTTTTGTATAGCTCTTCTGTGTATTCTTGCCGCCTATTCTTAGTATCTTCTGTTTCTGTTAGGTCCATACCATTTCTGTCCTTTATTGTGCCCATCTTTGCATGAAATGTTCCCTTGATATCTCTAATTTGGTCTCTAGTCTTCCCCATTCCATTGTTTTCCTCTCTTTCTTTACACTGATCACTGAGGAAGGCTTTCTTATCTCTCCTCGCTATTCTTTGGAACTCTGCATTCAGATGGGTATATGTTTCCTTTTCTCCTTTTCCTTTCATTTCTCTTCTTTTCACAGCTATTTGTAAGGCCTCCTTGGGCAACCATTTTGCCTTTTTGCATTTCTTTTTCTTGGGGTTAGTCTTGATCACTGCCTCCTGTACAATGTCACGAACCTCCATACATAGTTCATTAGGCACTCTGTCTATCAGATCTAATCCTTTGAATCTATTTATCACTTTCTCTGTACAATTGTAAGGGATTTGATTTAGGTCATACCTCAAGGGTCTAGTGGTTTTCCATACTTTCTTCAATTTAAGTCTGATTTTGGCAATAAGGAGTTCATGATCTAAGCTACAGTCAGCTCCCAGTCTTGTTTTTGCTGACTGTGTAGGACTTCTCTATCTTTGGCTGCAAAGAATATAATCAATCTGATTTCAGTATTGACCATCTGGTGATGTCCATGTGTAGAGTTTTCTCTTGTGTTTTGGAAGAGGGTGTTTGCTATGACCAGTACATTCTCTTAGCAAAACTCTATTAACCTTTGCCCTGTTTCATTCTGTACTCCTAGGCCAAATTTGCCATTACTCCAGGTAATGGCAACCCACTCCAGTATTCTTGCCTGGAAAATCTCATGGACGGAGAAGCCTGGTAGGCTACAGTCCACGGGATCGCAAAGAGTTGGACACAACTGAGCGACTTCACTTCACTTCACTTCACTTCCAGGTATCTCTTACTTCCTACTTTTGCATTCCAGTCCCCTATATTGAAAAGGACATCTATTTTTGGTGTTAGCTCTAAAAGGTCTTGTAGGTCTTCGTAGAACCATTCAGCTTCAGCTTCTTCAGCATTACTGGTCGGGCATAGACTTGGATTACTATGATATTGAATGGTTTGCCTTGGAAGTGAACAGAGATCATTCTGTCATTTTTGAGATTGCATCCAAGTACTGCATTTTGGACTCATTTGTTGACTATGATGGCTCCATATTCTCATGAAAGCCAATTGTTTGCCTGCTGGCCACTTGAAATGATGTTTTGCCTTTGGCAATGCTGTGGACACTTAGAAGAAGTAGCAGCATGCCTGGCTCCCTCTGACCTGAGGGAGCCAACAAGCATTAACTCAAGGGTCTGTGAGAGCTAACACATGATGGGAGCAAATGGTGTCATGGAAAGTTTTCAGTTTTCATTCTCATAGATGTATTGTTTGGTGGGGCAGATGACAAAAGTATTGAAGTAGAAGGCCTAAAATTGGGGTGAGGGTTATTGGAGATTTCCAGAAGGAACCGGACGGATCAGCCAGATTACTAGGCATACATTGAATGTACCATGTTCTCTCATTCTCTCTAGGTGGCTGAACAGTGGGTCAGACGTCAGGGTTTGACATTCCATCAACTTGATTTGGAATGCTAGTTCAACCCTAGCCTGAGATGTGATCCTGAGCAAAGTACTTAACATACCTGAGCCCTGGTTTCCCCACCTGTGGAAAGAATAGAATAATAGGTGTCACAGAGTATTATCATTGGTATTAAGGGAGAAATGTTATATGTAAAGACCCTAGGTTTTCTTTGTAGTTATCGTCATCATTATACTATTTCATGGGTTATAAGAAATACATTTAAAATGTTTTTATATCTTTGAAATCAGGAAGCATAGGCAACTGGTGTGAGGTAATTGTTACTGTCTGTGCATGAGAACTTGCAAAACGGGAATTAGCAACTTGTATGAAAATCTCAGAAACTATAGTGGAGTTCTCATCTAAGAAATGCAGCATCACTAATACTTTTGGTGGCCTCGAATAATATCATTTGAAGACAACCAGCAAAGGATAGTGGCCTGGCTCCAGACCACAATAGTGGGTAACAGTTACCACCCCTTAGCTTGAAGGGGCAAAGAGGGCTAGAAGTTATTAGACTTCTGAGAAGGTAGCTGTGTATAGAGAGGGAGCTGGCAGTAGCTATGGCCTTTGATAGAGAGAGGGACCAGAGAAGGGAGGGGCTTGGAGAATAAACACACAGCCTCACAGACCTTCCACCCTCTGACCTCCCTCTGGTGCTCCTCATCATCTGAACTGATGAGAACCCAAATGATGAGGAGCCCTTATGTGAAGTCCCCATAGTTCATTCTCCTGGGGCATTCAGAACATAAAAATTGCAGAGGGTGAACTGGAGGGTCAAGCAGTGGATACCCACATACTAACCTGTATAGTGCTTATATTTTTTCCTATGATATGATTTTTTAAATCTTTGTGGATATATCTAAAATATCTCTTTCAGTAGGTATAAAATAAAGATTCTAAGTAATATAAAGAGAACTTCTATTTAGCTTTGGAACCTCCAAAGCCTAAAAAGTCTTGCAAAATACTATTTCCTATCACAATCTCAAATCAATTCCAGGTAGATCATACATCTAAATGTAAAAGGCAAAACCATATAGCTTTCTGAAGCTAATGTTGGAAAATAATTTCTTCACTTTTGGATAACGCAAGACTTACTTAATGGGCCATAAAAAGAGGTAACAGGAAATGAAAATATTAGTAAACTAGATGGCATTGAAATTAAGAACTTTGATTTCTCAAAAAATATTATTAACAGGGTAGAAGGGAAACCACAGAGTGAGAGAAGTGATCCGCAGTACTTACGTGCAGAACATAAAGAATCCTGTAAAACAATTAATCAAACAACCCAGTAGGAAAAAGGTGGGTAAACAACTCCCCAAAAGTGACCAAGAAGCGTATTATTAATATATGGTGTTCAACCTCCTTGGTAATCCAGAAATACAAATTAAGCTCACAACAAAGATTAGAACAAAGCTACTAGATGGACAAGACCAAGCATGATCAAGAACATGGCACTTTGGGAAATCTATACACTAGTTTTCGTTGTTGTTTGGTTGCTGTCACGCCCGACCCCATGACCCTATGGACTGTATGTAGCCCACTGGGCTCCTTTGTCCATTGGGTTTCCCAGGCAAGAACACTGGAATGTGCTGCCATTCGCTTCTTCACTGTGCACTACTGGCAAACTGTAAATTGTGATAACCACTTTGAAAAACTGTTCAGCATCACATAGTATTGTTGAGTGACAACATCCAACAATTCAGCTACCAGATAGAAACCTAACAGAGAAGTGTGCATATAGACGCAAAAGACAGGAGCAGAATTGTCCACACCAAGACTTATCATGTCCCCAACTTGGAAATGAGCTTCATGTCCACCAATAGGAGAATAATATTTAGCAATTAAATGAATGACTACAGCCACACACAACTGTATGGATGAATAGGTTTATTTAAAAAAAAATAGGCAGTATTATTCTGTGGTGCTACTAGTCAGGAGAGTGGTTATCTTTGGGGAGAAGAGAGAGGTGAGTGGGGTGGGTGTGAGGGGGCACCTGTGGTACTGGTAATGTTCTCTGGTTTGATATGGGTGACGGTTACATGAGTATGCCCACTCTGAGTTAATTAACTGAACTGTATACTTCTACTTGCATATTTCTTTTTCTGTGGCCTATTTCTTATTATTTCTGCCAATAATAAACTTTAAAAATAAAAGACCTTATAAAAGTTCACAGGAATTAGATAGAGACACTAGGTAAAGGCTGATTTGGGAAGGAGAAAGTCTGAGATTGATGTAAATGACTGAAATTCTATTTTAACCCCAGAAGCACTGACTGTAATGGATCACCATGTACTGTCTCCCAACCCAAATCTGGAAAATCATGTCCTAAAAAGAAATAGTTAGAGACTTTAAACTTCACTTTATCATCCCTGTCGTTTTCCCACCAGGCTGAAATTAAAGCTCTATTAAAAAGTGAATTCATTTAATATATCTTAAATTGACTGGCTTATCTGTCGAAGCCAGAACTACATTTCATAGCCCTTCACGTAACAGCCAGTGCATATATAACACTTTGTTCTCTGCTGTTCCCAAAGTCTAAAGAGCCTGTAAATGAACAAAACAAATCCATGATACAAATTATGGGTATGGATAATATAAAACCAATGGACCAAAATTATGTATTTTAACAATTTCTAAATAATGTTCTATATACCTAATAGCATAATTTGAGGAAATCAACAAAGCGACAAATTCCATTAACATTCTTATTAGTCCAAAGCAATCTCCCTTTCTTTAGGACACATAACTTATCTCAGCAGAATTTAAGAGTCACTGCCATATGAAGGGTAGAGTCTAAAACTCTGGATGCCAACCAGAGCCATATCAAGAGTCAGCCCAAGTCACAACCTCATGTATGAAGAATTATCTCTCTTATTTCTACCTAGATCAGACAGCTATTCCACCCAGCACAATATGAACAAACCCACCCAGTAAAATACAGAAAGATGTCGTACACCACTCAGCTCCAACCACATAGACAGTGGGGAAAGAGTTGTCTGTGATGATTCAAAGTTCAGGTCATTCTCTGGGTCAACAGCCAGCCCCACCGAGTGCCCACTTCACCCAGCACCAGGCTTACTGATACTATGACAGAAAAGAATAAGACTCAGTTCCTGCCTCAAGAGTTCATGTTCATTCATTTATTCTAGAGAATTTAGAAGCTACATGAAAGCAAGCTGAATAAAGCTAAAATCTGTTTTTTTTTCAATTACTATTATAGTTGAAATGTTTTTAGTTTTTAAAATGTTCTTCCAGTTACAAACAATGCTACAGATTGAATGTTTGTGCCCTCTTACCCCTACCCCAAACTCATATGTTGAAATCATAACGCCTCATATAATGGTGTTAGGAGGTGAAGCCTTTGGGATGCAGCTAGCTCATTAGAATGAAACTGTCATGAACGGGATTAGTGTCCTTACGAAAGAGGCTCCAGAAAGCTCCATTTCCCTTCTTCCATGTGAGAGCATAACAGGAAGACAGCCATCTATGAATAAGAAAGCCAACTTCACCAGACACTGAACCTGTCAGCACCTTGATCTTCTAGGCCTCCCATTTTCCAGGACTGTGAGAAATAAATTTCTATTGCTTATAAACCACCTGGTCTATGGTATTTTGTTATAGCAGCCTGGGTGGACTAAGACAAACACATGGTTTGTTTTCTTTTTCAAATCAAAACATGCTCATACTCTATATACTATCTTGTAATCAGCTTTTTTCAATTACTATTTTGTAAACAAAATAGCTTCTACTACCCCATAAGCTACATGTGAATGGAATATTCACATGTTATTCACTGGCTATCTTTTGCTCCTTCCTGAATCCTTAGGATCTGAAAGAGTTCCATCCATCAAGCATCATTCTTTTCATCTCTATTTTTTCTTTACAAATTCTTCAAAAACAAAGTGGGAAAGACTATATGTTACTTCCAGAATGAGAGGGAAATTTTACAGTTTCTTCAAGAGCTTTCTATGGTCCTAAAGTTTCATACATCAAGGCTGTATATTGTCACCCTGCTTATTTAACTTATATGCAGAATACATCATGAGACACGCTGGACTGGAAGAAACACAAGCTGGAATCAAGATTGCTGGGAGAAATATCAATCACCTCAGATATGCAGATGACACCACCCTATGGCAGAAAGTGAAGAGGAACTAAAAAGCCTCTTGATGAAAGTGAAAGTGGAGAGTGAAAAAGTTGGCTTAAAGCTCAACATTCAGAAAACGAAGATCATGGCATCTGGTCCCATCACTTCATGGCAAATAGATGGGAAACAGTGTCAGACTTTATTTGGGGGGGCTCCAAAATCACTGCAGATGGTGATTGCATCCATGACATTAAAAGACGCTTACTCCTGGGAAGAAAAGTTATGACCAACATAGATAGCATATTCAAAAGCAGAGACATTACTTTGCCAATAAAGGTCCGTCTAGTCAAGGCTATGGTTTTTTCCAGTGGTCATGTATGGATGTGAGAGTTGGACTGTGAGGAAGGCTGAGCGCTGAAGAATTGATGCTTTTGAACTGTGGTGTTGGAGAAGATTCTTGAGAGTCCCTTGGACTCCAAGGAGATCCAACCAGTCCACTCTAAAGATCAGTCCTGGGTGTTCTTTGGAAGGAATGATGCTGAAGCTGAAACTCCAGTACTTTGGCCACCTCATGCAAAGAGTTACTCATTGGAAAAGACTCTGATGCTGGGAGGGATTGAGGGCAGGAGGAGAAGGGGACGACAGAGGATAAGATGGCTGGATGGCATCAGCGACTCGATGGACGTGAGTCTGAGTGAACTCCGGGAGATGGTGATAGACAGGGAGGCCTGGTGTGCTGCAATTCATGGGGTCACAAAGATTCAGACATGACTGAGTAACTGAACTGAACTGAACTGAACTGAACTGAACTGAAAGTCTCATAGAATGGTCCTTAGATTTATTCTAAAAAGATACCTTTTCCTAAATACTTTTAGTTTTTAAAAAAGATGAAGGTCTCTTTGTCAACCCTCACTTGCTCCAAGATGCCTGGGGCTTTTGTTGAGGGCTTGGACACTGACAGGACAGGGGCTGAGTTCAACTTCCAGCTCTACCCTCTCAAGCCTGTGATTCTTCTTCTATGTCTTAAGGAAAAGAAAAAAAAGCAACCTGAAAAATAAGGCCTCCTCCTCCTTAGATCTGTAGTGAGATGAAGTGAGCTAATGCCTGAATAGACATCACAGTGCCTGAGAGGGATAGGTACTCAATATCTTCTCGATATGTTTTTCTTAGCTGTTCCTGCTGCTACTGCAGAGCCTAAAATCCTCTGAGGCAATTTTTCACTGAAGCTGGTTTTACACTGAAGTGGTTTGCTCTGAAAGCATTTCCTTTTAAGTTACTTCTATATTTCAAAATTGTTATCACTGGTATATGTAGAATTGATAGTACATACACCAGGCTCTTGGGGCCATGTCTGCTCCTTCTTGGGAATGGGTTCCCTGGACAGCTGGGAGGGTGTGAGAGGGCACTTAGCTGACCCCAGAGCTTTTTCCTCAGCCTGCTGGGGGAGCCCTTTTCTCATCATCACCCATTTAGTGACTCCAGTGAAATGTTGAAAAGTTGTTTAAAAAAAAAAATTATCGAGTGTGTGGAAGAATAAAGCTATATGGTCCTTATTTTACCCGTGTTAGTAAAATATCCTACATTCCTTTGTCCTTTTCTGTCAATAAAATTGAGCCCTGCTGGCCTGCTGTTTTTGCTTATAATGCTGACTAAAGAAATCTCAGGCCTTAAAAATATGTCTTCATAATGGACAAGAGGAGTCGGGCAGAGAGGCAGGAGGTTGCCCGTCTTCTTTTCCAGAGAGGGAGAGAGACCTTTTTCCCACAAAACTAGTCCCAATTATCTAATTTGGAAAAATGCTATAAATTGAGAGCTTTCACAAGAATATCAATCTTGCTTTTGCGTGATACAAGTTTAATTTTCTTCCTTTATCAAAAATCTACCCTTAAAAAGGATTATGAACAGAGGAGTCTTGTAATAGTCCTAAGACTTAAAAATTGGTGCCCTAACCTATGAAAATACGGTGATTGTGATCCTCTGCAGCTTTCCTCTGCCCTGATGATACATTCTTTTCCTTTGCGGGCCTTGTCCTGGGCCTGAGGAAGCTGAGTCCCCTGGATCACATGCCCCAGCCTCCCTTTGGCCAGTAGGAGAGCCTGGACCTGGGACTTTGGTAAGGCAGATGAAGTCCAGCATGAAGTTTAAAGAGGCCCTCACTCTCAAGTGTGAGCCTGAGCATGAGGTCTCCCTGCCTGCCTCACACATGGGATAAACAGAGGGTATTCACTCCCCACTCCCTCCATGTTTGGGCTGTTTCTGGCTCTGCCAAGGGAAGAACATCAGGAGAAGCTCCTCTGGGGCTCCAGTCCAACCTGGGCTCACCTGCCCCTCCAGCCCTAGAGATAGAAATGATTTCCCAGTGTTACTGGTCTCTGAGTTGCCCAACTTCCCTCCATGGTTCTCTTAACAACACTCACAGCTTTATAAGTAGTTCCTTCATTAAAGGAAGTTTTGAACCATCTGAGTCAGAAGTTATTTCCCATAAGGACTTTCAGAACAGTTCAGTCGCTCAGTCCTGTCTGACTCTTTGCAACCCCATGGACTGCAGCACACCAGGCTTCCCTGTTCATCACCAACTCCCAAAGCTTGCTCAAACTCATGTCCATGGACTCAATGATGCCATCCAACCATCTCATTCTCTGTTGTCCCCTTCTCCTTCTACATTCAATCTTTCCCAGATTCAGGGTCTTTTTCAATGAGTCAGCTCTTCGCATCAGGTGGCCAAAGTATTGGAGCTTCAGCTTCAGCATTAGTCCTTCCAATGAATATTCAGAACTGATCTCCTTTAGGATGGACTGATTTGATCTCCTTGCAGTCCAAGGGACTCTCAAGAGTCTTCTCCAACACCACAGTTCAAAAGCATCAATTCTTTGGCGCTCAGCTTTCTTTATGGTCCAACTCTCATATCCATACATGACTGCCAGAAAAACCATAGCTTTGACTAGGTGGACCTTTGTCGGCAAAGCTAAGCTAATAATCTTTGGCAACAACAAAAGTAATTCTGATTGTTTATCTTAGGTTATGTGTTGCTTGCCAATAATGTTGTGATTAATAGCTCAGTATTCTTGACTAGTACAAATAATTGAAGTATGACTGTCAGATCAGAGAAGGAACAGAAGAGAACTTCAAATTCCATGCATTTGCTTGATTTCTTAATTTTGAACATCCAGAGTTTTGTCCCACTTAGATGAGAGGAAAAAGTTTTAGTGACAATTGCAAAGTGTGGATGGAGAAAATGTTTAGGAAGCAAGTATGTTTGTGCCTGTACAAAAACTGCAAAAAATGGCAAGTTTTTTTGCACTATTCCTGACTCTCCAGGGTCTGTTCTATGACAAAGGAACAGAAGCCATTGTCATGCTGGGAAGTTGAGGTGCATGTCTTCAGCTAATGCTGAACAATGCATATTTGGGAAGATGCATTACTTGCTGCAGAGAAACTCGTTGTTGGGAGGAGAGGGCACATGGCAATTCCTCCACTGACACAACTCTCTTCCCTGAAAGTAGCTTTGCCCTCTGGGGAGCTGGTGAACAAGTTGCGACTCTCAACCAGCAAAGCACTGCAAAATTCAGTGTGTCCCCATTTTGAAAAGGTATAGATTTGGTTTGTGTGAGTGAAAGGGGCAGAGGGTGAGGGGAGGAAACTGTTGCTCTGGGACCAACGCCTCTGCCCTGCAGGCTAGTCCCCCTGCCCCTGGAGGCTATGGTTTCACCACGCCAGCCAGTACTTGCCAACCAAAGAATGCCATGAAGCTCAGATTCTTCATTCATCTATCGTATTGGGAAGTATGGCATAGACCTGTTAGAACACTGTGCTCGACAAAGAGGCTTTCAGAAGCCATCATTTCTAAGAGTCTCAGTTCCATTTAGATGGCAAAATAATTGCAAGTTTCCAGTGAGTTTCCATAGCTGCAGAGGCACTGAAGTCTTGATTTACACTTGTATAATCCTGGAATAGTTGTTCATATGAAAATGTTAATTAGTGTTATAACTGCTCTTTAGTTTGCATAATCTGTTAATTAGCTTTCTCTTTGGAAGTGACCAGTTTTAGAATATGGGTATGAAAGACCTATGCAACCTCAGAGATGAAAATGGATTAAAAATATTTTTTCCTCAACCACCATTCTTTTTTTTAAATTTATTTTATTGAAGGATAATTGCTTTACAGAATTTTATTGTTTTCTGTCTAACCTCAACATGAATTAGCCATAGGTATGCATATATCCCCTCCCTTTTGAACCTCCCTCCCATCTCCCTCCCCATCCACCCTCTAGGTTGATACAGAGCCCCTGTTTTTCCTGAACCATACAGCAAATTTCCATTGGCTATCTATTTTGTATACGGTAATGTAAGTTTCCATGTTACTCTTTCCATCCCCCCTCTCCTCCCCTCTCCTCATGTCCCTAAGTCCATTCTCTATATCTGTTTCGCCATTGCTGTCCTGTAAATAAATTCTTCAGTATCACTCTTCTAGGTTTCGTATATGTGTGTTAGAATACAATATCTATCTTTCTCTTTCTGACTCACTTCACTCTGTATAATAGATTCTAAGTTCATCCACCTCATCAGAACTGACTCAAATGCATTCCTTTTTATGGATGAGTAAGATTCCAGAGATATTACTTTGCCAACAAATGTCCATCTAGTCAAGACTATGATTTTTCCAGTGGTCATGTATGGATGTGAGAGTTGGACTGTGAAGAACGCTGAGCACCAAATAATTGATGCTTTTGAACTGTGGTGTTGGAAAAGACTCTTGAGAGTCCCTTGGACTACAAGGAGATCCAACCAGTCCATCCTAAAGGAGATCAGTCCTGGGTGTTCATTGGAAGGACTGATGCTGAAGCTGAAACTCCAATACTTTGGCCACCTCATGTGAAGAGTTGACTCATTGGAAAAGACCCTGATACTGGGAGCGACTGGGGGCAGGAGGAGAAGGGGACGACAGAGGATGAGATGGCTGGATGGCATCACCGACTCAATGGACATGAGTTTGGGTGAACTCCGGGAGATGGTGATGAACAGGGAGGCCTGGTGTGCTGCAGATCATGGGGTCTCAGAGTCAGACACGACTGAGCGACTGAACTGAACTGAACTGAACTGAATATTCCATTGTGTATATGTACCACAACTTTTTTATCCATTCACCTGTCAATGGACATCTAGGTTGCTTCCATGTTTTAGCTATTATAAATAATATTGCGATGAACAATGGGATACGTGTGTCTCTTTCAATTTTGGTTTCCTCAGGGTATATGCCTAGGAGTGGGATTGCTGGGTCATATGGTGGTTTTATTCCTAGTTTTTTTTTAAAGAATCTCCATACTGTCTTCCATAGTGGCTGCATCAATTTACATTCCCACCAACAGTGCAAGAGCATTCCTTTTTCTACACAGCTTCTCCAGCATTTATTGCTTGTAGACTTTTTGATGATGGCCATTCTGACTGGTGTGAGGTGATATCTCATTGTGGTTTTGATTTGCATTTCTCTAATAATGAGCAATGTTGAGCATCTTTTCTTGTGTTTGTTAGCCATCTGTATGTCTTCTTTGGAGAAATGTCTGCTTAGGTCTTTTTACCACTCTTCGATTGGGTTGTTTGTTTTTCTGGCATTGGGTTGTATGAGCTGCTTATATATTTTGGAAATTAATCCTTTGTCAATTGTTTCATTTGCTATTATTTTCTCCCATTCTGAGGTTTGTCATTCACCTTGCTTATACTTTCCTTTTGGAGAATGAAATGGCAACCCACTCCAGGTTTCTTACCTAGAGAATCCTGTGGACCGAGGAGCCTGGTGGGCTGCTGTCCATAGGGTCACACAGAGTCAGACACAACTGAAGAGACTTAGCGTGCATGCATGCGTTGAAGAAGGAAATGGCAACCCACTCCAGTATTCTTGCCTGGAGATTCCCAAGGACAGAGGATCCTGGTGGGCTGCCATCTACGGAGTCACACAGAGTTGGACACGACTGAAGTGACTTAGCAGCAGAAGCAGCATACTTTCCTTTGCTGTGCAAATGCATTTAAGTTTACACAGGTCCCACTTGTTTACTTCTGTTTTTATTTCCATTAGTCTAGGAGGTGGGTCATAGAGGATCTTGCTTTGATTTATGTCATAGAGTGTTCTGCTTAAGTTTTCCTCTTAGAGTTTTTTATAGTTTCTGATCTTACATTTAGGTCTTTAATTCATTTTGAATTTATCTTTGTGTATGGTGTTAGGAAGTGCTTTAACTTCATTATTTTACATGTAGATTTCCAGTTTTCTCAGCACCATTTATTGAAGAGGCTGTCTTGCCCTATTGTATATTCTAAACTTCTTTGTCAAAAATAAGCTACTAATAGGTGCGTGGGTTATTTCTGGGCTTTCTATCTTGTTCCATTGGTCTATATTTCTGTTTTTCTGACAATGCCATACTCTCTTGATGATTGTAGCTTTGCAGTATAACCTGAAATCAGGAAGGTTAATTCCTCTAGCTCCATTCTTCTTTCTCAAGACTGCTTCAGCTATTTGGGGTCTTTTGTGTTTCCATATGAACTGTGAAATTTTTTGTTCTAGTTCTGTGAAAATGCCATTGGTAATTTGATAGGGATCACATTGCATCTGTAGATTGCATTTGGTAGTACAGTCATTTTCAAAATATTGATTCTTCCTACCCAGAAACAGGGAATATCTCTCCATCTGTTTATGTCTTCTTTGATTTCTTTCATCAGTTCAGTTCAGTCACTCAGTCGTGCTCGACTCTTGTGACCCCATGAATTGCAGCATGCCAGGCCTCCCTGTCCATCACCAACTCCCAGAGTTCACTCAAACTCACATGCATCAAGTTGGTGATGCGATCCAGCCATCTCATCCTCTGTCGTCCCCTTCTCCTCCTGCCCCCAATCCCTCCCAGCATCAGAGTATTTTCCAATGACGAAACTCTTCACATGAGGTAGCCAAAGTACTGGAGTTTCAATTTAGCATCAGTCCTTCCAAAGAACACCAAGGACTGATCTCCTTTAGGATGGACTGGTTGGATCTCCTTGCAGTCCAAGGGACTCTCAAGAATCTTCTCCAACACCACGGTTCAAAAGCATCAATTCTTCGGGACTTAGCTTTCTTCACAGTCCAACCCTCACATCCATACATGACCACTGGAAAAACCATAGCCTTGACTAGACGAACCTTTGTTGGCAAAGTAATGTTTCTGCTTTTCAATATGCTATTTAGGTTGGTCATAACTTTTCTTTCAAGGAGTAAGCATCTTTTAATTTCATGGCTGCAATCACCATCTGCAGTGATTCTGGAGCCCCAAAAAATAAAATCTGACACTGTTTCCACTGTTTCTCCATCTATTTCTCATGAAGTGATGGGACCAGATGCCATGATCTTCGTTTTCTGAATGTTGAGCTTTAAGCCAACTTTTTCACTCTCCACTTTCACTTTCATCAAGAGGCTTTTTAGCTCCTCTTCACTTTCTGCCATAAGGGTGGTGTCATCTGCATATCTGAGGTATTGATATTTCTCCCAGCAATCTTGATCCCAGCTTGTGCTTCTTCCAGCCCAGCGTTTCTCATGATGTACTCTACATATAAGTTAAATAAGCAGGGTGACAATATACAGCCTTGACGTACTCCTTTTCCTATTTGGAACCAGTCTGTTGTTCCATGTCCAGTTCTAACTGTTTCTTCCTGACCTGCATATAGGTTTCTCAAGAGACAGGTCAGGTGGTCTGGTATTCCCATCTCTTACAGAATTTTCCATAGTTTATTGTGATCCACACAGTCAAAGGCTTTGGCATAGTCAATAAAGCAGAAATAGATGTTTCTCTGGAACTCTCTTGCTTTTTCCATGATCCAGCGGATGTTGGCAATTTGATCTCTGGTTCCTCTGCCTTTTCTAAAACCAGCTTGAACATCAGGAAGTTCACGGTTCACATATTGCTGAAGCCTGGCTTGGAGAATTTTGAACATTACTAGCATGTGAGATGAGTGCAATTGTGCAGTAGTTTGAGCATTCTTTGGCATTGCCTTTCTTCAGAATTGGAATGAAAACTGACCTTTTCCAGTTCTGTGGCCACTGCTGAGTTTTCCAAATTTGCTGGCATATTGAGTGCAGCACTTTCACAGCATCATCTTTCAGGATTTGAAACAGCTCAACTGGAATTCCATCTCCTCCACAAGCTTTGTTCATAGTGATGCTTTCTAAGGCCCACTTGACTTCACATTCCAGGATGTCTGGCTCTAGGTGAGTGATCACACCGTCATGATTATCTGGGTCCTGAAGATCTTATTTGTACGGTTCTTCTGTGTATTCTTGCCACCTCTTCTTAATATCTTCTGCTTCTGTTAGATCCATACCATTTCTGTCCTTTACCGATCCCATCTTTGCATGAAATGTTCCCTTGGTATCTCTCATTTTCTTGAAGAGCTCTCTAGTCTTTCCCATTCTGTTGTTTTCCTCTATTTCCTTGCATTGATCACTGAGGAAGGCTTTCTTATCTCTTCTTGCTCTTCTTTGGAACTCTGCATTCAGATGCTTATATCTTTCCTTTTCTCCTTTGCTTTTTACTTTTCTTCTTTTCACAACTATTTGTATAGCTCCCCAGACAGCTATTTTGCTTTTTTGCATTTCTTTTCCATTCATCAGTGTCTATAATTTTCTGTGTACAGTTCTTTTGTCTCCTTAGGTAAGTTTATTCCTAGATATTTAATTCTTTTTGTTGCAATGGTGATGGGATTGAGTCCTTAATTTCTCTTTCTGATTTTTCATTGTTGGTATATTTAAATTCAAGTGATTTCTGTGTACTCTTTTTGTATACTGCAACTTTACTAAATTCATTGATTAGCTCTAGTAATTTCCTGATGCTGTCTTTAGGGTTTTCTATGCAGAGTATCATGTCATCTGCAAACAGTGAAAGCTTTACTTCTTTTCTCATCTGGATTCCTTTTATTTCTTTTTCTTCTCTGATTGCTGTAACTAGGACTCTCAGAACTATGTTGAATAATAGTGGTGAAAGTGAACACCCTTGTCTTGTTCCTGAACATAGGGGGAATGCTTTCAGCTTTTCACCATTGAAAATGATGTTTGCTGCAGACTTATATATGGCCTTTACAATGTTGAGGTAGGTTTCTTCTATGTACATTTTTCGGAAGAGTTTTTATCATAAATGGGTGCTGAATTTTGTCAAAGGCTTTTTCTACATCTATTGAGATGATCATAAGGTTTTTATCTTTCAATTTGTTAATATGGTGTATCACATTGATTGGTTTGTGTATCCTGAAGAATCCTTGCATAACTGGAATAAACCCAGCTTGATCATGGTGTATGAGCTTTGTGATGTGCTGCTGAATTCTGTTTGCTAAAATTTTGTTGAGGATTTTTGCATCTATGTTCGTCAGTGATGTTGGCATGTAGTTTCTTTGTGTGAGTTGTCTTTGTCTGGTTTTGGTATCAGGGTGACGGTGGCCTTGCAGAATGAATTTGGAAGTGTTCCTTCCTCTGCAATTTTTTGAAAGTTTTAGAAGGATAGGCATTATCTCTTCTCTAAATGTTTGACAGAATGCTCCTGTGAAGCCATCTGGTCTTGGGCTTTTGTTTTGGGGGGAGATTTTTTAATCACAGCTTCAATTTCAGAGTGTGTAATTCATTTGTTCATGATTTCTGTTTCTTCCTGGTTCAGTCTCAGAAGATTGAACTTTTCTAAGAATCTGTCCATTTCTTCCAGGTTATCCATTCTATGGCCATATAGTTGTTCATAAAAGTCTCTTATAATCCTTAGTATTTCTGCATTGTCTGTTGTTCCGTTCCGTTCAGTTCAGTGTCTGTTGTAACCTCTCCTTTTTCATTTCTAATTTTGTTGGTTTGATTCTTCTCTCTTTTTTTCTTGATGAATCTGGCTAAATTTGTCAATCTTGTTTATCTTCAAAAAGAACCAGATTTTAGTTTTATTAATCTTTACTATTGTTTCTTTCATTTCTTTTTTTTATTTTATTTTTATTTTTTATTTTATTTTATTTTTTTTATTTTTTAAATTTTAAAATCTTTAATTCTTACATGCGTTCCCAAACATGAACCCCCCTACCACCTCCCTCCCCACAACATCTCTCTGGGTCATCCCCATGCACCAGCCCCAAGCATGCTGCACCCTACGTCAGACATGGACTGGCGATTCAATTTTTACATGACAGTATACATGTTAGAATTCCCATTCTACCAAATCATGTTTCTTTCATTTCTTTTTCATTTATTTCTGCTCATATCTTTATGACTTCTTTCCTTCTACTAATTTTGGGGGGTTTTTTGTTCTTCTTTTTCCAGTTGTTTTAGGTGTAAAGTTAGGCTATCCATTCAATGTTTTTCTTGTTCCTTGAGGTAGGATTGTATTGCTATAAACTTCCCTCTTAGAACTTCTTTTGCTGCATCTCATAGGTTTTGAGTTGTTGTGTTTTCATTGTCATTTGTTTCTAGAAATTTTTTGGTTTCCCTTTAGATTTCTTCAGTAACCTGTTGGTTATTTAGAAACGTGTTGCTTAATCTCCATGTGTTTGTGTTTCTTACAATTTTTTCTTGTAATTGATATCTAGTCTCATAGTGTTGTGGTCAGAGAAGATGCTTGATATGATTTCAATTTTCTTAAATTTACTGAGGTTTGATTTGTGACCCAAGATGAAGTCTGTCCTGGAGAATGTTCTGTGTGCACTTGAGAATATGGTGTATTCTTCTGCATTTGGATGGAATGTCCTGAAGATATAGAGATTAATCTTGTCTAATGCATCATTTAAGATTTGTGTTTCCTTGTTAATTTTCTGTTTTGATGATCTGTCCATTGGTGTGAAAGGGGTGTTAAAGTCTCCTGCTATTTTTGTGTTATTGTTGGTTTCTCTTTTTATATGTGTTAGTGCTTGTCTTATGTAGTGAAGTGCTCCTATGTTGGGTGCATAGATATTTACAGTTGTTATGTCTTCCTCTTGGATTGATCCCTTGGTCATTATGTAGTGTCCTTCCTTATCTCTTGTAATCTTCTTTAACGTCTATTTTGTCTGCTATGAGGATTGCTATTCCAGCTTTCTTTTGTTTCCCATTTGTATGGAATATATTTTACCATCCTTTCACTTTCAGTCCATCTGTGTCTTTAGGTTTGAGGTGGGTTTCTTGTAGACAGCATATATATGGGTCTTGTTTTTATATCCATTCAGCCAGTCTGTGCCTTTGGTTGGAGCATTTAATCCATTTACATTTAAAGTAATTGTTGATATATATTTTCCTATTGCCATTTTCTTAATTGTTAAGGGTTGATTTTGAGATCCTTTTTCTTGTCTTGTATTTCTTGACTATAAGTCCCTTTAACATTCGTTGTAAAGCTGGTTTGGTGGTACTGAATTCTTATAACTTTTGCTTATCTGAAATCTTTTTATTTCTCCATCAATTTTGAATAAGATCCTTGTTGGGTACAGTAATCTTGGTTGTAGGTTTTTCCCTTTCAGTGCTTTAAATACATCCTGCCATTCCCTTCTGGCCTGCACAGTTTCTGCTGAAAGATCAGCTGTTAAGCATGTGGGGTTTCCCTTGTATGTTACTTTTCCCTTGCTGGTTTTAATATTCTTTCTTCGTATTTAGTCTTTGCTAGTTTGATTAGTATGTGTCTTGGCATGCTTCTCATTGGATTTATCCTGTATGGGACTCTTTGTGCCTCTTGGACTTGATTGACTATTTCCTTTTCCATGTTGGGGAAAATTTCAACTATAATCTCTTCAAAAACTTTCTCATACCCTTTCTTTTTCTCTTCTTTTTCTGAGACCCCTATAATTCAAATGTTGGTGCATTTGATATGGTCCCAGAGGTCTCTGAGACTGTCCTCAGTTCTTTTCATTCATTTAACTTTATTCTGTTTTTCAGAAATTACTTTCCACCATTTTATCTTCCAGCTCACCGATTTGTTCTTCTGCTTCATATTTTCTGCTATTGATTCCTTGTACAGTATTTTTAATTTCAGTAATTGTGTTGTTTGTCTCTGTATGTTTATTCTTGAATTCTTCTAGGTCTTTGTTAATCATTTCTTGCATATTCTCCATTTTGTTTTAAAGGTTTTTGATCGTCTCTACTATCATTCTGAATGTTTTTTCAAGGAGTCTGCCTATTTCCTCTTCATTTATTTGTACTTCTGTGTTTCTAGTTTGTTCCTTCATTTGTGTAGTATTTCTCTGCCTTTTCTTTTTTTTTTTAAACTTATTGTGTTTGAGGTCTCCTTTTCCCAGGCTTCAAGATTGAATTTTTTCTTCCTTTTGGTTTCTGCCCTTCTGAGGTTGGTCCAGTGGTTTGTGTAAGCTTCATATAGGGTGAGATTTGTGCTAAGTTTTTGTTTGTTTGTTTTTCTTCTGATGGGCAAGGCTGAGCGAGGTGGTAATCCTGTCTGCTGATGACTGAGTTTGTATTTTTGTTTTGTTTCTTGTTTAGATGAGGCATCCCGCACAGGGTGCTACTGGTGGTTGGGTGATGCTGGGTCTTGTATTCAAGTGGTTTCCTTTGTGTGAGTTTTCACTATTTGATACTCCCTAAGGTTAGTTCTCTGGTAGTCTAGGGTCTTGGAGTCAGTACTCCCACTCCAGAGGCTCTGGGCTTGATCCGCTCTGATATTGATTGGGCAGGATCCAGTCTCCTTCCATCTGTGGCTCTGCCTCCAAGAAGTCATTTAGCCCAGGGAGAGACCACAGATCATCCTTCTGAGGCTGGCAGGGAAAGGCATCACACCAACAACTGAGGTGCAGAGTTGAAAGGAGGCAGCAGCTCAGTCCTGGCAGGAAAAGCCGCACAAATCCCTCAACCACCATTCTTATATAGAATCTTCTCCACCTTGTCACTCCCAAGGGTCTTTCAACTTCTGACTGTACACTTCTAATGATTTCCCTAGGAGATAGGGGATGGTACTAGTATTCAGCCATTTGCTGGACACTGTGTGCTAGGTATTCTCTCCTCTATACCCTATAGTCACCCTAGCTGATAAATATTGCTATTTCCACTTTATAAATGTTGAAACTGAGGTTCACAGAGCTTAAGAAACTTGTTGTTTAAAACAAATATGTGGATTTCAATTTCAGCTCAAAATATGAAAACTTGGAAATCCCATTCTAACCTTAAGAAAAAGCTGAAAAAAGTGAACATCAGTTACTTTGCTTGTATTCATCAGAACACAAAATTCACAGAGCAAACTGCAACTCCCAAATCTGGAGAGTCAGGTGAACACAGAGAATACTGCTGAGATCCACTTCCTCAGAGCCCAAGCTACTGGTGCCATAAACTGGTAAAAATGCTTAAATCCTAATTGTGAAAAATTGCTGGAAGCTGAATGTGGACTAGCTTGAGGGTGAGAAACTGCTAGGGGCCACAGTTCTAGTGGGGGCTTCACTCTTCAGGTGGGCTTTACATCCAGGAAGCCCACCAGGTTGTCACAGTAAAGATCAGAAAAAGATCCCCTGTGGATCTGTTCATGGAAGGAAAAGCATAATCATTGTGAAATAAACTGAAAGCATTTTTTATAATGCACTCTTTGCAACCCTATGGACTGTGCCAGTCTCCTCTGTCTATGGAATTTCCCAGACAAGAATATTGCAGTGGGTAGCCATTCCCTTCTCCAAGGGATCTTCCCAATGCAGGGACTGAACCCAGGTCTCCTGCATTACGGGCAGATTATCTACTGTCTGAGCCACCAGGGAAGCCCCATAGTGCACTCCAGAAGACATGTTATCTGAACCTTATCTCAGGCAGGGGAAGGGCATTCTTCCCACCTCAGCTCCCTCTTTCCTCCCTGTTTCGCCTAAGGGAAACAAATAAACAAAACTAGAAACAACAACCAAAACTAACAGGAATCAGGCCTTCAAGGAAATAAATTGAGACTATAAGAAAGCCTTCCTCAGCGATCAATGCAAAGAAATAGAGGAAAAGAACAGAATGGGAAAGACTAGAGAGCTCTTCAAGAAAATTAGAGATACCAAAGGAACATTTCATGCAAAGATGGGCTTGATAAAGGACAGAAATGGTACGGACCTAACAGAAGCAGAAGATATTAAGAAGAGGTGGCAAGAATACACAGAAGAACTATACAAAAAAGATCTTCACAACCAAGATAATCATGATGGTGTGATCCCTCATCTAGAGGCAGACATCCTGGAATGTGAAGTCAAGTGGGCCTTAGAAAGCATCACTATGAACAAAGCTAGTGGAGGTGACAGAATTTCAATGGAGCTGTTTCAAATCCTGAAAGATGATGCTGTGAAAGTGCTGCACTCAATATGCCAGCAAATTTGGAAAACTCAGCAGTGGCCACAGGACTGGAAAAGGTCAGTTTTCATTCCAATCACAAAGAAAGGCAATGCCAAAGAATGCTCAAACTACCGCACAATTGCACTCATCTCACATGCTAGTATAGTAATGCTCAAAATTCTCCAAGCCAGGCTTCAGTAATAAGTGAACCATGAACTTCCTGATGTTCAAGCTGGTTTTAGAAAAGGCAGAGGAACCAGAGATCAAATTGCCAATATCTGCTGGATCATGGAAAAGCAAGAGAGTTCCAGAAAAACATCTATTTCTGCTTTATTGACTATGCCAAAGCCTTTGACTGTGTGGATCACAATAAACTGTGGAAAATTCTGAAAGAGAATTTCAGAATTCCAGACTACCTGACCTGCCTCTTGATGTTGGGACCTAACAAAGGCCATGATAGGCTTCAGGGACTATGGTAGGACTCACAGGAAAGGCTGAATCATTGCCCAGTGAAGTCATCCCCGCGGATGCCAGGACTTGTCTAATCAGCATACTCCCCGTAACCTGGTTTGAGTTTATCAGGACGTAAAAGACATCCCCCTGCAGCCAATAGCCAATTAGTAAATACCAGGGAACCCCTGCAGCCAATAAAGATTAGCCAATTAGTAAATACTAGAAAACTCCTGCAGCCAATCAGCCCTTGCCAACTCTCTGTTCTAAAACCTATAAATACTGCTGTAAATCTGGGCTCGGGGCTCCTTGCTCCACTCCACTGCATTGGATGTGGCAGGAGCCCTAGCTCGAGCTAGAAATAAAACCCCTTCATGCTTTTGCATTGCTGTGGATGTATTATTCTCTCAGTTTTGGGGACTCGGACTCTGGGCATAACATTGAAAAATTTGTATGCAGGTCAGGAAGCAACAGTTAGAACTGGACATGGAACAACAGACTGGTTCCAAATAGGAAAAGGAGTACCTCAAGGCTGTATATTGTCACCCTGCTTATTTAACTTACATGCAGAGTACATCATGAGAAACGTGGGACTGGAAGAAACAAGCTGGAATCAAGATTGCCGGGACAAATATCAATAACCTCAGATATGCAGGTGACACCACCCTTATGGCAGAGAGTGAAGAGGAACTAAAAATCCTCTTGATGAAAGTGAAAGTGGAGAGTGAAAAAGTTGGCTTAAAGCTCAACATTTAAAAAATGAAGATCATGGCATCTGGTCCCATCACTTCATGGCAAGTAGATGGGGAAACAGTGGAAACAGTGTCAGACTTTTTTTGGGGGGGCTCCAAAATCACTGCAGATGGTGATTGCAGCCATGAAATTAAAAGACACTTACTCCTGGGAAGAAAAGTTATGACCAACCTAAATAGCATATTCGAAAGCAGAGACTTTGCCAACAAAGGTCCGTCTAGTCAAGGCTATGGTTTTTCCTGTGGTCATGTATGGATGTGAGAGTTGGACTGTGAAGAAGGCTGAGCACTGCAGAATTGATGCTTTTAAAGTGTGGTATTGGAGGAGACTCTTGAGAGTCCCTTGGACTGCAAGGAGATCCAACCAATCCATTCTGAAGGAGATCAACCCTGGGATTTCTTTGGAAGGAATGATGTTAAAGCTGAAACTCCAGTACTTTGGCCACCTCATGCGAAGAGTTGACTCATTAGAAAAGACTCTGATGCTGGGAGGAATTGGGGGCAGGAGGAGAAGGGGACAACAGAGTATGAGATAGCTGGATGGCATCACTGACTTGATGGACGTAAGTCTGAGTGAACTCCAGGAGTTGGTGATGGACAGGGAGGCCTGGTGTGCTGCCATTCATGGGGTTGCAAAGAGTCAGACACGACTGAGCAACTGAACTGAGCTGAACTATAACCAGATGGGCTTCCCTGATAGCTCAGTTGGTAAAGAATCTTCCTGCAATGCTGGAGACCTGCATTTGATTCCTGGATCGGGAAGATCCCCTGGAGAAGGGAAAGGCTACCCACTCCAGTGTTCTGGCCTAGAGAATCCCATGGACAGTCCATGGGTTCGCAAAGAGTCAGACACGACTGAGCCACTTTTACTTCATTTTCACTATGGCCAGGAAAGGGAGCGGTGAGCAAGGAGAAACACTCGTGAAGGTCACAGCCCAGAAACCAAGCCTACCAAAGCAATGGGGTTTAATTTGAAGATTGCAGAAAGCCGCTTCTTCTCCACACCTTACTAGTCCACTGACAGTGTCCCAGTAGACTAATAATGGATTGTAGCCTATTAAATGGTTAAAACAGAACACAATAATTGAGGTACAGCACTGTGAGATTTCATAACTCTTGGAAAAAGAGAAGAAACTTCAGGGAGGAAAAAACAGGTTTTGTACAAAAGATGAATAAGCTGAATACCGTTGGACTTCTCAACAGCAATAATGAAAGTATTATTGAAATACTGGCAATAATGAAAGCCATTACAGAAGGTAATGGCTAGAATAGCTTCAAGATTCTCAAGGAAAATAGTTCCAACCTAAAATGTCATGCTCAGCCTACCAGTTATGCCAATTAAATGCGACATTTTCTAGAAATCAAATATCACCAAATTCCCTTGCACTTATTTTCAGAAAGTTGATGGAGGACATACTATTCCAAACAAGGGAGAAACCTTTCCTAAAAGAGAAGACATAAGTGACTCCTCCTTCCACTCCTCTGTCCTGCAGCTCAATCCCTACCATTAACTGAATGTTGTTTATATTTCTGTTTGATCTTTGTAGTTACATCATGTTCTCTGAAATAAATTTCAATCCAAATCCTCAAATTAACCGACCACCTGCTAATGCTAAACCACATCCTCCCCCAACAGACACATCAGGTACCCATGCTTGATGATCCCAAACCTGGAGATATATATTGATAATTTCCCTGGAATGTGCCATGAGTCTGCCTTGTTTTGCCTAAGTGCAGAATCTGCTATCTACTACTGTTAAAATCCATGTTGTTAGTTTTGTCCTATTGCTCTAGACTGTCAAGATCCTTTCTGATCCTCTTTCTGTCATCCAGTGTACTTGTTGTCCTTTCTAAAGTCCTTGTCATCCACAAATGAAATCAATGTGTTCTGTAAACTTTCAACCAAGTCATGGACACAAATGCCAAACAAAGCAGGGCTGCATCATCCAGAAATTCTTCAGTCAATGCCAACAGCTGTTCTACCAGTTATGACTTTCCCTAACTCTCATGGGAAAAATGCTCCTGGAGATAGCACCAGACCTGTAAACAAACAACTGTATATCATTAACATGGGCTATCTGGTTTCTACGCTGTAATGCAATTCATGAGACATTTGCCATTTTAAATGCAAACAAATTCTTTGCATAAAGTTTGAAATTGATACATTATCTTAGCCTCAGTTTGTGAAAACCAGCTACAGAGGGAAAATATAGAAGAAGAATCTCATATATTAGTTCTGATCTAAAGAAAATATAAAATAGACACTGCCTCCAGTCCCTATTACCCTTAAAATCCCTTTAGGAAGAGCCACATTGGAGAACATCTCAGTCTCTCAATGAGATCACCAACATGAGTGTCCTTTCAGCACTGGAACAGATTGCTGTCTCTTTAGTTGATTATCAGTGAAGTAGCTGGTTCCATTTTAGTGACCATATTAAAAGAAAAATATGTTTCTTTTAAAAAAATTTTATTGGGGTGTATTTGAATTAGTGTTGTGTTAGTTTCAAGTGTACAGAAAAGTGATTCAGTTATACATATATTCATTCATTTTTAGATTTTTTTTCTCACATAAGTTATCACAGGATATTGAGTAGAGTTTACTGTTCTATATAACAGGTCCTTATTGATTAGCTAACTTATACATAGTGGTGTGAATATGTTCATTCCAACCTCATTTATCCCTCCCCCCACCCCCCCAACATTTCCCCTTTGGTAACCAGAAGCTTGTTTTGGTATCTGTAAATCTGTTTCTATTTTGTAAGTTCATTTGTATCACTTTTTGAAATTAGATTCCACATTTGAGAGGTATTGTATGATATCTATCTTTCTCTATCTGATTTACTTTGCTTACTTAGTATGATAATCTCTAGATCCATCCATGTTGCTGCAAATGACATAATTTTGTTCTTTTTACGGCTCAGTAATATTACATTGTATATATGTATTACATCTTCTTTATCCATTCCTCTATTGATGGTCATTTAGGTTGCTTTCCATTTCCTGGCTATTGTAAGTAATGCTGCAGTGAACATCA
Organism: Capra hircus; assembly: GCF_001704415.2. NCBI lineage: Eukaryota > Metazoa > Chordata > Mammalia > Artiodactyla > Bovidae > Capra > Capra hircus. The sequence goes on from NC_030811.1 coordinate 48,668,936, forward strand.
GGGTGCATGTACATTTCGGATTATGGTTTTCTCTGGACAAATGCCCAGGAGTGAGATTGCTGGATCATACGATAGCTCTATTTTTAGTTTTCTGAGGACCTTCTATACTGTTTTCTATAGTGGCTGTACCAGCTTACATTCCTACCAACAATGTGGGAGCGTTCCCTTTTCTTTACACCCTCTCCATCATCTACCGTTGGTAGACTTTTTGATGATGGCTGGTCTGACTGCTGTGAGATGAAACCTCATGGTAGTTTTGATCTAAAATTTTCTGATAATTAGTGTTGTTGAACATCTTTTCATGTGGTGTCTGAACCTGTATGTCTTCTTTGGAGAAATGTGTATTTAGATCTTCTGCCCATTATTTGATTGAGTTGTTTGTGGGTTTCATTTTTTTTTAACATAAACCTGCGTGAATTATTTATATACTTTGGAGATTAATTCCTTGTTGGTCACTTCATTTGCAGAGGTTTTCTCCCATTCTTTGGGTTATCTTTTCATTTTGTTTATGGTTTCCTTTGCTGTACAGAGGCTTTTAAGTTTAATTAGGTCTTATTTGTTTACTTTGTTTTTATGTATCTTTTCAGGACTAGAATCACACTCCATGTGGCAAGATACACCCACTGTTCAGAAAGCAAAAGCATTGAGTGAATAGCAGCTTTTCATCTCACCCAAACCCCACAGCACGCACTTAGTGAATGGAATAGATGGAAATATGACACAGTTTCTTTCTCTCAATATCTCTCTTGTGACCCTTTCTTCCCCATCACCGGCCCCATTCCTCAGAGTAGAATTTACTTCAGTTAAACATGAATATTTTGCTTGTTTAGTCATACCACATTTAGACAAAACGGTCAAAAGTGTGCAGATTTCTGAAACCTGAGACTAGAAAGGCTGTTTAGAGGGAGACAGTCCTTCAAATTAAGGTCAATTACCTTGCAGTCTATTATTTTGGGACATTCAGGGCTGGCCATTTCAGCAATAGGGTAAGTGTCCATTATAATCCAGGTTTGTCATAGTTTAACTACATGTCAACCTTGGGGAATTATTGAGTGCCTAGATCTGCTCTTTCTAGTTACTCTCCTATCATTGTCCTCTGTCTCATAAAGTTGAGAAGAGACCAGGTCAACTGGAAACGGGTTTTCAGTTAAGTCCAGTTCAGTTGCTCAGTCGTGTCTGACTCTGCAACCCCATGAAGTGCAGCACGCCAGGCATCCCTGTCCATCACCAACTCTCGGAATTGACTCAAACTCATGTCCATTGAGTTGATGATGCCATCCAACCATCTCATCCTCTGTCATCCCCTTCTCCTACTGCCCTCAGTCTTTCCCAGCATCAGGGTCTTTTCAAATGACTCAATTCTTCATGTCAGGTGACCAAAGTATTGAAGTTTCAGATTCAACATCAATTCTTCCAATGAACAGTCAGGACTGATCCCCTTTAGGATGGACTGGTTGGATCTCCTTGCAATCCAAGGGATTCTCAAGAGTCTTCTCCAACACCACAGTTCAAAAACATCAATTCTTCAGTGCTCAGCTTTCTTTACAGTCCAACTCTCACATCCATACCTGACCACAGGAAAAACCATAGCCTTGACTAGACGGACCTTAGTCAGCAAAGTAATGTCTCTGCTTTTGAATATGCTATCTAGGTTGGTCATAACTTTTCTTCCAAGGAGTAAGTGTCTTTTAATTTCATGGCTGCAATCACCATCTGCAGTGATTTTGGAGCCCCCCAAAATAAAGTCTGACACTGTTTCCCCATTTATTTCCCATGAAGTGATGGGACCAGATGCCATGATCTTCGTTTTCTGAATGTTGAGCTTTAAGCCAACTTTTTCACTCTCCAATTTCATTTTCATCAAAAGGCTCTTTAGTTCCTCTTCACTTTCTCCCATAAGGGTGGTGTCATCTGCATATCTGAGGTGATTGATATTTCTCCCAGCAATCTTGATTCCAGCTTGTGCTTCTTCCAGCCAAGTGTTTCTCATGATGCACTCTGCATATAAGTTAAATAAGCAGGGTGACAATATATAGCCTTGAGGTACTCCTTTTCCTATTTGGAACCAGTCTGTTGTTCCATTTCCAGTTCTAACAGTTGCTTCCTGACCTGCATACAGGTTTTTCGAGAGGCAGATCAGGTAGTCTGGTAAAACTGGGGTTTTAGAGTCCCCTAGTATAAATAATGCCAAGGACAAGTCGTTGCTCTTCCATTGCCTTGCCTGGCTAGCAGTCTTTCAGTTCAGTTCAGTTCAGTCGCTCAGTCATGTCTGACTCTTTGTGACCCCATGAATTGCAGCATGCCAGGCCTCCCTGTCGATCACCAACTCCCAGAGTTCATTCAGACTCATGTCCATAGAGTCACTGATGCCATCCACCCATCTTATCCTCTGTCATCCCCTTTTCCTCCTGCCCCCAATCCCTCCCAGCATCAAAGTCTTTTCCAATGAGTCAACTCTTCACATGAGGTGGCCAAAGTACTGGAGTTTCAGCATTAGCATCATTCCTTCCAAAGAAATCCCAGGGTTGATCTCCTTCAGAATGGACTGGTTGGATCTCCTTGCAGTCCAAGGGACTCTCAAGAGTCTTCTCCAACACCACAGTTCAAAAGCATCAATTCTTCAGCACTCAGCCTTCTTCACAGTCCAACTCTCACATCCATACATGACCACAGGAAAAACCATAGCCTTGACTAGACGGACCTTAGTCAGCAAAGTAATGTCTCTGCTTTTGAATATGCTATCTAGGTTGGTCATAACTTTTCTTCCAAGGAGTAAGCGTCTTTTAATTTCATGGCTGCAGCCACCATCTGCAGTGGTTTTGGAGCTCCAAAACATAAAGTCTGACACTGTTTCCACCGTTTCCCCATTTATTTCCCGTGAAGTGATGGGACCAGGTGCCATGATCTTCGTTTTCTGAGTGTTAAGCTTTAACCCAACTTTTCACTCTCCACTTTCACTTTCATCAAGAGGATTTTTAGTTCCTCTTCACTTTCTGCCATAAGGGTGGTGTCATCTGCATATCTGAGGTGATTGATATTTGTCCCGGCAGTCTTGATTCCAGCTTGTGTTTCTTCCAGTCTGGCGTTTCTCAGGATGTACTCTGCATAGAAGTTAAATAAGCAGGGTGACAATATACAGCCTTGATGTACTCCTTTTCCTATTTGGAACCAGTCTGTTGTTCCATGTCCAGTTCTAACTGTTGCTTCCTGACCTGCATATAGATTTCTCAAGAGGCAGATCAGGTGGTCTGGTATTCCCATCTCTCTCAGAATTTTCCACAGTTTCTTGTGATCCACACAGTCAAAGGTGTTGGCATAGTCAATAAAGCACAAATAGATGTTTTTCTGGAACTCTCTTGCTTTCTCCATGATCCAGCAGATGTTGGCAATTTGATCTCTGGTTCCTCTGCCTTTTCTAAAACCAGCTTGAACATCAGGAAGTTCACGGTTCACATATTGTTGAAGCTTGTCTTGGAGAATTTTGAGCATTACTTTGCTAGCATGTGAGATGAGTGCAATTGTGTGGTAGTTTGAGAATTCTTTGGTATTGCCTTTCTTTGGGATTGGAATGAAAACTGACCTTTTCCAGTCCTATGGCCATGGCTGAGTTTTCCAAATTTGCTGGCATATTGAGTGCAGCACTTTCACAGCATCATCTTTCAGGATTTGAAAGAGCTCAACTGGAATTCCATCACCTCCACTAGCTTTGTTCATAGTGATGCTTTCTAAGGCTCACTTGACTTCACATTCCAGGATGTCTGGCTCTAGGTGAGTGATCACACCATCGTGATTATCTGGGTCGTGAAGATCTTTTTTATACAGTTCTTCTGTGTATTCTTGCCACCTCTTCTTAATATCTTCTGCTTCTGTTAGATCCATACCATTTCTGTCTTTATCGAGCCCATCTTTGCATGAAATGTTCCCTTGGTATCTCTAATTTTCTTGAAGAGATCTCTAGTCTTTCCCATTCTGTTCTTTTCCTCTATTTCTTTGCATTGATCACTGACGAAGGCTTTCTTATCTCTTCTTGCTCTTCTTTGGAACTCTGCATTCAGATGCTTATATCTTTCCTTTTCTCCTTTGCTTTTTGCTTCTCTTCTTTTCACAGCTATTTGTAAGGCTTCCCCAGACAGCCATTTTGCTTTTTTGCATTTCTTTTCCATGGGGATGGTCTTGATACCTGTCTCCTGTACAATGTCACGAACCTTATTCCATAGTTCATCAGGCACTCTATCTATCAGATCTAGTCCCTTAAATCTGTTTCTCACTTCCACTGTATAATCATAAGGGATTTGATTTAGGTCATACCTGAAGGGTCTAGTGGTTTTCCCTACTTTCTTCAATTTAAGTCTGAATTTGGCAATAAGGAGTTCATGATCTGAGCCACAGTCAGCTCCTGGTCTTGTTTTTGTTGACTGTATAGAGCTCCTCCATCTTTGGCTACAAAGAATATAATCAATCTGTTTTTGGTGTTGACCATCTAGTGATGTCCATGTGTAGAGTCTTCTCTTGTGTTGTTGGAAGAGGGTATTTGCTATGACCAGTGCATTTTCTTGGCAAAACTCTATTAATCTTTGCCCTGCTTCATTCCGCATTCCAAAGCCAAATTTGCCTGTTACTCCAGGTGTTTCTTGACTTCCTACTTTCGCATTCCAGTCCCCTCTAATGAAAAGGACATCTTTTTTGGGTGTTAGTTTTACAAGGTCTTGTAGGTCTTCATAGAACCATTCAACTTCAGCTTCTTCAGCATTACTGGTCTGGGCATAGACTTGGATTACGGTGATATTGAATGGTTTGCCTTGGAAATGATCAGAGATCATTCTGTCATTTAAATTCATCTTATGAAAAGAAGCAATGGGCTTGCTTTCCATGGCAGGGAACTACAAAAAAGAAAACCAGGGTGTTGAAGGGTTTGACATTGGCAGTGTGATAATGGTGTGCATGTCTAATGTACCCTATAACTTTACTTGAAACAGATGTGGGCATCTGTAGCATTTCTACTTATCACTACAGTGAAAGTGAAACTGAAGTCGCTAAGTCATGTCCGGCTCTTTGTGACCACATGGACTGTAGCCTACCAGGCTTCTCCTCCATGGGATTTTCCAGGCAAGAGTACTGGAGTGGGTTGCCATTACGGTAGGAGGATATTATTTTTAACCCAGATATCAGGACCTGAGTCAGGGATATATGTGTGAAATAGTAACCCAGCCCTCAGAAAGAGAAGCGCACTATTGAGAAACAATGCCTATCTCTAAATGAAAATTTGGATTCACATGGTCTTTGGCTGCATGAGGAAAGCACTTAGGTTCAGTAATTTACAGAATTAAATGAGTGTCATATTCAAAAGCTTTTAGTAGGAATGATACAATTAAATGATCAATATTTCAACAAAGCATTTAAAAATCTTATCCTTAATTCAATTTGACCATTTAGGGAGATTTATTAAGCAGGTATATATTATTCTGAAACCTGAGACAGAACTGTGTTTGAGTGTTTCTTATAGAAATACAGGTAAACAGTGGACTGTTGCATGGGCAGGGGATCTGGGTGGAGCAGACTTGGGTTTGGCATAAGCCCTCTTGGAGGAAGCCGCCATTAACCCCACCATAGAGCTGCCAGAACTTACACAGGACTGGGAAATAGACTCTTGGAGGGCACAAACAGAACCTTGTGTGCACCAGGACCCAGGAGAAAGGAGCAGTGACCCCATAAGAGACTGACCCAGTCTTGCCCAGGAGTGTCCAGGAGTCTGCAGTGGAGGCGTGGGTCAGCGGTGGCCTGCTGCAGGGTTGGGGCCCTGAGTGTAGCAGTACATGCATAGGACTTTGGAAGGAGGTCACCTTTATCTTCATTACATCCACCATAGTTTGCCCTCAGATCAGATAACAGGGAGGAAACACAGCCCTGCCCTTCAACAGAAAATTGGATTAAAGACTCACTGAACAAGGAAAAGAAATGCAAAAAAACAAAATGGCTGCCTGGGGAAGCCTTACAAATAGCTGTGAAAAGAAGAGAAGCAAAAAGCAAAGGAGAAAGGGAAAGATATAAGCATCTGAATGCAGAGTTCCAAAGAAGAGCAAGAAGAGACTTAAAAAAGCCTTCCTCAGCGATCAATGCAAGGAAATAGAGGAAAACAACAGAATGGGAAAGACTAGAGATCTCTTCAAGAAAATTAGAGATACCAAGGGAACATTTCATGCAAAGATGGGCTCGATAAAGGACAAAAATGGTATGGATCTAACAGAAGCAGAAGATATTAAGAAGAGGTGGCAAGAATACACAGAAGAACTGTATAAAAAAGATCTTCACGACCAAGATAATCACGATGGTGTGATCACTCACCTAGAGCCAGACATCCTGGAATGTGAAGTCAAGTGAGCCTTAGAAAGCATCACTATGAACAAAGCTAGTGGAGGTGATGGAATTCCAGTTGAGCTCTTTCAAATCCTGAAAGATGATGCTGTGAAAGTGCTGCACTCAATATGCCAGCAAATTTGGAAAACTCAGCCATGGCCATAGGACTGGAAAAGGTCAGTTTTCATTCCAATCACAAAAAAAGGCAATGCCAAAGAATGCTCAAACTACCACACAATTGCACTCATCTCACATGCTAGCAAAGTAATGCTCAAAATTCTCCAAGACAAGCTTCAACAATATGTGAACCGTGAACTTCCTGATGTTCAAGCTGGTTTTAGAAAAGGCAGAGGAACCAGAGATCAAATTGCCAACATCCGCTGGATCATGGAAAAAGCAAGAGAGTTCCAGAAAAACATCTATTTGTGCTTTATTGACTATGCCAACACCTTTGACTGTGTGGATCACAAGAAACTGTGGAAAATTCTGAGAGAGATGGGAATACCAGACCACCTAACCTGCCTCTTGAGAAACCTATATGCAGGTCAGGAAGCAACAGTTAGAACTGGACATGGAACAACAGACTGGTTCCAAATAGGAAAAGGAGTACGTCAAGGCTGTATATTGTCACCCTGCTTATTTAACTTCTATGCAGAGTAAATCATGAGAAATGCTGGACTGGAAGAAACACAAGCTGGAATCAAGATTGCTGGGAGAAATATCAATCACCTCATATATATAGATGAGACACCTTATGGCAGAAAGTGAAGAGGAACTAAAAATCCTCTTGATGAAAGTGAAAGAGGAGAGTGAAAAAGTTGGGTTAAAGCTCAACATTCAGAAAATGAAGATCATGGCACCTGGTCCTATCACTTCATGGGAAATAGATGGGGAAACAGTGTCAGACTTTATTTTGGGGGGCTCCAAAATCACTGCAGATGGTGATTGCTCCCATGAAATTAAAAGAGGCTTACTCCTTGAAAGAAAAGTTATGACCAACCTAAATAGCATATTGAAAAGCAGAAACATTACTTTGCCAACAAAGGTCTGTCTAGTCAAGGCTATGGTTTTTTCCAGTGGTCATGTATGGATGTGAGAGTTGGAGTGTGAGGAAAGCTGAGCACCAAAGAATTGATGCTTTTGAACCGTGGTGTTGGAGAAGACTCTTGAGAGTCCCTTGGACTGCAAGGAGATCCAACCAGTCCATTCTGAAGGAGATCAGCCCTGGGATTTCTTTGGAAGGAATGATACTAAAGGTGAAACTCCAGTACTTTGGCCACCTCATGTGAAGAGTTGACTCATTGGAAAAGACTCTGATGCTGGGAGGGATTGGGGGCAGGAGGAAAAGGGGACAACAGAGGATGAGATGGCTGGATGGAATCACTGATTCAATGGATGTGAGTCTGAATGAACTCCGGGAGATGGTGATGGACAGGGAGGCCTGGCGTGCTGCGCTTCATGGTGTCACAAAGAGTCGGACACGAATGAGTGACTGAACTGAACTGAAGTGAACATGGCCCCGCCCATCAGAACAAGACCCAGTTTCCCCCTCAGTCAGTCTCTCCCATCAGGAAGCTTCCATCAGCCTCTTAGCTTTCTCCATCGGAGGGCAGACAAACTGAAAACCACATACACAGGAAACTAACCAATCTGATCATGTGGACCACAGTCTTGTCTAACTCAGTGAAACAATGAGCCTTGCCTTGTAGGGCCACCCAAGATGGACGGGTCATGGTAGAGAGTTCTGAGAAAACATGATCTACTGCAGAAGGGAATGGCAAACCACTTCAGAATTCTTGCCTTGAGAACCCCATGAACAGTATGAAAAGGCAAAATGGTAGGATACTGAAAGGGGAACTTCCCGGGTCGGTAGGTGCCCAATGTGCTATTGGATATCAGTGGAGAAATAACTCCAGAAAGAATGAAGAGATGGAGCCAAAGCAAAAACAATACCCAGTTGTGGATGTGACTGCTGATAGAAGCAAGGTCCAATGCTGTAAAGAGCAACATTGCATAGGAACCTGGAATGTCAGGTCCATGAATCAAGGCAAATTGGAAGTGGTCAAACAGGAGATGGCAAAAGTGAGCATCGACATTTTAGAATCGGCGAACTAAAATGGACTGGAATGGGTGAATTTTACTCAGATGACCATTATATCTACCACTGTGGGCAAGAATCCCTTAGAAGAAATGGAGTAGCCATCATAGTCAACAAATGAGTCTGAAATGCAGTACCTGGATACAATCTCAGAAACGACAAAATGATCTCTGTTCATTTCCAAGCAAACCATTCAGTAACACAGTAATCCAAGTCTATGCCCCGACCAGTAATGCTGACGAAGCTGAGGTTGAAAGGTTCTAGGAAGACCTACAAGACCTTCTAGAACTAAGACACAAAAAAGATATCTTTTTCAATATAGGGGACTGGAATGCAAAAGTAGGAAGTCATGAAACACCTGGAGTAACAGGCTAATTTGGCCTTGGAATACGGAATGAAGCAGGGCAAAGACTAACAAAGTTTTGCCAAGAGAATGCACTGGCCATAGAAAACACCATCTTCCAACAACACAAGAGAAGACTCTGCACATGGACATCACCAGATGGTCAACACCGAAATGAGATTGATTATATTCTTTGCAGCCAAAGATGGAGAAGCTCTATACAGTCAGCAAAAACAAGACCAGGAGCTGACTGTGGCTCAGATCATGAACTCCTTATTGCCAAACTCAAACTGAAATTGAAGAAAGTTTCACTAGACCCTTCAGGTATGACCTAAATCAAATCCCTTATGATTATACAGTGGAAGTGAGAAATAGATTTAAGGCACTAGATCTGATAGATAGAATGCCTGATGAACTATGGACGGATGTTTGTGACATTGTACAGGAGACAGGTATCAAGACCATCCCCAAGGAAAAGAAATGCAAAATCGTTCTCGAGCTGTGAAAAGAGAAATGGAAAGCAAAGGAGAAAAGGAAAGATATACTCATTTGAATGCAGAGTTCCAAAGAAGGGATAAGAAAGAGTAAGGAGAGATAAGAAAGCCTTCTTCAGTGATCAATGCAAAGAAAGAGAGGAAAACAATAGAATGGGAAAGACTAGAGATCACTTCAAGAAAATTAGAGATACAAAGGGAACATTTCAAAGATGGGCACAATAAAGGACAGAAATGGTATGGACCTAACAGAAGCAGAAGATATTAAGAAGAGGTGGCAAGAATACACAGAAGAACTGTACAAAAAAGATCTTCACAACCCAGATAATCGCGATGGTGTGATCACTCACCTAGAGCCAGACATCCCGGAATGCAAAGTCAAATGGGCCTTAGGAAGCATCAGTATGAACAAAGCTAGTGGAGGTGATGGGATTCCAGTTGAGCTACTTCAAATCCTGAAAGATGATGCTGTGAAAGGGCTGCACTCAATATGCCAGCAAATTTGGAAACTCAGCAGTGGCTATAGGACTGGAAAAGGTCAGGTTTCATTCCAATCCTAAAGAAACGCCATGCCAAAAAATGCTCAAACTACCGCACAATTGCACTCATCTCACACACTAGCAAAGTAATACTCAAAATTCTCCAAGCCAGGCTTCAGCAGTACATGAACCATGAACTTCTATATTTTCAAACTGGATTTAGAAAAGGTAGAGGAACCAGAGATCAAATTGCCAACATCTGTTGGATCATCGAAAAAGCAAGAGAGTTCCAGAAAAACATCTATTTCTGCTTTATTGACTATGCCACAGCCTTTGACTGTGTGGATTACAATAAACTGTGGAAAATTCTTAAAGAAATGGGAATACCAGACCACCTGACCTGCCTCTTGAGAAATCTGTATGCAGGTCAGGAAGCAACAGTTAGAACCAGACATGGAACATCAGACGGATTCCAAATCAGGAAAGGAGTACATCAAGGCTATATATTGTCACCATGCTTATTTAATTTATATACAGAGTACATCATGAGAAACACTGGACTGGATGAAGCACAAGCTGGAATCAAGATTACCAGGAGAAATATCAATAACCTCAGATATGCAGATGACATCACATTATGGCAGAAAGCAAAAAAGAACTAAGGAGCCGCTTGATGAAAGTAAAAGAGAATAGTGAAACAGTTGGCTTAAAACTCAACATTCAGAAAACTAAGATCATGGCATCTGATCCCATCACTTCATAGCAAATAGATGGGGAAACAGTGACTGACTTTATTTTGGGGGCTCCAAAATCACTGCAGATGGTGACTGCAGCCATGAAATTAAAAGCTTGCTCCTTGGAAGAAAAGTTATGACCAACCTAGACAGCTTATTAAAAAAAGCAGAGACATTACTTTGCCAGCTGTAGTCATGTATGGATGTGAGATTTGGACTATAAAGAAAGCTGAGCATGAAAGAATTGATGCTTTTGAACTGTGGTGTTGGAAAAGACTCTTGAGAGTCTCTTGGACTGCAGGGAGATACAATCTGTCCATTCTAAAGGAAATCAGTCCTAAATATTCATTGGAAGGACTGATGCTGAAGCTGAAACTCCAATACTTTGGTCACCTGATGTGAAGAATTGACTCATTTGATAAGACCCTGATGCTGGGAAAGATGAAGGTGGGAGGAGAAGCAGATGACAGAGGATGAGATGGCTGGATGGCATCACCAAATCAATGGACATGAGTTTGGGTAATCTCCAGAAGTTGGTGATGGACAGGGAAGCCTGGTGTGCTGTAATCCATGGGGTCGCAAAGAATCAGACATGACTGGGCGACTGAACTGAACTAAAACCTGAAAGACAAAAGAATAAAATAAAATTTCACTTGGTATCTCTCACTTGCTCATATTAACTTCTTTCTTATGTCTTAAATCAAGCAACATATTTTGTGCTTGCTTGCTCAGTCACTTCAGTCATGTCTAACACTTTGGGACCCTATGGACTTTGGCCCCCCAGGCTCCTCTGCCCATGGGATTCTTCAGGAAGGAATACTGGAGTGGGTTGCCATGCCCTCCTCCAGGGGATCTTCCCGATCCAAGGATAGAACTTGTGTGTCCTTTTCTTGTCTCCTGAATTGGCAGGCAGGTTCTTTACCTGGGAAGCCCTATAGTCTTTGTACTGAAATCTAAAACTGTACTTTTAAATATGCTCGGGGCCTTCGCTATACAATTTAATGGTTTCCAGGACTTATTGATCTCATAATGTCAAAACAATTATTTTTCTTTGCCTCAAGGCACTTAATCTTCCATTAGAGGAGATCAGTTACCAAAATTGACTGTAGAGAGCTTTAAGGCTGAATTAAAATTGCACCAAGTAAACAACTGTGTCATTTATATTTGTTAGGAGGCAGTCACCACCTGACTTATCCTGCTTGTGTTTTAGGAACCAGGAGTCAGAGGGCAGTTTTCCTAGTGGAAGTTTTTATTCAAACTGTCATTTCCCATCCGAGCTATCCTGTTGAAATATGACATTTCTGACCCTGATATCATCATGGGAATTTGAAAGAGGATATAGACTGATTTTTTCTGGGTTTTCTTATTCATTGACCAAAAGGAAAAAATGAATAAATAAATTTTGTATGTACTCATAGACCAAAATATTTAACTTTGAAAGATTTTTGTCTTCAGAAGTAGGAGGGCAAAATATAAAATAAGAAAATTCTCTTGATACTGTTATTCATCTTATTCACCAACAGAACTCTGGCCAAGGGACCTTGGCCAACATTTATCAAGAACTTACTATGCATGCCAGGCTCCGTTAATGCTGAATTGTATTGTCAATCCACACACTGATTCTATGAGAAATGCTTTATTGTTGCCTCTATTCTGCGGATAAGGAAAGTGAGATATAGAGCAAATAAGTCAACTTGTCCAAAGATATGGGCGCAGAGCTGGTTTGAAGTCAGGTAGTATGACCACAGCCTCTTATTCTGCCATATTTATTTTAGAAAAAAATCCATTTCTGAAATAGGAAGACCCTCACCCAACCCTTTGACCTATTGACTGTAAGACTCAGACAACACAGTAGATAAAATAATGTATTTTCAGATCTCAGTGTTCATTTCCTTCTTGATCCTTCTTCCTGTTCTTTCTATAAGCTTTGAAAAGAACTTGGCCAAGCTGACAGGCTAGGCTGTACTTATTCAGAGATATTTTATTTTTCATGAGTGTCAAGGTAAGGAAATAAAGAGGAAATATAAAGTACCAAAAGCACTTAGGCCACCTTCTCTGCTTTTAGTCATTGTAAAACAGACTCAGGCTCATGTATCTGTAGTGACACTGGATATAAATTACCTTTTGGTATTTGGCTTCAGGAATCAGAGGAGTATAGGGCTTTTCCATTTGGCTTTTTATTTCTTCTTTTTTCTTCCAAAAAAGGACCTGATGAGGCATTTTCTCTTTATTCTGTGCAAACCTAAGCTCTCTAAAGAATCAGGCTGTGCTGTAGATATGTAGTTTTAGGAACTCACCTGGTTGGTGGAGCAGCTGCACAATTTATTTGACCGAAGCTGGAAGTAGGGAGGGGTGTTTTGCTCAGGGAATCACTTTGCATCTCATTTATAGAGCAGCTTACAGTTTAAACAGTTTGAACTATTGCACTGGGCGTGGGGCAGAACTTTCTAGCCAAGGTGGCTTGATGAAGGCTTCAGAAAGAAGCAGAATCCTGTTCTAGCCTCAGAATGACCATCCTACATCAGAGAAAAGACTCATCTTCTATGTGGTGGCCAACACAAGTCCTTGGAGACTCCTGACCTGCAGTTGGGAGTTGAGAGAGAGGACACATTCAGAAGGCATTGTTTTCTGCCTTCTGTCTTGTCTTCAAGTTTTACCAGCTTACACATTCAGGAGATATTGTTTTCTGCCTTCTGTCTTGTCCTCAAGTTTTCCCAGCTTAGACAGAACTTTACAGTTCATCTAGTTCAACCCTGGACTCTGCTTGGAGAGAAGGTTTTGTCCAAGTTTGAGGCTTTCATCTTTAGCCCTTTCTGAAACATTGACCGGATCATCAGGAATCTACCTCCTGAAGTCACTGGGTTTACCGACATTTCCTGATTCTTTGCCTTGTTCTGTGCCCTGCTAGTTCTGGGGCTGTGAAGAGATGACCACTTCTCTCTGGCCAAGAGAGGAGGTAGTTAGACATGATTTACCCTAGTAGTAGTGAAGTCGCTCAGTAGTGTCCAACTCTTTGCGACCCCATGGACTGTAGCCTACCAGGCTCCTCTGTCCATGGGATTTTCCAGGCAATAGTCCTGGAGTGGATTGTCATTTCCTTCTCCAGGGGATCTCCCCAACCCAGGGCTCGAACCCAGGTCTCCTGCATTGTAGACAGACACTTTACCGTCTGAGCCACCAGGGAAGTCCGATTTACCCTAGGAGTGACTGTTTATACCTAAGAGGCTAGATCCAGCTGGAACACAGCCATGCTCATTTGTTTGTACATGCATGTGACTGCTTTCAGGCTTTCCAGGTGGCTCATGGTAAGTAATCTGCCTGTCAATTCAGGAGTTGTGGGTTCGATCTCTGAGTCAGGAAGATCCTCTGGAGAAAGAAGGGGCAAACCATTCCAGTATTCTTGCCTGGGAAACCCCATGGACAGAGAAGCCTGGTGACTCCATGGAGTCACAAAGAGTCGGACACGACTGAGAAACTAAACAAGGAAAACAACAGTGACTGCTTTCATGCTCCAGTGGCAGAGATGAGACAGAGACTGGATGACCTGCAAAGCTGAAAATATTTACTGTCTTACTCTTGACAGGAAAAGCTTGCCAATGCCTGGTTTAATTCCTTTCCTCTTGAGGTTTCATTAAGAGCAATGGCTGATAGATGAGGGTGTTTGGCAAGGACTGTGTTTTGTAAAGCAGAATCTGAATGTGCCTAGAGGATGCTCATGACTCTTCACATGCAACTCATCCTATTTTCCTAAACCCAATCACCTTCATGCAAGGCTACCTCTATGGCTTCAGAAGATGTTTGAATTTAAGAGCCTTAATTCCAGGCAAGATCACTTAAGATGGACCAACTAAGGAGTGGCTCATCTTCACTCAGCTTCAGCGTTAAGCCTGGACATAGGGACTTATGTTCTTTACCTTCAGTCACTCTCCACATAACAGAATCTTCAAATACTTATGGAATTATAGAAGGAAAAAAGTACAGAGTCCACCTGCCCTCTTTGATCCCAGGGGCAGATCGTTATTAGCCTTTCAAGCTTGAAACAACACCCAGCACAGAACAGATCTTCGACAAATATTGTTGAATGAATCAGTAGTGGAGAAAAGGGGAAGAACAGAGCGAAAAATTGATGCTGCTTGGTAGTTGGCTAATAACAAGTTGAAGTTACCTCATTCTATTTTCCATAAATTTTTAAATACTTATTTTAATGGTGTAAAGATAGCCTTTTTGATTAGAAAATTAACCAACCATATGAAGAAGTTTCTGTGATCTGAACAATTAATATGACCAGTTTTATTGTCAGATGAATCTCCCAACAGTCACTAAAGAGAAAGCCTAGGAATTGGATAGATGGTAACTGTAGCTGAGTGTTCCATATGTTACTGGATCATCTTTAAACTGACTTGACTTTTAGCTTTTAACCCTTGGCTGGTCCAAGGGTCCCTATTTTTGTAAAGATCTGTTTTTTTTTTTTTTCTGTAAGCAATAGAAATCAGCATTTTATTATGTATAGAAAGTATAACTTTATATTACAAATGATAGAACCCAAAGGAGCTGTGAAAGATCCCATAGTTACCCCTCGGTTGGTTGGCAAATTTCCCATCTGAGCTATGGTAGACAAAATGAGTTCTTTCTACTTAAAATAGAGAGAACTTTCCCTAGTTATGCTTAAAATAGACAGAGGTCTACTTACCTTTCATCAATGGTTTGAACATCAGGAGCAGCAAACATTTATTGGATGCTTACTAGAGAGCAGGAGCTGTGCTATTTGCTATACATGTAGTATTTAATTTAATCACCACCCAAAGATATGAGAGAGGTGAGATTATTATTTTTATCTTACATATTTGGGTACTGAGGCTTGAAGAGGTCAACTAAGTTACCTGAGGTCAGGCATGCATTTATTGGCAAAGGTAATCCATTTGTAACTCCAAAGCCACTTAGCCACTAAAATGCCAATTCAATAATCTCCCTCAATAGTCCATGTTTAATTGTTTATCACTTTTTAAAAAAGAAAAGTCTATATGGAAATACTGGCTAGGCTATATATTACATTATGAAAGTGAAAGTCTCTTAGTCATGTCCGATTCTTTGCGACCCTTGGACTATACAGTCCATGGAATTCTCCAGGCCAGAATACTGGAGTGGGTAGCGTTTCCCTTCTTTGAGGGATCTTCACAACCCAGTGATCGAACCAAGGTCTCCTGCACTGCAGGCAGATTCTTTACCAGCTGAGCTACAAGGGAACATTGGGATCATTCAAAGCAGTTATGAACCTATGATCCCCGGATATATACCTTACATGTTTATGAGCACTTCACAAAACCCATATATTTACACAAATTTGTGTATTTGTGTGTTTTAGTGCATTGGTGAGCATTTTTCTGGGAAGGAGCACTTATCAAAAATGCCGAGAACAGTTCACATTCTCAATAATTCAGTTGTTCTTTGACATACTCAGTAAAAGTTCCCTGATTATCAACCATCTGGCCAGCACTTTGCAAGGGAGATACATGATGAGTGATATACTGAAGAAGGCCTTCCTGCCATTTTTTGCAGTCACCCTAAAATAAGGAGGCCCTTTATATCTTTCCTCACTTAATTGGGCTCCAAAATTGAACCTATATCTTACATTAATTTATGAACTTAAAGCTCAATACAAAATTAAACATGCTAAATATGTTCACTAGTTAACTGAAAAAATTAGAGATACCATTCTTACCAAACAATAAAAAAGACTCTATATTATCATTTCATAAATTCCATAAGTATTCAGTCTTCACTGAATTGCCTCAGTGTTCTCCAAGTAATCAGTCTTTGAAAAAGTTTTTAAAAAATGTTTTTAGCAGTGAGATTGAGTCTTTTCCTACTAGATTTATTTTTCAGGAGCTTTTTAGTGTCAAGTGATAGAAACCCAGACTTAAATAATTACAGAAATGTATTTCATCATACAGCTGAAAAACCCAGTGCAAATTTAGTTTTAGGAATGTGTGTGTCCAAAGTTCAAACAGTCATGTCAAAGTTCATTTCTCTCTCCATTTTTTCAATAGGCTCTTGCCATGTGGTGAAAAATAGCCTCAGGTCCTTAGTCTACCAAAATAGCAACTTCAGCAGAAAAATGATCTTCCCCCATCTCTCAGCAAAGAAGTCACAACAGTATTTGGACTGGCCTGAGTTAGACATGCTCAACAGTAAACCAAAAACTCCAGTAACTACAGGCAAGGAGCACTCAAGGCCAGAATCACACACCTACCTTTGAGCTGGGGTGGGTGGGGAATTGGCGCCACTCAGTTAACATGATATCTTAGAGAATGGAAGGCTCATATTACCCTAAGAGAGGCAAAATGGTGCTTAATGTACCAAAACCACTGATACCCATCCTACCAACATGTGTGTTCTCAGGAAGCTGCCTACCAGGCTGACAGTCTATCCTTTGCTCAATGACACATGTGCTAGGCATTATTTTAGGCACTAGAGATACAGGTAGGACTTCCCTGGTAGCTAAGACAGTAAAGCGTCTGCCTACAACGCAGGAGACCCAGGTTTGATCCCTGGGTTGGGAAAATCCTCTGGAGAAGGAAATGGCAATCCACTCCAGGACTCTTGCCTGGAAAATTCCATGGATGGAGGAGAGTGGTAGACTACAATCCATTGAGTCACAAAGAGTTGGACACGACTGAGTGACTTCACTTTCACTTTCAGAGATACAGGTAGACAGAAGAGGCAGAGATCCTGCCTTCCTGGGGTTATAGTCTAGTTAGGGGAGAGAGTCAATAAATAAAGCAAATGAGTAAATTAAAGAGTAAGTTTTCAATAGAAGGTGAGAAGCTTTATAGAGAGCTACAAAGCAAGAGAGAGAAACAGAGTGTATCAGAAAAGAAAAGGAGATTCAAAGTCTGCGTGATCATGAAGGCCTCACTGGGTGACTCTGAACAAAGACCTGAAGTAATTGAGAGATGACTGTGTAGATGTCAAGGGGATTAGAGGTCAGGCGAAAAGAAACAGCATGCGTAAGAGATGGGCACAGGCCTGGTTTACTCAAGGTTTAGCAAAGAGACTAGAAGAGCTGAGATTGAGTGAGCAATGGAGAGAGTAGCAGGACATGAGTTCAGAAAAATAATGGCATGCATTGTTGGGGCTTTGGTTTTTACCAAAATGAGTGAAATGAAAAGCCACTGGGCTCTTTGAAGCAGATAAACTTTTCAAATAGCATCTCTGGATGCTGTGTTGAGATTAGGCAGAGAAGGAGCTTGGGGCAACATCAGGGAGACAATAGGGTTTGGTGAAAATTCAAGTGAGAGATGGTGACTTGGACATGGATAGCAGCAGAGCAGATGGTGAGTAGAGATCAGACTTTGGGCCTATGCTAAAGATAGAACTACCAGTTTATGCTATCTGAGTTTGATGTTGATTTAAGAGAAAAGAGAAAGGTTAAGCTCAATTCCAAGATCTGTAACTAAAGTGGAAGAGATTGAAGAAGTAGATTTGGGGTAAAGGGGGAAGATCTAGAAAATTACTAAATTCTACCACACTATATTCAAATCCGTTTTCAGATCCCCTAACTTTGATTTCTGTCTCCCTTAAGAAAATTTCTTGTGTTGATCAGTGCCAAGTTTGTAGTTGGTCCTGTGCTAAATATGACTCCAGCCATAAACCTACAGTGTACAGGATGTATGGGAAGGCAGTGTTTACCCACATGGAAGTTTAGTAGTAGAAAATTGAATGACTATTGTTGTTCAGTTGCTCAGTTGTGTCTGACTCTTTGTGACCTCATGGACTGCAGCATGCCAGACTTCCCTGTCCTTCACTATCTCCCTGAATTTTCTCAAACTCATGTCCGTTGAATTGATGATTCCATCCAACCATCTCATTCTCTGTCGTCCCCTTCTCCTCCTGCCTTCAATCTTTCCCAGCATCAGGGTCTTTTCAAATGAGTCAGCTCATCACATCAGGTGGCAAAAGTATTGGAGCTTCAGCATCAGTCCTTCCAGTGAACATTCAGGGTTAATTTCATTTAGGATTAACTGATTTAATCTCCTTGCAGTCCAAGGGACTCTCAAGAGTCTTCTCCAACACCACAGTTCAAAAGCATCAATTCTTTGGCACTCAGCTTTTTTTGTGGTCCAACTCTCAAATGTATACATAACTACCTGGAAAAACCATAGCTTTGAATATATAGACCTTGAGACTGATACAAAATATGTTGCATTGGGACTAATTCTGTAACACATTCTTCTAGGAATTCAGATGAGAGAGGGCTCAATTTTTCTGATCAAGACAGGAAAGACATAATTGCGGGGGTAGGATTTGGGTTGGCTCCTGAAGGAAAAACTAGATTTGGATAGATGAAGGGGATCATCTGTAAATTTCAGCTTGTTTTTAGTGTCATAACTTATCTGCCTTTATTGGTGAACAAGCTGTAGATCAGGGTTCTCAACTGTGATTCCTCATAGGAATTACTTGGGAAGCTTTCTTTACAAACGATTCTCATTTAATTGTTATAGAATGAGTCCTGCATATCAAGAGTTTTTAAAGCTTCCCAACAATTCCAGCGGCAGCCAGGGTTAAGACCTGGTACGTGGTGTAAAGCAGAGGTTGGCAAACTATAGCCCGGGGTCAAATCCAGCTGCTTCTTGTTTTTGTAAATAACCTTTTATGTTGATGCAAACCCAGTGGTGCCCATTCATTCGCATATTGTCTCTGATGGCTTTTCTTCTATACCAGCAATGTTGGGTAGTTGATATCAGGCCCAGAAAAAGTTCACTGATCCACAGTGTGGACAGAGGACCATGGGCCCAGGTCACACATTCACCTGGATCTAAACATTTCTATCCATTAATAGCTCTGTGACTTAGGACAAGTCAGTTAACTCTTCAAAAGATGATTTCTCTACCTGTCAAAGATAACAGGGATATTATGAGGCTCAAAGAAGATAATCTGGTAGAAAACCCAGAATAGGACCTGGCACATGGAAATTTTCAGTGAAATCGTTTTCCTTTTTTCCATGTACTGAATGGAACCAATCTTCCAGACCTTCCTTTGGCAAAAAAATTTAAAAAGGAATCCTTTAAATTCCTTGCAGCCTTATTATGACCTTTGTGGCATTCATACCTTCTCATTGTCCTGCAGCAGAAGTTTCTTCTTCTGGGCCTTTAGGTGCTTCAGTATCTCAATGCTTTTCAGAGAAGATCAAGATGGACCCACTTTATATTTTACTGGGTTACAAAGGGTTTTAGTGTGTTCTGGTGTGTTTAATATGTAATATAATAAAAAAGGACTTATGTGTCATGTCAGGGGGTAGAGCATAAATGATTTTGACAAGGGAAATGGAAGATCAGATGGTGTAACCTCAGCTGACAGCAGAATCAGCATGATTAACGTTCTCAGCTAAAATAGCCGGCATTCAGAAGCATCCTTCCAGCCTTCCCAAGGAGCTGGGGACATGAACTGTTTCATAATGAGCAATGACCAACTTCATTTCTTGAATGTCCTAAGAACTAAGGGACAGTTCTTAAATTTTCAGAAAAATCTTAGAAGCAAGCTACTGGACCAAGGGCAGAGATGTGGAAATGCAGCTTCATAGATCTTCATTCATAGATCTTCAGCAAATTTCACATGTACACATACACACTCACTTACTCTGTACACAGTTCACAAAGACAAATAGCTTCATACTCAGCGCTAACTGCTGGTTCTATAAACCACTGTTGCATGCTGTGTCGTTAGTGTGATTTGCTGTTCAAAAACTCTCCTCCCTAGAAGTGGCAGACTTGGGGGCTGCATTATGACTCTTGGGGCTCAAGACTATTTGCCTTCATGGCCCCCTTCTTCCATAAAAACATTTAAAGTGATATGTTTACATTGGGTTAAAGATGAACATAATCCAAGCTGATTAAGATTTTTTTTTCTCTTCTAACTTTAAAAGAAATTAGAGCATTTTCACACTCCTAGAAGTATCATGGGCCCTGGGTACTCCGTATATTGTGCCTGATGGGTAAGTCAGCCCTAGACTCACTTAGACAAAAGCAATACATCACATCCCTTAGCAGCTAACAAGCACTAAAAAGACTCGGTAGAAGCCACATATACTGCATTCTGAAAGCCTGATCCCTTAGGTCTGATGATGAGTCCCAAAGTGTCAGTGGTGGCCAAAGGTCACACTAACCACATACGACGTCTTCCTGCCTGGGTGCATGTTACGCTTACTACTGTGACACTGCAGTGGTCCTACCACTAACACTATCTCCTTGTCACTTACGCATAGTTATCCAGAAATAGCATTGAAAGAGCAGAGTGGATTAAATGTGAGGATGATAGAGGGTAGACAGTATGGGTGTCTGTACGTCGTCCTTTGGACACCAGGCTTTCCACTCTTCAGGGACAGATTGAAGAGTCTGACCCTGAAATCATACCCTCAATGCCAATTCAGAGACTGCACCTTCTCCCCCAGTGACTCAGCTGAGGGAGGAAGCAATCTGAGCGTGATGTCGGAGTGACTGGGCAGTGCTGGTTGTTTTCCTAGCAGGTGTTCGCTTCCCATATAGCCCCACTTTCACTGATGTGAGTCATAGATGTGACTGCTGAGTGAGGTTTATGAGCCCAGTGGAGAAGTGTACACAGTTACTCATCTGTCTGTGTTACAGAGTCTATGCTGTGGGGTCTTCAGCTTCAGCAGCAGCACTTCAGAAAAAGACAAAAGAGAACCTTCCTTGCAGTAGTCAGGGAGGATAAAAATCGTCGTCAGATTCTGGGCCAGCACTCGCTTTGGAAGTTAGCATAGAATCACATGCTCAGGGCCTTGGTGTGAGCTCTGCTTGACAATTGTCCTAGGAACCAAGTGATTTGATGTCATCAAGGGTAGGAACAAGGGTTTCACTATAGCCTAATCTAGGCCAGTCTTGGAGTTGCTTATGTATGTGTGTGTGTATCAGGTGGGTATTGGGAGAAGGGGATTTATAGTAAAAAAAAAAAAAAAAATCACTAATTAGAAAAGGTGATTAATTTTAAATTAATAGAACATCAGGGAGATTAGCAGATCATAATTCTGATTTCTTTACCAGAAGCTGTCATTAAAAGAAGAGAGTTAAGATGAAGGGGTAAATGGAAAATACTCTTTAAATGATTTATGGAAACATGAGTCTAAGAGGGGCGTGGGGGAGGTGATTGTGTCAGACCTAACTCAAAAAGCAGTTGTGCAAATCAGTTTCCTTCACACAGTAATTTGTGGAGCTATTGTTGAGGGTATTTGTGTTTGAATAAGAGCTTGTCTGTCTCATCACCCTTCTTCTCTCGCCCAGAGCCTAGAGTGAGAGCACAAACTTTCACCTGAGCTATGGTAGCTGGTAGTCATGGAAACTGCCAAGCGGCACCCAGTTCAGCATTAAGACTTCACTGCAGGAACACAGGCAGGAGGACGAAGAGCCAGCGAGTTTAAATAAGAGACTCGCTAATTAATGGAGTGCCAGGGGACAGCTTAAAGAGAAAATTGCTCAGTAGATAAATCCAGGTTTTCAGCCCTCTCTAAAGGAATGATGGCAGTCCCTGGAGGGCTGTGGAAGTGAATGTTTTCTCTCTCCTCTGTGATCTGGTCTGTTTGGAGTCTTTGGAGGCCAGTTTGCCCTGGCTCTCTGCAGCGAGGAGTAAAGACAGCAGGTACTTGGACTTCCCAGCCAGGTGAAATCAAGATGTGAAGCGGTGCGGCTGAGACTCTAAGACATGGCTTTCCCAGCCCCTCTGTCAGCCCTGTCCCTGGGTCTCTGGCTGTTTGTGTTCTGGTTCTTGGTGAGAGCTTTTTCAGGGAGGTGGCTCCCCTGCCCTTAAGGGGCTTCTCTCTCACTCTTCCCCTTTCACCAATTGCAAATGGATACCTCTCTGGTCTCCTTCCCCATTCCTTGCTTCCTGGCCAACTTTCAAGGCTGTCACTTAAAAAAAAAAATTATTGAAGTATAGTTGATTTGCAGTGTTATGTTATTGGTTTTGCCATACATCAACATGAATCTGCCACGGGTATACACATGTTCCCAATCCTGAACCAATACAATATTGTAAAGAAAAAATAATAATAAATAATTTTAAAAAAATGTTATGTTAGTTTATGCTAACTGAAGTGAATCACATAAACATATACATATATCCCTCTTTGGGGGATTTTTTCCCCATGCAGGTTACCACAGAGTGTTGCGTAGAGGTCTCTGTGCTAAACAGTGGGCTCTCATTTGTTATCTGGTTTATATATAGTTGCATATATGTGTCAGTCCCAATCTCTCAATTCATCCCACCCTCTACTTTCCCCACTTGGTGTTCATACATGTCTTCTCTATGCCTGTGTCTCTATTCCTGCCTTGCCAAAAGGTTCATCAGTATCATTTTTCTAGAATCCACATACATATGGACCTAGAGACTGTCTTACACAGTGAAATATGTCAGAAAGAGAAAAACAGATACCATGTATTGACACATATCTCTGAAATCAAGGTTGTCTCTTGATCAGGTAACAAAAACACAAGAGCATCAGGTCTAGCAGAGGCTGTGTGTATAAAATTTGAAAACACTACTGTATGCCTATCAGTCCACAAATATCAGCTGCTTGGAGAGGAATAGGAAAATCATTATCTCACCGGTCACCCATTTGAAAACACTTCACAACAAATGAAAGATTGATTTGGTCATTTAAAGTGTATCAGATTTCATTCCCCAAAAATGCTTTCTGAGAGCCGTTTACTGAACTGGGTGCTGCGAAGGTTATTCAAGTAAATCAGGCAGATTCCTCCTGCCAGTTCATCTCCCTCAGGTGAAAGAAATAAGCCTGAGATGTTTGATGAACAGAATCTAAATAGTGTGCCAGGCTCCTCCTCTGTCAGAGGTGACGTCACCCTGAGATGAGGCTCACTGTCCATGGCTTTGTGCATTCCTACAGAACAAGTTTAGTCCAGTTTAACCCCTGAAGGTGCCAGGGGTCACTCTGCTGGAGCCAAGTTCTGCTGAGTTGATGCCTAGACATTAGTATGGGGAGTGAGGTATGGGCCAGGCCAGTTTGTGGTCATGGTAGGAGGCTTCTCCAAGTCCATCCCTTTGCCAAGGTGGTCAAACTTTACTAACAATGGCTGAACATGTGTTTGTGACATTTGAGACCTGTGATATTTCAGCTCAAGCCTAGGGTCCCGCTATGGCCTGAGTGCTTCCCAGGTGGCGCTGGTGGTAAAGAACCCAGCTGCCAACGCAGGAGACATAAGATTCCTGGGTCAGAAAGATCCTTGGGGAAGGGATGGCAACCCACTCCAGTATTCTTGCCTGGAAAATTCCACAGAGGACTTTGGCAGGCTACAACCCATGGGGTTGCAAAGAGTGGGACGCAACTGAAGCAACTTAGCATACACATGGCCTGAGTACTAAGTCACTTCAGTCATGCACAGAGTTGGACATGACTGGAGTGACTTAGCAGGCACACATATGGCCTGAGCAGGGATTTGGACCAGTGGAGGCATGGCCACAACAGTGCAAGAGCATCCATCAGGCTGCCTGGTACAAGAGTCCCATCATGACCCTGTGTGGGAACAACCAAACCACAGTGGTGCGGGACTGACCAAGTGACCTCTCCTCCTGGCACTGGCAAGCAGAGCTAAGTCCTCAGCTGCTAAACAATTTGGAGTAGAAGCGAGCCCTCGATGGTGAGACAGACTTTCTGCCCATATAAACATGGCGGGTGCACAGCAATTAGTTGGATAAACGAAAGAGTAAAACCCAGCATCCTTCTGCTAGTCTTTAGCATCCCTCTTACATTTTCCTCTCCCTGGCCTCATTTCTTGCCAGCCCTTCTCTGGTCACTCAGCGCCAGGCAGGCTGGCCTCTTTGCTGTTCCTCAAGCATGCTTTGCCTCAGGCCTTTTGCACGTGCTCATCCCTATGCCTGACATGCTCTTCCCCAAAGGTGCTTCCTCATGACCTTAGAACACTCCCCACCTCCAGAATTTCTTGCTTCCCATTCTTCTCTGACTTTATCCATAGAACTAATCACCGTCTGACATTGCATACTTAGCAGTTTGTTACCTCTTACCCCTACCAGAATGTAAGTTCTACAAAGGCAGGGGCTTTGTTTTCCTTCCTGCTAGTTTATCAGCACCTAGAATTGTGTTTGGCTTCATGAACATCTGTGGTTGAAGGACATGTGAGTCTCTTGGTACCACAAGTTGGAGGAATGTATTCATGCATGTTACCAAGAAATAACATAGAAGTTAAAAACCATAATGGGCTTCCCTGGTGGCTCAGAGAGTAAAGAATCTGCCTGCAATGCAGGAGACCTGAGTTTCATCCCTGGGTCAGGAAAATCCCCTGGAGAAGAGAGTGGCTACCCTCTCCAGTATTCTTGCCTAGAGAATTCCATGGATAGAGGAGTCTGGCTGTCTACAGTCCATGGAGTCACAAAGAGTTGAACATGATTGAGCAACTAACACTAAAAACCATAATTGAGGCAGATAACAGTGTCCTCAGAATCTAGAGGAAGGAGAGAAGATTCCAATTGAATCTTCAATTCAACTGAAGGAGCCCCAGAAACAGTTCCTGGAGAAGGGACCATTTGATCCTTAAAAGATGAGTAGGATTTGGAATTTGGGGATGGGAGGCAATTTGAGTGAAGGATATAACATGAGCAAATGCATGAAGTATTAAGAACAGCTACTTTTAAGTTTGTTCTTTCATCTCCTTATATTAGTCAATATTTTCAGTGGTTTTGCCATGAAAAAAAATCAAAATCAACTGGACAATATAGATGACTTAACCCAGCTTTTGATTCAAATCTAAAGCAGCCTTATACTGAGATTTACTATTAAGCAAACTTAGAGTTGTTTTTTATATTATTGATACCCTTGGATTTAATTCAAAGTAATGGAAATAATACGTTGCATAATAATATTTATAGCAGTAATTTATTGCTTGCTACAAGCTGGGCACTGTGCTAATTTTGTATACAGTGTCGACCTTTTAAACAGTTCTATGAGAGGAGCACTAATACTCCTTCCCATTTACAGATCAGAAAACTGTATAAAGGTATATACATAAAGGCATAAAGATATTAAGTAACTTGTTTAATTTCACATTGTAAATCCAAAGATTTCAGCATATATCTGTCTGATTCTAAAGCCCATTCTTAGAAGTGAAAGGAATTAATTTACAATGCAATAAACAGAATGCAAAAAAAAATTAAAAAAATAAAGAACAACTCCTTTTAACTATAGGAAGGGAATATAGCAAAGAGATCAGTGGATAAGATAGTCTAAAATGTAATTGAACTTAGAAACTTAGATTTTTGAAGGGCCTTGCTTTCTGGTTGCTCCATTCTCTAGGAAATAATGAATTTCAGTTCTATAAAGCCCATAATGATACACCAGGGACTGATATGTAAAACAGCCATAAGTGCAGAGATAATCAGATGGGACAAGGGGGAAGCACACCTCCCAGCCCACTCATCCACTCCCATCTCTGTGAACCCCTAAGGCGCTGCTGTTCAGACTGAAAATCACTGCTCTATAAATAGGGAGCTATTAGAGGTGTTGGGGCTAGAGCAAGGCTGGGTTAGAGCTATGATTCAAAAAGATGAATCTGGTAACCAGAAGATAAATTGGAGAGGGAAGGAACTAGAAGAAGGAAACCCAACTGTGAGACTCGACGCAGACTGTATGAGAGATAATGTTAAGTCCTGAGTTAGATGGGCCTGACCATGAATCAGAAATTCAGGAATCCAGGACTCTGGCAACATGGAAAAGTGGCTATGAGGGAGAAAAGCAGAACTGCAATTAGGGTTGAAGAAATCCACTCAGGTGGTAGTTGTCCCAGTGGGTACCATAAGCACAGGCTTGATTCAGGCCTGTGCCAACATCCTTAAGGTAGGAAGATCTGAGCCTCCAGCAACGCTGCAGGTCATATAGATTTCACCTGGTTCTTCCCAGTCAGTTCTGTGCAGGATCTAAGCCTGCAACCTGGGTGTGGGAAATCAAGAAAACAGATGCATGAGACAGGGAAAACGCTGGAGCCCAGAAGTCTAAGGTCTCCATGCTTAGCTCCAGACTACTGAGTCCAGCAGAGAAAATGACACAGCTCTGCACACAGGAGAAACTGAAAGGAAGTCTTCAGCTTGTTCCAGGCAATAAAATTCCTTATGGATCCCTCATCAATTAATTCTCCCACCATTTTGACAAGCTATCAGTACACTGAGGGCCTACTCTACTACCTTGCCTCTCATTTTCGGTAAGTAACCATGTTCATTCTCTCCGGGGCTACTATAGTCCAGTCCAAATGCCATCTTGATGGTAAGATTTTATAATCTATACCTATTGCCATGATCTCTTGTCTGTGCTCCAAGCTACTCACCTCATACATCCATTGAATATCCCATGGTCATCTCAAACTTGGCATGACCTAAACAGAACCTGATTTCTACTTTCAAGTCTATCCCTCCTCATCTCACTGTAATAGTAAATAGAAAACATCAACATCATCCACCCAGATATACTAGCTTAACACCTAGAAACCATCCCTGATTCCCGTCCACTGCAGGTCTTGACTATTCTATCTCAAAATGCATCTCCCTCATACCCAACCTCCCCTCTCCATCACTATAGCCATCACCTTGATTTCCAAGACATAACCATCTCCTGTTTTACTTATAACTGTTTGGCCCACTTCTTGACTCTCTGCTTTTCAGAATCACCTCTTTCCCTGTCCATTAAATACTAGCACTACACAAGGCTCTATCCTAACCCTCTCCACTTTTCTTCCCTACCCTACTCCCTATGATCTCATTATTGCTCACACATCAACTATGCAATAACTCACATATTAATGTCTAAAAGCCTGAAAATCTCCCTTGAACTCCAGACTTGTCTATTTAGAGACCTCCCTGCCATCTCTTAGGAGTCTCATCAGTTCAGTTCAGTCACTCAGTCATGTCCCACTCTTTGCAACCGCATGAATCCCAGAACGCCAGGCCTCCCTGTCCATCACCAATTCGAGTCAGTGATGCCATCAAGCCATCTCATCCTCTGTCGTCCCCTTCATCTCCTGCACCCAATCCCTCCCAGCATCAGAGTCTTTTCCAATGAGTCAGCTTTTTGCATGAGGTGGCCAAAGTACTGGAGTCTCAGCTTTAACATCATTCCTTCCAAAGAAATCCCAGGGCTGATCTCCTTCAGAATGGACTGGTTGGATCTCCTTGCAGTCCAAGGGACTCTCAAGAGTCTTCTCCAATACCACAGTTCAAAAGCATCAATTTTTCAGCACTCAGCCTTCTTCACAGTCCAACTCTCACATCCATACATGACCACAGGAAAAACAATAGCCTTGACTAGACGGACCTTAGTCGGCAAAGTAATGTCTCTGTTTCTGAATATGCTATCTAGGTTGGTCATAACTTTTCTTCCCAGGAGTAAGCGTCTTTTAATTTCATGGCTGCAGTCACCATCTGCAGTGATTTTGGAGTCCCCCAAAATAAAGTCTGACACTGTTTCCACTGTTTCCCCATCTATTTCCCATGAAGTGATGGGACCAGATGCCATGATCTTCGTTTTCTGAATGTTGAGCTTTAACCCAACTTTTGCACTCTCCTCTTTCACTTTCATCAAGAGGCTTTTTAGCTCCTCTTCACTTCTACCATAAGGGTGGTGTCATCTGCATATCTGAGGTTATTGATATTTCTCCCAGCAATCTTGATTCCAGCTTGTGCTTCTTCCAGTCCAGCGTTTCTCACAATTTACCCTGCATATAAGTTAAATAAGCAGAGTGACAATATACAGCTTTGACGTACTCCTTTTCCTATTTGGAACCAGTCTGTTGTTCCATGTCCAGTTCTAACTGTTGCTTCCTAACCTGCATACAGATTTCTCAAGAGGCAGGTCAGCTGGTCTGGTATTCCCATCTCTTTCAGAATTTTCTACAGTTTATTGTGATCCACACAGTCAAAGGCTTTGGCATAGTCAATAATGCAGAAATAGATGTTTTTCTGGAATTCTCTTGCTTTTTGCATGATCCAGCGGATGTTGGCAGTTTGATCTCTGCCTTTTCTAAAACCAGCTTGAACATCAGGAAGTCCACGGTTCACGTATTGCTGACGCCTGGCTTGGAGAATTTTGAGCATTACTTTACTAGCATGTGATGGTCAACACTGAAATCAGATTGATTATATTCTTTGCAGCCAAAGATGGAGAAGCTCTATACAGTCAACAAAAACAAGACCAGGATCTGACTGTGGCTCAGATCATGAACAGCTTATTGCCAAATTCAGACTGAAATTGAAGAAAGTAGGGCAAACCACTAGACCATTCAGGTATGACCTAAATCAAATCCCTTATGATTATAAAGTGGAAGTGAGAAATACATTTAAGGGCCTAGATCTGATAGATAGAGTGCCTGATGAACTATGGATGGAGGTTTGTGACATTGTACAGGAGACAGGGATCAAGACCATCCCCATGGTAAAGAAATGCAAAAAAGCAAAATGGCTGTCTGGGGAAGCCTTACAAATAGCTGTGAAAAGAAGAGAGGCGAAAAGGAAAGATATAAGCATCTGAATGCAGAGTTCCAAAGAATAGCAAGAAGAGATAAGACAGCGATCAGCGATCAATGCAAAGAAATAAAGGAAAACAACAGAATGGGAAAGACTAGAGATCTCTTCAAGAAAATTAGAGATACAAAGGGAACATTTCATGCAAAGATGGGCTCGATAAAGGACAGAAATGGTATGGACCTAACAGAAGCAGAAGATATTAAGAAGAGGTGGCAATAATACACAGAAGAACTGTACAAAAAAGATCTTCAAGACCAAGATAATCACAATGGTGTGATCACTCACCTAGAGCCAGACATCCTGGAATGTGAAGTAAAGGGGACCTTAGAAAGCATCATAAAGAACAAAGCTAGTGGAGGTGATGGAATTCCAGTTGAGCTGTTTCAAATCCTGAAAGATGATGCTGTGAAAGTGCTTCACTCAATATGCCAGCACATTTGGAAAACTCAGCCGTGGCCACAGGACTGGAAAAGGTCAGAAGTCTCATAGGTAACATAACAATGCTCACCTCACATTTCAAACAACTGACATTTTGGACTCCAGTTACCCATCTGCAAAGTGTGACTGTCTTTGTTGCCCTTTCCATCTATTTCTTTCTCCCCTTTTGTTGCTGCACTAGATCTTCTGGGTCAGTTTACCCAGTGGGCTTTTCCCTGTTTGTATTGTTTGCTCCATGCTGAGAATTGTTACTTTCAGGAGTCCTTGCATACTAATTTCCATCCCAAGACTAACCCCCTCTCATTTAACAAATCTACTCAGCTACTTATTTGGGGAATCATCATCTTTTAGCTCCAGAAAGCCCGCTGTGTCCTCACATTCCTTGGTGCTCTCACCCTTACTTGCCTTCACATTGGTCTCTTTCTTCCTTCAGTTCTGTTTGCTGAGCACGGTTCTTTTTGCTGAGGTCAAGATTCCCTTTTAGGCTGCAGGGCCCCCAGCGGGATTCTTTTCCTTTGTCAGCTCACAGGGGCTCTTAAATTGTTGCTCAAATTCTCTAAGTTGTGGCACTTCACAAGTGGTAGAACAAAAAGTATTTCTTCCATGGGGGTTGACGGTGCCTCCAGCAGACAGGCTACCAGGCCCCTGACAAGGAGTGGATGGAAGTCATTCTGACTGAAGGGCTCCTCTCTCTCCAACGCTTCAGCATGGGATAAATTCTGCCAACCATGCCAGTTCCTCCTTGACACACTGTGGCCAGGGTGCGCAGGCATACTCACACAGAGTTTTCTGTGTCAAGCCCATCCTAGAATCACATCTTCCCAGCCTCCTCCAGTGCTGTCTCCAGGCTCTCAACCAGCCCACAAAGGAGTGTCCTGCACTGCTTTTCCTCCTCAGGACCCCTAGAGTCTGCAGGCTCAGACATCCCTACAGCTGCTTGGCTCTGGGAAGGAGGCAGGTTAGTGCTGGGAGGGCCACCAGCTGGATGTGTGCTGACACCATGGTCCCAGGAGCCTCCTTCATTCCAATGTGATTTGAACAGTTCACGCAGCTGCTCATTGTTCATGCAGCCATCCGACAAGCAGTCTTGGGATGCCAACTCTCAGCCGGCAATATGCTCCAAGCAGGAATACAGGGGGAGTCCAAGCAGGTATGTTCCCTGTCCTCAGGGGACTCAGAGTCCAGAGTAGGAACAGAGCTTATTCAACAACTACACAAGGAACTGGAGCACAGCCACTGTGTCCAGGGCTGCAGGGAGGAGGCCCATGAGGGAGCTGAGTAGGGATCTGAGGAGGTAAGGAAGGTCAGGAGAGACTTCCCTGAAGGCACAATTCTGGGGCAGAGATTTGCAGGATGATCTGGAGTCTTAATTAGCAGAAGTGGGAAGGGAGGGAGGCAAGGGCTCCCAGGCAGAATGAATTCCCTGTGCAAATACTCTGGGCAGGAGTGAACATGGAACAAACAAGGGAGTTTCACGTGTGGAGCACAGAGCAGAGCATGCGTGGTGAGGCTGCAGAGGGCCACAGGGCCTGAAACGTGCAGGGCTGTGTTCCAAAGCCAGAGGGAAGTCCTAGGAAATGTGAAAAGTGGAACAAGGAGGTAGGAGGCGAGACAGGATCAGATTTGCATTTTGAAGGGTCATTTTGCCTGCTGTGAGGAGAAGATATTTTATGGACAGGTAGTGCAAAGGGGACTGAGTGGACTGGTTAAGAGGCTACCGCACTGCAGGCATCCAGGTGAGTGACAGTGATGGGCAGGGAGCAGTGAATTGATTCAAAATTAAATTAGGATAGAAAAATGACCAGGTTTGGTTCTAAATTGGATGAAGTCACAAATAACACATATTAAGCCAATTCATAAGGAATGTTGAGAGTAGAGATATAAGGTATAGAAATACTAGGCCAATACAAAGAGAAAGAAAGCAGGAGCAGCAGTGTTAAAGTCAGACCTCAAGGAATTTAAGGTTGAAAGTCTTAGATGAGATAAGAAGGATGTAAGTAATGAAAAAATCAGTATTTAAGATAACTTTATGTGATCTTGTACAAAAATCAATTGACAAATTAGAACAGGCATGCATTAACAGAGACCAGCAACACTTGGGTAATTCAGTCAAGGTTCTGTGGAATGAAAGAAAGTCAGCACAGCTGGGATATGAAGCAGACACAGCAGCAACACCCTCTGAAGTTGCTGGAAACTTCCTGATCCTCACAACCCTCTCCAACAGGTATGCTGCCTAAGATGATAGCATCAGAGTGGTTAAGGACCCCTGAACCTTTTTGGAGGTGTCATCGTCCCCTTCCAAGCTCAGTCTTTTATGCACAAGCCTGGGGCTGACCAGCCTGGAGCTGCCCCTGCACTTAAGAGTAGAAACCAACAGACCTCAACCGGGACGCTTTCTTCATCTAAGGGTTTATCCTTCTCAGAATGATTGCTGGAACACAGTACTCAGGTTCACAGACTCCTTACCCATCATTCTCTCATCTCCTTGAGTCAACAGCTTGGTCCAAACACATTCCTAAGAAACTTCAATTATAGTAGAGTTAATGGTATCATTAGTTAAGTTGCCTGAAATAAGAGAAATATTTGAAAACTCCCCCAGTTATAGCAATAAATGCCTAGAAATTGAAATGAGAGAATAATTTCATAAATGTAACTCAAATTATAAGTATTTGATTATGAATTCTACAGAAAAGGCCCAAGAATTACCTGATTAAAACTGTAAAATATTGCTGAAGAATAAGATCTGAGTAAAACAGAAACCATACCATGTTTGTAGATAAGAAAATATTTCTAAACTATAATTTTTCAAATTAATTTATAAATTTAATATTCCAGTTAGAATACCATATTTTATGAAGGAAATGGGCTGGGAATTTAATAAACAGATAATGCCCAAGAATAATAAAGTTATGGAAAATATAAATAACAAGAGTCCTGAGGGAAATTTGTCTCACTAGATATTAGAACATGCTTTAAAACAGAACAGGATATATTAGAAACTCGATCTCAGACAAAAGATCAAGAAGGGATAGAACAAGATATATTAGAATGAAAGCCACTGTGATCAAATCAATGTATAAATGGATCAATGGAACATAGTAGGGGAAAAAAATCAATGGAACACAATAGATTCCAAAAATAGAGGTCAGCATATTTGAAAAATTACTATATGACAAAAATTGGGAATTGCACTAAGGGAATTGCATTGGCCAGCTGATTATTGATCTAGAAGAAAGTTTGTGCTCAGTTGCTCAGTCATGTCCAACTCTTTGTGACCCCATGGTCTGTAGCCTGTCAGGCTTCTCTGTCCATAGGGATTCTCCAGGCAAGAATACTGGAGTGGGTTGCCATGCCCTCCTCCGGAGAATCTTCCCAACTCAGGGATTGAACCCAGGTCTCCCACATTGCAAGTGAATTGTTTATTGTCTGAGCCACCAGGGAAGCCCAAGAATACTGGAGTGGGTAGCCTATGCCTTCTCCAGGGGAGCTTTCCAAACCAGAAATCAAACTGGGGCCTCCTGCATTGCAGGCAGATTCTTTACCAACTGAGCTTTCTGGGAAGCCATAAAGAAACTATAAAAGTCACTAAAAACAACAAAAAATCTGGGAAAACATTGCAATGTACATATCAAACAGTTAATGTCATTGTATAAACAGATCTCTCAAAATGAAAAGCAGGGGACAAATAAATATTAGTAAAATGGGCAAAGGAACAAACAATTTAAAGAAGAGAAAGTCTAATTCGTAAGCAGGTGCCCAGTTCACTATAAAACACCAAAGTTTATACATGCATACACATATGTATGCATGTGTGTGTGTATATATACAAACACACATATACTCATCAGACAGGAAAAAAAGAGAGACATAATGGGGATGTTGGGAAAGGGTACTCTCACTTATTACTGGTAGAAATTTTAACTAATAACTTCCAAAAAGAACCTGAAAACATCTTCATGTAAAAACTACATATATATTTGGTCAACCAGTTCTACTCCTGAGAACATACCCTGTAGACGTATCAGTCTGAATATATAAAAATATATGTATTTTTGTTGTTCAGTTTGCTAAGTCATGTCAGACTCTTTGCAACCCCATGGACTGTAGCATGTCAGACTTCCCTGTCCTTCACTACCTTCCAGAGTTTGCTCAAACTCATGTCTATTGAGTCAGTCATGCCATCCAAACATTTCATCTTCTGTCATCCCCTTCTCTTCCTGCCTTCCATCTTCTATGTGTAAGAGTTCTTATTTCAGCATTTTTGTAGCAGCCCCAAAAGGAAACAAAATCACCACCTCATAGGGGAATGCTTAATATATTGGAGCTGTTAAGAGAAAGAATAATAGCTATATAAATTGACATAGGAGAGATTTGATGACGTTTTCATACGGTATATTGAATAAGAAAATCAAGATGCAGCAAAACATATAACTTATACATAAAAGATTAGATGAATATCATGATACTGTATTTTGGAAACAACCTAAGAAATACCTCCTACATGTATGTGTAAATATGTGTACATAATATACACAAATATGTCCTATATATAAATATATGTGTACATAATTTGTACATAAGTATATATATACATTTATAAATACACATGTATATGATATATGTATAGAGAAGCCTATTGCTAGCTTGATGACTGGACTTCCTTGGGACATAGTGGAATGGGAGCAGTAAAGAAATGATCCAGTTTGGGAAGGACAGTCATATCAAGTCAGGGTTTGGCTTAAAAAAACCATTAATGATTACTCATTTTACTTGGATAAAAATACAAGTCCCAGATGATTTTATCCCTGGCACTTCTTCAGGTTCACCTTCCCCCTTTCTTTCTTCTAACTGTCTCTAATCATCTCAACCTTCTGAAAATTCCTAGAACATGCAAGGCTCTTTCCCACTGAAGGCTTTGTATTAAATACTTGTTTGTCTTTCCCTTTTCCTGGAAGGTTCTTCTGGGGCACCTGACTTCTTGTCTTCTAGATCTCAGCTTAAAAATTACCACACAAAAATGCCCACATGCCAAATTTAACCACCCCATTCTTTATTACAGTATACTGTACGTTTCCGTCACAGCACTTTCACAACTGGTGATTATTTTGGTTTTTGTTACTTAAATATTGTCTGTCTCCCCACTTTGGGATATAAGCTCCACAAAGGCAAGAAGTATGTGTATTCTTCTCAGTACTTTGTTACTGACACCTAACACAGCAGTCGCTGAATGATCCATTTCCTTCACTGATGAAGTTCAATCTGTCAAATAAAAAACCATTAACTTTCTGCTCACTCCTCAGCAATATCCACACCCATCCTTCTTCCTCCAGCTGAGGCACCATTGCTTGCCTGTGAAATAGGTGCACACTTTGCCCCTTCCTTAGGGACCTCAGCCCATTAGTTATGAACCTTCTTCTGTATTTTCAGCTTCTTTTTTGCTGATGCTTTCTCCTACATATGTGCTAAAGTCTTCCCATTCTAAAAAGAGGAGAAGAGAAGATGAAAATATTTTACATCTTTCTGATAAAATATACTTTGTGATGAATAATCCCCATGAATCCCAAACAAAATAACTAAAGAATTCTAAAGAATTTACTTTGGGAAGGAAGATGGGTACAGAGATAGTTCTGTGATGCAAAAGCGATGAAGAGCAACAAAGAGGACAAAAATGAGACCTAGATATGGAAATGATAAAGGACAGAGGCAGCATCACAAATCAGTGAAAACTGGCAAAGAAAGATGGTCTTTTCAATAAATAGCCTTGGGAAAATTGTGCCACCAAAAAAAAAAAAAAGTGAAACTGGCTTTCTCCCAGATAATGTACATGCAAAATTGATTCTAAACAGATTAAAACCCTAAATGTGAAAGGCAGAACAATAAAGCTTTTAGAATGTACTAAAGAAACAGAACTTCATGACTTTGGAGTAGGAAAATGTGTGTGTGTGTGTTTTACAGAAGAATCTATCAAAGAAAATGGCTAAAATGGCTAAATTTGAGTATATTAATTATATTCTGTTCCTCAAAAGGTATCATATAAAGAAAGTAGAAGGATAAGCCACAGCTTGGAAGATATTTACACACTTGTAATAAGCCAAAGGCTAATGTCCAAAACTATAAAGAACACCTAAAAATTCATTTAAAAGACAGAAAACCCACTGTAAAAATAGGCAAGTGATTTGAATAGACATTTCACAGAGAAGTCTGTAGTAAATATATATATATATATATATATATATAGAGAGAGAGAGAGAGAGAGAGAGAAAAGTAATGCTTTCATAGTAATCTGCCAGAAAATGACTATTTTCCTAGATCAGGATAGAAGGTGGTGCACCAGGACCCTCAGTCTCTGTCTCCAGCCTCAGGTAAAGTGGCTCCGGCATTTAACGTTCAGGTCCTCACCTCTGAATTGTGCTTGGGGTATTAATGTTTGGAAAAGGGGCTTCAGAAGAGGGACCTTATTCAAGATAAGAAGCTATTATAAAATTTTTCAAGAAGATTATGATCCAGCATTTATGAAATTTCCTAGTAGATTAATCTGATTTTTACTTATGAAAATATGTGATTAACTTAATCCTCAATGAAATCTGAGGGTGCTGACCATCAGTTCAGTTCAGTTCAGTTGCTCAGTCCTGTCCGACTCTTTGCGACCCCATGAATCGCAGCACGCCAGGCCTCCCTGTCCATCACCATCTCCAGGAGTTCACTCAGACTCACGTCCATCGAATCCATGATGCCATCCAGCCATCTCATCCTCATCCCCTTCTCCTCCTGCCCCCATTCCCTCCCAGCATCAGAGTCTTTTCCAATGTGTCAACTCTTCACATGAGGTGGCCAAAGTACTGGAGCTTCAGCTTTAGCATCATTCCTTCCAAAGAAATCCCAGGGTTGATCTCCTGCAGAATGGAACTGGGTATTGTTTTTGCTTTGGCTCCATCCCTTCATTCTTTCTGGAGTTATTTCTCCACTGATCTCCAATAGCATATTGGGCACCTAATGACCTGGGGAGTTCCTCTTTTGGTATCCTATCATTTTGCCTTTTCATACTGTTCATGGGGTTCTCAAGGCAAGAATACTGAAGTGGCTTGCCATGCCCTTCTCCAGTGGACCACATTCTGTCAGACCTCTCCACCATGACCCGCCCGTCTTGGGTTGCCCCGCAGAACTCAAAAAGTAAACTTTTTAGTCTGATGAAGCCATCATTATTTTCCCGACCTCTGCCTCTCTCTCTCCGATCTCCTGTCTCTTCTCACATTTACTGTAACCACTCCCATCTCATCCCTACACTGATCTTTCTATATCTCAACATTTTACAGTATTGTTTGCAATTTTTAAATTTTTCTCCAATTCATGATGAGTATTATTGGAAGAAAAATTTCAGCACAAAATAAAGTCAGCAGTAGTTCCAACTGCATATGGTAAAATTTGTTTTTATTAAAAATTAATGGAAAATTCTATTTTTGTCAAAATTCAAATAAAGTTTAGGCTGGATGAATTGGAGTCAGTACAAGTAATGGCCTCAGAAGGAAACTATAGTTTTGCCTCATGGCAAAAACCACAGAGTAAAATGTGACAGGAACTCAAACTCAGTCAATGAATCACATCTTTGCTACAAAATTTTTCTTTAGAAACACATTGAAAATAATATCATAAAAATTAAAAAGAAGGAAAGATGGAACTGGTATTTCTTTTGTACAAAAAAAGCTGATAATTTAGTCCCATCCAGTTGACTCTGAAATTCTGAAAAACACTGTATCATTCTGATTAAAAGATTTTATCCAAATTATCCTAAACATCAGTAGTTTATTGAAGTGTGCTTTTTCCATGGAATCCTACAACTTACCCTATACGTAAAATATTTATAACCTGGTATTTTGTGAATCAGAAAACAGCAAATGTTTATTCATTATCTAATGTCGTTCACTAATTCTTATTGAAGATGTCATACATTTTTCAGCTAACATTTATTGAGTGCCAACTGTATACTTCTTTGTGTGCTAAACATTAAGAATACAAAGATACACGAGACAAATTTCTGACTCAAAGAACTTATATTTACAAACTGAAAATATAAGCCTAAAGGTGGTTCATTTTGCTTTACTTTTTTTGATTCTGTTTATAAATCTGTGTCTTTTTAAAAAATTCACATGGTTGAAGATGCCACTTGTAAATTATTCATTCATTGCTCTGCTATAATATCATCTCTTCAAGGCAGTGTCCTCTCCTGAATTTTCATTTATTTAAACACATGTGCATGGCTTAGAAATCAGTACCAAAAACCTCTATAGCATTACACTCAAAATATGAAGTTGGCATTTTACATTCTGTAACAGACTCTCCTTAATTTAGCCTGTCAGAGTTAGTTTAGCCTGTCAGTCCTCCATAAAGTCAAACCATTAATTTCCTAACTGTCAGTGCACATATCACTTTCAGGATAAACCTATCAAATAAAACCTGACATCTCCCAGGCTTTGCCATCATTAGATACTGATTAATGTTAAAAACTTCCATCCGTCTTAAACACTCCCCTTTCTAATTCAGTAATTGGATCAAAGATAGAGGATATTGTGTTAATGGGCAGGGCAATCTTCCCAGGTGGTTCCTTCAGCTCCTGAGATATGGGGTCTGAGATTCCCCCAAACCATTCCTAGCTTGAAGATTCAACCGCAGTCTCCAGCTGGACTTCTGCCTCGGTACTTCAGTACTCCATGGTGGTACTCCATGAATCTTAAAAAGCTCAGGATGAGTTAATTACAAACTTTGGCGTGCAACAATCAATTAAGCTGCCAGGAATCAGTTCTTCCAGATTTTTTTTTTACATTGTATTAAACATATGGTATTCTAATACACATTTAGATATAGGGTATTAATAAAATATTTTTAATACAGTGAGTTAATATAGTGCATTAACGTATTACTACACTGCACTAAAGAGCTTAAAGCTTTATATTGGATTCCCACTGTTTCACTGCCAACAGGAAATACAGTCCCTTCATATTCTGACTCCTACCCAGTCCTTCATTCTCTTTTAATCTCTCCTTCTGTCTTGCATCCTATCTCTGTTTCCCCACTCCAGCTTCACTGGCTTATTTGCAACCTTTCAAACACCCTGCTCTTTCCTTCTCTGAGTCTTCGCATTTTCTCTTCTGAAATGGTCTTTTCCCTCATCTTCATTCGTGTTCTCTTCAACATTCAGGCTTCTGACTAAAGGTCATTTCCTCAGCGCTGGGCTTCCCACATGGCTGAGATGGTAAAGAATCTGTCTGCAGTGCAGGAGACCCAGGTTTCATCCCTGGGTTGGGAAGATGCCCTGGAGAAGGGCATGGCAACCCACTCCAGTATTCTTGCCTGGAGAAGTCCATGGATAGAGGAGCCTGGCAGGCTACAGTCCATGAGGTTGAACAGAGTTGGACATGACTGAGTAACTAACACTTTCACTTTCTTCAGAATCACTTAAACCTAAATTACACAAGTATGTTGTCCAACACCTCTCCTTTAGCACGAATGTCATCACTTACTTGCTTATCTGTTTAATGTCTATTTCCTCTCCTCAACAGTAGAATTCATGAGAACATAGGAATGTTCTGGCTTTTTACCATTCTATCACTGTAACCAAGTACACACAAGGACTCAACTCACATAA
This sequence comes from Capra hircus, assembly GCF_001704415.2. Classification (NCBI taxonomy): domain Eukaryota; kingdom Metazoa; phylum Chordata; class Mammalia; order Artiodactyla; family Bovidae; genus Capra; species Capra hircus. The sequence goes on from NC_030811.1 coordinate 48,708,065, forward strand.
AATGTTCAATAAAAATGTTTAATTGCAGTGGACTCTCTCCTTCTGTCTCAGCTGCTTTTGATATTTCCTCTCTCTTGGGTTTTCAATAGTTTGACTGTTATGTGCTTAGATCAGGTTTTCTTCCTGCTTGTCGTTTTTTGAGCTGCTTGGATCTGTGGGATAATTTTTTTTAATCAAATTTGGAAACGTTTTAGCATCATTTCCTCAAATATCTCTCTTCTCCTCCTGCTATTCCAATTACACACATGTAAAATGGCTTTATAATATCCCACAAGGCAGCTCCTTGGAAGAAAAGTTAAGACAAATCTAGACAGCGTATTTAAAAGCAGAGATATCACTTTGCCAACAAAGATCCATATAGTCAAAGCTATGGTTTTTCCAGTAGTCATTGAGAGATGTGAGAGTTGGACCATAAAGAAAGCTGAGCGCCAAAGAATTGATGCTTTTGAACTGTGGTGTTAGAGAAGACTCTTGAGAGTCCCTTGGACAGCAACGAGATCAAACCAGTCCATCCTAAAGGAAATCAACCCTGAATATTCATTGGAAGGACTGATGCTGAAGCTAAAAGCTTCAATACTTTCACCAACTAATGTGAAGAGCCGACTCATTAGAAAAGATCCTGATGCTGGGAAAGATTGAGGGCAGAAGGAGAAGAGGCTGACAGAGGATGGGGTGGCTGGCTGGATGGCATCATCGATTCAAGGCACATGAGTTTGAGCAAGCTCACGGAGATAATGAAGAACAGGGAAGCCTAGCATGCTGCAGTCCATGAGGTCTCAAAGAGTTGGATATGATTTAGGGACTGAATAACAAAACAAGGCACTAAGGCGCTTTTTCTTTTTTTTTTTTTTTCTCTCTAGGTTTCAGTTTAACTAGCCTCTTGGTTTTTTTCCCTGATACAAAGTCTTATCTATTCTTTAGGGTGCTATTTACCCTTTGAAATCTCTTTTCAGTGCACAGGTTCCCAAGAGCTGTTCTCAGACAGAGCATATACAGTCTTCCCCTTTTTGTCTGTGTCTTAACATTTGACCAAAGACTTCAGAGGACACCTATGCACATGGAATTCCTCCTTGGCACAGCTCTTTCCTTTCTGGTGCTCTGCCCTATAAAGTTCCAGCTGCCCAAGCAACCCCAAACTCTGATCTCTGTCCACACAGCTCAGTGCCACTGCTGTGCTCTGTTCATGCTCTAATTCCCTCCACTATGTCCCAAAGAGTTCACCACACAGACAGCCAAGGTGATCAGGAGACTCACTTCATGTTTTCCCTCAGAACGCCAAGTCTTCATGTTTTCCCTCAGAACGCCAAGTCTTGCTCTGCTTTTTATCCAATGTCTGAAAGTCATTGTTTCATATACTTTTCCAGTTATATAGTTGTTGACTTGGAGAAAACTAATCCAATACCAACTCCTCTGGTCCCCCCATCTTATTTGGGGTAAATCCAAGCTCCTAGCCCTGGTTAATAAAGCCCTGTAGGACCTGGCCCCTGCCCACTTCTCTGACTTCATCGAACACCAGTTCCCTCTCTCCCCACCTGTGGACTCCATACTGACCTCCTCTGCAGCTGCAGTGCCTCCCTCCCGCAGGGCCTTCGCCCTGCTGACTCCTGTCCAGGTCGCTCTAGCCTCCGATCTTCATGGGATGGTCTCTTGTTTATCATTCAAGTTCACCCAAATTAAAGTATCCACTCAGTCATTGTCAGACTAATCTGTTTTAATTATCTGCAGGATCATATCACGTTCTGGTATTTTTCATTCATCTAACTCTTGGCTTATTTTCTGTCTCCCTTCATTAGAACAAAGTATCCACAAGGGCAGGAACCTTTCCTGTCTTCTTTCCTGCTGTATCTTCAATGCTGCCTGTGGGAAGCTCTTGATAAATATTTCCTAGGTAAACGGATAAAACCCATTTTTCTTTTTCATTGCTTCATACTTTCTCCCAAATTACCACCAATTTCAGTGGACATTCAATCTTATATAATATACAGACGATTAGGGGGAAGGTTGTAATGATAATTCTTGGACACTGAACTTTACATTCATTATCTCATTTAATCCCTATTACAAGCCTCTGAAGTATCTGCTATCATCATTGGTATTGTAGATGAGGACACAGAGACAAAGAGAAGGTCAGCGCTTTTCTGAGTATCTCACATCTCCTCTCTCCCACACCCCACTGTTTATCATCCTACCAGGTTTTATACAGAGTTGGTATTGTTCAGCCTCTGATTTTTATTGCCCTGTGACTGGAGCTGGGTTGACACCACCTTTGAGACGTGCCCAGGTTACGCTAGTCTCTAGTGCTGAAACATCATGTACCACATCTGTTACCCGTTAGTCTTCTTTGCCAAAAAGAAAAAAAAAAAAAAAAAAACATATTGTGCTATTGTATCCAACCCTCATGTTTCTGCTGTAGCATAAATATGCTTAACCAGCTGTTGCTAACGCTTTGTAATACTTGTGACAACTCTACTGAGAACCCCTTCTTAATGGGGCAGATGGTGTGAAATCAAGCAGGCAAGTGGAAGCGTAGTGACAGAGCCCAGGAAGGGGGTGCTGGTCAATGCCGCTTCATTTTGTTTTCATTTGTTTTTAAGATTTGAGCCTAAAATAGGTCATGTGGAAGTCCCTATGCACAAGTTTCAAAGGTAGCATAAGATCCGAGGTTCAGGGTTAAAGGAAAGGACTTTGGGGTTGGGAGAACAGTTAGAAATATTTTCACAGAAGTGACTGATGAAATTATCAAAATGAGTATGTTTCTCCAAAGAGCACATAGAGAGCAACAGAAGGCATCAAATAGAGGTAAAGAGCAAGGGGATACATAAAAAGAATGATCATTTTCCCAGAGAGAGTAAATGACACATCCAATGCCAAGGTTAATAATAGCAATATTAGTAACTAAATAAGAGATGCAGTTCTGAGTAATTTCAGGAAAAAAAATGTCCAAATACCACATCCACTGCTTACAACCTATGAGACCTGGGCAAGTAAGTTCTTCACCCTCTCCAAGTTTGAATTAAATTTGGATAATTAAGCCTTCCACAAGATATGAGAGAAGAAAACAGGGACTTACTGTATAGCACAGGGGACTAGATTCAATATTATTTAATAACGTATAATGGTAAAGAATCTGAAAATGAACATACATATATAGTATATATAATCACTTTGCTGTACAGCTGAAATTAACACAACACTGTAAATTAACTGTACTTTAGTTTTTAAAAAATTATTTAAAAAACTATGTGAAAGAGGGAGGTTCAAAATAGAAGATGTTTATCTAAGGCACAATATGTATTTATACAATGAAACCAATGTAATGGTTCTCCCACAAACCCCAAAACACAAGTAGGTGAAGATAAGCCTCCATCATTCACATAGTCTGCAGGATATCAGGGGTTGCAGAGGGTTGTGGGAGGAGGGAGGAAAGATGGAAGCATCGAGTCTCCTATATACAGATTTATAAATAAGGAAAGCTGGAATTCTTTGGCAGTCTAGTGGTTAAAACTCAGTGCTTTCCTGCTGTGGCCCAGGTTCAATCCCTGGTCAGGGAACTAAGATCCTGCAAGCTGTGTGGCCTGGCAAAAGGTGGGGGGGGCAGGAAGAAAGGGTAGAAAAAAGCAACAGAAGCAAGGGCACTCTCTGGAAAGCACAGTGAGCCACTGGAGAAGAGCCATTGCCGCTGGGAGGGATTTTGCCAGTTTTGAAATCCCTGGGTGGGAGTGTGGCAGGGAGGGAAGGGGTCTGCGGGAAGAAATTCTAAATGGGTTTGAACAGTGAACCCCCTATTTATCTCCATGGTTGGAAGAACATTTAGAATTTAGGGGCAGCAGCAATAGTGCTAAAGTCTGTACAAGATGCATGCTGCAGGAAGCCTTCCAAATTTCTCAGTTAAACACATAACAAAGATTTGAGTGTTCATGAGATCAGAGTATAAAAACATTAACTTAATTTTCTTTGAGACGACGTCTCAGGTTTCCTTGTTATTAGACTCTCCCAGCCGAAACTGGCCCCAATTCCATGAATGTTGCATGAGCTTGCAGAACATCTACGATGCCCTTGAGTAAGATTCATTATCTCACACAACGCTGGCTGCTGCCGGTTCATGGCTATACGTTCTAGCAATTTTGAGCTGGCTCACTCCAGAAGGAAGAAAAATTATGATATTCAAAACTTTACCTCATCTGAGCACCTGCTTGCATCTGCTTGTTTGTGGACAAACCAGGTAAGCTTGAGAACAAGTTATTTTAAATAATTTGCATAGAGGAGGTTAATTACACCAGAAAATAGATATATTGGTCACAAATGTTCCCTGCCTCATTTTTGCCATTAAGTTACATACAAAATCAGGGCTGCGATTTCAGAGAGTGTTTGGGAAAGTGCCCCTCCTACATGTTTATGTGTAGGAGGTGAAGTGAATCCTCAGGAAAAAAAATTCCAGGCATGAGAATTCCTGGTGCCTCAGGGAGCAGCAAGGTGGTCAGTGCTGGGGGCAGAGATGGAAAGAGAGGCCATGGGGCTGCAGTCAGGGCAGGGCCTTGTAGGGTCTTTGAGGACTTAGGCTCTTACGTTAAGTGGAGTGACCCCACCTGAAGGGTTTAGAGCAGAGGAATGACATAATCTGAATAATGTTTGAAATCGATTATTCTTGCTTCCTCTGTTAATGAGAATTACTAACTAGACTGTGGGTGGCAAGTGTGGAAGAAAGGAAACCGATGAGAAAACTTCCACAACTCTGAAAAAGGGTGATGAAACTGCCCACATCAGGAGGCAGCAGAGACAATGGTTGTGAAATGGTCAGGCTCTGGATATATTTTAAAGGCAGAGTCAATAGGATTTGTTGATGTATTAAGTGTGATAATTAAGAGAGGATTCAAGGATGGCTCCAATGCTTTTGCCTAAACAAATGGAAGGATAAAGCTGCCATCAACAGAGATGGGAAAGACTGTGGCTTGTGAGGGTTACGGGTTGAATTGTGTCTAGGTGGCCCCTCACCCCCCTTCATATGCTGAAGTCCTAACTTCTAGTCCTTCAGAATGGGACCTTATTGGAAATAGGGTGCTGCCCTGTAGCTCAGTCGGTGGAAAAATCTACCTGCAAATGCAGGAGTCTGCCTGCAATGCAGGAGACCCAGGTTCAATTTCCGGATCACGAAGATCCCCCAGAGAAGGAAATGGCGCCCACTCCAGTATTCCTGCCTGGAAAATCCCATGGACAAAGGAGCCTGGGGTGCTACAGTTCTTAGGGTAACAAGAGGCGGACACGACTGAGCAACTAAACCACAATAGTAATGAGTTAGTTCAGTTTAGTTCAGTTGCTCAGTCAGGTCCCCATGGACTGCAGCATACCAGGCTTCTCTATCCATCACCAAGTCCTGGAGTCTACTCAAACTCATGTCCATTGAGTTGGTGATATCATCCAACCATCCATCCTCTGCTGTCCCCTTCTCCTCCTGCCTTCAATCTTTCCCAGCATCAGGGTCTTTTCTAAGGAGTCAGTTCTTCACTTCAGGTAGACAAAGTATTGGAGCTTCAGCATCAGTCCTTCCAATGAATATTCAGGACTGATTTTTAGGATTGTCTGGTTGGATCTCCTTGCTGTCCATGGGACTCTCAAGAGTGTTCTCCAACACCACAGTTCAAAAGCATCACTTCTTCAGTGCTCAACTTTCTTTACGGTCCAACTCTCACATCCATACATGACTACTAGAAAAGCCATAGCTTTGACTAGATGGACCTTTGTGAGCAAAGCAATGTCTCTGCTTCTTAATATGCTATCTAGGTTTGATATAACTTTTCTTCCAAAGAGCAAGCATCTTTTAATTTCATGGCTGCAGTCACCATCGGCAGTGACTTTGTAGCCCAAGAAAATGAAGTCTCTCACTGTTTCCATTGTTACCCCATCTATTTGCCATGAAGTGATGGGACCAGATGTCATGGTCTTAGTTTTTGAATGTTGAGTTTTAAGCCAACTTTTTCACTCTCTTCTTTCACTTTCCTCAAGAGGCTCTTTAGCTCCTCTTTGTTTTCTGCCATAAGGGTGGTGTCATCTGTGTATCTGAGGTTATTGATGTTTCTCCTGGCAAACTTGATTCCAGCTTGTGCTTCATCCAGCCCAGCATTTCACATGATGTACTCTGCATAGAAGTTAAATAAGCAGGGTGACAGTACTCCTTTCCCAATTTTGAACCAATCTGTTGTTCCATGTCCTGTTCTAACTGTTGCTTCCTGATCTGCATACAGATTTCTCAGGAGGCAGGTAAGGTGGTCTGGTATTCCCATCTCTTTCAGAATTTTCCACAGTTTGTTGTGATACACAGAGTTAAAGGCTTTGGGGTAGTCAATAAAGCAGAAGTAGATGTTTTTCTGGAATTTTCTTGCTTTTTTGTATGATCCAGTGGATGTTGGCAATTTGGTCTCTGGTTCCTCTCCCTTTTCTAAATCCATCTTGAACATCTGGAAGTTCTTGGTTCACATACCAAGAGGTATGTGAGAAGAGGTCATTCTGGGGTAGTGTGGGTCCCTAATCCAATATGACTAGAGTCCCTTTTAAAAGGGGAGGTTTGGACACAGCCATGCCCAGGGAGAATGTTGTGTGAAGATGAAGGCAGAGGTCTACAAACCAAGGAACCACCAGAAACAACCAGTAGCTCGGAGAGAGGATGGGACAGATTCCTTCTCACAGTCCATAGAAGGAGTCAACTCTGCTGATGCCTTGATTTCAGACTTCTAGCCTCCAGAACTGTGAACCAATACATATCTGTCATGTTGGCCACCTAGTGTGGGATACTTTGTCCCAGCAGCCCTAAGGACTTAATGAAAAGTAGTTTGGAGAGAAGGGCAAGTCAAGGATTCAGTTTGAGCCCCTTTAAATACAAGATGCCTGTTGCACATCTAGAGTAGATCAAGGAGGCAGCTCAGTATTAAAGTCAGAGGTTCAACAGAGACATCCAGATAGAGATTTATTTTACTGATCATTAGCGTGCTCACAGCATTTAAAGCTGTGAGATGAGTGAGATCTAGAGATCCAGAGAATGAGAGTAAACAGATAAAAAAGAGATTCAAGGAGGAGTCAAATTGAGGTTGGAGAAATAAGGAAGAGCTAGCAGGGGAGAGTGAGAAGGAGCTGCTTGTACAGTAAATGGGAGACGAGGATGATGGAGTGTCCCAGAAGTTGAAGGAAGAAAGGGTTTTAAGGATGATTCAGAGAAAGGTTGTGTCAAACATTGCTGGTGATGAGAAGGTGAGTAGGAATTGACCACTGGTATTAGTAATTTGGGTGACAGTGATTTTAGTGGACAGCCTACTCTCTATCTAATTGGATAGATTAGAGAGATCTAGAGGCAAGGAATTAGAGACAATTGTTTCTTATAAAAGGAAGCAAAGAAATTGAGCCATACCCGAAATACAAGTGTGTTGACAAGAGAATATGTTGCATGTGTGTATGTGTGTGTGTGCTTTACTTTAATATGGGAGAAGTAACCTTACATTTATATGTTGATGGAAATAATCCAGAAGAGGGAAATTTTCCTGATGCAAGTAAAAGAAGGAAGAATTGCTGGAGTGATGCGTCAGTACTTCAGCAGATGAGGGGGTCAGGGAACCAGGGTCAAGGGGAGTCTTTGACCATGAATAGGAGCATGGAAGTTTCCTCCACAGAAACAGAAATGAAGGCAAGTATGTAGTGTCACGGGGCTGGCAGGTGGTTTGTGCTGGGAACTTTTGCAAGTTCTTCTCACCACTCTTGAAGCAATGTCTAGTGGAACAGGAGGCAGTGCCATCAACTGATAGACAGGAGTGGGGAGGAAGTGCTGGAGGTTTGAGGAGAGAGGAAAATATTGTGCAATAGTCATTTAGAAGAGACGGACTGACTGCCCTAAGAGATTGTGGTCTGGTTGCCAGGCAGCCCACTGTGATCAAATTCACATTAAGCACAACAAGTCACACAGATGCGTATGGGGAACCCAGTGCTCTCAGGAGGGAGTGATGGTTAATGTAATGCGTCAGCTTGGCTGAACCACGGGGTACCCAGATATTTGGTTAAACATGATTCTGGGTGTGTCTGTGAGGGTGTTTCTGAATGAGAGTAACATTTGAATTGGTAGACTGAGTAAGGCAGATTTCCCTCCCCAGTGTGGGTGGGCCTCATGTGGCCAACTGAAGACCGAATAGAGCACAAAGCCTGAGTAAGAGCAAAGCCTGCCATCCTGACTGCTGAGCTGGGACACTGGGCTTCTTCTGCCTTCCAGCTAGAACTTATACCATCAGCTCTCCTGGGTGTGTAGCCTGGTGACTGCAAGTCTTGGGATTTCTCAACTTCCATAATTGCATGAGTCAGACGCCAGGCCCATTTGGTCAGACCTGATGAGCAACAGTCAGACGGCATTAAAAATAAAAAAAAGCTTAATGTCCAGGGCTCTTCACAGAGCAGGTTAGGAAGGGTACCAACTGGGGACAAGCAAATGTGGACACTGCATACATTGAGTTCAGTAAAACATCTATAAAATGATTGAAAGTGAGCTCTGGGCAAGAATTTTAACATCTAATTTATTGTACAGAAGAGGAACACTGAGGCCCCCAGAGATGAAGTTATGTCCTAAGGCTACATAGCTGGTTAGTAGCTGAGACTGGACTAGAGCCTATTAGGTTTCACTCCCCACTTCAATGCTCTTTCTGCGGCCTCCCTAATTAGGGGGCATCCTGAACCCACTGAAGCACATGTAACCCTTTGATATGAGGATGCTTTCCACCAATAAAGCCAGGAAGTCTCCAGAAGCAATGCCTCCCAATTGCCTGAAACTTCTGGGTATGCATAAGGGCATCAGGGAATTTTTGCCATTCAGAAGTCATTCCCTGCCTTTAGATCCCAGAGGCCTTTTCAGGGACAGCCGCTCAAGCAAGTCCATGTATCTAATTAAAAATATGGATTTTCTGTTGTGAGTTAAAGTCAAAATGCAGCTTCAAAATTTGCTTTGCCAAGTACATTTAATAATACCTAAATGCTCTCTTGTGTTAAATATTCATCCATTTTCTCCATAACTGCTTACAATAAATATTGATGATTATCTAACTTTGCAAATGGCTGTGTACATAGGAGAATATTCATGTGTGTCTCATTGATTTTCCTGACAGGGCCAAATGGAGCAGGTAGGCCAATTTAACACAACCAATTTCCAATTTTGCACAGGCTGACTAGGAGAAGGGCCATGGAAATAAATAATCAATCTTACTACCATTATTATTAATAATATTTAGCTTACCTACAGCTCCTTCCATCTTCTGAGCACTTTGCCAGCATTAACAAATTTATTCACTAACACTCAAGGGAGGCATTTCTGTAATGGGAAGGAGAGGCCAAGGGAGATATACATGGCTAACCCGGGCTAAGGAATAAGTTGGAGCCCTGGTGCAAAAAAAGGACAATCTCATGAGAGTTCTGATCCCCACTGGATTTTCTGCCTCCTTAAATTTTGGAGGCATATTGCAAACACAGGAAGCAAGTCAAATGCATTTATAAAACTTAGTTTTATAAAATGTGTGCTCCCCATAACAATAAGAACTGCCTGATAACGGCTACTGTATTTTGAACACCTACAGTGAGCTCAACGCTGCTAAATGTTGGGAGTCAGAAAAGAGCCTCTGCGCTGAAGAAGCTGGCAGATTAGTGAGCGAGAGGGAGCGGTGATGAACCAAACTATATGCAGGCCATTCCTGAGATAAACAGAGAGGCGCAGCGCCCCAGAGAAGGGCACCCAGCACACCATGAACATCTCTCCTCCTGGATGAGGAGAATCAAGCAGGGGATTTGAACAGGGGAGACAGCCATTGTAGAGAAAGGGGAAAACCTGGGGAAAGGTGGGCTGGAGAAGCGTGTGTACTCTGGAAACTGCAAAATACTTCAGTCTGACTGGAGTGAAGACTGCCTGTCTGAGAGGAAAATAATGTGATGCCAGAGGAATAATTGTGATGCCCTTGTATGCCTCTGCAGCAGTTTCTGTAATAGCTCCCCTCACCCTCATTCCCCTGTAGTGTGACCTTGCCACTCTTCCCTCGAGAGGTGGATCATGTCCTCTCCCCTTGAATCTGAGGGTACAGGGGACAGAAGTCGGGTCAGGTCCCCTCTCTGACTTCTGAGACTGGGACAGAAAAGGCAACGCTACTTCCGCCTCATCCACAGGGCCCCTTGCTTTCAGAGTGCTCAACCCCCAGCCACGAAGTCTGACAAGCCTGAGGCCACCCCATTGGTGCTCAGGCCACCAGGCTACATGGAGAGGCCACATATAGTTGCTCAGGTCAACAGCCCTCGCTGAGACCCCAGCCAACAGCCAGCACTGGCCTCCAGACTTGTGAATGAAAACACCTCCAGATGACTCTAGCCTCGAGCTGTTGAGCTGCTCCCCACTCTTTCATCTTCCCGGTGGAGACTTCAGACACTGTGAAGCCCAGGCAAACTGTCCCCATTACGGACCATCCAAATTTTGGCTCATGGAATCCACTAGCGTAATATGATGGTTGAAATGGCAAGGGAGATGGGGTTGTTAGGGAGCAACAGTAACCAGAACAACAGCACTGCAGACTTTTTATTCTCAGAGAACCACTGAAGGATGTCAGGGGAAGGTGATATCACCAGGTTTGGTGCTTAGTGGCCCCCAGGGAGGGTCTTCCCAGGTGGCTCTGGTGGTAAGGAACCCACCTGCCATTGCAGGAGACGCAAGAGATGCAGGTTTGACCCCTGGGTCAGGAAGATGCCCTGGAGGAGGGCATGGCAACCCACTCCAGTATTCTTGCCTGGAGAATCCCGTGGACAGAGCAGCCTGGTGGGCTACAGTCCATAAGGTCACAGGAGTCAACACAACTGAAGGGACTCAGCACACACAAGCACACACAGCCCCTGGGGGTCTTATCTGAAAAACAAAGCCCAACTAGTTAGTGGCTTCTGTGTCTCAGGCCTATGGATCTTTCTCAGGTGAGTCTGGGTTGTCACCTTTAGGGTCACTGTCAATTAATTTTGTCAGTCCCATGCCTCTCCCTCTCACTCAGTGATTCTTATTCTTGGCCGTACATTTAGATCTCCTCAAGAGCATTAAAAAATCCCATTTCCCAGGCCCCACCCCAAAGCAATTAAATCAGAGTATCTGGAGAAGTGGGACCCTGACACGGGTATTTTGAAAGGGTCCCCTGGTGATTTTAATGTGCAGCCAAGGTTGAGAAGCATGAGCTGTTCACTGACCACATGGGCTGAGTTAGGGGACAGAGGCTCATGCTGTAAATCTGAAACTTAGTTGAGAACTAGAATTATACATTGCAAAATTTGTAGTACTCTTTCACCTTAGCAGAAAAAGAAGTTTCTAGACAGTAGACTCTGCTTACTGTAAAGGAACCAAAGGAAAACTTACAGCCCGGAGGCCATATTATGAAAAATACATGCATTCCTGAGGGTGAATTTAGGAAAAAAGAGAACGCTGAGGTTTTCTTATCGTGAGGCTTGTTTATTTTCAATCGAGAACTTCTTTCTCTAAACCACAGCTTCCCCAGCATGGTTTGATTAAAGCATCTATTCCAACAAACTATTTTCTTTTGCTCTGACATTGGCCCAAACCAGAATCCATCCGTTTCATAGCTGTAGTGCATGTCTAGAAACTGAAAAAAAGAATAAGAAAACCTCCCCTTACGTTGTGTGAATATGGTGGTGAGTGGGCACCTGTATGCAGGTCCAGAAGAGTAACACCAAAAGGCACTGGTTGGGCAGGATGGCATAGAAGGGGACTGGGCAGAGGAGAATGAATTTAGGGATGCTTGCTAACCCTGAGCAGGCCACCTGCCTCCTCTGGGCCCCAATTCTCTCAATCATATAAGAAGGCAGGGTGATCTTGAGGTCCCCTCCCCAGCCTGAGACTATGATTTTCTCATAAGGTACCAGAACCTCTATTCTGTTTTGTAATTATCATTCTGCCCCAGACGAGCTGTGAGTCCTAGTACATGGCAGTTCATTCCTCTGTGTATTAATCACGTGTTTTTTTCATTGAAATATAGTTTGATTTACAATATTAGTTTCAGATGTACAGCAAAATAACTCATTTATATATGGACTTTCAGATTGTTTTCCATTATAAGATGACATCGAATATAGTTGCCTATGTGTGCTTAGTCTCTCAGTCGTGTCCAACTCTTTGCAACCCCATGCCCACCAGGCTCCTCTGTCCATGGGATTCTCCAGGCAAGAATACTGGAGTAGGTTGCCATGCCCTCCTAGAGGGTATCTTTCCAGCCTAGGGACCAAACTCAGGTCTCCCACATTGCAGGCGGATTCTTTACCGTCTGAGCCACCAGGGCTATACAGTAAATCCTGGTTGCTTATCTATTTTACGTATAGTAGGGTGTATCTGTTAATCCCATACTCCTAATTTATAACAATATTTTCTGATGATTTGAAGACTCTTGGGGAGACTGCACCACCCAGGGCTCTAATTCCTGTGGGTGAAAAAGGGGTCAGTTCAGTTCAGTCGCTCAGTCATGTCCAAATCTTTGTGACCCCATGAATCACAGCACTCCAGGCCTCACTGTCCATCACCATCTCCCGGAGTTCACTCAGACTCATGTCCATCGAGTCAGTGATGCCATCCAGCCATCTCATCCTTGGTCGTCCCCTTCTTCTCCTGCCCCCAATCCCTCCCAGCTTCAGAGTCTTTTCCAATGAGTTAACTCTTCGCATGAGGTTGCCAAAATACTGCAGTTTCAGCTTTAGCATCATTCCTTCCAAAGAAATCCCAGGGCTGATCTCCTGAATAAGCATTTAAGGTTAGTTCAGTTCAGTTCAGTAGCTCAGTTGTGTCCAACTCTTTGCAATCCCATGAATCATAGCACACCAGGCTTCCCTGTCCATCACCAACTCCCGGAGTCCCCCAAACTCATATCCATTGAGTTGGTGATGCCATCCAACCATCTCATCCTTTGTCATCCCCTTCTCCTCCTGCCCTCAATCTTTCCCAGCATCAGGGTCTTTTCAAATGAGTCAGCTCTTCACATCAGGTGGCCAAAGTACTGGAGTTTCAGCTTCAACATCAGTCCTTCCAATGAACACCCAGGACTGATCTCCTTTAGGATGGACTGGTTGGATCTCCTTGCAGTACAAGGGACTCTCAAGAGTCTTCTCCAACACCACAGTTCAGAAGCATCAGTTCTTCAGTGCTCCACTTTCTTCACAGTCCAACTCTCACATCCATATATGACCACTGGAAAAACCATAGCCTTGACTAGACGGACCTTTGTTGGCAAAGTCATGTCTCTACTTTTGAATATGCTATCTAGGTTGGTCATAACTTTTCTTCCAAGGAGTAAGCATCTTTTAATTTCATGGCTTCAGTCACCATCTGCAGTGATTTTGGAGCCCAAAAAAATAAAGTCTGACACTGTTTCCACTCTTTCCCCATCTATTTCCCATGAAGTGATGGGAAAAGATGCCATGATCTTCGTTTTCTGAATGTTGAGCTTTAAGCCAACTTTTTCACTCTCCTCTTTCACTTTCATCAAGAGGCTTTTGAGTTCCTCTTCACTTTCTGCCATAAGGGTGGTGTCATCTGCTTATCTGAGGTTATTGATATTTCTCCCAGCAATCTCGATTCCAGCTTGTGCTTCTTCCAGCCCAGCGTTTCTCATGATGTACTCTGCATAGAAGTTAAATAAGCAAGGTGACAATAAACAGCCTTGAGGTACTCCTTTTCCTATTTGGAACCAGTCTTTTGTTCCATGTCCAGTTCTAACTGTTGCTTCCTGACCTGCATACAGATTTATCAAGAGGCAGGTCAGGTGGTCTGGTATTCCCATCTCTTTCAGAATTTTCCACAGTTTATTGTGATCCACACAGTCAAAGGCTTTGGCATAGTCAATAAAGCAGAAATAGATGTTTTACTGGAACTCTCTTGCTTTTTCGATGATCTTGCGGATGTTGGCAATTTGATGTCTGGTTCTTTTACCTTTTCTAAAACCAGCTTGAACATCTGGAAGTTCATGGTTCACGTATTGCTGAAGCCTGACTTGGAGAATTTTGAGCATTACTTTACTAGCGTGTGAGATGAGTGCAATTGTGCAGTAATTTGAGGCTTCTTTGGCATTGCCAGAAAAAGGGTCACCACCCAGCAAACAAAGCAATCCAGAGCCATACCCCAAATACCTCCTTCATCAGGTCTCTTAACTCTCACAGGCTGGACCACTGTCCACTTGCCATGATCATCCCAGAGCCAGGTACCAGACCACTAAGTGCAGCCTCTATGCACCAGAGCCCCCTGAAATTATGCAAACTAGCCAACCCTCAGCCTGCTTACCCTGCCTTGCTCCTTCCTCTCAGATCAGAAATCACAATAAAGGCTCCTGCCCATGTTTGCCCCTCACTTCCTCCGCCTCTTGACTGCCCTGGTTCTTCCCGCATGCCCCCGTGCTTGGGAGCTGTGAGGGTAACAAGCTGACTGCAACGGCAGTCTCCTCCTGATCTGTTGACCTCACCATACCTGAATAACAACAAAAGCTACACTTTCAAACATTCTGACCGTTTGTAAGTCACAGATGAGAATGGCAACCTTTCTCTCAGTTTTCTGAGAACAGCCATTGATCCCAAATGCAGTCCATCAAAGCATGTGTGCTTAGAAATTATAGCAACATTTCAGACCAATACAGAAAAGTAACTTCGAAGTCTGCATGTTAGGATGGGCTGGTCCAGGCAGCCATCCCCTCGTCCTTAGATCTGTAGATTGCTAAGCAACTTGTCCATGGAAATACAGATGATTGGTATGGAAATTGGAGGAGCAAATACAAAACAGTCCTTCAGTGTGACTCAGCAGTCTTGGTAGTGTTGCATCAAAGAAACTGACCTTAACCCTTCCAGACACACACCCTGTGCTCAATAGTACATATTTCCATTATCAAAGCAGTCCATTATGCCCTGAGTTTAGTAATGTTTCCCATAATTTGCATCATAATGGTGTACTGATATGATATGAGAGGGACCCACAGTCTCATCTCAGCGCCCCATTTTCATAGCTCACACAGCAGGCTTAATTTCACAGCTTTTAGTTTTATGACATTCAAATACCACCAATTGATTGAGGGAGGGGAGAGCCCCAAGTTGATTAGAAATATCTCACTGCAAAAAATCCTGAAGGAAAACTTGCCACTTTATAAAAGGTCACCAGATAAATAAATTGCTTTCTCAACTGGGATGATTCCTGTTGTCATTAAGCCCCAGCAGAGATCTAACACACTTTAATGCTTTTGCTAAATGCCGAGAGAGACAACGGCACGTTCGAGGTCAGAGACAATGAAAACTAAGCAATTGGGGCCCAAGTCAGGAGACTTTTTCTTTTTTTCTCTCCTTTTTTTATGGATAAGATGAAATAATAGGCACTTTTCAACTTTTTTAGACTCCGTTTCTGCAGCGGTAATCTTGTATCCACGTGAACTCAATTGACTAGGGGCCAAGTTCCCACTGCTTACCTGAGTTGCCTTTCCTGCAGGTGCTTCTCATTCCTGCTCTCATCTCACACCATCCCTCCCCCACCAACATGGGAGAGCAGCGGTGTTCGCCGAACTGCAGGGCCTTTCTAGACTTTCCTAGACCTTCCTTCTGGTAAGTGGCTGCTATGGACTGTATCACATCCCCCTAAAATGCGCATGTTGAAGTGTGAACCCCCTCAGTGTGACTATGTTTGGAGATGGGGTCTCTAAGGCCTGGTCTGCCAGCTAAGAGGAGAGCTCTCTACTCAGTTCAGTCACTCAGTCGTATCTGACTCTTTGCAACCCCATGGACTGTAGCACGCCAGGTTTCCCTGTACATCACAAACTCCCGGAGCTTGCTCAGACTCATGTCCATCAAGTCAGTGATGCCATCCAACCATCTCATCCTCTATTGTCCCCTTCTCCTCCTGCCTTCAATCCTTCCCAGCATTATGAGAGCCCTCGCCAGAATTCAAACCCTGCTAGGCCATGATTTTGGTCTTCCTCGCTTCTAGACTGCAAAATTAACTTCTGTGGTTGAAGTCACACAGTCTGAGGTATTTTGTTACAGCCAACCAAGCTGAGTAACCCAGTGGCTTCTGAAGGAGAGGAAAAGATTCCTGGCTTCACCACTGAGCAGGACCTCCAGGCCAGAATGGACTGTGAGCCCAGTTTGGCTGGTAGAGACACTGGACAATTTCACTAGAGAGGTTTTCTGCTTGTAAGAGGGAAGCCGTCACACTAACCTCTAGCCACTCGGGCAGAGGGGATAGGTAAGGATGGTTAGGACCATGGGGCCTCATCTAGGGAAAGGGTCCTGTGTGGAAGTTCTTGTTATGAAGTATTGCTCCATCTGTGTGAAATGGTCTGAATTTTTGCAAGTGTTCTTCAAGTCACAATGAGGGAGAGGGTATGTCATTACAAGTGTTTGTTTATGAAACGGGGGTTACCCCAGGCATTTACAGGATTAACTTTCTCCTGAAAGCTGGTCCTGAAGGTGTATGTGTCAGTCACTCAGTCGTGTCCAGCTCTTTGAGAACTCATGCCTGCCTGGCTCCTCTGTCCATGGGATTCTCCAGGTAAAAATACTGGAATGGGTTGCCATTCCCTTCTCCAGCGGATCCTCCCAACACAGGGATCAAACCCAGGTCTTTAGCATTGCAGGCAGATTCTTTACCATCTGAGCTACCTGGGAACCCTGAAAGCTGGTCCTAGAATTATCTAGAAACTGGTAGGTCAGGCTCACTTATCTGTGACCTCTCTGGCTGCTTCAGGTTGTTTCTCTGCTCTGTTAAACAAAGTGGATCCAGTCCAGGGATGCCTGGTGGATCTGTCTTTAAGATCTGAAGCTCAGGGATCTCCTAAGGTAATAATCCAAGCCTAAAACCAAGCAACGTGCATCTGCAGACCTCAGAACCGAAACCTTGGCATCAGAGGCATGTCTCCTGGTCTTGGAGTTGAATGTCTATTAATTGTGTATGAGCTCACCAAGAATGTTTAACTTCGCTTATAAGAAACTTGTGATGTTACCACACAAAGCAAAATAATGTGTATGTGTGTGTTCTCGTAATTCATTTGTTTCTGTGGAAAGATACAAGATGTAGAAGCCATCTTTTACTGACCCAACATTTCCAGAGCACCCACTCTAAGCTAGGTGCTTTATATAGTAGAAACTAACGTTAATATGAGTTAAAACCATTATATACATTACTTTATTTAAGCCTCACAATGATTTCAAAGGAGTCCATTGTTATCTGCTATTTACAGAAAAAGAAACTGAGCCGTTGAGAGGTTTGGTAACTCGCCCATGATCACAATAAGTAACAAAATCAGGCTTCCACCTCGGTCCCCATGGCTCTAATGTCTGTGTATGGCCCCTGTATTTCATTAATCCTCATGTTACCCTAAAAATCAGGGACCATACTGTATTTCATGGACCAAATAAAATTACGTATTCAGTATCACATGATTGCTAGTAAGACAGTCAAACCTCACCGAGATCCGAATGACTTCCAAATCTACACACATTCCATGACCCAGGGGCTGACCACATCATTGAATACAGAGAAGGTACCCCGAAACAGTGCCCCCCAATTTTAATCTACATTGCCATGAACCTAACATTCCACTCCTCAGCATTTACCCAAAAGAATTAAAAACATATATCCATACAAAAACATATATCCATGCAGGCAAATGTTTTATCAGCTTTATTTATAATATTCAAAAAGATGGAGAAAATGTCTATCAACTAAAGAACAGATAAACAAAATTGGGTATATCTATACAATGGAAAGCTATTTGGCAATAAAAAGAAATGAAGTGCTGATGCATGTAAAATATGGATGAGCCTCAGAAGCATTATGCTAAATGAAAGACGCAAGACACAGAAGACCACATATTATATGATTCCATTTAGGTGAAAGATCCAGAAAAAGCAAATCTGTACAGACAGAAGATCAGTGGTTGACTTAAACAAGTGGGGAACAGGTATTAAGAGTAAATAGTCATAGGAACCTTATTGGGGTTTTAAAATGAGATGATTAAAAACTGATTTATGATAATGATACACAACTTGCTAATTTCACTAAAAATTATTGAGTTGCACACTTGAAATGGGTGAATTAAATGTTATGTAAAACATGCCTAGATTAAGTGGTAGATGTTTTAATGTGCTATTGAATCGTTTTGGGATTTTGTTAAACTGCAGAATCTGAGTCAGTAGGTTAGGAGTGAGGGTTGCATTTCTGAGAAACTCCCAAGTGATGCTGATGCCATTAGTTCAAGGTCCACATTTTGCGTAGCCAGGAGACAGATTCCAAATTCCTGCTTCTCTAATTCAACCAATCAAGATAGATGACACCCTTACATGGGCTTTGTTTATGAAGATGGAGTACCCCAATGTTCTCTTTCTTGAGTCCTTATTTGGACCATGTCATGATTGTATAATACCAAACCCTAAAGGAAAAATTTCTTTTTTTCCTCCATCCTGTTCTTTGTTAGCCTAAACCAGCATTTCTCCATATTTAGTGTGCATCAGGGTCATCCAAGGAGCTGTTTAATATGCAGATTCCTTGACCCACCCCTGAAATTCTGAATCTGTAGATCAAAACTAGGAAATTTGTCTTTTTATAAGCATTTCCGATCATTCTTTTTTAAAAAATTAACTTACAATATTGTGTTAGATTCATGATGGTTCAGTATTTTTTTAGATTATATTCAATTATTACAAGAAGATAATGGGTATAATTCCCTGTGCTCCACAGTAAATCCTGGCTGCTTATCTAATTTATGTAAGTAGTTTGTATCTGTTAATCTCATACTCTGTTAACCTTCCCTCTCCCCTTTGGTAACCACAAGTTTCTTTCTGTATTGGTGAGTCTGTTTCTATTTTGCATGTACATTCCTTTGTATTGTTTTTCAGATTCCACATATAAGTGATATAGAGTGGTACTTGTCTTTCCCTGTCTGATTTATTTCACTCAGCATAATATTCTCTAGGTCCTTTCATGTTGCTGCAAATGGCAGTGTTTTACTCTTTGTAACGGCTGAGTAATATTCTGTTACTATATTACAGATTCTACTATATATGCCATGTCTTCTTAATCCAATATTTGTTGATGGGCACTTCGATTACTTCCATGTATTGGCTATTATAAATAGTGCTTGTATTGGAATGCATGTTTCCTTCCATGTATTGGCTATTAAAATAGTGCTTGTATTGGAATGCATGTTTCCTTCCATGTATTGGCTATTAAAATAGTGCTTGTATTGGAATGCATGTTTCCTTTTGAATTAGTATTTTCATTTTTTCTGGACATATACCTAGGAGTTGAATTACTGGATCACGTGGTAGTTCTATTTTTAGTGTTCAAAGGAGCCTCCATGCTGTTTTCCATAGAGACTTCACCACCCAACAGTGTAAGATGTTTCTGTTTTCTCCACATCCTGTTCAACAGTTCTTATTGGTAGATATTTTTATGATAGCCATTCTGACATGTGAGGTGATAACTCGTGTTTTTCATTTGCATTTCTCCATTAATCTAAAAGTAGTGATTTTAAGCATCTTCTCATGTGCCTGTTAGCCATCTGTATGTCTTCTTTGGAAAAATGTCTGCTAAATTCTTCTGCTCATTTTTTGATTGGGTTTTTTGATATTGAATGTAAGAACTGCTTGTATATTTTGGATTTTAAGCCCTTGTGAGTCACATCATTGAAAATAGTTTATCCTCTTCCATAGGTTGTCTTTTTGTTTTGTTGATGGTTTCCTTTGCTGTGCAAAAGCTTCTAAGTTTAATTAGGTCTCATTCATTTATTTTTGCTTTTATTTCCTTTGCCTTGGGAGAATCATCTAAGAAAATATTGCTACGATTTATGTCTGAGAATATTTTACCCATATTCTCTTCTAGGAGTTTTATGGTATCATGTCTCATATCTAGATCTTTAAACCATTTTGAATTTACTTCTATATATAGTGTGAGGGAGTGTTCTAATTTCATTAATTTACATGTAGCTGTCCAGCTTTCCCAACACTACCTGTTGAAGAGACTATCCTTTCTCCATTGTATATTCTTGCCTCTTTGTCATAGTCTAATAGATTATATGGGACTCCCCAGGTGGCATGGTGGTAAAGAAGCCACCTGCCTATGCAGAAAATGGGGGAGATGCAGGTTTGATCCCTAGGTCAGGACGATCCCCTGGAGTAGGAAATAGCAGCCCCCTCCAATATCCTTGCCTGAAAAATCCCAAGGACAGCGGAGCCTGGTGGGCGACAGTCCATGGGGCTGCAGAGCCAAACACAACGGAGCACGAATGCACACAAGCAGTGGGTTGCATTGGAGCTCTTATGCCAGTTTCCAGCTGGTTCTCCAGGAGAATCCTTTCACTTGTGAATTTGTCTTTGATGTGTCTGTGGAGGGAGATGAGTGCTATGTCCTCTTACCCACCATCTGATGTGGGAAATCACTTGGGAAACAAACAAAAAATGCTTATGCATGGGTCCCAGTCTCAGCAATCATGATTTCTTTGAAGACTTCCTGATGATTCTAACATACAGCAAAGTATAAAAATTCATTGTGTCTCATAGATGCTTCTTTTATCCTTAGCTTCAAAATCAATTTCTGGGCCCCAAACTGCTGGTTTATCAGCAATGCTTCTCTCTTCACCCCATTCCTAGAGCCCCTGAGGACTATTCACCTGGGAGCACCAGCCCACTCCTGGCCCCTTCCCACTGACAACGTAACTCAAAGGCTTTGGACACTTAACCTGTGACTTTTCATCAGTCTCTAACTCCTTCTTTCCTTATATTTCACAAGAATCGCTGAAATTTCAAGTCTTCCCCCTAAATCTCTTCCAGGGAAAGAAAGCCAGGAGAGAAGCTGAACCCAGGAGCCCGTTTTTCTGTCATTGCTAACAGTTTCATTTATGGTAGACTTCCATTTCCCGCACCCCTGTGTTCCAGCAGCTCACTGGGATGAGGGAGAATCTTTGGGAAGGCCTTCTGATCATGTGTGGAAGGGGTGGGAGAGAATTCAAAATACAGGTGTACTGCCATGTCGTAAAGCATTAGTGAGAAAGCAGCTATTTGGCATGTGTGTGTGTGTGCAGCCCACACAAACATAGCTTGTGTGTTTATGCATATGTAAATATGCAAAGTTGAAGCACCCTCTAGTGGAACACCTAGAGATCGCATTTTCCAGAGGAATTCACCCTCAAAAAGAAAAAGAAACCAAACAGGATATTCTGAACTCTTATCTCACCAGAGCATCATGAGAAATGAGAGCATCAGTCTACAGCATCTTCACAGTCATGGCAGGCTGTCCGGGGCGCCGGCTGACTCAAGTGGCTGCCAGGTTCAGCTTGGTGAGGAGGGCGTGCAGGCTGAATCAACCTTTCCTACAGGCCTCGTATGGAGGCCTTCATTCCCCTTGTGCCAAAGGTGTACGAAAGCAGCACTAGGAAGTTACAGCTGCTGTAAAGGAAGGTTTCATAGATCACCATGAAGTTCTTCCAGTTCAAGAAGCTGCCTGTTCCCATTTCAAATGAGGGAACAAAGATGGATTATTCACTAATGGGATAACCAGACTACTGTCAGGAAGAGGATATATTGGAGACTTAACCTACTTTTTTTTACACTAAATATATTTCAAATTAAAACAGAAGAAAACAGTGGGGATTATATTAAAGTGGTGAGTGCCTTGCCAAATAAAGCCTCAAATCCGTAAAGCCATTGAAGAAACCTGATAAATTTTACTACAAAAATAAATGTTTTTCTGCATGGCAAAAAAAAAAAAAAAATGCCATGAATGTATTCAAAAAATAAATAGCACACAGGGAAAAATTGCAACAGATAGCACGAAGGGGTAATTTCCTTACTATATCAGGTGTTCCTACAACCCAGAAGCAAAAGACCGATCATGCAATAGATAGAAACAGGCAAGGGATCGGAACAGATAGGTGACAGTAAAGAAAAGGAAAAATTAAGCACTGAAACAATAGGCAGTGATATTCAATCTCCTTCGCAAACGTTGCTTTCCAGGTTGCAATGCAGGCTCACACATTTGAATAGGGCAGGCTCAGGGAAGCAGGCTGAGCGATATGTGGGAATGGAAAGTGTACATCAGTACACTGTCCACGAACAGCAGTTTTGCAATAGCTGTCAAAATGTAGCCATAAGCATTGACCAGGTAAAGTCACTTGTAGGAATTTACCTTATGGATATGCTTGTAGATGTGTGAAATGATACATGTATGAGGAAATTCAATGCAGTATGGTTTAGAAAAGCAAAATCCTAGAAACAGCACGAATCAAGGACTAGAGAAATAAAGCATGACACAGTCACACAGTAGACTCTTAGGCAGCCCTGGGCTCCATGTTCCCAAGAGTGAGGCAGCTTGGTGTGATGATTGGATGGCTCTTCCAGAAACTTGAAGTGAAAAAGCAAGGTGCAGTGAAGATGCTGAGAATTTTCCATCACACTCCATTACTTTTTTAATTTAAAAGAAAAATGAGGATTCATGGGAGAAGTTTTTCTTAGTTCTCAGAACCAGCTAGTGATTTTTTTTCCTTATTTTTTGGTATTGATGTCACCCTGTTTTATTTTTAATTCAATGAATTGAATTATCCTCGAAGGAATATGTGGAAATGATAAAAGAACCAACGTTAGTTTTTAGGTTATGGACACAATAGTCAGGTAACTGCTTGTGTTTTCCCCAGTATACGCTGTTAGAAAGTTCAGAATCATGTCAGTAGCTCATATCTCCGGACATACAGAATCTTCTGGGATGAATACTTTTACTAAACTAACCCCTGACTATTTATTTCTAGTCTTACATTCCCAAACCATTTTTTTACATGTATTATAATAAACTGCTTCAAATTCATTTTGTAAGGAGGTAGGCATATTTTTAAACTAGAATAAAAAGAAAGCAAAATGAAGAAAGGAGTGTATATTATGCTACCATTTGCATTTTAAAAAAATGCATGCTTGTGCTCATACATGTATCGAATATCTCTGCAAGGATAGCCACTTTGGTTACCTGAAGATGCTAGGAGGACAGATGTAAATGGAATCTTATTAATAGCTCTAAGTTATTTTTTATTTTAATTTTATGCCACATACATATTTTTTAAATATTTCTAGCAGTCCTCCCCTTTGCTGTAAAGAGTCACCCAGTTGCTGCAAGCACCGCTCTTCTGGTACAGCTGTTTCACCAACAGGAAGATGTGTTTGCAGAGGAGACAGTGACCTCCCCTCACCCACGGAGTTTCTGTTGCAATGTGAACTCCCTGGTTCTTTTTACTATACTAGAGCTACGGAAATATCTATAAATATTTCTACTGGGCTACAGAGAATGAAAGTTTGGCCCATTTCCCATAGTTTGCACTTTAGAAAAATCAATTTGAGGTAAATAAAATTTTTCCTCCACAATAAAACTGAATAAGTTCTTCATAGGAAAAATGCAAAGGGCTGAGGAGTTTACCAGTGTAAAGCTTTCACTTTCATTCTCTACAAGCCTCACATCCTTATAAGTCCCCCAACAGTGATGAGCCTATTTTTGTCAGATTTATGAGGTGTAACTTATATATAGTAAGATAGTAACATTTGCCTTTTTAAGGGGACAGTTCAATAAGTTTTGACAAACACACATAGAACATTTCCATCACCTAAAGAAGTTCTCTCTTTCCCTCTTATAGTCAGATCTTCCCACAGCCCTCATCTGGGAGCAAGTTTATACTTACAGAGAGCTTACCAAGATAGTACAGACTTCTCACATATTCTCTACCAGCTTCCCCTAATGTTGACATTTCACAGATCATGGTATTATACATTTATCAAAACTAAGACATTGACCCTGGTAAATTACCGTTAACTATAGACTTTATTCAGAAATCACTAGCTCTTCCATTGGCATTTTTCTGTTCTGGATCCCACCCAGCAGCTCACCTAGCCCTTGGTCAACCTGTCACCTTAGTCTCATCTGTGACAGTTTCTCCATCTTTCTTTGTTTTTTGTGACCCTGACACTTTTTTAAGAGTACCAGTCAGGTATTTTGTAGTATGTTCCTCAAATGGAGTTTGTCTTCTGTTTTATTATGGCTAAACAGGGGTTAAGAATTTGAGGGATAAATACAGAAGTGACGTGCCCTTCTCATTGCATCATATCTGGGAACATGATGTCCTCATGATTTCTTGGTTTATGTGACCTTGATCATGACCAATTTTCTCCACTATAAACTTACTTACTTTTCCACTTTCCATCCTCTCTTCATTGGAAACAAGTCACTAATTCGGCTCATACTGAAGGGAGGGAATTAAAGTCCACCTCCTAGAATGGGATGTATAGACACCTATTATTTGACTGCCCATCCCTTTCTCTTCCTGGTGCCCTGTCTTTCTCAGTGAGAATCTGGTAAGGTTCATGGAGAAAACTCTGCAGGAACTATATACTCCCACTGTGATTGCAGCTCGTATGGATCCTAGTCCATACTTGGCATGGCAACTGTCTAGTTTTATCTGAATTCTTCTTATTCACTTGTGTGACCCTGGCATCTCTTCCAGTCACACTCTGCACAGCTGAGCCAGGGCTTCCCTCCCATCTCTTCTTGGAACACCCTGTCTTCTTTTAGATTTCAGGCTCTTTAGTTACCCACAACCTCAGATCCCTAATGATTTCAGGAAGAATTATAACTTTGTTGTTTATCAAAGTTTTACCTGCTGAAAAGGGTGATGGTCTCTTCAGTTTTCCATATCCAGGGTGGAAGCAGAACTTGATGTAATGAATATGAAAAGTAGTCCTCTCTCCTCCCCATAGAAAGTGAGATCTAAAGGCTTCATACTTGCTATGACCTCAGAGAGCATTCATGATTATGTGACTCTCAACGAGGGCAACCATTGACAGGTATTCCCTTGTACATCAAGACCCATGGCTGTCCTGGGAATAACTGGAGTCATTCCAAGAATGAATGATCAGGGCCAAGTCCAAGCACATGTTTCCAGAGCCTCTCCATCTAGCAGCATCCCTCACTCATGCCTCACTTGCCCAAGGCGCCCTCCAGGTAGCCCATGTCTTAGGTTTGCCATGGGTCCCACCAACTGGGTTTATGTACTCCCTTAACAGTAGCTGGGGACAACTCAGCCCCTCCTGAACCAATGAGAAATGTGAGCACAGGCTAGTATTTGATGGTGGCAGCAGCGAGAGCCCTGCCATTCTTCCCCTGCTGCTGCTGCTGCTGCTGCTAAGTCGCTTCAGTCATGTCTGACTCTGTGCAACCCCATAGACAGCAGCCCACCAGGCTCCCCCGTCCCTGGGATTCTCCAGGTAAGAACACTGGAGTGGGTTGCCATTTCCTTCTCTAATGCATGAAAGTGAAAAGTGAAAGTGAAGTCACTCAGTTGTGTCCGACTCTTAGCCACCCCATGGACTGCAGCCTACCAGGCTCCTCCGTCCATGGGATTTTCCAGGCAAGAGTACTGGAGTGGGTTGTCATTGAATTCTAACCTCACACACTCAGGTCTCTGAAAATGTTGTTCCTTTTTCATTCATTCAACAACTAGCAAATATGGTAGTTACTATGCGGCAGAAATTGTGCTGTGCACTGGATGTGCATCCAGCCACCCCCGTAGGAACAACTTAACATGTATTCGTCTACATAAGGAGAGGCTAAGCAACACGGATCTTTGCATTTCAAGTATATAGAATAACCTTTGTAGTGACTACATCTCGCATCTGAATGAACCATTTTGAAGTTTCATTTGACCCTCCCAACAGCTCTGTGAGGCAGATGAAAGGGAAACTCAGAAACGCCAGCTATCTGTCCTACAATTGCACTGTTAGTATCAGAGCCAGGCCTTGAGGTCCTTCGACTTCAAGTAGTGTCCTTAAGTGCCTTGATGCTTTGCCTGTCATGCTTGAATCTATCAGATTGTGGTAGAAAGGAGTAAATGTTTGAAACCAAATGCATCCCATTTAAATCAAAAGCACCCCTACCAAGTATAAGAGAAAAGACTGTTCAAGGGTTTAAATGCTTGGATTCAGGTCTAAATTTATATGCCTCCATCCAACAGCCTTTTTCTAATCATGGCACTCCAACTGAGACTCAGAGAGTGACCCCTGGACCTGGAGACCCAAACTGTCTGCGACAGTGATAGCAGCTGGCATGTAAGCCCATTATTACCAGCTGAGAGGAAGGTCCACTGCTCGGTTTCTTAGCAGAGGAGAAAAACCCCAAGTAGGTTTACAAAGAATGTTTTGAACCCTCTCAGGGAGTCGTAATTAAGGAACACCAGTCCATGCTTCCACAAAAGCACAGATAAATTGTCTGAGGCCTCTGTAGGTACAGCTCTGCACAGCCAGCCCCGGAGAGCTCAAATCTAATCTGCCTGACATCCCTAGAGTAAGTGCTGCTCCAGGCATGTTTGAACTTCAGAGGAAGCTTGGCTGAGCCTATTTCATTATTCCCCAGCAAATTTACCCAAATGCCAGATAAGCAAGCCTTTTTTGATTCAGCACACTGTGCACTGGAGCAAGAGAACTATCGCTGGCTCATTTCACCTGGTGGGACACTTTTTGGAGTTTGCTTTCAAAAGAAGAGACAGGATTGCCTTCTTGCAGTCTTCTCAGGAAAAATAAATAAGGACAAGATCAATTTCTCGATTTCACATAGAGGAGTAACCATAGACTCTATGATTTTCTCTATGCTTTCAAACAAGCAAAAAAAAAAAAAAAAAAGTGGTCAGGCTTCATCTTTGAGGATGAATAATATATCATCCAGGAGGCTTTTCAGCAGAATGGATTTGCCAACTTTCAATGTTTGTCCTGAAGGAAACATTCGCTGAGTCAAAACATTTACATTGTAAAGTCAGGAGAATGTGTCAGCCTTCCCTGAGGTAATGTCACAACATCTTGACAAAACATATGCCACAATAAAATTATATCAGAGCAAAAATAAATAAATAAATGGTTATATTTGTCTGTATGTGTTACACACCTCCGCCTAAACTTCAGTTCTACTTACTAGGATGAAAACTTTGCAAATAAATTAAGAGAAATAAATTGTTCCCAATAAAAGAGGAATTCCTGAAAATTTTATTTCAAGTAGACCAGAATATCTTTATAACCCAGTCCCCTATTTCATAGGTTTGTTTGGGCCCTACATCCTCGTAGGGTGTAGTTTCCATCATAATTGTTCCACACGATGAAAACTCATACAGTAAACTGATGGTATTTATAAGAAATACGTTTGGAATCCCTTTTGAATCCTGAATTCCTAAGTATGGAAAAGTTTGAAAGAGTTGCTGTGTCCTACATACATTTCACAACACAAATGAAAACCTCAAATATAAGCAATGAAAAATAGAGCTTCTCAGGTTGGATGGAGGTGAAGCAGAGAACACAGAGCCCCATCTCTTCATTTTCCTCTCAACTAGACAGTTAATTCCTTTCCACACCCTCTCTTGCCTCCCTCCTTGCCTGCCATCCCCACACCAACTGATGGTCCCTTAGGCACCTCTGGGAAATTTGGAGGCAATGTGGAGCAGCTGTTTGAATGCAACTGCTCTAACTGATATCTATAAACGCCGTGCTGTACTCATCTGCTAGCAGAGACAAATGGCCTCTCTATTTGATTTCTAGGAAGGAGTTAAGTGAGCTTCGGCTCTATGCTCAGATTCATGTTTGATGTACTATTGCTTTAACGACTGTAATAAAATTGTCGTAGTCATCTACTCACCTCTAGGTGCTCCTCCTTATCCCCTGAGGATTTTAAGCACCTGATTCACTCTCTCCCCATCAATTTTATCCCTGATATAATTCTTAGTGACTTCAGTATCCAAGTAGATGATTCTCCTAAAAGTGTGACTTCTCATTCTTGATTTCTGTTGCTCCAGTGATATTCCATATCCCACAGTCAGCCATTTGCTCCCTTGGCCATGCCCTGGATTGAGTCCTTGTATATAAGTGTGCTCCCTCAATAATCTCAGTAATTTTGCTGTCTGACCACCATCTCCTGTCTTACTATCTCCCTCCCAGTTACACGGATTCCAGTGGTTCTTCAATCTTACAATCCCCCGGTCCGTTGATCTTACTACTTTTTACGGTCACTTTTCCTCTTTTGTCCTGGTTTCCTTCTGTAGCTTAGGATCCTTGGTTCATTTGTATATTTATTTCCTCACTCCTGACAAAATGCAATTCTGGTCTTTCAAAATGTAGATTTTGCTATTGTTTGGTAGGCTGAGGCCAACAGATCAGGAGACGACTGCCACTGAAAAGCTAGTATTTTACACTCACAGATTCCAGGATGGGAGGGAGTCGGGGAAGGAGGAGGTGGGAATGGAGGGTGAGATGCACCGTGCTAGGGGTTGTGGGGGAATGACACAGAAAAGCACCAGGGTCAGGAGACAGACGGAGCAAGGGGGAAGCTGAAGTAAGAGTCTTTATTGTGGTTTCCGCAGGAAGGAACTAGGGAGGCAGGGCAAGCAGGTTTAAAATCGGCTAGTTTGAATAATTTCAGAGGGCCTGGGGCAAGGTTGTCGCTCCCTGGCCCTGGGGTGATTAGACAGAGGAAAAGTACCCAAGGGTGAAAGCCAGCAGAGGGAGATGGTTGAGAGTGTGGGCTCTGGATTGCTTGGTTTGCATATGAAAGGTGTGTTCACAGACAAGTCCTTCACTAGCTCTAGGAACTGGCAGCCCCAGGAATCAAAATCTCTCAAGGGTCAGCAAAGTCCCAGAAGTCAAATCATCAGAAACATGGTTAATGCATCCAGTTAAATGCAGCCCTCTGCTGACTTTTCACCTGCACCCAGGCAGCTGGGTGTGATTGAAGCAAGACTCACAACGGTGCTGACTGGCCTCGTTGTAAATGTGTGAGCAGCATAAAACTCCAGAGTTGCCCACCTCTATTGACTTTGTCGGTTCACTGTCCCAGTCTCCTGGCTGTTTAAAAGTTCTTCTGCTCTTCTCAAGCATCCAACAACTTCTTTCCCGTTTTCCTTTCTTTGCTTCTTCTTTCACTGAGAAAATAGAAATAATCAGAAATAAATTTCCACACATTCCCACCATGAGAATCACCTGTACCCACTTCGTCCGCCTTCTCTCCTATTAAAACGATGAGCCTCCAGGGTGACCCCTCTGCTCCGGCTCTAGCTCTCTCCTGCTCAGAAGGAACCTCTTTCCCATGTAGCCTCTCTAGTGCAGCAACAGTTGCACCTTCTCTTCTGAATCATCCCATCAGACATAGAGATTGTAACCTCCCTCCTGAGAAAGGAAAGAACTCTCTTGACGCTACATCTTCCTTCAGATGCTGCCCAGTTTCTCTGTTCCCCTTTACAGTAAATTTTTCTAAAGAGTTTCTACTTTCTCTGCTTCCATTCTTTCTACTCAGGCTGTTGCTTCTCTTCACGCTGCCAAAACTGCTTTTATTGAGGTGTCTAATGACCTCCATCTTGCCAAAGCCAATGGTAATTTCCCAGTAACCATTTAATTGAATGTATCCGTGTTATTTTTTATAAATTTGTTTATTTTTAATGAAGGATCATTCCTTTACAGTGTTGGTTTTTGCCAAACATCACAGTGCATCATTTCATGCCCCTAGAGATACTCTCTAGCCTCCTGGAAACCATCCTCTCTTGACTCTCTTCCTATCTTAATCTTTCCCACTCTAAATACTAGAGTGTCCAAAGCTGAGTCCTCAGACTTCTCTGTCTTCACTCTTTCTGTGGGTGATCTCATCCTCTCATGGCTTAAAAGTCCATCTGCATGCTGACACATCTAAAATGTCTCATCTCTAGACCAACTCCAGACTTGTCTATCCAAACGCCGAGTAGACCTCTCTGCTTGGACTTTCAATAGGCATCACACATTTAACTTGTCCCAAAACAAATCCTTATTTTCCTCTATTCCTTCTATCATCTTCTGCATCTTCACTGTTGAACTCCTAAGTTTCCAACTGCTCAGATTCTAACTTTGGAGCCATCCTGGATTCTTCTTTCTTCTGTACACCATATCCAGAGGATGAGTAAGTTCTGTCAGCTTTCCTTTCTAAATGTAGGTACCTTCTGAACTCTCTTTAGCTCCTCCACCTGGCCCATACCACCCTCATTTCTTCATCTGTCGTTTCTCACCCAATGTATTGTGCTAGCTGCTTAACTGTTTCTGTTTTCCCTGTACACCTGAATTGTTGCACCGTCACCCTTCTACCACCCTCCCTTACCACCAGATCTGGCTACCCTCCAGCTCTGGTTGTAGTCTTGGCTTCACCAGCATCAGGGGTGTGACCTTTGACAATGACTTTCCCCTCACTGGGTCTCTTTCTTCCTCTGTGAACCGATAGTGGATTAGGGTATTTAGGTATTTTGTAGCTTGAATATTTTAGGGTCATCTGTTTATCACACACTGACCCTTGAAAGTGTTAAAAAAAACCTTTTATGCTTGAGGGGCAGGGTCTGATTTAATGCTCCCACTGACTTACATTTCTGGGCTTCTCACAGTACCCTGCACCTACCTGTATGTGTTTTTTTTCACATGGTTCCGTAATCCGTGATTCGCTTGGGTCTCTCCCCTCATGGGAAGATGAGCCCCACTAAGGCAGGGAGCCATGTCCTAGCTGTCTCTGTGTCTTTAGAATCCAGCACAGTGCCTGGCATACAGTAATGCTCAGTAAAGGTACATTATGTGAATGAATAGAAAGCAGAACCCCTTCAAGCTGGGGAGAGGATAGAGAAAAAAAGATAACAGAGATAAAGCCCTGAGGAATGAAGGCAAATGAGGATGCTGGGGCAAAAGGCCAAGTCCACAGTGACAGGTTTGAAGAAAAAAAGGGGTGGGGATACCCCAGGAAGGCCTGAATACAGTGGGGCCTTCTGTGGGGGGAGGTGCAGTCACTAAGTTGTACTGCAGAGCCAGCCTGAGCTCAGTCTCAAGGAGAGAGGTAACTCTGTGCCTTCAAGGAGCTAACTAGCTTGTGGGGTGGCTAACTCATGGATGGACTAGAAGCCATGTAAAATTGTACCAGATGGCGCAAGAGCAGTAATAAAGCTCTGAAGAGTGTGGTATAGATTATTAACACTGTAGATCAGCCAGGGAGAGATGATGTGGGCGAGAGCCTGTTTCCTGCTCAGCTGAAGACAAATCTATACCTCCTTCCAGATTTCTAAAATCTACATGTAATTTCTTGTGTTGATGCCCTTGTGAGGCAAATAAGGCCTTCATGCCAGAATCACAATGGCAAGAATTCAGTGGGCCTTGTTCCAAAAGTTTCTGGTTTCCTTTCAGTGAAATGTGTCATATAGAAGTTAAAAGGCTTCACCCACATGTTCACAGCCACAAGACCCTCCCTGGCAATAGAGTCTGTAGGTGATGGTCCCCCTCCCATTACACCCTAGTTGGCTAACCCTCTGTAAAACCAAGGGACGTGTCTGTCTGCTTGGTGCTGCTTCCCTTTGTGTGGCTTTTACCTGAGAGACAGTTGTTGCTCAGCGAGACTTCTGGAAGAATGACTGACGAAGTCTCAGCATCATGTGTTACAGGTGGGAAGATTTGCAACTAATTGGCTTACATGTGAAATGTCTACTATCCAGGGAGAATTTTATTTATATGTAAGGAAACAAGTTATTTACAGGTGAGAATTGTTTAGGAGTACCTCCATTTCTTGGAATTTGAGTTTATCATATAGCATTTTGTTTCCTTTTTTTTTTTCAGTGTGGTAGGAATCCCAAATTGAGTCCAAGCTCTGTCCACCACTGGAGGTCAGACCCCCTGGACAATGTGCAGTGAGCCTGCTGGGAAGGTCTGCCAGAAGCTGGCCAGCACAATGATGGCTGCGCCTTGAAGGTAAAGACTCTTCCTGAGAAGAGACAGGGGCAGGTTCTGTGGGGAAAGAGGCAGGAGGAAAATGGGCTTTATGTACAAAAAAGGTGATGTGTACATGTGGGGTGGAAAAGTACAGCAGACCATCAAAGTGAAAATGAAAATGGCTATTTCATTAAAAAAACATTCTTAGATACTGAGCACTAACAGCTTGGTCTGATACCCTCCTATACGGTGACCTTGAGAGGGTGATGCTGATACCTAGTAAGGACCTGAAGAAGGAAGCCAGATGAGGAGAGAAGAAAGCCATGGCTGATGCCACACTATTCAGTTCAGTTCAGTCCAGTTCAGTTGCTCAGTCATGCCTGATTCTGCAACCCCATGGACTGCATCATGCCAGGCTTCCCCGACCTTCACCAACTCCCAGAGCTTGCTCAAACTCATGTCCATTGAGTCAGTGATGCTATCCAACCATCTCATCCTCTGTCATCCCCTTCTCCTCCTGCCTTCAATCTTGCCCAGTCTGAGGGTCTTTTTCAGTGAGTCAGTTCTTCGTATCAGGTAGCCAAAGTATTGGAGTTTCAGCTTCAGCATCAGTCCTTCCAATGAATATTCAGGACTGATTTCCTTTAGGATGGACTGGTTGGATCTCCTTGCAGTCCAAGGGACTCTCAAGAGTCTTCTCCAACACCACAGTTCAAAAGCATCAATTCTTTGGCTCTCAGCATTCTTTATAGCCCAACTCTCACATCCATACATGACTACTGGAAAAACCATAGCTTTGACTAGATGGACCTTTGTTGGCAAAGTAACATCTCTGCTTTTTAATATGCTGTCTATGTTGGCCATAGCTTTTCTTCATAAGCACATAAGTAGAGCCCTTGGCAACTACCAGGGATAGTTAGGAGTGTCTAAGCATGACAAAGCAGAGAGTCAGAAATATAGGTAACTGCCGATAATACTCTTGGACAATACCTACAGGTGTAGACCAGCAAGGAGGAAATACAAAGTGCTTAAGAACCCAGACTCTGGGGTTGTAATGCCTGAAACTGCCTAGTTGTCTGACCTTGGACAAATCGCATAATGTTCTGTGACTCAGTCTCCATAAGTGTAAAATTTAAAAAAAAAAAAAAAAGTACCTAATTCATAGGATTGATGTGAAAATTAAATGGGTAAAGAATCTGCCTGCAATGCAGGAGACCCAGGAAATGTGGGTCCCTGCATTAGGAAGATCCCCTGGAGGAGGGAATGGCAACCCTTGCCTGGGAAATCTCATGGACAGAGGAGCCTGGCAGGCTACAGTCCATGGGGTTGCAAAGAGTCAGACACAACTGAATACACACACACAATGCATGCAAAGCCGTTAAAGAGGATCTGACAGATAATCAAAAAGGTAATTGTTTGTATTGCTACAGTGGTTGTATTTCTAGAGACCTGGGGAAGACACAGCTCAATAACACTTCCTGGTATATTCTGTGTAGATGAGTATCTTCATGATGGTTTCTTCCCTTTAAAAGGTGGAGCCTATTTTCCTCTTACTGCATGTGGGATGAACTCAGAGATTTGCTTCCAGTCATGTGAATGTGGTAGAAATGATCATATGTGATTTCTGAAGCTAGGTCATAAAGTAAGAGCCACCTGACTCTCACTTTCTTGGATCGCGCAGTCTCGGGGAACCCAGAGGTCATATCCCAGCACAGTCACGTAGACTGTCGAGGGGCCATATGGGAGGGAACTGAGACCGCTCACCAACATCCAGCACCAGTTTGCCAGTTGTGTTGTCAGTGAGCCATCTTGGAAACAGATCATCCAGCCCCAGGCAAGCCTTCAGATGAGTGCAGCCCCAGCTGAGAGTTTGACTACAGTCACCCAGCTAGGCTGCTCTCAAATTCCTGACCCACAGAAACTTTGATGGGACATAAATGCTTATTACTATTGAGTTGGCCAAAAGATTCATTCAGGTTTTCCCATACCATCCTATGAAAAATCTGGACAAAATTTTGGCCAGTCAGATATTTTAAGTGGCACAGTAGTAAAGAATCCACCTGCCAATGTGAGAGAGGCAGGTTTGATCCCTGGGTCTGGAAGACCCCCTGGAGTAGGAAATGGCAACCTCACTGAACACAATCCTCATTAACTGACCATTGTATTTTTTTTTTTCTACAGGAATTGGCATTAAAGTGGATGTTTCTTATATTGAAAACCCTTTTCAATATAAGAAAATTGTTTAATTAAATATGCCAATAGTTGTAATTTTGGAGATTATTTTGGCTGCAAGTAATAAAAGCCCCACATTAAATTGGCTTATACACTCATACACCTATCAGCCCCCATACCAGAAGTCCATCAGTAGTGTGGGCTCCAGTTCTGACTTATCCAGGGGCATTGCTGTATCACCCTGTGACTCTCTTGCCCCAAACCTCCCCTGCTGTTAGCCTCTTCCTCACACTGAATAATAGGATGGCTGCAGCATTTCCAAATCTCACATCAGTGCATGCTGGCATCTAAAAAAAAGTGTCACTTCTGGAAGCTAGTCCAGAAGAGTGAAGATGAATATTCCTTGATGCATTTCATTGGCCAAAATTGAGTCACATGGCATTTCCTAAGTCTTCACTGGGAAAAAAGCTGGGATTACCTGCAGGTCACTCAGGGCCACCCCTGCAGGCAAAGGTGTCAGCTTTCCCCAGGGCCTCTGGAATGGGTGGGAAAGAGTTGGGCAGCTAAACTGTGTAGAGTAGTATTAGAGACAAGAAATGGGGGATCTGTGTTGGAGAGGCCACCAACAGCAGAGGTTATGTGAAGTGACTGAAACAAACAAGAGCCATTAGAGCTTCCAGTTCCTTTAAGAGACAAGGGAAGAAAATAGCTAATCAGTTCAGTTGAGTCGCTCAGTCGTGTCTGACTCTTTGCGACCCTATGAACCGTAGCATGCCAGGCCTCCCTGTCCATCACCAACTCCAGGAGTTTACCCAAACTCATGTTCATTGAGTCAGTGGTGCCATCCAACTGTCTCATCCTCTGTCATCCCCTTCTTCTCCTGCCCTTGATCTTTCCCAGCATCAGGGAAAGGTCTTTTCAAATGAGTCAGCTCTTCACATCAGGTGGCCAAAGGATTGGGGTTTCAGCTTCAGCATCAGTCCGTCCAATGAACACCCAGGACTGATCTCCTTTAGGATGGACTGGTTGGATCTCCTTGCAGTCCAAGGGTCTCTCAAGAGTCTTCTCCAACACCACACTTCAAAAGCAGCAGTTCTTCAGTGCTCAGCTTTCTTTATAGTCCAACAAGAGAGGGCATCAGAGGGCAGACAGACTGAAACCACAATCACAGAAAACTAACCAATCTAATCAGATGGACCACAGCCTTGTCTAACTCAATGAAACTAAACCATGCTGTGTGGGGCCACCCAAGATGGACAGGTCATGGTGGAGAGTTCTGATAAAATGTGGTCTACTGGAGAAGGGAATGGCAAACCACTTCAGAATTCTTGCCTTGAGAACCCCATGAATAGTATGAAAAGGCGAAAAGATAGGACACTGAAAGATGAACTCCCCAGGTGTCCAACATGCTACTAGAGATCAGTGGAGAAATAACTCCAGAAAGAATGAAGAGATGAAGCCAAGGCAAAAACAACACTCAGTTGTGGATGTGACTGGTGATAGAAGAAAAGTCTGAAGCTGTAAAGGGCAATATTGCATAGGAACCTGGAATGTTAGGTCCATGAATCAAGGCAAATTGGAAGTGGTCAAACAGGAGATGCCAAGAGTAAACATCGACATTTTAGGAATCAGCAAACTAAAATGGACTGGAATGGGTGAATTTAACTCAGATGACCATTATATCTAATACCATGGGCAAGAATCCCTTAGAAGAAATGGAGTAGCCCTTATAGTCAACAAAAGAGTCCCAAATGCCATACTTGGATGCAATCTCATAAATGACAGAATGATCTCTATTCATTTCCAAGGCAAACCATTCAATATCACAGTAATCCAAGTCTAAGCCCCAACCAGTAATGCTGAGGAAGCTGAAGTTGAACGGTTCTATGAAGACCTACAAGACCTTCTAGAACTAACACCCCAAAAGATATCCTTTTCATTACAGGGGACTGGAATGCAAAAGTAGGAAGTCAAGAAACACCTGGAGTAACAGGCAAATTTGGCCTTGGAATTCAAAATGAAGCAGGGCAAAGTCTAACGGAGTTTTGCCAAGATAGCAAACACCCTCTTCCATTAACACAAGAGAAGTCTCTACACATGGACATCACCAGATGGTCAATACTGAAATCAGATTGATTATATTCTTTGCAGCCAGAGATGGAGAAGCTCTATACAGTCAGCAAAAACAAGACTGGGAGCTGACTGTGGCTCAGATCATGAACTCCTTATTACCAAATTCAGACTTAAATTGAAGAAAGTAGGGAAAACCATTAAACCTTCAGGTATGACCTAAATCAAATCCCTTACAATTGTACAGTGGAAGTGATGAATAGATTCAAGGGATTAGATCTGATAGACAGAGTACCTAATGAACTATGGATGGAGGTTCGTGACATTGTACAGGAGGCAGTGATCAAGACCATACCCAAGAAAAAGAAATGCAAAAAGGCAAAATGGTTGTCTGAGGAGGCCTTACAAATAGCTGTGAAAAGAAGAGAAGTGAAAGGCAAAGGAGAAAAGGAAAGATATACCCATTTGGATGCAGAGTTCAAAAGAACAGTGAGGAGATATAAGAAAGCATTCTTCAGTGATCACTGCAAAGAAAGAGAGGAAAACAATAGAATGGGAAAGACTAGAAAGCTCTTCAAGAAAATTAGAGGTACCAAGGGAACATTTCATGCAAAGATGGGCTCAATAAAGGATAGAAATGGTATAGACCTAACAGAAGCAGAAGATATTAAGAAGGGGTAGCAAGAATACACAGAACTGTACAAAGAATAGCTCATAAACCTGCAAATCTTGACAACCACACATTTTATGATGTTCCCACAGGCTTTACTTCCTAGCTGAGGTTTTCTTTCATCTTTGGTCATTTTTTTGTTTTTATGTGAAATTATTTTTTTGTTACAGAATTTAGAATTTAATAAATACTTCAGATTATTAAAGGAATTTAAAGCTTTAATAAAGCTCTCAGCTTATTTATAGGTCACTTTGGGGAAGAGAGAGGTTTGGAAGAGGTCTCTTCATAACACAGGTTAAAATATGCATTCTTTTCTGAGCCAGAGCAACCTCATGCAGGGCTGTTCCTCATGTTATTAGGTGGCCTTTAATATTTTTGAAATATGGCATAATTAGGAGCCTGAACCTTACTCTAATGTTTATAGCAGCACTTTGTCAAACTAGCTTTCGGATCATATACAAATTCTGACACTAGAGGGAGTGCATAATGTATTACGGAAAGAAAAAGCATACACCTAATAAATTCAAGGTAAAAACGCAGAGTAGCAAGACAAGACCTTCATTATAGTCTGCCCTCCAAGCTCCATCCCCCTTTCCTCTCTAAAATAATATCACTGGAGGTCTCTTGCCCCCTTGTAGCTAGTTTGAATTTGTAGGAGGTTAGTAGGTTGCTTGTATTACTGTGGAAAGAATGCTTTATTTTAGAGTCTTACCAGTGTTTTCATTTTTAAAAGGGGACATATTGTTTCCTACTTCTCACATGTTGAATGGCAAAATTAAAATTACTCCTTGCTGCTTTATTCTGTTTCTGACTTGGTCAACACGTAGTAATCATATTTTTAAAATGAAAAGATCAGAGGTTTACTCTTTGCTTAGAAAATGCAATCTAGTCTTCTGAAAGTCAGGGAAAGCATCTGTTTTAGCATTCAGCTTCATCCTTCACTCCCTTACTAAAGGTGCCACTCCGATTATTTAGCAGCTAATGTCAAACAATTAGCAAATCATATTTAAGGAATTTTTATTTCCTCATGCCAAAAGTCTCCATGCTCTTACAAAATGGAATGCCTAAATGGCTGAAAATGTGAAAATGACTGCAGATAGACTGAGCTATTAACATAGCAACAAAGGGCTGGCTGAAACAGTAAATGACTGGTGCCATTTGGTGAGACTCAACTGTTCCTGAAAAATGTGATAACCGCCATGTGCTTTTCTATAACCTTTTTGTGGATTCATTATGCATTCCACCATTATCTTACATCCATCTAGTACTCATATCACTTGAGCTACGAGTAAACTGTCTCTTTAATGGACATTAAAATTAGAAAAATTTAAAAAGCAAGCTCATTATGAGAAATCCTGGCTTCTATCCAGATGGGTGAAATGACCCATACAAAGGAAACATCCAGAACTACATTGCTTACTTCTAAAGGACCAAACATGCCTCAGACTACAGTATGTTTGTCCAGACTTAACTGCCAGACTTCTGGCTAATGACATTTCACCATAATGGCTTTTGAAAAGTGAAACAAGTTTTCAGGCAATGACTCCTTTTTTGAATTTTTGGGTTTTTTCTTTTTTTCTAGAATAATGCTTTTTTTCATTCAAAAACGCACTAAATAAACACACCACTGGTAGCACTGTTTTGACATTTCAGTTTAAGTCAAAAACACTCAACCATTTATTCAATACAAAAGTTTCTAGTTAACAAATATCATGTGAAACAAATCTGAATTGTGCCCCTTGGTTGGATGGACCTGAAACATTTTGCCTTTGTGTGTCCACTGAGTGACTAGGACAAGAAAGTAGCCACTTCAAAGGCTCCTCAGTCTGTGATGAGCATGGGCCATTTTCACACACCTCCAAAGCCTCTCACTTTTATATTGCTGCACAGGTATTTTTCTGTGCTTTAATTTTATTGTTAAATGAACTGAGTGCACTCTTGAGCCCCAGAAATGCATGAGTCAATCACCTGACATCCCCTCTTCCCTGCTCTGTACCTCTCCCCCACCCATCACACTGACTAGCACACTTTTCTCCCTCCCTTGATAGACTTTTGTTACTTTCTGTCTACAAACTGTATTAATTTATTTTCACATTGTTGTATATTACTTAGATAACTTTGTCTTTGTCATGAAATGTTTTCATGTTGGTTAGTGAAATATGGTTAGGTATCTTGGATTGGTGTGAAATTAATCATAATTTTTTCCATTAAGATGAAGTAAAGCACTTGTTTACTTAACAGCTTTGTACTTAGTGGCACAGTTTCCAGGAATGCATTAAAGATGTTAAGCAGGGATAGACGTGTACTGAAGCACAAAACAAGCATCGGCTAGGTCTGTAACTATTAAATTTCCCACATTCTACAGGGTAGCAAGTGAGACCTGCAAGAGACCAGACTAAAACTGTGCTGTGTTAGTATTCAGTATTAGTATTAGTTTTAGTAGCTCAATATGGCAGGTGGTTTCCAGAGTTTCTGGAAACTTTGTTTGGGGAAGAGGAGAGTTACATGGGAAAAGGAAAATGTCTCCATCCAGAATCCCTTGGTAATTCAGGAGGTTCATGGATAATCTAACAATCCCCATAGATATATCTGGTGATTTTTAAAAATGATTTTATATCTCTTTTTATGCTTTACAAGAAGCAAGCAGCAGATTTGTTGGTGCATTGGTTCCCAGATGGCACTACTGGTAAAGAACCCGCCTGCCAATGCAGGAGGTGTAACAGACTCGGCTTTGACCCCCTGGGTTGGGAAGATCCCCTGGAGAAGGAAATGGCAACCCACTCCAGTATTCTTGCCTGGAGAATCCCATGGACAGAGGAGCCTGTGAGGCTACAGTACATGGGGTCAGCACAGAGTCAGACATGACTGAAGCAATAGGGTCGGTCTAGTCTAAATTTCTAGACTACAATTTAGGTTAAATGCTGAGTTTATTTGTATAATTTTTACATACAGTTTTCTACCCTTTGATAGCTGATTACCATTGTTTTATATATGCTATGCACAGAATTCAGACTATTTATGGAAAATCTCCCAAGAAAATTTTGTATCTAAGTGCAAGCTGGTTAGCGTTAACACAACTATAGGAATCTAATCTGGTATGATCATTTATCCTTAGATCTCCTGTTGTGTTTAAAATGCTAATACAGTGAAATAGATACCCAAACAGTAGAAAATATTTTCTACTAGGTATCTTCTGTGGGAAATGGTTGTTTGAGATGTTAAGGGAAACAGTATTTTCAGAACAAATCTAAATTCTAAAGGCATCCAAGATTGTGTCTTACCTAGGTCTACAAAGAAAGAGGTTGGAAAAAAGCACAACTCAGTTGTCTGTCCATGAAAAATTAATCAGTAGTGGTGAAGAAAAGTTTTTATTGACATAGAAGGTGTTCACAATGTCCTGTGAAGTGAAAAAAGAAAGTTACAGAAGAGAAGCTGCATCAAAATGTAAAAATGTAATTATTTCTGAATAATAAAATTATAGGTACTTTTATTTTCCAACTTATTTGTATTTTAAAATTTTTTAAAACAATGAGCACATATTACTTGTTTGATAT
Source organism: Capra hircus (assembly GCF_001704415.2). Lineage (NCBI taxonomy): Eukaryota > Metazoa > Chordata > Mammalia > Artiodactyla > Bovidae > Capra > Capra hircus. Next base: position 48,748,301 of record NC_030811.1, read on the forward strand.
TTTATGTATGAAGTTTAAAAACACCAATAGATAGTAATAGCTTGATGTTCACTTTGAATGAGGTTTAGACCAATGAATAAGATTTATTGAACCGAGCTGCACACAGAAATGCCTAGTGGGAAGAATCTGGAGGTGGTGACTCCTCCTTGTGCAAAAGTGTGGGAACAGCGACCAGTTAAATAACGAAGTCCCTGCCCTCACAGAGCTTGCACCAGCATGAGTAGAAAATGATGGTAAAAATTAATAAACAGAAACCTCAATTAGAATAGAGGCAGGAGGCCAGAAGTGGGAGCTCTCACGCAGAGCCCAAAAGGAAGAAGAAAGACTTCTTTTTGCCTGGTAAGTTCTTGGCCAATGAGAGACTCTCACAACTCAACCAATGAAAAGGCATTATACTTCAAACTCCAATGGACTGTTTGCTATAGCTCCCTCTAACTTCATTTGAAAATTAAAGTTGCTCATTTCTGTCCAACTCTTTGCAAACCTCATGGACTATACAGTCCAGTGGAATTCTCCAGGCTAGAATACTTGAGTGGATAGCGTTTCCCTTCTCTGGGGGATCATCCTGGATCCTTTACCATCTGAACCACCAGGGAAGCCCCCCTAACCTCGTTTTTCTCTCTATAAAAGAGTTCTCCTCTCCTTGTAGTGGGGGACTTCCATGGGCTTTACATTTAGCTTGCCCTGGTTACACACCCTGAATTGCAATTCTTTACTGATCTCAAATAAACCTATTTTTGCTGAAAAAATAACTGGCAGTCAATTTGAGGTCAACATTTGATGTCTTCAATTTGAGGTCTTCATTTACAATTCTGTATATATATATTTAATATAATGTCATTAAATTATTATTATAATGTCATGCAGTGTCCATTTAGCTCAGTCTCCTCAGAAGTTAAATGCCTGGTCCAAGATCATACAGCCTTGTAGGGGCCAAATCTGAAGTCAAACCTTGTTATCTGACACTGAGAAGAATAAGAAAGTAAAAGTCGCTCAGTCCTATCTGACTCTTTGCCACCCAATGGACTATACAGTCCTTGGAATTCTCCAGCCCAGAATACTGGAGTGGATAGCCTTTCCTTACTCCAGGGGATCTTCCCAACCCAGGGATCGAACCCAGGTCTCCCACATTGCAGGTGGATTCTTTACCAGCTGAGCCACAAGGAAACCCAACAATACTGGAGTGGGTAGCCTATCCCTTCTCCAGGGGATCTTCTCAACCAAGGAACTGAACCATGGTTTCCTGCATTACAGGCAGATTACTTACCAGCTGAATATCAGGGAAGCCCATCTGACACCTAATTCTCTACCAATATTGACTTTGACAAGTTGGAAAAAAAGGTCTGAAAAGATTGCAGAAAACATCCCCTTTTCCAGAATATCCCTTTCCTATAATCTACAACGCACTTGAAATAAACCACTAAGGCATCAGCCTGTAGATATTATTAGTGAAGGCAGTTTGACCTGGCATAAAAGTTGTCAGATTAATGGCATTAGAAAATTTGCAAATCAAATGGTTCATTACTTATGATACTATACTTGCAAATAGGATTATGTTGATTATGCACTATAAATAGCATTTTAAAGAGACTCCTTCAAGACAGAAAGGGCTAAAATCTTGCTAGTCAGGCTTTTAAAGTAAGGATCACTAAACTGCTAAACAGATGAAGCCCTGGGGTCAGAGATTAGCAGCCCAGTGTGGTTTTGGAGAGCCAGGATTCTGCTCATGATTTCATGTTGTGACATCTTTTCACCAAAAGACAAAACAGAGGAGAGCAATTGATGAGGGAACCATCACAAGGGCATCCCCTCATTTCAGAAGCGAGTCAGTGCTACAGCCTGAGTCAGCCTTGACTGCACTGAGCCACTGCCCAGGCCAAGACAACTGAATCCCCAGGGGAGAGAGGGCTGGGTGAGAGTGAGCTCAGAGGAGAACTTGAAGGCTTCGACCTCAGTTGCCACTCCTGTCAGCTTCACAGCACTGAATAAACTTGTCTCATTGTATAATCTTTTGCCCTCTCTTTTCAAGAAATCCAGCCAGTCTTACATTGTCCCTTTTCCAAAGTGTAGTAATCGCAAGTATGGTAAATACTCAAGGAAGATGGCATTAGCTCACCTAAGCCCAAACTGGGTCACTGAGTGTTACACATGTGCCTGCGTGCTAAGTCACTTCAGTTGTGTCCGACTCTTTGCGGCCCTATGGACTGTCACCTGCCAGACTTCTGTCCATGGGATTCTCCAGGCAAAAATATTGGAGTGGGTTGCCACGCCCTCCTCCAGGGGATCTTCTCAACCCAGGGATCGAACCTGCATCTCATATCTCCTGCATTGGTGGAAGGTTCTTTACCACTAGCACCAACCTGGGAAGCCCAAATCCAAACTGGCTCTATGTAAAAAATTCCCAGCTTGCTGCATCCATTCACTTATTCCATTCTACTTGAGGCTTAGGCTGGGAAGATCTTCCCTATTAGTGACATTATATTTTGTAATTTATTTTTATGCCACGGCCCCAAAGCATTTCTTTGTAGAACATCAATACAGTAAAGTCTAAATAAATTAAGCATTTGGGAAAGACTACATTATAGCAAAATCATATTTAAAATATTCTGTTCCTTTTGAACATAGAAATAAGTATATCAATAATAATGTTTCCCCATACAAAATGTTTCCCCATATAAAATTCCTGGCAAAGTTGTTTTAAAATATAAAGAATGGACATTTAAATCTACATTTCATGTCTGAAGAACCAGGGCTGCTTATTTTCTTAAGCAAGCTAAACGTGTCCCCTGAAATTCTCTGGGTCCTATTAATGCGCTTTGAGATGTCACTCTTCATAAGTAACCAGAGGTAAATGTAATCCTCTCTGTCTGAATTTTTATAAATTCTAAGTCGATATAATCCTATTTCACTGTAAGTCTTTTCCTTTCCATTTTATAAATGTGCCTATACCTTCCCACCCCCATCCCCACCTCTCCAAATCCACTTAATAGATAGGGAAAATGTATTCTGTTACTAATGAAGGTTTACATCCTCTTGAGTTTTTCATTCTCAGTTATCTGCATTTATTGGAGAACTCATTCAAGTAGAGTCATATCCTTTCAAAATAAAACTAAAAATGGCTTAAAGTCTTACTTAGAGTAAATGTGATACCATAAACTCCTAAGAGAGAACATAAGCAAGACATTCTCTGACATAAATTGTAGAAATGTTTCCTTAGATCAGTCTCCCAAGGCCATAGAAATAAAAGCAAAAATAAACAAATGGGACCTAATCAAACATAAGCTTTTGCACGACAAAGGAAGCTATCAACAAAATGAAAAGACACCTACAAACTGGCAGAAAATATCTGCAAACAGTGCCACCAACACAGGGTTAATTTCCAAAATATATAAACAGTTCATGCAGCGCAATATCAAAACAACAGTCCAATCAAAAAAAAAAAAAAAAAAGTGGAAGATCTAAATAGACATTGCTCCAGAGAAGACATACAGTTGGCTGAAAGACACATGAAAAGATGCTCAACATCACTAATTATTAGAGAAATGCAAATCAAAACTACAATGAGTTAACACCTCACACTGGTCAGAATGGTAAATGTTGGAGAGGATGTGGAGGAAAGGGAACCCTCCTGTACTGTTGACTGGAATATAAACTGGGGCAATCACTAGGGAAAACAGTACAGGGTTTACTTAAAAACCTAAAAATAGGGTTGCCGCTTGATCCATCAGTCCCACTCCTGGGCATATATCTAGAGAAAACTCCAATTCAGAAAGATACGTGCCCTCCCCTATGTTCATAGCTGCACTACTTACAATAGCCAAGAGGTGGAGGCAACTTAAATGTCCATCAACAGACAAGTAGATGAGGAAGATTTGGTACATGTATACAATGGAGTATTACTCAGCCATAAAAAAAGAATGAAATATCATTTGCAGTGACATGGATGGCCCTACTGATTATTATGCTAAGTCAGTCAAAGGCAAATGTCATAGGATATCACTTATATGAGGAATCTAAAATATGATACAAATGAAGTTGTTTACAAAACAGAAATAGACTCACAGACATAGAAAACAAATTTATGGTTACCAAAGGGGAAAGGGCATGGGGAGGGATAAATTTGGAGTTTGGGATTAGCAGATACAAACTATTCTATAAAAGAGATAAACAAAAAGGCCCTACAGTATAGCACAGGGAACTATATTTAATATCTTATAATAAATAATGGAAAAGAATATGAAAAATATATATGTAGGTACACACAAGAGTATACCTACATATACATATACAAACTGAATCACTTTGCTGTATACCAGAAACTAAAACAACAACTAAACTAACTATATTTCAATTATTAAAAAAAAACAGACAAATCTTCACCTGTCTTCAGCTTGCTAAGTGTGTGTTTGGGCAGCTTCCTTGAACTTGCCTAGCATTATACACCTTATATGAAGATGTAGCTGTCAGATCTACTTAAGACTTATACCTGCAACTTCTAAAGACACTTAGGTATCAAACTGAGGACAAGTTAATTATACCTTCTATTCTCAGGTGTCTGTACGCAAAAGTGTGGTTATTTTGAGCTTAAGGAAGCTGAATGTCTTCATTTGCTCAATGGACAGAAGACAGTAACCAACTATTCTCACAACTGTTGGAGACAAGGCTAGGAATGTAAATTGTTATGTGAGGAATTGCAGGTAATTATGTAGAAAATGTCCCATGGGAAAAATACACTGGAACCCTCTACCCAGCGACAGTTTGGCATCTCCATGACTAGGAAGAGTTTTAAAATATCACAAAAATCCATTAATCAAGATGGTTAGTTAGAAACCAGACTGGCAACAAGGGGAATAAGACAGACTTTTAGTTTTCTCTCCTTCTTTTCAGAGAACTATAATTAAGGCCTATTTGTGTTACTATATACACATCTAGAACTTGCATGAAATATCCTGTTTACAAAAACAGGAATGAACCATCCTTATTTGCAGAACACTGAACCAAACCCAAATGTAATTTTTTTCTTCGCTAAAGCAGAAGTTTTAAATAAGACATTTACTGAAGCACACTGATCCACAATCGTACTCATTTAAAACTTTTGATTCAGATATCAACATCTTCTGAGTTCAACCTAAACTGAGCTAATATTTAAATGTATGTGAAACTCTCCCGTATATTATTTACAGATTCTTTATATTATGTATGATGTCTTTACATGATCTGGACACTGTCTTAAATGGTATATCTAGCATGGCTAAAGATAAAATTTGTTTTATAAATACACAGGATAGGGCCTCCCTGGTGACTCAGTGGTGAGGAACCTGCCTGCCAGTGCAGGAGATGAGGGTTCCATCCCTGGTCTGGGAAGATCCCACATGCTGCCGGGCAACTAAGCCCCTATACCACAACTACTGAGCATGTGCTCTATAACAGGAGAATCCAACTCGATGAGAAACCACACACTGCAACTAGAGACTACCCTCACTTGCCGCCACTAGACAAGAGCCCATGTGGCAATGAAGACCCAACACAGCCAAAAATAAATAAATATTTTTTAAATATGTAAGATAATTAATACATTCTAATCCATGTTAAACTAACCATCATGGTCTAGTGATCCTAGAAATCTAAGGATATATTATAGGTCAACTGATCTAGAGATTTATAATGGTTAGCCCCCAACTCTTGGCACTAGTGCGAAAGAATCCGCCTGCCAATGCAAGAGATACAGGAAACAAGGGTTCGATCCCTGGGTTGGGAAGATACCCTGGAGAAGGAAATGATAACCCACTCCAGTTCTCTTGCCTGGAAAATTCCACAGATAGAGGAGCCTGGTGGGCTACAGTCCATGCGGCTGCAAAAGAGTTGGACATGACTGAGCACATACACACACAGCCCCAGCTCAGCATCTGGCTTCCTTATTGTGGTTTAAGGTATTGTATTAGAGATGCTAATCTCCCCCAGTCACTTTCCCATAAAGAAAATGTGACTCATTCCCAACCCTAGCTGCCAGAGTTGTCCCTTGCAAACTCACCCTGAAGCACAGCTGGTTGGACCAGTCCAAAGCATACCCCCAAGGCACAGAGGTGCTCCAGGGCCAGACTGAGCCACCAAACCCTCCCTCTCTCACTCCTTTTGATCTAAGCAACACAGCAGCCAAGTTGGAGGGTAGCTGAAACACTGACGATGGAGCACGGATATCACTGTCCGCACATTGCTGCTGCCGAAGGCCCAGGGCAACCCTGGTGCCCAAGTTCTGAGGACATAATTTTCTTTCTTTTTAAAATAAGTATTTATTTATATGTTTGCTTTGGCTGGGTTGGGTCTTTGTTGCTGCACAGGTTGTTCTCTAGTTGCAGCCAGCAGGGTCTACTCTAGCTGCAGTGCACACACTTCTCGGTGAGGTTCCTTCTCTTGTTGGAACCATGTGGGCCACAGGGCACCCAGGCTTCAGTCGTTTTGGCGTGTGGACTCAGTAGTTGCAGCTTCCAGGCTCAGAGCACAGGCTCAGTAGTCAAGGTACATGGGCTTGGTTGCTTCATATGTGGGATCTTCCCAGACTAGGGATCAAACCCATGTCTTCTGCATCAGCAAGTGGATTCTTTACCACTGAGTCACCAGGGATGCCCACAGTTTCCTTTCCGTTTCCAAGAAAGTTGTGGGTTTCTAGTAAACACTTATCTCAGGTACTGTAAAATAGTTTCTGTCCCTCACCTTTCAGGTGCTCTCTCGGCTCCCTTGCTTTCTCACATCTCTCCCTATGTCCTTGGGTGGTAGAATCAGAGGAAGGATCCCCGTCCTGTTTCAGAAACAAAGAAAACACCAGAGCCACAGAAGCAGTGTCTGATCACACATGTAAACAGTGAGGCCTCCTAACTGAAGACAAGCCATGAAAGGAGATGTGGGAGGCTTTAGAACCAAGCGTGGGAGCCATGGCAGTACTTCGGAAGCCTGTTGTTCTACGGTGCCATCTGCACGATGTGGGGCAGGCTTGATGGATTAAAGAGGCACTTCTCACACTTAAATGAGCGCAGTAATCACCCAGGGATCATGGTAAAGTGCAGGTTACGATTCAGTAAATCTAGGGGAGAGTCTGTGTTTCTAACAATCCCCCACGTGATGCCAAAATGTGCCTAGGGACCACATATAAATAACACAGGTGTAAACAGAACTGAGCAGGACTGAATCATGCAGCAATAGTAAAATAAACGGTAAATAACAATAAGCAATAAAATAGCAACAATACAACATAAATAAATAAAAGGAAATAACCATAAACAACAATAAAAGGATTCCCATCTCATCAAATGGTGACAGCAAATAATGAGAGCTCAAGATGATGGAACTTTTGGACCCGGAGACTCTCCATACTCTACACATAGCGTGCGTGACCTTTGATATAGTATTGGTCACTGCTTAGGCTGAACTAGAAGCCAGTTGTGCAATTGTTGATAGAGACTGGATCCAGTGTATTCCATGAGATAGGAAGGCAAGGATTAGAGTGTAGTGCTTGGCACTGTGCTGTTGTTGCTGTTCAGTCACTGTGTGTCAGACTCTGCGACCCCCTGGACTGCAGCACACCAGGCTTCCCTGTCCATCACCACTCCCTGAGTTTGCTCAAACTCATGTCCATTAAGTCGGTGATGCTCTCCAGCCATCTCATCCTCTGTCATCCCCTTCTCCCTTAGTCTTTCCCAGCATCAGGGTCTTTTCCAATGAGTCGGCTCCTCCTATCAGGTGGCCAAAGTATTGGAGCTTCAGCACCAGTCCTTTCAAAGAATATTCAAGGTTGATTTCCTTTAGGATTGTCTGGTTTGATCACTTTGCTGTCCAAGGGACTCTCAAGAGTCTTCTCAAGCACTACAGTTCAAAACCATCAATTCTTCTGTGCTCAGCCTTCTTTATGGTCCAGTTCTCACATCTGTATGTGACTACTGGAAAACCATAGCTTTGATTATACAGACCTCTGTCGCAAAGTAATGTCTCTGCTTTTTAATGTGCTGTCTAGGTTTGTCATAACTTTTCTTCCAAGGAGCAAGCGTCTTTTAATTTCATGGCTGCAGTCATTGTCCACATTGATTTGGGATCCCAAGAATATGAAATCTGACACTGTTTCCACTTTTCCCTCATCCATTTGCCATGAAGTGACAGGACCAGATGGCATGATCTTCGTTTTTTGAATGTTGAGTTTTAAACCAGCTTTTTCACTCTCCTCCTTGACCTTCATCAAGAGGCTCTTCAGTTCCTCTTCATTTTCTGCCATTAGGGTGATGTCATCTGCATATCTGAGGTTGTTGATATTTTTCCTGCCATTCTTGATTCTAGCTTATGTTTCATCCAGCCCAGCATTTTGCATGATGTACTCTGCATATTAGTTAAATAAGCAGCCTTTCACTGTGCACTGTGCACAGAAGACAAATACAGGCCCTTCTGAATATACAGCTGCTATGTGAAAATTAAACTTGGGTTATACTAAATCTATGTTCTCTATTTAAGAAATAAGTTGCAAAGTGTCCTTTACTCTCCCATCTCTGCTGACCATAACTAGCTACTCGTAACAGAGATTCCTCTTTCTTTCATTAGTCCATCTGGTTACATTATTGAAAGAGAAGACAGAGCCCATTGGCCAGTGGAACTCTGTGGTACAAAGGGCAGCTCAGGACTGGAAAGTTGAGTTCTTGCTACTCAAAGTCCTTCTGTTGTGTGTTGCTGAGAAGGAAGGGGAGATGAGTTTGGTTCCAACTCAATCCTTGACCATGGAATATATTAGTGCAGACTTTAAGTCTGGGAAGCCTTCTTTTTATTTAAAACACACTGTTGGAGGTGACAGTGCTTTTAGCCATGCAAATATTATGAAGCTCCCAATTTAGTTATGGTTCAGTTAACCTAAAGTAAACTGAAAAGCCAGCCGGGGGGAGCTCTGTGCTTTACTGGGAGAATGCCATATGATGAATTTCCTCTTCCAAAGTGCACTCTGTGTTGCCTTTCTTTAGCGATGTCTCAGTTAATTGTCAGCTTTAACCCTTTTTCAGCTGCTCAGTTAAGTAAGCTTCTGATTCAAGAGGGTAAACTGTCTTTAATTTTTATATCCTTCACATCTACCTGCCTCCAGAGGACAGTAAATAGATAAAATTATATTTTAAATATGACTATAAAATAATGAGATTAATTTTAAAATAAACAAGGCCAGCACCAGCAGTGATTAGTCATGTTGAGAGCATGTTCCCTTGATAAATGTAAAGAGAGTGGCACTTACTTTGCAGTCTCTATCCTCCAAATCCATAACTCAACTGATTCATGAGAAAAACATCAGATAAATCCCAAGTGAGGGACATTCTATGAAATATCTGACCAGGACTCCTTAAAGTCATCAAAAGTAAGGAAAGTCTGAGAAACAAATGCAGCCAAGGGGCGCTTCAGGAGACCTATCTCTGGATGCGATCCTGACATGGAGAGAGGTCATTAGGGAAACACTCAGAAAGTCTGGATAAAGTATACACGTTAGTTTAAAATGCTGTATAAATAATGATTCATAAACTGTAACAAATGTACCGTACTAATCTAAGATATAATAGGAGAAATTGAGTGTGGGCTAGTACATGGGAGTTTTCTGTACCACCTTCACAATTTCTCTGTAAATCTAAAACTGTTCTATAGTGAAAAGTTTTGCTTTCTTTTCTAAAAAGAGCATGCTGGCTGCTGTATGCAAATTATACTCTAGGGCATGAAAGTGGAACCAGGTTTTAATATCCCCTGTGTTCTTGGAAACCAGCTTCCTCTGTATTTTAAAAAGAAATTGCAGCTATAAGACAGAAGAGTTCATACTCATATTTCCAATTCAAATTCAAGACTACAGAGCTTTTACATAATCCTCCCCACCTCAGGCTAATTGGAGCATTGTTCCCTACAGAACTAGGCAAAGCCTTCTGAATTCTGATATTTGTGGAGCCCCCATAAGAAGTGACAGCTCTGTGCCTAAACACTCCAGATGAATCCTGACTCATATCAGTAACTTGACCCATATCAAGTTCTTAATTTCCTTGAAAATGAGTGGATAACCAAGAATTATGAGTCATCTAAGGAATGCCTTCAACATGAAAGAAAGGGACCAAGAAAAACAGGGGAAAATGTATAACAGTGTAAGGGATATATAATTTGAGAAACGAGAGAACTTAGAGGAAAAACTAATTACTACCCTTAGAGACATTTGAGAAGATTTTACATCATTAAAACTCAACAGAATACTATGAAAGAAGAATGGCGAAAAATGAAAAAGTTCTTAGATAAGACTGCTAAATAAAGAGTTAAGTAAAAGGTTCAAAAATAAAATTAGAGTTACCTCCCAAAAAGAAATACCAAAAAACATACAGAAAATATAAGAAAATCGATAACATCTCTAGGACATCAGCCTAGGAGACATGACATCAGACAAACAGAGACCAAAAAGAAAAGAGAGAAAATAGAGGGGAAGAAATGATCAAATTAAAAATGTAAGAGAACTTCTCAGACCTGAAGGAAAGAGGTATTCATATTTCAAGGATCTACCGAGTGCCTAGCACAATAAAATAAAAAACATTCACAACAAACTGTGAAATCTCAGAACGTTGAGTTTAAGGAGAAGATCTGAAAATTTCCCAGAGAGAAGCTTCTAGAGGTCATGTACAAAGAAAAAATCACACTGGCCTCAAAATTCCTCATTAAGTTAGAAGATAATGGAAAAAGATCTCAAAAATTTTGACAGAAAATAATTTTCACTGATCACTGAAGATCTAGGCAAACTATCAATCAAATGGAAAGCTAGGATAAAATTTTAAACACACAAAGCCTTGGGAATTTCTATCCCATGGTACTTGTGCTCCAGAACAAAAATAAATGAAAGGGGAGCCAAGAAGGAGAAGGATGCACTGAGACCTCAAACGGACCCAAAGATGCCTAAATAAACACAGGAGTAAGGATTGTAACTGGAATAGCAAGGAAGGTTGATCCTAGAACAAGTATTCAGTTAGTCAGTTCAGTTGCTCAGGCATGTCCAACCCTTTGCAACCCCATGGACTGTAGCACACTAGGCTTCCCTGTCCATCACCAACTCTCAGAGCCTGCTCAAACTCATGTCCATTGAGTCGGTGATGCCATCCAACCATCTCATCCTCTGTCCTCCCCTTCTCCTCCTGCCTTCAATCTTTCCCAGCATCAGGGTCTTTTCCCACGAGCCAGCTGTTCATATCAGGTGACTAAAGTATTGGAGTTTCAGCTTCAGCATCAGTCCTTCCAATAAATATTCAGGACGATTTCCCTTAGGATGGACTGGTTTGATCTCCTTGCTGTCCAAGGGACTCTCAAGAGTCTTCCCCAACACCACAGTTCAAAAGCATCAGTTCTTTGATGCTCAGCTTTCTTCACAGTCCAACTCTCACATCCATACATGACCACTGGAAAAACCATAGCCTTGACCAGACAGACCTTTGTTGGCAAAGTAATGTCTCTGCTTTTTAATATGCTGCCTAGGGTGGTCATAGATTTTCTTCCAAGGAGCAAGTGTCTTTTAATTTCATGGTGGGCAGTCACCATCTGCAGTGATTTTGAAGCCCAAAAAGATAAAATCTGTCCCTGTTTCCACTGTTTCCCCATCTATTTGCCATGAAGTGATAGGACCGGATGCCATGATCTTAGCTTTCTGAATGTTGAGTTTTAAGCCAACTTTTTCACTCCAGTATTTTATCTAGACCAGTATTAAGCCTAGATAAAATGGACAGGCACTCCCTGCTCCCCTTGTGTACAGAGGGAGAAGACTCAAAGTTTTCAGGTCCCCTGAGCAAACAGATTCCTTATTCCAAAGGTGCTGTGACCAGTGAACTTTAAACTTGCATAAGAAACAAGTAACTCTGAGGTGGGAGTGGGGAGGGGTTCATTTGCACCTTTGTCCTTAATCCTATATCCTAAGGGCCTCCTTTGAAAGGATACTAAACTGATGGAAAGTGATTTTGTCTGTTCCAAGTTGTCATCTTTCCAGGCCTTGAACCTGGTCTGTTCCTTGTGGTCTGTCATACCCTACATGAGGCCCGGTCAACAGTTAGTCCAACCCAAGGAAGAAATGAAGGGAAATGCCAGTAAGACAGCTGTGTAGCAGGCCTAAGAACAGGGAGTCCAGTTTTTAAGAGCAGATGAAGAACTCCAGGAGAGAGGGACCTTGGGGAAAATGAGGATCCATGGAATTTAATGTGATCTCTGAGAGTGTAGAATCGCTTACAGGATAATAAAGAACACTCCCTGGAAAACAAAAGGGAGTGAGGAAAATTACAAATAGTACATTAATTATAGGTAACATTTGTGTGCGTATGTGCTCAGTTGTGTCTGACTCTTTGCAACCCCATGGACTGTAGCCTGCCAGGCTCCTCTGTCCATGGCATTCTCCAGGCAAAAATACTGCAGTGGGTTGCCATTTCCTTCTCCAGGGGATCTTCCTGACACAAGAATCAAACCCTTGTTTCCTGGGTCTCCTGTATTGGCAGGCGGATTCTTCACCACTAGCGTCAAGACCAGACAGTATTCTAAACGCTTAACTTCTATTAGCTTTCTAATTTTCTTAACAGTTCAGACACGGGCACTATTATTATTCCCATTTTAGAGATGCTAGAACTGAGGCAAAGATTAAAAAGAACTTGGCCAAAGCCCATAGTTATTTAATGACAAAGCCAGCATCAAACTGTGGCAGACTGGCTCCAGCCCCTGAGCACTTGAAATAACTGCCTGAGATCAGAAGCACAACCGTCATGTCTGACCCAGCTGCGCTGTGAACAACATTTACCTAAATAAGACAACGAAAGCACTGTTTATTGATTTTTGTCTTTTAGTATCAACTGCAAGATAACCCTAAACATGTCACCAGGTAACAATGTAAAATGAAAGTAAAGTGGCAGTCAGGAAATGGAAAAGTAGGTCAGAAGAGACGAGGGAAAAGGTGGGGTGCTCTTTCCTCATCGTACAGAATAGGGGATTGAGAGCTACCGTCTGTAACTGCATTAGTTTCCAGTCTCTCCTGAAAGTGTAATGTCAGGGGAGACTTCATCTAGCTTGTTCATTGCTGTGCTCCCAGCCCCAACAAGAGTACAAGGCGCATATCAGACATCTAGTAGCTATTTCTGGAATAATAGACGGAGGAAAGACAGACAGAAGGAGAGAAAGAGAGAAAGAAAGAAGGGAGAAAATGATGGGGAGGGAGTGAAGTTTACTTGACAATAGTTTATTTAAATTTACAAAGGTGACTGACACAGGACATAAAAGTAGTGATATAATTTTATTGGAGGGGCTGGTGTGCTATTGAAAGTCATCTAAATCCTTAGCAAAAAGTCAATAAACTGTATCTGTATTTGATAACTTAGGAAACAGTGATCTGGGCATATTATTAACAGAGATGTAGATAAAAAGCACCAAATATAAGAAAATGTATGTGTTAAAAATAGCTGTTTTTAGATGGAGGGTGGGAGTATTGAATGGTGGACCAAGACGCTATTGATATCATTATAAGTCCATCCATATTTTTTTTTGTCTTTGTGCAGGTAATTATTCTGATTTAAAACAAAATTTAGCAACAAATAGAGCCACAATATTTGGGACTCTTCAAGTCACTTTTCATATTAGTTTGACTTTGATAAATCAATTCTATGAAGTGTTTCAAGTAATTTTAAAAAGATGTAGCTCTCTGCCTGTCCAAAATCAACCCTACAGCCCTCTGCTCTGGTAACATTTCCATATCAATTAACCTCTCTCTCATCTTCAACCATATTCTTTTCTCCTGACTTGTTTTTTCAACTCGTGAAACCAAAATTTTAACAAGTCTCTCCCCACACCCCTTTCCCTTCACCCATGCCTCTATCTGTGACTCTCTTCTCCTCCCAAGCCGAGCTTGAATAGTTATGTCACTGCGTCTCCTTCCTTGCCTCCCACAGGGCCCTGGTCAACCCTTTGCTGTCCGTGCTGATATTCCCCTAAATTTACTCCCATGAAAGTTGCCAGACCTTCTAGTTGCCAGATCCAGAGGACAGCTCGGGGTCCTTTGCCTTCTTGAGCTCTCTGGAGCACTTGGTACCACAGCTCCCGGTCTCCTTAATGGGACCCTCTCCTGTTCATGTCTGTTCTGTTTTGTAGGTCCTGTGATGTCATGTTCTCTCCTCCAAACACTGTAATTGGCTTTTATGGGCTCCATGGCCTGACATATATAACATGGTGGCCAATTCTGTACCTCTCACCATGACCTCGCCCTGTGAACTGGTCAACTTACTGTCTTACCTGATCACCAATCTAAGTTTCATTTGCACATTTTGGCTCTAGAAGATAGGTTTGGGGGTGGCTGTGTGCTTAAAGCTCTCTCTTCTTAAAACTACTCCCACTCATAACGCCTCCTGATAGATGAATATGTGCAATTGATTTGATGACAGGAACCTAACTTTGAACCCCAATTAAGTGAAATGTCATTGCCCTCCAAAACTCCTGTTCTCATTTATAAACTTGTTACCAAAATTGTGCTCAGTTATTATATTTTAAATTTCCCCATTAAAAATGTGTTTTCTCACCTGCTTTATATATTTTTAAAAAAAAAAGGAAACTCAAGCTGTATCAAGTGACCCAGCCCTGTGGTCACAGCTGATAGCACCAAAGGCAGACCATCAGACCCAATATGAGCGAATCAAACTCCTTTCCTGGATCGGTGCTCTAACAAGGCAAAGACTGAGTCTGGGGCAAGCTTAGATCATGAGTAAAACATGCAGTGAATCTGAGGTTGTCAAAAAGTTAAGAGCAGCCAAGGCAGTTTAGCTTACTTCAGCTTCACACACTAACTGGGTGACCTGCAGAAGCTACATCAACTCTTTCTTAATTTATTTGACCTAACTTAATTGTATTTCTGCTTCAGGCTCCTCATAAGTGCTTATTAATAATGAGGATTATAGTTAGCATTTTAGGGGTTACAGTGAAGTTCTCCATCTTGGTGCTTTGAAGACACATTTTAAGATAAAACCTGAAGGAAAATTCATCTTTAATAAATGAAATTATGCATCTGTGGAAATAGCAGAGCTTGGATCCTCTTCTGAGGAGCCAGTGTGGGTTTTAACATTTTTTGATGTCAAACGGGGATGTTACATGCTTAGGCTGCTCTGCAGACAACTCTGGAGCTGGCAAAGTGCTAATAACAAAAGTAATCATAGCAAATAATTCTTTTATGCCTGTTTTGCTCTCACCACAGCTATGAGGTTGGCACTATTACCCCACTTTACAAATGATGCAACTGAGGTACAGAGAAATAAGTAACTTTCCCAAGGTCACAGAACTAGCAAGTGGTGGAACTGAAATGAGAACCCTGGATTTTTTGATTCTGAAATCTCTACTGCTAAGTCTTAAGCAGCAGTCTGTCCCACAAGTCAATATGTAGTATAAAGTTAATTCTCTCAAGGTTCAGAGCACATTGCCAAGGTGTACTATTTTGGAGACATGGGTCTCAGTCTTAATCTGGAGAATCTTCCAGAAATAGAGAAAGTGAGAAAGGTAGTTAAGTTTAAACATGCTTTAATGGCCATGAGGAAGATCCCACACGAAGGTGAATAAGTCCATTCCTACTTCTAGACCAGTAATGCTGTGTGTGCGTGTGTGTGTGAGTGTGTGTGTGTGTGCATGTGTGTGTGTGTGTGTGTGTGTATCATGTGCTCAGGCTATGGTAATAAGCAGAGAGTGGTAACTTTAAATTCAAGATCAGCTAATGTATTAGTTGGAATACTGGCTAAACTGATATAACAATGAAACCTTAAAATATAGTCACCTAAGAGAGGATTTCCCTCTCCCATAAAGTCCAGATATACATGATGCAGATCCAGCAGGAATGCTTCGCTTGGCTCAGCTGTGCTGCTTCTGCCACCCTCTTAACATATGGCTTTCATTGCTGGGTTCACCATCTCTCAGACAGCAGAAATGAAGAAAGAAAGTGGAATTCATAGCCAGTTCTCTTAAAGGCAAAACCCAGTAGTGATGGACTTTAATTCTGCTCAGACTCTATTGGTCCACATGTCACATGATCGTACCTGGGAGAAGGGAGGCTGAGAAATAGAGTTTTAGCAGGATGGGTGGCTAAATGCCAAACTAAAAAGATCTTGGGAGATATTTCAGAATCTACCACAATTATTAATTTATTTAATGGTCTTCTAATAATCACAGCAAAATCTACTTATCTAGTTAATTCTTCTTATGATTAATATTCGAGAAGAAAACATGTTGATTTTAACACAAGTAAAAATGATATAGCTGAATATAAGGTTTAGGGTTTTCATTTTTATTGGAGGACCTTTAAGCGTGGAGAGTATCTTTGGCTGCTTCTCTGCAATTCGGTGATTTTTCTTGTACTTCCCTGGCTGCTGTTTCTCTCTGGCTCCACAGTTGCTGGCTCTTCTCCCCGCCAGGGCTCTCCAGCCATGTGGATCCAGCTGGAGGGAAAAAGAGCAGGCAGATCCAGGGGAAAACTTTAGAACCTTACAAGAGGTTTTGATTAAAATTTGGAAGGAAGTATTCATTCCTTCACAGAAGACCTCTATTTTTTTTTTTAATCCTTCTACTAATTTCTCATTGGATACTCCTTCATTCCTTAATTTTATGTCCATTTTTAGGGTGCTTGTCTCCTCTCTATGGTCATTTTCACGGTCTCAATCACCCAGTCATTTGGGGTCTTTTCTTTCAGTTTCACATTCCTTCATCCATTCTTTCTGCTCATTTATTCATTCATTATACATTTTCCCACAGCTTTGGTTACCAGGATTAATTTTCTTAATATTCCCTTCCATTTCCTCATTTCCTTGCCCATAAAATGAACATTTCTAATTTACTGTGTAATCTTTTCTCTCCTTTGTTCCCCATCTCATTTGTTACATTTCCTCACTCCTCATCCATTTTTTGGTCTCATTTTCCCATTACTTTACTCATGCATGTCACTTTTCTCTCATTTGCTTCTTCCTGCAATTAATTCTCATGTACCTTTTTGCTGTTTGCTCATGTTATACTTTCTTTCCCTGCAATCTTGAGCCTAAATTCCTTCTCCACCCATCTCTGCGTTCTACTATGCATTCTCTCAGCTTTTTATTCACACCATCTGTAGTAAAGCCATAAAGTGATGTCATAAATTATACTTTTAAAAAAAGAGTTAAGGTTGAGACTTATTTCTCAGCCAACTGTGGTATCCCCTCTTCCTCAGCCCTCTCCTTGCCCTTTGCTGGGTGAATCGTGTCCAGGCTGCCTCCCAAACGGATCACAATCTGTCCACCTGCCCCAGCTCACTGCTGGTGCCTTCTGTTCCATATCAGCTTTGGTTTTCTCCAAAGCAGACTCTGAAGCAAAGATTTGTATACACATAGTTCGATGGTTTTTCTTTGTTCAGTTTGGGCTTTGTTTTGTTTTGGTAGTGGAAAAGTGAGACAAGGGAGAAAGAAAATAGTAAAAGCGGGTATTAATGAACAGGTTACCACTAGGGGTATCAGAGTCGAATCCCACAGAGGACACTTTGACAAACTATTCAGAACACACCTCAGAATATTCCCCCTGAGGGAGGAAGAGGCCAAATAACTATGCTCCATGGCCCATCCTGAGTTGGTGAAGCTTGCTCCTGGGACATTAGCTCTCCTGTGCTTCCATCTTGCCCCAGGAGCCTCCAACAAGCTCTCTGGAGAGAGTGCCCTCTGCTCTGCCCCCCGGGGCCAGAGCTGTTGGCCTGCCCAGGATGACCATCAGGGTGCTCTGAGGACCTGGCAAGGCCCTGGCCGCTTTGGCCACATCAGCCCATCAAAATTCCTCCCCACTGTGCTCTCCCCACTCTCTCTTCCCTTCATCCATTCCTCCCTACACTTCCAACTGCCAGAAATGAGGAAAACCTGGCAGAACATTCACCAGACTATTAGCAGTGGTTATTTTGAAGGAAGCTATGTAGGTGGAAATTATACAGGATTTTTATGCTCTGTTATATATGTTCTTTTTATGAAGAAAAACTATGTATATACGCTCCCCATCTCATATTCTGTGTTCAGTATCTTTCGTATGTTTCCTCCTCTGTCAATTCTGCATCCCCTCATCCATATGGAACCACCTATGTGCTTCCTTTTCTAAGCCTTTTCCACTTCTTACTGGATTCATTTTCCTTCTATCAGATCACTCATTTGCCACCTTGTCTGAGTTTTCTGTCTATCGTGCAGCTATGTTTTCCAGTTTCCTGATTAACTCTCTTCTGTTTGGGATCAGGTCTCCCTCCTATTGTCTCGTCTGTCACTGTTCCTCTGCTCTCATGTAGAATTCAGGAACAGAGAGCTTCTGAGAGCCCCACCCTGCCACGCCCCCTCTGCAGTCAAACCTCATTTTCTCTCTCCTCCAAGATCTATACCTGCAGCAGCCCCTGGACATCAGAAAGCCAGTTCTGAGCAGGAGGCCCAAGGACAGCTGTTGATCCTGAAAACAGTTTTTTTTTTTTTTTAAGATTTAAAATGTTTTATTTTTTATTATTATTATTTTTTAATTTTAAAATCTTTAATTCTTACATGCGTTCCCAAACATGAACCCCCCTCCCACCTCCCTCCCCATAACATCTCTCTGGGTCATCCCCATGCACTGAAAACAGTTTTAATTTGTCTCTGTCTCATTAGCTTAATGCTGATTCCAGCGGCCCCCACCTCCACTCCGGGCTGCTGACCAAGCTTGGTGACTTTTTTTTCCACTCAGCCTGAGGCTTATCAAGTCCAGAGACAAAGCTGACAGTTCAGGCAACCTTTCTTTGGTGACCCTGGCCCTCGGTGTCCGCTCGCCAAGGACTTTCATTCATCTCTGGGCCTATAGTAATTAAAACAGAGAGGAGATCATCCCCATTGGCTGGCCTCTCTCTGTGAATCGACATGACAAGCAAAGTCAAATATATAAATGCTTATAGGACAGGAACCATCTCTGAGTGTAGGCTTTGCTGTGATGACTGAGCTGGGAGAATTGTCCACGGCCAGGTGCTGCTGTGAATAGCAAAAAGTGAAAGTGAAAGTTGCTCAGTCATGTCCAGCTCTTTACGACCCCATGGACTCTACAGTCCATGGAATTCTCCAGGCCAGAATACTGGAGTGGGTAGCCTTTCCCTTCTCCAGGGGATCTTCCCAACCCAGGGATCAAACCCAGGTCTCCTGCATTGCAGACCAGAGGCAAATCATCACAAGGTACTTTTAAAATTGACCCCAGAAAGTGATTTATAACTAAGGAAGACTCAAAGCTTGAAGACATGTTTTTCTTCCTAGTGAATGTTTTATGTTGCCACATTTGAAATCAGAGGTTGTGTCTGGACTTGGTCAGGTTAAGAATCTGTTCAGGCAGAGTGCAGTAGGTAAATCTCTGACTAGTAATCTCCATTTCTTGGTGTTTCGTACGCTGGGTCATGAACTTGACCTCATGTGTATTACTGTATTTAATCTTAATGTCCGCAGAGAGTGAGCCGTGATGACCCTGGAAAACCTGCTGAGCTGGGACATACACGGGTAGTTTTGCCTGGACTCTACTTGCCTGGTATTCTAGGTTCAAAGTGATCAATTCTGGGTTTTAGGGAGGGACCCAGCTCCTGGATAGAGGTTGACAGGGCAACCCATTCCTGTTTAGACCACCCGATTAAGACGACAAGAGACTGGAAGTCTTTATTTCCTCCGGCTCCTCCAGAGCCTTTAGCAGTCACTGTCTACTGCTAGGAGCCCTTCTTCTTCCCTCCTAGGTGCCTATTCTCCTCTTGCTGCCTCTAGTAGTCCCACTCTGGGAAGCATCTCAACCCTCTGTCCATTCAAACAGTGTTCATCAGGTGCCCACCACACATAATGAAGTGGGCTTTAAGGACCTGAAGAGGTATATGTATGGGCTCCCACCTTACAGGGACTCACAATGCAGGAGAGACTGACCAGACCAACAGGTAGGAAACCCAATATAGGGAGGGAACGACCTTGTTTGGGATTCCAGAACACAGTGCAGGGGAATGCCAGGCCAAGGATACCAGTGTTCAAGGAAACTCCAGAGTCTTTTCCAGAGTCTTCTCCCATAGCAGGTAATTTGTTTTTAGTGATATAGCTCACAGACAAACTTCTAGCATCCTGAAGGCAGAGGTGTGTGTGCTCTGCTCACCAGAACACCCCCAGGGCCTGGCAAGCACCTGGCCCAGCAGCTAGCATGCAGTGGGTTTTTATGTGTATTAGTGAATAGATCAACATGGTGGCCTTTGAGTTGAGCCCTAACAGACAAAAAAAGCAGTTAAGTAGGTGGCAAAGGGGATGGCATATTTTTTAATTACTTTGCTTTATTTAAGCTTTGCTGGAGTAGCCCTGAAGAGATACCCCACACCCAAGGTAAGAGAAACCCAAGTAAGATGGTAGGCATTGCAAGAGGGCATCAGAGGGCAGACACACTGAAACCATACTCACAGAAATATAGTCAATCTAATCACACTAGGACCACAGCCTTGTCTAACTCGATGAAACTAAGCCATGCCCATGGGGCAACCCAAGATGGGTGGGTGGGTCATGGTGCAGAGGTCTGACAGAATGTGGTCTCTGGAGAAGAGAATGGCAAACCACTTCAGTATTCTTGCCTTGAGAACCCCATGAACAGTATGCAAAGGCAAAATGATAGGATACTGAAAAAGGGACTCCCCAGGTCAGTAGGTGCCCAATATGCTACTGGAGATCAGTGGAGAAATAACTCCAGAAAGAATGAAGGGATGGAGCCAAAGCAAAAACAATACCCAGCTGTGGATGTGACTGGTGATAGAAGTAAGGTCCGATTGCTGTAAAGAGCAATATTGCATAGGAACCTGGAATGTCAGGTCCGTGAATCAAGGCAAATTGGAAGTGGACAAACAGGAGATGGCAAGAGTGAATGTTGACATTCTAGGAATCAGCAAACTAAAATGGACTGGAATGGGTGAATTTAACTCAGATGACCATTATATCTACTACTGCGGGCA
The DNA here is from genome assembly GCF_001704415.2 of Capra hircus. Taxonomy (NCBI): domain Eukaryota; kingdom Metazoa; phylum Chordata; class Mammalia; order Artiodactyla; family Bovidae; genus Capra; species Capra hircus. The sequence continues at coordinate 48,769,293 of NC_030811.1, forward strand.
GGAATCCCTCAGAAGAAATGGAGTAGCCATCATGGTCAACAAAAGAGTCTGAAATGCAGTATTGGATGCAATCTCAAAAACGACAGAATGATCTCTGTTCATTTCCAAGGCAAACCATTCAATATCACAGTAATCCAAGTCTATGCCCCAACCAGTAATGCTGAAGAAGCTGAAGTTGAACGGTTCTATGAAGACCTACAAGACATTCTAGAACTAACACCCAAAAAAGATGTCATTTTCATTATAAGGGACTGGGATGTAAAAGTAGGAAGTCAAGAAACACCTGGAGTAACAGGCAAATTTGGCCTTGGAATGAGGAATGAAGCAGGGCAAAGACTAATAGAGTTTTGCCAAGAAAATGCACTGGTCATAGCAAACACCCTCTTCCAACAACACAAGAGAAGACTCTACACATGGACATCACCAGATGGTCAACACAGAAATCAGATTGATTATATTCTTTGCAGCCAAAGATGGAGAAGCTGTATACAGCCAACAAAAACAAGATCAGGAGCTGACTGTGGCTCAGATCATGAACACCTTATTGCCAAATTCAGACTGAAATTGAAGAAAGTAGGGAAAACCACTAGACCATTCAGGTATGACCTAAATCAAATCCCTTATGATTATACAGTAGAAGTGAGAAATAGACTTAAGGGCCTAGATCTGATAGATAGAATGCCTGATGAACTATGGAATGAGGTTCATGACATTGTACAGGAGCAGGGATCAAGACCATCCCCATGGAAAACAAATGCAAAAAAGGAAAATGGCTGTCTGGGGAAGCCTTACAAAAGCTGTGAAAAGAAGAGAAGCGGAAAGCAAAGGAGAAAAGGAAAGATATAATAAGCATCTGAATGCAGAGTTCCAAAGAATAGCAAGAAGAGATAAGAAAGCCTTCTTCAGTGATCAATGCAAGGAAATAGAGGAAAAGAACAGAATGGGAAAGACTAGAGATCTCTTCAAGAAAATTAGAGATACCAAGGGAACATTTCATGCAAAGATGGGCTCGATAAAGGATAGAAATAGTATGGACCTAACAGACGCAGAAGATATTAAGAAGAGGGGGCAAGAATACACAGAAGAACTGTACAAAAAAGATCTTCATGACCTGGATAATCACAGCGGTGTGATTACTCATCTAGAGCCAGACATCCTGGAATGTGAAGTCAAATGGGCCTTAGGAAGCATCACTACGAACAAAGCTAGGGGAGGTGATGGGATTCCAGTTGAGCTATTTCAAATCCTGAAAGATGATGCTGTGAAAGTGCAAATTGGGAAAACTCAGCCGTGGCTACAGGACTGGAAAAGGTCAGTTTTCATTCCAATCCCAAAGAAAGGCAATGCCAAAGAATGCTCAAACTACCGCACAATTACACTCATCTCACACGCTAGTAAAGTAATGCTCAAAATTCTCCAAGCCAGACTTCAGCAATATGTGAACCGTGAACTTCCTGATGTTCAAGCTGGTTTTAGAAAAGGTAGAGGAACCAGAGACCAAATTGCCAACATCCACTGGATCATGGAAAAAGCAAGAGAGTTCCAGTAAAACATCTATTTCTGCATTATTGACTATGCCAAAGCCTTTGACTGTGTGGATCACAAGAAACTGGAAAATTCTGAAAGAGATGGGAATACCAGACCACCTGATCTGCCTCTTGATAAATCTGTATGCAAGTCAGGAAGCAACAGTTAGAACTGGAGATGGAACAACAGACTGATTCCAAATAGGAAAAGGAGTATGTCAAGGCTGTATATAGTCATCCTGCTTATTTAACTTATATGCAGAGTACATCATGAGAAATGCTGGACTGGAAGAAACACAAGCTGGAATCAAGGTTGCCGGGAGAAATATCAATAACCTCAGATATGCAGATGACACCACCCTTATGGCAGAGAGTGAAGAGGAACTAAAAAGCCTCTTGATGAAAGTGAAAGAGAGAGTTAAAAAGTTGGCTTAAAGCTCAACATTCAGAAAACGAAGATCATGGCATCCGGTCCCATCACTTCATGGGTAATAGATAGGGAAATAGTGGAAACAGTGTCAGACTTTATTTTGGGGGGCTCCGAAATCATTGCAGATGGTGACTGCAGCCATGAAATTAAAAGACACTTACTCCTTGGAAGAAAAGTTATGAGCAACCTGGATAGCATATTCAAAAGCAGAGACATTACTTTGCTGACTAAGGTCCGTCTAGTCAAGGCTATGGTTTTTCCAGTAGTCATGTATGGATGTGAGAGTTGGACTGTGAAGAAGGCTGAGTGCCAAAGAATTAATGCTTTTGAACTGTGGTGTTGGAGAAGACTCTTGAGAGTCCCTTCGACTGCAAGGAGATCCAACCAGTCCATTCTGAAGGAGATCAGCCCTGGGATTTCTTTGGAAGGAATGATGCTAAAGCTGAAACTCCAGTACTCTGGCCACCTCATGTGAAGTGTTGACATTGGAAAAGACTCTGATGCTGGGAGGGATTGGGGGCAGGAGGAGAAGGGGACGACAGAGGACGAGATGGCTGGATGGCATCACTGACTCGATGGACGCGAGTCTGAGTGAACTCCGGGAGTTGGTGATGGACAGGGAGGCCTGGCGTGCTGCAATTCATGGGGTCGCAAAGAGTCGGACACGACTGAGCGACTCAACTGAACTGATAGATTTTAATAGCTAATATAGTCACATAGTTCAAAAACCAAAGCACTATAAGACAGATAGAAGAAGACAGACAGACAGACAGACAGATGACAGACACTATAAGACAGACAGAAGAAGGCTCACTTTCATCCTCATTTCCATTTATTCCTTTCCCTATCCCATCATACCCCTCTCCTGCCCACTGTGAGTTAGCATTTTTATTGAGATTTGTATATTATTGCAGTATATCTTGTGCAAATAAAACTATAAACAAATATGTTATCTTATTTTCTCCCCTTTCCTCACAAATGCTGGTAAACTCAAAAACTGTTCTGCTCTTTTTTTTTTTAAACTCAACAATATATCCTGGAGATCTCCTCTGACAGCACATTGAGAAAGATCTCGTTCTTCCTACAGCTACACTGTACTCCATGGTATGCTGCTGCTGCTGCTAAGTCGCTTCAGTCGTGTCCGACTCTGTGCAACCCCGTAGACGGCAGCCCACCAGGCTCCCCCGTCCCTGGGATTCTCCAGGCACGACTCCATGGTACAGATGCACCTTATTGGAAAGGTCAGTTAAGCATCGACTTGTGAGAAGTACTGCTTCTCCTCCTCTCTTCCTCTCCCATCTGTGTGTCAAAATTTGCCCCTCCTCTCTGAACACTGATCTCCTTTAATTTCGTAAGCCAATTTGGCTGCCTAATTGAATAAGCCAATTACATCAGTGCATTCAAAAGATGGAAATTTGTTTATATGTATACTTTGCAAAACAGGCTTTGAGAGCAAATATCCTATTTCAAAGACAGGTACGTGTGCATGCTAAGTTGTGTGTCTGACTCTTTGCAACCCTATGAGCATAGCCTGCCAGGCTGCTCTGTTCATGAGATACTTCATGCAAGAATACTGGAGTGGGTTACCATGTCCTCCTCCAGAGGATCTTCCTGACCCAGGGATTGAACCTGTGTCTCTTATGTCTCCTGCATTGGCAGGCAGGTTCTTTACCACTAGTACCACCTGGAAAGCCCTATTTCAAAGACATTAACCACCCAAGGAAATAAGTAGTGGAGCCTCTTGGCACAAGGACTGTCACGTCTGCAGGTTGTCATCTTCTTAAAAGGATCTCGCCTTGTGCTGAAGACACAGCAGGGGCTCAGCTCGCTGACCAAGAAGAATTGATTCCCACGACCCGTACTGCTGGTTTCGCAGGCTGCTGCTGAGAGATCATTTGAGGCAGCCCCGTGCATACCCTTTCTGCCCACAGGTGTGACCCTGGCTGCTGTGAGGGTTGAGAGTGGGTGCTTTCTGTTCCATTCTACCCCAGTTGTTTCAGATTGTCAGAAGAACTGTACCAATATTCCCAAGTAAACCTGGCTTTCTCCCTTAACTAAAATCATTCTTAAAATTAACCAGATGATTTTAAAGGGAATAGCATGTTCGATTTTTCCCTGCATTCCTTCCAGCCCAAGTGATGGGCTGCAGCCTATAAGATATGAAATCTGTGAGAAGGAAATAAGGCCAACATGTTTATGTTGGTGATTACTGTTGACTTGGTTTTGCTATTAGTATTCTTGGCAGTTCCCCTGCTTCGTGCGATTGCTATTTTCAGCTATCTTTTATCTAGGGTTTCTCCTCTCTTAGCACTTTTTTTTTTTTTTTTCCATTCTCACATTTCAGGAGCTCAGGTATGCAGTTCTTTGTGTGGAAGGATGTGTGTGGGCTCTGTTTGTATGTGTGAAAAGGCCAAACTTGGTTGGCTGCCAGCTTGTTTCGGGTGTTTGAATGATGATTGTGGATGGTTGCAAAACCAATCTGTCTGCAGCCTCTGGATGAATACAGGAAACAGCCAAAATGAACACACGGGCTGTGGGACAGCTGCTCACTCACACCATTCACGGGTGGCTAGAAAGTGTCGATGATGGCTGGGCCGGAGGACAGTGGGACAGTTATCAACTACTCTCCCCCATATCAGGGTGGGTTTTGCGCCCTTGTATTCTCACTGGAGAAGGACTGAAGTATGGTGGACAACAGCAAAAAACAATTGTTGTTTCAAATACTGATGATGGAAAAGCTCTTAAGGAGGACCTTTTGTTGTTCTTGATTGCCCATTTAGTTATGAAAAATGAGGCTCCCAAGCAAAATATAAAAGAAGAAATCAGAACAAAGTGCTACATTGCTTTGGAAAGAAAAGAGAAAAAGAAGAAAGATCATCCCAGGGATATCATGGTAGGGGGTGAGATGGAGAGGAGGGCAGAGAAAGCCAAGGTCAGCAAGGCATCCTGGGAGTTGGGACGGCTGATGAATGGCTAACAGCCAATTGTGAGTTGTTGTCTGTGCTGTAGTTCCTCTTTGTGTTCCCTCCCAAAGCCATCTGTAAAATCTGCTGCAAACACAGCCTTGTGTCAGTGGTACTATAGGGCCTGATGGCCAGAGGGGTGCCTTTCACTTGGGAGTTGTATGACCTGTTTCAGGGAAGAAGGGCAAGGGGATAGAAGTCAAGAGTGGTCTTCTTGTTTATGCTATTTGTTAAAAACTCCTTCAACTTAAAATATTTAATATGCTAAGCTACCATATTTTAGGACTGCAAGTCCTGAATTCTAACAGAAGTAAGAGATGAAACTTTTATGGATACATATAGCTAAACTGACTTTCTGTTTGTTTGGAGTTCTGTTCATCTCAGTCATTCAGTACATCCAGGGTTGCACCTGAGCTGGGGGTGGAGGATGAAAAGAGCAAGGTGCCAAGGTCCCACTTGGGCCATTCTACCTTCTGCCCTTGGAGAGACACCCAGTTTCCCTCTGACCTTTGGTCATCAGTCACGTGTGTTGAGGAGAGTTGTTCTGCAGTTGCCCCTACAAACCCCTCCAGGTCCAGCTCACTCCAAGCCCTCCAGTGTCCTCACAAGCTCAGGAAACCTTTTCTACTTCTGCAGCAGGATATCCTGTGGATCTGCTTAAGATCCTTCACCACCTCTGGGTCACTCTTTGTATTCATGCAAACCAACCCATTTCTGCATCACCCTGAGGATGAGATTCTTCAGACCCATCTTTTAGAGTAGATACACCTGGGAATGAGGCCACAGACCTGCCCTGTTATCAGCTCCCTAAATCTATCTGGAAGGTTTATTTCTTCATCCTAATGGGGAGAGAAACAAATCCCCAAGTCTCCTAGCTTAGGAAACCCCACCTTCTAAGCACTCCCCTCTTCTCCTCCAGTGGTGAAATTCTATGCTTCCTCTTGGGAATCCACACCCTTACATTATCAGATACTCTCTCAGACCTGCAGGGTCTAAACTTCTGAAATTCAAATAGGCTGCTTTTGTACTGCTAAGCATTTCTTCCCTAAGGCAAAACTCAAGTGACAGTGTCACTGTTCTAACCATCAGTACCCATCACTGGGAGTTAATTGAGTCACCTGGCAGGTTGCCTCTTGGAACACCTCAGTTCAAGGTCACAAAAGTTGTGCTCTCAGGACACCACAGGCTCAGATAGTGATGGGATGTATAGAGAGTATTTGAAATTCCGCCTATTACCGAAAATGAGGAGGAATTCTTTTTTAATTGAAGCAGAAAGAATTTGACTTCTTCTAAAGTAATCCCCCTTTTGAGCATTCTTTGAGTAATCAAGTGTCTTCTATCTTATGAACTTTTATTCAAATCAGAGATTCTGAAACTGAGGTTCATGAACTCCTTGAAATTACATGCAGAATTTTCTAGATGCCTTTTTTTCTGATGTAAGCATCCATGGGATTTTCTGAAAAACAGATTCTCCAAAGAATTTGTGACCTAGATAAGGTTAAGAACTGTTGCTATAAACCACAATCACAAATCTATTTCCCCTTGACTTTCATGAATCCCTTTTATTGAATTTTGAAGTTCACAAAATAAAGACCTACTCAAATGAAAAGGATTATTCTGTGCACTGAATTAAAGCCTTCAAAACCCAAACTTTATGTCTGATATCCCTCCCCACAGGTTCATTTATAATGGCATTTTACAGTTTGGAGGGAAAGCTAGATGTGACATCTGTCATCTCTTGGTCTCAAGGGCTAGACGCATATCTGCTTCTCTTCACTGTTCGGGGTACATGCTTCCTGAGGCTAGACATCTCAGCTTCAGTCACAGTATGTGAGCAGCTGTGCTCCCCTGATTGAACCTCCATCAGCCCCCCTTAACATAGACCTTTGCAGAGCATAAACCTCTTGGGTGTTCATTTTGTCATTTGACCCTTAACACAACTCTATGGTGGTAATAAAGGCAGATATTCTTGACCCTACTTTATAGATGCAAAAGGGAAGCTTAGGATAATGACTGGATACAGTCCTACTGGAGTTTATGCCAAACAAGATGCCAACCACAATTCTTCCAAAAATTGCCTTTAATTAAAAAGCTATTACAAGGCAGTTTTTTATGCTCTGATTTGGACTTAATTGTCTTCCATCCAAAATTCATATGTTGCAGTCCCTCCCACCTTCTTCCCCATACCTCAGAATGTGACCTCATTTTGAAATAAGGTTGTTACAGATGTAATTATTTAAGATGAGGTCGTACCAGGGTAGCATGAGTTCCTGATCCAGAATAACTAGTGTCCTCATAAGATGGGGAAACTTGGACACAGACATGCCATGTAAAGATGAGGACAGAGATGAGAGTGATGTTTCTATAAGCTAAGGAATGACAAAATTGCCAGCAAACTAGAAATTAGGCAAAGGCACAGAACAGATCTTCTCTTGAAACCCTCAGCAGGAATGAACGCTGCCAATAACTTGACCTTGGATTTCTAGCCCCAGAACTATGAGGCAATAAATTTCTCTTGTTTAAGCCACTCAGTTTGAGGAAGTTTATTACAGCAAATCTAGTAAACTAATATATGCTCTATTTCACAGCTTTTAAAAATTAAAGGAAAACATGAACCTTTATTTAGTATGAGATATTAAAACAACACAGAAATATGTGAAATAAAATATGAAATCCCCATTCACCATACCAATACACCCACCCCCCACCAATGTAACATGTTTATATTAGATAATTATCCTCATGGAACTCTTTCTATGCATTTATATACATATCCATGTGAAGTGAAGTTGCTCAGTCGTGTCCGACTCTTTGCCACCCCATGGACTGTAGCCTACCAGGCTTCTCTGTCCACGGGATTTTCCAGGCAATAGTACTGGAGTAGATTGCCATTTCCTTCTCCAGGAGATCTTCCTGACCCAGGGATCGAACCTGGGTCTCCTACATTGTAGACAGACGCTTTACCACCTGAGCCACCAGGGAGGTCCTTACATAGAGACTCCTATAGGTACCTTGGGCGCTTCCCTAGTGATTCAGACAGTAAAGGTTCTGCCTGCAATGAAAAAGATCCAGGTTTGATCCCTGGGTCAGAAAGATTCCCTGGTTAAGGAAATGGCAATCCACTCCAGCATTCTTGCCTGGGGAATTCCATGAACAGAGAAGCCTGGTGAACTATAGTCCACAGGGCCGCAAAGAGTCGGACATGACTAAGTGACTAACATTTCACTTTTCATAGGTATTTTTAAACCCAGTTTTTCTGACTCTGAGTTTCCGCTCCCTGTTATCTCTCTCTCAGACACCTAAAAATATGTTTGCTCTTCTACTGGTTGTTAGAAGTGGTCTTTCTCTTCAACAGCTTGTTGAACTTGTGTGTGTGTTAATACCCATTCTCAGAAAGAGGAAAAAACTTAAAAGAATCTCCCCAAGTCAAAGTATAAACATTGGAAAAGCTTTTAGAGATGGAAAGAAAAATGGATATACTTGCTTTGCCTTTCTCCCACAGCCAGGCATTGGGTAAAATGTGGAATGCAAGTTTTGTGAGATGGTTTCCACTTAGCTCAGAGGGTAACCCACACTCCTACATATACACTGTGGAAGTTGTTTACCCACAAAGATCTGACTGGCACCCTCCAAGTTCCACCTGTTAGAAATATACTTTTTCGCACTATAAAAACAAGGTGCCATTCTCTCCTCCTATCAACTTAGAAATTTCTGCTTTTTTTAAAACAAAGCAAAACAAAAAACATCCCTATCTCCAGATGGCCACTGTTGCAGAGAACATATGGTGCCTGGGAGAAGAGGGGGAACCTTGGGCCCCGCTGGTCTCTTCCAGCAGATAGGCAGATGAGGAACACAGAATGCTCAATCTAAAAGAGGGAGGGAAGCTCAGGGTCTGTGAAGTGAAGTCACCAGTCACATCCTGCAGTATCAGGGTCTGTTCCCTCACCTGCTGCTCCTTCCACCTCACTGACCTCCTTGAATACTTTATTCCTTGAGCATAGAACAAATGAGGCATCCCTGCTTAAGAGCTGAGACTGAAAAATATTTCATTAACTTTGATGTCTACAGAAAATAAAGCAGAAGAGAGATGGGATCACAGAACAGGAGGCTGAGGCAGAGAAGAGGATGGAGTCCAAAAGCAATAAAAGAAAAGAAAGGAAAATACAGAGAAGTGGCGGGGTTGGAAGGACAGGAGGACGGGATGATCCAAAAGGGTATGGACAGAAAGAATCTTGGCCTGTTTTGGTAACCAAGTTAAAAGATTTGTCCCTGTGATGGTTAATTTTATATGCCTCTTGGCTGTGCCATGATATCTAGATACTTGGTCAAACATTGTTCTAGATGTTGCTGATTTTTGGATGAGGTTAACAAGAAGGAAATGGCAACCCACTCCAGTGTTCTTGCCTGGAGAATCCCAGGGACGGGGGAGCCTGGTGGGCTGCCGTCTATGGGGTCGCACAGAGTCAGACACGACTGAAGCGACTTAGCAGCAGCAGTAGCAGCAGCAGCATGTAAATTGGGCTTCCCAGGTGACACGAGTGGTAAAGAACCCTCCTGCCAATGCAGAAGCTGTAAGAGAAGCAGGTTCAATCCTTGGGTTGGGAAGATTCCGCAGAGCGGGGCATGGCAACCCACTCCCGTATTCTTGCCTGGAGAATCCTTTGGATAGAGGAGCCTGGCGGGCTATGGTCCATTGGGTTGCAAAGAGTCAGATATGACTGAAGTGAGTTAGCAAACAACAAGTACATCAGTGGACTCTGACGAAAGCAGATTGCTCTTCATAGTGTGGGTGGGCCCCACTTAATCAGTTGAAGGTCTTAACAGCAAAAGACTGAACTTTTGCTTAGGAAACCCAACCAAGGAAAAATTCTACTGTAGACTGCTTTCAGACTCAAACTGCAATTCTACTCTAGGTTTCCAGTTTACTGGCCTACCCCATAGACTTTAGACTTGTTAGCCTCCACAGTTGTGTGAACCAATTCTTTAAAAATAAACGCCTCCTCTCTTTCTCTCATTCTCTCCCCCTCTCTCTCTCTCCCCTTTCCTGCCCCCCCCCCATCCCATAGCATTGACTCTGTTTCTCTGGAAAACCTTAACACAACCCCCAGCAATACCCCCCTCCCTATATACCCATGCCACTCCTGACATCCAAAGAAGAGCTATTCCTCCTCTTGAATCTGAGCTGGTCCTGTGATGGTTCTGAGTAGTGAAATGTGACAGATGTGAAATTTTGGGGCTTCTAAATCCAGACCTTAAGAGATTGGAACTTCCACTCCCTTCCTCTTGGATGCTTACACTTGGAATATTCCCACTTGGAATATGCTTTGAGAAACTCCAGCCACACAGAGAGATGAGGTGCAAGAAAACCTGGGTGCTCAGGCTGACAGCCCCCACAGAAGATTCAGCACCATCTTGGATTTTGCAAAATCAGATGAGGCTTCAGATGACCATAACTCCAGATGACATCATGTGGGGCTAGAGAACCCCCACATTGAGCTCAGTTGACCCAGGGGCATCATGAGAGATTTTTTTAAAAATTGATATTGTTTTAGGGCACGACAAACTGCAACGGGCCTGGTTTGTTACACAGCAATAGGCAGCCTATCATAAAATTTGGCCTAAAATAGACACTTCGTCTACTAATCGCTGTTTTTCTGGATGACATTGTCTGTACCTCATAAAAAGAGAGAGGGGCTCCAAGAGAAAGGCTGTCCTTATTTTCAAACTCAGGATCCCCCTTCCCTAGGTCTTCAGGCAGCTATAACCAACCATGCCAGGGTCCCAGCTGGAGAAAGTCATACAACCACACCTTTGCACTTGAACTCAGCAGCTAAAAACTACTCCTTCAGCTTCGCTTTCTAACAGCCAATGACTTATTTATTAGCAGGTAGGAAAAATGCCCCCACACCCTTTAAGATCTAGAACAGAGTGGTAGTGTTGCTGGGTTGGAGGCAGAAACTTTGCGAGGGAGTCATCTGAATTAACTTCACTGTTATTTTCTTGGGAGGAACCTGGTCTTAGTGGCTTCCTTTCAACATTAGATTATACTACATTAGCCAAAGTCACTGTCCATCCAAACCACAGTGGAAGTAGGCCAAACTGCTCATAAACTGCACTTTATGACCTACCACAGGAATGTCCTCCGTCTTTTAAGAAGGAGGTTCCTTCCAGTCCTATTAGAAGTTTGATGTTAAGGCCTGGCAGTGTTAAGACTTTTACAATATGGGTTTCACTTAAGCGAATATAAGAAATTCATAGACTTTCATTGCTACAGGGTCTAAAATTTATACTGTACATTCAGGTATGCGGAAAAATGTAGTTTATTTAATGCCCATAAATAATGACCTTCTTCAGGTCTTATTGATTAGTTCAGAGATGAAGTGGGGGGCTGGGGTTCAAATACAAGGTCTGAACTTGCTACAGTGGATGGCAGCACAACTCACTGAGTGTAAGCCATCTCTCTTATTCCCTTGGATGACTCAACTTTCCCCTCCTCTGGCTTTTCTTAGGGAGAGGGTGGGAGTGTGCCTTTGGCATGACCTGAGGGCCTATATCCACAGGGCGAGCCTCAGACTCTGCATTGTTCTGCTGGAGAGTGAGGCCTCTGGTCCAGTCTCTAGACTGGTAGCCACTAAGAGTGTGTCTGGTTCCAGATCTCTTTTGTTTTGTTTTTTTCTTCTTGGTCATAAATTCTCCAAGCTGCTCCCAGGGACATGGCCACCTCCAAGCTCCCCACCACCACCACCGCTGTATCTCTGCCTCACAAATGACCAGGCAGGGCTGGAAAGAGTATGCTTTTTACTATTTCTGTCATAACTGGGTTCTCTCTATGCTATAGAACAGGAGTTGGCAAACTTTCTGTAAAGGGCCAGATAGTAAATATTTTAGGCTTTGTGGGCCATATGGTCTCTGTCACAACTACTCAACTCTGCATGTGTGGTGTGAAAACAGCCATAGACAATATAGAAATGAATGAGTGTGATTGTGCTCCAGTAAAGCTTTGTTTGCAAAAGCCGGAGGTGGGCTGGATTTGGTGTCTGGGCTATGTTTGCCAGCTCCTGCTGTGGAAGAAATCAGTTATGCTGAGTCTTCCAGGCATAACTGCTGATAAAGAAAAGTCTGGTGAATTAGAGATAGTCACATTTGTGGGTTTTTGTTTGTTTGTTTGTTTGTTTTTACCCTGTAGCCATCAAATTGTGGCTCTATGAATCTTCATTTTAAAAACCTGTAATTGCTTTGACCACCAGAATATGGTGGAAATGGCAATGTGCCCCTTGCTGGATCAGTCCTTCAGAGATTGGCAGATCTCCTTCAGTCTCTTGGAACACTCACTTTTGAAACCTTGAATTGTCATGTAAAAGATTCAATGACCCTGGAAAAACTATATGCAGAGGATCGGAGTTTACATAGAGGTGAGAGGGTGCAATGGAGTTCAACCTTCCAGTGGTCCCCACCAAGACACCAGGCATGTGAGCAAAATTGTCATGGATCCTGTAGGAAGCCTAGTTGAATTCTACTGATTTCCCTGCACACAACTCATAAGGGGTAGAAGAATCACAAAGCCTTGACAAAGTTTATGACACACAGGAATGGTGGGTCTCTGAAGTCACTAAATTAGCTAAATTGCCTGAAAAGATTATAGATGGAAAGTCTATAATTAAAAAATATTATTCTCATTCCACTCAAAATCTAACAGAGCCACTAAATCTCATTGTTTCCTGTTCTTGGTAAATGTAAGGTAATTTTGTTGTTCAGTCGTGCCTGACTCTGTGATCCCATGGACTGCAGAATGCCAGACCTGGAGCTTGCTCAAACTCATGTCCATTAAGTCAGTGATGCCATCCAATCATCTCGTCCTCTGTCATCCCCTTCTCCTACCTTCAATCTTTCCAAGATTCAGGATCTTTTCTAATGAGTCAGTTCTTCTCACCAGCTGGCCAAAGTATTGGAGTTTCAGCATCAGTCCTTCCAATGAACATTCAGGGCTGATCTCCTTTAGGATGGACTGGTTGGATCTCCTTGCATCCAAGGGACTCTCAAGAGTCTTCTCCAACACCACAGTTCAAACGTATCAGTTCTTCAGCACTCAGCTTTCTTTATAGTCCAACTCTCACATCCATACATGACTACTGGAAAAACCAAAGCTTTAACTAGATGGACCTTTGTTGGCAAAGTAATGTCTCTGCTTTTTAATATGCTGTCTAGGTTGGTCATAACTTTTCTTCCAAGGAGCAAGCATCTTTTAATTTCATGGCTGCAGTCACCATCTGCAGTGATTTTGGAAACCAAGAAAATAAAGTCTGACACTGTTTCCACTGTTTCCCCATCTATTTGCCATGAAGTGATGGGACTAAATACCACAATCTTCGTTTTCTGAATGTTGAATTTTAAGCCAACTTTTTCACTCTCCTCTTTCACTTTCATCAAGAGGCTCTTTAGTTCTTTGCTTTCTGCAATAAGGTTGGTATCATCTGCATATCTGAGGTTATCGATGTTTCTCCTGGCAATGCTGATTCCAGCTTGTGCTTCATCAAGTCTGGCATTTCACATGATATACTCCACATATAAGTTAAATAAGCCGCCTGACAATATACAGCCTTGATGTATTTCTTTCCCAATTTGGAACCAGTCCATTGTTCCATGCCCAGTTCTAACTGTTGCTTCTTGACCTGCATACAGGTTTCTCAGGAGGCAGGTAAGGTGGTCTGGTATTCCTATCTCTTTAAGAATTTTTCACAGTTTGTTATGATCCACACAGTCAAAGGGTTTAGCATAGTCAATGAAGCAGATGTTTTGCTGGAATTCTCTTCCTTTTTTTATGATCCAATGGATGTTGGTAATTTGATCTCTGGTTCCTCTACCTTTTCTAAATGCAGCTTGAGTCTATGGCCATACCACCCTGAACACACCCAATCTCATCTAAATACAGCTTGAACATCTGGAAGTTCTCAGTTTACGTACTAGGGTTCTTGAACCCTAGCTTGAAGAATTTTCAGCAATACTTTGCTAACGTGTGATATGAGTACAATTGTGCAGTAGTTTCAACATTCTTTGACATTGCCTTTGTTTGGGATTGGAATTAAAAACTGACGTTTTCCTGTCCTTTGGCTACTGTTTGCTGGCATATTGAGTACAGCACTTTTAACAGCAACACTGTTTAAGATTTGAAATAGCTCAGCTAAAATGGTATCACCTCCACTAGCTTTGTTTCTTGTGATGCTTCCTAAGGCCCACTTGACTTTCCACTCCAGGATGTCTGACTCTAGGTAAGTGATCACACCAGCATGGTTATCTGGGTCGTGAAGATCTTTTTTGTATAGTTCTTCTGTGTATTCTTGCCACCTCTTCTTAATATCTTCTGCTTCTGTTAGGTCCATATCATTTCTGTCCTTTATTGTGCCCATCTTTGCATGAAATTTTCCCTTGGTATCTCTAATTTTCTTGAAGAGATCTCTAGTCTTTTCTATTCTATTGTTTTCCTCTCTCTCTCTCTTTGCATTGATCACTAAGGAAGGCTTTCTTATATAATGTTAATCTTCAAGCAATTGATTTCTCATCTTACATACCAAAGCAGGAGAAGATTAAATTTTCTTTCCAGTTCCAAAATTCTGGAAGGAAATATGACTAGATCAGATGAAACAATAAGTGTCTGGGACTTGAGAGGACGTTAACATCGTGTCTGACAAGGATCACATTTTTACTGCCATGCAGGGGCTTGTAACTTCCTTGGCACTCTTATGCAATTCCCCGGGGCTGCACACAGGACAGGACGTGTCTATTCAAGCATCACTAGAATCAAAAGGATTAATGAACACAAGACCTTTCTCCCTTCTCTCTGCTTTTTGAAAGGGGAGGAGTCTTGCTTTGTGGGTATGCCAGCACCTGGACTTTCCTTTTTTGGTGCAGAATCTGGGTAATGGACTAATTTTCCCAAGAAAAATAATCAGCATGAGACACTAGACCATACTTCCCAGAGTGTCTTTGTGGGGAGCATAAATGGAGGCACTGGGGTGGAACTGGGGGTGGAGAGAGAATAGAGGAGCCATGTGGAGGGGAGGGAAAAGCGTGGATGGGAGAAAAAGAAACAGATTGTCAGCCACTGTGCCACCTCTGTGTGTGGGAGACGCTGTACCACGTGCATGTGGGGAAAGAATTTTGTAGTGGGCAGCTGGGGATGGGGCTAGATTGATAGAGTGGCTGCCTGTGTGGAAAACAGTGGCAGAGAGCAGAAGAGAGGAATGTTAAGAGATGTGGTTGGATATTAAGAACTGTTTCCCCACCTCCGTCTCTTTGGTCTCTTCTCAGTGACTAAATGGCATTGAAATCGTTTGATTTTTATATGTGCCTATTATAAACTAAGGTGTTTTATTTTTCAAAAGTATCCTTTATAGAGCAGCAGTCATAGTCAAGTCCCTGCAAAGTTTCTCATATTTGGGACGCTCTTTCATTAACTTTATTTGAACAGCTAGGTGCTGTTTGGGAAGGCACGTTGGCCTAAAAGATCTCCATCAATGCTGTTTTTGAGTGATTCTGAAAAATCTGGAAATCCTCTGGTAGCGTCTAAGACAAAAAGCAAAACTATTTACTACAGACTTAGTTGTTTGTTTCAGGATATTATCTTACAATTGCAATCAGTGATATTGATTGTCTATAGAACATCTTTTACACATCTGTATAAGTCTTTTATAAATCTTTAAATAGGTCTTTGTAGGTCTTTAAAAAGCAAAGTAGTGCACATTAATGTTATGGAGATCAAACATAAACACGGGCAACATGACAAGAGAGCTGATGTTATACAAATGGATACTTGGTCCTTGACGTAACATTTCCAATGACAGCCACTATTCACAGAATCAAAAAGCACTGATTCTCCAATAACTGAAATGGAAATAACAGTGATGCACTCTGGCACACTGTGATCTAGTTAAGTCTTTTGTGATTTTTTTAAATCGGGGAAAATAAGGGTTTTCTTTATATTTCAGGTTGTTTTACTTGGGAACATATAAATAAATGTCAGTGTCTTTTGTGCTTCTCTGCTGCCAATTTCAACTGACACTGCACACACACTAAGCCATGTCAGGTCCCAAATATATTCAGACTTCACAATACGTTCTCTAAGTCCTATTGAAATAAGCAAAAATAGCTTTTGTCTAAATTGTCTAATTTCTTTGGAAACATATATGTTTCCAAAGAAAATACAGTGTTTAGAATCTTTGTCATCCTCACACACTTGTTTCTGCATTTCTCAATATACAGAGAAAATTCAAGGTGAATCTCAGAGTTGATAATCACAATGAATTGTGCTTCTTGAGAATGGCACATAATTTTGTCATATTACCTTAACTTTCCAAAGGAGAGAGTAGAAAGGAACTGAAAAACTATCTTTATCCTTGTGATAGTTTGGCCCAAGAAATTATGGTTAGAAGTATCTCGTTTTCTCTTGATCCTGCCTTGTCTGGAATAGAAGTCACAAATCGGTACAGCGCAGATCAGATCTGACCCACAGACTTGCTTTGTTTGGTTCACACAATGTTTTTTGTCTGGTTTAAGTTTTTATCAGTTCCCTTAAATGTTCACCATAATCGTCACTACTCCTTATGCCCTGCTTGCTTTAGTCGTTTATATTATCTTACTGGTCCCTGTGCATGGTTTTTTTTTTTGTCTGTTAGTTTATTGGTTTGGCTTTTTGCTTTGCAATCTTTGGTGAGAGTTTATAGAAATTAGTTCCACAAGTTGTCCATAAACCTACAAAGCAATTTGGTTATGTATCAATTGGCTTATCATTTCTAAATTTACTATCAAGTGGCCTCAGAAGAAAAGGGTGAATTTGGTTGGCTCTCCCTGTAGCTTTCTTAATGTTGTGCTCTTAGTTTACTCCTAAGTTTGAACCTAAAAATAATATTGGCGCAGCCTGGTTACCACCAATGGTACTGGAGTATTCCCACTGAACAAAGACCTTTAATGTCATAGGAGTATGAGATGTATATTCTCAAACTCACGAACATCAAAACTGAACTTCCTGAAAGGAGAGTCTGTTGTAATAGTGAATAAAGGTTGATTCAGGCATTTCAAATATCTGTTGAGGACCTACCAACATTCAATAGAATTTTTCACCTTTCAGCACTTATTGTGCATTTATTTTTCCCTTTCTGTAGACTAAACAAACAGATTACAAAGAGAAGACTTTGTTTTGAGAAGACCATGCCAATCTCCTTAGCATCTACTGGAAATGATATTCCTGGGTGTCAGAATTCTTTATAAGTCTCTTCATTTTTCTAGAAAAAAAAAAAATCTGGGTAACAGTAATATGTGTTTAAAAATAAAAGCCAGCTGCTCATCACACATTCACAGCTTCCTTCCCTGCCCTCCCCACTTCTTTGCCAGGCCTACAGGAAGTCAAATTTTCAATTTTATCTTGCCTTTTTAAGATCTTCTGCTGCAAAGCCAGTTTCTATTTAGATGGATCTGGTGCCTGGACCTGGGTATTTTCGTGCCCTGACTCCCTAAATAAAAAAGGTAGTTATCCATTGAATATATTGTCTGTCTAGCACTTTTCAGATGAGAGGGACTGGGAAACACACACTTTCTGAAAGACTCCTGCGCTATTCCACCAATTAATAAAACCACATTTTAAGCAAACATGTTATCTACTTCATATTAGGGGGAAAATGTCTAAGATATTAGAGGTGGGTAATTGATTGCAAAAATGGCCCCAGTTCACTGCCTCTTCTCATATCCAGGACCTTTGCAAAGTGATGTTTTTGGTCTTCAAGAGGAGATTTTATTTCCCCACTCTTGAACTGGGGCTCGTCTTGTGACTCTCTTTGGCCAACCTGGCAGAAGTGGTGGTGTCCCAGTTCTCAGCCCAGATCTCAAGATGCCTTGTGCTTTGGTTGTTTCCATGTCTTGCCTACTGTAAATACTGCTGCTATGAACACAGGGGTGCATGTTACCTTTGTGAATTATAGTTTTGTCTGGGTATATGCCCAGGAGTGGAATTGCTGGATTATATAGTAAACAAGTTCTTCTTAAAACGCTCTGTATTAGGGTGGTTTGTATGTGTTAGTAGCTACACTTCCTCACAGAAGGCATTTTAGTAGATGTGCACATATATCATGGAAAATATGAACATAGATGTAGGTACCACTACCAAGGGAAATTGGTACATTGCAAGGCTATTGTAAGAATTAGAGACGGTATACATAAAATGCCTGGAAAACAGGTGCTCAGTAAATGAAAATTACTAGTATGTTTATATGCATGTTTGATGTTGTGTGAGTTATAACTGAGAAGTGTCACCTTCCTGGAGCTCACAGGTTAGAAGCAATATATGTATGATTAGAGTGGTCTCTGTGTCTGGTTCTCACAAGGATGCCTGTCTAAACCAAGCCCCTCCAAGCAACTTTGTTCTCCTAAGAATATCTCCAGGTGGCTCTCTGTGGAGATCCGGAACCTGTCTAGCCCAGACCTTCCCTCTCACCCCACTCTGCACTTCTGCTGGGCTTCTGCCATGGTCCAGTGTCTCTGCCCTGAACTGTCCTGCCTCCTTGGCTTGTTGCTGTTGTTTGATTGCTCCTCCTCTGGTCTTCATGACCAGTGACAGACTGACGTTATTACTGTGGTTTGGCTTCGCCCGCCATTAGCTCTATCACATTACTCTCTTTATCAGTAATTTTTAATCAGGTTCTCAAGGCAGACTGGCTAGATACTCACCAAACCCCTTTTTCTCTCTGGGTACATAACTGAACTATATTTTCCAGTTCCTAACATCGGTTGGGGCCAAGGGAATAGTTCCCAACAATAAAAATTTGTTGTAGAATTGCTGTATAACTACCAGAATAAAACAAGCATACACCTTTTCCATACTGCCTGTCTCATTCCACAGTTGGCTGGTTGGAAAAGATGGACTGAGAGACAACAGTGGAACAGGGGATGATAAAAGTCCTAGATGGAAAGAGCCTGGATCTCTGTGTCAACACTTGAAAAAGAGTCACCTAAAAGAATGATCTGACCAGGAACATCTGCATTAGTCTTTGCATGAGTTAGAAATAAGTCTTCATTATGTTAGTCTCTGAGATTGGAGAGGTTGTTTGTTACCATAGAGTAGCCTAACATATCCTGACTAATACAACTCCCAACTTTGATAGCCCTATTTTTTTGTTGTTGTTGTTTATTAAAGTCCTCCTACCACAGCGGCTTTATTTGTCTCATTGCTTCTCACAGAGACTTTGCATCTTCAAGCCTGGGCAAGTTGCCTAGAATTGGGGTAGAAAGAAAATATAAATCAACTCAATAAATATTTATTGAATGCTTGCCATTTGCTCTGTATTGGGCTAGGCACAGAGGTTGCTGTTGTTTAGTTGCTAAGTCATGTCTGAATATTTTGCAACCCTATGGATTTTAGCCCACCAGGGTCCTCTGTCCATGGGATTTCTCAGGAGGAACAATACTGGAATGGGTTGCCATTTCCTTCTCCAGGGGGATCTTCCTGACTCAGGGATTGAACTCATGTCTCCTGCATACCACTGAGCCACCAGGGAAGCCCAGGCATGGGGGTTAAATAGCTGAAACACAGAAAGGATATATAGTGCCTCACTCAATGTTACACTTCTCCGGGACTGAGTTTTGACATCTCCCACCTCTGCTCTCAAGTATAAATTCCTTGCCCATCCTGGATACTGTGAGAAAGGCAAGAGATAGTCTTTTTCCCTCTGCTTCCCCTTCACAAGTCTCAGTCCCAAGGCTACAGGGCAGCACCACCGTATCTTATGACATTTCCCTCCTAGAAGACCCAATGGAGGCTCCTTAAAGAAGATACCTCTTTGCCTCCCCTTCAGTGCCACGGCTTCAAAAGTGACTAGGACAATGAGGCAACTCCCATAAACATCTTCACTGCAGATATAAAATTTTGATGTCACAGTATTTTTTTTATTGTTTTTGTCATTTATTTTCCTGCAAACATGCCAAGAAAGATGGATCACAAGATTGTGAATCTTTGGGTTTCACCCTGACATTGCAGACAACCTGGAATGTACCTGGTTATTAATAATGGGAAAATAAGTCATTGGTAAAATAATGTTTACTGTTTTGTTCCACTGGAGAAGGTAAGACACTTGGATAAAGAGAGAAACTATTTGACAGAGAAAAGATGAGGTTGATTTAAAGAAAAGGAAAAAGTAATCCCAACAGTGATATTTCAACCATAATGAATTTGCATTCCCAATTTAGCTTCATACTCCTGAAACATTTCTCCCTCCAATGCTTTTGGTTTTTCATCTGCCACTAAATAGCATGTTGCTGAATAATTAAAGAGTCACATTTGAGGGGCGGGGTTGTTTTCAAGGATCTTTGTGTATTGGATGGCGTTTTTCACCAGGCAGCAAGGTGGTTCAGAAGAACTTCAGACTGTTTGTCTGTTGAAAAATGTTAAAAAGGGTGTTTTTTTAGAAACTAGAGGTGTCTACTGAGTCCAAAACGAATCCGAGGAGCCACAACAGCTGGATGCCGTAAAAGCCTCAAGACTGTATCTCATCTTTCAATTGTACTACTGACCACAGCTAGAATATTCAGCAAAAGGACGTTTGCCATGGAGCCATCATCTGTTCCCCAGCTCTGCTGTATCTGATAGTGAAATCAGCTCGCTTTGATACTGAACGTGTTGGATGGAGATAATTAATTCTCCGTCTGGAGAAGTCAGTCATTATTTCGCCTCTTGTCCCTGCTTTAATTAGCTCCTTCGAGCCATGAACTGCGCCTGAGCACAGGATCACGCAGGCGCTTTCCCGGGGAGTTATCAAATCCCGTCAGCCCAAAGAATTCAGCTTTACAGATTTTAGACGGGATTTAAGACACTAAACGGTGTTCTTCAATGAACAGTAATGAGATTCTACTAACAACTTGATTTACAGACCAAATATGACAGACGTGGCTAATCTGGTTTGATAATAGTACACATAATAAAATTCTAGTTTAAAAATAGTGCCAGTTGAGAACCTTTCTTCCATATGAACAGTTCAGAAGCCTTTTAGTGGAGAAGAAAGGGGAGAAGAAACAATAAAAAATCGTTGTCCCCTGTGGTCTGACTATGCTGCAATTGGTATGAAATATTTCACTAATGAATTAAAATTCCTGCATTTTAAAAAATTTTGAGTGTTTTTTAAAAAAAGACTAAAAACCTAAAAAAAAAAAAAAAAAAATGGAAGCCTGGCAAAGACAGCAAGACTGACCTTATTTTTATAATTCTCTGACTATTGACTTCAAGAACCTAGTAGCTAACACAGAGCTGGCCACTCAACAGAGATCTGTTGGGCCAAAATCTTTAAATGTTTGTTCAGTTGAAATGTCTGTTTTATCTTTAGCCTGCCTTTTTATCTGTGTGGAATGTTCCTCTGGCAAAAGTATTCTGACACATAGTTGTTTCTTTTTTTTTTCCTAAGTACTAAATTACATTGCTTTTGGAGTTTCAGACTTTGAATGTACCCCATGTGATACATTTGAAGTGGCAGATGGAACTCTTATGCCACTGGAAATTCTAAAGTATGTGAAGGAAAAATTTATTTCTCTTACTCGTTTTCTGTTCAACCATATTTTTTTTATCAGTGCTGAGATGATAAATTCTACTGAAGTAAATAAATTGCTCAATTGATATTCTTATGTGTTGCTGCCTTTATTTTTTTTATGACATTCTGGAATTCTTCTGTCGTGAAAAGGAAAGAAAATTCAGTTTGGTGCCTGGTTCCTTTTCCCTGTCTTGATTTTAGAAATTAATAAGAATGCTAATGAAACAGCAAAGAAAATGAAAAAAATACCAACAAAAATTTAGTGTATTAGCAAACCTGACACCAAAGAATGAAAAAGAAAAAAGGAAAGAAAACTCAGAAGGATGCACCCTTTGCATTAAAATATTGATACGAGCATGTGAAAAGAAAGAAAAAAGAGAGAGAAGATAGCAAATGAACAGAAGGAGAGGAGTTAAAAGATACTTTGATATAGACACAGGCTTCCCTTGTGGCTCAGCTGGTAAAGAACCCACCTGCAATGTGGGAGACCTGGGTTCAATCCCTGGGTTGGGAAGATTCCCTGGAGAAAGGAAAGGCTACCCCCTCCAGTATGCTGGCCTGGAGAATTCCATGAACTGTATAGTCCAAAGAGTAAGACATGACTGAGCAACTTTCACTTGATATAAGACACAGCAAAGATTGGGAGCCTTTTACTGTAGGATTCGATCCCTGGGTCAGGAAGTTCCCCTGCAGAAGGAAATGACAGCCCAGTCCAATATTCTCACCTGGAAAATTACATGCACAGAGGAGCCTGGTGGGCTACAGTCCATGGGGTTGCAAAGAGTCATACACGACTTAGCCACTGAATAACAACAACTATAGGGTTCAGATCTCCTGGGCATGTCTGTTGAACCAGCAGCACAGGTGGGCCTCACTGGGGCCTTTGACAAGCTTTTTAAGAAGCCTCCTGGGAAACAGTGTTAGTTCTGTGCATTGCTATAATTAAGCAATATTGGAGGCTTCTGAAGGCAAGGTGAGGGGAATAATGGAATCTGGGGTATGGGGAGGTTTGAAGAGCTCTTTAGAGAGAACTTATCATAAGGAAAGATGAGTACTCAAAGAGGCCATCGAGTAGCCATTGGAGAGGGTTGGCACTAAGGTGTGAATGTATATGTCCCCTTCATGATGGGGATTAGTGACTTTATAAAAGAGGCCACACAGAACTCCCTAGCCCCTTTTGCCATAGGAGAACTGTGAAAAAAACAGTCTTCTATGAACCAGAAAGAGGGCCCTCTATAGAACCCCAGAATCCCTGGAACTGTAAAAAGCAAATTTCTGTTTTTCATAAGCCATCCAGTTTATGGTATTTTTGTTACAATAGCCCAACAGTTGAAGGACAGACATGGACTCCTAATGCAAGACAAGAGCTGTGGCTTGAATCTATTGCCTCCCCTTCAGATCTGTGTCTGAGCCTAGGAGAAAAAAGCTGAGTGAAAACATCGAGTTGTTTCTTGAGCAACCAGGAAGAACACAGCTGTTCTGCTTTGGGACACTGTCCTGAGAGTCTCAGTTTCTCTTACATTCCTGTAAAATTATAGTGTGACCTCAGCACGTGACCACCGTGAGAGTGGACTTCTGTGTCCAGCAGAGCAGTCCAGAGCAGTGGCCTGTCAGCTGGGGGCACAGTGTGGACAGAGGAGCCTATAGTGCAGAGGCCGCAGACAGAGAGGACGGCCACTCCCCTGGGATGAAAGGAGAGGGGGAGGAGGTTCCAGCAGTCTCATGGTCGCCAGGCTGTAGTGCACAGGATGGACACCTTCTGGGGATGCCCAGTGGCAGTGGGCAGCGGTGTCTTCTCAAGGGACCAGAGGTGCCACATAAGCAGATAGAGGCACTAGGCCGGCAAAGTGTAGGTAGAGAGATGACTGTGGCCTCAGAGACGGCTGAGTCCTAGAGACACTTGGGTTAGAGAAAAAGGGATCCTGAAGGGGAGATCTTCAGTCTCACTTGTGAATTTCAGAAGAAGAGAGCTGGGCTTTTAACGCTGGTCTGTCTGATTCTTGTTATTGTTTAGTCGTCAGTTGTGTCCAACTCTTCTGCGACCCCATGGAGGAGAGGAGGCTTCCCAACCAGGCTCCTCGGTCCATGGGATTTCCCAGGCAAGAATACTGGAGTGGGTTGACATTTCCTTCTCCAGGGAATCTACGCAACCCAGGGATCGAAACCGCTTCTCCTGCATTGGCAGGTAGGTTCTTTATCACTGAATCATCTGGGAAGTCCCTGTCTGATTCCAGGCCCTACTTTCAGTTTAGTTCAGTTAAATCACTCAGTCGTGTCCGACACTTTGTGACCCTACGGACTGCAGCACACCAGGCTTCCCTGTCCACTAGCAACTCCCAGAGCTTGCTCAAACTCATGTCCATCCAGTCGGTGATTTCATCCAACCATCTCATCCTCTGTCGTCCCCTTCTCCTCCTGCCCTCTATCTTTCCCAGCATCAGGGTCTTTTCCAATGAGTCAGCTCTTCGCATCAGATGGCCAAAGCATTGGAGTTTCAGCTTCAGCATCAGTCTTTCCAATGAATATTCAGGACTGATTTCCTTTAGGATTGACTGGCCTCACTTTATTCATCACTAAGCACCATTGCTTCAAACAAATTAGTGCAGCACGCGATCCCAAGCCAGGACCTGAGCTTGAATGTCTTATTCTACCACATGAAAGAACAAGAAAGTAGAAATTCATCTTTTAAATAATGAAATGAAGTCTGCATGCAATTTTTAAAATTATTTACCGATAATGTCAAGATGCACAAAAGCTATTTGTGCTGGGAATTGGTGTGTGAAAACAACAAGGAAAGCAGATCCAGTGGATTCATGCCCACTGATGCTGGGAATTAGAGAAGTGACCCTGTTACCTGGTGTCCAGGTCTGCCTCCATGACCCTCCCTCTTGACCCTCTGTGGTCAGTCCAGGCCCAGTCTCCAAGCTACCCCTTACACCCAGCTGGGAGTTTTTAAAATCTCGGGGATTCTGCCTACACCAGGCCAGTTTTATCAGCATCTCTAAGTGTGGGACTCAGGCTTCAGGAATTTTTAAAGCTGTCCATGTGATTCCAGTCTGCAGTCCCAGCTCAGAATTCTGCTCCAGGATCTCTGCAGACCTTGGGAAGAAGGGCTGAAGGAAGCCTTGCCCAGCATTGTGCTCTGGGGGTCCAGTGACTGGGCAGCACGTCTGGGGGGCTCACCTCCATCCCCCCTCACCTAACAACACTGTGCCACGGTGCCTGGCCCACATCTACAGATGGGTCCACAGGTAAGGAGACAGTTTTTTCTAATGGGATCTTTATAAAACTGTAGGCTTTATGCAGTGATTATGTGTGGGTTAAGGTGGATGCACGCTAAGTCACTTCAGTCCTGTCCAACCCTGTGACCTTGTGGACTGTAGCCAGATAAGCTCCTCTGTCCATGGGGACTCTCCAGGCAAGAATACTGGAGTGGGTTGCCATGCCCTCCTCCAGGGGATCTTCCTGACCCAGGGATTGAACCGCCTCTCTTATGTCTCCTGCGTTGGTAGGCAGGTTCTTTCCCACTAGCGCCACCTGGGAAGCAGGATAACAGATGGTCATAAATATCTAAAAGCAAAGTTCTGAGGTGTTTTTAGCCTCATGGCACTTGCTGTGAAGCCTCCAGGAAGTTCTGTGTCTTCCTTCTCTCAAGCACATGCTTTACTGCAAAAGGGCCAGTTTTGTTTCTGTTTCTTTCTGACCTCAGGCTTCTACAGACTGGTGATACTTTTTATTTTGTTTCATGAAACATTCTTGACTATGTCAAAATTGTTGAAACACACAGAGAATCTGCAGGGGGTCGGGGGAAGAAAGCTGGACTTCAGCCTTTACCTGCAGATCCAGGCTCTGTCTGGTACACAGTTTTAGTTACAGGCACCCACCTTGTTCTCTGAGTTTGAGTTCCTGTGTTAGTAACCTGCCTCACACTCCAGTTCCTACCGCTCTGGGCTTTATCTGTCTCCCTGAGCCAGGAGTCTACCTGCAACAGATAGCAAATTGCCTCAAGCCTACAATGCACGGATAGCTGTTCCTAAAGCCATAGCCCATTCCTGCATCACGCTTTCTGTGCCTTGCACACCAAGCACACACTCTTGTTGGTGGCCATTGGCTGCTGGGCTGGATCATTAGCCTCCTTTTCTCATATTCTTCCCTGTCCCCACCCCTGGACTTGCCTCTGCTCCCAGCCCTGTCCCGCACTGTCTGTTCGTCTCCATCCATCACCCACTGCACTGAATCCTCTCATGACCACGCAGAAGCACTTCCCAAAAGCGTGCAGTCACTGCCTTTTAGGTACTGATTCATTTCATCCCCCCAATAGTCTTGTGGTATTTTTAGAATATTTAGAAATGTGTTTTAGAATATTTATGTCATTTATGGGCTTACCACTCAACAAATCAATAATAGAAAATCTATATTTTATATGATTAAATATATGTTCATTCATTCAGTAAATAATCTACTAGGCATGATTCTAGGGGTATAGGATATAAGACAGACCAGATTCCTACTCCATGGGACTTACATTTCATTAATAGAGGAGACAGACATTAAACATACAAAGAAAATACTGTTGAAGGATAGTGAGTGCTATGAAGCAAATAGAATGGGGTGAAGTGACTTTAAATTAGGTAGTTAATGAAGGTAATTAGTGAAGAGGTGGTATTGGAGCCATGTGAATGATGGAAAGGTTTGGGGGAAATGTTCAAGACAGAAGGATGAGCTAGGACAAAGGTCCTATGGTGGCCCCACACTTGACATCACTGAGGACAGTAAGAAGGCTGTGGAGGTGGCTGTGAAGGGGAGAGTGGCACCAGGTGAGATGAGAGAGGTTGGCAGGGTCAGGTCAGGTGAAAAATCAATACCAATGCAAGAGGTATGAATAGTGTTCTGAGTTTCATCCAGAGATAATGATGGGCTTTAGGTGCAGGCCTGAAGCAGTCTGATTTACGTTTGTAAAACATCACATGGACTGCCGGGCAGAGAATGCACTGTGAAAGGCAGGAGTGGGAACAGGGAGACCGGTTTAGAAGGAAAAATACGTTGATCCAGATGCACTTGGCTTGGCTTTGATTAGTGGGTTATGATGCTGATAGAAGTGGACGAATTCAGCTTGTATTTGGGAACGGAGTGGATACCAGGAGAGGGTCAGAGGTGAAAGAAAGTGATGAAACAAGAACAGCCAGTAGATTGAAAGTTAAATATATGGTTGATCTTTTTTTTTAATGTGAAAATCTTTATTTTGACAAATAAGTATAGTATTTTAAAAAAATTGACCTGAAAGTTAAAAACAAAAGCAGCAGGTAAAAGTGCCTTTCCCTGAGATGATGAAAACAGGGAAATCAGACATGGGAAAAGAAACCGAGAGATGGACTTCCCTGGTAGCTCACATGGGTTGGGTCCCTGATCTGGGAAGATCCTGCCTGCTGTGGAGCGACTAAGCCTGTGCGGCACAACTCGTGAACCTGCGCTCTAGAGCCTCCGGGCCGCAGCTACCATAGCCGTGTGCAGCAGAGTAGCCACTGCAGGGAGAAGTCAGAGCACCGCAGCTGGAGAATAGCCCGCTCTCGCTGCAGGTAAAGAGAGGCCTTCCCAGCCGTGAAGACCCAGCACGACCAAAAATAAATACAAGCGGATCGTTTTTAAAAAAGAAAAGAAGCCAAGAGGTCTGTAGACAAGAGACAAGTGAAATGTAAATTGCCTATTAGGCACCAAGTACTAAATACTCTAATGCATACTCAGCATACTGCTTAGTTTCACGGCAAATAGAAAAGCATAGCATCCCTACTCTTTAAAAAAATCTAGGTAACGTTTGGTATGGACAATGGTGTGCTCTGGCTATCAAGCCATGTAATGGCATCAATTCTATTCTATTATTACTTCTTTCAACAAATTGTCAAAAACCACTTTGACAGTTGTTTGATGTTTCTCACACACATGTCGGAGAAGGCAATGGCACCCTACTCCAGTACTCTTGCCTGGAAAATCCCATGGATGGAGGAGCCTGGTGGGCTGCAGTCCATGGGGTCGCTAAGGGTCGGAGATGACTGAGTGACTTCACTTTCACTTTTCACTTTCCTGTGTTGGAGAAGGAAATGGCAAGCCACTCCAGTGTGCTTGCCTGGAGAATCCCAGGAATGGGGGAGCCAGGTGGGCTGCCGTCTATGGGGTCGCACAGAGTCAGACACAACTGAAGCGACTTGGCAGCATCAGCAGCACACACATGTGACCGGGTGCCCATGTGACTGCAGGGTGTCAGTGGTGACGTGAGCAGGAGCTGGGGCGGCTTCAGTGGTGGGGGAGCCAAGCCCTGGTCCTGTCACATTTCGTCCTGGCTGCTGACTAACCTCCCCTCCCTGGAAGGCATTTCTGCTGATGCCCTGCTTTCTGTTTCCACTCCTCATCCGACGACCCTGGAAATACGACTCCCTGAGGCAGGAGTTCTTTCCATCCTGCTTTAGAGTATGCAGACTCCGAGTATAAGGCATTGATTAAAACATGAATTTGCTAGTGTTCACACCAAAGACATTTTGGGTTTAAAGATTGATGGGAAGTCAATTATTGCTGGTTTTTTCCTGACTTACTATTGCATAGATTTTGGAAATTATAGTAAGGAAAGTTATCATTCATGAGAGTGACACCCTTGTCCTTTTCATATATTTTCTTTTCAAATATATGTATATATTATTTATACTCACACCTATTATGCTTTTATAAAACTGGAGATTTCCTGCTTTTTTCCCTTAACAATTTATCATATGCATTTTCCCATATCACTACTTTTCTAAAATGTAATTGTTAATGATGGCAATCATATGCCTGTCCCATAATTTTTTAACCATTTTCTGACAGTTATAAAGGCTCTTCTAACATTTTTTTGATCATATAAACAATGCTGTGATAAATATCTTTGAACATAAATCTTTGTTTATATATCTGATTTACTTTTAAATTTTTTAAATTAATTTTATTGATTCTTAGAAATTAAATAAGTCAAAAGAGAAAAATTTTAAGGCAAATTTCCTGCAGCTAAAGTTATACTAGTAATGATGACAACAGCTGTTTCAAAGTGCCCATTTCACCATAGCCATTTTATGAGTAGATATACGACTTTCTCATTTGGGGAAAAAAATAAAGAAAAATGGCATTGGTCTATTTAATTTAGAAGTTTTTATAAAAATTACATTTTGAGTCTTGAACACTCTCAGATGTCCTTTAGCCACAATCATGAACTGGTATGTCAATAATCTGCCCATTGTTGTATTAGGAAAAGTTTGTTATTGATTTATGAAGCCCCTTTATATAACAATAAATGAAACCCTTTGATATAATTCTAAATACTTTTCCTAGTTTGTTCCTTCCCTTTTAGTTGTGTTTTGGGTTTGTTTTTAAATCATGCTTTTGGAAGGAATTCTCCATCAGAATTAATAACAGATACTTGGGGGTCCAATCTGAGATCAAATTCTGGCTCTGCCTCTTACTAGCTGTGCCTTTTAAGTTATGTAAATTCCTTAAACCTCCATCAGCTCTCTATTCTTTTTTAATTAATGTAATACCACCAATGCGATGTTTATGGTAAAGAGTAAATCTAATAATGAATAATCTTAACACTTGTGTCAGATATTATATGCTCTTTTACATGGTACATCTTCTCTCTAA
The DNA here is from genome assembly GCF_001704415.2 of Capra hircus. NCBI lineage: Eukaryota > Metazoa > Chordata > Mammalia > Artiodactyla > Bovidae > Capra > Capra hircus. Next base: position 48,798,430 of record NC_030811.1, read on the forward strand.
ATGTTATTAAAGTATAGTTGATTTCAAATGCTGTGTTTTATAAGTACCACATGCTAATCAGTTGTGCCACTGGAGCTCTGTAAATGGCTGTGCTAATTTCTACTGTCTAGCAAAGGGACCCAGTTATACTTGTATATTATTTTTCATATTCTTTTCTATTATGGTTCATCACAGGATATTGAATACAGTTTCCTGTACTATACAGCAGGATCTTGTTTTTCATTCACCCTATATTTACTGGTTTTCATCTGCTAATCCCAAGCTCCCAGTCTCTCCGACCTCCCCCTCCCCCTGGCAGCCACGAGTCTGCTCTCTGTGTCTCTGTGAGTCTGTCTGTTTTGTAGATAGGTTCATTTGTGTTGTGTTTTAGATTCCATATATTAGTGTGATATCATATGGTATTTTTCTCTATTTGATTAACCTCACTTAGTTTGATAATCTCTAGGTCCATCTATATTACTGCACATGACATTATTTCATTCTTTTTATAGCTGAATAATAGTCCATTGTGTGTATGTATATATTTATGTGTGTGTGTATATATGTGCATATGCATATAGATGTGTATATATGCATATGTGTGTGTGTGTATATACATATATATACATACGTACACACACACACCACATCTTCTTTATCCATTCAGTTGTCAATGGACATTTAGGTTGTTTCAATGTCTTGGCTATGATAATCAGTGCTGCTATGAACATAGATATGTATATCTTCTGGATATATGCCCGGGAGTAGGATTGCTGGATCATGTGACAACTTTAATTTTAGTTTTTTGAGGCACCTCCATATTCTTTTCCACAGTTAGGCCAATTTACATTCCCCGTACATGGTGCATTTTATTTAATCCTCACAACAGCCTTATTATATCTTCTGATAGTAGGGTTCATTATTTATGATAGAAAATGCAAGTGCATGCCTTTGGTGAGTCCCATAGTAAAAAACAACCTGGTAGAGTTTGTTTCCCTCAGCGTTTGCAAAGCTTATTTAATCACAGAAAACTTTTTTCCAGGCAGCACCATGAGCCTTACACAGTACAGGAATTTCAAGGAGAGGCTTGTTTTAAAATGAAATTTTATTTTGAAATAATTACAGATTCATATGCAGTTTTAAGAAGTAATCCAGAGCGATCCCATGTGCCCTCAACCCAGTTTCCCCCAGTGACAACATCTAGCAAAACTGTAGGACAATATCACAAGCAGGACCTGGACATTGATGCAGACAAGATACAGGATCCATCCTGCCAAACTTTTATAGCCTCGCTCACTTTTCTTCCACCCACCCCCTTTTCTTTATATCTTCTATTTCTTTGCTGAGGCTTTCTATTTTTACATTTGTTTCAACCATAGCTATAATTGTTCTTTGAGGCATTTTTATCATGACTGAGTTAAAGACTTTGTCAGTTAATTCTGTCATATCTGTGATACTGATGTTGTCTTTTTCCCATTCCACTTCTGACCTTTTCTGATTGATTCTTGGTATGATGAGTGATTTTCAAGTACAACCTGGAAATTTGCATATTATGTGATGAGACTCTGGATTGTATTGAACCTTCTGTTACTGACTTTTTCTGGCCTTGCCCCAGCATGAAAAGTGAGGGCACTGCCTCATTTCCCAGATGAAAGGAGAAGTTTCATGTTTCCCACTCAGCTTTCATTGACAACCATGGGGTGCTGAGGGGAGAGCTCCTTATTACTGCTGGGCAGAGATGGCAGTTCAGCTCCCCATGTGGTTCCATTGACAATTCTGGGGTCGGGAATGGGAGGGTTGACAACTCATTATTGCCAACCATAGTGAAAGCCTGGCTTCACTCCACTAGGCTTCCTCTGACACCATCCCTGGGGGAGGAAGGGGGTGGCCTCTTCCTGCCAGGGGGAGGTGCAAATCCAGCTCCCATGTGGTCTCCTTGGACGTGGTGGGAGATGGAGACAGCTCATTGTCTAGTAGGATGAAGGTCTCAGCCTTGATGGTTTTTCCCTGATACCACCCCCCAGAAGGGGCTTTCAGGTGCTTATCACAGCTTCTCAAGAGTGGAAATCCAGGCTGCGCACCCAGCCTTTGTTGGTGGGGTTGAGAGGCAGGGCTGCAGTTTTTCCTGTGCTGTTGTCTAGAGGAGAATGGGTACTGTCTAGAAGTTCTTTCTCGTGCCAGGCTTTCTTTCTTGTAGCTGGGACTAGAGAGCGCACGTTTTGTCAGGATTATTTTGGTCCATGTCTGTTGACATTTCTAGATGGTTGGCTTCTTTAACTCCAAATCTGGGCTCTACAAGGCAAAAAAGAAATTCAGGAAACTGACCATTATATCTCCCCTCAGGTCCCGTGATCCCTAGCTGGTCTGCCTTCTCTCTCCACCTTTCAGAGCTTTGTTTGTTTTGAATATAGTATCCAGAAGTCTTAATTGTACCTGCCAGAGGAGTAGGGCAAAGGATTATCTGTTCCATCTTCCCTGAAGCAGAAGCCTTTCTGAGGCATACTCGGAGAAACTGTTTTTATCGAGCTTTGTCGTTGTGTTGCAACATCCCAACATTTCAGAGTACTTTGTTATTTATCATGGATAAAGCGTTAAGGCTTGCAAATGATTTACTCTTTGAAAGATTGAATACAAGATTACCCCACCTTTCACATAGTAGTTCTTGTAGAATAAGCATCCACCGCAACACTTAGCAGCCTGAAACAATGACCATTTATTTAGCTCATGGCTGAGCAACAGTTGCTTCCACTAAGCACATAAATGTGTCTGTGATCTTCTGCGAGTCGACTAAACCCAAGCTTGGCTTGGGTTTCTTGTATCTGAGGTTCTGGGTGGACGACATGGTTGACTCAGGGCTGGTGACATGGTATCTCACCCTACAGCTCACACAGGGGAGTTAGGGATCCAGGGGAGAGAGCAGAAGTGTGCGTGGCCTCCGGAGGTCTAGGAAAGGGTCTGATGGTCATGTTTACCTCCAAAAGCAAGGCACACTCAGTCCAGATTCAGAGTGTGGGGGAAATGGACTCCATGTGTCGAGGGAGGCAGCAGCAAAGTCATTTTATAAAGAATGTGGTTTCCAGGGGGAGGGGTCAAGAACTGTGGCCAGTTTTCCAATTTTTAATATCCCCATAATAATATCTTCTCAATTTGCATTTTTTAACATGTTTTCTTAGTAGGCAAAAAAATGTGACCATAACCACTGGATAAACTCATGGGAGAATGTCATATGTATGAGAGTGAGTGGTAACAGCAGAAAATAGCTGATAGCTGGTTAGGGTGATCAGCCTAATGGCAAATCTGATCATGTCACTTGTGAGCTTAAGATTCATAAATGACTTCCCACTGTCTACAAAGAATTCCAAACTCTACATAACCCATTAGGCTGCCCGTGTGTGCTCACCAACCTCCCCCAGCCTCCAGTTCTGCATTCTAATACGTGGACCTGCTCGCTGCTCCTTGCACCCTCTGTGTTGTTCCAGACTTTGCCCACCCTTTGTGCTATTTCTTCCGCCGGCAGCACCTTTCCCCACCAGCTCCTCAACCATCTTCTGTCAGGCTAGCTCACCCTTCTCCATCCAGGCTAAGCATATGGGTCATGCCCTTGAGTTAGGCTTCTCTGCCCACCCCTTTGTCACAGGCTGGATTTACTGACTCATCTTTGTGCTTGAAACGTGCCTTATACATCGTGCTAACTGAGTATTTGTTATATTGAAATTTTGCATGTTTAAGTCTGGCTTTCCCACTAGACTGAATTCCTCCAAGACAGAAAGCTTATTCTTACTTTGTAGCTGTGGTACTTAGCACTGTCCAGTATATTAGCAAATCAAATAGCAGATGCTGGTGGTACCCGCATCCGTCTCTGGGGCCTTACCACTTTCCTGTGCTCTGGGTGCAGATTCCAACAATTGTAGGCTCATGGCTGTTCTGGCTGTTCTCAAAATAATACACCGTGCAGGTCTTCAGATAATAAGAGGTGGGACAATATGCTTCTGTTTGCTCTTGTTCAGTCACTAAGTCGTGTCCGATTCTTTACAACTCCATGGGCTGCAGCACTCCAGGCTTCCCTGTCCTTTACTATGTCCCAGAGTTTGCTCAAATTCTGTCCACTGAATCGGTGATGCCATCCAACCATCTCATCCTCTGCCACCCTCTTCTCCTTTTGCTTTCAATCTTTCCCAGCATCAGGATCTTTTCCAAAGTCAGCTCTTCACATCAGGTGGCTAAAGTATTGGAGCTTCAGCATCAGTCCTTCCAAATTCAGGGTTTATTTCCTTTAGGATTGATTGGTTTGCTCTTCTTGCAGTCCAAGGGACACTCAAGAGTCTTCTCCAGCACTACAGTTTGAAAACATCAATTCTTCAGTGTGCAGTCTTCTTTATGGTCTAACTCTCACATCCGTACTGACTATTGGGAAAACTGTGGCTTTGACTATATGAACTTTGGTTGGCAAAGTGATGTCTTTGCTTTTTAATACACTGTCTAGGTTTGCCATAGCTTTCCTTCCAAGGACCAAGCATCTTTTAATTTCATGGCTGCAGTTACTGTCTGCAGTGATTTTGGAGCCCAAGAAAATAAAATCTGTCACTGTTTCCACTTTATTCCCTTCTATTTGCCATGAAGCGATGGGACCAGATACCATGACCTTGGTTTTTTTAATGTTGAGTCTTAAGTCAACTTTTTCACTCTCCTCTTTCACCTTCATCAAGAGGTTCTTTAGTTCCTCTTCATTTTCTGCCACTAGAGTGATATCATCTGCATATCTGAGGTTGCTTATATTTGAAGATGATCTAAAAAGAAAATAGAGTGATTTTTATATGCTTCAGCCAAATAAAAAGTGAATTTATAACAATTGTTTATGGGATGAAGCATGTTTTGGTCTGAGTGGTTAAGGGCACAGCCTTGGAATCAGGGTGATCTGGGTACAGATCTCCTCAGTAGATAATAACCTCTCAGTTAACTTCATCTGCAAAGTGGAGCTAATGTAACAGTCATTGTGAGAATTAATGGTACAATCCTCGCAGACTGCATGAGCACATAGAAAACTGTTGTGATGGTTTTTGTTTCAGAATGGTTATGGCTAGAGATTTGCATATCTATCCATAATTTGAAAAGAGAATTTTGTAGAGATCATACAGTGAAGAATCAGGCTGCTTGTTATAAGCCCGGAAAAATGTCCATGCTCAGAGACACAAAGAGGTTGACTTCTTACATTTCAAAACATCCAAGGACCCAGGGATCTTTGGCCCTTTAGCAAGTTAAAGGGGTTGACTCAGCAACTGATCTCTACAGTTGTGGTTTGGAGTCTCTGAAGGAGACGGAGGGTGTGTGCGTGTGTGTGTGTGTGTGTGTGTGTGTGTGTGTGTAGGTATGTGTGTGTGTCTATGTGTAGATATGTGTGTGTGTGTGTGAAGAACTGGAAACTTCCCTGCTAAATATTCTGTAAACAAGCTTTGTTGGATTAGCAGAACCTGCAAAAAATATGGTGACTGAAACCAGAACCATCAATGGGCTCTAGCATGCTGTGGTTTTCAATCCTTCCTAAAAGCCTCTTATGTAAAACAGATTTCAGCAAAGCTGGCTCCGCACTTAAAGGGAGGAGTACATCCGCTCTGCTGTCCCTTAAGTCCCCGCCCCGCCCCTCCATGTGGATAAAGGGAGCTAGGAGACCAGAGTTCCAGACCCAGCCTATGTGTGAGTTTGTACAAGTTCCAACCCTTCTGTTCTCAGTTCCCTAGCCTGTAAGATGAAGAAACACTGTTTCCTTCCGTTTCTATAGCTATGATTTTCAGTCTTCCTAGCTGCTTTTTCCAGAGCGCCCTCCAGCTTCTCTGAGTTTTGGAAACTCCATGTTTGGCCTCCACCTTTGGCAAGGATTGCGCTTTTCCCCTTCTCCAAGAAGGAGTCAGAATTTTCAAAGTCAAGGATTCTGTATCTAGTGTTGTGGATGAGATTATAGGTTGTGCCTGCCAAATCTGCATTGTGGTATGGGAGAAACTTGAGGAGAAATAAACACGGGGAGCTGTAGAGGAGGAACTAGTGCTGAGAATGCAAGGGGCAGGATTTCTGTGAATAGCAATAATGATGTTGATGATACTGAAACAACATGCGTACATAGGTAACTTCAGCATTCACTGCAATTCACACCTCAGACACTTTTTGCTCCAGTGTAAGAACAGTGATCCTCACTTTTGATTCAGGATTTAAAATTCCACATGCTCACTCACCCTCACCCCACCTCACAGACACACAGAAATTTCAGATTCAGTTGATGTGGATAGCACCCTTTTCTGTTTTGGGGGGAATTCTGAAGTCAGCCAGGATTGAGCATCACTGTGTTTAGCTATGTGTCTGTCTGCTTCTTCCTCAAGGCAGACGTTTCTATACCCCCATCAAAAACAAAACAAATCTTTTTATCATTTACCTGACTAAATCTAGCTTTCAGTGACTGTCTTTACTGTTTCAGTATTACCTAACCCTCCTCAGCACACCAGACAAAGTTAATATTTGCGCTGTTTACAAAACAGTTCTGAACAGTACTGAAACCACGGCACACAGGAGAGAATTTGCTGCATCATGACCTCATTTGAATTCTCTGATGGCAGTTCAGGGCTGTGTGGCAGAGTTCAGGGACTTTGGACTATCTGAACTTCACACTCTCCCAGATCATAGCTTCTGATCTTTAAGAAGGTGACTTAAAAGAAAGGGAAAAAAAACTGCTTTGGGAGGGTGGAATACTATCACTCCGCTCCTGCATGTTCCCTGGCACTGGAAACCTTGTTTACTGGCTCCAGATGGTTGTCACCCCCAGTTCCGGCACTGTGCTTCCAGCAGCTGTCCCTAAATGATTAATACAAGTAGGCAGATAAACTTCAGGTCATTCCTAAAGCAGAACTCCCTGCAACTTAACACACTGGCTTAACCTTGTTTGACTAGAACTGAAGATTTTCTCAAACCGATATCTGTCTGAGGTCACCAAGGGGCTAAGGCTGGACTTTATAGTGGCCTTAACCAGAGCCAAGGCGTCACCTGTTTGCTTAACTCAGTCAACAAGCCCTGATTTCCAAGTGAGACTGTCCAAAGACTCCATGGGGTGGCCTCAGAAAGCAATGCCTGCCCCCTTCCCTGCTGCTAAGGCAAAGAAAACCAGATGTCAGACACTGAGAGTTTCCGTGAAGGGATCTGTCTGTACAGGGTTTTCAAAGTTTGCCTCTTCTGAAACACATAGTATCTCCCAATTTTGAAAAAGAGCACTTAATAAGTTATTTTAGAGGAAATTAAAATATTTCTTCTTTTTTAGTTCAATAATTCCATTCCTGATGCTTTGTATTTCCTTTTCCATGCTACAAGGAAGGAAGGAAATATGTTATACGTATAGATGGGCTTCAAACAATACAGAGATTAACTAAACTGTAAGATATCAATTTGATTGGCTATTACAAAACTGTGCTTATGATCTGTATAGAACAACATGAAAGTGCTAACATTTATGTGGAAAAAAAGCAAAATACAGCAATACATCTATACTACATGTTGTAAATGAATATACATATGTACATATATTGGAAATAAATATACAATAAATATGAAATATGGAAAATAAAATGTTGATATTTGGTAGCTGTGAAATACTGAGGGTTTTTATTCATTTCAAAATTTCCATGAATGCTGTTACAATATAGTTTCTCCAATAAAAAAGTAACATTGCTATCACCTTTTTACAACTTGTTTTACAAGAGTTTAAATGTTCTTATAAAACTGATGTAACACTTAAGTGTACTCTAAAAAGTATAAACTCATCCTATGCTGTGAAGGCTTGAAGCTTCTTGAAGATTTCATGTATATATATTATGTTTAATATTTATAACAAGGGTAGAATGTATATATCATTATCCCTGTTTGATAGATCAGGGCTCAGAGGCACCAGGACATGAATGGTTTGACCAAGGTTGTTCATCTATCAATGACAGGCAGGAGTGGAAGAAAGAACACCATAAATCTTTGAGTGTTGAAACTAAATCCAATTCACAACCTATACTGCATTTTTCAAAGACCCCAGTAGGGTACCACATACTCAAGGAGAACTTGGTGAACACGGCTTATTTTTCTAAGGGCTAGAATTAGTATAGTGGAAGAGACTGTAAGCCAGTCTTCCTGACTCTAGCCTCACATCTGTTTAATTTATCATACACATACCATTGTGAGATAAATCTTGAAACAGGGCATTCATCATGTCACTGCCCTACACAGGAACCAATAATGACTACAAGTCAATAGTTCAGACTCTAGGTGCTGACCACTGGGGCCAAAATGCCATTCTATTCCACTTCAGCTAAACTTTTTGCTTAGAACTATCTGGAGTGTATCTCCCCACTTTCCAGTCCAGTCAAGTTCCCTGTACATCTCATGTGGTGAATAATCCCCTAAAGAGGTTTCAAATTTTGTGTAAATTGTAGCCTGCCAGGCTCCTCTCTCCATGGAATTCTCCAGGCCAGAATACTGGAGTGGGCAGCCATTCCCTTCTCCAGGGGATCTTCCCAAACCAGGGATCTAACCCAGGTCTCCAGTGTTGCAGGCAGATTCTTTACTGTCTGAGCCAACAGGGTTGTACTGTGGCATTCACCTTTTAATGACATCAACGTCAGTTTGGCTTGCAAACCATCATCCATCAAAGTAAATTAACCTATTTAAACTGAATATTGCTGGCTTTGTCATTCTGCCATTTAACTGTAAGTTTGCTTTGGCTTATACACGTCCTAATGTCTTTGGTTCTAGTTCCAGTTACTGTGGTTAAGTAATAAATTACTCTCAAATTTATTGACTTAAAATAAGTTTATTTCTCAGATCTAGCAGTTAACTGGGGTCAGCTAGGCAGTTCTTGCTCAGGGTCTCTCACACAGCTACTATCAGATGGTGGCTGGGACTGAATTATCTGAAGGCTCACTCACGTATCTAATGCCAGAGCTGGGAAGACTGGAGCACCTGGAGATCCTTGAGCAGGCATCTCTAGCTCTTTGCTCTCCCTGTGTGGCCCCATGTTTGCTTCATGGTAGCCTGACTTCTTACAAGGTAGCTCAGGGCTCTACAGGTGATAGGTAGGTGGGTAGATAGATACCAGAGCAACAGACAAACTGTATCACATTTTCTATTTTAGCATCAAAAGTCAGGTAGTCTCACATTCTACTTATTATAAGAAAAACACCAAGGCCAGTCCATCTTCTTGGGGAGCTGAATTAGACTCTACTTTTATGGAAGACATGCTTGAGGATTTAAAGTGTCTGTTTAAAATCACTGCAGTTTCACAGTTCCTTCCCTTTCATATCTGCTTATTCAAATTCAGCCATCCCTTGCAGCCAGGTCAAATGTCCCCAGGCCTCTGAAGACACCCCAGGTTGCTCCAGACCTCAGTCATTTCTCCATTAACAAAAAGCCCAAAGCCTATGGTCTGTCTCATAGAGATAAACCATTAATTGTTTCTGCCTCAAATTGTTTTGTTTCTAATGACAGTAACAAAAATAACAGCTCTAACTAAATTAAAATCCTCATACAGGCTCTGTAAGAGCTGTCCTACTAGCCCCATTTTACAGTTGAGTTTGTTGCCCGAGGTCACTTCAGCTGGGCTAGAGTCAGACTCCTGAGTCCCTTCTCTTAAGCACTATGCTATGTGCTGCTTTCTGTAATTTAAGTCATATTTGTGAATTATTACTAGGAAGCATGAAAGGCAAAAAATCAGAGAAGAAAAGGGGAAAGGAACAAAAATAAAAAGACCTATGAAGAGATGTCAGATGAAGGACCCCTGTGACTGCGTCACAGGTGCCAGGCACCCTGGTTAGCCACTCCCCACTCCATCACCCTGTCAGTCTCTCCACCTGTGAACTAGCAATCATAAGATGTGCCTGCATCGACTGTGATATTTGGAGGACAAAGGCACTTTGCAAATGTAAGGGCCGTGCGTGCACAGTAACCACTCAGAGATGAAAGGTGAGTGGAGAACTGAACTCTCCAGCTCAAGTGCCTGACACTGATTTATCGTTAGGCTCGGGAAGGCCATAAACCCAACACACACACCAGTGCTCAGTCAAGATGGCCTATCACTCATCACATTCGGGACAATCAACTTAAAGTCCTCATTGAAATATCTCTCTGAAAAAGGATCTCTGGAAACGGGACAGATTTTCAGGGTTATCCTCAGCAAGTGAATTCTCATCTTACAACCGGACAATTTCTGGAGGTTTCCAACTACTTAAATAAGAACTGATAAATTTCTATATGAATTTATCATTGCTGGAATGCTTTACAATAGCAAGGGGACTGCAAATTGGCTTTTCATTAACCTGATGAGCAGAATTCAGTAGTTGAACAGAACTTGGGAGATGCCTGCCCATTAGAAAAAGCACCACAACTTTTCCACTTGAAGTCTGAGGCCAACCCATTAGTAAGATTGCACAATGATGAAAATGTATCTAAGTATCTAGTTATGTCTTCAGTTATATTTGTGATGTGCAAACTGGGTCACCCTGCCAGAAATCTGAGAGCTGGCCAGTGTGTGACTGCCAGGGAGCTAAATTTAAAAACTAATTTTTTTTTTTTTCAACTTCAACTTTTTTTTTTTTTACAATGTTGCTTTTTATTTATTTATTGTTTTTAATTTTTTTTATTTTTTAAATTTTAAAATCTTTAATTCTTACACGCGTTCCCAAACAAGAACCCCCCTCCCACCTCCCTTCCCACAACATCTCTCTGGGTCATCCCCATGCACCAGCCCCAAGCATGCTGCACCCTGTGTCAGACATAGACTGGTGATTCAATTCTTACATGATAGTATACATGTTAGAATGCCATTCTCCCACATCATCCCACCCTCTCCCTCTCCCTCTGAGTCCAAAAGTCCGTTATACACATCTGTGTCCTTTTTCCTGTCTTGCATACAGGGTCGTCATTGCCATCTTCCTAAATTCCATATATATGTGTTAGTATACTGTATTGGTGTTTTTCTTTCTGGCTTACTTCACTCTGTATAATTGGCTCCAGTTTCATCCATCTCATCAGAACTGATTCAAATGAATTCTTTTTAACGGCTGAGTAATACTCCATTGTGTATATGTACCAGTTTTCTTATCCATTCATCTGCTGATGGACATCTAGGTTGTTTCCATGTCCTGGCTATTATAAACAGTGCTGCGATGAACATTGGGGTACATGTGTCTCTTTCAATTCTGGTTTCCTCGGTGTGTATGCCCAGCAGTGGGATTGCTGGGTCATAAGGTAGTTCTATTTGCAATTTTTTAAGGAATCTCCACACTGTTCTCCATAGTGGCTGTACTAGTTTGTATTCCCACCAACAGTGTAGGAGGGTTCCCTTTTCTCCGCAGGATCCTCTATGATCCACCTCCCAGAATTCTGGAAATAAAAGCAAAAATAAACAAATGGGATCTAATTAAAATTAAAAGCTTCTGCACAACAAAGGAAAATATAAGCAAGGTGAAAAGACAGCCTTCTGAATGGGAGAAAATAATAGCAAATGAAGCAACTGACAAACAACTAATCTCAAAAATATACAAGCAACTTATGCAGCTCAATTCCAGAAAAATAAACGACCCAATCAAAAAATGGGCCAAAGAACTAAATAGACATTTCTCCAAAGAAGACATACAGATGGCTAACAAACACATGAAAAGATGCTCAACATCACTCATTATTAGAGAAATGCAAATCAAAACCACAATGAGGTACCACTTCACACCAGTCAGAATGGTTGCGATCCAAAAATCTGCAAGCAATAAAAACTATTTTTTAATCAAAATCATTAAGGAAGACTGAGAGGGGTAAAGTAAAATTAAGTTAAGGACTGAGGGGAATATGGCATAGTGGTTAAGAAGGCAGCTTTGGGCATATCTCTCTCTCTGCCACTGACTAGGCACATGACCCAGAGCCACTAGCAGCCTCCGAATTTGTCAATTAAAAATAGTAATGATTGTTGCTTTGAAAATTAAATGACAATTCCCGCAAAAGTGCTTAGAACAGTGCCAATCTCAAAATGTGTTCAATAAATTATTGTTAATTCTATCATCTGGAAATAAAACTGGTATTTATTCTAATTTCTCTTGCCAACAATGGGTTTATTTAATCTTTTGTGATTTGAAAAATCCCATAAGACTCTGATACAAAACTATAGCCTATTTCTCAAGATAAGTGCACATGAATACCCACTAAATATTGATACTTTGCAACTTTAGAGGTTCAAGCCCTTTCTGGACTCTAAAAAGTTCTTCTCTCATCTGTCTTTTCATTCTCCCTTTCTGTTATTTTTAAGTTCTGTGGCTGTCCATATTTTGCAAATGCCTGATTAGTGTTCTTTAACAGCGGCTTCTAGAGATAAGAAAGCCAGCTCTAAAGCCACGCATCTTTATATTTAAGATTTGAGAAAATTTGAAGTCAAGGTAGTCAGGCAATCAAAAATTATGTACAACTCAAGGTCGGGAAGATCCCCTGGAGGAGGGCATGGCAACCCACTCCAATGTTCTTGCCTAGAGAATCCCATGGGCAGAAGAGACTAGCAGGCCAGAGTGCATAAGGGCACACTGAGTTGGACACGACTGAATACAAGGATAAGGAAACCAACAACTCAATTTAAAAAACGGGCCAAAGACCTCAACAGACACCTCATGAAAGAAGATATACAGATGGCAAATAAGCATATGGAAAAATGCTCCATATCATGTGTCATCAGGGAAATGCAAATTAAAACAACAATGAGATATCACCATTCACCTATTAGAATGGCCCAGATCTGGAACACTGCCATGTCAAGTGCTGGTGAGGTTACGAAACAACAGGGGCTCTCACTACTGCTGATGGGAATGCAAAATGGCATAACCATTTTGGAAGACAGTTTGGTGGTTTCTTACAGAACCAAACATACTCTCACCATACCATCCAACAATTACATTTATTGTTACTTGCCCAAATGTTCTCTAGACCTATATCCACACATAAACCTGCTCAGGGATGATTACAGCAGCTTTATCCATAATTGCTGAACTCTGGAAGCAACAAAGATGTCTCTCAGCAGGTGAATGGAAAAATAAACTGTGGTACAAGCAGACAATGGGATATTATTCAGTGCTAAAAAGAAATGAGCTGTCAAGCCATGAAAAGACATGGTGGAACCTTGCTCCAGTGCTGCTAAGTTCCTCCAGTCATGTCAGACTCAATTCGACCCCATGGACTGTAGCTTGCCAGGCTCCTCTATCCACGGGATTCTCCAGGCAAGAAAACTGGAGTGAGCTGCCATGCCTTCCTCCAGGGTATCTTCCAGATCCAGGGATCAAACCTGCATCTCTTATGTCTGCCTGTATTGGCAAGCAGGTTCTTTACCACTAGTGCCACCTGGGTGGAACCTTAAATACATATTAATAGGTGAAAGAAACCAATCAGAACAGGATGTATAGTGTATTTTTCCAATTATTTGATGTTCTGGAATATGTAAAACTATGGAGACACTAAAGATATTGGTGGTTGCCGGGGATTAGGAGTGAGAGGGCTTCACTGGTAGCTCAGCTAGTAAAGAATCCACCTGCAATGCAGGAGACCCCAGTTCAATTCCTGGGTTGGGACTATCCCCCTGGAGAAGGGATAGGCTACCCACTTCAGTATTCTTGGGCTTCCCTAGTGGCTCAGACAGTAAAGAATCTGCCTGCAATGAGAAAGACCTGGGTTTGATCTCTGGGTTGGGAAGATCCCCTGTAGCAGAGCATGGCAACCTACTCCAATATTCTTGCCTGGAGAATCCCCATGGACAGAGGAGCCTGGTGGGCTAAAGTCCATGGGGTTGCAAAAGAACTGGACACGACTTAACAACTAAACAATAACATGACACTATAATGGTAGACATTATCAATCTATGGACGTGGGGAGATAATGTACCATTCTGGTGGGGACGGGGATGTGGATAAGTAACTGAGATTGGGAAAGAATACATGTGGGAAGTGTATGAGAAATCTTGGTACCTTCTATTCAATATTGCTGTGAACCTAAATCTTCTCTGAAGGTATCTGTGTTAAGTTTACTTACTATTTAAGGCCTATTAGCCCCTTTTGAAAAGAGTTGGTAGTATAGAACTCAGAACACATTAACTCTCAGTGTATCAAAATATGACAGCTCCACTACCAGGGCAGGACTCAGAACATATTTAGCCTGTGAGGTTGTTCCTGAACTCATTACTTTCAACAGACTCAATCCTCTTCCTGCATTTTCCATCTTGAATTGTTGGGTCAGTCATTAATTAATTTACCCATTCAGCACCTATACAAAGTCCTTGCAAAGAACAGGAGAACAAATCAGGCCCCAACCCTCAGATATTTAAAGAGAAAGATAGCTAAACAAATAAAGGGGTTCAGTTCAATTCAGTTGCTCAGTCGTGTCCAACTCTTTGTGACCCCATGGACTGCAGCACACCAGGCCTCCCTGTCCATCACCAACTCCCGGAGTTCACTCAAACTCATGTCCATTGAGTCAGTGATGCCATCCAGCCATCTCATCCTCTGTCATCCCCTTTTCCTCCTGCCTTCAGTCTTTCCCAGCATCAGGCTCTTTTCAAATGAGTCAGCTCTTCACATCAGGTCCAAAGTATTGGAGTTTCAGCTTCAACGTCAGTCCTTCCAATGAAGGGGTGAGGGGCTATAATGTACCAGGTACTGGATTGTGGGATAAATTGGATAAGTTATCCCAGGTACTCAATCGGGCCTTCTCTTATTGTTGTTTAGAGCAGTGTCTGACTCTTTGTGACCCCATGAACTGCAGCACACGAGGCTTCCCTGTCCTTCACTATCTCCCTGAGTTTGCTCAAATTCATGTCCATTGACTTGATATTGCCATCCAACCATCCCATCCTCTGTCAGCTCCTTCTCCTCCTGACCTCAATCTTTCCTAGCATCAGGGTCTTTTCCAATGAGTTGGCTCTTTGCATCAGGTGGCCAGAGTATTGGAGCTTCAGCTTCAGCATCAGTCCTTCTAATGAATATTCAGGGTTGATTTACTTTAGGATTGCCTGGTTTGATTTTCAGTTCAAGGGACTCTCACGAGTCATCTCAAGCACCACAGTTCAAAAGCATCAATTCTGTGGCACTCAGCCTTTTTCATGTTCCAACTCTCACGCCTGTGCATGACTATTGGAAAAAACCATAGCTTTGATTACATGGAGCTTTGTCAGCAAAATGACATTGCTGCCTTTTGTTATAGTGTCTAGGTTTGTCGTAGCCCTTCCAAGGAGCAAGTGTCTTTTAATTTCATGGCTGCAGTCATCATGTGCAGTAATTTGGAACCCAAGAAAATAAAATCTGTCACTGTTTCCACTTTCCCCCTTCTATTGTCTTGAAGTGATGGGACCAGATACCATGATCTTCATTTTTTGAATGCTGAGTTTTAAGCCAGCTTTTTCACTCTCCTCTTTCATGTGTATCACGAGGCTCTTTAGTTCCTCTTTACTTTCTGCCATTAGGGTGGTATCATCTACATATCTGTTGTTGATATTTCTCCTGGCTTGATTCCAGCTTGTGATTCATTCAGCCTCACATTTTGCATGATGTACTCTGCATTTAAGTTAAATAAACAGGGTAACAATATACAGCCTTTCCCAGTTTTGAACCAGTGGTTTGTTCCATGTCCAATTCTAGCTGTTGCTTCTTGACCTGCCTACAGGTTTCTCAGGAGACAAGTAAGGTGGTCTGATATTTCCATCTGTTTAGGAATTTTCCACAGTTTGTTGTGATCTACACAGTGAAAGGCTTTAGTGTAGTCAATGAAGCAGAAATAGATGTTTTTCTGAAATTCCCTTGATTTCTCTGTGATCTAATAGATGTTGGCAATTTAATCTCTTGTTCCTCTGCCTTTCCTTAACACAGCTTGCACAGCTGGAGGTTCTCCATTCATGTACTGCTAAAGCCTTGCTTGAAGAATTTTGAGCTTTACCTTGCTGGCATGTTAAATGAGCACAATTGTATGGTAGTTTTAACATTCTTTGGCATTGCACTTCTTTGAGATTGGAATGAAAACTGACCTTTTCCAGTCCTGTGGCCACTGCTGAGTTTTCCAAATTTGCTGACATATTGAGTGCAGCACTTTCACACCATCATTTAGGATTTGAAATAGTTCAGCTGGAATTCCATCACCTCCACTAGCTTTGTTCATAGTAATACTTCCTAAGGCCCACTTGACTTCACATTCCAGGATGTCTGGCTCTAGGTTAGTGACCACACCATCATGGTTATCCAGGTCATTAAGACCTTTTTTGTGTAGTTATTCTGCATATTCTTGCTACCTCTTCTTAATCTTTTCTGCTTCTGTTAAGTTCTTAACATTTCTGTCCTTTATCAATCCCATTCTTACATGAAAGGTCCCCTTGATATCTCCTCTAGAAGAGGTAAATCTCCCTACATTACTGATGTTGATCTTAGCCATGCAGCTTGCCACCAGATTTTTCCCCCCAATTGTTTCCAATCTTCAAAATATTTTATTACAAATTACAATACAGGGATCATAGAATGTTTCCTGTTTTTCCCTGCTGCTGCTGCTGCTAAGTCACTTCAGTCGTGTCCGACTCTGGGCGACCCCATAGATGGCAGCCCACCAGGCTCCCCCATCCCTGGGATTCTCCAGGCAAGAACACTGGAGTGGGTTGCCATTTCCTTCTCCAATGCATGAAAGTGAAAAGTGAAAGTGAAGTCAAGTGCATATTAAATACATTGCTGAAGAAAGCACTGCTAATATCTACCAATCACTGATGCGACTCCAGCTTCTATAATAATTTCAACCCCTTAGAGTTACAGAAGAAATCTCTAACAGGCAATAAAGTGTAGATGGCTAGTCACCATGGCCAGTGGGCTCTTGACTGGTGAACAAGAACATTGTTTTCTTCAGGGGTTGAAATCCACATCCATGACTGACAACCCATCGAAAGGCGGGACCCAAATTTGTGCAGAGACAAGGTAGAGTGGAGAGAAAACAACACCCAACAACCCAGATGTCTTCAACCACCACTTCTTATGCCTGGGTTTTAGCTCTTCAGCTGTGTCATGTAGGAAAATGTCACTTTCCTCCTGGGGATTATAGAATTCATGGCTTTTTGACTAGTTGTAGCTGGAAGCATATGCAAATGTTTCCATTGTGATGGAAGCAACAAGCTGATGTCAGTTGATCTGTTCCAAAGCTTTTAATTTTGTCCTGGCATCTTTATCCCCAAATCTGAATCTACCATCAGATCCCACAGTTGTAAAGGTGCCGCGAACATGATGGAATGTGTTTCCATTTACTGAGTAGATGTCCTGAAATGTGAGCAAAATCTTCAAAATGTAGCCACAGGTTTCAGTGAGGCCTCTAACTTACACTTCTTATATCTGCACAAGAACATGCCCCGGGAAACAGCAGTTACTTCAGCTTGGGTGCTGAGTGAAGAGTCCTGTGAAGGCAACTGGAAGGCTCTCTATAGCCTGGAGCCGAACTCCAGCTCACCAGTCTGCCCTCATGCACATGACCAAGAGGTGAATGTTCGTCATTCTCATTTGGAGTTGTTACTGTAGCAAAGCCTGACTGATACAGATGGGCTTAAAGGGGAGAGTGTGTTTATTTCTACCTGAGTATCTGAAAAGAAAGCTTAATTTTTAAAAAATGGCTTTGAAAAGCTAAGGATGCTAGTGGATTGGTATGACGACTATACAGGTTTTGAAGCAAGGTGTAGAGATGGAGATTTCTGGACTGGTAAGGAAGAGCCTAGTGACAGCGTGCTAAGCAGTTTGTACCATATTCTGTAACATGAGAGCTTGGAAATAATTTTAAGCAAAAGGGACCAAATTTGCATTTCAAAAAGTTATTTAATTGTAATAGGGGTGAGGATGTATACAACTATAAGTCAGTAACAAAGATTTCAGTTGGATAATTAAAATAGCCTAGGTGAGATGCCTGAAACTTTGCAGCAGGCTGTCAAATGGCACAAAATGGCAACCTTGAGTAGCACCAGAGAAGAGGTAAGACGGTGATGTAGGCGTGATAAGGGGGTAACTTTTCAAGGACTAGAACACTGATAAGATACAGGAAGTGAGATACAGGTTGGAATGAAGAATGGCTCCCAGATTTCTACCTTGGGTGACACAGTGGATGGTAATACTTCTAACCATGATAAGATGATGACAAGGAACAGAGAAAGGCAAGATAAGTCATTTAATCTTAGACACGCAGCGCCAAGGTTCCTTCGGGACACCCAGGTGGATATGCTAGTGAAGAGGTCTGAATTACACACGCTGGTGGGGGAGAAGCGGATCCTTCAAAGAGCGCACCTGCAAAGGGAAATGACAGGTCCCTGAGAACACCAACTCTCAGGCAGTGAGAAGCTGAGGACAAGAAGCCTGCAAAGGAGACAGAGGTGGAATTGTCAGACACAGGTCAGAAGCTGAGAGGCTAGCGTCGTGGGAAGGAGTGTGAACACAAATGCACTGAATCTTCTTTTCACTAAAACCCAAGGTGAAAAACGGCTCCCTGCAAACTGAGATGGCAGGTCGCCTTCTTGCAAGAAAAGGACCCTTCATCAGCCAGAGCCACTAAAAGTCACACAGAGAGAGGGTGACCTGTGGCCATTCAGAAAAGCAGCCAGTGACAATCACAAGAAAAATAACGAGGTGACCAGCATGGCCCAATGGGAAGAGGGCACATGGACTTCCACGCTCGGAGAATCCTTGGCTCTGCTGTGGCCGTGATTGTATTTAAAATGCTGTTTGAAAGTCAGGCTTCCTGTGCCAGGGACTTTCATCTTGCACAGCTCCATGTGAGAAACAAGGCTGCTGAGCAAAAATGAGGAATTAGAGCATCACAGATCCTCCACTTGTCAGAGAGAGCAAGCCTGGAGTCAGTATCAACCAGCTCAGTTATTTAAATACTTAACCTTGGCCAAGTTTATTCATTCATTTATTTGTGACTAGATTCCCAGTACTCACTTTGTACTAGATATTATGCTAGCAACAGTGAGCAAGACTGACAAGTTCACCCTGGTAGAATACTTGTTCTGGTAGAGAAGTGGGTAGTAATGTCAATAAACAGCTGATGTCTAACTGTGACAGTGATTAAGTAAATAAATGGGAAGATGCGATAAACCAGTGGCATGCCTCAGAATCACTCACAGGAAAGCTGTTAAAACACAGATTGCTAAGACCCATCCACCTCTTCTTTGTGGTCTCAGGTAATGGAGATGTTGCAAGTCCAGAGATACTTTCGAGAACCAGTGAGACAGAGCAACTGGGGAGGTTTTTTAAATAATAACAAATAACACTTAGGTGAGCATTTTGCCTTCCAGGTACTAGTTTAAATGATTTGCCTCCGTTAACCCATTTAATACTTTTAACAGCTTTGTGAAGGAAGAATCAACAGGATGTGACCATTTTAGAGAGGAGGAAACAGACACAGGGATATTAAGTGTTGTACTCAAGGTTTTTAACTCAGGTTTTTAGAGTATTTATAGATTTTAGATTCCAATCCTTTGTCATATATATGCTTCACAAATGTGTTCCCCACTTGTAACTTGTCTTTTCATCTCAACAGGGTCTTTCACAAAACAAAACTTTTTAATTTTTATAAAATCCAATTTATTAACTTTCCCTTTAATGGATTGTGTTTCCTGGTATCAGGCTTGTGACTCTTGATTCAGCCCAACTTCCTAAAGATTTTCTCCCACTTTTTTTTTAAAGCATGATAATTTTAAGTTGTGTGTTTAAGTCTGTTATCTATTTTGACGTAACGTTTGTGTAAGGGGTGAGGTTTATGGTGAGGCTTATTGTTTTGCTCATGAATGTCCAATTGCTCCATTTATTGAGAGAAAGTGCTATCCTTCATTGAACTGCTTCTGCACTTTTGTCAAAAATCAACTGAGCATATTTGTCTGAGCCTATTCCTGCTTTCCTGGCAGTTTAATTGGTAAAGGATCCACCTGCAAAGTGGGAGACCTGGGTTCAATCCCTGGGTTGGGAAGAGCCCCTGGAGAAGAGAAAGGCTACCCACTCCAGTATTCTGGCCTGGAGAATCCCATGGACTATACAGTCTATGGGGTCGCAAAGGGTCACACGCAACTGAGCAACTTTCACTTCACTTCACTTCATTCCTATTCCTGGGTTCCCTATTCTGTTCCACTGGTTTGTGTGTCTATGTTTTTACTAATACCACGCATCTTTACTAATGGAATCATCTAATAAGTCTTAAAATTGGATAGATTGGTTCCTCCAACTTTATTATTTTTTTCAGGGTTGTTTCCTTTTCTTTCTCATATAAACTCTTGAACAATCATGGCTATATCTAAAAAATCTTGTTGGAATTTTGAGTTTAAAAAAATGGGTTAAACCTGTATATTAATTTGGAGAGAATTGACATCTTTATCATGTTGAATCTCCCAGTCCATACGCACCATATGTCTCTCCATCTATTTTTTTATTTTCCTCATCAGTATCTTATGATTTGCATTATACAAGTCCTATACATGTTATACATAGTATCTTAGATTTACACATAATTATTTCATTTTTGCTTATGAAAAATTATAAATGATAGTAGAATTTTAATTTCAATATCCACATATTCATTGGTAATGTAATAAAATACAATGGATTTTCGAACGCTCATCTTGAATTCCGTGATGTTCACTTCAGTTCAGTTCAGTCGCTCAGTCGTGTCCAACTCTTTGCGACCCCATGAATCTCAGCACACCAGGCCTCCCTGGCCATCACCATCTCCCGGAGTTTACTCAGACTCACATCCATTGAGTCAGTAATGCCATCCAGCCATCTCATCCTCTGTCGTCCCCTTCTCCTCCTGCCCCCAATCCCTCCCAGCATCAGAGTCTTTTCCAATGAGTCAACTCTTCGCATGAGGTGGCCAAAGTATTGGAGTTTCAGCTTCAGCATCAGTCCTTCCAATGAACACCCAGGACTGATCTCCTTTAGAATGGACTGGTTGGATCTCCTTGCAGTCCAAGGGACTCTCAAGAGTCTTCTCCAACACCACAGTTCAAAAGCATCAATTCTTCCGCTCTAAGCTTTCTTCACAATTCAACTCTCACATCCATACATGACCACAGGAAAAACCATAGCCTTGACTAGATGGACCTTTGTTGGCAAAGTCATGTCTCTGCTTTTCAATATCCTATCTAGGTTGGTCATAGCTTTCCTTCCAAGGAGGTAAGCGTCTTTTAATTTCATGGATGCAATCACCATCTGCAGTGATTTTGGAGCCCCCAAAAATAAAGACTGACACTGTTTCCACTGTTTCCCCATCTATTTCCCATGAAGTGATGGGACCAGATGCCATGACCTTCGTTTTCTGAATGTTGAGCTTTAAGCCAACTTTCTCACTCTCCTCTTTCACTTTTATCAAGAGGCTTTTGAGTTCCTCTTCACTTTCTGCCATAAGGGTGGTATCATCTGCATATCTGAGGTTATTGATATTTCTCCCGGCAATCGTGATTCCAGCTTGTGCTTCTTCTAGCCCAGCATTTCTCATTATGTACTCTGCATAGAATTAAATAAGCAGGGTGACAATATACAGCCTTGACATACTCCTTTTCCTATTTGGAACCAATCTGTCGTTCTATGTCCAGTTCTAACTGTTGCTTCCTGACCTGCATACAAATTTCTCAAGAGGCAGGTCAGGTGGTCTGGTATTCCCATCTCTTTCAGAATTTTCCAGTTTCTTGTGATCCACACAGTCAAAGGCTTTGGCATAGTCAATAAAGCAGAAATAGATATTTTTTCTGGAATTCTCTTGCTTTTCCCATGATCCAGCGGATGTTGGCAATTTGATCTCAGGTTCCTCTGCCTTTTCTAAAACCAGCTTGAACATCAGGAAGTTCACGGTTCATGTATTGCTGAAGCCTGGCTTGGAGAATTTTGAGCATTACTTTACTAGCGTGTGAGATGAGTGCAATTGTGCGGTAGTTTGAGCATTCTTTGGCATTGCCTTTCTTTGAGATTGGAATGAAAACTGACCTTTTCCAGTCCTGTGGCCACTGCTGAGTTTTCCAAATTTGGTGGCATATTTAGTGTAGCCCTTTCATAGCATCATCTTTCAGGATTTGAAATAGCTCAACTGGAATTCAATCACCTCCACTAGCTATGTTCATAGTGATGATTTCTAAGGCCCCATTGACTTCACATTCCAGAATGTCTGGCTGTAGGTGAGTGATCACACCATAGTGATTATCTGGGTCCTGAAGATCTTATTTGTACAGTTCTTCTGTGTATTCTTGCCACCTGTTCTTAATATTTTCTGCTTCTGTTAGGTCCATACTATTTCTGTCCTTTATCGAGCCCATCTTTGCATGAAATGTTCCCTTGATACCTCTAATTTTCTTGAAGAGATCTCTAGTCTTTCCCATTATGTTTTTTTCCTCTATTTCTTTGCATTGATCGATGAGGAGGGCTCTCTTATCTCTCCTTGCTAATCTTTGGAACTCTGCATTCAGAGTTTTTCCTTTCCTTTTCTCCTTTGCTTTTTACTTCTCTTCTTTTCTTCTTCTCGTCTCTTCTCTTTTCACAGCTATTTGTAAGGCCTCCTCAGACAGCCATTTTGCTTTTTGGCATTTCTTTTTCTTGGAGATGGTCTTGATCCCTGTCTCCTGTACAATGTTCCACAATGTTACCAAACTCATTTATTAGTTCTAGGAAGTTTTGTAGATTCTCTGGGATTTTCTAAGTAGATTGTCATGTTAGCTACAAATATAGACTTTTTAATCTTTTTTCCCATCTGCATGACTTTTATTTCCTTTTCTTGCCTTATTACACCAGCTGTATCATCCATCACTGTGTTTGATAGGAGTGGTGAGTATGGACATCCTGATAATAGGGAAAAAGCCATTAGTCTCACTATTGAGTGTAAAGTTAGCTATAGTTTAGGGGATTTTTTTTGTAAGTGCTCTTTATCATGTTGATGAAAGTTCACCTCTATTCCAATTTTTCTGAAAGATTTATTTTATCATGAGTGATGTTGAATTTTGTTGAATACTTTTTCTACAGTGGATGATATAATCATTGATATTTCTTCTGTGGCCTGTTAATATGTTGGATCACACTGATTTATTTTCAAATATTGAATTAGTCTTGTGCCCTCAAATAACTCTCACTTGATTATAGCCTATAATTCTTTTATAAGTTGCTAAAATCTGGTGGCTCAGACATTAAAAAATCCACCTGCAGTGTGGGAGAATTGGATTCGATCCCTGGTTGGGAAGATCTCCTGGAGAAGGGCATGACAACTCGCTCCAGTATTCTTGCCTGGAGAATCTCCATGGACAGAGCACCTGGCAGGCTACAGTCAATAGGGTCCCAAAGTGTCAGATATGAGTGAGCAACTAAGCACAGCAAATTCTATTCATTAATGTTAAAGATTTTTTTTTTCTATATTTGTTTTTCAGTTTCTTAGTTTTGTCTGACTCTTTGTGACCCCATGGACTGCAGCACGCCAGGCTTCCTTGTCCATCACCATCTCCCAGAGCTTGCTCAAACTCATGTCCATCGAGTCAGTGATGCCATCCAACCATCTCATCCTGTCGTCCCTTCTCCTCCTGCCCTCAATCTTTCCCAGCATCAGGGTCTTTTCTAATGAGTCAGCTCTTTGCATCAGGTGGTCAAAGTATTGTATTGGAGCTTCAGCTTCAGCATCAGTTCTTCCTGCATATTCAGGACTGATTTCCTTTAGAATTGACTGGTTCGATCTCCTTGCAGTCCAAGAGACTCTCAAGAGTCTTCTCCAACACCACAGTTTAAAAGCATCAATTCTTCAGTGCTCAGACTCCCATATAGTCCAACTGTCACATACATGACCACTGGAAAAACCATAGCTTTGACTAAATGGACCTTTGTCAGCAAAGTAATGTCTCTGTTTCTTAATATGCTGTCTAGGTTTGATATAACTTTTCTTCCAAAGAGCAAGCGTCTTTTAATTTCATGGCTGCAGTCGCCATTGGCAGTGACTTTGGAGCCCAAGAAAATAAAGTCTTTCACTATTTCCACTGTTACCCCATCTATTTGCCATGAAGTGATGGGACCAGATACCATGATTTTTCTTTATTAATGAGGGATAGTGAAGTTGCTCAGTCATGTCCGACTCTTTACGACCCCATGGACTGTAGCCTACCAGGCTCCTCCGCCCGTGGGATTCTCCAGGCAAGAGTACTGGAGTGGGTTGCTGTTTCCTTCTCCAGGAGATCTTCCCAACTCAGGGATCGAACCTGGGTCTCCCACATTGCAGGCAGACGCATTACCATCTGAACCACCAGGGATATTGTTGTATAATTTTCCTTTTGTGTACTATCTTTGTCTGGTTGTGATATCAAAGCTGATACTAGCTTCAAAAAAAATGAATCAAGAAGTTTTTTACTCTATTTCTGAAAAAGATTGTGTAGAATTGGCTGTTAATTATTCTTTAAAGCTATGATAGAATTCTCTAGTGAATCCCCCTGGGCCTAGAGATTTTTGCTCTGTAGAGTTATTACTTAATTACAATTCCGTTTTCTTAATATTTACAAGTCTATTCAAATTATCTTCCTCTGTTGAGAAAGTTGTGCTGGTTTGCGGTTTTCAAAGAATTTATTTTGTCTAAGTTGTCAAATTTATGTGTGCAGTTGTTCATAGTGTTCCTTTATTATCCTTCCAGTGTGTGTATGGTCTATAGCAATATTCCCCATTCCCTTCCTGATCCAGTGAAATTTTTGGTCAGTTTTTGTAAGAGGTGTGTCAATTTTACTGATCTTTCAAAGAGTCAGTGTTACGTTTCACTGATTTTTTTTCACTATTTTTTACTCCTGCTTGCTTTGAGGGTTGGTTTGTTTGTCTGTCTGTTTTGTTTTGTTGCTTTTCCAGGTTCTTGAGTTGGGAGTTTAGATTATGGATTTGAGAATTTTCCTTTTTTATTTTTGTAAAATACATACAGTTAGTCTTATAAATTTCCTTCTCAGTACTGCTTTAGCTGTGGCCCACCAATTTTTACTGGGCTTCCCTGGTGGGTTATACAGTGAAGAATCTGCTTGTAATGCAGGAGACCTGAGTTTGACACCTGGCTGAGAATGATCCCCTGGAGAAGGGAATGTCAATGCACTCCAGTATTCTTGCCTGGAGAATTCCATGGACAGAGGAACCTTGCAGGCTCTGGTCCATGAGGTTGCAGAGAGTCAGACATGACTGAGTGACTAACATACACACCAGTTTTTTTATGTTGTATTTTCACTTCCATTAAGTTCAATTTATTTTTCAAAATTCCCTTGAGACCTCTTCTTTGACCCGTGGATTATTTAGAAATGTATTGCTTAGTTTCCAAGTAGTTAGAGATTTCCTTATCTTTTTTTTTTTTTTTAACTGATTTTTATTTTGATTCCAATGTGACCAAAAACATACTCTGTATGATTTCAGTTACTTTAAATTTGTTAAGATTTGCTTTATGGCCCAAGATATGGTTTTTCTTTTTTTATGTTTCATGGAGACTGCAATTGTTGGGCAAGGTCTTCTGCAAATGTTTCAGTCCTATGTCTTGGCCATGTCACTAGAGTGCTATATCATTACTGATTTTCTGTCTAGTTATTCTGTCAGTTGTTGAGAGGCATATTGAAGTAATAGTTGATTTGTCTATTTCTTTCCGTTCTTCCAAGAGTAAAATTGGGGAAGTTTTAAGCCAAGGGTACATGCATATTCATGAAGGGGCTTGAACAGAGAATTCAGCATAGAATTGGGGCAGATGTTCACACAGTCCAAGCTTTAGATGATTAAACTCACAAGGATCAGAAAAGGTCATTGTTATCATCCCTTAGGTTCCAGCTTCTCAAATGGTCAAATGCTTCAGGCTAATCTTTACCACTGAGGTAGAACTGGAGGTCTTTACAACAGACATATTATTTTTGCTATTATTGTTTCTCTTGCCTAATAACAAGATCATCATTACTGAGATGTGTTCAAGGGCAAGCAATGTGGCCAGGTTTACATCACAGAATGGCTTAGGCCTAAAATGGCTTCTCTTATGTCAAAAAGCCATATCTGGTTCCTTCCTCTAACTTATCTGCTTATGCTCTAAAGACCAGTAGGGGAGTCAGATAGCCCTGGTGAGCAGTCAGCTTAGTAAGGGTAGAAGTCTAGGCTCCCACTTGGCCTTGGCTGGCATGGTTGGGGTGGAGTCACCGTTTAGTTCCTCTGGTGGCTGGTTGGAATAAAGTACTTATTGTCTGAAAGATTTTATCTTGCCAGACTGCCCTTTTCCTACTCCTTTTACTAGAAAGATCAGAGTTTTGTTGGGACTTTGTTGTCTACCCTGTTGTTGGCATTCCCAGATGCCAACTCCAAGTCTGGGATAAAGGAGGCAATAGGAAAACCCAGGAAACTCACCACAAGGTCATCTCTTGGGTCCTAAGGTCCTTTCCCAGTCTGCTTTCTTCTTTCCATCTTTCAGTCTTTCTGTGTTTGTCTTATATGTAGTATCTAGGCATTTTATGTGTATTTGTGTATGTGCTAAGTTTCTTCAGTCATGTCCAGCTCTTTGCCCCCCTACAGACTGTAGCCCGCCAGGATCCTCTATCCATGGGGATTCTCCCGGCAAGAATACTGGAGTGGGTTTGTCATGCCCTCCTCCAGGGGATATTCCCAACTGGGATCAAACCCGTGTCTTTTACATCTCTTGCACTGGCAGGCCAGTTCTAGCACCATTTGGGAAGCTCATGTTGTTTATTTTCTCTAAAATATGATGTTTTGGGGATTCCCGAGTAGCCCAGTGGTAAAGAATCTGCTTGGCAATGCAGGAGACTCAGTAGACGTGGATTCAGACCCTGGATTGAGAAGGTCCCCTGGAGGAGGAAATGGCAACCCACTCTAGTATTCTTGCCTTGAAAATCCCATGGACAGAGGAACCTGGTCCATGGGGTCGCAAAGCATCAAACACAACTGACCATGCAAGATTCTTTTTTTTTTTTTTAATGTTTAATTTTTTAAAATAAATTAATTTCTTTTAATTGGAGACTAATTACACATCTTAAAATAACTTACTGCCTGTGGAAAGCCTGCTCCTCCCTGAGCTGGTCATTCTTAGAGACAGAGCTAAGTAATCAGCCAGGAGCAGGCCTTTGAAATGCAAACTAACCAATCCAGAACCCTCTTTCCTCTCTGAGGCCTGTGCCAGTGAGAGGCAACATTCCTCCACCTTAATCTTTCCAGGGCCAGGGGTCAGACAACTGGAGACTGCCGCATGGCCAAAAGCCCTCTGAAGTTATTCAGATTAGCGAGTCCTAATCTTTTAGCTCTTCTCTGCCTTGCCTCTGCACAGAAACCCCAATAAAGGTAGCTGGCCTGTGATCTATTCTCAGTCCTACCTCTGACCAAAAGCAGGCCTCTTGTTTCTGAGGAAACTGTTTATTTTCAACAGCAGTGACTACTCGGTCATCTTTATACATTAAGACCCAGGGCACCAAAAAACCCATCAGGAGGGGAGTGGCAAAGTATGTCTATTCCATCTTCCCCAGAAGCATCAAAAGCTCAAATGATTTTAAGGCAACTAGCCTGATGTTTGTAATCTCTCCCTTGCAGACACCTTGTCCTGTTTTGCGTCATAGCACTAATTTGACAAAACTGGTTCATCTCATCTCTCATCGCGAACTTGTGGCCAGTCTGATCCAACTATCCACTGACCCTGTGCTTCTGCATGAATGCAGTGGAATCTGTGTGGAGGAAAACATACAACCATGCTGAATGGGCTTATTTTCCCTGATGACTGCATGTATTCCTTTCTCTGTGTCCTTACTACTGCTTGAATCCCACTGCATTTCCCGAGGCCATCTATTAATACATGCCACACGCAACTATCTCAAAACGTTTCCTTTCCCCTCAAGCCTCCAACACCCACTCTCCCATCTTACTCTCAGCTGCACAGCTTGCTCACTCATGTGGTCATTCAGCCACTGGGAAAATTGAAGTCGTTTGAGGAGAAGCTTCCCAAGTTCCTTACTCTGCATCTGCTCCCCTACCACAGCCTCTGTACTCTTGTACTCGGTTTTCCTACCTATCACCTTAAATGATCTGTCCATCTATAGTGATTATATCTTGATGCAAAGCAAATTAAACCCCCCCCCCCAAATTTGGTGGCTTACAACAATAAGCATGAATGATCTCACCGTTTCTGTACGTGAGGAATTGAGTCACTTAGCTGGATAGTTCTAATTCAGAGCCTTTTGTGCAGTTGTGATTAATGTGTTAGCTTGAGCCGCAGTCATTTGAGATTTGGCTGGTTCTGGATGGTCCTCTTCCAAGAAGGCTCACTCATATGGCTGTTGGTTGGCAACCTCAGTTCCTTATCACATGGGCCTCTCCAGTGCATTGCTTGAAAGTCCTTACCACATGACAGCTAGTTACTTCCAGAGTGAATGATCCAAGAGAGAGTAAGAGGGAAGGAAGCAACGGTGCCTTTTATGACCCAGTTTGGGAAGTCACACAACTGTCTTTCTCTTTGTTAAAAGCAAGTCACAAAATCCAGCCTGTATTCAGAGGGAGGAAAAATTAAGTTCCGGCTTTTGAAGGGAGATATGTCAAAATATTTGTGGGTGTGTTTTAAAAGTCACACTATATAAAGTGAATGCCTCCATTTACACTCAAAGACATCATTCCAGCAACTGCCCCCCTTTCTCCTATACCATCCACGTTTACATCTCTATTTGATCATCACCATTATTGCAGAAACATATTGTTATTTTCCCACCTTAAGAAAATAATTTCCTTCAGATACACTGTAATTCCGTCACACCTCTACACAAAACTCCTCAAAGGAGCCACCATTAGTCCCCTCCTACTCTCAGACCCACGTTGATCAGGCTCTCTTTCCCAGCTATTCACGAAAACCATCTCATCCATTCACCAAGCGAAGGTCTTACTGTTGCAAGTTCAATGATTGGTTCTGAATTCTCCCCTTACATGACAGCAATTACTCTCTCCTTCTCAGTACATTTTCTATTGGCTCCTAGGTCACCCCAGTCTCTTGGTTTCCCTCCTGCCTCATTGCCTGCATCTTCTCAGTCCCCTCCTGGTTCCTCTCCTCTCTGACATATTAAAGCTGTAACATGTCAGTTCTAGGACTTTGGTCCTTTTTTTCCCCTCCAACTGTATTCACCCTCTTAGTTTCTCCTATAATCTTACGGCTTCAGATACCATCTACAGGTCATGACTCACAGATTTGTACCTGCTGTGCAGACCTACCACCTGAATTCTTGACTCACATACCCCACTGCTTTTTCAACATCATTTCCTCTCAAATATTTCATAGATATCTGAAATTTAGCATGCCTGAACTATGACGTCTCTTGCATCACAAATCTGCCCTGCATTCAGCCTTCTTCATCTAAGATGAAGGCTCTATCTCCACTTTGACCCAAGTCCTTCGTGTCTTTCCTCAGAGGTCACTTTTTCACTGAAGCCTCACCACAAAATTTAAAGCTGCAGCCTCACTTCCGATCAATTTTACCCACTTTCTTTCTTTCTTTTTCTTCCGTATAAAGTACATCATCCTCTAACATACAATGTAATTTTAATTTACTTAAATATTATGCTTATTATATTTCTTCCCTCCACAAAGGTGAAAGTCTTTGTTCACTAATGTGTCCCAAATTTGTTTGCTTTGTTCACTGGTGTCTTACATCTGGGTGTACCTAGAAGCATTCATATATTATAATATGTGCTTAGTAAACACTTGGTTACTAAAATTATTTTGTTGTATTAAAAAAAGAGACTTCTCCGTGAATAAGGATTGATGGGGGTATGGGGTAGGGAGAGAAGGTATGTCAGGAATGTTTTCACCTGCAAGTAGGAAAGTAATTGAACTGCTTTGGACTAAAGAAATGAGTTATTTTTCACTCAAAACATCATGTCTGAAGGGGTGGGTTTTGTACCCAGTGAATCAGAGTTAATGCCCCTGTGATTTTGGTGCCTTTTCTCTTATACTCACAAATGGTTGCAGCAGCTCCAGCCATCAAATCTACATTCTAGGCAAGAAGGAAAAGAAGGCAGATGAGGTGTTACCAGCTATCAGGTCAAAGTTTAGGCAAAGGTAGAAAAATGCAAAAGACTAACAATATATTTTGTTATAGTTTGGGGAGATGAAAAACAGAATGATTTTTTGAGAGAAATTGTGTGAATGGTGGAGCCATTTAAGGAAGTGATTCAAAATCAGGGAGAAAGAGATCTGGAGAGAAAAAATTCATGGTCTCCAATTTGAACAACACATTTGGAGACGCTTGCCCATCATCCTGCTTCCCAGGTGGCGCTAGCAGTAAAGAACCCACTTGCCAATATAAGAGACATAAGAGACATGGGTTCAATCCCTGAGTAGGGAAGATCCCCTTGAGTAGGAAATGGCAACCCATTCCAGTATTCTTACTTGGAAAATTCGATGAACAGAGGAGCCTGGCGGGCTACAGTCCATGAGGTCGCAGAGTCAGACATGACTGAGCTCACACAGAAATGACAGCCAAGTGCAGATGTCAAGTAGACAACTGAATATACAGCTCTAGTAGTAATGGCAGGATTGGGGGCTAGATATATACATTGAAGAGCCATGGGTACATGAATGGTATTTAAAACCATTGTACTGGCTGAGATCACCAGGAAATATAGATGGAGAATATCCAAAATTGACCTGAGAAGGAAGGGGAGGAGAGAAAGCAAAAAGCTTAAAAAGACAAGAAAGGGAAAATTGCAAAAATGTTGTGTCATTGAAATGTAAGGGCAGAATATTTTAAGAGGAAGATTACTTAACATTTCAGAGTACATTTTTTTTTCATCTGTAAAAAGAGGTGAAGAAGACTAGGGTATTTATGAGGATGAAATGCTATAACAAATGTAAATACCTAGAAGGTTGACTCTCTATGATAGGCACATAACGTCTCTTCCCTTTCCTTTCCTTCCTTTTGGGTAGCTTCCTCGGTCATGTTACCAGACCCAAGGGAGGAGAAAACATTCCAGGAAACCTTCTTATATTCCAGCAGTGTGTGTTGACTCAATACAGTAAATAGCCACTTGTCTAGGAAATATTTATGTAGGATGAATAGAATAAATATTGATTTTGTTTTATCCTGGTATCCATACAACTCAAGGACAAAGGAGAACTCAGTACCTGAATTTTATAAACAGTAAATATGCTGCTCATATTTTCAAGTCTGCGTCAACAATGAATGAATGAAGACTTTTTGATTAATAAATGAACAGATCATGTGTAAAGAAATGACATAATCTCTATCCTAGGCCAGCATTAAAATGTTTGTGAGTGTATGTGTATGTTAACTTATCTTAAGGTGGTTGACAAAGCTGGTTTCATAAAGGTGTTATGAAGTCCTTATTAGAAGACTACTTATTACTTCAGTACCATACACTGACCTATTGCCCACCCAGCAATGGATCAGCAGTGAGCAACCACTATGTTGCTGTTTAATCACTCGGTCATGTCCAACTCTTTGCCACCCCCATGGAATGCAGCGCTCTAGGCTTCCCTGTCCTTCTCTGTCTCCCAGAGTTTGCTCAAAGTCATTCGGCTTGAGTCAGTGATGCCATCCAACCATCTCATGCTCTGTCATCCCCTTCTCCTCCTGCCTTCAATCTTTCCCAGCATCAGGGTCTTTTCCAATGAGTCAGCTCTTTGCATCAGGTGGCCATAGTATTGGAGTTTCAGCTTCAGTGTCAGTCCTTCCAATGAATATTCAGAAGTGATTTCCTTTAGGATTGACTGGTAGGAAACAGTGAAAACTCAACTCAGAATAAACATACTCTACCTTAGAGAGTGAATTTAAGTTGTGCTCTACCTTCTAGAGAGTGCATATAGAGTGTACATCCTCTTTATAAGTTAAGGCCAGGGTGAACTTCGGGGACCTCTTCACATAGTATTAGCTGCAAGGGTATTTGCAGATATATCTATCTGCCTGCCCAGGCAAAGTAAATTCATGTCATTGGACAAAGAAGTGCAAGTCCACCTTGATATCAGGAAAGATTTACCCACTTTGAGTCCAGCAAGTAGAAATCAGAGTGGAAAAATCAAGAGAACAATAAACTGAAGTGAGAAGAGTATTGGGGTTTGTGTTATTTATAGTGATTTCATGTTCTTGGAGTCGAATATTTTTTTCTGTCTTTCACTCTCTTTTTGTATTTTGCTTTGAAACTACTCTGGAAAAACCAACAGTAATAATCAAATGGAGGGTTTAAACATGATCCATGTAAAACTAGTCTGATTTTTGGGGAACCAGGTCCTGAGAACTGTGTACCCACCCAATAAACTGCCTCCTTGTCCCTCCATGAGTAAGCACTTATATACAGACTTCAGGGGGTGTAGTTGAATGGTTAAAGGACCTGTTTTTAACAGCAAGAAATGTCCACTGACTGAAGACTTCATCTTGCAGCTGCCTACAGCCATTTTCAAAAAATCATTCTTTTATGCAGCATCCCTGGAAAGTCATCCATTTACCCAGCATAGGGAGCAGGGGCTCCCACAAGGTAGCATTTCATTGCTCACAAAACACCTATTGGAAGCACCGTCATTCCACTGCACCCTTTAAACTTTGACTTATGAAGACATGGCCTAACAGAGTGCATTCCCAGAGTCTTACCGACACAGCTGATCAAACAAAGAAGCCACTAAAGCCATACTACTAGTATATGGGGCTCAAGAAACCCTGATCCAAAACGTGACGTTTGTTAAATGGAAAGGGAAATAAAAGCCTCTCTACAGTGCCTGCTGAAAACATGATTTTCCTAGCAAACTTTAAAGTTAGTTCCAAGTTCAGCTTCATATGGCCCCTTGAGAAAGAAAACTGAAAGCAGAAAAGAAAAATTCTGATCAGGAGCAAGACCATTGCTGCTGGTTCTCCTCTGCAGCCTATATGAGCCAGTGGAACGAGAGCTAATGTTGACTATTTTTTGGTGCCCATGGGAGGCATTATGAGCCCAGGCAAGGTGCCAAATGATAAGGGGCTGGGCTTGAAAGTCCAAGCTCAGCACTAGATGGGTGCTTGGAGAGGAGGCTGGTAGGAGTTCAGGTTGACAATATCATTGGGAGCCTAAACTGAAACTTAAATTGACCAGCCTGTGGACCAAGACTAGCTTGAGGAGGCATGGGAGGCATGACGGGGATGGAGGCTGTAATCAGACAATAAGAGCTAATTCTTACTGGGTACTAGCTATACACTTGGTACCAAGTTCATTACCCTGCTGCTGCTGCTGCTGCTGCTGCTGCTGCTGCTGCTGCTGCTGCTGCTGCTGCTGCTGCTGCTGCTAAGTCGCTTCAGTCATGTCCGACTCTGTGCGACCCCATAGACAGCCTCCTACCAGGCTCCTCTTTCCCTGGGATTCTCCATGCAAGAGTACTGGAGTGGGGTGTCATTGCCTTTTCCAACATTACACTGATTATCTTTTATTTGATGAAAGTTGTGTCTCCGTGTGCTCAGTCGCTTAGTCATTTCCAACTCATTGTGACCTCATGCACTATAGCCTGCCAGCCTCCTCTGTCCATGGGATTCTCCAGGCAAGAATACTGGAGTGTGTTGCCAAGCCCTCCTGCAGGGGATCTTCCCGACCCAGGAACCAAACCCACTTCTCTTCTGTCTTCTGCAGTGTCAGATGGATTCTTTTACAATGAAGCCACCTGGGAAGTTAGTTACTATTATTTCACTTGGTGTACATCTGAAGAAGCTGAGGCTCACATAGATGAAGAATCTTCCCCAAGGTTGCCCCTGCAGTGAGCAGGGGAGCCAGGGCTCAAGTTCCAAAAGATATGATTCCAGAATTTGGCCCCATCATGGGAAGCCAGGGCTTCCCTGGTGGCTTAGATGGCAAAAAATCTGCCTGCAGTGCAGGAGACCAGGGTTGCTCCCTGGGTCAGGAAGATCTGGAGAAGGGAATGGCAACCCCCTCCAGGATTCTTGCCTGGAGAATCCCATGGACTGAGAAGCCTGGTGGGCTACAGTCCATGGGATCACAGAGTCGGACACGGCTGGGCGACTCACACACTGTAGGGAGATGAGGCCGAGTTCCTAAATGGTGATGTGATGCTGGCATCCGCCTCTTCTCTCTCCTCCTTCCTTCTGCACGTCTGCAGGCTTGACAATCACCTGGGCTCAAACACTGATCAAAAGCAAGGGGGCCTGCAAAGAGTCAGCAGCCAGGAGAGATAGGCAGTCCAGGGCCCGCAAGAGGAGAACCAGGCCGCCAGGCACATGACAGCTGATGGGCAGGAGGAAAACACACTTCACATCCTGCGCTGGCTCTTCAGAAATCTGTTCACTTTAACTTTGAGAGAAGTATGACCTTGTTCTCTACAGTTGTCAAATTATTTCATCAAGAAGTCAAAGTAATGAAACTGGGACAGGATAACAATCAAATGGTAAATCAAAATCCCCATTATGAAATAGTACCTCTAAGAGTTTGATTTAAATTGGTGTATTGGGACACAGAGAGGAAAAGGTTATGGTTATACCTTCGTAGGTTGCAAATTGTTTACTGCCTTCAAGTATTGGAAGAGCTAGCCAATGAAGGAGGGAGTTGGCTGGTTTCATGTGGTTTCCAGAGATGTTAATTCTTGTTATTTCTAATAGAAAAGGCTGTCCGTCAGTGAATGTTCCCCCCACCCTACCTCCCACAAAATAGGGACTCTTCATCACAGGGCATAGCTAAGCAGAAACTAGATCACTGGTTAAAACTTGGTTGTATGTTGATAATCCCGAGGAAAGTTTTTTAAAATACTAATGCCTTGGCCCCATTCCCCCCAAATTTTAATTTAATTGATTTCAGGGTAGAGTCCTGACATTGTGGTCCTTAAAAGCTGTCCCTCCCCTACTTCCTGCCCCGGTGATTCTAATAATATGCAGCAAAGTTTGAGAACTATTGAGCTGGATTCTCATCAGGGATGATAGAGAGCAGAGTCCCACTCTGAGCTGAAGATAGGTCCAGATCCTCCCACGCCTCTTTCCCTTCTAAGATCCTAATTTGCTAACTAAGGCCCTTCACTGTGTGTTTGATGTTTATGATGGCTATCAATAATTTTATGATCAATTATTAGTGAAAGAGCTCTACCATTTTTTAATGTGAAGGAAAGTAACAAGCTATAAGCAACAAGAAACCACATGCGCTATATTGGATTCCCGTCTCTTCAAAATTATGTTCTAAGAAAA
This sequence comes from Capra hircus, assembly GCF_001704415.2. Taxonomy (NCBI): domain Eukaryota; kingdom Metazoa; phylum Chordata; class Mammalia; order Artiodactyla; family Bovidae; genus Capra; species Capra hircus. The sequence continues at coordinate 48,833,603 of NC_030811.1, forward strand.
TGCGTGATGAATTTAGAATGCTATTAATCTGAAACCACTCATCTTTCCCAGCCCTGCACCCTTGCACACCGTAGGAGAGTTTCTGGAGATTATTAAGAATAGTGCAAAGGATATGCTTGCATTCTGAACATCCAATCTAATTTTTTCAAGTGAATTTGGATTTAGAAGAATTTCCCAAAGCAGGAAAAGAGTAAGAGGCATGCCTGCCTGTTGAAAAGCAGAAGAACTGTCCTGTTTTGGTCTGCCTTGCCATTTCTGCCACCTGGCATCATTTTTCTCACTCCTGGATCTAAGCATCCTATTTAGTTGAAACTGTCAGAATCCCTTCAAACCAGTCTGATCTTCACACAGGGCCTGAACTAATATCACAAAGGGACTTACAATCATGTTTGCTGGGCATCTGTTTAAAGACAGAAGTCCAGGGCTGGTATCAACATAGCTGTGTCTGGTAGACAGACAAAGGTTCAAGGAGTACAGCCTAGTGGAAATAAGCTCTCAGCCTGATTTTTGCCTGCCATGATCCTGCAGCGTGACTTTGGACAAACTGTATCCCCCTGGTGCTTCAGTAACTTTAGAAGTTAAACAAACAGTGAAGTGCTGACTCACATCAGAGAGGTCATTGTGAAGCCAAGAAAGACTCCTAGAGAGGCTCTGCCTTAGTAACACAAAAAGCTAAACTGGGTTTTCATGATCCTAGCCTAGAATCCCCAGAACTTTTAATTTAATACAGCTTTGTGTTTCCTGCTGCAGGAAGGACTGTGACAGGGAGTAGAGTTGAAGTGGAGTTATTCAATATTTGTGCACAAGAAAATCCTAAAGCTTGATGTTTGGGATATTACCCTTTCTTAAAAAAAGAAAAAGAAATGTATGAGAAACTGCACTGTTTCTCTGTGGGTTAAGAGTTTAATATGTTATATTGATGAAAAATCTATTTCAAACTGTTCGTGTTGAACTTGTCAGGCAGCTTTGGCAGGAGCAGAATGGGTTGGCAGACAGACAGCTTCCTCACGAGTGGGGGTAGAACCATTTAGAAACCTCAGAGCTTAGAGTGAAGAAGGATGCTGGGCAAAGAGAAACAAGATCTGGGCTCTGAAAGCATCTGCTCCTATGTGAAAGCTAATAGCTATGGCCCCTAAAATGTTGACATCAGCTCCTCAGGAGATAAATGATAATTCTCCAGAGCAAAAGGTAATTGTTGATGAACCATTCACCAAACCTCAGAGAGCAGCAAATGATGGGGAAACCAGAGGGAGGCTGGGATATAGAAGAGAGTGAGCCACAGTCTCACCAAAGAAGAGGGATCATGCTATCACAAGGAAAGAAAACAAAATAAGTTTTATTGTAGGAGACTATGGCACATGAAATGAATTGGCTAAAGAGGATTCTCAAAGATAGAGGGAACTTTCTTGAGTGTATTTTTTTCAAAGGTAATTTGGAACCTGATCCATAATTTCTACCTTCTCTAACTCTCCTGCTTTCCTGAGCACAAAAGAGTCGGGGAATGTCCATCTCTCTCTTTTTTTTAATTTATTTTCAGTTGGAGGATAATTGCTTTACAATGTTGTTTTGGTTTCTGTTGTACAACAATATGAATTAGTTATGAATATACATATATCCCCTCCCTCTTGAGCCTCTCTTCCACCCACACCCCATCCTACTTCCCTGAGCTATCACAGAGTACCAAGCTGAGCTTCCTGTGTGATACAGCAGCTTCCCACTAGCTAGCTATTTTGTAGATGGTAGTGTATTAATATATATGTCAATGCTACTCTTACAGTTTGTCCCACCCTCTCCCTCACTGTGTCTACAAGTCAGTTCTCCATGTCTGCATTTCTATTCCTTCCCTGCAAATAGGTTCATCAGTACCAGTTCTCTAGATTCCGTATGTAAGTGTTGTTGTTGCTATTCAGCCTCTAAGTCAGGTCCAACTCTTTGCTACCCCATGGACTGCACCATACCAGGCTTTCCTGTTCCTCACCATCTCCTGAGATTTGCTCAGACTCATGTCTATTGAGTTGGTGATGCCATCCAGCCATCTCATCCTCTGTCATCCCCTTCTCCTCCTGCCTTTAATCTGCTTTCAATCAGCATCAGGGTCTTTTCCAATGAGTCAGCTTGTCACATCAGGTGACCAGGGTATTGGAGCTTCAGCTTCAGCATCAGTCCTTCCAGTGAATATTCAGGGTTGATTTCCTTTAGGTTGACTGGTTTAATCTCCTTGTGTCCAAGGTTCTCTCGAGTCTTCTCCAGCACCACAGTTCAAAAGCATCAGTTCTTCAGTGCTCAGCCTTCTTTATGGTCCAACACTCACATCTGTACATGACTGGGAAAACCATAGTTTTGACTATAGAGACCTTTGGTGGCAAAGTGATGTCTCTGCTGTTATATGTATTAATATACGACATGTGCTTTTCTCTTTCTGATTTACTTTACTCTGCATAACAGGCTGTAGATTCGTCCACCTCACTACAACTGACTCAAATTCAGTCTTCAAATGGCTGAGTAATACCCATCTCTCATTCTTGTCTGAAAGTTTCTTAATCTACTCACTCCATCTACCTTAATCTATGTCCCTCCTGAGCCCCCCACTCTTGTAACCACACCAGGATCTTGATATGACTTCAAGCTATTCCACCATTGAGACCTTGAACTCTGATCACTTCCCAGCCACATCCCATTATGCAAGTAATTCATTCTCTCTCTTTACTCTTACTGAACTGCCTTTTGACACCTCCTAGGACTTCAGCATCAGAGAAGGCAATGGCAACCCACTCCAGTACTCTTGCCTGGAAAATTCCATGGATGGAGGAGCCTGGTAGGCTGCAGTCCCTGGGGTCGCTAAAAGTCGGACACGACTGAGCAACTTCACTTTCACTTTTCACTTTCCTGCATCGGAGAAGGAAATGGCAACCCACTCCAGTATTCTTGCCTGGAGAATCCCAGGGACAGAGGATCCTGGTGGGCTGCCGTCTATAGGGTCACACAGAGTTGGACACGACTGAAGCGACTTAGCAGCAGCAGCAGCAGGACTTCAGCATAGTATTGTGAATCCACCCATTGTCCCAGTTGACCTCTCCCTCTCAATGACCCTCCCCTCTTACTGTCCTTCCACCCTTCCTCATGAGTCCTGCTCATCTTTCTAATCTCCTGCATTTGTGGTGCCAAACATTGCTCGGTGGAAAAATAACACAAACCTGTAAGTCACAACCATCACAGTTATGGTTTCCAACTTCTGATGCACTCTCAGTGCGGCTTGGCAAGTTGGCCTGCCTGCTCACCTCTCAACAACCATCTCACATCCCAGTACTCTTGTCAAGCTCCTCTATTTCATCCTCAACCCAACTCATCCATTATCCACAGACAACCTTGCTCCCAGCCCACAGAGAACTAGAAGTCAAAAGATGGTAAATCTTATCATCTCAGTCTCACCATCATGTTCATAGACATCTGGTCCCATCCTTACCAACCTCCCCTGGTCTAGAAGAAAAAAAAGGAACCTTCCTGGATTTTGGAACCACCACCTCCTCCCCTCTGTGTGAGAGAAGGAATTTGTTCCTCCATTTCCCTTGATTTCTTGCTCTCAACTTCACACCTACTCAAGACTCCACTCTTTCCAAACAACCACTACCTTCTCTTCAATTTGGCAGGCCCCTTGAGTTACCCTATATCCCTTCTTCCCTTTCCAGTCACTTGCCTTTAAAACCATCATATGTTCTTTGCTTCCAGATCCTTGCCTCCCATTCAAGCCTTGACCCACAGACATATGACTTCAGTCCACTGAAACTGCCCTGCTGAAATCACCAATGACCAACTTCTAGATCTAAGGGATCGTGTTTGGTTTTTTCATCTCGCTGAACTTATTTTACTTCTTTGAAGCCCTTTTCTCCCCTGACTTCACTAGCTCACTCTCATTGGTTCTTCTGATTCCCAGAAGCTTGCTAGGATCTGCCCCTGTTTCCTGGTCCCCAACCACTGCCCCTGCTTCTGCTAACACCTGCTCTTTATCTCTCCTCCATGAAATCACCACAGCTTGTCCCAAAGCTGATCATATCACTACCATACTACAAATTCTCTAGTGTCTCTCCAGAACCCACAGGATGCTGTACCCAGGGATCCAGGCAACCTGTCCAGCGTCATCTCTTTTCCTGCTGAAAGGCATCCTATGCTGCAGCCATTCTGAAAAACCCACAAGATCTTGAACAAAATAGGACACATATTAAGTAACAGTCAATAAGAGGACCTTCTTATGGATGTGGCTTCAGGTTTGACTTATGTCTCCTTATATTAATATTATTTAGTGTTTAAATCATTTTCTTCTCCAGAAAGGCTTTTTCATGCCATTGTGTTTTTGCACAATGATTTCCACCTTTGTAGGGTGGTCCTTCCCAGTGGGTGAATTTCTCAACCTTTAAAATTCAGCCCAAATCCATGCCACATCCTCTGTAAAGCCACTCTTCACTTGCCTCTTTCTGGGCTCCCCCTCCTGACACAGTCGAATCTCTGGCTTCTTCTTTTTTATCTACAGCATCTTTGTAATACTTCCATTCTAACACTTGTCCACCTGAATTGCAATGTTTTATTCAAATGTCCATTTCTTGCACTGGGCTGAGAGCTACCTGAGGGCAAGGATAATGTCCTCATCATCTTCAAATTCCCAGAACCAGCCATGCCTGACACACAACAGGCTGGATGAATGATGAATTGTATTCAGTTAAACCAGATGAAATTACCATTTTTATAAGCCAAATACCAACAGTTTCACTTATTGCCATAAATATTTTGTGTCTTTCTTCATGCAGCTGAGAGTGCCTGATAAGCATTGTGTAGTAAATCCTAGGGAAATTCCTGTAGGATTGTATGAGAAATCATGGTCATCATTTTATATAAATGGTTCAGTAGGTTGGTTGCAGAAATGGATATGGAACCAAATCTTTTGACAGTCATTCTTTTCATCCTAGGGTCTATCACCCTAGATCCATGAAATTCTAGAGTGAGAAAGAAATTCAAAGGGTTTCCTTCCTGGTAGTTATAGTCAGTAAGACACATAAGTTTTCTGTCTTTCCTATCATGTGTCCAAAGTTGAAGATGATAAGCTCTCTCACAACAATAATTGAACATTTTCTCTCACACCCTCACCAGGCAGTCCATTTCCAAATCATCTCCCTCTCCCTGCAATATGTCAATTTCTGACTTTATGGAGATAAAGCAGCTGCAATGTACCCAGCTTATAATAACTCTCCTACTACTTACAGCTACTGCTTCTCCCTTCAGTTTTATTTTACTTCAAAAAAAAAATCCCATCTCCTTTAAACTCTATTCATAGGACCTTCACATCATTTTAGTCAAAAGATTTCAGGGTCTTCCATAACAATAGTTCCCAGTCTCATTAGACCATGTTAAAAATGGAACACACATTAACATCCCGCTGACCTAATGTTCAGGGGATTAAAATTTGGGAAACAGGGCTCTGTGATGTTTGCACACCCCTTTTTTAAATATGAAGCTAGATGTGATATCCTTGTAAGGGCATCATTTGTGTCACACAGTATAAAGATAACTTCCCAGCCTTGGCAAGGTCGGGTTTCTGTTTACATATTCATGATTGTAATTGTCTCTTTAACCACAGACTCATAATGCCGCCTCATACTTAGAGCATACTTGTGCTTTTATAGCCTTGAATAATAATTGAGCTTTTATTTTATGTCTTGCATAGTAATTGAGTTTGAGTATATTTATTTCATATGCTATCTTGATAGGGTTTTGACTATCATCCAATATTTTCTCTAATTTTTTTCTGATCATTTTAAATTCCATCCTTCTGAAGTCTTAGCATCCATCCCCCTCTTGTCACCCCCCTACTCCTTCAACCCTGAGAAGTGGTGTTACCTTCAGATCAAATTAGGATACTTTCAAATATACCACATTCAAAGTTAATTTTCTTTTATTTTTAAATATTACATAGCTTGGGTTGGAAGTTCTGTGATAAGATTCAGCAGGCATTTTCTTTTTTTGCACACTTGCTGCATGCTTAACCCTGTGCTAGATTCTGTGATAGCTCTCAGAGATCATCGTCACTGTGAAGAGGTTGTTCATGCATACAAGTAGTAGACTAAGAATAGGAAGTGTTGTCTGATCAAAAAGATAAAGGCATAATTTTATAAAGTAAATGCCAATCAAGTCAAGGAGCAAGATGACCAGATTGGGCTTGATCTATGATATGAAAGCTTAGGAGGATTTGGTGTTTAAAAATCCATAGTAAAGAGGTGGTAAGATGAAACACAGAAGCAAGAACAGATGCAAATATGGGCATTAATGGCCTCTTTCTGGGGATGAGGGCTACACACTTTCTTCATAAATCAGCTACAGCTCTTGTGACTCTGTCCTACCATTAGGATTACACATATCATTAGGATGTGTAAGTCTGAATCCTCTTTGGTTTATGACTACAGTGATAGCAGGGACCATAATGAATTTGTCCTTGAAGACTCAATGATATTAAGAGTGCCTGGCCTATAAGATATATTCAGTAGGTATACATTTAGGATTTTTTAAAACTGGTTTGAGTGAAAAAGCAAGTTAATATAATAAGTGAAAAAGCAAGTTATAAGTTAATATAATATGATGGTGATTGAATTCAGGTTCTGGAGGCCTCTGAAAGGCAACTGGGTCACTTCAGCTTCATTGAGTGGGAGCCATTGAGTCCAGAATCGGAACAACACGATAATGCGGTACTTGAGGACTTTACCTGGCAACAGTGCTCAGAATGAATTAAATGAGGGGCAGGGGGGAGTTGAAGAAAAAAGGGAATTATTGTTAACTCTATGTATCATTCTGTCTCTCTTGAATCTTTTTCAAGTTTCTAGAAGGATCTTTGGAATCTCATTATCTTCAAGCCCCATTCACTCTTCAGCTTGTTCTAACCTACCTTCTGTTCCCACTTCACAGTCCTTAACTACTCAATTTCTCTGCAGTATTTAACCTCATTAACATTTTCTCATGTAAAAACAGCTTTAACAATTTTTTTATTAGACTTTACTTTTTAATGCAGTTTTAGGTTCACAGTGAAATTGAGCAGAAGTTACAGAGATTTCCTATATACTTCCCGTCCCCACACATGCAGAATTTTTTAATTACATAATTATTGTAACAAATTTAAGCAATACTTAAAATGCAAAGAAGAAAGTAAAACTTACCCCGAATCTCCTCTTCCAGAGATAATCACCATTAGCATTTGGGTGAACATTCTCCCAAACATTTCTCTAGTCTATGTCTACATGTACAAGCAGATGGCTATGTGTATACAGATTTACATAAATTAGAACATATAATACTCATTTGTCAGTAACTTGCATTGGTTTTCTTTTAATAAGTATAGTTGTCAGTAAGCATAAATTTGTGTGATTTTGGATAGGGGCATAGTCCACCAGTGCCTGTTTCCATAACACATTCCCTACTGGGTAAATGTTAACATTTGCTTTCAGTTTGTGCTATTGTTCAATCATTAAGTCAGGTCTGACTCATTGAGACCCACCGGACTGCAGCTCGCCAGGCTTCCCTGTCCTTCACTATCTCCCGGAGTTTGCTCAAAGTCATGTCCATTGATTCGGTGATGCCATCCAACCATCTCATTCTCTGACACCCTCTTCTGTTTCTGCCCTCAAGTCTTTCCCAGCATCAGGGCCTTTTCTAATGAGTCAGATCTTCGCATCAGGTGGCCAAAGTATTGGAGCTTCAGCATCAGTCCTTCCAATGAATATTTGGGACTGATTTCCTTTAGGATTGATTGGTTTGATCTCTTTGCTATCCAAGGGACTCTCAAGAGTCTTCTCAAGCAACACAGTTTGAAAGCATCAATTCTTTAGTCTCAACCTTCTTTATGGTCAAACTCTCACAACCATACATGAATAGTGGAAAAATCATAGCTTTGACTATATGGACCTTTGTAGACAAAATGATGTCCTGCTTTTTTATATGCTGTCTAGGTTTGTCATAGCTTTTCTTCCAAGAAACAAGCCCCTTTTAATTTCATGGCTGTAGTCACCATCCATAGTGATTTGGGAGCCAAGAAAATAAAATCTATCACTGTTTCCACTTTTTCCCCATCTATTTGCCATGAAGTGATGCAACTGGATGCCATGATCTTCATTTTTTGAATATTGAGTTTTAAGTCAGCATTTTTGCTCTCCTCTTTCACTCTCATCATGAGGTTCTTTAGTTCCTCTTTGCTTTCTGCCATTAAAGTCATATCATCTGAATATCTGAGGTTGTTGATCTTTCTCCTGGCAATCTTGATTCCAACTTGTGATTCATCCAGCCCAACATTTCTCATGATCTACTCTGCATATAAATTAAATAAGCAAGGTGACAGTACACAGCCTGGGCTTACTCCTTTCCCAGTTTTGAACCAGTCTGTTGTTCCATTTCTGGTTCTAACTGTTGCTTCTGATCTCCATACAGGTTTCTCAGGAGACAAGTAAGATGGTCTGGTGTTCTGATCTCTTTAAGAATTTTCCAGCTTGTTGAGATCCATACAGTCAAAGGCCTTAGTGTAGTCAATGAAACAGAACTAGATGTTTTTCTGGAATTCTCTTGCTTTATCTATAATCCAAGAGATGTTGGCAGTTTGATCTCTGGTTCCTCTGCCTTTTCTAAATCCAGCTTGTACATCTGGAGGTTCTCAGTTCACATACTTTTGAAGCCTAGCTTGAAGGGTTTTGAGCATTACCTTACTAGGATCTGAAATGAACACAATCATTCAGTAATACGAACATTCTTTGGCATTGCCCTTCTTTGGGATTGAAATGAAAACTGACCTTTCCAAGTCCTACGGCCACTGGTGAGTTTTCCAAATTTGCTGACATATTGAGTGCAACACTTTCACACCATCATCTTTTAGGATTTGAAATATCTCAGCTGGAATTGCATCACCTCCACTAGCTTTGTTCATAGTAATTCTTCCTAAGGCCCACTTGACCTCATACTCCAGGATGTCTGGCTCTAGGTGAGTAACCACACTATTGTGGTTATCTGGGTCATTAAGACCTTTTTTGTATAGTTCTTCTGTGTATTCTTGCCATCTCTTGTTAATATCTTCTGCTTCTGTCAAGTCCTTCCCATTTCTGTCCTTTATTTTTTGCCTATCTTTGCATCAAATGTTCCCTTGGTATTTCCAAGTTTCTTGAAGAGATCTCTAGTCTTTCCCATTCTATTGTTTTCCTCTATTTCCTTTCAGTTTTCACTGTCATTCATAATGCTACAGTAAATGCTTCTTTATTTTTTTGCCAGTATACCATGATTTTGGTAGACTCTCTACTTCTTTCCTAGTTGCTCAGATGATAAAGAATCTGCCTGTAATGCAAGAGACCTGGGTTCGATCCCTGGGTCAGAAAGATCCCCTGGAGAAGGGAATGTCAAGTGACTATCTATTCTTGCCTGGAGAATTCCATGGACAAATTCCATGGAGGAAACTGACGGGCTGCAGTTCACGAGATCACAAAGAGCTGGACGCAACTGAGTGACTTTCACTTCACTTCTCCTTTCTAAAATTCTCTGTCACACATTATACATTCTTATAACCTATCTCTATTCCATTGGTCTAATTCCTCCTGGTTCTCTCACATATCTGGTGGTTTCTTTTCAGCCTTCTTCATGGGCTGTTTCCCTGACTACTCTTTAAATATTCATGTATAACTGGCTTTTATTCTTAGCTCACTCTTCTCTCCATCTTTTTTCCAGCTGATCTCATTTTACTCTCATAGTTCAGCAACCACGTCCAGATGGACAACTGCAAGTTCAAGATATCTATGCCTGATATCTTTCCTGAAATTCACATAGATGTCTGCTAGCTACTGTACCCAGATATCTCAGCTAACTCAGTGCATCCAGCATCTTTACCCCATACTCAAACCCACTTCAATTCTCACTCACTTGGCCATTTAGATATTTCATGCGAAATCTTAGGGAGGGGATCATTTCTTATTCATTATCCAATCAGTTATCAAGTCTAAAATCTGCCTCCTAACATTTTCATGGAATGCCTTAAAATATTTCTCAAGAAGCTACTGGAGGATGCTCTACACCAGAACAAGGAGTAACCCAAATAGAGGAAGATATGATGATCAGGATACAGGGGCCTCAAGACAGAAGGGAGGAGAGGGGATTCTCAGAATGATGAGGATAAAAATTCCAGGGCAATGGCTATCCTGCAGCCCAGGTAGGAACCTACCCTAGGAGGAATGAGATAACGGAAGACTCCTGGAGAGATGTCTCTAAAAACAATGTGGAACTGCTAAACATGTGTTGGAACATACTTGGAGATGTTATTTCAGTTTGGCAAAGTTTGGGGGATGAATTAGTGACAGCTTCATAAGCATAAATCTGTATAATTTTTATAGGGACATAGTCCTATCAAAAATATGTAGTATATCGTTTTTTTTCTGTGAAGCTATCACTAATTCATCCCAAAACTATATAAAGAGAACGAACTATAATTACTCAAGCCTACATAGTTCAACTCTGATGATTCTATAACCACAATGTTGTCAATACTGAATATTGATTTCATTGAAAATATGGATATAACTAAACTGGCAAGATAGGATAAGAAAAGTATTCTGTGTATGTGTTGGAGGAGGGAATCTAAGTGAGCCTATTTTTGATCGTCCATGTTAGAATATGAATAAAAAACATCTAAAATTGAAAACTCAAGAAAAAGCACTTAAAACAACAGAAAAGCTGACAGGGGTTGTCTAAGAAAAGGAGGAACAGGAATAGAGAGAAATGGGATGGAAAATTCCTATTTTTATCATAAGCTCAGTAGTGTCATTTGCTTTTTAAAGCTACATATAAGCATTACTATGACTTAGAATAAAAATTGAAAGAAAGAAAAATTGGAAAGAATCCCAATATTTGTTAATAAATTTAAAAAGTTTCATACATTAGAATAGATACCGCTTTTTAAAAAATAAGGTAGCTATATGGGAAAATGTAGAAATGTCTAAAATACACTAAAAAATGAAAATTGCTAGTTGCAAAAAGATGATATTATCTGATTTTCATGCCACAGCAACATTAATAATAAATCATTTAGATAATAAAGCAAATCAGAGGATTCATAACCTAACTATTAGTGATTTGAGGATGAGGGGAAGAAATTCCACTTTTCCATATTATATAATCAGCAATGTTTGAGTTTTGCATTAGGAAAATGTTTTGTTTCTGGTTACAAATATATTAGGCAAGCAGATATTTCTCGTATCTATTATGTCCTTTTCATCCCTAATACCCCTGCCCTGAAAGCCAGTAAGTGGCTTATAGGCAGCCCCAGAGTAAAGTTCCAAACTCCTTTGCATGGCATTTAAGGCTCTTCTAGGAAGGGCTTCCCAGGTGATGCTAGTGGTAAAGAATCCACCTGCCAATGCAGGAGATGCAAGGGCTGCAGGTTTGATCCCTCCTGGAGGAGGAAATGGCAACTTACTCCAGTATTCTTGCCTGGAAATGGACAGAAAAGCCTGGTGGGCTACAGTCCATGAGCCTGCAGAGGTGGATGTGACTGAGCATCCAACAGGAAGGACCTCTGCTGGGATGTCCAGCCAGGGGCTTTGGCCGCTTTCTGACTTGAGCTGTGGGGATGCATTCTCGTACTGTCTTGCTCTTGCACCGGAGACCTCTTTCTGTACCACTGTCCATCCATCAGCCTCCCTCAGCCTCCAGCACAGTCTAGGCATTTCTTGACTGCCTCAGGGAAGCCTCCTCTTCACTCTGAGCTGGGTTGGGGTCCCTGACAGTGACTTATGCCTGATTTACCAGAGGACTTAACACACTAAACAAAAATGATTATCTTCTGTGCCAACCTCCTGTCAACTAAACTATTAACTCCAAGAAAAACAGAGGCCGTGTTTTATTCATGTCTTCATCCTCAGAGCCTAGTGTAGTGTCTGGCATCTAATAAACATTCAGTACATGTTTAAGCTAATTGAATAATTCAGGCACGAGTTGCTGAGAATCTGTTATATGTCCACTTGGGTTAAACATCACTATTAATCTCTACTTTAAGGGCCAGGATGTTTTGAAAACTGTCTGTGCACTGGCATTCTAGGTTGTGGGGAAATGGAAAGGAAGTAGGTACCACTGTCTTCACGCCAAGCTTCCTGTGAACAAAGCAGCAATTGCATGCCAGCTGTGGAGATGGTGTGAGCAGGCATCTGTGACTGCAAATGGCAGTGCTCACTGTTCTTCGCCTGTCACATTCCTGGGTCTGAAATCCTCTCCTCATGGCCTCTTTGCCACCCAGATGTGACATGCTTCAGAAGGTAGCTTATCTATTCATTGAGTGATATTGTAACCATTTGTGAATCCATTCAGTGGCGCTCTGACTCACCACTGATTGGCCTAACTTCCCCTGATGGTTGTGAGGATAAAACCAATGTTCTTCCTTAAATCCAGGTAGATTCCATCTATAACCATAATTCCTTGAGTCCCATTAGCAGTAATAATCCAGACTTCGCTGATTCTCATGCCTACCTTGACAGACTACAACGTGTGCCCCCATATGCTAGGAAGCATTTGGAAGCTTCCGGTGGTCTAAAGCGCTCACTCCTCTAGCTCTATTCTGGCTCCCTCCCTAGCACACATCTCCCTCCAGACCTGCATTCTCCAGACAGACAGGCTCCAGAGACCATGGCACAGGGACCCCTTCACTGTCACGTGGCTAGAGGCTGCTTGGGCTGCACTGTCATAGAGGTTTTACTAAAATCACTCATTTGCTTTCCCTGTTCTTCTAACTCCCCACCTACAAGTAAATCTGGGCCCTCCTCACCTTCTCACCTTGGGAGATAAATTTACTCCCAAGAGGATCTATATTCAACATATATCCAGAATCCAACCACTTCTCCCCACCCTCACTTGCTCCCATCTGGTGCAAGTCACCATCTCTCTCATTAGATCCCTAACATCCCAACTGGTCTCCCTGCACTGACCTTACCCCTCCAGCTTATTCTCAACACACAAGCCCTGTGTTCCTATTAAAATCTAAGAACCTCCAATGGCTCCCTTCTCACTCTGCACAAAAGCCAATTTCCTCTCCTGTGATCCTGCCAACCTCCCTGTCTTCTCCCTTTCTTCTCCCTTTCTTCTTCCTTTCTCCCTTTCTTCATCTATCTTCTCCCTTTCTCGCTCTTACAGGCATACTGAGTCTGTCTCATTTATTACACATCTACTGCTAGAATAACTTCCTAGAACTTCATAACCTCAAAGATATAAATATCAAATATTTTAGATTTTGGATTTTTTAAATATTATAGCTTCTTGATAAAAATAGAATGTATTCCATCAGTAAAATAAGTAAGTACTAGATTTTAAATAATGGATTAAAAGGAATACATACAGGTGGCTCCGCTGGTAAAGAATCCGCCTGCAAAGCAGGAGACCTGGGTTCAATCCCTGGGTTGGGATGATCCCCTGGAGAAGGGAAAGACTACCCACTCCAATATTCTGGTCTGGAGAATTCCATGGATTGTATATCCATGGGGTTGCAAAGAGTCAGACATGCCTGAGCGACTTTCACCTATAAGACACTCAGGTAGAAATAATGGGGATAAAAGCTAAACTTTTAAATATATATATATCTTCCTTTGATTTGACTTTTGGACCATGTAAATATTTTGTATAATTATAAAATAATTTTTAACATACATAAATACAAGTAAAATAAAACAGTGAATTTAACTGTATATCTAATTGGTGGCATAACCATATAGAGAAAAGCATTTCCAGCTGGTTTTTAAATTAGTAATTTATTATATGCATCCATAGTGGAATATACCCAAGTAACAAATTTTTAAATGTTTTCATTTTAAACTGGCAAAAAATTTTCATATTAAACTGGAAAAACATTTTAAACTGTTTTCAGAATTATTATTATTGGTGATAGTCTTGGTATTCCTATTCTGAGATGGTTGTATGTATATTATAAAGTAAGAAAAAATAGAAATTATCCTTGTATAATTGAGAATCAGTTATTTTTGGCATTAAGTAAAAGAAGATATACATAAAAGATTCATGGGGTTATGTAAAAGCACTGTAGTCCTGAAACTGAATTACAAGTATCAATATGAGCTAATGATATATTTTATATTTAAAATAAAAATCCTATTGGCTGCCTCTGTCCACTGAAAATAACTAATCCAGTAGCCAAGAGCATCCCAATTACTCAGATTGTTTTTAAATATCATTTTCCAATAAAGGATGCAAGATTCTTTGGCGATAAAGGCTCATTCCAGGCCTAGAAATGAAAAATACAAAATGAGCCCAGAATATCTTTCCATAACAGGTAACTCTGAATCTATCAATGACCATTGGGGTCATAGCAAAAGGTGTCAGGGGCCATCTTAAGTAAGGAAAATAAATGCAATGAGTTCAAATGTATCAAGTATGAAATCAATGACTTTGAAATTATACTAAAAGAAGAAAAATCTTATTGGCCACTTTTGGAAGATGCTAGGGAGAAAACTCATTGCTTGAAAAACTGATAAATAAGGGAAACTACTTAAGCATTTATCTGTACCTTTCTATAAGAACTGTACCTCAGGAAAATGAAATAATTAATGAGAGGACGTTAGTTTTCATGGAACTGTTTTAGTTCATAAATGAAGAAAGAATAATAGAACTGGAATATCTTTATTGTGCAACTTTGAATGAATTTATAGATCTAGTCAATAATAATCATGAAAAAGACAACCAGAAATCAAGTACTGCCCAATGGAAAACACAGCACTTCATGTTGACCAAAAGAAAAAAAAAATATTGAATCTAGATCTAATCAAGCATCTAATTCCCACTACCAATTTACATGAAATTCAGGAAACCAAAGACAATGTTAAACGAACCACAGAGATGCAATAAGCAAAAGACTGAAAATTTAGAAAACTCAAAGGAAAAAAATACAGTTTTTTCAAGGAAATTTTAAGGAAAAAACAGATAACATACAGATAAAAGGGGACTTGAGAGACACATGAACCGATTGCTATGTAAGAACTTTATTTGGATTCCAATTCAAACAAGTGAGCTGTTTAAAATTTTTTAACGTAATTGGGATAATGTGAACACTGTAACTAATGATAATGAGGAATTGTTAAAATTTTTATGTGAAAATGGTATTATAGCTTTACCTTTGAAAAGAGTACTTATTTTTCGAGAGATACACTCTGAAGTATTAGCAGATGAAAGTACATGATGTGTGGGATTTGCTTCTAAATAATCCAGAGTACATACTGTGGATAGAGATGTAGGTGAAATACAGTGACAAGCTACCAGTTGATAACTGTTGAAGCTGAGTGACAGGTATTCTGAAGTACAGTTTACCATTCTTTCTACTTTTTCACATGTTTGAAATTTTCCATGAAAAAAAAGTTTTTAAGAAATAGATAAGTACATGTTATCAAAAAGAATGATCTGTTCTCAAGAGATAATTGTACATCCACATTCATAGCAGCATTGTTTGCAATAGTCAAAAGGTGGTGGAAGCAATCAAATGTCCGACTGTGGATGAATACATAAGAAAAATATGATGTATACATTTTGTTCTTGTTGTTCAGAAGCTCAGTCCTCTCTGATTCTTTGCGACCCCATGGCCTGCAGCATGCCAGGCTACCCTGTCCTCCACCATATCCCAGAGCTTGCTCAAACTCATGTCCATTGAGTTGATGATGCCATTCAACCATCCTGTCCTCCGTCGTCCCCTTTTCCTCCTGCCTTCAATCTTTCCCAGCATCAGGGTCTTTTCTAATGAGCCAGCTGTTCACATCAGGTGGCCAGAGTATTTGAGCTTCAGCTTCAGCATCAGTCCTTCCAATGAATATTCAGGATTGATTTCCTTTAGTATTGACTGGTTGGATCTCCTTGCAGTCCAAGGGACTCTCCGTCATTTTTTTAGTGCTCAGCTTTCTTTATGGTTCAACTGTCACATCCATACATGACCACTGGAAAAACCATAACTTTGAATATATGGAACTTTGTTGGCAAAGTAATGTTTCTGCTTTTTAATATGCTGTCAAGGTTGGTCATAGCGTTTCTTCCAAGGAGCAATTGTCTTTTAATTTCATGGCTGTAGTCACCATCTGCAGTGATTTGGGGACCAAAAACTAAAGTCTTTCATTGTTTTCATTGTTTCCCCATCTATTTGCCATGAAGTGATGGGACCAGATGCCATGATCTTGTTTTTTGAATGTTGAGTTTTAAGTCAACTTTTTCACTCTTCTCTTTCACCTTCATCAAGAGGCTCTTTAGTTCCTCTTTGCTTTCTGCCATAAGGGTGATGTCATCTGCATATCTGAGATTATTGATATTTCTCCCAGCAGTCTTGATTTCAGCTTGTGCTTCATCCAGCCCAGCATTTCGCATGATGTAATCTGCATAAAAATTAAATAAGCAGGGTGACAATATACAGCCTTGACGTACTCCTTTCCCAACTTTGAACCAGTCTGTCGTTCCACGTCTGGTTCTAACTGTTGCTTCTTAACCTGCATACAGATTTCTCAGGAGGCAGGTCAGGTGGTCTGGTATTCCCATCTCTTTAAGAACTTTCCACTGTTTGTTCTGATCCACACAGTCAAAGGCTTTGGTGTAGTCAATAAAGCAGAAGGAGATGTTTTTCTGGAACTCTCCTGCTTTTTCTATGATCTAACAGATGTTGGCGATTTGACCTCTGGTTCCTCTACCTTTTCTAAATCCTTCTTGAACATCTGGAAGTTCATGGTTCATGTACTCTTGAAGCATGGCTTGGAGAATTTTGAGCATTGCTTTGCTAGCATGTGAGATGAGTGCAATTGTGTGGTAATTTGAACATTCTTTGGCATTGCCCTTCTTTGGGATTGGAATGAAAACTGACTTTTTCCAGTTCTGTGGCCACTGCTGAGTTTTCCAAATTTGCTGATACATTGAGTGCAGCACTTTCACAACATCATCTTTTAGGATTTGGAATAGCTCAGCTGGAATTCCATCACCGCCACTAGCTTTGTTCATACTGATGCTTCCTAAGGCCCACTTAACTTCCCATTCCAGGATGTCTGGCTCTAGGTAACCACCATTGTGGTAATCTGGGTCACGTCATGAAGGTCTTTCTTATATAGTTCTTCTGTGTATTCTTGCCACCTCTGCTTAATATCTTCTGCTTCTGATAGGTCCATACTGTTCCTGTCCTTTATTGTGCCCATCTTTGCATAAGATGTTCCCTTGGTATCTCTAATTTTCTTGAAGAGATCTCTAGTCTTTCACATTAAATTTTTCCCCCTCTATTTCTTTGTATTGATCACTTAGGAAAGCTTCATCTTTCTTTGCTATTCTTTGGAACTCTGCATTCAGATGGATATATGGTATATACATACAATGGAATATTATTCAGCCTCAGAAAGGAAGGAAATTCCAAGACACACTACAACTTGAATGGATATTGAGGACAAATCCTAAATGAAACAAACCAGTTACAAAAATACCAACATTGTATGATTTCAATTATATAAGATATCTGGAGTGATCAAGTTTATAGAGATGAAAAGTAGAATTGTGGTTGGCAGGGGCTAGGATGGGGGGAGAGAGTTGTTTAAGAGGTCTAGAGTTTCAGTTTTGTCTGATAAAAAAGTTCTGGAGATTGATTTCATAACAATGTGAATATATTTAACACTACTCATCTGTATGCTTAAAAATAGGATGGCATTTTGTGTGCATTTTACCATAATTAAAGGTAAAATGTTTTTTGAAAAGAATGAATATGCACCCCAGTGTTCATCACAGCACCCAGTTATGGAAGCAACCCAAGTGTCCATCTACAGAAGAATCGATAAGGAAGAGGGGTATCTATAAACAGTGGGCTACTACTCAGCCATAAAAAAGAATGACATTTTGCCATTTATAGCAACATGGATGGCTTTGAAAGGCATTATGCTAAATAAGTCAGACAGAGAAAGACAAATACTGTATGATATCACTTATGTGTGGAATATAAAAAATAAAACACAGTAGTAAATACAGCAAAAAAGAAACACACTCACTGATACCGAAAACAAACTAGTGGTTACCACCAGTGGGGAAGGAGAAAGGGAGAAGGGAAATGTAGGGGTAGGGGATAAAACATACAGACTATCACGTATAAAATAAGCCCCAGGAGTGTATTGTACAACACAGGGAATTTAGCCAATATTTTATAGTAACTATGAACAGAATTCATTTAAGTTCAGCTCAGTCACTCAGTCATGACCGACTCTTTGTGACCCCATGGACTACAGCACACCAGGCCTCCCTGTCCATCACAACTCCCAGAGTTTACTCAAACTCATGTCCATTGAGTTGGTGATGCCATCCAACCATCTCATCCTCTTCGTCCACTTCTCCTCCCACCTTCAATCTTTCCCAGCACCAGGGTCTTTTCAAATGAGTCAGTTCTTTGCAGCAGGTGGCCCAAGTATTGGAGTTTTAGCTTAAACATCAGTCCTTCCAATGAATATTCAGGACTGATTTCCTTTAGGATGGACTGGTTGGATCTCCTTGCTGTCTAAGGGACTCTCAAGAGTCTTCTCCAACACCACAATTCAAAACATCAATTCTTCGGTCAATTCTTTGGCGCTCAGCTTTCTTTATAGTCCAACTCTCACATCCATACATGACTGCTGGAAAAATCATAGCCTTGATTGCTGCTGCTGCTGCTGCTAAGTTGCTTCAGTCATGTCCGACTCTGTGCGACCCCATAGACGGCAGCCCACTAGGCGCCTCTGTCCCTGGGATTCTCCAGGCAAGAACAGTGGAGTGGGTTGCCATTTCCTTCTCCAATGCATGAAAGTGAAAAGTGAAAGTGAAGTCACTCAGTCGTGCCCAACTCTTAGCGACCCCATAGACTGGAGCCTACCAGGCTCCTCTGTCCATGGTATTTTCCAGGCAAGAGTACTGGAGTGGGGTTACATTGCCTTCTCTGAGCCTTGACTAGACAGACCTTTGTTGGCAAAGTCATGTCTCTGCTTTTTAATATGCTGTCTAGGTTGGTCATAACTTTCCTTCCAAGGAGTAAGCATCTTTTAATTTCATGGCTGTAGTCACCATCTGCAGTGATTTTGAAGCCCCAAAATAAAATCTCTTACTGTTTCTGCTGTTTCCCCATCTATTTCCCATGAAGTAATGGGACTAGATGCTATAATCTTAGTTTTCTGAATGTTGAACTTTAAGCCAACTTTTTCACTCTCCTCTTTCACTTTCATCAAGAGGCTCTTTAGTTCTTTTTTGCTTTCTGCCATAAGGGTGGTGTCATCTGCATATCTGAGGTTATTGATATTTCTCCCAGCAATCTTGATTCCAGCTTGTGCTTCTTCCAGCCCAGTATTTCTCATGATGTACTCTGCATAGAAGTTAAATAAGCAGGGTGACAATATACAGCCTTGATGTACTCCTTTTCCTATTTGGAACCAGTCTGTTGTTCCATGTCCAGTTCTAACTGTCACTTCCTTTCTGAACAGAGTAACCTTTAAAAATGGTGAATCTCACTATGTTGTGCACCTGTAACTTATGTTGTATATCTACTATACTTCAGTTGAAAAAATAAATCTATATCATAAAAGTTCTGAGAGAGAAGTCCTGATAAAAAGGAAATTCTATAACTAAGACAGTCTTAGGTTCACAGAAGAAACAAACTTAGATGGAATTTGGGTGTCTAAGAAGGGGAAAAATATTGGAAGCCCATGGAAAAGCAATTGAGTTATAGGGGGAAGCATGGTACAGGAAGTCTGTGGCCCAAGATCACCTTAGAGTCTGAGACACCTGTACCGGTGAGTATGGAAACCAGAGTGAAGGAGCGATGTGTGTGAAGCCACGTTGCCTCACTGGTGGTGATGCTACAGGGCCTGGAGGGCGGGTCAGCATAGCTTGCTCTCCTGGGGACCTTTGTCAGCTGTGGACTGGTGGTTTCTGAGCCAGCATCACGCCTTGATTCTTTTCCCAACCTCTTGCTGTCACCTGTAAGTGTCAAGTCTCCCTGTAAATGGTAGACTAGATTAAGATAGGAAAGATAAGAAGTTAAAAATTGCCTTTATAGTTGCTGGCTTAACTTTAACATCTTAACTTGTTACATGAGCTTTGACACTGAAATTTCTCCCAAAAGTTGATAAATAAGCTTTTATGCATAAATATTTTAAAAAACATCAAGCATTCTGTTAAAAGATAATAAAGTATTAAGGCCAAGAAAAGGGTACTTTATATAATTAAAAAAAGGAGACTATTATTATACAATATCCATTAACATCTTTTAAGGCTGCTATGTAGAAAACTTTTATACAATGTAATTACAAGGAAAAAAATAATGCATATTAAGCATTAGAACTAAAAAGGATGTCAGCACTGCTTGCAGAAACATCATGGTGTACTCTGTGTTCAGAACAAGTGTTTAAAACTAATGAACAAATATGCATTCAAAGGGATTTGGTAGCTGAGAAAACTGAAAATGGATTCTGAATTATTTCTCTTCTAGGTCATCTCTTGCAGGTCCCTAATGAAGTTACACAGTGCAAGTAAAATAGTCATTTTAGTTGGATGACTGAAAGGTCGTTTTGTCTTTTCAAGTGTACCTTTGCTGCTATAGCAGTTGATTGGACTGACAATGAAAGGGTTGACTAAGGAATACTGAGAAAATTATGAAAGCATTTAAAATAATAGATAATGAGTGAAAGTTTTAAGGGGACTATAGCGTCCATCTGTCTAGTCAAGGCTATGGTTTTTCTAGTGGTCATGTATGGATGTGAGAGTTGGACTGTGAAGAAAGCTGAGCGCTGAAGAATTGATGCTTTTGAACTGTGGTGTTGGAGAAGACTCTTGAGAGTCCTTTGGACTGCAAGGAGATCCAACCAGTGTATTCTGAGGGACATCAGCCCTGGGTGTTCTTTGGAGGGAATGATGCTAAAGCTGAAGCTCCAGTACTTTGGCCACCTCATACGAAGAGTTGACTCACTGGAAAAGACTCTGATGCTGGGAGGGATTGGAGGCAGGAGGAGAAGGGGATGACAGAGGATGAGATGGCTAGATGGCATCACTGACTCAATGGATGTGAGTTTGAGTGAACTCCAGGAGTTGGTGATGGACAGGGAAGCCTGGCGTGCTGCGATTCATGGGGTCGCAAAGAGTCGAACACGACTGAGCGACTGAACTGAACTGAACTGAACTGATAGCTGATATCTTTAATATATTTTAATGGAATGTTTTTAATATCATCAGTTATTCACATGTAGTCAAAATGTCTACCCCGATGTTATCTTACTGTCAATGCCAGACTGTAGGAGGCTACAGAATGGTTTAGGCCAGCGAGGAATCTACCTTGGGGAAACCTCACAAGAGAGAGGCAGAGGGTGGGTCCAAGGACAGGGACCAGTTATAATGACCACAGCAGCCTAAGAAAGAGGAACAGATCCTTTTAATGCAGGTGACCGCCAAGCAAAGAATCTGGAGCCACTTTAAGTGCTCTTTCTTTTTATTTTCATGGCACCCTCGGTAAACCTCAAACATTGCCCTAATGGACGTAAGATGACAGTTATTGGCTCATACTAATCCATTGTCTCCTGAAGACAATAAGTTAAGACTTGCTGCTTTTAATTATTCAACATTTTAACCCTAGCCCTCAACAGAGATATGTAGGAGGTATTTAATAATTGCTTCTAGGATATCTGATTAAAATGTTAAATGACTGTCTTCCAAATCTATGTTCTTTGTCTAATTTTTATTGTGGACTCCAGGCTCATGTTTCCAATTAGGTGTTGGACGGCACTCCCTGCCTGCCCCACTGGTACTTCAAACAAATCCAGACTCAAATTCACCATCTTTCCCTTCCCACCCACAAAAACTAATTCTTCCACCCATTCTTCCAATCCTCTCCTTAAGTAAATCTTAAAGATTTAAGCAGGCAGAGTTTAAACAAGATAACAAGCACCAATGAAAGAAATGTATTTTTCTAGCCCTCTAAACAAATTGACAATATGGAAACAAAGGAGACTCAGAAACATTGCTAAGAAAATGGGGTATGTGGATTTCTCTCCCACGTTTTCTTCCTTTAGGGACCTGCCCTGTCTCCACCCACGAGGTTTTGCTGGGACTGTCAATCACATCTTGATCATACTGGTCAGGCAGCCTTCCTCTAGGGACATGGCATGTGGAGCAAGGGCACACAGACAGGCAGCTGAAGCCAGGTCATTCAATAACCCAAGCATTTCTCAAATTCCTGGAACTGGCCCGGGTACTGCTCTTCCCAACATCTGGGGCTACCCTCCTTCCACTAAGTCTATGCGCCCTCACCCCAGTATCCTTTCAATAAACCCTTTTTACTTGCTTCAGCGTCTATTCCTACAACCAAAAATCAAAGAATTTCAATACAAAGGAGAACGGAAGCATACTCAAATATAGTCTCTGATCTTTTAAGTTGTTTTCAAAGTAGCTAGAGAAAAGATAGGTATGAAAATTTTATGATGAAACTCAGGAAAGGAATAATAGGTTTAACAAATAGTGGAAGAAAGAGAATTCTGCCTGAATTTCTCTCTCTCTCTCTCTCTCTCGCATGTGTGCACACGCACACACACACACACACATACATAAACACAAACACAAACAATCCGAAAGAGAAAGGAAGGAAGAAACATCTATAAAAAACACTGAACATCAAAGAGTACTGAGGGAAGTCCTTATTTTTAGAAAGCATGTACAAAATGGAAGAAGGGCTTAGAATCAAGGCCGAATGCAGAAGGTGCTGCATGAGTAGGATCTCAAAGCTCAGGTCAAAGTGAATCTTGTAGAAAATGCTGATATTTCCAATTGTGCTTGGAAGGTGGGAAAAGAGAATTTGAAGAGGAAAAAATGAGCATTTATTGAGTGGTTACTGACTCATTTCTTTAACCAAAAAAAAAAAGACAGGTGGTTAGGGATATATGGGGAAATTAGTATAACCCTAATAGAGTTTTCTTCCTCTAAACTAGGGGCATTTGTCTGTATCCTGACACAGGCTGAGTAAACAAATATAAATGAAGGCTATTCACCATATGTCTAAATATTTTAAAGTTGTATGACAAGCTTGGCTCAGGCCCAGCACAAGTTTCCACCTGGTGATCCATAACCATCCTGGGGATTTGCCTTGAAATCCCAGGCTAACAGAGTGGTGCTCTCTCCTAATGGTGGCACAGATCTACTGGGGCAGCAGGTGATACAAGCTGATCCTGAGCCCAGGAGCCCAGGGCAGGTACTAGGGTAGGGATGGACCTGATCACTACCATTGCAGGGAGTCCAGCAGATGAATTACCTGATACACAGCCTTGCTTTTCCAACTGAGGCAGCTCTGAGTGTTTCCTAAATCCCTCCTCAAAGGATCGCCGTCCGCTGGGAAGCCCAGTTGCCTAGACACCCACTTTGCGGCATTTGAAAAAGCCAACGGTAAGCAGAGCAGCCCAGATCTTTCTCTGGTTTCCAGACAGAGGCTATGATTCTCTCTGACCAGTACCCCTCTCATACCCACTAGCCCATCATTCTCTTAGCCTAGCATCCTCCACTTGCAGGTGAGGCTTCGGTAGAGTCTAGTGCCACATGTGTCCCTTTCCCAAAATTCCCATTTGATCAGTCAATTCTAAACTTTGAAGAAGTATTCTTAAGAGATATAAAGGGGTGAAAAAAAGGTTTTCTGTATTGAAGTTTATGACATGTGTGTCCTTCCTGACAGGTATGAGGATAATAATGTTTGTATCAGGAAATCTCTTAAAATATAGCATACAAAATTGAACATGCCATACAAATATAACCTGATCAAGGCAATATAAATATATTGGTGCGATTACTTCTGTGACCTTGACACTGTCCTAGATGTGTGGGCTAAGACAACTAGCTTTTTTCTCTGTCACATCACATTGTCGGCTCGTGTTAGGTTAAGAGTTAATTTCAACTCTCAGGACTTTTTCACAGGAACTCCTACCAAGCGGGTTCTCGCCTATTCACTAGCTGATGTTTTGAATCTAAATGCAGGATTTTACATGCATTGCAATTACATCTCACCTTGTTAGCTTTGAATTTTCTCTTTCATTTGTAGTGTTTGCTCTCACTTCTGTACTTCTGTCATGGGAAAAATTAGTATGTTTCTATTTTATATCTTCTTACACGTATTTGATGAAAGTGGTGAGGAGGGTAAACAGCAGATGTAGAATCAATGAGAAGAGCTGAGAGGTAGCTTTTTTTGAAATGTTATTTTTAATAATGAGTTTTCCAACAGTGGAATGGACTTCTTAGGAAAATAGGGAAAGAACTCAAACAAAACCCAGATGGGGCTAGAGAAAGAATTTTCAGCTTCGTAGACTTCTGAAGACACCTCTAAATCCAGGATTCTGTGATTATATGATTCAAAGTCCAGAGTTGTAGGAGAATATCTCAGCATTCTGTAAGCCAACTCAAATTCCTATAGGAAACTTTCCTGTTCCCCCAACTGACATGATGGCTCCTCTAAGTCCCCACCCCAACTCCATCCCCTTTACTGTTCTTATCATATTTCACATTTTATTATAGTTGTTGACATAAAGGTCTCATTTTTGCCATTAGATCCCTGCATTCAAGAACTACATTGTATTTCTTTTTATTTCTCTTGTATCTGTAGAGCCCAATTTGTACATGCATGTGTGCGTGCTAAGTAGCTTCAGTCATGTCTGACTCTTTGTGACTCTATGGACCATAGCCCACCAGGCTCCTCTGTCCATGGGATTCTTCAGGCAAAAATACTGGAGTGGGTTGTCATGCCCTCCTCCAGGGGATCTTTCCCCCCCAGGGACTGAACCTGCATCTCTTGAGTCTCCTGCATTGATAGGCAGGTTCTTTACCACTAACATCCCCAAATTGGGCTTCCCTGGTAGCTCAGCAGTAAAGAATCCACCTACAATGCAGGAGACTTGGGTTTGATCCCTGAGTTGGGAAGATTCACTGGAGGAGGAAATGGCAACTCACTCCAGTATTCTTGCGTGGGAAATCCCATTGGTGGAGTAGCCTGGTGGGCTAAAATCCTGTGTGTGGGTTGAGCACACACACAGGTAGACAAAAAGAAAAGTGTGGGTTGGGGTTTTGAATCCAGGAGACAGGTTTAGAGCTCCAGCAGCAAGGGTAAACTTGACCTTGGTCTCCCCTGACTGGGCACCCCTTGAAGGCAGAGGCCATAGCCTGTACCTACTCATTAGAAATGAACAGTGTTTAACATATAATAGATATTCAGTATCTGTGGAGTGATGAATGAATTGATAATTCCTCCAAGAAGGAGTTCAGTTTGTTTTCTAGGTAGGGCTACAAGAGGAGAGAAAAGGCAGAGGGGTCAGAGGGACGAGTGGTAGAATCTGGCATTGTTTTGAAAGCATGACATAGACACTAAGGCCTGGACTATCCCAACTGTCCTAGGATCTCATCGCTAACCCTGACTTCAGACTTCCCAACTCAGAATAACCCTCCGATTAAAGAGCCCCTGGGCTCTTAACTCCTTCCTCCTATTGCCCCCTTTGGATCAAACCCTATTTTAGATTAGGCTTGCCAAATTTAGCAAATAAAATCACAGTACACCCAGTTAAATTTGAATCTCAGATAAACAACAAATAATTGTTTTTAGGTTAAGTATGTTCCCTGCAATGTTTGGGATATACTTATGCTAAGAAAGTACTTGTCAGTATGTGAAACCTAACAGGGCATCCTGGTATATTTAGTTTCTGGCAACCCTATTCTGGGGGACACTCTGGATATGCTTTCCCTACAGATGGCCTTTTCCTAAGCTGTCACAGGGGCATATTCCCTCAGTTTCATCCTCTTGCACACCATTAAATCCAGACTTATGATTAATACTGTGGAAGTAATATCAAATGTCAAAGCGCCATTCATTAGCGGTCACACAGTATTTGATAGAACTTCTGATCCAATTTAGCCCTTGCTTTCAGGTTAGAGAGAGAATAGAAAGAAAATTGAGTTCCTTTCTTTACTTTTCACAGCAAGTCATTGTCAGAGCCATAATTATGATATAAGCTTCTAAATTCGGAGGCTCAGTGGATTATACTGCCTCCCTCTCTGTTGAGGACTTTATTCTCTTATATAGCCCTTCATCTCTTATGGGTCTAAAAAGTGCTTGGAAATTCCCTGGGGGAGGCAGTGAAGGGTTGGGAAAGGGAGAAGCAATGGCACTGTTAAAAGGAAAGTGTCCATTACACGTGAACCTTCCAGCAGGCAGGTTAGATAAGCTAAGACATCTGAATCCAGCTGGAACCCACCTTAGCACCAGTAGGCTGATTCCAGAATGTTCCTTTAGCAGTACCTGAGGCAAGAGAACAAACACAAATGATTTCCTTGCTGTCAGGCTGTGTGCGTCTCTGTCTTATTTTCGGCTTACAGAGATCACAAAGGGAGGAAAAAGGAAAGAAGAAACAAGCCCCGGGTCAGTATTTTTTTCCCCTAAGTCTCTTAAATACTCTGCGTAAAACACACAAATGGATTAATTTTTGCAATATTTTTGTGTGTGTGCCAAACAATTGGATCTTTGATACCTTAACTCAGTAGCTCTCTCTTCAGCCCATCTAGGACTCAAATTGTTTTTCAGTAAAGCCACCTGTTCTGTAATACATTTGGACATCTTAAAATATACAAAACTCAAGACCTATCTTCTTATGTAGACTATGAATACATCTTCTTTTGGCCTTTCTTGTAGAAAGCAATTCATAAAACATCACTTATTATTTAGAAGCTAGTCTGCGGCTGGCCCAATTTTATCCTTTGCCTGGCTCATCATTCTAACACACTGGTATAGAAACAGGTTATTAGCTTCTTAAACTTTTAGATGTAATATTGTGTGGGAGTCATTCCATTTCGTGGCAAAGTAAAAGAGACATAACCTCCACGTGAATGTAATAGAAGTGTGCATATAGAATTGAACCAATTTTTCTTTGTTGGCAACTGTGTCCTTTTCATTATAGGGGATGGGAATGCAAAAGTAGGAAGTCAAGAAACACCTGGAGTAACAGGCAAATTTGGCCTGGGAATACAGAATGACAGGGCAAAGACTAATAGAGTTTTGCTAAGAAAATGCACTGGTCATAACAAACACCCTCTTCCAACAACACAAGAGAAGACTCTACACATGGACATCACCAGATGGTCAACACCGAAATCAGATTGATTATATTCTTTGCAGCCAAAGATGGAGAAGCTCTATACAGTCAACAAAAACAAGACCAGGAGCTGACTGTGGCTCAGATCATGAACTCCTTATTACCAAATTCAGACTGAAATTGAAGAAAGTAGGGAAAACCACTAGACCATTTAGGTATGACCTAAATCAAATCCCTTATGATTATACAGTGGAAATGAGATATAGATTTAAGGACTAGATCTGATAGATAGAGTGCCTGGTGAACTATGGAATGAGGTTCATGACATTGTACAGGAGACAGGGATCAAGACCATCCCCATGGAAAACAAATGCAAAAAAGCAAAATGGCTGTCTGGGGAGGCCTTACAAATAGCTGTGAAAAGAAGAGAAGCGAAAAGCAAAGGAGAAAAGGAAAGATATAAGCCTCTGAATGCAGCGTTCCAAAGAATAGCAAGAAGAGATAAGAAAGCCTTCTTCAGCGATCAATGCAAAGAAATAGGGGAAAACAACAGAATGGGAAGACTAGAGATCTCTTCAAGAAAATTAGAGATACCAAGGGAACATTTCCTGCAAAGATGAGCTCAATAAAGGACAGAAATGGTATGGACCTAACAGAAGCAGAAGGTATTAAGAAGAGGTGGCAAGAATACACAGAAGAACTGTACAAAAAAGAGCTTCACGACTCAGATAATCACAATGGTGTGATCACTCACCTAGACATCCTGGAATGTGAAGTCAAGTGGGCCTTAGAAAGCATCACTATGAACAAAGCTAGTGGAGGTGACTGAATTCCAGCTGAGCTATTTCAAATCCTGAAAGACGATGCTGTGAAAGTGCTGCACTCAACATGCCAGCGAATTTGGAAAACTCAGCCGTGGCCACAGGACTGGAAAAGGTCAGTTTTAATTCCAATCCCAAAGAAAGGCAATGCCAAAGAATGCTCAAACTACCACACAATTGCACTCATCTTACATGCTAGTAAAGTAATTCTCAAAATTCTTCAAGCCAGGCTTCTGCAATACGTGAACTGTGAACTTCCAGCTGTTCAAGCTGGTTTTAAAAGAGGCAGAGGGACCAGAGACCAAATTGCCAACATCCACTGGATCATCGAAAAACCAAGAGAGTTCCAGAACAACATCTATTTCTGCTTTATTGACTATGCCAAAGCCTTTGACTGTGTGGATCACAAGAAACTGTGGAAAATTCTGAAATAGACGGGAATACCAGACCACCTGACCTGCCTCTTGAGAAACCTATATGCAGGTCAGGAAGCAACAGTTAGAACTGGACATGGAACAACAGACTGGTTCCAAATAGGAAAAGGAGTAGGTTAAGGCTGTATATTGTCACCCTGCTTATTTAACTTCTATGCAGACTACATCATGAGAAATGCTGGGCTGGAAGAAGCACAAGCTGGAATAAAGACTGCTGGGAGAATTATCAATAACCTCAGATATGCAGATAACACCACCCTTATGGCAGAAAATGAAGAGGAACTAAAAAGCCTCTTGATGAAAGTGAAAGTGGAGAGTGAAAAAGTTGGCTTAAAGCTCAACATTCAGAAAACAAAGATCATGGCATCCAGTCCCATCACTTCGTGGGAAATAGATGGGGAAACAGTGGAAACAGTGTCAGACTTTATCTTTTTGGGCTCCAAAATCACTGCAGATGGTGACTGCAGCCATGAAATTAAAAGACGCTTACTCCTTGGAAGAAAAGTTATGACCAACCTAGATAGGATATTGAAAAGCAGAGACATTACTTTGCCAACAAAGGTCTGTCTAGTCAAGGCTATGGTTTTTCCTGTGGTCATGTATGGATGTGAGATTTAGACTGTAAAGAAGGCTGAGCACCGAAGAATTGATGCTTTTGAACTGTGGTGTTGGAGAAGACTCTTGAGAGTCCCTTGGACTGCAAGGAGATCCAACCAGTCCATTCTGAAGGAGATCAGCCCTGGGATTTCTTTGGAAGGAATGATGCTAAAGCTGAAACTCCAGTACTTTGGCCACCTCATGCAAAGAGTTGACTCGTTGGAAAAGACTCTGATGCTGCGAGGGATTGGAGGCAGAAGGAGAAGGGGATGACAGAGGATGAGATGGTTGGATGGTATCACTGACTCGATGGATGTGAGTCTGAGTGAACTCTGGGAGTTGGTGATGGACAGAGAGGCCTGGCGTACTGTGATTCATGGGGTTGCAAAGAGTCGGACACGACTGAGCGACTGAACTGAACTGAACTGAACTCTACTACGTTTGTCTGTACTACTATACTTTATGAAACCTATTAGAGACCCAGGACATGAGAAATGTCTAGTAATCATACCAGAAGATCAATCCATATGTACTTGTATTCTGTGCTAAGTATTTAAGTACAGGTACCAACTATGATGGCAAGCCCCCAGAGTGCATCGTTTCTTAGGATGAAAATATTTCATCCTAGGACTAGGTTGTACTGGAAATTTCTTCTTCCTTTATGTGCCAAGGTGCCTTGACAGATAAAGTAGATATTGCGGTATAATGATGAGAGCAGCATTTTGAAGTGTAGACTGACATGCTTGCATTTCTGCTAGGAAGGCAGCATGGTTCAGAAGAGGCTGACTTCCCAGTGGAGAGCTCCTATCTGAGCAGGGACCCTTTGGGGTCAGGGTTCTGCTAGTGTATGTGTCTCAGAGTTCAAGATCTAAATAATCACATCTGAATGGCTTTAGATGGTACTCAGTTTTGGAAATAGACTAACAATATTTAATATTAATGAGGAAAGAGTAAAGACTTGCCTACTATAGAGATTCATACAAGTTTGAATATAAACAATGTAGGTTTCTGAAAGTTCTGGTGAGAATAAGACCTCAGGTAGAGTTAAAAAAAGGTGCTGTTTGTAAGTAGGCTGGCTAGATGAAGAATTTCTATTTAACAGCCAGCCAGGTCTGTGGGACAAAGGGAAACTGCATGATAAGCTTCAAATCACTTTGCTGCAGGCTCAAGAGGCAGGTTAGAGCAAAGACCGGGTGGCCGAGGTCCTTTCCAGGGATGACTTCAAAATGGACCCTCTGCTGACAGCTCTGTCAAAGGGAAATGATCAGATGCACTTAAAAATGACCATCTTCATTCCCATCTTCTGTGGCTATGGCCAAACCTATCCTGCGATCAGCAGACTTGAGGCAGGGCTCTCAAAATAAGCAGCAGTTATATTCTGTATCCACTGAAGGTGGGTTCGCATGTGCCTGTGAGTACAATCTAGTTTGCAGAACACGGCTCAGCTGGTATTGGGCAAGATGAACGCAGAACACAAATGTGGGGCTGAGGAGGGGCTATGTAGGGCTGGACGCTGACATCACCTCCAGAAAGGGAAACATTGGCAGCCTGCCTCATGCTCTTATGTTTACACAACTCAGCTCGGGGCATATTGATTTTGGGATCGTTACACCAAGCAATCAGAGAAATAACAATCCTAGCAACACAAAAATCCCCTTCTGGGTAAAATGTTTTAGTTTGCAAATGGATGTGAGATAGGCTCAAGATGAACCAAACCTTAGGATGCTGTGGGGGTTTCCTCACCACTCTTCCTCCTTCTCCTGCTAAACACTGGCTCCTTGGAGAGCTGGAGAAATGTGTGCCCACCAAGGCACCACACCCCAGGGGGAGCAGTCCTAGACAGATCAACGTCTGTGTACAGCACTCACTGTCATTGTGTGAAACCCACTGATCTCAAGTTCATCTTGGCGTCTGTCTGGAGTGGAAGAAGATTTCCCTCACGTGGCTATTCCATCTTTGTCAAGACACTTGCTGAATTGTTTGTCTTTTCAAATGCTATCCTGAGTGCTTAAAACTCCCAAGGCGAAAACAATCCCCCCCATTCTGTATTCAGTTCACACATAGTAAGGTGTGCCATCTCTTGGGACCACTATTCTTGCCAACAGAAAATTAAACCCAATTTGGCTAGCTAATAAGAAACCATGAACATAATTCTTTTTTTCTTAATTTGCCAGGAATTTGATGCTCCCACAGGGATGAAAGTGAGGCATTCAGAATCCTTTTAAGAGAAAAAGAGTTGAGGGGAAAGCATGCTGTTCCATTCTTTTCACTGGAGAACTGCAATACTTAATTCAGTCCTACAGAAAAAAAAGAGAGAGAGAGAGATTCATGGAGTGAGGAGGTTTACGATTTGCACTTGCTACCAAAAACACACACCCGTGGAGCTGAATAGACACGCAGGCCCCATATAACAGAGTCTAGGTCGGAAATATTTTGAGTTGTAAAATGATTTTTGTTGCCACATGTTTCTAATAAAAGCCTGGGACTTTTTTTTAGGTCTAAAATAAAGATCACCAAATGAACACCAAGTGATAGAGATTTGAATTACGTCATAATCGTTTGTATTTTCTGAAAGCCTGCTACATGCCACATGTATTCCAAATGCTTTGAATGTATTGGTATATTCTTAATTCCACTTTACAGATACAGAAACCAGGTAACAGAGATGTGTTACTTTCCCAAGTTCACACCACTAGCAAGTGACAAAGACAGAATTTCAACCCTTGTCGTCTCTAGGCGTGGCCAAGATGACAGAGTAGGAAGGCCCTCTCCCACGGCGCATCAAAATTACACTATTTGCAGAGCAACTATCTATAAGAGAGACCAGAAGACTAGCAGAAAAGATCTTTCCACAACTAAAGATATAAAGAAGAAACCACAGTGAGACAGAGGTGTGGTGCAGCCAAGACCCACACCCCTAGGGAGGTGACCCACAAACAGGAGGATAGTCACAATTGCAGAGGTTCTTTCTAAGGAGGAAGAGGTCTGGGTCTCACATCAGGCTCCTCAACACAAGGGTCTTGCATTGGGAACATGAGCTCCCAGGATGTCTGTCTTTGAAGATCAGTAGGGTTTGCATATAGGAGAACTGGAGGGGTATGAAACTTGCTCTTAAAGGGTGTTGCAAAGTCACACATCCTTTGAGTCCCAGAACAAAGGCAGCAATTTGAAAGGAGGCTGATTAGGCTATTTTGCTGATGTTGAGGAGCCCCCCACGAGAGGCAGGAGGTAACTGAGACACCCCTGGGGACACAGACACTGGCAAAGCCATACTGGGGAGCTCACTTTGCCACAAGGACACTGTGTCTGTTAAGTGCCATTTTGGAGTCCTCCTTCTAGCGTATTAGCACCAGGGGCTTACCTGCACCAGCAGGCCAGTACCAGCCCTGGGACCCCCTGAATCCCCAGGCAGCCACCCTGGGACCCATTCCAGTCCACTAGCAGGTGAGGGCTACCCTAGGGCCCCCTGAGCTATGCAGCCAGCTGTGCCAGGAACTAGCCCTCCCCATCATCAGGCTTACACAGTCCCAGGTCTCTTTGGGCCCCATGGCCATTCACCTTAGGACTCATCCCTGGCCACCAATGGGCCAACTCCAACCCCAGGATCCCCCAAATTGCTTGATCAGCCAGAACCCAGCCTCACACATCAATGGGCCAGGGGCCACCACACTAGACAGGGCTTGGCAGCCAACTGGGCCAGGGGCCAGCCCACTGGGCTGGCACCCCAGCATGCCCACAGTAGTCAGACCAACCACAACACAAGGATCCATGCAGCCCACATTGGGTACCCTTAGAATATTCAGCTCTGGGGACCAGAGGGAAATGTGCTCTTGGACCCCACTGGACATCTGCTATGTAAGTCACTCTTCCAAGATCGGGAAACATAATCAACCTTCCTGATACTTCCTGAAACAAACACAGATGCATGTTCCAAATGAAGGAACAATTCAAGACCCCAGAAGAAGAACTAAGCAAATTGGAGATTAACAATCTACCCAATTAAGAGTTAATGGTAATGATCATAAAGATGCTCAGTGAATTCAGGAGAAGAATGGGTGAACACAGTGAGAAGTTCAACAAAGAGTTAAAAAATATAAAGAAGAACAGAGCTGAGAATACAGTAACTGAAATTAAAAATACACTAGGCAGAATCAATAATAGAACAGAGGATACAGATGAACAGATCACCAAACTGGAAGACAAAATAGTGGAAAACGCTACTTTTTTTTTTCCCCCAAGAAAAACATATTTTAAAAAATGAGAACTGTTGAAGAGACCCCTGGGACATCAAGCATACTAACATTTGTATTATAGAGGTCCCAGAAGGAAAAGAGAAAGAGGGACAGCAAACTTATTTGAAGAAATAATAGCTGAAACCTTCCCTAACATGGGAAGGGAAACTGACATCCAGTTCCAAGAAGCATGTGTTGTTGCTCAGTCATGTCCAGCTCTTTTGTGATCCCATGGACTACTGTGGCCTACCAGGCTCCTCTGTCCGTGGGATTTTCCTGGCAAGAATTCTGGAGTGGGTTGCCATTTCCTTCTTCAGGGTATCTTCCTGATGCAGGGATCAAACCCTCATCTCCCGCCCTGGCAGGAAGATCCTTTACCACTGAGCTACCTGGGAAACCGTCCAGGAAACAGAGTCTCAAAAAGATGAACCCAAAGAGATCCACACCAAGATAAATTACAGTTAAAATGGCAAAAATTAAAATTAGATAGATAGATACATGTACATACATCCACACAATGGAATATTACTCTGCCATAAAAATGAATAAAATCTTGCCTTTTGTATCAATGTGGATGAACTTAGAGTGTGTTATGCTTGGTTAAATAAGTCAAACAAGAAAGACAAATACCATATGATTTCACTTATATGTGGAACCTAAAAAATAAAAACAAAAAATGAAAAACTAACAAAAACAGACCCAGATACAGAGAACAAACTGGTAGCTGTCAGAGGAAAAGAAGTGTGGAAGATGGGAGAAATAGATGAGGGAGGTTAAGAGGTACAAACTTCCAATTATAAATAAGTCATGGAGATGTAATGTCCATCCTAGGAATATAGTAAATAACTGTTTGTGACAGATGTTAACTAGGCTTATCGCAGTGATCATTTGTAATGTATAAAAATATCAAATCACTAGGCAGCGCACCTAAAACTAATAATTATGTCAATTATACTTCAGTAAACAAATAACCCATGCAGTCTTGCACCAAAACCTGTGCTCTTAACTACTAGACTTTATTGCCTCCCAGAAGCCCTTAACCTTATTTTTTTCATTCTGGCAGATATAATATGATGCATATAAAACATAGAGCATTTTATGTTATCCTCATTTTTTGACACCACCCCCCTTAATTTTAGAGTGAAATAAATTGTTCCACACACTTTTATTTTTCTCATGGCATCTATTAGGTACTTATATATGAGTAATGAAATCTGTCACTTAAAGATTTTCGATAATGAATACAATTAATCTGTTTAATTAAACATTTTTTAAGACCTGATTTTTCTCTAGACTTCCCCTTCCAAGTTAATAAAATCTGTGAATATCATTAAAGAATAAATATAAAGACATTATTAAAATAGAAAATAAAAAATACAATTTAATGTTATTAATATGAATAATGTTTTTGTAAATTCTACTTGCATCACTGTTCTGTTTCAGAGACCATAACTCTTGTGTCATTAATAGATATGTTCACAGCATCATTTTTGCTCTCCTGCAATGCAGATATAGATGTGCTTTATGTATGCCCTTCATCTACCCTTGCTTTCTTGCTTGTTGAAAATTTATTCCTGGGTAAAATTTAAAAATAAGTGTAAGTAGCTATGATCAGAATTCCACAGTCATTTGTAAGAACAACTATAACAGCATATCATTTAACTATCAAAAGAAATCATATTAGAATGGAAAAGAATGGAGCAACATCATTATAGACATAAACTTAAACCAACTCTATTTATAGTGTTTTTTAAAGAAAGAAAAATTAATCCAGAGCTCACATATTTTACAATTATTAGCCAATTGTTTGCTATATATTTCATAACTTGTTGTAGCATACTGGTGCATCCTGACTTTACAGTTAAGGATAGCTGAGCCCCATGAATTTTGCCTCAGTCCAGTTCAGCTACTCATTCATGTATTTATTCATTCAACAAATATTTACTGACTGCCTCCCATGTGTCAGGATCTGTTTATCCCCTGGAGACATGCTCATCGGAAACTGAGTTCTCTATACCTTGTGTTCTGTCAGGATGGTCTATGTTTTTAATGAAACCATTTGTATTAAATACTTTTTCACTTCTAACTTCCAATTCTCTTTCCTAGCAGCCTCCCACCCAAATGAGTGACTTCCTCCAAGAGAGCACCAGTGGAAGCTGAAAACTTTCATCTTAGTCCAGAGCAACCTCTACAGATTTTGTTTCCCTCTGGAGCAAATCAGAGCTTACCAATTTCAAAATCTCAGTGATAAAGCATCCTGAGGCCGGTGTTCATTGTCACCTGTCTCTGTCATCAGCACGCCAAAAAGACAAACTATCTTGTCTGTCATTGTTGGGAAGCAGATGGAACAGAAGTGAGCAGAGCTGATCACTGTTAGTGGAAGGAATCAACGTTCCTGGTGAGAGACAGGCTACTTATGAAATGATTCAAGGGTTTTTCACTAAAAAATGAAAAAGACCAATGGCTGTTAACTTCCGCCTCTAAAGTTCTTTTTGGCTACTGGAAAAGTCAAAGTCTATGCTGGGAGGGAAAGCCAAGGTGGTAAGCCCTGAGAAAAAAATTATACAATAGTTCTATCGTGACTATATTCCAAGTGCCATAATTAGAAACCTCTGAAAACCTCCCTCTCTCCAGCTATGAATTTCAAAAATATGATGGATTTATTCTGCTCAAAAATAACATTCTTAAAGATAAAACACCCTTAGGAAATCCTAGAACAGGAAATTATCCAACCTCTACAAGGCAATTAGCAGTCCATCAAAATTTATTTATTTGCTTTTCATAAAAAAAAACCTCATTGTTTACATGACTGCATTGAATTTTTATGAAGCCCATAATAGAAACTTTCTGACTCATCGACAAGAGTTTGAATTGATTCAAAAAATGCTGTGATAAAAATCTCAGCTTGGTATTTTTGGCTTCCTTATAGAGGAGAGGATTTCAACAATTCTTTAAAACAAATCCTAAAAACACAGTCCATCACTCGAGACTTTAAGTTTTCTTTTTTGCCATCCTGTATGTAGGTTTTGGGAGAAGGCAATGGCAACCCACTCCAGTACTCTTGCCTGGAAAAAGTGGGCTGCCATCTACGGGGTCGCACAGTCAGACATGACTGAAGCGGCTTAGCAACAGCAGCAGCAGCAGCAGTATGTAGGTTTTTGCCATCCTGCATGTAGGTTTTTGCCATCCTACGTGTAGGTTTTTGCCATCCTGCGTGTAGGTTTTTGCCATCCTGCGTGTAGGTTTTTGCCATCCTGCATGTAGGGTTTTGCCATCCTGTATGTAGGTAATCACATCGTGGCATTCTTTGTTCTGCCTTGAAATAGCCTGCAACAATGCAAATCACAACTGTAAAATTCATTTAACAAAAACAGGGGAGCAAATGAATCATGGGACTATTGCGAGATGGATTTTTAACTTGCTGCTGCTGCTGCTGCTAAGTCACTTCAGTCGTGTCCGACTCTGTGCGACCCCATAGACGGCAGCCCACCAGGCTCCGCTGTCCCTGGGATTCTCCAGGCAAGAACACTGGAGCGGGTTGCCATTTCCTTCTCCAATGCATCAAAGTGAAAAGTGAAAGTGAAGTCGCTCAGTCGTATCTGACTCCCTGCGACCCCTTGGACCACAGCCTACCAGGCTCCTCCATCCATGTGATTTTCCAGGCAAGAATACTGGAGTGGGGTGCCATTGTCTTGTTACTGAAGCACAAAACCTGACTTGTGTCTAAGCCAGGAGCCTTTTTTTTTTTTTTCAGAGCAGATGTGCAATGTGTTCTCTTATTGGTGATGAGCCACAAGAGGTTGGAAGAACTAGTTTGGTCTAATTCAGTCACCTGCAGTCACCTGAAGTCTTGTTTGAAGTTCATCAAGGCAACTGAATTCAATTCCACAAATATTTACAGCGCTACCTCACGCAAGGAGGTATGTGTGCTAACGGCTGGGGGAGGCTCAGTGATGCTGAGATACCAGCACAGCCTCTCAGAACTCAGAAGACTGGCATCCCCAGCAGCATCATTACACAACCTTTATCTAATTGGCTTCACTGATCCTAAGAAATTTACCAGGTGTTGAACTACCTTGAAAATCAAAGCAAGTCCAAACAGCATGTTTCCTGGAATGTCTGGAACCTACAGATCTAAATTCTAGATCAGAACTGGGAAAGGAGAAGTCAAGTATTCAATGCATCATTCATTTTGGAAACCCTTTTCTCACACATCAGTTTTTATAGCTATGTGATTTTTATGCCAGTGTATTTTCCCTCTAATAATTGACTAAGCTGTGTTAAACTCATTTAGATTTGTTTAGACTAAGTTAATTTCATTTTTTAACCTAAGCATTTCAATTTTTAATTAGAACTTTGAAATTTCCATACTTAATTCTGTCTCTCTCCCATCATTTTTTCAAAGCCCAATAACTGTAGCTAACATTCATTGTACTTTCTCTGATCCCAGAATTGTAAGAAGCACTTTAATACACTACCTCACCTAATCATATCCACCTCTGTAACGTAGATATGATTACTATCCCACTTTGACAGATGGTAAAATAGAAATTTAGTCAATTAAGTGACTTGCTCAATATGGTACCACCACTGAGCAGCCACAGTAGATTTGAACATTGGTTTATTTCTTTTCTCTTGAACTCACTCCTTCCACATTATCCATTGATTTCATTCTTCAGCCTTTCAGGCTTCAGATTTGTTTGCTTCCTTTATACCTTTTTTTGCCAGTAGAGTCCAAACTTGGATTTTGTGAGTCACAAGCTTCTGCCCAACTCTAAAGTCTCTAGACCATAATCCATTATTGTCAACACGAGTGGTTCTCCACCAGGGGTGGTGTTGTTGCCCCGGGGATGTTTGGCAGTATGTGGAGACTAGGAGAAGCAGAGAGGTACTACTGTCATCTAGTTGGTAGAGACCCAGGCTGCTGCTGAATTTCCTAACAATGCGCAAGACAGGACTCCTTAGCAAAACATTCTCCAGTCCAAAATGTCAATAATGCTAAGGCTGAGAAATCCTGATGTATATGACACACTCAGCGTTAACAATAGGCTCTCTTCTTTGTGAATTGTATGCTTCTGACATCCCATTTCATGAACCAGGTTACCCAAAGGAGCTAATCCAGTGCTTCCATATCCCCAGTGGCCTAGAGCAATGCCTTGTCCAGAAGACGCATTTAATAAATATATCAGCTCTGATTAGTAGCTCATCTCTTAATTCACTCACTCAGTTTCATCACTTTTAACAGATACCTGGGAATAAATGTGAGAAATACATATATACCCTTCCTTGAAGAAGTTTATAGTCTAGTCAAAGTGAAGTCACTCAGTCGTGTCCAACGCTTTGCGACCCCGTGGACTGTAGCCTACCAGGCTCCTCCGCCCATGAGATTCTCCAGACAAGAATACTGGAGTGGGTTGCCATTTCCTTCTGCAGGGGAAGAGAAGATCTAAATATATAGTCTAGATTTATAGTCTAGAGGGGAACTCAAACCACAGAACAAGTGCTGTTTGCTGGGACAGAACATGTTTGAGGGGTGGGTAAAACAGAAGGAGAAGACGATGGCAACCCACTCCAGTACTCTTGCCTGGAAAATCACATGGATGGAGGAGCCTGGGAGGCTGCAGTCCATGGGGTCGCTAAGAGTTGGCATGACTGAGCAGCTTCACTTTCACTTTTCTCTTTCATGCATTGGAGAAGGAAATGGCAACCCACGCCAGTGTTCTTGCCTGGAGAATCCCAGGGACAGGGGAGCCTGGTGGGCTGCCGTCTATGGGGTCGCACAGAGTTGGACATGACTGAGATGACTTAGCAGCAGCAGCAGCAGCAGCAGACCATAGAAGGAGCCAACCAGAGAGGATAGGGAAGTGAAGGAAGTTTCCTGGAGGAAGTGACAATTAAGCACAAACCTGAAGGATGGTGGTGGCAGTTTAGTCGCTAAGTCATGTCCAACTCTTGCAATCCCATGGACTGTCGCCTGCCAGGCTCCTCTGTCTGTGGGATTCTCCAGGTGAGAATACTGGAGTGGGTTGCCATTTCCTTCTCCAGAGGATCTTCTCGACCCAGGAATCAAACCCAGGTCTCCTGCATTGCAGGCAGATTCTTTACCGACTGAGCTATGAGAGAAGTCTTACTCAATTCCTGAAGGATGAGTAGGAGTTAAACCATTGTGGAAGAGGCAGTGCTCTTGGCAGAGGAAAGAGCATGTACAAAGGCTGAGAGATGAGAAAGCAACACAAGAATGAGGTAGGTGCTCAGGCTGCCAGGAGCAAGTAAAAGAAAATGAAGGGCCTCAGAGTTGTATACAAACGTTTGAATTTTATGTCAAGGGTAATAGGAAATAATTGAAAGCCTTTCAGAGAAGAATGTCAGGATCTATTTTGTTTTCAAAGAATCACTCTGGCTCCATATGATATGTCATCAGGGTAGTGCAAATTAAAATAGCAATGAGATACCACCATGCATCTATTATATGGTGAAGATCTAAAGTACAGGTGACACCAAATGCTGGCAGGGATATGGAGCAATAGGAACTTTCATTCCTTGCTGGTGGCAATGCAAAATGGTACAACCACTTTAAAAGACATTTTGGCAGTTTCTTACAAAACTAAACATACTCTTACCGTATGATCCAGCAATAGCTTTCTTGGTATTTGTGCAAAGGAGCTGTAAATTTATGTTCACACATAAACATGACATGGATATTTATAGTTTTGTTCATAATTGCCAAACCTGAAAGCAACCAAAGGTTCTTCCAAAGGTGAATGGATAAATAAACTGTAGTACATCCAGACAATGGAACATTATTCAGCACTGAAAAGCAGTGAGCTCTCAAACCATGGAAAAATGTGAAGGAGGATTCCCTTTTCTCCACACCCTCTTCAGCATTTATTGTTTGTAGATTTTTTTTTTTTTATAATGGCCATTCTGACTTTTGTGAGGTGATACGTCATTATAGTTTTGATTTGCATTTCTCTAATAATGAGTGACGTTGAGCATCTTTTCATGTGTTTACTAGCCATCTGTATGTCTTCTTGGGAGAAATGTCTGTTTAGGTCTTCTGCTGACTTTTTAATTGAGTTGTTTGTTTTTGTGGTATTGAGCTGCATGAGCTGCTTGTATATTTTGGAGATTAAACCACTATCAGTTGTTTCATTTGCTATTATTTTCTCCTATTCTGAGGGTTGTCTTTTCACTTTGTTTATAGTTTCCTTTACTGTGCAAAAGCTTTTAAGTTTAATTAGGCCCTACTTGCTTATTTTTGTTTTTATTTTCATTATTCTAGGAGGTGGGCCACAGAGGATCCTGCTGTGATTTATGTCAAAAGTGTACTGCCTATGTTTTCCTTAGGAACTGCATAGTTTCTAGCCTTATATTTCAGTTTTTAATCTATTTTGAGTTTATTTTTGTGTGCAGTGTTTGGAGGTGTTGTAGTTTCATTCTTTTACATGTAGTTGTCCAGTTTCCCAGCATCACTAATTGAAGAGACTGTCTTTTCTCCATTGTATATTCTTGCCTCATCAAAGACAAGATTCCCATAGGTGTGTGAATTTATCTCTTTTTGCCAGTACCATACTGTCTTGATGACTAAATTGATACAGCCACTATGGAGAACAGTATGGAGACTCCTCAAAATACTAGGAATAAAACTACAATTTTATTATTTAAAAAAACTATAAAAACTACAATATGACCCAACAATCCCATTACTGGGTATATGCCCTGGAGGAATCCATAATTGAAAAAGGCATATGTACCACAGTGTCTACTACTGTTTACAGTAGCTAGGACATGGAAGCCACCTAGTTGCCCATCAACAGATGAATGGGTAAAGAAGTGGTACATATGTACAAAGGAATATTACTCCTGCCATAAAAAGGAACACATTTGAGTCAGTTGATGAGGTGGATGAAACTAGAGCCTATTATATAGACTGAAATAAGTCAGAAAGAGGAAAACAATATTGTATATTAATGCATATATATGGAATCTAGAAAGATGGTACTAAAAAACCCATTTGCAGGGAAGCAATGGAGACGCAGACATGGAGAACAGACTTGTGGACACAGTGGGCGAAGGAGAGGGTGGGACGCACTGAGACAGAACCATTGAAACATGTACATTTCCATATGTGAAATGGCCAGTGTGACAACCTAGAGGGGTGGGCTGGTGTGGGAGATGGGAGGGAGCTTCAAGAGGTAGGGGACATATGTATGCCTATGGAAAATTCATGTTGATATATGGCAGAAATTAACATAATATTGTAATTATCCTCCAATTAAAACAATGTGAAGGAAGCTTTCACATTACTAAGTCAAAGAAGCCAATCTGAAAAGGTTAGATACCATCAGATACAATCATTTGACGTTCTGAAAAAGGCAAAACTATGGAGACAGGAAAAAGATTAGTAATTGACATGCATTGGGGTTAGGGAGATAGATAAAAAGGTGGAGAGCTGAGTCTTTCTGGGGCAGGAAAGAAACCACTCTGTATGCTACTATTGTGGTGAATGTTGTTGTTGTTTACTCGCTAAGTCATGTCTGAGTCTTTTGTGACCTCATAGGCTGTAGCCCAAGGCTTCCCTGGTCACTCAGTGGTAAAGAATCTGCCTGCAGTGCAAGAGACCCTGGTTCAATCCCTGGGTTGGGAAGATCCCCTGGAGGAGGGCACCCACTCTAGTACTCTTGTCTGGAGAATCCCATGGAAAGAGGATCCTGGCAGGCTGCAGTCCACAGGACCGCACAGAGCTGGACATGGCTGAAGCGACTGAGCAACAGCAGCAGCAGCAGGCTGTAGCCCACCAGGCGCCTCGGTCCATTGGATTTTCCAGTCAAGAATACTGGAGTGGGTTGCCATTTCCTTCTCCAGGAGATCTTTCTGACCCAGAAATCAAACCCACATCTCCTACATTGGCCAGTGAGTTCCTTACCATTGAGTCACCAGGGAAGCCCGTTATGGTGAATACATGTCATTATACATTTGTCCAAACCCATAGCATGTACCACACCAGAAGTGTACCCTATGGACTTTAAGTGATAATGATGTGTCAGGGTAGGTTCATCAGTTGTAACCAACATACCATTCTGGTAGAGGGTGTTGCAAATGGGGGAGGATACACATGTATGGAGTCAGAGGTAATATGGGGAATCTCTGTGCTTTCTACTCAATTTTGCTGCGAACCTAAACTACTCTG
Source organism: Capra hircus (assembly GCF_001704415.2). Taxonomy (NCBI): domain Eukaryota; kingdom Metazoa; phylum Chordata; class Mammalia; order Artiodactyla; family Bovidae; genus Capra; species Capra hircus. The sequence goes on from NC_030811.1 coordinate 48,875,993, forward strand.
AACAAATTCTATTTAAAAAAGAAGGATGACTCTGGATGCCATACATAGAGATGGGCTGGGAATTTAATGGTTAAAACTGTCACAGGGAGGACTTTCTTGGGGACAACAAAGTACACCTACAACTTGATGTTAGTTAAGGTTTTGAAATGTGTGAGGGATAACTGAGGAGGCCTTAAAATCCTAATCAAGCAAGGTGACTGCAATACGCTAAAGTTGAAATCTGGTCAATTGTGTTACATTCAGTCTGAAGAAGGACCACATTACTACCAAGGCATGTCAGTGGGGGGCTAAAACACAGGCTCAAAAAGAGTAAGCATTTGCTAATAATGTGCCTTCAGCACCCGTGTCCAGACTTAGAGACACAGCCCAACAGTAACCTGATGATTAATTTCAACCTGCCTAGTAGATATTCAGTAAATATTTGTTTAAAGTGAATTAGATTAAATTGGATTCCATGCTCACCAAGCAACTTTCTGATCTGATCACAGTTTGGCTTCCTGTGAATCTCTTTTCTGAGCAAAAAAATGTCCTGATGAGCGGACCTGAAAAGTGATTCGAGTTGGCATTATGATGGATGTATCCATCTCTTTTGTGTTTGGTCATTACAGTGGATACTTGGGGTTGTTTATTCAGCATCCATCTCCCTTCCCCTCTTCAATCAGTAAATCTTTTTTCCATTTAGTTGCCTATCCTTTCTTTATGTAGTCCAAGTGCGTCACTAACTCACCACACCTCCAGCAGAAATGAGCCTTGACTGTCTTAAAATCAATCATCACATTTAACAGTGATTAGTTCAGATATTGGTACATGACCTAAATCAGTCTAATCTAAGTGAAATTCAAGAGTCTTTCTTATAAAACTGGGACAGAGATCATCTCTTTCTTGGTGATTAAAAAAAGGAAGCCCATAGGCCCTGGACACAAGCATGGGGAGCTAATTCGCTATTAGCGAATGTGGTGGTGAAGTTTATGTGCCAGCCGAGATATTGCTGTGAAGGTGTTTTTTAGATGTGATCGGAATTTAAATATGTAGAGTTTGAGTGAAGCAGATTATCCTCCAAATAATTATCCTCCATTCCAGTATTCTTGCCTGGGAAATCACATGGACAGCGGAGCCTGGCAGATTACAGCCATGAGATCGCGGAGTTGGACACAACTGAGCACATTCTACAGGTTGACCCTTAGAGTTCTCATTAGTCCTCTTCTCTTACTTTCGCTGCAAATCTCTCTCTACCTGTTCTTAGGTTTATACCTCAATATTTGACTCATTTCAAATCTTCCTCCCTACCTGACTACTAACTTCTGCACACAGAAACAGAACTCTCAATGAAGTTAAAATGACCTCCTTCTTCCCAGACCACAGAGTCTTTCCAGTACTTCATCTTCCTTAACTGTCTGCAGCATTTAACACTACAATCCACCCACTCCTGCAAATTTCACCTCAAAATGATTTTTGTGACACTGTTTTTCTCCCATCTCTCTTACTACTCTTTGTCGTCCTCTCTTGTCAGGCCCATCTCCTCCTCCTTACCATCTCCTCTCTAACCATCTGGTCCACTCCCTTGTCACTCCCTCCTTCCAATCTCGCATCTTTGTTGCTTCTTAAAACTGCGTCTCTGACCTTTCGTTTCAACTCCCTCCAGTACGGGCCTGCCTGACTGCCCCCGACTCCTGTCCATCTCAGTGTATCCAAGTGTAATTTATTGCTTCATATTCCAGAACTGCTTCTTCTTCCAGCCTCTGCATTTTTTTGACAATGTGTGGATACCCAGGCCAAAAACAGAGTAATGTTTAATTTTTTTCTTTTCTTCTCTCCTCCATATGTATTCGGCCACCACAATCTTCAGTTCAGTTCAATTGCTCAGTCCTGTCCGACTCTGTGTGACTCCACGAACCACAGCACGCCAAGCCTCCCTGTCCATCACCAACTCCCAGAGTCTACCCAAACCCATGTCCATTGAGTCGGTGATGCCATCCAACCATCTCGTCCTCTATTGTCCCCTTTTCCTCCTGCCCTCAATCTTTCCCAGCATCAGGGTCTTTTCAAATGAGTCAGCTCTTCAGATCAGGCAGCCAAAGTTTTGGAGTTTCAGCTTCAACGTAACTCCTTCCAATGAACACCCAGGATTGATCTCCTTCAGAATGGAGTGGTTGGATCTCCTTGCAGTCCAAGGGACTCTCAAGAGTCTTCTCCAACACCACAGTTCAAAAGCATTAATTCTTCAGCACTCAGCTTTCTTTATAGTCCAACTCTCATATCCATACATGACTATTGGAAAAACCACAATCTTATTTTTTCCTTAAAAACTTATAAAAAATGTACCTTTTTCTCTCTAATTATTGTATTGCTAAGAGAGCTGTAGCAATACAGCTACAGCTACCTCTCCACCTCCAGTCTCCCCACTCTTTACCATTTCATAACCTGACAGTGTCCTCCAGTGCTACTTCATGTCCTATTCAGGAAAACAAGGGAATTCCCTCTTGACCCCTGTAGCAAGCCCAAGACTTGCAGCTGTTGCCAGGGTCTTCTCTGATGAGGTTGCCCCACTCTCTTCTCCAGTTGGATATGTCTTTCTGGGTCTCACATCCCAAGTTGTGGACTGGCCCTGCAATGTAAAGGCTACTTATTCTGTAAATGAACTGTGCAGAACTAACCAAACCACTTTATTCCAAATGTTAAAGGCTTATTTATTTTCCCACTTAGTAACGTGCATTTATTTGTTCCCTTCTGTGTACCTAGATGTCATGAGAAACAGGAAGAACTAGTAATCTGAGTCCTGTCTTTAGCAATTCACCATCTAGTGGGAGAGCCAAAGATAAGTGTTTATAAATGACAATCACTCCATCAAAAATAGTGATTTTTAAAAATTAATCACATAGAACAAAAATTATTTATCACAAAATTTATATATATATATTGCATACATTTTTTAAAAAAACTTCTAACATTACAGATGTTAAATAGTCAAAGACCCCTGCTGTTTCACTGTCTTAATTCTCATTTAGTAAGAGTAACATCTTAATAGATATCATATAATATATATGTATACACACATATATACATGTATCTGTTTTACAAAAGATAGCATCATACTATACATATTATCCTGCGTTACTCATTCAATAGTAATGTCCTTGCATAATATACCTGATTCTTTTTTTTCAGTGACTGCATAGTATTCTTTTGAGTTCAACAGTCTCCTGTAGTTAATCATCTATCCCTCCTCTTTCTTTATCACAAAGAAAGCTTCAGCAAGCATTCTTTCACACAGTTTCAGTGGTATGCTGTAGATAGTTTAACATTTTGCTCTCCAAATTTGAAAAAGTCCTGCTTTTTAATATCTACCAACGTCCGTGGTATAAATACTCTTCACTATTAGTGATTTCAAGCTACCGAAATAACACCAGGAGGCAGAGTTAGGAAAAGAAGTGCATAGCAGCTCACGCTAGCCAGTGAGATCTGCCATACCAGGGCATACTTTATTATGCATATGCTTTTGAGTGTTTTACAACACAGGAACACAAGATATTAAAAGGCAGTTACCACTTTGCCAGACTGGGGATCAGAACTAGTTTATTAGCTGTAATTGTTGAACCATGAATTAAATGCTTTTCTTCTGGATTCTGTAGAAGGCCCTTTATCTGTTATTCTTGAATAGATTCTGTTTAAAAGCCAAGGAAATTTCAAAGCATTCCTTTTTGCCACCTGAGAAAATCACTTTAAGGAAAGTAGAGTAAATGGATGACTAAATGTATTTTAAAGATTTAATAGAAATCCAATTAAATCCACCAGTTAGTATGTTCAGACACAAACACATATGATGAGAAAGTGCTGACCCCTCCTCTTTGGGACACTCCTATTAATAGGACTGAATTGCACACAGGTGCACAAAAGAACCGCCTCAAAATTGAGGCTGCATCTGAATCACCTGGAGGGCTTGTTAAACCACTTTTTCACTGGGCCCCAGTCACTTAGTTTCTCATCCTTTAGGCCTAGGGCTGGACCAAGAATTTGCATTTCTTTCCACATTCCCAGGTGATGCTGAAGCCGCGGCTCTGGAGACCTCACTCGGAGAACCACCGCCCTACAGGAAGCAAAGCCCAGAGAATTCTTCCTGCTCTGGTATTGTGGAAATTTCTATCAAATTTCTGTAGCTAGAGACTTTCTCCTGTTAAACTACAGATAAATTTAGAAACAGAGGAAGTTATGTTTGATATGGCCTCCCTGGTGGCTCAAACAGTAAAGAATCTGCCTGCAATGCAGGAAACCTGGGTTCGATCACTGGATTGGGAAGATCCCCTGGAGGAGGGCATGGCAATCCACTCCAGTATTCTTGCCTGGAGAATCTTATGGACAGAGGACTGTTATGCTACAGTCCATAGGGTCACAAAGAGTTGGACGTGACTGAGCGACTAAACACACAAGTTTGATAAGTAATCAAAGCATTTGAGAAAGGTTCAATAGGGGAGTGGCACAAATTCTTTGCTACCGAAAGAAAAGCATACTGAGATTTGTTTTTGGAAAATGAAGGACATGGTTAATGATTGCTGTTAGTGTTAACAGGAAGGATAAACTTTCCAAAGTAGTATCGTTAGTTAAGTTCAAACTTCTCATTCGCAGAGGTGGTCACACAAACATCTGGGTGTGAATCCTGTCCCTGCCACTTAACTGACTATGCTATAGTTGGCCGGTCACTAAGCTGGGTCCAACTGTTTGCAACCCCATGGACTGCAGCATGGCAGGCCCCTCTGTACTTCACTGTCTCTCACAATTTGCTCAAATTCATGTCTATTGAGTCACTGATGCTATCTAACCATCTCTTCCTCTGTCACCCGTTTTCCTTTTGCCTTCAATCTTTCCTAGCATCGGGGTCTTTTCCAAAGAGTTGGCTCTTCACATCAGGTGGCCAAAGTAATTGGAGCTTCAGCTTCAGCAATAGTCCTCCCCATAAATATATGTGAATATTCAGGGTGTATTTCCTCTAGCAATTATGGTGATTTAGACACAAATGATCATGATAAAGGTAGTGAGAAGTGGTCAGATTCTTCTGGATCTATTGGCTTGTCAAGATAATCATAATAATGATCATAATAATTTGTTTGGGTTTTCCTAGAACATCTTATGGAAAAACCCAAATGAACTTTTTGGCCAGCCCAATATTTTGAGGTTGGATCCAACAGAACCTCTGAAAGATTAAATGTGAGTCATGCAAAAAGAACCAAAGGTGATCCCAAGACTTTTGACCTGGTTGTGCATATTTTGTCTGCTGCTATATCCTGGGGTCTTCTCAGGTGGCACTAGTGGTAAAGAATGCTCCTGCCAATGCAGGAAACTTAGGAGACATAGGTTCAGTTCCTAGCTTGAGAAGATCCTATGGAGAAGGAAATGGCAACCCACTCCAGTATTCTTGCCTGAAGAATCCCATGAACAGAGGAGCCTGACGGGCTATGGTCCATAGGGTGGCAAAGAACCAGACATGATTGAAGTGACTTCGCATGCATGCTGTATCCTATCCCTTGCCATGGAAACTCATAGAATTAGGAGAGGGAGCTGCCAGGACATTGACAGAACATTACCCAAAGTCTGTCTCAATGGCACTAATTTAATATCCCAGCATTTTGCATAAAAGGATCCAGGTGTCATTTGAAATGAAATGTAACAATCAAAATTGCTGTAAACCACTAAGAAACTTTAAGCTCTTGTGGGTGTTCCAAAACCTATAGCTAAGCTAATTATAATCTCTGCCACAACTCCCCTACTTGCTTTTAGATGACAAAATATTACTCTCTATTTTTTGTTTTAATTCCACATTAACAGATTCCTAGAATCTGTCAGCAGTAGAACATGTCAACCACTACACAATTTTAAATCATCTTTCTTTGCTTTACAATAAAAGCAATGTTTATTTTAAACTTTTCCAGGCACTGAAAAATTACCCATTTGATCTGATGTCAGAATCTTTACGCTGAGTATTCCAAATCACTATGGAGTTCAGCACTCTGCAAAGCAATGTTGGAGTTACAGATCCTATTTGCAGCTTAATTGCCAGTGAATTGATCTATTCTAAACTAAGTATGTCTTTTCGTAGGCCCTGAGTTTTGGGGTCTTTGAAAATTTGCAAAACAATCTTACTCAAATCTTCTGAGACTCCATATCAACAGACAGCGTCTTTGAAAGTGCTGTTTTTCATTCATTATTCCTTGTTCATTCCATACTAATTTCACATCATGTTCAAGTCTTGCTCCATGCTGGTGATTCAAATATAGACAAATCGTTGACCTCAAAGAGCTTACACCATATTGACAAGTGAAATGTATACATACATACACACCCACAAGGCGGTACAACTGAGTAAGAACATGGAGGTTATGAATAAGCCAAGACCTTAAGCACAGAGATGGGTGCAAAGGTGCTCCAAGAAAGATAACCTGGTACGAGAGAGTGTAAGAGACATTCAGGCAACATAAAATGCAGTGCAGAAGAGAACCACACAAGCCAATTCAATAAGGTTGAAGTTTAAGGTAAACGGTGGAAAGTAAAAAGATGAGAGGTAAGCTGGTACTAGCCCAGGAAAAAGCCTAAAATTTTAAGGAGCCTATAGTTATCCAGAAGCAGTGAGGAATCACTGAAGAGGTACACACAGGGCCCCATGAGGAAAGGTGGTGATTTGGAAAGATTGCTTTGGCCACAGTGCAGAGCATGGACTTGAAGTCACTCCCTGCTGAAGCAATTCTTTATCCCATTTTTTGTCTTACAAAAAAGCCAAAATCCTTAATAGGGTTCACAAGTCACAAAGCCTTGCTCAGTCAGGTCCAAGGTTCCTATCTAGTTTCAGCTCCATCTTTGCTTCCTTGGGTTTGTCAATTCCAGTCACAGCAGGTTTTCTTCCACTTCTCCCGAGGGACCAAGCTCATATTTCCACCCATTCTGGAACTCCAATTGGGTTGTTTCTTCTGCCTAAGGACTCATCCATCTCTGGCTAATTTATGCCTTTCATTCAGATTTTAGCCTAATCTTCACTTTCTCAAGGATGTGCTGCTTCACCTCCTGGACTACATTAAGCCCCCTTCTCCGCACTGGACACCCTCATTATAACCAGTACCTCTCCTCTCATTACACTTTATTGAATATGATTATTCAGTGCCAGTCTTCCCCAACAGACTGAGCTTCTCCTTCATGCCCCTCTTATTAGTCATTGTCAAGTGTTCTATGGACTCAGTGTATCACTCAGTCATTGTATACTGGATAAATGAATGATGGCAAGAGACAGTTAGGAGATATTCATGAACTAAGGAGGTCGAAACAATGGATTTGAGTCTTAAGTGCTAGAGTGACTGGATTTGGATGAAAACAAGGGGAAAGAGTTGGAGGAAAGGGCAGGCCTTGTGTGTCTGGTTCCCCATTGCCTTGCACAGAGCATTGAATGGTACCTAGCCCCCAAATATCCAATAAATAGTTGTGTCGAATAAAGGTGGATGAGTGGAGGTCATTTCTCAGCTTCCAGCTTGATCTAGTGTGCAGCTCCATTCTCTGACAGACAGAAAACATAAGTCAATTGCTTGTACATCAAAGTTTCAGATAGCATTGCTCAGCTGTTTGCTTTTGAAGAGACTACTATAGAAGTATTCAAAATGACCTTCTAACAATAGAAAGGAAAACAGAGCATGAGTGTGAGTGAAATATTACTGGGCTATGTTATATTTATGTATATAAATCTATATATAAATATAGTTATATATAAATATATTTGTTATAAATGTAATTATAAAATACATATATATTACTGGCTATATTATATTTATATATAAATATATTTATATTTTATATTTATATATTTATAAATATAAAATATATTTATATTACTATTCTAATTTAAATTATAACCAGTTATTTTCAGTAGAATTATATTATCTGACTGTCTTTAATTTCTGGTAAAGACAAGCAATGATGTTGGATGAGCTGCTTCTAAACACTGCACTGAAAGTTGCAAAAAAAAAAAAAAAATTGTTTCCTTTGTCCTAGATGGGAAGGATTACAGAGATTCCCTAAAATCTTCTCTACTCTAACCAGTTATGTTATCTTTTAACTTCAACAATGTAACATACAAGGTTTCCTTCTGAGGTATGAAAAGTTCTGAAACTATCTAGATAAGGCTGATGATTGCACAAGATTGTAAGTGTACTTAATGCCCCTGAATCATTTACTTTCAAATTGTTACAATGTAAATTTATGTTATGTATCTCTTACCACACACACAAATTTAACAGGAATATGTGTTTCCCAGAGTTAAGAATCTGACTGCATTATGTAACTTAGAGAAATGTAAGATTCACTCCACTTGTGAGATGCTTTTGAAAAGTGTAGCAGTGCAATGCTGTCGAGATATTTTTCCGGAAAGAAGATTTGGAGTCCATTGTCTGAGAAAGGAATGAAATTCTGGTTGCACGTGACCTGACTTTGAAAGTAGGAGAAAGAGAGTCTAGGTAATAACAGAAAACAATTGCTTCCCAAGGTATATAAGAAAAAGGCTGTCCTTGATTTTCTCCCTGTCTAATTCTATTTGCTTCTCAAGAGTTGAGTTCTTAAAGAATTTGAACTCCCAATGCAATTCTGTGCTTAAGCAATCCAAGAAATGTGGTCCTTACAGTAGTTTTCAGCTTTGTAACCAATAAGAGCACACTTATCTACTGTTTTCCTTCAGAGATTGCACATTTGGAAAGGTCCTATCAAACAAACTTCCTGTGTTAAATATGATTAATTCACTTTCTGTTTTCTACTTACTATATAACACTTGTGTACCTATCCACCTGTGTCTCTGATTAGCAGGCAGGAGTCAGTGTCACCATAGTCGGTTGATGAAACTGCAATAAAAGCAATGAACTGACTTCTGGGCTTACCTGCCAGCATTTGCACCCATCGATGCTTTTAAACATTTTAAAACACTGAAAATTCACTAGGTTCTCTACAATACTGAAAAATAGCTTAGACCCCTCCATTGCTACCTTCCAGGGTCTCTAGCAAAGAATCACAACTGTAATAATTAGTGTTTATCTTGTGTATCTCAGTGGAGTGGAGGCAACCACCTTAATCAAGCTTATCAAAATCACCACAGGGTCTTTTTTAGGCTACGCATTTCCCTGAGACCCTGCAGAGAAACTGGTACACCTTCTGAGCAGGGGCAGATGGATGGTGATGTTTTTTGCTCTCTTGAGAATTATTACTGCTCTAGTGAGATGCTCTTATCGATGACAGTATATTATACTTTTCAAGTGTATGAAGACCAAGAATGGTAAGAACCAAACTCAGTGAGACTTTCACAGCAAAACAAATTTCTAATGGCAAATCATTCTCATGGCCTGGGCTGAACAGCATGGGCCAAGAAACAACACAGAAAGTGCTCTAACAAATTTATGGGGAAAAAATATTAAATTTCCAATAAAAGTGAGTAACAGTCATAGATAGTTCATAAGAGAAGAAACTAAAGTTACTAACAAAAATGGTGGTGGAGGGGGAGAGAATGCATCAACCCACCTAGGAAATGAAGAAAGAAAAATGTAAGACAGACTGCAGGCTTGACTTTGGCTTCCAATCAAGATGGGGTAACAGTGACTGGATTGATCCTCATGCCTGAAGCCACTGAAATATGGATGAACTTTAGCAAATAATTATTTGTGAAACAGTGGACATCAGTCAGTGAGGAGAGTGATTCCTGAGAGATGGAGGAAAACTGAGGTGAGCCACCTGATTGCCTTGTGCCTTGACAGAGCTTCTCCAGAGCTTCTGCTTTGATGGAGTTTTCAGCTCATGGCCTCTGAGTTGAAAGAAGAAATGGAGAATCCAAGAAGATCAAGGCAGCTAGAATTTGCAGGATAGAGTAATGAGTTGGAGAAAGCTGCAGAGAGTGAACCCCAGAAATCTGCAGAAGGAAGGTTTCCGTGAAGTCTTTAGCTGAAGACCAATCAGCATGAGCATGTGAGGAAACCACCAGAGGCTAGAGAGACAACCCCCCCGAAGGCCTGAGACAGACACTGGCTGGGGCTCACATCAGGCCCGTCCCACCAGCAGACTGGAACATGGGGTGTGGTGGAATATTCAGAAGGATCCTGCCTCACCCTTAGGGAATCAGTCCTTCAGTGAACACTGGCCTGGTCCCACCTAACAAATCTTAGAAGCAAGACCCAAAAGAACCAGACTAATTCCCAGAATAAAGCCCATGACCATTATGTGAATACAAAAATATTTAGTAGCCAGTGAGGAAAAATTCACAGTGTCTAGAATTCAATAAAAAAAATTAAACACCCTCTCCCTCTCCCACAGAGTCCAAAAGTCCATTCTAAACATCTGTGTCTCTTTTGCTGTCTCGCACTGAAACATGTATACTATCATGTACGAAACGAATCGCCAGTCTATGTTCGATACAGGATACAGGATGCTTGGGGCTGGTGCACAGGGATGATCCAGAGAGATGATACGGGGTGGGAGGTGGGAGAGGGGTTCAGGATTGGGAACTCATGTACACCCATGGCTGATTCATGTCAATATATGGCAAAACCAATACAGTATTTTAAAGCAAAATAAAGTAAAAATAAAAATTAAAAAATAATAATAAAAAATAAAAATATATATAATTACCAAAATCAATAATTCCAATCCAAACATGTTGACCTAAAGAATCTAAGAACAAAAAGAGAAAAAAAAATTAAACAGAACTTCAAAAAAATTACATAATGGGGAGATAAATTAATCATTCAGGTTTTAATTAATTAATCTAAGACAGATGGTAGAATTTGCAAACTAAGTACGATAAAACGGTGATTTAAAACTGTATTCCCTACTCCATGTAATTAAAAGTTAGAGACACAGAAGACATAAGAAAGACCTATATCAAACTTGAGAGATTAAAACAGTGTATGGGGATCATCTCATATCATTGGATGAGATGAACAGCAAATTAAACATTGCAGAAGAGAAATATTATTGAATTTGAAGATACAGCAATAGAAACTTCCCCAAATATAATGAGAGAATGTTGTTTAGTTGCTAAGGCATGTCCAGCTCTTTGCAACGCCTTGGACTGTAGCTCACCAGACTACTCTGTTCCTGGGATTTTCCAGGCAAGAATACTGGAGCGGGTTGTGATTTCCTTCTCCAGAGGATCTTCGCAATGCAGGGATTGACCCCACATCTCCTGCTTAACAAGCAGACTCTACCACTGAGCCATCTGGGAACCCATAATGAGAGAATAGAGAATCAGAAAAAAAACAGAGCATCAGAGAAACATGAGACAGCTTCAAACAGCAAAATATGCATGAAATTTTGGTTCCTTAAGGAGGGGGGTTAGGCAAAAAAAATTGCTGGAACAAATTTTTTCCAAATTTGATAGAAGCCTACAGATAAACCCACAGATCTAAGAATACCAATTAACCCCAAGCACTAGAAATAGAAATGAAACTACAGTAAGGTATATCACAATAAATTTGCTCCAAACCAGTGATGAAGAATAGAATCTCAAAGTCAGAGGAAAAGAATATCTTACATGTATTAGAAGAAAGATTAGTATGACAGCAGACATGTCATCGGAAAAAATACAAGTGAGAAGACATAGAACAACAACTTCAAAATACTAACCTCAAATTCTACACCTAGAAAATATGTATTTCGAACAAAGGCAAGGGAGGAGATATACGTATAGTTTTAGGTGATTGACATTGTACAGCAAAAACCAACACAACATTGTTAAGCAATTATCCTCTAATTAAAAATTTAAAAGTAAAAACCAAAGACCAATTAAAGATTGCTTAAGATAAGGATATTTTCTCCCAGAAATCTTGATTCCAGCTTGTGTTTCTTCCAGTCCAGGGCTTCTCATGATGGACTCTGCATAGAAGTTAAATAAGCAGGGTGACAATATACAGCCTTGACATACTCCTTTTCCTATTTGGAACCAGTCTGTTGTTCAATGTCCACTTCTAACTGTTGCTTCCTGACCTGCATACAAATTTCTCAAGAGGCAGGTCAGGTGGTCTGGTATTCCCATCTCTTTCAGAATTTTCCACAGTTTCTTGTGATCCACACAGTCAAAGGCTTTGGCATAGTCAATAAAGCAGAAATCGATGTTTCTTTGGAAATTTCTTGCTTTTTCGATAATCCAGCAGATGTTGGCAATTTGGTCTCTGGTTCCTCTGCCTTTTCTAAAACCAGCTTGAACATCGGGAAGATCACAGTTCACGTATTGCTGAAGCCTGGCTTGGAGAATTTTGAGCATTACTTTACTAGCATGTGAGATGAGTGCAATTGTGCAGTAGTTTGAGCATTCTTTGGCATTGCCTTTCTTTGGGATTGGAATAAAAACTGACCTTTTCCAGTCCTGTGGCCACTGCTGAGTTTTCCAAATTTGCTGGCATATTGAGTGCAGCACTTTCACAGCATCATCTTTCAGGATTTGAAAGAGCTCAACTGGAATTCCATCACCTCTACTCATTTTGTTCGTAGTGATGATTTCTAAGGCACACTTGACCTCACATTCCAGGATGTCTGCCTCTAGGTGAGTGATCACACCATCGTGATTATCTGGGTCATGAAGCTCTTTTTTGTACAGTTCTTCTGTGTATTCTTGCCCCCTCTTCTTAATATCTTCTGCTTCTGTTAGGTCCATACCATTTCTGTCCTTTATCAAGCCCATCTTTGCATGAAATGTTCCCTTGTTATCTCTAATTTTCTTGAAGAGATCTCTAGTCTTTCCCATTCTGTTGTTTTCCTCTATTTCTTTGCATTGATCACTGAAGAAGGCTTTCTTATCTTTTCTTGCTATTCTTTGGAACTCTGCATTCAGATGCTTATATCTTTCCTTTTCTCCTTTGCTTTTCACTTCTCTTCTTTTCACAGCCATTTGTAAGGCCCCCGCCAGACAGCCATGAGAAACGCTGGACTGGAAGAAACACAAGCTGGAATCAAGATTGCCAGAAGAAATATCAATAACCTCAGATATGCAGATGACACCACCCTTATGGCAGAAAGTGAAGAGGAACTCAAAAGCCTCTTGATGAAAGTGAAAGTAGAGAGTAAAAAAGTTGGCTTAAAGCTCAGCATTCAGAAAACAAAGATCATGGCATCCGGTCCCATCACTTCATGGGAAATAGATGGGGAAACAGTGGAAACAGTGTCAGACGTTATTTTGGGGGGCTCCAAAATCACTGCAGATGGTGATTGAAGCCATGAAATTAAAAGACACTTACTTCTTGGAAGAAAAGTTATGACCAACCTAGATAGCATATTGAAAAGCAGAGACATTACTTTGCTGACTAAGGTCCATATAGTCAAGGCTATGGTTTTTCCAGTGGTCATGTATGGAGAGTTGGACTGTAAAGAAGGCTGAGAGCCGAAGAATTGATGCTTTCGAACTGTGGTGTTGGAGAAGACTCTTGAGAGTCCCTTGGACTGAAAGGAGCTCCAACAAGTCCATTCTGAAGGAGATCAGCCCTGGGATTTCTTTGGAAGGAATGACGCTAAAGCTGAAACTCCAGTACTTTGGCCACCTCATGGGAAGAGTTGACTCATTGGAAAAGACTTTGATGCTGTGAGGGATTGGGGGCAGGAGGAGAAGGGGATGACAGAGGATGAGATGGCTGGATGGCATCACTGACTCAATGGACGTGAATCTGAGTGAACTCTGGGAGTTGGTGATGGACAGGAAGGCCTGGTGTGCTGTGATCCATGGGGTCGCAAAGAGTCGGACAGGACTGAGCGACTGAACTGAACTGTAGACAAGGATAGAAAAGCTGAAAGAATTAATTAGGTAGATAGCCTACACTACAAGAAAGGCTAAGAAAATCCTCAGACAAACAGAAAATGATACCAGATTAAAATACAACAAAATGAGGAAATCTAAAATGGGAACTATGTGAGTAAATGTAAAAGTTGTTATTTTCATTATTCACATCCTTTAAAAAGATGGTATTGTTGTTGTTCAGTTGCTAAGTCATGTCCAACTCTTTGCCACACCATGGGGTGTAGCACAACAGGCTCCTCTGTCCTCTACTGTTCCCCAGAGTTTGCTTAAATTCATGTCTGTTGACTTAGTGATGCTATCTAACCATCTTATTCTCTGCTGCCCCCCTTCTCCTCTTACCCTCAATCTTTCCCAGCATCAGGGTCTTTTCCAGTGAATTGGCTCTTCATATCAGATTGCCAAAGTATTAGAGCTTCAGCATTAGTCCTTTCATTGAATATTAGGGTTGATTTCCTTTAGCATTGACTGGTTTGATCTCCTTGCTCTCCAAGGGACTCTCAAGAGTATTCTCCAGCACCACAATTCAAAAGCATCAATTCATCAGCACTCGGCCTTTTTTGCGGTCCAGCTCTCACATCCATACATGACTACTAAAAAAAAAACATAGCTTTGACTATAGTCCTTTGTCAGCAAAGTGATGTCTCTGCTTTTTAACACACTGTCTAAATTTGTCATAGCTTTCCTACCAAGAAGCGAGCGTTTTTTAATTTCATGTCTGCAGTCACCATCCACAGTGATTTTAGAGCCCAAGAAAATAAAATCTGTCACTGCTTCTACTTTTTCCCCTTCTATTTGCCATGAAATGATGGGACCAGGTGCCATGAAGTTGAGTTTCAAGCCAGCTTTTTCACTCTCCTCTTTCATTTTCACCAAGAGGCTTTTTAGTTCCTCTTCACTTTCTGCCATTACAGTGGTATTGTTTGCATATCTGAGGTTTTTAATATTTCTTCCAGCAATCTTGAGTACAGCTTGTGATTCATCCAGCTGGTATGTCACATAATGTACTCTGCATATAAGTTGAATAAGCTAGGTGACAATATACAGCCTTGTCATACTGATTGAACTGATTCAGCCCAATTTTGAATCAGTTCTATCTGTTGCTTCTTGATGCATATACAGGTCTCTCAAGAGACAAATAAGGTGGTCTGGTATTCCCATCTCTTTAAGAATTTTCCAAATTTGCTGACATATTGAGTGCAGCACTTTAACAGCACCATCTTTTAGGGTTTTAAGTAGCTCAGCTGGAACTTCATCACCTCCATTAGCTTTGTTCATAGAAATGCTACCTAAGGCCCACTTGACTTAACATTCCAGGATGTCCAGCTCTAGCAAGGGAGCACACCATTATGGTTATCCAGGTCATTAAGATCTTTTTTGTATAGTTCATTGTTTTCTTGCTGCCTCTTCTTAATTCCTTCTGCTTCTGTTAGGTCCTTATTATTTCTGTCCTTTATCATCTCCAATTTTCTCAAAGAAATTTCCAGTCTTTCCCATTCTATTGTTTTCCTCTACTTCTTTGCATTATTATATCTCCTTACTTTTCTCCAAAATGTTGCATTCAGTTGGGTATATCTCTCCCTTTCTCCCTTGCCTTTCATTTCTCTTTCCTCAGCTATTATTTATAAGACCTCCTTAGACAACCACTTTGCCTTGTTGCATTTCTTTTTCTTTGGGATGGTTTTGGTTACCACCTCCTATATGAACTTCTTTCCATATTTCTTCAGGCACTCTGTCTACAAGATCTAATCCTTCAAATCTATTCATCACTTCCACCGTATAATAATAAGGGATTTGACTTAGGTCATATTTGAATGGCCTAGTGGTTTCCCCTACTTTCTTCAATTTAAGCCTGAATTTTGTGATAAGGAGCTGATGATCTGAGCCACAGTCAGCTCCAAGTCTTGTTTTTGCTGATTGTATAGAGCTTCTCCATCTTTGGCTGCAAAGAACATAATCAATCTGATTTCAGTATTGACCGTCTGGTGATGTCCATGTGGAGAGTCATCCTTTGCATTGTTGGAAAAGGATGTTTGCTATGACCAGTGCATTCTCTTGACAAAATTCTGGTAGCCTTTGCCCTGCTTCATTTTTTACTCTAGGCCAAACTTCCCTATTATTCAGGTACCTCTTAACTTCCTACTTTTGCATTCCAATCCCCTATGATGAAAACAACATCTTTTTTCGGTGTTAGTTCTAGAAGGTCTTGTAGGACTTTGTAGAATCAATCAGCTTCAGCTTCTTTGGCATTAGTGGTTGGGGCATAGATTGGATTACTGTGATGTTGAATGCTTTGCCTTGGAGATGAACTGAGATCGTTCTGTTGTTTCTGAGACTACCCCCATGTACTGCATTTCAGACTCTTTTATTGACTATGAGTGCTACCTCATTTCTTCTAAGGGGTTCTTACCCACAGTAGTAGATATAATGGTCATCAGAATTAAATTCACCCATTCTCATCCATTTCAGTTCACTGATTCCTAAGATCTCAGTGTTCAATCTTGCCACCTCCTGCTTGAAAAAAGTGGAAGTGTTATTAGCTCAGTGTGTCCCACTCTTTGCAATCCCATGGACTGTAGCCCACCATGCTCCTCTGTCTATGGAATTCTTCAGGCAAGAATACTGGAATGGGTAGCCATTCCCTTCTCCAGGGGCTCTTCCCAACCCAAGCATCTAACCTGAGTCTCCTGCATTGCAGGCAGATTCTTTACCATCTGAGCCACCAGGGAAGCTCTCAGTGTTCAATCTTGATCATATCCAATTTACCTTGATTCATGGACTTAACTTTTTAGGCCCCTATACAATATTGTGATTTACAGCATCAGACTTTACTTTCACTGCCAGACATGTCCATAGCTGACAGTCATTCCTGCTTTGGCCCAGCCACTTATTCTTACTGGAGCTATTAGTAATTACCCTCCACTCCTCCCCAGCAGTGTAGTAGACACCTACTGACCTGGGTGGCAGGGGGTTGATTATCTTCCAGTGTCATATCTTTTTTGCCTTTTCATACTGTCCATGGGGTTCTCCATGCAATATTACTTGAGTGAGGTTGCCATTTCCTTCTAGTGGGCCATGTTTTGTTAAAACTCCTTTTGGGCTTATACCATTTCTACAAGTAAAATATATGCCAAAAATAGCACACAAGCTGAAAGGAGTGAAATGGCACTGCAATTTTTTTCTTACCCTGTACATGGAGTAGTATGTAACATCACTTGAAGGTAGGCTGTGATAAGTTAAAATCAGTAAGACTATTAAAGATTTAAAAAACGCCATTACCAACTTGACCTAATTGATATTTCTAGAAGATTCTATTAATGTTTTCTAATGAAGAATAATATAGAGAGCAAATACACATTCTTCCCAAGTACATGTGGAATATTTACCAAATTAGATTATTTTCTAGGTCATAAAACAAATCTCAATAAATTCAAGAGGGTTCACAAAGTTTCAAGTCCTACTATGTTCTCTGACCACAGTGGGATTAAAGTAGAAACAAAAGTATATCCTTGAAAAATCTCCAAATATATGAAAACAAAATAACATACTAGTAAAACAATCCATGGATCAAAGAAGAAATAAAATGGAAACTGAAATTATTTTCAGTGAAATGAAAATACAACATATTAGAATTTTTAGGATTCCACTAAAGCATTTCTTAGAAGGGAATATATAGTGCTTGTAGTAGTGTTTAAGGAAAAGTTTTAACCTATATTGAAAAAGAAAAAATGTCTCTAATCAGTGACCTCAGGCTCAGCATTAAGCAATAAGAAAACAAGCAAATTAAATCTAAAGATTGTAGGAGAAAGGAAATAGTAAAGATTAGACCAGTGATTAATTAAATAGAAAATGGAAAAACAATAGAGAAAAATCCATAAACCAGAAACTACTTCTTTGAGATCAATCAAATAAATTAACCTCTAGTCATCTTGACCAAAGAGAAAAAAAAAGTTACAAATGACTAATATCCAGAATGAGGAAGATGGTGGTTTTTACTACAAATTCTACAAATACCAAAACCATGATAGAATATTTTGAACAATATTATGCCAATGAATTCAACAACTTAGATTATTTGATTCCTTGATAAATTCCTTGATAGACACAAGCTATTAAAGCTTACAAGGAAAAAATTAATAACCTGAATTCTTCTATATCTATTAAAGAAATTACAATTATAGTTTAAAAACATTCACGCAAAGAAAACTCTGGGCACAGATGACTTCTCTGGTTAAATTAACCAAACATTTAAGGAAGAAATAATACCAATTCTACACAAACTGTTCCAGAAAATATTACATTGATACTAAAACTAAAGACATTACAAAAACACTATACACTAATATCTCTCATGAACACAGAAGCAAAAGTTTATCAAATTAAATCCAATATTTTTTTCAAAAAGATAATATATCGTAACCAAAAGGGGTTTATCTTAGGTATGGAAGGTTGATTTAACATTTAAAAATTTTTAAATGCTATTCACCATAAAACCTTGAAATAAAACACCTTGATCATCTCAGAAGATATGGAACAAACATATGGACAAAATCCAATACCCATTTCTGATTTTTAAAAAAAAGACCAAACTCTCAGCAAATTAAGAGTAAAAGAGAACTTCTTCAACCTGATAAAGGGCATCTGTGGAAAATCCTAGAGATAAATTTCATAGTTTATGGTGAAAAAGTGAAACAACCTAAATACCCAATTATAAACATGATTAAAATAATTACAGTGGATCCATGAAATAGAACATTTTAGGAATGTTAAAAATCCAATATTTAAAGAATATTTTGAAGCCAGGAAAATTGTTTATGATACAATGCTGAATGAAAAATGGCCTATATAAGCACATGATCCAATTGTGTTAAATACAGAGAGGGAATAAAATCAAAAGGAAATATTCATACATGTTAACAGTGATTAACTTTTGCTGGGGAGAGGAAGAATGATATTATTAGTAATTTGTTCTATATATACTTTTCTACACTTCCAAGTTTTTGTCTTTAATGTTAGAAAAACTAATGTTACTAAATTTTAAGAAACAAATAGTAGAGTGGAAAAAGTAAATAGAGAAGTTTAATGACTCCAAATTTGTATCAATTTTCCTCAGCCTCTTCCAATGTTTACAACTGGCCCTAGCTTCTCAGATAACTCAGACAATTGAAATTTAAAAGGTCTACAATCAAACTCAGGATCTTGTTTAATATGATTATGAATTCATTAATTTATCTATTCAACAAACACATTGAGTGTGTACTATATATATATATACAGTTGGGCACTGTAGTAGGCAATGAACATACAGCAGCAAATAGGATATGGACCCTGCCTTCAAGAATCCTCTGACATTGTGATGGACATAAGCAATCACATTTTATAGCAGAGTAAAATGTGCTGTGGCACCCCACTCCAGTACTCCTGCCTGGAGAACCCCATGGATGGAGGAGCCTGGTAGGCTGCAGTCCATGGCGTCGCACAGAGTCGGATACGACTGAAGTGACTTAGCAGCAGCAGCAGTAAAATGTGTTATATAATGGGAATATGTGCAAGGTGCCACAAAATTTACAGAAGAAAAACAATGACCCTAGCCTTTGGTGGTTAGAAAATTCTTTCTGTAGCAGAAAACGCATAAATTGAGTTGCAAAGAATGTGAAGTTTAGGCAGGTGGCATGTAGTAACTTATGTTCCAGAAAGAGAGATGTTTGCACAAAGGCCAAGAGCTTCACAGGGCTCCCCTGGTGGCTTAGATGGTAAAAATTAAAATAAAATTAACATCTGTCTGCAACGTAGGAGATGCAATTTGATCCCTGGGTCAGGAAGATCCTCTGGAGAAGTGAATGGCTGCCCACTCCAGTATTTTTGCCTGGAGAATTCCATGGACAGAGGAGCCTAGAGGGCTGCAGTCCATGGGGTTGCAAAACCTAGACAGTGTATTAAAAAGCAGAGACATCACTTTACCAGCAAAGGTCCGTATAGTCAAAGCTATGGTTTTTCCAGTAACCATGTACAACAGAGAAGGCAGGGAAGTCATGTAGGACACGGAAGCCTGACATGCTGCAGTCCACAGGGTTCAAAGAGTTGGATACAACTCAGCGACTGAACAAGAGGCTCATTCAGAGAACTGCAAGCAAATACTTAAAAATAGGATCCTGATCATAAAAATCCTTGAAAATCATCAAGGAATGGGGACTTTATTCTGTGACAATGAGAAACTATTACAGGGTTTTCACTAGCCCCAAGTACCCACACATTCACGCAGTTATGGATTTGGAGAAACAGAGCTTCCTCTCCTTCTAACACCCAGCTATTTTTCAGAATCTGTGAAGCAGGGCTAGATGGCTCACAAATAGGACTGTACCACTGTTACTGGCTTCTGCTGTATTGAAGTTGATGGTAACCACGCCAAAGATTTGTGATGTCACCATCTGCTTTGGAGCACCCATTCCTGTTGGCCACACTGCCCTCTGATGTAGTCAACCTTACAATTGCTCTTTTGCTGGACAGTCTGTTGTGAAATAAGAGAGGAAAGTTCTCCCCTCCATGTGATGCTTTGGTGGGAGGGGGAGGGTCGTCCTCATAGCAGGGCCGTCCAAGGATGTCACAGAGTTTCGTAAATCTGCTATATTTGTTTGTTCAGCCATTTTATTTCTGGGAAGCACTTCTACCACAGAGCACTTGGAACAGAAAAGTTTCAAGTAACAGCTATTATTATGTTCCAAGCACAAGTGGTTATCCTCCGATGTTTAGTACCTACTATGGAGACTGGAAATTTATGCCAGACTCTTTTCTTCCATCAGGTGGCTCTCTCTCAGGGAATCTTTCTCTCATTTTGATTTGGCTTGTTTTAGACATCCAGAGTCTACCATATGTGACATGTCTGAATGCCACTTTCAAAAACCCTCTGAATGCTTTCCCTAGCAGTTTCCTCAGCCTCCCTGGATAAATTGAGCTAAATCAATACCAGAAACTGGGAGTGAAAGGGACTCCCCTTGATCCATCCACCAGTTGTACCTGTGTCTCAGCTATGGTTCAACCAGGACACAAGTTGATCCTTCCACAGTGAAAAATGTAAAAGCTTTCCTCCAAATGCTAAAATAGAGCTCTAACCAAATGCTAATAATAGAGATCTCTCTGAAGTAGGGGCTTCCCTGGTGGCTCAGCTGGTAAAGAATCCTCCTGCAATGAGGAAGACCTATGTTTGATCCCTGGGTTGGGAAGATCTCCTGGACAAGGGAAAGGCTACCCTCTCCAGTATTCTGGCCTGGAGAATTCCATGGACTCTATGGTCCATGAGATCACAAAGAGTTGGACATGACTGAGCAACTTTCACTTCACAGCACTGAAGTAGAATTTAGGGTGCTATATTTTCTAGTTTTTTATTTTCATCTTCTAAGTTGCTTCTCAGTCAATATAATACTTGTAAGAGATTTCACAAAAGTAAATAAATACTACCATGATCAATAAACAGAGGGTTGGGGTGGTATCGGTGAGTGGTGGAGGAAACCAGCACTCTCACATAAGTTAGAAGGGGGAGGACCTTTTCTTTGACAGCCATTTGGAAATAGCAGTCAGATCTTTGCCACACCCTATGACCATCAATTTCCCCGCAGATATATTCCCTTAAAGCTATACAAATATCAGTAGATGCATAGGGATGTTCAGGGCAGCATTTTTCGCAACAGTAAACATCCTAAGTGGTCATCGACAGAAAGATGATTAACTAGGTTTGGATACATCCATATCAGGGATGTGATGCTAAATATAATGAAGTATTGATAGATCTCTATGTGCTGCTTCGTATTGCATTCAAGATGTATTGAGAAGAGGTAGGGTGCAGAGGAGTTATATATGTATGTAGTCTGATACCACTTGAGAAAGATGGATAGGTGGGTGAATATATAGATTGACAGGTGACAGATGATAGGTAGATAGGTAATTTGGATACACATAGCAGATGTCTGGAAGAATTCAGAAGAATGTTGTGACTTTTACTCATCATCTTGTAGCTTTTATACTGTGACTCATTTCTACTTACCCCATGAACCTGAGTTAAGGCCAATATTCTCCAAGAGGCCAGGTCTTTTCAAGAATACTAATACATGCTGTTTCTTCTATAACAAGCACTTCCCCTCTCCTCTGTCTTCTCACAAACTCCTTTTTTTTTTCCAGTAAGGGTCCAGCTTCATGTCACTTCTTCAAGATGCCGTCTTCAGAGCTCTTGCTTTCATTATATGTTACCAGCATTTTAGGGTCATTTAAAAAAAATGCCTATTTTCCTCACTAAAAAGGAAACCTCTCAAAACAGGAAAACCATGACTTTATCTCAGATCCTAGATTTATATTTCAGAATCTAAAGCCATGCCTGGTACCTAATAAATATCTGCAAAATGATTGCTATTAAAAAAAGGGAATGACCTTTGTAAATATGAAACTCTAGTCTCATAGAAAAAAGAAATTAGCCTTAGCACCCTAAATAAATGTCTGTATTTAAAAAAAGGCCTGCAAGTCAGAATATTGAGGTCTAATATATTACTGAAGTAAGGTTTAATCAAAATGGATGCTTTCAATTAACTGAGTATCTTGAGTAAATTTTCAGACTTTGCTGTTATTTTAAAGAAATTATTCTGTGTTAAATCTCAAGAATCATTTTCTATTTCAGCCAATTTCTCATCTTTTGTTTATATAAGAAGATGACACAAATGACTGGATTATATTGGCATTTGTCATTTCTAATAATAGATCTTGTTTTTAAAAGAAGCATAGAATCACAGCATTGTTTAAAGGTTATATATCTTGTGATCCTTTTGCTTAATGTTGAAACTTCTCTTCTTGTTCTCTGCTGTAGTTCAGACATTAGGAAAGGGCGAGGAAAGGTACAAAATTTGATTGGCAGCAAACACAAATGTTAACTAAAGGGACTACAGTCGAATGTGAATAATTATATAAATCATAATAGAAAGTGAAAATCAGTCAGTTTCCACATACGGCATGTGTTGCTTGGTTTCCTGAACGCAGGAAGTGCTGGGAGGATTGATGGGTATGTTTTGTGCGGATCCAAGTGGACTTTCTCAGTCACTTCTGGCTTTTACAAATCATGCTGGAGTCCTTTTGTAATGCTAATAACACAGTGATACAGATAAATGACAATACATCCTATGATTTCCATGAACAGTTGTGATTTCATATATTTTCTCCTATTGATCCATGAATATATCTTTCATACCATATGTCCCAGCTTTTATTTCTGAGAACACAGTTTACTAGGGTTATAAACTAAACTGTTAATAAATAATTTATGAAGGATATTGTTTTTCTTGGGGAGATAAGACTAGATCTGTTTTATTAAGTCTTCTAAATAAACTGTGGGGCTCTTCTGTAATAAAAAGTGACCTTCATGGAAGAGATGAATGGGCTGCAGATGACTTGTCACTTCTTCTCACTGCACATACCCTTTGTATTTAGTACCATTCCTCACACAAAATAGATTTTCAGTAAGTATTGCTGAATTAATTAAAAGATTGGAATTAAGAAGAAATGTCTCGAAGCCATGAACAGAAATTAATCTTCTCTTCTAATGCTACTCTAATATGGCATTTGCTCAAAGGTGATGATTTTCTGGGGTTGTCACATATCTACTAGGATGTAGACATTCGGTCGTGCTCAACTCATTTCAAAGCCAGCTGAGAAGTGCTTGGAATTTCAACATACCAACACCTACAGACTCTGCCACCCACTGTCCACCCTACTGGGCCTCAAATAATTTCTTTGATACTTCATCCGTTTGCTTTTGTGGCCTTTGTCCTAGAAATTGAAACGTGTCTTTGTTCATGCTTTTATTCTACTTCAAAATTCAAATGTCTGGAATGGGGAAAATATTGCTGAAAACAAACTTTCTATGCTTTGTCCCTAAATAACCCGGCAATTAAATAGGATCCACCGAACGTGGCATTTGACTTGTCATTTCTTATGAAGAAATTGTAAGCTTCCTCTGAATTTTGGAAATAAGAAAATTTTGAGGTGGAGATGTGTAATTGAATTTGTTTTTTAAATTTTGTGTCATGACATGCAGATTTGAAAAGGGTTTCACACGGCAGCCACCAGGATCTCTTTAAAAATCTGATCACAGCTCTCCACGGCTTAAAGCTTTTCTGTGATTTCCCGTTGATCCTGCATTAGACTCAGCATCTCACTGCAGCCCTGAGAACCTGTGTGTCCCATCCCCATCCAATTCACCTGTCTCATCTTACACCCTTTCTCCTCAGTCCACATACCTGACGAGAGAAACTTCTGGCTATTACACTTGCCCCCACTAGAACCTTCTCACAGGCTCTTCCCCAGCCTGTGCAGCCAGCACATTTGTCAACACCTCCAGCCACCTTTGCACTTCCCTGGCTGACCCCTCAGCCTTCACCTCCTCACAAGAAACGCTTTTGTCTCCACAGATTAGCAGTTCACAGAGCATCTCGAACTTCCCCTTCACAATTTCTATAATGTCTATGTTCCTCACTGGATCTGGAGATCATTCCTAACCTTGGCATTAGCATGTCTTTAACTCAAGCAAAGTGCTTCAGCACAGAGTAGCATAGCAATAAATGAGACAATATAACTGTGGATGAAATACTAGAAACAATCAGGGTTTGGGTGTTATAGGTCTAGGTTTTAATCTAGATCTGTTACAGTGACAGACTTCATTTTCTTGGGTTCCAAAATCACTGCGGATGGTGACTGCAGCCATGAAATTAAAAGATGCTTGCTCCTTGGAAGAAAAGCTATGACCAACCTTGACAGCATATTAAAAAGCAGAGGCACTATTGTGCCGACAAAGGCCCATCTAGTCAAAGTTATGGTTTTTCCAGTAGTCATGTATGGATGTGAGAGTTGTACCATAAAGAAAGCTGAGTGCCAAAGAATTGATGCTTTTGAACTGTGGTGTTGAAGAAGATTCTTGAGAGTCCCTTGGACTGCAAGGAGATCCAACGAGTCCATCCTAAAGGAAATCAGGCCTGAATATTCATTGGAAGGACTGATGCTGAAGGTGAAACTTCAATACTTTGGCCATCTGATGTAAAGAACTGACTCATTAGAAAAGCCCCTGATGCTGGGCAAGATTGAAGGCAGAA
Organism: Capra hircus; assembly: GCF_001704415.2. Classification (NCBI taxonomy): domain Eukaryota; kingdom Metazoa; phylum Chordata; class Mammalia; order Artiodactyla; family Bovidae; genus Capra; species Capra hircus. The sequence goes on from NC_030811.1 coordinate 48,900,902, forward strand.
GGAGAGGAGATGACAGAGGATATGATGGTAAGATGGCATCATTGACTCAATGGACATGAGTTTGAGCAAGTTCCGTGAGTTGGTGATGGACAGGAAAATCTGGCATGCTGCAGTAAGAGAGGTCAAAAAGAGTCGAATACAACTGAGCAACTGAACTGAACTGAATCTAGATCTAAGTGATGGACAAACACTAAGTAAGCTTTTTCATCTGTCTCTGACTCTATGCTTAAAGTTAAAATTGACTGAAAGGTCTTCAAGCTGTGGGTAAAAACAAGCCAAAATAAAAGAATAAAATCCTTCTTTCAAAAAACACTTAGCCATTGCCTACCTGCTGAGAACCCATAAACTTCAGCATTGCAATTTAGTTTTTAAGTTGACAGTGAACTTAGTCACTTTAAATATTTCAATATTTGGGGGATGAAAAAGAAAAAAGTAAGACTCTTAAAATTGAATATTGAGGCTGACTCACCTTGAAGCCAAGACAGCTAGGTCTGCTCGGGACACAGCAGCCACATGTCTCTCTATTGGATATGGCTTCATCCACGGCTCCCACAGAAAGCCATAATTCTATCTGCTAAGCTGTGCAAACCTAGGGCAGGAAGGGATGGGACAATTGGTCTTTGTATCCATGTAACTATCCAGGAAGCACGTGGATGTGCTTGTGGGTGTACTCCCCAAAGCAATGTTTGGGGAGTATTTTTACTATACTGTGTATCTGTTTAATTTTAAAAATATATATAGCTCATATGAGTAATGTATATATAAAGAATATATATCTCACCCAGGTGGTGCTGGTGGTAAGGAATCCACCTGCCAATGAGGGAGATGCAAGAGACGCAGGTTCTACCCCTGGGTCAGGAAGATCCCCTGAAGTAGGAAATGGCAACCCACTCCAGTATTCTTGCCTAGAAAATTCCATGGAAAGAGGAGCCTGGTGGGCTACGATCCATGGGGCCACAGAGAGTCATATACAACTAAGCAACCAAGCAGCAGCGTGTTTATGTAAATATATCTTATATAGACAGAGTAATAGTTTATCAAGATAGAATCACAAGCCATACAATTGATCTACTTAAAGGATATAATTCAAAGTTTTTAGTATCTTCATAGAGTTGTGCCAACCAGCATCACAAACAATTTTAGAATATTTTCATCACCCTACAAAGCAACCCTATATAAATTTAGCAGTCACTCCCCATTATTTTTAATCCTCAGCCCTAAGCAATCATTAATTGACTTTTTGTCTCTAGAAATTTGCCCATTCTGAACATTCCATACAAACAGAAACATACAATGTTGTGTACTTTGTGACTGGCTTTTTAAATTTAACACCATGTTTCAAAATCCATCCATGTGGTAGCTTGTTTTAGTACTTCATTTTTTAAGAGCTGAATAGTATTCCATTGCATGGATATGCCACATTATACTTATCCATGCTTCAATTTACAGAGATTTGCATTATTTCACTTTTTGGCTATTATGAACAATGTGGCTCTGAACATTCATACACATATTTTTGTGTAGGCATATATTTTTAATATCTCTTGGACATATGCTTAGGATTAGAATTGCTGGCTAATGTAATTCTCTGCTTAACCTTATGAGCAACTTCCAGACTTTTCCATAGTGACTACATCATTTTACATTCCTACCAGTCATGTATGAAGATTCCAATTTTTCCCCAGCTTCACCAACACTTGCTATTGGTTGTCTTTTTTATTATAGTCATTCTAGTAAGGATGAAGTGGTCTCGCATTGTGGTTTTGATTGTTTTTTGTTTTTTTTCTGATGACTAATAATGTTGAACATCTTTTAATTTGTTTTTTGGCCATTTGCCTATCTTTTTGGATATATCTATTCATATCTGTTGCCTATTTTTTTAGCTAGGTAATCTTTTTATTGTGGAGATATGAGTTCTTTTTGTATTGTATCTACTAATCTTTTATCAGCCATCTTATTTGTAAATACATCCTCCTATTCTTTTCATTTACTTGATAGTATCCTTTGAAGCACAAAAGATTTTACTTTTAATCAAGTCCAATTTATCAGTTATTTGTTGTGACTTGTGCTTCTGAGGTCATATTTAAGAAGACTGCCTGACCCAAGGTCACAAAGTTTTATTTCTAGATTTTCCTCTTACGAGATTTTTGTTTTTAATTTTTAACTTTACACTTAGGTTTTTGATCCATTCTGTGTTAATTTTTGTGTAATGTGTAATAAAAGAGTACAGCTTGTTCTTTTATATGTGGATACTTAGTTTTCCCTGGAGAAGAGAATGGCCACCCACTCCAGAATTCTTTTCTTGGAGAATTGCATGGACAGAGGAATCTGGCGGGCTATAGTCCATTTGGTGGCAAAGAGTTGGCTAGGACTGAGTGATTAACATTTTCACTTTTTTTCACCTAGTTTTTTTTTCCCACTGCCATTTGTTGGACTATTTTTCACCATTTAGTTGTCTTGGTACCCTGTTAAAAATGAGTTGATCATAAATGTGAAGATATATTTCAGTATTCTCAGTTCTATTCCATTTATCTGTATATTATTCTTATGCCACTACCACAATGTCTTGATTACTAAACTTTTGAAATCAGAGAATGTGAATTCTTCAAATTTATTCTCCTCTTTTCAAGATTGTTTTGGATACTCTGGGACCATTTCATTTTCATGTGAATTTTAGGATCAGCTTTCAATTTCTGCCAAAGTTCATTTTGAATTTTGAGAGGAATTACATAGAATCCAAAGCTCAGCTGGGGAGTATTGACATCTTAGCAGTATTAAGTCCTCTGCTCTGTGAACATGTAATGTCTTTCTACTTATTTGTTGTTGTTCAGTCACTAAATCATGTCTGACTCTGTGCAACCCCATGGACTATAGCACATGTCAGGCTTCCCTGTCCTCCACTATATCCCAGAGTTTGCTCTAATTCATGTCTGTGAGTCAGTCATGCTATCCAACCATCTCATCCTCTGCCGCCCCCTTCTCCTTTTGCCTTCAGTCTTTTCCATTGGGAAAGGGTCTTTTCGAATGAGTTGGCATATGTTTTGTAGCTTTTAACATATAAATCGTATACTTCTTTTGTTAAATTTATCCCTAAGAACTTTATTATTTTCAATTACATTGTAAAGGGTATGGTTTTCTTTTTTTCTTTCTTTTTTTTTTTTTTGTGGGGCATGAAGGGATTTTATTTCAACTATTGTATAGGAGGAAACTGGAATACAAAACTGGTGTTATCGAGTTCTTCTAAAATTTTATATGAACTTTTAAGTGTCCAAAAATATATACCTTCCTAAAAAATAAAAATAAAATCCACTAAAACTAAATACATTACTCAGTGAGAGGAACAGAACTATCAGAAAAGACGAAGTTTTCTTATTACTAGATAAGACCCTAGAATTGTAGTGACTAGTTTCAAAAATTAAGATGCCATGAATTAATGGTTCAGAAATAGAACGGGCCACTTCAGGGATGGTGACTCAACAAGAATGTTTAGAAAAAGTCTTTCTCAACTTCTAGATTCTACCCTATTCATTAGCATGACCTGAACAAATATTTCCCTGGGCCCCACATAAATCTTCCACAAAATAAGAGGAATGGACCAAGAGATCACTAAAGCCCCTTCTAATAATGTTCCCTGATTATTACTTTATTAAATTTAAATTACAAAAATTAATGGCAAATGGTAATTTCTCTCCCCAAATAGGCATGCTCTTCCTAAAAAGCACTGTGCACAGAGGGTTTTTCCTCTCAAGGTTATATGCTAATACTTTTCCATTACAAATGATGCATATGGTCAAAATCTATAAATGTATTTGACCTTCTTTTCCAATTTTTGGGCTTTCCTGATAGCTCAGTTGGTAAAGAATCTGCCTGCAATGCAGGAGACCCGGGTTTGATTCCTGGATCGGGAAGATCAGCTAGAGAAAGGATAGGCTACCCACTCCTATATTCTTGGGCTTCCCTTGTGGCTCAGCTGGTAAAAAAATCTGTTTGTAAAGTGGGAGACCTGAGTCTGATACCTGAGTTGGGAAGATCCCCTGGAGAAGGGAAAGGGTACCCCCTCCAATATTCTGGCCTGGAGAATTCCGTGGACTATACAGTCTATGGGGTCTTAAAGAGTTGGTCACGACTTTTGCTTTCACATTTTTCTGATTTTTATTGATATTTTCTACAAATTTCATGTATTTATCTTGAGTACAAATGTTATATCCCCTTACTTGTTGCTCATTTTAGCATTTAAATACCTTTGGTGTCCAACTTGGCTAGACTATTTACCAGTTCAGAACATCCTGTGGGGAAAGCAGAGTGGGCTACTCCCTAAACTATGGACTGTGATTTCTAGCAGATGGACATTGTCTCCTTAGTTTCTAATGTCCCTCACTTGTTTACCAATTCCAGAAAAATTCTTTACGAAAACTGAGATAACATTGAACAAAAAGCAAGAAACATGCTTGACTTTATAACCAATAGAAAGTTCATTGTGTAAATAAAATCCTTTAAAACTGTGAAGTATAATCAAAATAGTTTTTTAAGTATAAAAAGTATAGTAAAGTATAATAATTTTAGCCATTAAATATGACATGAACAGCAATGAAAACAAATAGCAAAGAGGGGGCAGAAAGGACATCTGTGTAATGGGGGAGTGTGTTGAAATAAGCAAGATAAGTATGCTGAGGGTCCTAAACATAATTCTTTGATTAAGAAATCCAATTGAATAAGGGACTAGATAGAAAAGTAACTATATAGATAGAATCTCCTAGGCAAAATGGTAAATTTATACTATATATCATGTTGTACCGTATTGTATTAATTAGATAACAGTTGGAACTATGGAGCCCTTTCCTTAATGTACTACTTAAACAGTAGTCCACCCTGCCTTTCCCAAAAGATGTTCTGAATAAGAAAACAGGGTCAAGTTAGATACAAAATACATTTAAATGTTAAAATAAGCAATAAGAAAGGAGACAGATAAACAGATAGATATATGTATATATATGCCTTTTATTTATATGTACATATTTCACAAAGATAATATTTATGATTACCTATTATATGCAACAGAGACGGTGATGGCACCCCACTCCAGTACTCTTGCCTGGAAAATCCTATGGATGGAGGTGCCTGATGGGCTGCAGTCCATGGGGTCGTGAAGAGTCGGACACGACTGAGTGACTTCACTTTCACTTTTCACTTTCATGCATTGGAGAAGGAAATGGCAACCCACTCCAGTGTTCTTGCCTGGAGAATCCCAGGGGGAGCCTGGTGGGCTGCCGTCTATGGGGTCGCACAGAGTCAGACACGACTGAAGCGACTACTATTCTCGACCCTGTAGGGTATAGCAGTAAACAAAACAGAGAAGTAGTATTTTATTATCTTAACTGTATTTACTGTATTATATTCTAGTGGGAGTATAATGTTATACTAGATTTTACTGACCATAGCCCCTGGAACAGTGATAAGCACACAGGATATGCTGATATATTCTGATTCTATTATGGAACTTTACCTGTGTCAGAGTCCGATGAGGGGAGCAGAGTTCTCTGAGTATTATGGAAGAAGAGGCATCACAGAATGGACCTAATACCACTGTGAGATTCTGGGAAAATGAAGATCTCATGGTGGATTTGGACTCACTCAACAGTCCAAGATACCAGACTCCTAGCTAAGAAGGGGAGCCGACTGGAAGCTATTGCTTTTGTGCAGCTATTGCCTCTGTAGGTTTTGGTCAGTCTCTGATGGTGGCCCTGGGGCTCCTATTGGTCAGAAGTTGGAAAGAGTAACTGGACCAGCTGGAATTGGCCTGGCACTCTCATACCAGCCCCCACTGATCTGACCATGATGACCAACAGAAATGGCCACTCCTTCACTTCTGCTTTACAACCTTGTGTTGCTTAACCAGGTTTGCACAGCACAAAACACCATACCTGCCATCCAGATAGCAATACAATCGGAGTGTCCTGGTGGTCCAGTGGTTAGGACTCCACACTTCTACTGCAGCAGACCTGGGTTTGATTCTTTGTCCAGGAACTAAGATCTCACAAACCTCTCGACGCAGACCCGCCCCTCCAACAAAAGAGAGAACATGTTGCATGGATGAATCCCAGAGTAGTCTTTATGATTCCTACTCTGAATGTCCACAGCTTTTCATAACATCCTCCACCTGAGTGCAGGTGGCACCTGTGACTGACTTCTAATCAAGAGAATACAATAAAGATGATGGTCATCACTCTTGTGACTGTATTATATTATATGAGAGAGTCTTAGCCAACTGGAGTGAGACAGACTCTCCAGCAGGCCTTGGAGTAGCCTATAGCCATAGGCTGAGAGCTGCCTGTAACGACCATCCCTTGGAACGAGCAGCAAACCACAGCAGAAAAGTCAATCACAGGCATCGCAGTTTCTCACTTTTCAGCTTCTAATTTCACCTTTCTTGATCCACCCTAGTACAGGGTTTTTCTTTTCTTTTTTGCCCATAATATATTTTTTAAATTTTAAAATTGTATTCTTTCCAAAAAATTGCTACTTTTTTTTACAGTAGATCCTTGTTGGTTATCTATTTTAAATACTGAAATGTGTACATGTCAATCCCACGCTCCCAATATATCCCTCTCCCCCATCCTTCCTCCTGGCAACCATAAGTTCATTCTCTCAGTCTGTGAGTTGTAAATAAGTTCATTTTTATCATTTTTAAAGATTTCACATATAAGTGATTTCATATTATATTTGTTTTTCTCTGACTTACTTCATTTGGTATGATAATCCCAAGGTCCATCCATGTTACTGCAAATGGCATTATTTCACTCTTTTTCGTGACCAAGTAATACTCCATTGCATGTGCACACCACATCTTCTGTATCCCTTCCTCTGTTGATGGACTTCATGTTGTTTCCATGTCTTGGCTATCGTGAGTAGTGCTGCAATGAACACTGGGGTGCATGTATCCTTTTGAATCATGTTTGCCTCCAAACATGTGTCCAGAAGTGGAACTGCTGGATCATATGGTAACTCTGTTTTTAGATTTTTTAGGGAATCTCCATGCTGTCTTCCTTAGTGGCTACTACAAGGTTTTTAATCTTGGCACTATTGACACTTGTGGCTGGAGAATTTTGAATGTGGGGTGCTGAATTTTGAATGTAAGAGGTACAGCAACATCTCTGGCCTCTACAAAGTAATGTTATCATCACTCACCACTCTCTCCCAATTGCAATGACCAAAAATGACTCCAGATATTGCCTAATGTACCCTGGGGGGTAAAATTCCTCTGCTTGGTAGCTACTATTCTAGTATAAGGCCTACTGCAGCACTAAGCTCTGCATAGCCAAAGGAAAATCTTAAAACAGGGAAAGATAAGCCTTGGGCACAGTTAATTCATACACTAGAAAATCTGCTTTCTAACCACACACCTTCAAAAGTCAAAGCTGGCACTTGTAGCCCTAGGTCCAATGGCTTTTTCATTTTGCTTGCCAGCTGATAATAAGAAAGTGCTCAGGTGAACACATTACAGGTAAACCTTATTTGGAAGAGAAAACTATATTTTTAACAACGCAAGTAGAGACATTTGACTCAACCATTAAAGAGCACAGTGTGTATGTAAGTTCTATTCAAACAGATCCTCCTGTAATGTGGGAGAATCTATGAAGATAGACCTTGGGAAAGTTTTTATAAACAACTAATTATACAGTACCTCTTTCTGAAATATTTCCTTGGGGTTCCATAATCTGTTTCTCATCATCTCATATTTTGGCATAAGCTGGCATGCTGCTTAAAATATTGTGGCCCAGGTGATGTTATAGGATATTAATGCCAGTATGAAATCCTGCAAGTGGCACAAATTAAGCACAAAATTATTTTGAAACAGATGCCCTAGATATACTACTGTTAGTATAATAAGCTTTCTGGTAACAGAGCTTAAAAAAAAAATAAGTTGACTGAAGTATGAATGGAGGGGTGAATGAATTCATTCTTGCAACCCGCCTTTATTGAGAAGCAGCTACACATTAGGCACTGCTATCATTGCTAGAGACATCATAGATAAGGGGAAAGATTTAATGGTTAGGGTTACAGAAATGACAGGCTCCTTGCTTAGTGGGAGAAACAGGAGAACGGATGAATGAATAGGTGTGGTGTTGTGATAACGCTATGCATAGGGCTCTGGGGTAGTAGGGAGAGAAGGTGACCAACTCGGCACGGAGATCAGTGAGGTTTCCAGTCAGAAGGAGAGAACTGATTTGTATCCGTCAAGTGACGGAGTTGGGAAAGTGTGCTCCAGCAGAAAGAATAACAGGAGTGAACTTGAGAATTGTGATCCAAGCCATCAAAAATGAGTCTGGTTTGCAGGCAGGGCCAGGTGATGACATGCTAGGAAGCTTTAAGTGCGTCCTGAGGTGATGGGAACCACTCTGGATTCCATGCAGGGCTGTGACTTGGGGGCAGTTTGTGTTTCTGGAGGAACCAGTCTCTGACTGAAGCATGAACAGGACCTGGACAAAGCCTGAGGCAGAAAGCCTCTTGGACAGCTAAAGCACACATGCATGTGTGTGTGCCTAGTCGTGTCCAGCTCTTCTCGACCCCATGGACTGTAGCCCATCAGACTCCTCTGAACATAGAATTTTGCAGGCAAGAATACTGGAGTGGGTTGCCATTTCCTCCTCCAGGGGATCTGCTCCACCCAGGAACTGAACCTGAGTCTCTGGCGTCTCCTGCATTGCAGACAGATTCTTTACCACTAGCACCACCTGGGAAGCTAAGGCACGTGGAGTGTCAGAGATATTCATGAAAGCTAGCACAGATGCAGCCAGGTGGAGAGGAGGATTGGGGCAAGTTCTCCCCTCCATGGAACTAGGTCCATAAAGAGCCTCCCTCTCAGAAAGGGAGAAAGAATTAGACTACTTGGGTTCTACAGGAGGCAATACTCATGCAAAACAATCCTATACAGCTTAAGTACTTAGAAATAGACATCTAGAATATATTCCTAAACGTCTTAAATAATTGCTCATATGAGACAGAGTAAACCTACCCCCATAAGAAAAGATGTCATTTGGAACACATATTCATTAAAAAGGAATTATCATACTTTACAAAGTCAGTCTCTTTGCAGTTACTAAACGTTGCCCTTTCTCTGAGGAAAATCACCAATGTAGACATGCATGTAAACCACATTTCATTTTTCTCTCCTAGTTCTAGTCTGCAGACACATCATTCAGTATAGCAAACAATAAGTAATCTATTTTATACACTTGTGCCAAATAAAAATGGCTGGATTCAATTATATTTCAAGTGGCAGAGCAATAGCACATAAATGGGGAGAGCAGCAAGATGTTTAAATGAAGTAGGCAAACAGAACTTTTCAGGAATATATTTATTGCAGATGTCAGGGTGCTGTTCAGCTATAATAAAAATGTTCTTTAGGTATGTCATGCTACTGCCTTGGCACTGGTTTGTAATTTTAAGCGAAGACTTATTCCTCACCCATTTCAGGCCCAAGAAATGGACTCATTTTAAAATGATGGGAAGCAGAGATAGAATGTGATAGCCTTGCTTGTAGAAATATAGCCCTGAAAGATTCAAGCATTTAGAATCGGTTTGTCCAGAAACCACTGGAACTATATTTACCAACACCTAAGTCATTCGAAATGGAATGCAATCTAGATCAAACCTAAACTGGCAGAATTGCCCCCATTCTTTCTATTTTCAAGTTATCTAGGCTGATCTAAAGTTTAAATACATTTTCGAGCTTAATTAAATGAAACACTAAAATTATACAAGCATTTAATACTTACTTGGAAACTGAAAAACAGATATCAGGAAATCCCTAGGTAAAAAGAGAAATCAAGCAACATCTGTGAGTCCTATTTCTCTATCACTTGGGATGGATGTGTTTGTAAAGATCCAAATCTTTAAATAACCAAATGCCTATGAAACAACTTTTTTAAATTTTTTGCACAATACTGCTGATCAGTGGAAAGGCCTGAAGGTCCTTACACAACTGTTGCCAAAGAATGATTTGTGAAGGTATCAGGAGGAGGCAGTACTCACCAGAAGTGCTCCAATGATCACTTCTTGGGACCTGGAAACTCTGGGAAGGTAGGAGAGTACCTCACTCATGGGGCTGGGCCAGCATCCCCAGGGTGCTTGCTATTTTGGTATGAGTTTTATAGGGACCATTTATGAAGGTTTTTCTCTCTGACATTTAGCCATGCTGTTTTATAGCCATGAGAAAGGAAAGTGATTTTAATAAGTTATGGGAAAATTATAGCACAGTGCTTTACATTCACTCAACACACACTGCTGAATGAATTAATACATGAGAATGCCCTTTCCCCACAATACAGCCTAAGAAACAGAATTTGAAAACTGTAAGAAACCTTAAAGATCATCTGTCTTGGCATCCCATGGCACCCACACATACCCAGTTTTACAGACAAATAAACTGAGACCTGGGGACTTTGGCCGAGGTTATGCAGTTAACTTAGTAGTGAAAATGAGAGATACCAAACAAATAGGAAGATATTCATTTACTTCTCACTCACCAGTGTGTCTGCTAAATTATTTTTGTAAATTGCTAGGGCCTCCCTTTAGCTTACACATCATAGGTACTCAATAAAATTCATGAAATTTATTCATTCATTATTTATTCATTTATTTCTTTATTCATTCAGATAATCTGTGCCAGGTATATGATCAGCTGGGTCATATTCTCTTTCAAATTGAATGTATTAGAATCAAATACATATTTTAATTTCTTGAGTAAGAATTAATATTCCTATGTCAAATCATATTATTACCCTGACTAGTACTACTCTGCCCACAGCAGGATTTTCTAGCTGGGATTCTTGTGGGAAAGTTGAATCTCCCAATCCTAAAGCTCATTTAGCTCATTATGCAAGTCTGCAAACAACCATGAAGTCCTCGACTGACTGACTACCTCCGGCTGCGGGTTAACGCTCTGTTTCATGAGATTAGACTTTCATCATTATGGTGGTTTATATAACCACAGATGTTCCCTGATAACTACAAAAGAATTCAGCTGATTCAAAATTGCTGTAATGTTAATTCCATAAACAGTTCACTGAATTCCATGCTAAGCATAAACTAGAATGCTTCTGTTTACTATTATGTTATTGATGGCATTGTACCCATTAATGCCATTATTTTTTCTTTCATCCATCTTCTATTTTTAATTTGATAAGTTTTCATCCCCATCCAGTTTACACTTTTCAAAGATCAGATTAGCCTATTTTAAGGCTTTATCATCATACATATTCTTGCTTAAAGTAACACAGTTTATATTTCAAACATTATTAAGTACTTTTTATTTGCGATTATAGTGTTAAATACTGCATCCTTGTGAGATTAAGAGATTATATACTTCTTTGCCGTGAGTCATATCCTTCATTTAGGTGAACTTAGTGAAGAAAGCTGAGCGCCGAAGAATTGATGCTTTTGAACTGTCATGTTGGAGAAGACTCCTGAGAGTCCCTTGGACTGCAAGGAGATCCAACCAGTCCATTCTGAAGGAGATCAGCCTTGGGTGTTCTTTGGAAGGAATGATGCTAAAGCTGAAACTCTAGTACTTTGACGACCTTGTGCAAAGAGTTGACTCATTGGAAAAGACTCTGATGCTGGGAGGGATTGGGGGCAGGAGGAGAAGGGGACGACAGAGGATGAGATGGCTGGATGGCATCACCGACTCGATGGACGTGAGTTTGAGTGAACTCCGGGAGTTGGTGATGGACAGGGAGGCCTGGCGTGCTGCGATTCATGGGGTCTCAAAGAGTTGGACATGACTGAGTGACTGAATTGAACTGAACCATATCAATTACAGCTTTGTTGTTCAGTCACTAAGTCATGTCTGACTCTTTGCGACCCATGAACTGCAGCACACCAGGCTTCCCTGTCCTTCACTATCTCCCTTAAAACATTCTAAAAAAAGAATTCTGGATCTGTCAAGATGACATTAATCACTACATCTCTATTCCCTATTAACCAGTAGTTCCCAAATTCATGAGAATCCCCTGATGCTGCTGCTGCTGCTAAGTCACTTCAGTCGTGTCCGACCCTGTGCAACTCCATAGACAGCAGCCCACCAGGCTCCCCCGTCCCTGGGATTTTCCAGGCAAGAACACTGGAGTGGGTTGCCATTTCCTTCTCCAATGCGTGAAAGTGAAGAGAAAGTGAAAGTGAAGTCGTGTCTGTCTCTTCGCTACCCAGTGGGCTGCAGCCTACCAGACTCCTCCGTCCATGGGATTTTCCAGGCAAGAGTACTGGAGTGGGGTGCCATTGCCTTCTCTGTGAGAATCCCCTAGAGGGCTTAAAAGGTTAAAACACAGATGGTTAAGTTGAAGCCACCCAGTGTCCACTGATGGAAGAATTGATAAACAAAATGTGGTACACACATACAGTGAAATATTCTTCAGCCTTAAAAAGGGAGGAAATTCTGACACATATTACAACGTGGATAAACTTTGAGGACGTTATGCTAAGTTAAATAAGCCACTCACAAAATGACAAATACTGCATGATTCACTTATTTGAGTCATCTGGAGTAGCCCAATTCACAGAGACAGAAAGCAGGATGGTGGTGGCCAGGGGCTAAAGTGGAAAGTTGTTTTTTAATGAGTATATAATTTTGGTTTTGCAAGATGAAGAAAGTTCTAGAAATGGATGTTGGTAATGTTGCATAGCAATGTGAACACACTTAACGCTAATGGATGATACACTTAAAAATAGTTAAGGGGGTAAATTTAATATTACACATATTTAATCCCAACTGAAATACACACACACTCTCAGATTGCCAGATTTCTGCATAGATACTGATACAGAAGATTCAAGATGGGGCCTGGGAATCTGACTTTTTATTTTATTTGTAATTGGAGGATAATTACTTTAGCATATTGTGATGTTTTCTGCCACACATCAACATGAATCAGTCATAGGCATACATATGTCCCCTCTCTCTTGAACCTCTCCCACCTCCCAACTCATCCCACTCCTCTAGGTTGTCACAGAGCACCAGATTGGGTTCCCTGCGTCATATAGCAAATTCCCATTGGTTATCTATTTTACATATGGTGATGTATATGTTTCCATGCTACTCTCTCAAATCACCCCACCCTCTCCTTCCCTCTCTGTGCCCAAAAGTCTGTTCTTTATGTCTACATCTCCTTTGCTGCCTTGCAAATAGAATTGTCAGTGCTATGTTATTAGATTCCATTTATATGCATTATGATATTTGTTTTTCTTTTTCTGACTTACTTCACTCTGCATAATAGGCTCTGGGTTCATCCACCTCAACAGAACTGACTCAAATGCATTCCTTTTCATAGCAGAATAATATTCCATTTTATGTATGTAACACATCTTCTGTATCCATTCATCTGTTGATGGACATCTAGGTTGCTTCTAACATGTTCTCCTGGAGAAGGGAATGGCAACCCACTCTAGTATTCTTGCCTGGAGAATCCTATGAACAGAGGAACCTGGTGGGCTGCAGTCCACAGGGTCTCAAAGAGTCAGACACAATTAAAGCAGCTGAGTATGCATGCACTCTTGCATGTTCTCAGATGGTTCTGACCTACTGGTTTGGGGTCTCATCCTGAGAGCCACTGAGATGCACAAAGTTAGTGAGAGCTCCAGAATTACTATGCAAAAGGGGTTTATGGGTAATAATATCTTGTTAGAAGGATGCGGGGATTTGCTCTTCCAGTTTTCATAGGGAGCACACTGTCTTTAGATTGCATGTTTATTTGGAGAAGCTTTAATAGGAGAGCTGAAGAAATGATAACCAGCTGCTCACAATTCTGAGCCACCTCTTGGTGACAAAACTGTACCTAGCTAATCATGCAGGTCATCTCATAAATCCTAAGTATAAAGGGGAAAATTTAAGAACTTGACATTTTTGCGCTTAACAGATACGTTCTCTTTCTTGCATCAAAATTTTTTTCTTTTAAATTGAAAAAGAGCAAGTAAGCATTTTTATAGGAAACTCTGAGGCGTTAATCAAGTGAAGAGCTGTATGTTGAATACCTGCTATAAATAGAACAGATATTTATTGCTGTGCAAATTAAGAATGAAGCAATTGATAAGCGCTATCAAATTGAAATTCATAATACTCCCTGGGGTATGGTAGAACAGCAGTCTCATCAACTGCTGTGGTACATGTGTGTTAAGTCGCTTCAGTTGTGTCTGACTAAGTCTGTGAGTCAAGAATATATATTACATTATTAACTCAGTTTAAATTTTTATACATTAAAGGAAAATTAAAGTGCCTACGAGACTGTAGCATTATAGATAATCAAAACTTTTACTGTAAAGATTCTTAAAAAAATTTACTAGTGCCTATTTAATATGCTAAGAGAATAGTCTATAACATAAAATATAGATGTATGTCTCACCAATCACTGGTGGGAGTATAAAATGTCATAATCCTGATGGAAGGAGATTTGGCAATGTCTAACAAAATTACATCTTCGTTTACCTTTGACACAGCAAGTTCTAAGTTCTATCTCAAAGGTATAGTAGCAAAATAATGAAAAGACCTATATACAAGTCTTAATTTTAGTTACACACAAGTCGAAATTTCAAACAAGAAAAGCATTTCCCCTAAAGTCAGGAACAAGACAAGGGTGTCCTCTTTCACCGCTACTATTCAACATAGTTCTGGAAGTTTTGGCCACAGCAATCAGAGCAGAAAAAGAAATAAAAGGAATCCAAATTGGAAAAGAAGAAGTAAAACTCTCACTGTTTGCAGATGACATGATCCTCTACATGGAAAACCCTAAAGACTCCACCAGAAAATTACTAGAGCTCATCAATGAATATAGTAAAGTTGCAGGATATAAAATCAACACACAGAAATCCCTTGCATTCCTATACACGAATAATGAGAAAGTAGAAAAAGAAATTAAGGAAACAATTCCATTCACCATTGCAACGAAAAGAATAAAATACTTAGGAATATATCTACCTAAAGAAACTAAAGACCTATATATAGAAAACTATAAAACACTGATGAAAGAAATCAAAGAGGACACTAATAGATGGAGAAATATACCATGTTCATGGATCGGAAGAATCAATATAGTGAAAATGAGTATACTACCCAAAGCAATTTACAAATTTAATGCAATCCCTGTCAAGCTACCAGCCACATTTTTCACAGAACTAGAACAAATAATTTCAAGATTTGTATGGAAACACAAAAAACCTCGAATAGCCAAAGCAATCTTGAGAAAGAAGAATGGAACTGGAGGAATCAACTTGCCTGACTTCAGGCTCTACTACAAAGCCACAGTCATCAAGACAGTATGGTACTGGCACAAAGACAGACATATAGATCAATGGAACAAAATAGAAAGCCCAGAGATAAATCCACACACATATGGACACCTTATCTTTGACAAAGGAGGCAAGAATATACAATGGAGTAAAGACAATCTCTTTAACAAGTGGTGCTGGGAAAACTGGTCAACCACTTGTAAAAGAATGAAACTAGATCACTTTCTAACACCGCACACAAAAATAAACTCAAAATGGATTAAAGATCTAAATGTAAGATCAGAAACTATAAAACTCCTAGAGGAGAACATAGGCAAAACACTCTCAGACATAAATCACAGCAGGATCCTCTATGATCCACCTCCCAGAATTCTGGAAATAAAAGCAAAAATAAACAAATGGGATCTAATTAAAATTAAAAGCTTCTGTACAACAAAGGAAAATATAAGCAAGGTGAAAAGACAGCCTTCTGAATGGGAGAAAATAATAGCAAATGAAACAACTGACAAACAACTAATCTCAAAAATATACAAGCAACTTCTGCAGCTCAATTCCAGAAAAATAAACGACCCAATCAAAAAATGGGCCAAAGAACTAAATAGACATTTCTCCAAAGAAGACATACGGATGGCTAACAAACACATGAAAAGATGCTCAACATCGCTCATTATTAGAGAAATGCAAATCAAAACCACAATGAGGTACCACTTCACACCAGTCAGAATGGCTGCGATCCAAAAATCTGCAAGCAATAAATGCTGGAGAGGGTGTGGAGAAAAGGGAACCCTCCTACACTGTTGGTGGGAATGCAAACTAGTACAGCCACTATGGAGAACAGTGTGGAGATTCCTTAAAAAATTGCAAATAGAACTACCTTATGACCCAGCAATCCCACTTCTGGGCATACACACGGAGGAAACCAGAATTGAAAGAGACACATGTACCCCAATATTCATCGCAGCACTGTTTATAATAGCCAGGACATGGAAACAACCTAGATGTCCATCAGCAGATGAATGGATAAGAAAGCTGTGGTACATATACACAATGGAGTATTACTCAGCCGTTAAAAAGAATTCATTTGAATCAGTTCTGATGAGATGGATGAAACTGGAGCCAATTATACAGAGTGAAGTAAGCCAGAAAGAAAAACACCAATACAGTATACTAACACATATATATGGAATTTAGGAAGATGGCAATGACGACCCTGTATGCAAGACAGGAAAAAAGACACAGATGTGTATAACGGACTTTTGGACTCAGAGGGAGAGGGAGAGGGTGGGATGATTTGGGAGAATGGGAATTCTAACTTGTATACTGTCATGTAAGAATTGAATCGCCAGTCCATGTCTGACGTAGGGTGCAGCTTGCTTGGGGCAGGTGCATGGGGATGACCCAGAGAGATGTTGTGGGGAGGGAGGTGGGAGGGGGGTTCATGTTTGGGAACGCATGTAAGAATTAAAGATTTTAAAATTTAAAAAAAAATTAAAAAATTAAAAAAAAAAAAAAAAAAAGAAATGTTTGAAAGTAAGCTAACTGCCCATCAATAGAGGGTTGACTAAAGATGCTAAGATACACTCACACAATTGAATACTGTGTGGCTGTAGAAAGAAATAAGGAATATATTGACATACTATATTACATAGGGATCTTCAGTATATATAAGTGAAAAAGTAACACGCTAAACCGAAAACAGTATGTATAGAGAGTGCTACCCTTTATGCAATAAAGGGGTGTTTATATACATTTCTCCCCTTTTTGCAAAAAAGAATAAACTAAAAACTAGTACAAACGATTATTCATTAGGGAAAAACAAAGTAAAAAGACAGTGAGCTGCCTATAAGAACAGATAATATTACTAAAACAATATTGGCAGATGAAGAACAAATAGAATTCTTATTTACAGCTAGATGAAGTGTAAACTGGAACATCCACTTTTAGAAACTTTTTGGCAATATATACTAAAGCCTGAACACACACATACTATAGCAATTCTATTCTTGAGACTATACCCACCAGAAATATATATGTGTGTTAAAATGCATATACAGTATACAATAATTTATCCATTTTGCTATTGATGGAGAAAATGGTTTCTAGTTTTTTGCTTTAACAAATAGTGCTTCTTGAACATTCTTGTATGTGTCTTTTAATACAATAGAATACACTAGCAGCAATGAGAAAGCGAATACTTCTACCACCCACAATATGGATAGATTTCATAAATACATTGTTTCACTATTTTATTTATATATAGTTCTACATGTGGTCAGAGAAGGCGATGACACCCCACTCCAGTACTCTTGCCTGGAAAATGCCGTGGATGGAGGAGCCTGGTAGGCTGCACTCCATGGGGTCGCTAAGAGTTGGACACGACTGAGCAACGTCCCTTTCACTTTTCACTTTCCTGCATTGGAGAAGGAAATGGCAACTCACTCCAGTGTTCTTGCCTGGAGAATCCCAGGGATGGGGGAGCCTGGTGGGCTGCCATC
Organism: Capra hircus; assembly: GCF_001704415.2. NCBI lineage: Eukaryota > Metazoa > Chordata > Mammalia > Artiodactyla > Bovidae > Capra > Capra hircus. The sequence continues at coordinate 48,918,673 of NC_030811.1, forward strand.
TATGGGGTCACACAGAGTCGGACACGACTGAAGAGCCACTATATGTGGTAAAACTAACCTAGTATCTGAAGTCAAAAGAGTGGTTGTCTCTAGAGACAAGAGTGGCTTAGGTGTGGAAAGGGCAGTTCCTGGGATACTAGAAATATTCTACATGGGTATATTCAGTTTGTGAGAAATCATATCATCAAGCTGTATGCTCATGATGTGAATACATCACTGTATGTATATTACACTTTTTAAATTGTTCAAAGTGTAAAATTATTTTATCTAAAGGGAGGGAGGAAGCAGGGTGAAGAAGATGGATTGAAAGCAAGACTGTTCTGAATCTATCTCATAAGGCTTTGCTTTTGGAATCATGGACATGTTCTCCATATTTAAAAAATAAATTCAGTGTAATAAGAAAAATGTATAGATATATGTATTAAATGAAAATAATTAAAACTATGTTTTATCAGATGTTAAATTCTGAGATGGATGGCTAGATCAATGGATGGATGGATGGATAGACAGGTATAGACAGATGATAGATAGTTGTAGATACACTTTTTCCTCTTTTAATTTATTTTTAATTAGAGGATAATTGCTTTGCAATATTGTGTTGGTTCTGCCATATATCACCACAGATATATTTTTAAAGAGGACTCTATTCCAAGCTATTCTCTCAGGACTTGACGTAAGTATGAAAATGAACAAAGCCAAGTCCTCTGAAATGATAGAATGATAATTCTAGATTTGATCTAACAGCTTAAAAAAAATCATGAATGTTAAAAGCTCAAAAGCTCAAGCTGTGTGGAAACAAAGAAGGAAGACAGCAAAAAGTGAACAGCTGGAAAAGCACTGGTTACCATCCAAAGCAAAGAAATGTACTGTGGTTAGGCACATTCTAACCTCATGGCCTTTGGAACTGACAAAAATGTGTTAGAGAGGCTGTAACATCAAGGCAGATGGCTCTGTGAGCTAAGCAGTAAACTAAATGCCCAGACAGAGCCCGCATCTACTTGGCCTTGGTTGAGTCAGTTCAGAACATTTAATACTGAGTGCTGCACAACTGTACAAAATGGTGAGTGGAAAAATAATAGTCAAGTGGTTCATAACTTTTTTTATCATAAACTTCAGCAGCTCCTTCCAACTACATCATGCCCAAGATTTTCCCAAATGGTTCTAAGCTAATGGAGAGTGGGGGATAATGGGAAGAAGTCTAGATGAGAATCTTGGGGAGAGGCAAGAAATATCATTATGTATGCAATAAGCAATCTGATTTTAATCTATAGGGAATTCTGACCCCTAACGGATCTCATACCATAAATAGGGTCAGAAGTCTGAATGTCTTTCTAGTTTGAAGAGTCACATACAGCTCTGCACCTTACTAATTTTGTGAATTCAGCCATCTCTTTAATCTCTTTGCACTTTCCTCATCTGTAAAACGACAAGGAATCATGTTGACTTGTTCTAAAATTAGCTCAGATAAGGCACAAGATGTATTTAGCACAGTGGAAGGGTTTAAAACCTGCTAACATTACCATGCTACCATACTCTATTTTATCTTCATGCATTACTAACTAGAAAAAAGTAAGGAGAATGAATTAACATTTACTTACCACCTATTATATGCTAGATGCCTCACTAAGCATTCAGATAGTACACTATAGTTTTTATTTATTGTATTTAATCTTCGCAAAACTTTGATTAGGTTACAAATCAGGTGGCACAAGGATTTGTGTCCATAGTTCTCTGACTCCAGGAATTATTTCTCTGCGTCTACAATAAAGCAATCATCAGGCTGAAAAGAGGACCATTTCAGAGGGATAGTCTGTGACTTCCCAGAAAGCCTTAATTAGTCATTCATAAAATACCACATACACACACTAAGAGCTAAGCAAAAAGGACTTATAGACAGAGAATATTCTTGTTGGAAAATGGAGGCAGACTGGAATGGACAAAGTGTAGGCAAATTGAAGTTGGTGGCCTGCAGAACAGTGCCTTGCACAAGTGAGTGAATGAGGACATTTAATACGGATGAAAGTTTCTTCAGCCACTATACATCCTCTGTGTGAAGCTGAGGTCAGAATTGAGGCGGCCAGGGCAAACTAGAGGACTTAGACCGATGAACATATATGATCCAAAGCCAAGGGTCATAGAATAAAATATTAAGAGTATCCTGAAAAATCCAAGCAAGACTAACTGTTACTGTAGACATAAGAAGTAGGTGAGCTTATATTGATGTTGAGAGCTCAAGGCTGGCCAGGAGTCATGGATGGAGGAGGAGGATATATGTAAAGCATAGACCACGGCAGTTCAGACTGAGCAATGGAATGAACAGAGAGGGAAGAAAATATAGACTAAGCAGGGAAGTACAGTCAGTTTTCATATGTGGATCCCAGGACAGTGACTGTTGGCCCAGAATTCTGATTTTAGATAATTAATGAAATACGGGTAGGTATTGTTTCATGAAACTTTCAATATATGTTCTGGATCATTTTATAAAATGCATTTTTTACTGTGGGCTATGAAATGTACTTTAGGGAATTTGGGACCTACTTGGAAATTATACTCCTGCTAATGGTAGTTAGGGAAATGAGCTAAATTGTTGATTAGAAAAGACCTATGGTCCAAATTTGCTTCAAGAGATAGCCATAACTTGATAAAATCACCACATCCAAGGTCTATTTTCCATGGGCAATTTGTCATGCTGCCCACAAAGAGATGTCCAGTATCTCTTGACTGATTCACATATCAATGTGCAAAGAGAAATATGGCTGCATGAAGTTATTTTGATCATCCCCTGCTGGAGGGAAAAATATGTCTGGGTAGTTGCATGAGAACATGGCTTGGTGCACCTTGAATCAGAGTGACAGTAATTAGTCTGCTCATGTAAGTGGTAGTAACATCTGGGTGTGAGAACTCTGTTTGGTAATAATAAATAACAGCTAGCATTTATTGAGAGCTTACTTCATGTCAGACTTTGTACTCAATACTTTATATCTCATTTAATCCTCGCCCTGAGATTTTTCACTGACGAGATACACCTGCCAAGCAGATGGCATGTTGATGTCAATTAGCCAACCTACCCCTCTTCTGAACACACGCTAACAAATTGTCTCTGTTACTCCACCTTAGCAGTCTGCTAATCCTGCTTGCTAACACTGTGTTCCCACACTTGCCTAAACAACACTCCAGAAGCCCCCATGAGGAGCACCAGTGGGCACACAAGCTATAGAATAGCATGGAGAATGTAACCCATCTTACTCAGTGGTAAACAATTTCAGATATTTTATATGAAACAGACTGGATGTATTATGAAGTATGATGCTAAATTTGAAAGAAATTTGATTTCATCCTTGAAGTAAAAATCTTGAGCTCTCTCTTTTACGGTGGAAAACTTTTAAAATCATAGTCCAAGGGCAACACAGAGCAGCTGAATAGGCCTAAATTTCCTGAATTATAATCATAAATTTGCTACACTTCCTACAACACTGCCTGGCTCACCTTGACTGAATTGGGTTTTCAAATTTAATGAGCCCCATATTGACAATGAGCTCTGAGGTTCTGTCTGCAGTGTGAGTGTTCAGTCACATTTGACTTTTTGCAACCCTATTGACCATAGCCTGCCAGACTTCTCTGTCCATGGGATTCCCCAGGCAATAATACTGGAGTAGGTTGTCATCCCCTCCTCCAGGAGATCTTCCGAACTCAGGAATGAAACTCGCTTGTCTTATGTCTGATGCATTGGCAGACAGGTTGTTTACCACCAGGGCCACCTGGGAAGTCCAAGTTCTGTCTATAGATAGCTAATTTTATCTAGTAATTATTTTTTCAAAATTAGAATATATTTTCTTTCTCTGACTGAAAAAGGAATACAAACTCCAGAAAGTTTTGGAGATATAGAGGTACATAAAGAACAAATTTGTAAGTACCTTAAGCTCACCAATATGCAGGGAAGAAGACTGTTAATATTTTAACAGACAAATATTTTTGAGTATCTGCTATACGCCAGCAACTGTTCTGAATTTTGGGGCTACGTTAGAGAAAGTCCTTGCCTTCAAAATATTCTACTTCTTCATTCTTGTAGATATAAATGATAGAGATAGAAATAGAGATATACAAATACACAAGTGTATTTTTATAAGGCTGGGATACTATTCTTATTTTTTTATTAGGTAACATTTTATTTAACAGTATGTTACAAACAGGATTTTATTTTATTACGCTTTCATCTACACCATAGTTATTAAAAGCATCACAGTAACTTAGGGACACAAACCTGCAACTTATTGTAGAATTTAGGTTGTTTTCAATTTTTCTTTCTTGTAAACATATTAAGATGAATATTTTTACAGACAAATTTTTGTGAATATCCATGATTATTTCTTTTGGATAAATTCTTCTTGGATCAACATGATGATCTTTTTAGATCAAAGACCGTGCATGTTTTCATGACTTTTAATGAATTGTCAGAAAGTTACACCAGCTTCTATGTTCAAAAGCAGTTTATGATCATGTCTATTTTCTCAGATCCTCAATATTACATGTTTATTATCAAAAATTTTAAACCAATTTGTAGGTGAAAATTGGTTTCTCATTTTAATAGGTTTCTTTGATTTCTCATGAGATCAAACATTCACTGGCTTCTGTAGTTCATCTTTTGTGAATTGCCTTTTCATGTCTATGCTTTGGCCATTTTTCTATTGGGATGGCTATCTTTTTTCTCTCTTATTTGTAAGAGTGTTTTTCTTTTAAATAAAGTAAATAATAAAATTTTGCCTGCCACATATGGTATACCTGTTTTTGTTTATAATTTGCATTTTAATTTATATGCTGAGTTTTTACGTTGAAGAGTTTTTAAATTTTATGTGGTTGATATGTGTTAGTCGCTCTTAGTCGTGTCCTACTCTTTACGACCCCATGGACTGTAGCCCACCAGGCTCTTCTGTCCATGGGATTTTCCAGGCAAGAGTATTGGAGTGGGTTGCCATTCCCTTCTCCAGGGGATCTTCCCAACCCAGGGTTCAAACCCAGGTATCCTGTATAACAGGCAGACTGTTTACTGCCTAGCCATCAGGGTTTTCTTATATAACTTCTGTTCTGGTTTGTAGCTTAGAAAGGCCTCTCCCACCTCAATATCTATTATCTTCTCTAATTCCAAAGGATAACATCATAAAATGTGTTGGACACATTCTGAATATCTCTCAGTTTTGAGGAAGCAATATGATCCTTCAATTTTTAGGAAAAAAATTGGGGAGTGAAGGGTTAGAGAGAGGAGGGGTTGGTAGTGCTTTGAGGCATGTGTGTTATTGTACCCTTTTCTTTCCAGAAAGCAACTAGACTCTAAGTCAGTGGTCTTGGGGAGGGCCCAGGAATTGGCATTTCTAACAAGTTCCAAGAGGAGGCTCTTGGCTCTTCCAGTCTGTAATCATAGAACGCTGGGATTCCTTACTATAACTACCAACTTTAATTGATTTACTTCTTCCTTTTTCTAATCTAATAACTTTCACTAATCTGACCCAGTAAGATAAATTTAAGAGTGCGAGCAGATTTTCTCTGGTGTACCTGTCCCCACTCAAGACCTGACCAAATGAAAAGGCCATATCCAGATGCTAGTTTCCAGAAGGCCCCCGTGGCTCCCTGAACCCCTGAGATTGTCCTGAGGCCACTGGCCCAGGTTTGTTTCTGACTGAGCACTGGGAGAGGGTCCATTCTCTTCTGCTTCAGTAACTGCTTTATAGAAACATCTGTGGTGAATGTGATGTCTAACTGTTCACCGGGCTAGAGTGTGGGGTTTTGTTTTTTTTCAGTAGCAAACCAAATTCTCTTTCCTAAGATTTATATTTGTTTTAAAACTAAAACATTATCCAAATGAGCCCTCAAAGCCAGTTGATACCACCTTGCAGCTCATCCTCAACATCTTTGTGTAAATGAAGCTCCCAAGGGCTTACTTTTCTCTCCTGACTTCTCTGTGCTTCCTTGCCAAAGACTGCTTTGCCAGCCTGCTCACTTTCCCAGCCATTTCCACTAGGCTTTTCTGAAATTCCTTGTTCTATCCACCACCACCACCACCACCCCGCCCCCAAATAAGCATTTCTACCTCCTTCCCTGTTTTCCCCACAGCTGGGAGTCATCCCAGACCCTTTCCTCATTCCCCACGTCCAGACGCAAAATCTGGAAGACCATGTCATCTCAGCGTCTCTGACTTGTCCATGCTTCTGATCGCTCTTGTTACTGCCTTAATTCAAACCCTTAGGGGCTACCCTTAGGCAGTCTGCATGGTACAGAAATGAATATCCAAATGATTTGGAATCAGAGAAGCTTGTTCTTGACGTACATCGACTGCTTATTAACAGCCTGACATTGGAAAAATAACTTGACCTTTCTGAAGCTTCCTCCTCTTTAAAGTGGGAATTAGACCCATCTCACAGGCATGCCTTGTGAGTTAATGAGATAGTGTGTGTGCCAGAGGCTTAGCCACACGCTAGGTCTGCAACAAACATGGGTTTCCTTCACTACTCATTTTTTCATTCTTTGGTTTTGATCAATGTTCCCTCACAGATCCCCTGATCTCCAAAAGAATATCCACAGTACCACCAGAGTAATCTTTTTGAACCAAAAATCTGATTTTTTTTTTTAAAGCAATTAGTGTCTTAGCATTGCTCACAGGGAAAAGCTGCTGCAGGGGTGATCCATCCACCATCCTCCATCTGCCTTTACAGGCTCATCTCCTTTGCTTCCACCTCTAGATGTTTCCTGAAAAGTGTGCACACTCCTCACAACACACCTAATGGCTTCATGCCTTCCTGACTTTCCAAGTCTGGTCCTCATGGCAAGTATCCTTCTCTTTCCCTACCCTGTTCACCTGACATCTCCTTACTATTAATTCCTTAAGCCCTGCCTCAAGCATCTGTCAGAAGTTTTCTTTGAATTATTTATATGATTGATCTTACTTCCTTTTTATGTCACTATGGTACTTCATATAAAATGTGATTACACTCTTTGTAACGTGGTAGTATGATAATTATTTGTATGTCCATTTCTCTTCTGGACTCTGACTTCATTGAGACTTGAGATCACATATGACGTAGATGAGGTAGTGTCATACAGCTAATATTTAACAAACAGAACCATTTTAGCCTTAACTCTTCCTGAGAGCCTCATACTTTATATTGTGTATGTTAAAATGAACTCATATCACACAATTAATATAACTTTTGCTATGATATTTTGAAAAGATTTTATAATTTTGCTTTTAAAATTATTTAGCCACAAATGAGTGGTTTAATTCTCAAAGGGCAGTGATTTCTAGGCAATCATTAAGCAAAATCATAATTATCCCAAAGTGGGAAACCTGACCTAGAAATTACTTTTAAATAAAATGAAATACTAAATTAACATAGTATTTCATAGATATTTAATAAGATACTAATTTTTTTTAATGTTTTGTCATGTTTTTCCTTTCCATTGTTTTGGAACCAGTAGTGAACTTTTTCAGATCTCATATATTTCCATACTGCTGGAAAGTTTGTGGGCCTAAAGTACTGTTCTTATTGTATGTAATCAGCACAATGCTTCTGCTGATATACACTATTAAATAAAGAATAAGTGTTACGGTGAATTAATAAATAGCTCTGTGGCCTCTTTTATTATTTGCTGCTATTTCGTTAGCCTTTGCCAAGTGCCTGGTCCTGTGCTATTATTTCTGTATATGTTAACTCAGTTGATGTTCACCATTATCTCCATTTTTATAGATGGACGAAACTGATTCCTAAGGACATCAAGAACTTGTCTACTCAGTGCATGGATGGCAGAGCCAAGATTCACTCTAATAAGGCCATGTCTCAATCACTACACTATATCATCTTCAAAAAGTCCTTAAACAATCTGACATAGCTTCCTTGTCCATAAACTGAAGATATTTGTATATTTCTCAAAATACATATGTATTTTGAAAATGAAGTGAAAAGTACCTAGTATAGTCTTAGAACACAGTTTTTGTTGTTGCTGTTTAGTGGTTAAGGAGTGTCTGACTGTTTGTGACCCCATGGACTATAGCATGCCAGGCCCCCCGTCCTTCACTGTTTCCTGGAGTTTGCTCAAATTCATGTCCATTGAATTGGTGATGCTATCTAATCATCTTATCTTTTGCCTCCCCCTCCTCCTTTAGCCTTCCATCTTTCTCAGCATCAGTGTCTTTTCCAGTGAGCTGGGTTTTCACATCAGGTAGCCAAAGTATTGGAGCTTCAGCTTCATCATCAGTCCTTTTAATGAATATTCAGGATTGAAATCCTTTAGAACTGACTAGTTTGATTTCAATCATTTAAATAGTTTGCTAGGGACTGAAAATAATTCCCCTATTCTGGGATAACAATAGGTGAGGTCAGAATTCCTATGATGTGCTCCCATAGCAGCTAGACTATCCCTATGGAGCACTTTCATTGAATCTAATATATTTGCTTAATTGTCTTCCTGTGTAGACTGTGAGTTCCATGAGGACAAGAATCATGCCTTTAATCATCTTCATTCTCAAGTTCCCAGCATATTATCTGACACAGATATTAGCTACTGGAAATAAATATTATTTGAATTGTTCAAGTTAGTAAGCACTTACCTGGTGCAAATAACTACTAGGAAAGGAATAGAAATCAAGTCTTTTGCCAACAAGTAGCCTATACTCTAGTTGGGTTTAAAAAAATCATAGCATAATATTTCCAAAGCAATATGTACTCATTATTTATACAGTAAGACTTCACAAAGACCTCACTGCTTTTTCTATCCATCAGTTCAGTTCAGTTCAGCTCAGTCACTCAAGTTGTGTCCGACTCTTTGCAACCCCATGAACCACAGCACACCAGGCCTCCCTGTCCATCACCAGTGCCCAGAGATTACTCAAACTCATGTCCATTGAGTCGGTGATGCCATCCAACCACCTCATCCTCTGTCATCCCCTTCTCCTCCTGCCCCCAGTCCCTCCCAGCATCAGGGTCTTTTCAAATGAGTCAGCTCTTCGCATCAAGTGGCCAAAGTATTGGAGTTTCAGTTTCAACATCCGTCCCTCCAATGAACACCCAGGACTGATTTCCTTTAGAATGTACTGGTTGGATCTCCTTGCAGTCTAAGGGACTCTCAAGAGTCTTCTCCAACACCACAGTTCAAAAGCATCAATTCTTCTGCACTCAGCTTTCTTTATAGTCCAACTCTCACATCCTTACATGACCACTGGAAAAACCTCCCAAGGATATACTATGAAAAGCATTGCCATAATTCTGCTAATATTCTTTTAGCATACTAAGATATCATTAAGATGTAAGAAGAGAACAAAAACACATCAAGCCCATAATGATATGCAAATGATATTGATCTAATCAGTCATGTTTGCTGTCATAAAGAAGTCCACATGATTACCAAATATTTCACATATTGTATGAACATTATTACAGACTACATCATCATCATTAAACACCCATCTGTGTGAGGCACCCTGCTAGGTACCATGCAAAATGCTTTAATTTAAATAAGTACAATTTCTATACTTTGAGAATGAAGTTCACTCAAATAATCCTCTCTTTTAAAAGATTCTTGATACTTTTAAAGTATTAAAGAATAACTTAAGCAACTAAAGCCTATTCTATTGACACTTTCATTAATTTTCATAAATTATCAAGCATATAAGGTAAATCCTAAAGAACATGAATTCAACTAAGCTTACATTTGTCATTTTTTAGTTGAAACTAGATCTGATTATTTATATTCATACTGATTTTTATATAGTCTTTTATATGAGGACTTTATATATGAGTCTTTATATATACAAAAGACTTTTTCATGGCTTTCAATTTTGTTTCTAAATTTATCATTTGATTTTCAGCTTATTTTATGGCATCTTTTTCTCCAAATAATGTCATGCAGTCACAATTTTCAGTCTTTTGATACAGTTTCTGTCTTGGTGTAATGATGTACTTTCTTTCATTCCTTGTATGGTTTATCTTTTATATTTAAATCTTCAATTCACCTGGAATTTATTTTTGGAAAGTATTTTTTAAATGTTTTGCCAGTTCACCATTTTTTCAAACTATGTCCATTATTATAAGTAATATCTTTTGCCTTCCCAAATTTCCATACATACATGGATCTGTTTCGTGACTCTCTGTTCCATTATTCTAGCTACCTATTCTTTCTCCAATACTGCATATTTAAATTACTATGGTCTTACATTTTAGTTTCTGATATGTTATTTTTGTTGCTAACAAATAGGAAATGCTCTTTTTTAATTTTCTAGTTTGTTATTGCTGCTGCTGCTGCTAAGTCGCTTCAGTTGTGTCCGACTCTGTGCGACCCCATAGACAACTGCCCACCAGGCTCTGCCGTCCCTGGGATTCTCCAGGAGTTTGTTATCACGTCTATGGAAAACCAATTGCATTTCTTAAGTTTTGATTACATTTAACTGTCTTTCAAGTCTTTGCTTTTATTTCTCTTTGCTGTTTTAGTTGATTGTCTTTAGTCATTTAGAGAGACAATTTCATCTTCTGTAAATAATGATCACTTTGTCTCTATCTTATGTTAATATCAGATCTCTTTTCTTTCCTTTCCTGCCTCACTGGCTAGAACTTCCAGATAAATGTTTGACAATAGCAGATATAATGGAAACTTGGTCTTCTTTGAAAGGAAAGAAAATCTAATTAAGAGTATTCTTAGCTCATAATTATGCACTGAAGATATTTAGCAAGTGGCCATTTGCTCATCTACAACTGTTGTGAAAATAATAGTAGTCATAAAACTCTCTAATGCATAATAATCTCTTCTCTGAGCAAGCACCTGTACCAGGCATTCTACACGTTTAATTCATAATCCTTAAAACATCCTGTAAGGTAGTGCTACTACCTTACATAATCCTTAAAACATCCTGTGAGGTAGTGCCACTTTGCAGATGAGGAAAGTTCTCATCTACTGAATAATATACCCAAGGTTACCCAATTCAAAAGTAGTGAATTCAGAAATATAAACTAGAGCTTTTGATTCTAAATTCTTCCTTTGTATCATACTATGACATTACAAGGATTCCCTGGTGGCTCAGCTGGTAAAGAATCCTCCTGCAATGCGGGAGACCTGGGTTCGATCCCTGGGTTGGGAAGATCCCTAAAGAAGGGAAAGGCTACCCACTCCAGTATTCTGGCCTGGAGAATTCCATGGGTGAGTCCATGGGGTCACAAAAAGTCAGACACGACTTAACAACTTTCACTTTCACTTTCCTAAAGTAAAGAAATATGTGAAATACGAACCAAAGCCTTTCCTGTGTTACCTGGTGGGTTTTCTGAAGGTGGACTCTGAGATAGTTCTGTGTGCTCAGTTCAGCAGGTACCTTGGATGAGTACATGTGAAAGGAAGGCCAAGGTAACCAGACTTAGCAGAGGGAGAAATCCAGGTAGGCTGTAGGCCTGAATAACAGCCTCAAATGACCCCGCGGTGTCTCTGGAGCTAAAGTGGCCTCTCAGACTTGCTACATGGGCTAAAGTGGCTGGGCCTTTACATGTCCCTGCTCCATGAGTCATTTAAGGTGGACCAATCTGCGAAGGGCTTGGGGCACATCTTCGGGCTTTCTGCAGCTGACTTCATCCCCAGAGGGCTAACAGCTGGAGGCTTTCTTCTGCTAGCTGTCCTGCAGAAAAATCTTTCATAAGTAAGCTGGGTCAACAAGTCTTTCTTTAAGAGTGTATCTGGGGAGTATATCTCTGCATCCATCAAGTTCTCTAAGAAAGCTCAAGTTAACCAACAATGAGAAAAAAACAAACTAGAATAATACTTTTAAATGCTCTGCTGTAGATAATTGATATGTTATATTTTTAAAGTGTTTCATTTACTCTTAATGCTATTCTTTCCCAATAAGGAAGTGGATTTACACTTAGTGAGGCTGAGTAGATGCTCTCTGTTCCTTTTTTATGTGGTAAGTACTTGTGCTACCAAACTATCATCAGTGCAATGTGTTGATAGCTAAATAATGATCGTGTACGACTAAATGAGTAAAAGACATCCTTTTCTTTATTTTTTAAAATTTGTTTATTTATTTTAATTGGAGGATAATTACAATATTGTGGTGGTTTCTGCCATGCATCAACATGAATCAGCCATGGGTGCACATGTGTCCCCTCATCTTGAACCCCGCTTGCACCTCTCTCCCCACTTCTCCCATCCATCCCTCTGGAGTGTGCCACAGCACTGGCTTTGCATGGCCTGCTTCATCCATCAAACTTGCACTGGTCAACTATTTTACATATGGTAACATACATTTTTCAATGCTATTCTCTCAAATCATCCCACCCTCGCCTTCTCCCACATAGTCCAAAAGTCTGTTCTTTACATCTGTGTCTCTTTTGCTGCCTTGCATATAGAATCATTGTTATTGTCTTTTTTAATTCCATATATATGCGTTAGTATACTGTATTGGTGTTTCTCTTTCTGACTTACTTCACAATGTATAAAGGTTCCAGTTTCATCTATCTCATTAGAAGTGATTCAAATGTGTTTTTTTAATAGCTGAGTAATACTCCATTGTGTATAGGTACCACAACTTCCTTATCCATTCATCTGCCAAAGGACATCTAGGCTGCTTCCATGTCCTAGCTATTGTAAACTGTGCTGCAGTGAACACTGGGATACATGTGTCTCTTTCAGTTCTGGTTTCCTCAGTGTATAATGCCCAGCAGTGGGATTGCTGGATCATATGGAAGTTCTGTTTCCAGTTTTTTGAGGAATCTCCACACTGTTCTCAATAGTGGCTGTACCAGTTTGCATTTCCACCAACAGTTTAAGATGGTTCCCTTTTCTCCACACCCTCTCCAGTATTTATTATTTGTAGACATTTTGATGGCAGCCATTCTGATGTGCATGACATGATACCTAATTGTGCTTTTGATTTGCATTTCTCTAATAATGAGTGATGTTGAGCATCTTTTCATGTGTTCATTAGCCATCTGTATGTCTTCTTTGGAGAAATGTCTTTTTAGTTCTTTGGCCTGCTTTTTGGTTGGGTTGTTTGTTTTCCTGGTATTGAGCTGCATATGCTGCTTGTATATTTTGGAGATTAATTCTTTGTTAGTTTTGTTTGCTATTATTTTCTCCCATTCTGAAGGCTGTCTTTTCACCTTGCTTATAGTTTCCTTCATTGTGCAAAAGCTTTTAAGTTTAATTAGGTCCCATTTGTTTATTTTTGTTTTTATTTCCATTATTCTAGGAGGCAGGTCATATAGGATCTTGCTATAATTTATGTCAGAGAGTTTTCTGCCTATATTTTCCTCTAAGAATTTTATAGTTTCTGGTCTTAAATTTAGATCTTTAATCCATTTTGAGCTTATATTTGTGTATGGTGTTATAAAGTATTCTAGTTTCATTTTTTTACACGTTGACCAGTTTTCCCAGCACTATTTGTTAAATATTCTTTTCTCCATTGTATATTTTTCCAGAAACCCTTTTAAAATGTGTTATTTATTTTCTATTTTATTTATCACTTTTTTAATTCTTGAAAAGGCTAATTCAGAAAAAAAATGTGCACTTTTCTATAATATAGTTCTACTGTAACAAAAACAACAAACATAGCTTTTCACAAATTCTACTTTGTTAAAACAGGCAGTAACTTTGAAAATCGTGGTGATGAATCTGAGTTAAATAACATGTTATGGAGAACCCTTAATTGTGGTGACTTGTACTATAATTCATTCCAGTTGAATTAACCTGAGAGTTACAAAGCTCTCTGTGTATGAAGTGTGGGAATGAGCAGGAGTTTTGCACTTGAACTGACTTGAACACTTCATAGGGAGCCTTGGGCAGATTAATTTAACCCCTCTTCACTTGTTTCCTCATTTGTAAAATGGCAATGATAATAACGATTCAAATAGGATATAAAGGACAGAAAACACTGTCTGCCACATAGCCATGCACAATAGAGAGTTGTTATTACTCACTGTTATTACCAAAGCAGGATTACCAAAATGATCTGGTTTTTGAGATTTATAAACAGCTGATAATTGTAAAGAGAAATATAGTACCCTACACTTCCTAGCATGAAGATGGCATCATTTTAGAATGGGCCATTAAGCTCTTGGATTTATTTGTAACACACACACCCCTACCCCCTTACCCACACACCCCCACCCACTCCCACCCCCTACACCTAGACCTATTTCCTACTTCATTTTTGTTCCCACTCCCCTGACCATGTTTCATTCATTTATGAAACAAAAACAGCTTAGGGGCCAATTATGCACTCTCTTCACTTGCTTTTGCCCTCAAGTCTGCCCTCCAGTCTTCCAGAGGCACATAGGACTTTGAGTTTTGCCCTTTATTTCTGTGCTTAATGACTATTCAGACACTAATGCCATAAGACTCCTCATGAAGACCTCTACCCTCCAGGACTTCATTCCTTTCTGCCTATCCAGTGAGCCTAGGATACCATATAGATGCCATATATATTCAGTCTTTAAATTTTTTTCTGTTTTCATATATTTAAAAATCTACTTTTGATGCCTGAGTAGAATGGCCTTTAATTTTTCCACTCATGTATAAATAGGAAAGGTGGAATTTGGAAGCCAATTTTAAATGAGAATCCAAAAGGGTTAATTAGACACAACGGCTGGCTGCTGTTGGGTTCAACTCAAGTAGTTCAATTAGGGTCCCTGCCTGAAATCTGATTGCCCTTGGAAGAGCTTCTCAGCTGTAGCTTGTATATTCAAGAGCAAGAGTTCCATTCTAATTAGCAATATTTCTTCCACTTAATTATCTTTAATTTTAGAAGTCCACCAACTAATAACTTCATCTGTTTCAATAAATAAGCCCCTACTATGAGTATTATTGTGCCAAGCATTTCTATACATAGCACCCTGTATTCTTATCTACAAGCAAGTAGGAAATGAGGCTGGCAGTTGTGGTGTAAAGAGTATTAAGATAAATATTCTAAGACGAATGATGCTATTGTGAAGCAGAATAGGTAAAGGGCTGTAAGAGATAAAATGTTACAAGAATCCAAATGAAAACAGTTGCCTCTGTTTGGAGTGAAGCAGATAAGTTTTAGTGGAAAAGGAGGATGTGAGATGAGCTTGGATTGGGGCCAGCAGAAATGGGCAAGGCATTCCTGTCAAAACAGAGGGGTGGAAATATAAAGGTGCACGATGTGACTGATGTGTAATATCCCCACAGGCAGGTGGGGGTGGGGTAGTCTTGAAAGGCACTGTGAATGATCTGTGAATAGAGTTCCACTGGCAGTGAGGAGGCAAGGATGATGTGACTGACATCTAGCATTCAGATTCATGTAGGACAGGGCAAGGAGTCTTCCTGGAGGGACAGAGGAAATGAACAAGAGAACCCACTCCCATGAATGACATTGAAAAGGCAAATTTGAAGGGACCTGGGTTCAGGCTGGCTGTATGTGTTAGGGAGATGGTAAAGAAGGCGCAAGGGAAAACTGCAGGAGGGATAGCGTAAAGAGGGAGAAGCAAACCATTTTATTTTAGATGTTGATTAGAAGTGTGAATGGATTAACTTGATGGGAATATTCAACAGGAAGTCGAAAACATATCAAAAGTGCAAGTGAAAGTGCAATTGCTCAGTTGTGTGTCTGACTCTTTGAGACCCCATGGACTGAATTCTCCAGTCCAGAATACTGGAGTGGGTAGCCTTTCCCTTCTCCAGGGGATTTTCCCAAATCAGGGATTGAACCCAGGTCTCCCCTATTGCAGTCAGATTCTTTACCAGCTGAGCCACAAGGGAAGCCCAAGAATACTGGAGTGGGTAGCCTATCCCTTCTCCAGGGGATCTTCCCGACCCAGGAATCGAACCAGGGCCTCTTGCATTGAAGGCAGATTCTTTACCAACTGAGCCATTAGTGAATCCCTAAAGGGTGTACAGAACTGTAGATACAGATATGCAAGCGTTGAAGATAGAGCCGTAAGGGTCAATAGGGCTTCCCTGGTGTCTCAGCAGTAAAGAATCCGCCTGCTCTGGCGCTGGAGAAGACTCTTGAGAGTCCCTTGGATTGCAAGGAAATCAAACCAGTCAATCCTAAAGGAAATCAACCCTGAATATTCATTGGAAGGACTGGTGCTGAAGCTGAAGCTCCAATACTTTGGCCACCTGATGTGAAGAGGTGAATCTTTGGAAAAGACCCTGATGCTGGGAAAGATTAAAGGCAGGAGAAGAAGAAGATGACACAGGATGAGATGACTGGATGGCATCGACTGACTCAATGGACATGAGTTTGAGCAAACTCCCAAGACAGTAAAGGACAGGGAAGCCTGGAGTGCTGCAGTCCGTGGGGTTGCAAAGAGTTGGACATGACTGAGCGACTGCACAACAATAATGGAGGGGATGCAGATTTGATCTCTGGGTCAGGAAGATCCCCTGGAGGAGGAAATGGCAACCCACTTCAGTATTCTTGCCTGGGAAATCCCATGGGGTAACAAAAACTCAGACATGACATAGCAACTACACAACAAGGATCGATGAGATTCTTGAGAGAAACAAGAATCACTTCTTTGTCTACACTTTGTCCCTCAAAAATCTCTCCCATTCTTAAGTGAAATATTTTCATTTACAAAGTGGAGGAGATGGCACAGCAAGTTAAGAGGGCAGGGAAAGAATAATCAGTGAAGGAGAAGGAAGTCCTGGAGTGTACAGGGAAATAGCAGGAAAGGAGAGGTTTAGGCAGGGGCATGTAACTCCTCCAACTCTGCAGAGGAGGTTAACTCCTCCAACTCTGCAGAGGAGTTGGATTGCTTGAACATTAAGCAGAAACTCTCCCCATTGTGTCTGCCTAAGACTCTCAATATTGCATTTATCACGTGATCATGTAATTACTTATTATTCTCCGCGGTGGCTCAGATGGTAAAGAATCTGCCTACAAAAAAAAAAAAAAAAGAATCTGCCTACAATGTGGAATACCTGGCTTCACTTCCTGGGTCAGGAAGATCCCGTGGAGAAAGGAATGGCTACCCATCCCAGTATTCTGGCCTGGAGAATTCCAAGGACGGAGGAGTGTGGCAGGCTACAGTCCTTAGGGTCGCAAAGAGTCAGACATGACTGAGTGACAAACACTAATACTGACTGTGGGTTGCCTTCTTCTGACATTATTCTCCACCATTGGGTAGGGGTAATTTGGTATTGTTAATTATTTTATTACCAACATTTACCACTGGTAAATGACTGAATGAATGAATAGACACATGAATGAAAATGTCAGTTATGCCTCGGTATAGTTTCACTTAAGAGGTGAGTGTGCATTATTAGAGAAATGCAAATCAAAACCACAATGAGGTACCACTTCACACCAGTCAGAATGTCTGCGATCCAAAAATCTGCAAGCAAAAAAAAAAAAATCTGCAAGCAATAAATGCTGGAGAGGGTGTGGAGAAAAGGGAACCCTCCTACACTGTTGGTGGGAATGCAAACTAGTACAACCACTAGGGAAAACAGTGTGGAGATTCCTTAAAAAATTGCAAATAGAACTGCCATATGACCCAGCAATCCCACTGCTGGGCATACACACCGAGGAAACCAGAATTGAAAGAGACACATGTACCCCAATGTTCATCACAGCACTGTTTATAATAGCCAGGACATGGAAACAACCTAGATGTCCATCAGCAGATGAATGGATAAGAAAACTGGTACATATACACAATGGAGTATTACTCAACCGTTAAAAAGAATACATTTGAATCAGTTCTGATGAGATGGATGAAACTGGAGCCGATTATACAGAGTGAAGTAAGCCAGAAAGAAAAACACCAATACAGTATACTAACACATATATATGGAATTTAGAAAGATGGCAATGATGACCCTGTATGCAAGACAGTAAAAAAGACACAGATGTGTATAACGGACTTTTGGACTCAGAGGGAGAGGGAGAGGGTGGGATGATTTGGGAGAATGGCATTGAAACATGTATACTATCATGTAAGAATCGAATCACCAGTCTATGTCCGATGCAGGATACAGCATGCTTGGGGCTGGTGCACGGGGATGACACAGAGGGATGTTGTGGGGAGGGAGGTGGAAGGGGGGTTCATGTTTGGGATCGCATGTACACCCGTGGTGGATTCATGTCAATGTATGGCAAAACCAATACAGTATTGTAAAGTAAAATAAAGTAAAAATAAAAATTAAAAAAAAAAAGAGGTGAGTGTGGAAGCCAAATTCCAATGCCTAAAGTAAATGGTCAATCAAGCTATGCAAGCTATTTTTACTTTCATAAGAAACAACAACAAAAAAAACAACCCCCAAACAAGCAAATTCTTAGAAATGTTGAGTTTACTTGCAGTGATTAAAAAAAAAGAATGAACTGCCCTGTGTCAGGGAATGTTCTTTCTGGTAGGTAGGAGAAAGCGCTGCTAAGAATAACATTTCTGTTTATTTTGAGATTGTCTGTTGACCTAGTGGGACTTCAGAGAGATTTAGATTACAAGTAAAGCCTCTGACAGATATCTATGAAAGCAAGATTAAAACAATAATACACACAATCAACTATGGTCCAAGGGCTTGTAAACCATTGCCAGTTGGAATGCTCAGAGAATTGGGAACAGCGATCTTTAGGCAGCCAGGTGAGACTAATCTGGGGAAGCTTTAGGAAGGAGATAAATTTAAGCTGTTTTGAAAGGAGACTGTTCTAGTCAGTTGGCAAAGAGTCTTATGGCACAGGATTAGGTATTTTAATTTGATTACTTGAGGTAATTTGGAGCCACCCCAATATTCTGAAAAGACTTGGTATAAAATGTTTGGAAGATGACTCGTTTCAGTAGTTTTTAACTCTGACTGCATATTAGAATTACCTGGAGAGCTGTGAAAAATCCTGGTGCCCAGGCTATAGGGCAGAATGATTTAACCTAGAGGTGGGACCAAGCCATCAGTATTGTTGTTTTTGTCTTTTTTGATTGTTTAAGTTCTCTGGGTGATTCCATTAAACAGCCCACAGTAAGAGGTACTGCTCTAAGTTTCGGGAAAATTGCAAGTAAGCAAGCAAGAGACTAGAATTAGAAAGGTTAGCAAGGAGGCTGGAAATTGGAATCTGACCTAGCTTTGTGAACAGAGATAAAAGGGGTGAAGCTAAATAAAGTATTCTGGAGGGAAGCTTGGTTGGACTTTGTGGTGCATGTCAGTTGCAATTTTTCACAAAGCTATATTCCCAGAGCATCACCATTCTTAATATGATGGATTAGTTGAAAAACAGGCAGGCAGGACTTGCTTTGCTAGGATTTGGGGCTCTTAGCAAAATTCTCAATTTCTGAAGTACCAAAGCCACTCAGAAGAGAAAAAAAAAATCATTGAAAGTATAGAAGCTTCTGTTTATATTTGAAGCAGGAAATAAAGCCAATGATAGATGGTCTGGAATTAGGAATCAAAATTCAGACTTTAAATTGATTTACAGTTAGGAGAGATACTGGGCTGGCAAAATTATGATCGTTTTAGAGTAACCTTGAAGAAAATGAAAAGTCAAACCATTAAGAGAATTCCTCATCATTTTCAATCATAACATTCCCTTTCCTGAAATAAAGAATTTGTAACAGGTATGGGAAATGGATGGGTTTTGTCTCAGATATGATGACCTCTTAGAAAGGTGAGCTGGAAAGCAATAATGAGAATTCCAATGTTCATATTAAATCACTTTAAATTTATTCTGGCATGTCCCATCTTCAAAGTTTAGGGGAAGGGCAGAATGTCATATGTGGCACTACTATTTATAAAAACTAGTGTTTCATAGTAATATATCATATTTGATAAAATAGGCGCTGGAAAAGAACTTTCCCTGCCAAGAGCATCCTGAAGGGAAGCAATCGAAGGCAAATGTAGAGCAAAACCATTTTCCTGGCTCCAAGGATGAGGCTGAGACTTACAAGCATGATAAGCCTTCATGTAATAGCTGTCACTACATAGTGAAAAGACTTGGAATTATAAAAGATAATTGTTCTTGTATTCCTGCTTCCATGAACTGGGTTCCTGGTACATGCAGTGATAAGAGAGTTGGCCAGGACTGGTCCCAGCTCTAAGTCATGGAGGACTACATTTGTGACTTGAGAGACTCCTGTCTCCCTCCAGAAAACCTGGTCAGTGAATGTCATCCTATTTTCAGGGAGTGGGGTGTGGAGTAGGAAGTTAGTACATTGCTTCCAGAAGACCCTGGAGAAAATATGTGTACTACAGTCCATTCTGAAGGAGATCAACCCTGGGATTTCTTTGGAAGGAATGATGCTAAAGCTGAAACTCCAGTACTTTGGCCACCTCATGCGAAGAGTTGACTCATTGGAAAAGACTTTGATGCTGGGAGGAATTGGGGGCAGGAGGAGAAGGGGACGACAGAGGATGAGATGGCTGGATGGCATCACTGACTCGATGGACGCGAGTCTGAGTGAACTCTGGGAGTTGGTGATGGACAGGGAGGCCTGGCATGCTGCGATTCATAGGGTCACAAAGAGTCGGACACGACTGAGCGACTGAACTGAACTGAACTGATAAGGGATGAGGAACACAGCAGAAATGACATTCTTCACCTCTTCCTCAAAGGAACTCAGGGCACTCCCTGGGTAGGATGAGGTTGAAGGTCAAAAGGAAGAAGAGAATCAGAGTTGGCCAGTCTGGGTAGGGTGCAGCAAGAATGAGCCGTTGGGTATCTTCCTAGGGGACACTTATGGATCTAGTAAGCAAGGAGGCAGAAAAAGAAGACCTGAAAGTTCTGGTGATCTCTGAGAAAAGAAACCCCATTCTTTCCTTCTCCATCCTTACATCACTCTTGGGCCCAGGGCACCTTCTATTTCATTTCATCTTGCTGACCACAAGGCAGGGAGGCTCCACCTGTGCCCAAAGTTACTCTGTATCCCTTAGTACATCCAGGTGTCCTCAAATGCTTCCAATTTCCCTTCCTCAGGGTTGCTGTTCCAGGAAAGAAGGTTCTAAATTAATAGTCTACAAACTCCCCCTGCATGTTGGTTTGCAAAATTAATGATCCTTATGAAAAAGTAAATTAATCTTTGATGCTTGGTTGAGGCTAAGAGAAAAATCACTGTTTGGGGGGACTGGGCCTTCTTAATACCCCTCATCCAAAGCATTCTCTCACTCCCTTCTGGACTAACCACATTCACAGAGATTGGGAGGGAGGGGTGGACAACACAGCTTGAAAGTCCATCTCTGAATCCACAGGGCCGTGTTGCAAACATTTATCAAATGCCTGTTTGTGCAGCTCAATGGAACTGTGCCAGAGAGAAGCCCGGAAAGGCTGCAGGGAGGAAGCCCCCTGATGTGATGTTCCTCCCTTGTCAAGTTTTACTTGCACTTTCTACATACACAGTTTGAAAAGACTGCAATAAACATTTTGTAAAATGTAAATACCATGACCATGGTTTCTTCAGTTTTAGGAGGAACACAGCAGCTTTGCCAAAAGCCGTCATCACAGGTCCCAGGGTTCACAGATCTCTCGGGATTAGATAGATATTAAAGGAATTGGAAGTTCTGGTTGCCTCGCTGTGTTTTTCTAGCCCAAGACTCTGCTGCACTGCATTGCTCAGTTCCTTTCAACTGAAAAATTAAATCTGCACTCCTGTCAAAATGTGTCATCTGCACACCCGAACACTTATCCCAGTTCATCATGCTTTCTGCGGAGTCGAGGTGGAAAGAATGCTGCAGCTCCCACTTGTGAGGCCTGGGAGACCAGGTGTTTGAGAGGATCCGAACAACTGTTGTCCTGGGAGTGTCCTGGAAGCCGACTGGGAATTCCACGGGAACCTCGGTGCTAGGAAAATAGCTAGTGTCCGTCCGTTTCGTCGGGTGTGAATCACCCTGGTTGGGCTGAGAGAACATGAAGGACCTCGTCAGCGCTGTAGAACCTGCCAAATACACATCAGAACCAGGGGCGTGTGTGTGGAGGAGGCGGCACACTATCCGGAGGCTTTTCTTCGAGGTCTGTTTATCCTTTGTGCCCCACGGCTGGTGGGTTCTTTGAATGTAAACTCTTGGAAAGGGCCGAGGGAGCCTCTTTCACGCCCGGGGGAGTATCTTGCTCGTCTGTAAAAGCTGAATGACAGCGGCAATTTCGGCCTGGAAGGGCCGGTGCGGATTGGGTCTGGTGACCCTCTCGCAGGCGCGGCTCGGGGCCAAGACCGGGGACACCATGGAGAGGCCGCGGCGCACCGGGCCCGGGCGCAGTCTGCGGGCGCTCGGAGGGGGCCCCACCTGGTCGCGGAGCCTGGGCCGGAGAGGCGGGGCCCGGCTTCCCGGAGGCGGCGGCTCCTCGAGCCCGAGCGCGCGCTCCCCGGCGTCCGGCGCACGCGCGAGGCCGGGAGGGAGCGCGCCCCGGCGGCGGCGGCGGGAGGAGGAGGAGGGCGGCCGAGGGGAGCCTACCCGCGCGCGCTGAGGTGGTGGTGGTGGCGGCGGCGGCGGCGACCTGAGGCGGGCGGAGTGGAGAGCGAGGGAGGGGACGGAGGGAGAGGGAGGCGGAGGGGAGTGAGAGCCGCATTTCCAGTTCCCAACTACGAGCCGCGAGTTTGTACATGGGGCTGCTCGGTGGCGCCTGGGGCTGAGAAAGAGCAGCGGCGGCGGGCGGAGAGGAGCGACGGCGGCGCGGAGGAAGCCGAGGTGCGAGTCGGTGAGTTGCCGGGGCCCCCACGTCACTCGGGTAACGGTCTCGCCGCGCGCCGGGCCGGGCGGGGGCGCCCTGTTGCTCGTGGCTTCGCGCCACGCGGGGACCCCGCCCCGCCCCCTCAGCACCTGGGCTGGGGCGGGCGACGGGGGCTGCTCCGCTCGGCCGGCGCGGGAGGGGCGCGCTCTGCCGGGCCCCGGCTCCGGGGCTGCTGGCGGGCGGGCCGAGCGCGGCAACGTGTCTGGCCCATGCCGCCGCGCCCCGCTCTCGCCACGCGCTCCGCGGCGCGGCCCGGGCGGAGGCAGGGCTGGGGGCGCGGGGCCCCCTCCGGCCGCCGGCACCCTCTGCGGCGGGAGTGACGTTAAGACTTGAATGGAGAGCCGTGCTGGGGGCGGTTGTGGCCGTGACAGACACCTTCGGGGTCGGTCCCCAGCGGGGGCGGCTCTGCCGGCCTCTCGCTGCCTCCCAAGCTCCGAGTTCTTGTGGGAGGAGGCTTTGGGCAAGTACTCCTGCCACTTCCGAGGCACGAGACTCCAGTTGTTTGGCCAGAGTGGTTGTGGGCCGAGCACACGCTGCTCCGGAGGCGTTTGCGGCTGAGGCAGTGCTTTCCGATTCTGGGTACGTTGGTCTGGAACCAAAAAGGTGCTATTTTTTCTTTGGTGGGGGTGCTTTTTTAGGCGAGGTGGAGGGCCAGGAGGGAGCCGATGGTCGGTGTGATGACAGGATGTGGATTGGTTGATGGGGTGTATTTTGCAGAAGGACTTTTTAACACTTTCTTGGGAGTTACGTCTCAATTTCCCCAGCTCCTGAGGTTACAGCTGGAGATTCCATCCATTCAACTTCCATCAGCTGTGGCACGTTAAGAGGGGTCGGGGGTAGGAGAGGAAGGTAATCGAAGGCTGATGGGGAAGCTCAGAAAATTCACCGCATTACTTACAAACAGTCGGTTAAGGTCAAGCTAGCCACGTTTTACTCCTCTTCCATGCCTTTGGGGATGGTTGAAATTTTACTTGAGGCTTTCTCAGTTGGTCGTCTTGTTATATGGCTCGGAACATTTGAGGTGCATTAAAATGCTCTTCAGTTGGCGTATGATTTAGCAGCCATTTCTTCCCGTGAAATCTTTCGAATGGTCTTTCGGAAACTTCTGTTTGTCGACTGTTTTAGGTGAGGTAACAACGCTGGTACCAATGCGGAGATAGTTGCGGTACGTTGGTGTAAACGACGGACCTCAAGGTAGTATTGTATCAGGCCTGATTATAGTCAAGTCTTCTGAGGCCTGATTACAGTAAACAAAGAACTTTTTGGGGTTGTGTCATTTTAAGGTCATCTGTGTCTGAAATCTATCATGTATTTAAATTCATGTTTTAAGTATACGTTGGCACAGTGTGTTACTTTTTAAGGTCTATGCTGCTCTTAGTTTAGACTAGGGTTACATAATATACAAGTGGTAATATTTATAATGGCTCTGTTTTTGTCCTGTAGAGATTGCACACTAAATATGAAAAAACATTCTGGGATGTGTTTGTCCTTTTCTAATTGATGCTACTCAATTCCTTTTCCGCTTGGAATTTCAAAATGAATTTTTTTCTTTCTTTACTGGAAAGAAACTGGAACGCTGGAAAAATTGGGAGCTTATGCAAGTCTGGTAGCTCTGTATAAGACAGAATCATTTTCTGTTGTTCTGTAGGCCAACTGTTGGATTTTTTTCTTGACAAATCATATTTTTCTTAAACATTCGTGGGA
Source organism: Capra hircus (assembly GCF_001704415.2). Classification (NCBI taxonomy): domain Eukaryota; kingdom Metazoa; phylum Chordata; class Mammalia; order Artiodactyla; family Bovidae; genus Capra; species Capra hircus. Next base: position 48,943,013 of record NC_030811.1, read on the forward strand.
GCAGTTTGCATTTTTCTTGAGTCCCATTTCAGGCTGAAATTGTTCCAGAAGACTACACAGCCTGATACTCTAGCTCCTTCCCCCACTCTCTCTTTTAAGCTTGGGATAACCAAGAAAATCATAATTGAGAGGCTCCGTGTATGTTATCTGTGCTCTGTTTTGAAAATCGAAGTTGTTTGAGTGTTTACTACCCCTTTATAGAGTTTACCATTTAAGCAATGATTAGCAGAAGACAACCGAGATTTTAATTAGATACCTTTCACATTTTTTGACATCCAAACTTTGTTGAAAGTGAGTAATAGCAGCATATTTTTGCTGAGAGGTACAAATAATACACGATTAGGGGCGGTCAAAGGCTACCTAACTATAAAAATACTAAGAAAATAAATATTAAAATGGGCAAGAGAACCCATGTGTACTTTTTGTGTCACTTGCTGTATTATAAATTACCTAGTTAGGTGGCTTTATAAAAAGAGTATCTTGCCAGTTAGACTTAGGTTTTTAGCACTAGTGATAATTTTCTTTACAAGATGATTCATTTGGTAAGTGACCAAATTTGTTTCAGAACTTCACTTCAGGTAGATGTGGTTGACTTGCAATGGATGTCCTGATATTTATTTCAGGAGGGATGAACACCTCCCCATGAGATAAAATACTTGGTTATTTTCGGATATCATTAAATTATTCCTAAAAAAAAAAGAATGTACTGAGAAAAAACAACCTATAGGTTCCTTCCTTCCAAAAATAGTGCTCACATTTATGAATAACATAAGAGCAGAAAAGCATATGAAGTCTCTCTATGGATATGGTGCTAGCATTGAATTAAAGGTTTGATTTCTTCTCTGTAGGTACCAGATTTTACATAGATTGTTTTTTGTCAGTCTTGGAGAAGCTGCAATGGTTTTCTCACTCTTCCAGTTATTTGTATGTGACCACTGGGGGGAGACTTCACAATTTAGGTTGTTGGTATCCCTCTCTACACTGCTACTAGTCATTCTTGGGCACTTTGCCCAACTACTGAAAATGTGTTGAGGAAGATGCACTTAGAATCCAGTCCTGATCAAGGTGTCTCAATGACTTTTATTTCTTTAAATCACACCACACTCAAAAAGTACCTCTCTTTATAAATTGTGTTTTTAACAGTTTACTTTTGGGTCCATATTACATGGGCTAGCTAAACATCTAACACTGTGAAAGAAGAGTTTCATGAATACATTAGAGCTTCCAAAGATCTGACTTTACTGATATTAATCTCAGAAGCAGTGCAGGCTTAATTACTTGCTTTGTGTACATAGGAATTCGTTGTCTGGAAAAATCTGGAGATAATACCACTCTTCTCTGAGGTGTACCATATCCAAACCTCTTTAAACTGGTTGGTCTCTTATTTTAAAAAGCTTTCAGAGGGAGAGAGATTGAAGCATCCTTTGCGCTTAATTTCACCACATGGGGGAAGTTTCTCCTTTATCACAGTAATAGAGATAAGACCAAAACTCACAACTTTGTTGACCATTAAGCTGAAGCTATTCTCAAGAGGTACAATAAAGTCAGGAAAAACTCTAGCTTCTAGTCTTCTCTTCTGACAGTATTTAACTTTGTTGGTGTCCAATTCAGTAATAAGTCAACAAAGGACATTATTTTTATAGTAGTTTATAAAGAACTTAAATTCTTCTTAAAATCTTGATTGTAATAGATTTATTCACTGTATAATGAGTAGGCTAGAATTTGAAGTAGTTTCTATCACCTTTCTTAGTTTCTTCATTTTTACAATGGCTTCACATTTTTTTTCCTTAAAAAAATTCATAACTACAATAAGAGATATTTTCTGCTGAGGAAATGCAGATTCCTGGCCAACCTCAACATTGTATTTACTAGTTGGGGAGTAATTTCTAATGGTCTGCAAAGCAAAATGAGAAAGACAATGTAGTGAGTTTTTTATAAAGCTCAAGTTATTTTCAAATCCTTTCCTCTGCCTACTAGTTCCTATAATGGTCTGATTCCTACTTGCTTTACTGACTCGCAGCTTTTTCTCTCAGATCAGTTGCTGCTTTACCACTTCTGTAGCATTCTCTCCTTGCTCACTGTTCTCCGTCTACCCAAGGCGTGTGTTGCTCTGTCGTGTCTGGCTCGTGACCTCATGGACTGTAGTCCACTAGGTGCCTCTGTCCATGGGATTTTCCAAGCAAGAGTACTAGCGGAGGTTGTCATTTCTTTTCTCCAGAGGATCTTCCTGACTGAGGGCTCGAACCTGAGTCTCTTTTGCCTCCTGCCCTGGCAGGTGGATTCTTTACCACTGCTCTGCTTGGGAAGCCCGTATTCCATCTGCATGGCCCTTCTTTTTTCCGCTCAGAAATGCCATGGCTTGTTCCTGACTTAGGTCTGTTCCCCTTGCCTGGAATTGCCTTAAAACGTGACACAGTGGCTCCTGTTCATTATTTCAGGTTTCAGTTCAATAACTTCTTTTTCAGTTCAGTTACTTTCTCAGATAAGCATTACTTTGGAACCACCCTGTCAGAATGGCACCATCCTCATTTCTCCTTATCCCATTACTTTTTTTTTTTTTTTTTTTTGCAGATTGTTTATCATATCTGACTTTGTTTTTTATATTATTTTGTTATCTGTATACTCTCATTAGAACGCAAGCCCCATTAGAACCATGATTTTTTATCTCTTTTGTCTTAACAGTATATTTCAAGAACTTAGACTAGTTCCTGGCACACAGCTGTCATTAAATATAAATATGCATTTTTAAAAATCTGAGGTTCTATTCCTCCTGAGGCTTTGGTGTTAAAGTGTTCCTTTATGAAATGATATGAGTCAATGGTAGTTGTAGTAAGATAGTTGTAGTAAGTAGGCCACTTTTGGCTGTAAGTTACAGAAATCCATTCTAACTGGTATTGATATGAACAAAAAGTGAGATTTACTATAAAGATAGATGCAGAAGTGTCTAAAGGAATCCCAGGGCTGGGACTCTGGAACTCCAGCGCCAGCGGAGCACACTTCATCTCTTCTGTTTACTCTTCCTTGTGCATTTGTTTCATGTTTTCTAATGCTGTGGAGGACCACTTCCTAGTCCTCTTAATAGAAGATATGGCTCCTAAAATTTCCCTGTTTCTGGGCCCAGAAGTAAATAGATTTCTCTAGCACCCAAATACATGGGGAAACAGTGAGAAACTTAATTTTTTTTTGGGGGGGGGGGTTCCAAAATCACTGCAGATGGTGACTGCAGCCATGAAGTTAAAAGATGCTTGCTCCTTGGAAGAAAAGCTATACCAACCTAGACAGCATATTAAAAAGCAGAGACATTACTTTGGCAACAGAGGTCCATCTAGTCAAAACTATGTTTTCCAGTAGTCATGTATGGATGTGAGAGTTGTACCATAAAGAAGCTGAGCGCCTAAGAATTGATGCTTTTGAACTGTGGTGTTGAAGACTCTTGAGAGTCCCTTGGACAACAAGGAGATCCAATGAGTCCATCCTAAAGGAAATCAGTCCTGAATATTCATTGGAAGGACTGATGCTAAAGCTGAAACTTCAATACTTTGGCCACCTGATGTGAAGAACTGACTCATCTGAAAAGACCCCAATGCTAGGAAAGATTGAAGGAGAGAGGAGAAGGGTATGACAGAGAATGAGATGGTTGGATGTCATCACTGACTCAATGGACATGAGTTTGAGTAAACTCCAGGAGTTGGTGATGGACAGGGAAGCCTGGCGTGCTGCAGTCCATGGGGTCACAAAGAGTCAGACACGACTGAGCGACTGAACTGAACTGATGCATAAATTGCTGTAGGTGTTATGGGAGAGGAAAGAACTTATATGAACGCTAGTATTGCTTAATTTTTCTTTTCTTTAATCATGCAGTAAGCCCAGGCTAGGCAATGGCACCCCACTCTAGTACTCTTGCCTCGAAAATCCCATGGACGGAGGAGCCTGGTAGGCTGCCATCCATGGGGTCTCGAAGAGTCGGACATGCACGACAGAGCGACTTCACTTTCGCTTTTCACTTTGGCTTTTCACTTTCATGCATTGGAGAAGGAGATGGCAACCCACTCCAGTGTTCTTGCCTGGAGAATCCCGGGGAAGGGGGAGCCTGGTGGGCTGCCGTCTATGGACCCATACAGAGTCGGACACGACTGAAGCGACTTAGCAGCAGCAGCAGGCTAAAGCCAGCAAAATCTCTGCCCCTCTCCCCTACAAGACATACACAGGAGATTGCTTTTAGGATCATAATTAATTGCCCTTCTCAGATCACCTCTTCATCTCCATAGTACTGGTGAAGTTTGCTTCTAAATCAGTGCGGTTTCCATTAACTTTGTATCTTTTCAGAGACTTGTACTTTGTTAGCTTCTTAGTAATTTTCAAGGAAAGATTGAACTGAATAGTGCTTAGCTTAAGAGCTTTTTATATAACTACTTCATAATGTTACATTTTTGGAAATAATTTGTAAAACAATGATTTAGAATTTCACTTAATATATGTATTTAAGATTTTATTACAATAAATAGCCATAGAACACTTTTGTAAGTTGTTTATTTATGTAGTATATTAAGGGAACTTTACTTTTACATGGTTCCTGTGCTCTATAAAATATTTTTAGATCTTTATTGTGTTGGAGAAATGTGGAAAGAGGAGGGTGGGCAACTGAAATGCCTGGAACTTTTCTAGAAAATTTCATGAGAAACTGAGGAAGGTGACTAAGTAGATCAGGGGAAAGGAAAAGGAAAGAGTGAAGAATTTACAGAAAGTCTCGTGGAACCTGGAGGGGCTACATCTTCAGTTCAGTTCAGTCACTCAGTCATGTCTGACTCTTTGCAACCCGAGGAATCTCAGCACACCAGGCCTCCCTGTCCATCACCAACTCCCGGAGTTTACTCAAACTCATGTCCATCGAGTCAGTGATGCCACCCAGCCATCTCATCCTCTGTCGTCCCTTTCTCCTCCTGCCCCCAATCCCTCCCAGCATCAGAGTCTTTTCCAATGAGTCAGCTCTTTGCCTGAGGTGGCCAAAGTACTGGAGTTTCAGCTTCAGCATCAGTCCTTCCAGTGAACACCCAGGGTTGATCTCCTTCAGAATGGACTGGTTGGATCTCCTTGCAGTCCAAGGAACTCTCAAGAGTATTCTCCAACACCACAGTTCAAAAGCATCAATTCTTCAGCACTCCGCTTTCTTTATGGTCCAACTCTCACATCCATACATGACCACTGGAAAAACCATAGCCTAGACTCAGTTCAGTTCAGTTGCTCAGTCGTGTCCGACTCTTTGCAATGGAGGAGTTTTAACCAAGGAAATTGCTGTTGATGTAGTTGAATGCATACTTTGAGAATACGTTATATACTTTATGACACTTTAATTCTCTAGGTCTTCTGCCATGAGTTGACTCTGATACAGGGGTTCTCTACTTAAGTGGCTTGTAAAAATCCTTTAGAGTTATGTCTAACAAAGGATTCTAGTTTAGTATGTCTGGTATGGAGCCAGAGTGTGTTTATATTTTCAAAATCCCCAAGAGTCAATATTTATAAAATAATCCACTTTATAAAGTATTCCCTTCAACAACCAAATCAATCAACATAGCTTTTAGGGTCCTTTAGTTTAGGTAACTAACCTCAGAAGGGCTTCCCTGATGCCTCAGATGGAAGAGAATCTGCTTGTAATGTGGAAGACCCAGGTTTGATCCCCAGGTTGGGAAGATCCCCTGGAGAAGGGAATGGCAGCCCACTCCAGTATTCTCGCCTGGAGAATTCCATGGACCGATGCTACAGTCCATGGGGTCGCAAAGAGTCGGACATGACTGAGCGATGTAACGCACATACAACCTCAGAAAGGCTGTCTTACCTTGGTCTCTACTTTGGGCAGATTGGTAGCTCTGTAAACATCTGACTGATTGCCATTGCTCTGCCCACTTTCATTGTTTCCCCTTCTTTGCCTGCTTGTTTCTTCTGCTCAAAAATGTTGAAGCTTGCCTCCCCCAAGAAGCTGTCTTGGCTGGTCTCATCCAGTTTATCTTTCCAGTACAGGACAGATTATAGCACAGCATTGACACAGCTGGTAAATGCACATCCTGAGAGGGGCTGATTCATGTGTTTTCACTGTTAAGTCTTGTGCACATATTCCCATTTTACTAATTGAACATCCTTAGTTTTCCCTTTTGCTACCAAGAGCTTGAAGCTTATGCATAGCTGGCTGAATATCGATAATGGCATCAGTATTTTTGAATGCTTACTATGTTTCAGGAACTTTGCTGAGTGCTGTCCACACATTATCTCTTTTGCTCATCTACAGTTTTTTAAAAATCAAATTAAAACCCTTATATGATTGTGCTAGTTTCTTATGGCTGCTGTAACAAATTGCCACCAACTTGGTGGCTTAAAAACAAAAGTTTATTCTCTCTCAGTTTTGGAGGCCAGGTGTCTGAAGTCAGTATCAGTGTGCCAAAATCAGGGTGCTCCCTCCAAAGGCTCAAGAAGAGACTATGTTCTTCGCTTCTTCCACAGTTTGGTGCCTGCCAGAATGCCTTGCCTTGTAGTTGCATCACTCCAGTCTTCAAAGGCAGAATTTCAAATCTCCCTCAGCTCTCTTCTTCTCATCACCTTTTCCTATGTGTGAGCAAAGAAGAGAGAAACCATTCATCGCCTCTCTCTTCTAAGGACACGTATGATGGCATTTGAGCTCCCCTTTGCTCCAGAATAATCTCCCTGTCACAGGATCCTTAATCACATCTGCAAAGACCCCTTTTCCAAATAATGTAACATTCACCGGTTCCAAGGATTAAGCCATGGATGTTTTTTAGGGGACCATTATTCAACCTACGACTTTGATAATTCAGAGGAGGACTGGTGCTCCATCCTCATTCCTCTCCGTATCAGCGTTCCTTATTCAGAGACGGTTTTGCTGCCCTCTCATCGCTCCCTCAGGGACATCTGGCTGTCGTAACTGGGAGGGGGTTGCTGTTGGCATCTGTCAGATAGAGGCCAGGGATGATGCTGCAGACTGCAGAGGGTGGGCCGTCCCTCACAGAGTTATCCAGCCCGAATGTCACAGTGCTGGGGCTGAAAAGCCTTGTCCTATAAGTAACTGTTACAAATAGTTTCCTGTATATCACTCCTGAAAAAAAATCTTATATTAGCTAGCACATGAGTAAAGCCCTCTGATATGATTTGATTATGTCCAGTGGTAGTTTTTAGTTAAGTGAAGAGTCATAATAAATGACTCACATATACCTTAAGTAACATTTTCACTTTCAAAATATAAATACACATGCACACACTAACATTTTCTTTGAGTATGTATCTTTTGAGTGGAGCTCTGGGTCAATATTCTTATAGAAACTTGCTCTGGCTTTGGAGCAAGAACTTAAAAGTTTGTGGAGGAATCTGAGTTGCAGGATCCTTGTAGAGTTTTATGACTCCTCGATTGTTTATCGTTGACTTACACTTAATTATACAGCAATTTGGATTTTTTTGTATTATTGTTTTGTCACTTGCTTTCTTTGGATCTCTCCAAAGCATTCAATTTGGCTTTCATATAAAGAACAATATGACTCTGGTGGTCTTGTATCAAACATAATATATATATAGTGTGTGTATATAAAGAAATCTTTGTTTTGTACAGAAAAGAATTGCTCTAATATATTGCAAATACTTCTTCCAGTTGTAGCTCACTTAGTTTCTCATGTGACATAGAGCTAATTTCACTTTCAGATTTTTGAAAGTCTTAGAAAATTTTGTTTTAATACTGTAATAACTTTATAAATGATATGATATTGCATAAATACTTTATTGCTTTTCATATTAATGCTTGATTTACTTTTCATTAACTGCAACAAATATTATTTGGTGTTTTGCTTACTAGCAAAATATTTTCAGTTTCTTATGTAGTTAAATAGCACAATTTCTTGATACTGGGTGTTTTATTATTTTCTTACTCAGCGAGTGAGTTAGGGATGTGGATTGTAATTCCAGTTTTTGTAACTTCCGTCTCTTTTACTTTGTCCAGGACACAGAGCTCTGTGTGGTACAAATAATAAGCGTGGTGGCATATCCTGGTATAACTGTTGAACTCGATATATTGATACCTCATCTCTAAAATAGGGGTTGTAATACTTACATTGTAGGGTTGGTGTAAGGTTTTAATTGGATAATAAATACACAGTGTCTAGCACAGAGTCTGGGACAGTCAGTGAATGTCAGTATCCTTTCCTTCTCTTACTGTCTGGTACAGTGTTAAATGTTTAGTGGATATTTGTTGAATAAACATATTTTCAGTTGCCTTAGCTTGATTGATTTTTTCACATTTTTCTTTCCAGCATAAGAACTATGTCTCAGTAAATATTTTTTAGGAGAATTCCACTTTTAAAGTAGTCCAATAAGTTATGTGCTATTAACTAAAGTTACTAAGTCTTATTTTTATATGACATTTCAGTGTGTTTACAAAGGCAAATTAAATATTAGGTGGAAAGATGACTATGTGACCTCAGAGATTCCTTCCAGCATGATCTAAAATTTTTATAAAATTCACATAATCCTGAATTTTCTTTCTGCTTTGTCCCTAAAATCTGAAGAAGTAAGTAGTGTTTGAAAATGTAGCATTTAGTTGGGAATGAAGAAAATAACCATACTTGTTATATGTTCATAATGGTTCCTTACCATATTATAGGAATCCTTTAGTCTTTGGAATGAATGTCACTGTCTTCAAGTGGATTTGTCTTTTTATTTTACCTAGATATATATGTGTATATCTACATATAATGAAATGTTTAAAGAAGTTTCATTTTATGTAAAGTTATTTGCCTTTTTATTCATCTATTAAATATCCTTCTACCTGAGATTTTGGTATACTTGGGTAGTATACTGAGTAACTTAGGTAGCTGAGTTAAAAGAAATTTAATTCATTTAAGTTGCTTATTTTAGAAATTAAATGATAGTCATGCATGATTTTGTATAAGTTGATTCCAGTATTTTCTGTTTTAAACTGCTAATTGTCATTTGTAATCGGGAATAAATGAAAAATATTAAGCCACATTTTTTAAGGAGGATGGAACACTGTGAGGCAAATGGGCAAAGCCATCAATCACAGCATGCCCTCACCATCCTTAGCATTGGGTTCTTGAAAACCCCAAGGCAGAGAGATTTTCCCTGAAGGAATTTAAGCCGTTACAGGGGATGTCAGGCCAAGGAGACAGAGATTGTGAGTGAACCTTTAAGAGATCTTATAAGCTTTAATGTCCTCCCAATTAAAGCATTAGCTATATCAAATTTATCAGCATTTTATGCAGTTTCAAAATATCAGGTATTAGTTTCCCCTACTTTCTTCAAAGAAATGTTTCAGAATTTCCAATCTTGCAGTTGGTAGGGAATAGGAAATGCTTCATAATTCATAAGAAGCAATTTTTAGTGTATCTTATTCAGAGCTTTTCTTATTTTCACTTAAAGGTTACTGTTGTTTTAGAGATAGCAGAAATTGAATATTTGAGATTAAAAAATAAGCTTTTAGTAACCTTTATTTGACTTGCTCTCTATACCCAAATGGGTATTTACAGTTCCTTTCCAGTTCTGGTAACTTCATGCCAGTTCATGTCGGAATGTGACAGAGTGGAACACTGATGTGGCTGATGGTCCTTCCTTTCTCATCTTTGTTCTCTCCTTCCCAACACACTGTGATTCTAGATCAAAGGCTGGAGATGTGTTTTGTCTCTGTTTCTATCTCTTTTAGCAGGGCCCTGCAAATATCTTCCACTCCTACACTGCCATCTCTTTATTTCTCGTCTCTTTCATCTTGCAAACCTGCAGTTCCTTCTTTCCCAAAAATATCTCCAGAAACAGCAACTTAGAATTGGTTGCACTCTAGAAATGTTTACCAGAAGGAAATCCATGAATATGTGTATATACTGGAATTTCACATAGTAAAAAAGTTTTTCAAGGGAAGAAACGGTCTTTGTATCCCCTCAGCCAAGCATTGGCCCATGAGCTTAGGCAATTCTTAGTATTTATTATTGAACAAATTAGGAAACTTCAGAAGTTGGCACAGAAGTAGTGGTTTATCATGTGTGGCAGACTGTAAGTTCTGAGATAGATTAAGAAAAGAAATTCTTATCTGTAGAGGGGGACTTGCTACTCATTTGATTGGATTAATTTTGAGAAAAGTCCTAGGATGTGTTTAGTTCTAAAACTTTGATTATAAAAAAGAAAGAAGTGGGTCATGAGTTGGTGAGATATTGAATAGCTAAGAAAAAAACAATATTTTTAGGTGAGGTAAAAGAAATAAAGGGAAACAACAGAATTGGAAAGAGTAGAGATCTCTTCAAGAAAATTAGAGATACCAAGGGAACATCTCATGCAAAGATGGGCTTGATAAAGGACAGAAATGGTATGGACCTAACAGAAGCAGAAGATATTAAGAAGAGGTGGCAAGAATACACAGAAGAACTGTACAAAAAAGATCTTCACGACCAAGATAATCATGATGATGTGATCACTTACCTAGAGCCAGACATCCTGGAATGTGAAATCAAGTGGGCCTTAGAAATCATCACTACGAACAAAGCTAGTGGAGGTGATGGAATTCCAGCTGAGCTGTTTCAAATCCTGAAAGATGATGCTGTGAAAGTGCTGCACTCAATATGCCAGCAAATTTGGAAAACTCAACAGTGGCCACAGGACTGGAGAAGGTCAGTTTTCATTCCAATCCCAAAAAAAGACAATGCCAAAGAATGCCCAAACTACTGCACAATTGCACTCACCTCACACACTAGTAAAGTAATGCTCAAATTCTCCAAGCCAGGCTTCAGCAATATGTGAACTATGAACTTCCAGATGTTCAAGCTGGTTTTAGAAAAGGTAGAGGAACCGGAGATCAAATTGCCAATATCCGCTAGATCATGGAAAAAGCAAGAGAGTTCCAGAAAAATGTCTATTTCTGCTTTATTGACTATGCCAAAGCCTTTTGACTATGTGGATCACAAGAAACTGTGGAAAATTCTGAAAGAGATGGGAATACCAGACCACCTGACCTGCCTCTTATATGCATGTCAGGAAGCAACAGAACTGGACATGGACCAACAGACTGGTTCCAAATAGGAAAGGGAGTACGTCAAGGCTGTATATTGTCACCCTGCTTATTTAACTTCTCTGCAGAGTACATCATGAGAAATGCTGGGCTGGAAGAAGCAGAAGCTGAAATCAAGATTGCCGGGAGAAATATCAATAACCTCAGATATGCAGATGACACCACCCTTATGGCAGAAAATGAAGAGGAACTAAAAAGCCTCTTGATGAAAGTGAAAGAGGAGAGTGAAAAATTTGGCTTAAAGCTCAACACTCAGAAAAGGAAGATCATGGCATCCAGTCCCATCACTTCATGGGAAATAGATGGGGAAACAGTGTCAGACTTTATTTTTTGGGGCTCCAAAATCACTGCAGGTACTGATTGCAGCCATGAAATTAAAAGACGCTTACTCCTTGGAAGAAAAGTTATGACCAACCTAGATAGCATATTGAAAAGCAGAGACATTCCTTTGCCAACAAACGTCCATCTAGTCAAGGCTATGGTTTTTCCACTCGTCATGTACGGATGTGAAAGTTGGACTGTGAAGAAAGCTAAGCGCCGAAGAATTGATGCTTTTGAACTGTGGTGTTGGAGAAGACTCTTGAGAGTCCCTTGTACTGCAAGCAGATCCAACCAGTCCATTCTAAAGGAGATCAGTCCTGGGTGTTCTTTGGAAGGAATGATGCTAAAGCTGAAACTCCAATACTTCGGCCACCTTGCGTGAAGAGTTGACTCATTGGAAAAGACTCTGATGCTGGGAGGGACTAGGGGCAGGAGGAGAAGGGGACGACAGAGGATGAGATGACTGGATGGCATCACTGACACGATGGACATGAGTTTTGGTGAACTCTGGGGTTTGGTGATAAACAGGGAGGCCTGGTGTGCTGCAGTTCATGGGGTCACAGGGAGTTGGACACGACTGAGCAACTGAACTGAACATGAATAAAGGCACTTAGGTGGGAATGAGACGTGTGGTTGTTAAGTATAGGAAGTAAAAAGATCAATGTGGTTAGGACAGAGAGTTTGTATTAGAGAATAGAGGAATTCAGTTGAATCGATGAAAAGCTCATTTTTTAAAAGAAATGTAAACATTTCCAGATGGCAGAAAGCCCTATTTTTCTAATGCAGTATTGTCATTAAAATGATAATTTAACATGAGCTGTGTGATAGTCTTACAACTGAGTGAATTATCTTGAAGAAAAGAACAGTAGGAGAAGGCTTGGAGTGGTAATTTAAAAGTGAAGCAGTGAGAGCTTGGAAGACAGGTGACAGAGAAAATGGGGAGTAAAAGATGAATGTATTAATAGTGAAATTGTGAATTCACTGTGGCCAGTTAAATGGAATACAGAGGTATTTTGAAGTTTTCAAGGGATTCCTAGACAAAGGACAGTCCCTGGATTTTTCAGAGTTTGAGGATCTTTTCCCAAGATAAGCCCTGTTCTTGTTTTAAAAGGTTCATTTAGTTTCTTATTTTTAAATAAGTTGTTGTATTCTTTAGATTTCAGTAGGCTGTTCTCAATTATATTTGACCCTTTTCATTATTAAAGGATAAAAAAGTTCTTTTGAGACCACTTACCTGGATATTAATAAGTCAAATTTTATTTGGGCTTTCATGGTATACTATTAACTTTCAAAGGGAGAGTATTTACTGTAATGATAATTGAGATGCTGATGGGTGCTGTCATGGAAAAAGAGGCACAGAGGAACTAAAAATTAAGAAAAGGGGAAACAAAGTCAAGACACTGGTAGTACTGAGGAAGATGATAAAAATATTAAACCAGGAATATTACAATTTAACAGTGCTCAAGTGCCTGAAAACTACTTCAGTGTTAGAAGTTGTGGGGAAGTATGAGAAGTCAAAAAAGATTTGACTTTCATTATTAGAGAGCGTATATAAAGTATAGTCATGGGTCTTCCCCTGTGACTTTTTTTTTTTAATTCACCAAAAAAAGAAGAAAGAAACTGTATAGCAAATACCTCTTACAACCATGCCATGATCATACTTCCTCTGAAAGTGAAAATTGTTCAGCTGTGTCCGACTCTGCGACCTCATGGACAATACAGTCCGTGGAATTCTCCAGGTCAGAGTACTGGAATGGGTAAGCCTTTCCCTTCTGCAGAGGATCTTCCCGACCCAGAAATCAAACTGTGGTCTCTTGCATTGCAGGTGGATTCTTTACCAACTGAGCTATGAAAGCCAAATTAATATGAGACATTTACTGTGTGATCAAGAAAAGTGAGGTGATTTTGATGGTAGAAGTATCAAACTTTATTAGCTTGTTCACATTGTTTAGAATATACCATTGATGCTTTAAGGGGACAGCTTTTGCCTCCCACTGGGTATTTGGTAATATCTGAAGATTTTTGGTTGTCACAGTTTGGATAGGGGGTGCTTATTAGCATCTAGTGGGTAGAGCAAGGATGCTATTGAACAGTTCATAGGACAGTCCCCCATAACAGAGTCCAAAATGCCAGTAGTGCCAAGATTGAGTAGCCCTGGAGTATGGGAGTAAGCAGTTTTTTCCCTGGGCAATTTTAAAGACCTGTGTCAATTTATTATTTCTTTTTTTGCAAATCTGACCAGGTATTGCCTTCTGTTAATGCACTTTCTTCCCACAGCTTACAATACACTTGATTGTCACTGTTTTCTTTACTGTGTTCGCATCCTCAGGCTAGGTCTTGGGCTTCCCAGGTGGTGCTAGGGACCTTGGTGGCTCAGATGGTAAAGAATCTGCCTGCAGTGTGGGAGACCTGGGTTTGATCCCTGGGTTGGGAAGATCCCCTGGAGAAAGGAATGGCAATCCACTCCAGTATTCTTGCCTAGAGAATTCCATGGACAAGGAACCTGGTGGCTACAGTCCACGGGGTTGCAAAGAGTCGGACACAACTGAGCGGTTTCACTTTCTTTCCCAGGTGGCGCACTGGTAAAGAATCTGTCTGCCAATACAAGGAGATGCAAGAGATACAGGTTTGATCCCTGGGTTGGGAACATCCCCTGGAGAAAGAAATGGCAGTCCCCTCTAGTATTCTTGCCTGGAAAATTCCATAGACAGAGGAGCCTGACAGGCTACAGTCCAAGGAGTCGCAAAGAGTTGGACACTACTGAGCACGTGCATCTTGGGTACTTTGATTAGATGCACTTTGATTTCCAAATTCTGAGGGCCTTTTGATGTAATTTCTGAAGTACTTTCTTTTGTAAGAAGACTTTTTCATGTGCTTCAGGTCCTAGGTCTGGGTTGCGCTAGTTCTTGAATCCAGGTTTTATTCTAGTGATGTTTAAATGTTCTTATTTTTTTCTTTTTTTCAACATTATTTAAAACTGTTGTAATCTTTCTTTTGTGTGTGTGTGTGCACATCACGCACACGTGCTCAGTTGTTCAGTCTTGTCTGACTCTTTGCGACTTTATAGACTGTAGCCTGCCAGGCCCCTCTGTCCATGGGATTCTCCAGACAAGAATACTGGAGTGGGTTGCCATGCCCTCCTCCAGGGCGTCTTCTCTACCCAGGGATCAGACCCACATCTCCTGCATTGCAGGCAAATTCTTTACCACTAAGCCACTTGGATATACAGGTATATTTAAATGAAATACTTCACTCCTAGAAAAGCTGTATAAGAGTTATTTCTTTTAGAATGATTTTATCCCTGCTTATAGATAAAGATTACCATAACTACAACATTACATTTAACAGCTGCATACAAAAAGCTATTTTAAAAGGTATTATAATTATAATGGCTTTATAATGATAAGTGAAAACATTAAGAACCAATTTTTTTCCCTTAGCCTATCTCAATTTGATGTTGATTTAAACATATTGATCATTTAGTAAAGTACAAGTGCCATGTGCCTGTGTATACACTGACCCTTGAATGACATGGTAGATGGTGGGGTGGAGGGGCTGGGAATCTGTGGCTAATTTATTGTTGGCCCTCTGTATCTAGAGTTCTTTGGTACCTGTGAATTCAACCAACCATGGATTGGGTAGTACTGTAGTATTTTCTGTTAAAAAATACCCATGTTTAAGTGGTCCTACACAGTTCAAAGCCCCATTGTTCAAGGGTCAGCTGTACTAGCTACTCTGTGTATGAAAAGAATAGGGAGGAAAAGCAAAAGTACAGAGCAGTTATGTAGTAGTCAGGATGTGGTGGATCCATATTGTGTTTATGTAGTCTATGCATGTGTGTGTGTTGAAAATTTATCTCTGAGAAGTGAAGTTCTGGAGTAAGTATAGGTTTTATTTTTTTGTAGTAAATATTTTCTGTCTACTTCTAGTATGTATCACTTATGTCTTAATCTTCCATTTTCATCTGTGCAGATGTTTTGTTAATTGGCCTTCCATCAGTCTAAAACTGATCTGCCTCATTGACCTGTTAAAAGGACATTCACTTGTCTATTAAGTGACATATTCTGGAACTGCACAACAGAAACATCTACCCCCCTGCTTCAAACGTGCAAACTTATTGCTTTGAGTCTTGACTCCTTCCTTGGGCGTCTGTCAGCCATGGAGAGAATTGCAGTTGCAGCTGTTGTCTCACAAGAGAGGTTTTGGGTCCTCACTGCATAAGCACACAGCCAGCATCAATGGAGAAGGCAATGGCAACCCACTGCAGTACCCTTGCCTGGAAAATCCCGTGGACAGAGGAGCCTGGTAGGCTGCAGTCCATGGGGTCGCGAAATGTCAGACACGACTGAGCGACTTCACTTTAACTTTTCACTTTCCTGCATTGGAGAAGGAAATGGCAACCCACTCCAGTGTTCTTGCCTGGAGAATCCCAGGGATGGCAGAGCCTGGTGGGCTGCCGTCTATGGGGTCGCACAGAGTCAGACACAACTGAAGCAACTTAGCAGCAGCATCGATAACTCTGTTTTAATTCAGGAGATGTTTTAGCTAAGAAATATTTAAATGCTTGCAGAGACTACTCTTCTGAGTCTAAGAATTCCAGGGTAGTCTGATGCACTGCTTTTATCCTTGGTGTGCTGAACCACCCACTTTATCTGAAGGGAAGGATTGATGTTGACTGATAAACAGGACAGCTCTCCCTCTCTTTACTTATTTATATAAATTTATTTTTAATTTTTGAAAATTCTAATCTTAATGATAAGCAATTAAAATAACACAAAAGGATGAATGTACAATGAAAGTTTAAAATTTTTCTGTTCCCAGTCTTACTTCATGGAGCTATTCATTGATAACAGTTTCGAATTGAGTCATATCAGTAAAGTGTCTCTCAACAATTGGTGTTTGGCATTTTGGGCAGCACTGTACTTTGTCATGTGGGATCGTGCTGAACACCACTTAGTGTTCAGTGCCCCTGTTCTCTGCCATAGCCATTGGAGTATGAAAGATGCCTTCACACGTTTCCAAATGCTCTTGGGGAGGGGAATGGTATTGGTCCTGGGTGAGAGTATTGTAAAGTTTAAAATTACACTGTGTATCTGAGAAAATATGTCTATTTTTTCAACTTTATTGACTCTACTATGAAAGAAGAATATTTGAGCACACATGCACTTCTCATGGGAGGCCCAGAAAAAAATTCACTTGGGAAGAACTGTGCTTACTTCTAATGGCTTAGATTACTGTGGTTTTTCAGTCTTACCTGCTTTCCTTCATGACAGCATTACTCTTGTGTTCTCAGCTACCTGTCTTTTTTTCTTTTCTCCTCTTGAGTGTTTTTTTGTGTGTGTGTGTGTGATTTTTCAAATGGCCAGCTCATGCTTGGTTGAGTTTTATGCAGGGGATTCTGTGCAGTCTGGTTAGGGGGCACATTCCTCAAGGGAAGATTTGCTAAGGATTTTCTTGGGCACCTCTGTAATTTTTCTGCTTGGAGTTTTCTGAATTAAGTAGGTATATGGGAACTCTGAATGCTGGAGAGTAGGCTGTGGTTGCAAATTCTTGGGTTGTATTGCCCCGTAATATGGTGTTCAAGCTGAAAAAGGCTCACATCCTCATTGTCTTCCTTAGCCAACAGGTATATCTTTAGCCAAGTGGGGTTAGTCTTGTATGGTTCCTGCTCTATATGGAGGAGTCTAAGTTGACAGTTCTTTTTAAACAAACCAAGGCCTAAACTGCTGCTCCTGAACTAGGAGCTGAATCTGCGAACCCTTTGTGCAGCCACAACTCAAGCACGTGCTTACCAGTTTTTCATCCTCTTCATATTGGCCCTTGGGGAGTTTCTTGAGCACTAGCTGTTGTACTTGAGAGGATGTTTGGGATATTTTGGTTAGCGTTTCTAGGCATTTTGTGAGAGAATGATTTCCAGATTTTAAAGTCCATCTTTTTGTTGGACATGCAAGCATCTTCACCTACTTTCTGACTTCTAGTATTTCCTGAAATTTCTGGTATTTAATCTCTCATTTCTCTTTCATCTACCTCGAGTAATATTTCTATTCTTTTTAAAAAGCATGTATTCTGTCATTTCAGTGAGTCCTCAGGAGGGAGACAGTGTAGACGTGTGTGCTCGGCCTTCCTTTGTTTCTGGAAGCTTGTCACATATTTTTTAGGTCCAAGTCCATCAGTGCTAACTGACCTGATGAAAACTAAATCTCTATAAATGCCTATTCATTTAACTGCATTTTTCTTTTTAAAATTTGAATGTAAAAAGCATGATGTTTAGCTATAAAAGAGGTGAAAGGACAGGGATGAAGGATGAAGTTCAGGTCATTAACTGTGCAATTGAGCAGGGCCTCCCTGGGGTGGGAAGCAGCATGGGGATCTTACCATGAAGTCTAAATGTATAAGGGAAAAATTACAACAATGAAAAACCACAATTTTTTAAATTTTGTGCAATAAATGTTAACTGCAGTACATTTGGCATAATAATAAGAGTTAGAGTTCAAAGATAAATAAGATGCTATTTCAGCCCTCAGAGAACCCACTAATTTGTGGTAAAGACAGACATGTAAATGAAAATCCAGTCACTTCTCATTATTCATTCTTTGTGGTAGTTTTGTTCTGTAAGTCTCTTTGCACACTGAATTGGGGAACACTGAGCCATTGTCTCTAGGCTAGAAGGGGGTTAGGTTCCTGCAAGCCCCTGGTCACGTCTTCATTAACTGGTCAGCACATAACCTTGCTTTCTGTACGTTGCTGTTTAAAGACATCTTGATCCATATCTATCTATCTATCTATATCTATTAATATATGTGTGTGTATATACTTGATTCATTAACAGTGAATAGCCAACAGCACTGTAATTTCATGCCTAAAGGAAGCTCTTCAGAGACTTGTATTTTCTCTGCAAGGCACATCACCCTGCTGCTTTGTGGTTAGAAACACTGGACAGCACTTATGCACTATGCTTGGGGGACATTTCAGACAGTGAGATAAGCACAGAAATGTGAAAAACATGACACTAGATAAGCCATAAAAAGGATACCTGTTTTTGGTGTGAGAGCTGAAACAAGAAAGCAGAGTGTTGCCTCATTAAACCTAAGCTGGGGATGCACACACTTAGGCATGTCGTTTTTGCTGCTTAGTGTCTTCATATGACAACAAAAGCACTGTGCATTTTGACTTTGGCGTTAAAGATAAGTTTTATCAAGTGGGCAAATTCCCAAATACAGACTCCATGAATAATTAGGACCAAATGTACTATGGTGTAAGTGCTGTATGTTCTACCCTAGAAACTGCTAGGATGGGTCAGGAAAGGCTTCACCATTAAGGTGAAGTTACAGCAGTATGAAGCCACAGGCTTATGGATAGCAAATGGCCTGGTGTGGCTGGAATTAAAAGGACCTCTTTAAGGAGGAGCAAGAGAGGATGTTTGAACAGGTCAAGGAGTGGGGGGATATGAGGTCCTTATGCCATGTTAAGTAATTTGAATTTTATAGGTGATGAGGAGCCAGAGAATGATTTTAACCAGGGAGAAACATGGTCATATTGTATTTTGGAAAGTTCACTCTGATGGTGGTATCAGGAGTAGGTGAAGTCAGAAAAAAAAATAGATTTTAGAAGTTAAGATGAGAGTATGAACTAAGGAAGTGACAGTGGAGATAAAGAAAAAGGGATGTGTTTGTAAGATATGTAAGATAATAGATTGAAAAGCCTTGGTGGCAGATTCAGTTCAGTTCAGTCTCTCAGTCGTGTCCCACTCTCTGTGACCCCATGGACCACAGCACGGCAGGCTTCCCTGTCCATCACCAACTCTTGGAATTTGCTCAAACTCGTGTTCATTGAGTCGGTGATACCATCTTACCGTCTCGTCTTCTGTTGCTCCTTCTCCTCCTGCCTTCAGTCTTTCCCAGCTTCAGGGTCTTTTCTAAAGAGTCAATTCTTTGCATCAGATGGCCAAAGTATTGCTTCATCTTCACCATCAGTCTTCCCAATGAATATTCAGGACTGATTCCCTTTAGGATTGACTGGTTTGATCTCCTTGCAGTCCAAGGAACTCTCAGGAGTCTTCTCCAACACCATAGTTCAAAAGCATCAGTTCTTCAGAGGTACTGGGAATAAAGGAAGTTGAACATGTATACCTCGGTGCCATTAACTGAAATAGGGAATACTAGAGGGTGACCAGATTTAGGAAGTAATTTGAGTTTTGGGCATGTTGAGTATGATCATTGTGTTTGTAGGATATCTTTACAGAGATTAAGCAAGAAGTATAATCTTAAACCCAGAAGACAGAGCTTTGAGAGACATTAGATGTGGGAACCCTTTGGATGGTTTTGGCAGAAGAGTAACAATCTGTGTATGTTTTAAATGATTGCTCTAGCTAATCTAGAGAATATTGTTGAGAACTGGAGTGAGAGCTGGGGATCAACTGAATGACTACTGAAATAAATGAGCAACAGATGGTGGTGGCTTGGACTAAAGTGACAGCAGTGGAGGGGTACAAAGTTGGGTTTTGAGTCATTACCTCTGTCATGGCTGAATTTAAAAACCACTTTATCATTGGATCTGCTTTGATTCCGTATATATGTGTATGTGTACTCCAAGCTGCTTCAGTTGTGTCCAACTCTGTGTGACCGTATGGACTGTAGCCTGCCAAGGCCCCTCTATCTGTGGGATTCTCCTGGCAAGAATACCAGAGTAGGTTGCTATGCCCGCCTCCAGGGTATCTGTCCGACCCAGGGATTGAACCCACGTCTCTTATGTCTCCTGCATTGGCAGATGGATTCTTTACCTCTAGTGCCACATGTAACTGCATATATAATACATGTTATCTTGAAAAAACTATCATTGAAATTTATTCTGGAAATCTAGTTTGGGGTATACTAAAAAAGATTCAAGTTTGCATATTTAATATAATCAGGCACTGATACTGTCGTTGTATTTCATGTTTATTAGTGCTTATTGTATAAAAAACACTTCTGGACAGTTCCACTGGTTCAGTTATAATTCTGCATATTTTCTTATAATACGGCAGTGGAGCTTTAAGCAACTTTACTAATTAGTGACTAGGTCAGAAAAAATGTATTAGAAGCTGCGCTACTGCATTGTGAAAGTAAATTAGGAATTGCACTCACTATTTGAGCTATTAAAAAAAAAAAAACCAACTCTGTGGATCTAGTTTTTCTCTGGATGAGCTCAGTACTTTAACGAGGATACTTCCTGGACACAGCATGGAGCTGGGCCCAGAGTAAGAAAAGAAGAGATTAGTTGACCAGTTAAGAGACTTTTAATATAGTCTAGACAAGAGAAGAGATACAAACTGTAAATCAAAGATGAGAGATCAGAAACTGTGATAGGGTGAATATTTGAGACTTTGTGTAGTAGAATGAGAAGGACTTGGAGAATTTGATGTCAGGATTAAGGAGAATTAAAAAAAATCAAAATTCTGAGATTTTAAGCTTTGGAAAATGGTTGGATGGTGATATCATAATAATAAGAGCTAGAATCTGTAGGATGAGTGAATAGTTTTGAAAATGGTAAATTAAAGACACCATCTTTGGAGTTCCCAGGGGAAGTACATTAGAAGACAGTTGGAGAACAGTGAGTCCTGTAACTAAGATTTGAAAATTCTGTTCACATAGAATTTGGTTGAAGTCCTAAAAGTGAGTAAGGTCACTCATAAAGGAATGAAATCTAAGAAAGACCAACAGGAGTGAATGTGGACAGAATATGTGATTGATTTTTCAGTTCAGTTCAGTCGCTCAGTTGTGTCCGACTCTTTGCGACCCCATGAATCGCAGCACGCCAGGCTTCCCTGTCCATCACCAACTCCCCGAGTTCACTCAAACTCATGTCCATCGAGTCAGTGATGTCATCCAGTCATTTTATCCTCTGTCTTCCCCTTCTCCTCCTGCCCCCAATCCCTACCAGCATCAGGATCTTTTCCAGTGAGTCAATGCTTTGCATGAGGTGGCTAAAGTACTGGAGTTTCAGCTTCAGCATCAGTCCCTCCAGTGAATACCCAGGATGGATCTCCTTTAGGATGGGCTGGTTGGATCTCCTTGCAGTCCAAGGGACTCTCAAGAGTCTCCTCCAACACCACAGTTCAAAAGCATCACTTCTTCAACACTCAGCTTTCTTCACAGTCCAACTCTCACATCCATACATGACCACTGGAAAAACCATAACCTGACTAGACGGACCTTTGTTGGCAAAGTAATATCTCTGCTTTCCAATATGCTATCTAGGTTGGTCATAACTTTTCTTCCAAGGAGTAAGCGTCTTTTAATTTCAAGGCTGCAGTCACTATCTGCTGTGATTTTGGAGCCCCCCCAAAATAAAGACTGACACTGTTTCCACTGTTTCCCCATCTGTTTGCCATGAAGTGATGGGACTGGATGCCATGATCTTCGTTTTCTGAATGTTGAGCTTTAAGCCAACTTTTTCACTCTCCTCTTTCACCTTCATCAAGAAGCTTTTTAGTTCCTCTTCATTTTCTGCCATAAGGGTGGTGTCATCTGCATATCTGAGGTTATTGATATTTCTCCTGGCAATCTTAATTCCAGCTTCTGCTTCTTCCAGCCCAGGGTTTCTCATGAAGTACTCTGCATATAAGTTAACAAAGTAGGGTGACAGTATACAGCCTTAACATACTCCTTTTCCTATTTGGAACCAGTCTGTTGTTCCATGTCCAGTTCTAACTGTTGATTCCTGACCTGCATATAGGTTTCTCAAGAGGCAGGTCAGGTGGTCTGGTATTCCCATCTCTTTCAGAATTTTCCACAGTTTCTTGTGATCCACACAGTTAAAGGCTTTGGCATAGTCAATAAAGCAGAAATAGATGTTTTTCTGGAACTCTTCTTGCTTTTTCGATGATCCAGCAAATGTTGGCAATTTGATCTCTGGTTCCTCTGCCTTTTCTAAAACCGGCTTGAACATCTGGAAGTTCACAGTTCACATATTGCTGAAGCCTGGCTTGGAGAATTTTGAGCATTACTTTACTAGCATGTGAGATGAGTGCAATTGTGTGGTAGTTTGAGCATTCTTTGGCATTGCCTTTCTTTGGGATTGGAATGAAACCTCACCTTTTCCAGTCCTGTGGCCACTGTTGAGTTTTCCAAATTTGCTGGCATGTTGAGTGCAGCACTTTCACAGCATCATCTTTCAGGATTTGAAATAGCTCAACTGGAATTCCATCACCTCCACTAGCTTTGTTCGTAGTGATGCTTTCTAAGGCCCACTTGATTTCACATTCCAGGATGTCTGGCTCTAGATGAGTGATCACACCATCATGATTATCTGAGTCATGAAGATCTTTTCTGTACAATTCTTCTGTGTATTCTTGCCACCTCTTCTTAATATCTTCTGCTTCTGTTAGGTCCATACCATTTCTCTCCTTTATCAAGCCCATCTTTGCATGAGATGTTCCCTTGGCATCTCTAATTTTCTTGAAGAGGTCTCTAGTCTTTCCCATTCTGTTGTTTTCCTCTATTTCTTTGCATTGATCACTGAGGAAGGCTTTCTTATCTCTTCTTGCTCTTCTTTGGAACTCTGCATTCAGATGCTTATATCTTTCTTTTTCTCCTTTACTTTTCGCTTCTCTTCGTTTCACAGCTATTTGTAAGGCCTACCCCGACAGCCATTTTGCTTTTTTGCATTTCTTTTCCATGGGGATGGTCTTGATCCCTGTCTCTTGTACAGTGTCATGAACCTCCTTCCATAGTTCATCAGGCACTCTGTTTATCAGACCTAGTCCCTTAAATCTATTTCTCACTTTCACTGTATAATCATAAGGGATTTGATTTAGGTCATACCTAAATGGTCTTGTGGTTTTCCCCACTTTCTTCAATTTAAGTCTTAATTGGCAACAAGGAGTTCATGATCTGAGCCTCAGTCAGCTCCTGGTCTTGTTTTTGCTGACTGTATACAGCTTCTCCATCTGTGGCTGCAAAGAACATAATCAGTCTGATTTCAGTGTTGACCATCTGGTGATGTCCATGTGTAGAGTCTTCTCTTGTGTTGTTGGAAGAGGATGTTTGCCTTGACCAGTGCGTTCTCTTGGTAAAACTCTATTAGCCTTTGCCCTGCTTTATTCTGTACTCCAAGGCCAAATTTGCCTATTACTCCAGGTGTTTCTTGACTTCCTACTTTTGCATTTCAATCCCCTATAATGAAAAGAACATCTCTTTTGGGTGTTAGTTCTAAAAAGTCTTGTTAGTTCTAAAAGGTCTTGTAGGTCTTCATAGAACTGTTCAACTTCAGCCTCTTCAGCATTACTGGTTGGGGCATAGGCTTGGAATACCGTGATGTTGATGGTTTGCCTTGGAAACGAACAGAAATCATTCTGTTGTTTTTGAGATTGCATGCAAGTACTGCATTTCAGACTCTTTTGTTGACCATGATGGCTACTCCATTTCTTCTAAGGGATTCCTGCCCACAGTAGTAGATATAATGGTCATCTGAGTTAAATTCACCCATTCCAGTCCATTCTAGATC
This sequence comes from Capra hircus, assembly GCF_001704415.2. Lineage (NCBI taxonomy): Eukaryota > Metazoa > Chordata > Mammalia > Artiodactyla > Bovidae > Capra > Capra hircus. Next base: position 48,966,879 of record NC_030811.1, read on the forward strand.
CCTGATTCCTAGAATGTCAATATTCACTCTTGCCATCTCCTTTTTGACCACTTCCAATTTGCCTGGATTCATGGACCTGACATTCCAGGTTCCTATACAATATTGCTCTTTACAGCATCGGACCTTGCTTCTATCACCAGTCGCATCCACAACTGGGTATTGGTTTTACTTTGGCTCCATCCCTTCATTCTTTCTGGAGTTATTTCTCCACTGATCTCCAGTAGCATATTGGGCATCTACCAACCCGGGTAATTCCCCTTTCAATATCCTATCATTTGCCTTTTCATACTGTTCATGGGGTTCTCAAGGCAAGAAAACTGAAGTGGTTTGCAGTTCCCTTCTCCAGTGGACTACATTCTGTCAGACCTCTCCACCATGACCCACCCATCTTAGGTGGCCCCACATGGCATGGCTTAGTTTCATTGGGTTAGACAAGGCTGTGGTCCTAGTGTGATCAGATTGGCTAGTTTTCTGTGATTATGGTTTCTGATGCCCCCTCACAACACCTACCATCTTACCTGGGTTTCTCTTACCTTGATCGTGGGGTATCTCTCCACAGCTGCTCCAGCAAAGTGCAGCCGCTGCTCCTTACCTTGGATGAGGGGTATCTCCTCACGGCCGCCCCTCCTGACCTTGAACGTGGAGTAGCTCCTCTCAGCCCTCCTTTGCCCACGCAGCCGCCGCTCCTTGGACTTGGGATTGCTCCTCTTGGCCACCTCCCCTGATTTTCAGTTAGCTTGTTGCTAAACATAAGAAGTTTGAGGAAAGTGGTGGCTAGGGAAGCCAGATAGCAGTGCTGAGAATGGGAAGGTAGAGCATTGAAGAAGAGATGTCCAGGGTGACTACTCTTTAGAGAAGCTTGGTGTGTGTGGGGAAAAGGAGAGACAGGAAGATGTGACTCAAAAGGGAAATCAGTTCAGTTCAGTCGCGTCACTCAGTCGTGTCCGACTCTTTGCGACCCCATGAATCGCAGCACACCAGGCCTCCCTGTCCATCACCAACTCCTGGAGTTTGCTCAGACTCACATCCATCAAATCAGTGATGCCATCCAGCCATCTCATCCTCTGTCATCCCCTTCTCTTCCTGCCCCCAATCCCTCCCAGCATCAGAGTCTTTTCCAATGAGGCAACTCTTCCCATGAGGTGGCCAAAGTACTGGAGTTTCAGCTTTAGCATCATTCCTTCCAAAGAAATCCCAGGGCCGATCACCTTCAGAATGGACTGGTTGGATCTCCTTGCAGTCCAAGAGACTCTCAAGAGTCTTCTCCAGAAAGGGAAATGGGTTCAAATTTAAAATATTATCACTGAAAGATGAGGAAGATGTTAATATTTATAAATGTGGATGTTACAAATGAAGAAAACATACTGAAGTAACAGGAGAGGGATAGCCCATGGGTCATGGTCCTGCAGTGGGTGGGAGGGACTTGATTCATCACACAGACAGCAGCTTCATAAAGGAGGAAGGCCATATTTTCTTGTGAGATTTGAGAAAAAGAGGTTAGAAATGGTGCTAATATAGTTGATTCTACAAGTGGAGGGTAATTTCAGTAAATCATAAATGATAACCTCTTCTCCCTTCTGACAACATCATTTGCTGACTTGGGTAGTAAATATTTGAAATAGAGAATGTGAGAGAACCAAGGGACAAGTAGTAGAGGCATGCAGCAGTACTTGGGACTTTGCTGATTTGGAGAGAAATAGGGAAGTTTCGGAGAAGGCAATGGCACCCCACTCCAGTACTCTTGCCTGGAAAATCCCATAGTCGGGGGAGCCTGGTAGGCTGCAGTTCATGGGGTTGCGAAGAGTCGGACACGACTGAGCGACTTCACTTTCACTTTTCACTTTCATGTATTGGAGAAAGAAATGGCAACCGACTCCAGTGTTCTTGCCTGGAGAATCCCAGGGACAGGGGAGCCTGGTGGGCTGCCGTCTGTGGGGTCACACAGAGTTGGACACGACTGAAGCAACGTAGCAGCAGCAGCAGCAGGGAAGTTTAGGACTTCCCTGTTGGCTCAGATGGTAAAGCGTCTGCCTACAATGTGGGAGACCTGAGTTTGATCCCTGGGTTGGGAAGATCCCCCGGAGAAGGAAATGACAACCCACTCCAGTACTCTGGAAAATCCCATGGACGGAGGAACCTGGTAGGCTACAGTCCATGAGGTCGCAAAGAGCAACTTCACTTTCATTTTCTTTCTGGGAAGTTTGAGCATACTGCAAAACCTGGGATAAGAATAGGATTGAGGGCACTGAATAGAAGGAAAGCTCCCTGGAGATCAGAGGTGAAGACAAATTTGATTTACAGATAATTTTGTTTAGGGCTACCTGTATTAAAATGAGTGTAGGCGAGTTATAGCCAGGCTCCTGGGTAAATCTTTTCACTAAGTCTAAATGTAAACTACACCATTAATGCAATTTTACCAAACCAAGCATATGAAGGAAATTCTGTTACAGAAGAAAACTGTCATTATAGAAGAGGACTTGTAAAAATTTTCTGCAGTATTTGAAACAGTATTTTTATCTAACCTTTTGAAATTTTATGAGACACAAATTACCATATTTCTAGTTCATTTTGTTACCAGCATTCTCAAAACATGGTATCCAGCTCTTTAACGGCTAGAACTGAAGGGCTGGCAAGGATATCCAGTTGTGTCTAGTGTTTATGCTTCCTATAGGGAAAATTGCAATGAGAAAAAGTCTAAAATAGTACTGGCATTCAGTTGTCATTTTATCTATTTAGAGTATTCTTTCACCACTTTGAACATATTGCATGTTCCTCAAGTTTCTTACAACCAGAAAGTCTTCCAAATAAGAAATGTGAGGTTAAAGCCTAAAATAATCTTTGCATTTGGGCTGAAAATATGGCTGCTCTCACTGAGGTAGAACTTCTTTGGCCTTTCTGAATTTCTAAAACTTTAAAAATTAGCAAGCTATTCTATGCAGAGTTTCTATCTCAACATATAACATGAAGTTTTCTAATTTTATAGATTATGTTTGATGTTGCTTCCCATAACTCCCTATGTGGGGAAACTGTGCTCTCCATCTTCTTACCTGAGCATTCCTGCGCAGAAGAGCTGGTTGAGTGGCATTATATGTTTGAGAAGAGACTGTTTCCTTATTCTTTTTCATCATCAATAATATATTTTTGTGCTTATTTTTTGGAGAAGGCAATGGCACCCCACTCCAGTACTCTTGCCTGGAAAATCCCATGGATGGAGGAGTCTGGTGTGCTGCAGTCCATGAGATCACTAAGAGTCAGACGCGACTGAGCGACTTCACTTTCACTTTCACACATTGGAGAAGGAAATGGCAACCCAGTCCAGTGTTCTTGCCTGGAGAATCCCAGGGATGGCTGCTGTCTATGGTCGGACAGAGTCGGACATGACTGAAGCGGCATAGCAGCAGCAGCAACATTGCTTATTTTTAATGCAGTGCGTTGTACTTACTTTTAAGTAATGTTTTGCTCAGTGCTTTAAAAGCTGATAAAAGTAAGAGTGAACAACAGCCTGAGTGTGGAGAGAGAGATAAGAATAAAATATTCCAAATTGATAGCTAATTCTTGTAGCTTATAAAAATATTTTTACATAGATCAGTGTCATTTTAGTATAACAGTACTATCTTCTGAATCTTATTTGATTACAAATCGGTGATATTTGAGCCCCAGTTCTGAGTTGGAGTGGAATTAGTGGCATGCAAATAAAGAAAAATGATTTGGGTTGAAATCAGATAAACATAGCAGTAAATAGAAGAAGCAGTTTTTATTATGAGTTAAATAAGATTGATTTTAAAGTTTCCTTTTGTTAAAGTTAAACCTTTACACTTATGAATGCTGAGAAAATACACATCTTTTGGAAATTAGAAATGTTTTTGTAAGTTTTTAAATATTGATTTTAAATGTTATACTTTAATGGAATGTCTACCAAAATATATTTCATGTCTTAGTGATTCCAAAAGAAGAATTTAATGAAGCATATTATCTGAAGACAACTTGGTCTTCCCAGTCTTTTTCACCTTCAAAGAAAGAGTGCTGTTTGTTTTTAACTGCAAGAACAGTTGTAATTGTGATTTTTCTGCATTAAAACTGGTGACTGTTTACACAGAAGAGGTGTATTTTTAGGTAGGTTTTTATAGTAAAATTGTTAATGCATGTATAGGTGAAAGACTGTCTTGCTCTTTTTCTTCCTCCCCAGAGGCCACTACTTTGAACTTTTTAGCTGTTTCTTTTGGCACTTAGCTCCATGTCATTATATGGTCTGCTTATGTGGGTGATATCTTAATTATTTCAGTTTTAACCATTTTTGAAAGATGAGAATTTAGCTCTTTTTCCTACTCTTACTTTCTATGCGTATATACTTCTGATCCTTATTTCTCCCAAAATATTAATATTTTTATTAACTCAATATTTATTAATGGATCCATTAGTAAACTGTAAGGACCTTCTGACATGTTGAGGATGACTCCTTGTTCTCCATACCTCATACACATCCATCACCATCTTGCTGAGAATTACCTTTGCCTTTCTCCTGGATCGTGTCCTCTAGTTGCTTTATCGCACATCTTCCCCTTTTCTATTCTGCCCCTTTGTTACATGCTTGGAGGGCAGCACATCTTTTTTTAAAAAGAAAATTTCTAAGAAAAAGTGTTTGTGGTAGATTCGTTTTATGAAACCTTATAAGCAAGTCTGAAAATTATTTTTAACTGTCCTTGCACTTGACTGATAGTTTAGCAGGGTAAAAAATTTTAGGGTGGAAATGTTTTAAAATTCATCATTGCATTGTCAGTCTCTTTAGATGTCATCATTGAAAAATTCAAAAGCACTTTGATTACTAATTTTTGAAATGTCATTGTAGTTCCCCTGTCTCTGTTGTTCTGAAATTTCACAATGATGTGTCTTGGTATGCCTCTATTTTCATCTATTTCTCTGGGTACAATATGCCCCATTTAGTCTAGGAACTTACTGCTTTGAGTTCTGGAAAATATTAAGTGTTTCATTAATGTTCCCGCCCACCTTCTGTTTTGTCTAATCTTTTTATAACTCCGCTTATTTAGATGCCCCATGTTAGTCCTCTAATTTTTTTCCCTTCTGTTTTTCTACCTTTTTGGTATTTCCCCTAATTTATCTTCCATGATTTCTATTGCATTTTCCATTTCTACTTTTGCAATTTTATTTTAGAAGCTCTTTTGTTTCCCCTGGATGTTCATCTCCTATAGGAGTCTTGTTCTCGTTCCATGAATGCAATATTTTATTTCTCTTAAGAATTTTAATGATTTTCTTTTATCCTTAAATAGTTTTATTACTCCAAGTAGATTGTACCGATTGTTTATTCTAGTCCCCGACATTCATGTTATAGGCTTTCCTCAGTATCTGAGATCCCGAGGTTAATACTCATTTTTAAGAGTACAGAAATAAAACCATTGAGCTCTGTTTGCAGGTTGAGCTTCTCTGTAGCCATTCTGACTGGATTATTTAGGGATAATGCCTTATCTTTCCACTTAGGCTGGTCATGTTCTCTAGAGAAGACTCTTCACATCTTTCTGGAAACTAAAGCCCAGGCTAAAGTATTTTGATAGTCAAGAACGAGAAGCAGGTGGAAAGGTAGTCTCATCACTCAGTCATCCTGTTTTCCATATGGTTTCATTGTCCATTGTCCAGTGGTACTTCTTACCTTACTCCTTCTGGAAGATCTGCCTCTGGTTTTCAGTTCTGCATAGATGAGGGTGAGGGGCAGCAAGTGCCCTGCCAAGAGGGTAGGACTGAACTATTGATAAGTAGTATACATGAAAAACTAAAAAAATAAATGCTAACTTTAAGAAAATAAAACTACCGGAATAGAGAAAGATATCGACAATTTACTAATGAAGCATCTAATGAATACTGACCTAATATTTTCTGAGTCTTCCTATCTGAGTTCCCCTCACCTCAAGTACTTTGGGTCATTCCTCAGCCTTTGAAAGATTTTGTTTTATAAAATGAAATGGTTTTCTGCTTTTCTTGTAATTCATTTAGAGTTTGGCCTCTTGTGTCTGCTAAAGCAGTTAGCCCTTTATCCCTATGTTTTACAGCTTCCAAAGTCAACTTTTTTTCTACATTCTCCACATCTTCATAAAATTTAATGCCTTTAAAATAAAATTACACATATACATCTTTATTAAATTTTAGTGAAATTCTGAGAGCAAAATTAGAAATATTGATATTTGTCCTCAAATAAAAATATTTGTTCATTTTACTTCTACTTTTCTGTTTACTATTCTTTCAACTTTGACACTTAATTTTGTCAAATCCAAATATGCCAAAATGTTGGAGCCTGTTAGAGAGAAGAGTTTCTGCTTTGTAACCATGTTTATTTTTAATTACACTTTGGGTTAAAGGATCTGTGAGGAAGAGCCTCCTTTCGTTTTCCCTTCTGAAAGAAGATTGCTTACTCTACGAGCAACTACAGTCATGCATTCTTTGCTTCAATTTGATTTTTTTCTTTAGAACCCTGCATTGTTAACACAAGAAATGAGTTGGTTCCTTTGGCATACTGGTGCTATTTCAAACTCAATCTAGTCCCCAAGTGACTTTGTATTTTACTTTGGTAAATGTTAGGTGTTGATTATACAAAATTTTGTCCCCAGTCAGAGCTGAAAGCTAGGTGAGGTAAAGGAAAAATAATTCAGAGCATTAGTTAAGAATTTACTAAACATTTGTTGAGTACTTAATATATACAAGGCTCTATACTGGGAACTATAGTGGAAGAGAAAGCTTTTGTACGTGGAAAGGTTTTAATTTTACAAGGAGAAATGAAGAATAAACATGGAATACTTAGTGAATGCTGGAAAACCATTCGTTTAGCTTGTTTTTATCAGATGTTTGTCTTTAAAATCAATTAGAGAATTATGATTAGAAATTGTGAGTGTATGTATTCCCTTTAGATCTTTACTTTGCTTATTAGATGTTATATAATAATAGTCTTTTTTTGGAATTACATAGTATAGAGTGACAGAATTAAAATCTGTATCTGGTACCATTCTTCCTTCAGCATTTCTTGAATTCTTGATAATTGTTTTTTCCACAAAAGATTACTTTAAACAAAGAATATGAGAGAAAAAGATAGGTAATTGAAAAAAAAAAGGAATGATTTTATATTTAATACTTTCCTTTCAGATTTTAGTACATATGTTTGATTCCATGACTATTTACCTTTCACAGTTCAAGGGGAGAGAGAGAATAAAATAGAGTGATGACAAGTATCTTAACCCACTGCTAATCTGTAGCATCCAAGATCCCTAGACCCTTCAGACTGCAGAGAGTTTCTCATGGCTGTTTCTGATTATTAAACTGGAATTTCATTTTAGTCATCTGTGTTTTTAAAAGCATTTACTTTAGTCAGCTGCTGCTCCTGAGCATGTTAAGACTAGCAACTCATTCTCTTCCATCTTACTGAAATTTGCAACTGCCAAGGGTATTTCTGATCCCATTACAGTGTCCAGACACTTGGCATGAGAATAGAAATGATGAGAGATGGCCACTGTTGACCAGTAGGAATTTGTATCTACCCCATTCAGGACTAAAATCATAATAAAGTCATACCACATAGTGACAAGACTGGGACGAAGAACTGTATTTTCTCATACCCAGTGTTCTCTCCACTGACCAGACTAAATTGTTCCATTTTTCTTCATATCTGCTACTTGTTGAAATGCAAGGCTTCAGCGACAGAACCGAGGTCATCATATCCCTGTGTTCTTGGCCAGTCCCTTGCAAAATGTTATCCTTGCAATCTCGGACATTTTCACTCTTTTTTTTTTTTTAAATTTATTTTAATTGGAGGCTAATTACCTTACAATATTGTAGTGGGTTTTGCCATACACTCACGTGAATCAGCCATGAGTGTACATGTGTAAAAGGGAAACTGTTGAGATTGTTTTGTAGAGGGATCATATACGGGAAATGCTGCCTATAATCTGTGATGATAGCTGGAAAAGTGGAGCATGGTTTGGGGCTACTCAGTTAAGCTGAATTCTTGATACATGCTTTTTTTTTTTAATCGTATTGGCTTACCGCTGGCAAGTCTCTTAAACTTTGGGGCCTCATTTTTCTTATCTTTAAAATGGAGATGATAATTATACTCTCTAGCTTACAGCAATTTTTTTCGACTAAAGTGAGATAGAAAATGTAGGAAAAGGTAATAATCTATACATAAGGTGATTATTATTTGAACTTAAGTAGAGCAACACTTAGGAATCTAAGTTAGGGAGAACACAAATATGAATATTAAAGTGACTAATGAAGATGGGAGACAAGAGACAACTAATGTCTGCAGTGGTGTGCAGGCTTGATTCAGTGATGAAGGAGTTTTAAAGAGAAGGGATTGCTAAGATTTTTATACTGACACCCTTTGATGGGTTTAATTAAATTAGCATGTGTAGGTGCCTGTTTATATTAGCAGAAAAATCTAAAAGGACTCTTACAAAAGGGGTTCCTTAAAGCAACAATGATAAGAAATTATTCCTCAGTCACCTAGTACAGATAGAAAAGGTAGTCTGTTTTGTCATTTTACAATTGTGAGAGTTATGGTGTTTTAAGGGAGTAAAAAAAGTTTTCCAACCTGATAAATATTTGTAAGAATCAATATAGAAATTAATTCTTAGTCATCTCATACCAGATACCCAGGAGCCACATGCAGAAACCACAGTTTTCATTGTGTGCATTTATGATTAACAGTGGAAGCTAAGTTATTTTCATTTGTTCCCATAGTGGCTAGAAGGCTCTATTTCCTTTCTGAAATTATTAAGGTTGTGATTAGGGTAAAAATGGAGAAAAAATCTGATTGGTAGGATGAAAATTTAAAAATTAAGAGTGACTGTTAATGAGTTTCATTAATTGTAATGCTTAATTGTAGGCGTTAAAGTGGCTTTGTAACTCAAAGTGCACTTGTTAAAAGTATGGAAAGGTATTTTTTAATGTGACATAGACTGAAATTGCTTACTAGGAAAGAAATCCATGATATAAAGTACAAATTAATACATAAGGCGCAAGGTATTTAAGGGATGAAGTGTTTTATATAAGGAGATTATGTTTGGGGAGACAAAGTCTCATGACTTGAGAGATGAGGCTCAGCATTTTTGCCTAATAAAATCTTGTATATAAGGATGCTTAATTTTATTAGGTAAAGTGGCTTTCATTAATCCTTGTAAGTCTGTACAGAAACTTCTAGGAATCTTCATGATATTGACTCTCCAGATTCACAGTTCATAGTTTGAGCAACTCATTTGTTCAGATATTGTTTTGTTACAGAGATATGGATAAATATACTAATTTTATAGCAATTTTAAGACATTACCAGATGGAGCCAAAAGCCCTTTTCACCAACCCTTCTTTCAATTTTTACTCCTTCCCCAGGGGTAATATGTATTATATCAATACTTTGCTGTATTTCTTTGCAGACATATTCCTCTATATTTCCATATTTGTATCTAACAAAAGGTAAAGTATTGTTTTGTGTGCTTCAGTTCTATGTGTATGACACAATTCTATCTTTATGACACTTGCATTTTTCCACAGAAAAATGTGTTTTGGAGAGCTGTGTCATGTTAGTGTGTGTAGAACCATGTTGTTCTTTTAACTATTGCAGATTATTCACAGGTTGGGGATTTAGCCATTCCCCTGATGAGGAACACTGAGGCTGTTTGTTTTTTCCCCATGTTTTCCAGTAACATCAGGATGCACATCCTAAAAAGTTGCCTCAGAAACAGTGTTGCCAATTACGATGATAATCTTTCACTGGATAAAAAGTCGTGATGATGAAGGCTTAATAGAGTTAAAACTTAGATTTTTTTTTTTTTAATGTTACTGGAATTTCTGGTAATGATGGCAGGAAGAGGCTAACAGTTCTCCTCTGCAAAAAGCAAATAGAAAACCAGACAAAATTGTCAAAAACGTCCACTTAGAGATATTGAAAATTGACCAAAGGCAGTTTAAAAATTGGTCTTGCACAACTGTTACGACTTGGAGTGAGAACAGTGGGCGTCTGTGGCCTTCTAGCCTGGGCCCTTCCCAGATAACCCCTCAGGCTTGCCCTGCTGCCCCCACCGTTCTCAGCTGATGAAAAATGAAAGTTTACGAGCTTGGGACTAGCTAAGAAAACCAGCAGCCCTGCTGCCAAAGAGATGGGGGTGGGGGAGTAACTTGATTCAGGGAAGGGAAGAGAGAAGGGGGACACACATACCTGTGACTCTGCAGATACAAATTGGTGGATTTGGTTGGAAACAGGCAGAGAAAACCTGCTGCCTTGCTAGCTCCAGGTTGTGGACCTGGTTTAGGGTGAGGAGTGGACCAGAGACATTTAATAGAGATATCCCAGAAGTGAGAGAACCATAGAAGGACTGAGATAAGCTCTCCATATAGCTCTGGTTGACTGGGAAACTACATATCTGAAGGGGCAACCCAAGAGAGCCTGACAAAAAGTTTAAACCAAAGGAGACTGGAGAACTGGCTGTGGTGTTGAATGCATTCTCCAATCTGTACACAAGTCAACTGGCAGAGGCTGGACGTCTTACAGGCTTGAGATATTTGAGCACAACCATTGCCCAAGTCATTGGATGACCATTAAGCTGTACAGACACAGGCACACCCAGTAGGAAGCCCGGCTAAAATATAAAAGTAAGAATTAGAAAACTGACCAGAGATGTCCCAACTGAGTACCATGTAGGGAAACTGGTTCTGCAGTTTAAGTTCAGATGAATTACTAAAAGGAGACCCAACATCTATGAAAAATAAAATAAATTACTGTAATATATTAAATGTTCAGTTTTCAAATGGAAACTGCTGGACCTTAGAAAAAAGAAAGAAAATAAAACCCAGGAAAACATGACCCATAATCCTGAGAGTCAGTGGAAACTGAATGAGTGGGCTTGGTGTTGGATATAACAGACTTCAAATTGGCTATTTTTAATATGTCCAAAAAATTAAAGGACAGTATGTTAGCAACACTTAATAGAGAATCTCAATAGAAAAATTAGAAAAGAAAAGTGAGATAGAAGATTTAGATTTGAAAAGGACAATAATTGAAAAGTTCTTTAGATAGGCTCAGTAACAGATTTGAGATGCCAAAGAAAAGGAAGATCAATAAAAAGTGTTCAAAAAGAGAGAGAAAAAAGGAATATTGAGAAAAGTAGACAGAGCCTTGGAGACCTGTGGGACAATGTTAGACATTTTAACATGGATGTAATGAGAGTTCTAGCCAGAAAAGAAGGAGAGAAAGGGACAGAAAAAATATTTGAAGAAATAGTGACACCGCACCACCCCAGGTTTGGTGGACAATAATGACTTAACAAGGGTTTCAGGAAGATGGAGTAAGCACGCTGCACCCTGTCTCTTCTATTGAACGCAGCTTTAAAAACTGGACAGTATACAGGGAGTAGCTATTTGCAGACTCTGAAAAGTCAGTAGTAGCAGGTGGATTGGAGAAGACAGCCAGGATACCATTGAACCAACAGTGAGTTTACTATGGGTTGTTTGTTTTTTGTTGTTTTGCTTTAGTATCCCCGACCTAACCTCAAGCCTAGAGCATCGGAATGGACAGCTGGAACTCCAAAAACCCAGTGGTTCTGGTTTAAAGAGAAGATCCTCAACAAAAGTGCAGAAATCCCTCCCTCTCCCTCCCTCTCCCTCCCTCTCCCTCCCTCTCCCTCCCTCTCCCTCCCACAGATATGGGAAACATCTGAAAAAGATGTAAACAGATTTTGTAATTATAAATATGCTCCAACAATTAAGGGTACGTTCTCTTGAAATGAAAAATAGACTGTCTCAGTAAAGAAACAGACAAAAGGAAAACCATATGGAAAATTTGGAACTGAAAAATATAATTAAAAACTCATTGGGCACGCACAGTAGCAGAATGCAGATAACAGTCCATGAACTTGAAGATAGAGAAGTAGAAATTTATCCAAATTAAACAAACAAACCAAAAAAATAGTTGAAAATAATGGGCAGAGTAAAAATGAGAGAAAATGAATATTTTTTTCCCAAGGACCAATGGGATGATACCAGAAGGTCTAACATTATGTTTCATCAGACAATCAGGAGGAAAGAAAAAGAATATGGTACAGAAATGAATGTTGAAAGAAATAGTGGCCAAAAACTTCCCAAACTTGGTGAAAGACATAAACCTTTTCTAGTAGACTCAAGAGGTTCAGTGAACCTCAAATGGGATAAGCCCAGTGAAATCCATGCCCAGAAACAACATAATGAAATTGCTGAAAACAAGACAAAGAAGAAAAAAAAAACAATAAACAGTAATAGAGGAACTATTGAATGAATGTGGATGTCTCATCATAGACAGTAGAGGCTAGAAGGAGGTGAAACAATGGTAAACATACTGGGGGCAGCGGACAGGGATTGGGAGGAGAGAGTTACAGTCCAGTAAAACTATTTTCCAGAATCTGCCTTTTTTTTAAAAAAAAAAAACAAAAACAAAAATAAGGACTTGTATTTGAAAGCGCTGCACATAACAGAAAAATGTTTCTAAATAAGATTGCCAGAAAGTTATACTAGCTGCTTTTATAAGACATGTACTTGGTTCATAGTAGAAAGATCAGTAAGTTCATTTAAAATGGTAGTCCACTTTCTTTTCTGAATTAAATTTGTCATCAGAGGATGACAAAGTACAAAATGGGTCAGGTAAGATGATTAAATTAGGGGGAAAGCCCTACTATGTTAATTTTTAAAAAACATTGTTTTCAAGGTGGGAGTATTGTAATTGCTGTTTTTGAGATTTATTTTTCACTGACACTTTGAAGAATTAGCGATACAATGAGAGATGGTTGAAGGGAATGAATTGCAGAATGTTAGATAAAACAGAGTATTTAACATTTGCATGTTTTTAGTATTAGATCAGTCACTTAAATTTATTGTATAACTTCATGAGTTATACCAATGTCATTTCTGTTTTACAGATAAGGAAATAAGTGTGTAGTTAAATATTTCTTTAATGCTATATTGGAGAAAAAGATTAAAATTCAGAATTAACTCTTTTTTAATCACTTTTTGCTACATATGTTCTCAGCATTTATATTGATATATCTTTATGAGGCAATTCATTATTATTATAACAAATAATGAAATGAGGACCTCTTGATGGAGATGTAATTGATACAACCTAGTAAAACTGCTGTTATTCAGCCTATGTGGGCGATTGATGAGTAGGCTATGATTTTTCGTAGTCCACCTCAGCCTCCAATTAGTTTATAAAGGACAGTATGACAGTATCTGACAATTGAAAAATTACATATTCTTTGATCTAGCAATTCTCTTAGCCTTTATTTACTAATGATACGTTCAGTTCAGTGGCTCAGTTGTGTCCGACTATTGGCAACTGTGTGAACTGCAGCACACCAGGCTTCCCTGTCCATCACCAACTCCCGGAGCTTACTCAAACTCATGTCCATCGAGTGAGTGATGGCATCCAACCATCTCACCCTCTGTCACCCTCTTCTCCTCCTGCCTTCAATCTTTCCCAGCATCAGGGTCTTTTCCAATAAGTCAGTTTTTTGCATCTGGTGGCCAAAGTATTGGAGTTTCAGCTTCAGCATCAGTCCTTCCAATGAATATTCAGGACTGATTTCCTTTAGGATGGACTGGTTGGATCTCCTTGCTGTTTATGGGACTCTCAAGAGTCTTCTCCAACACCACAGTTCAAAAGCATCAGTTCTTCGGTGCTCAGCTTTCTTTATGGTCTGTCTCACACATCCATACATGACTACTGGAAAAACCATAGCTTTGACTAGACGGACCTTTGTTGGCAAAGTAACATCTCTGCTTTATAATAGGCTGTCTAGGTTGGGCATAGATTTTCTTCCAAGGAGCAAGTGTCTTTTAATTTCATGGCTGCACTCACCATCTGCAGTGATTTTGGAGCCCCCCAAAATTAAGTCTCTCACTGTTTCCATTGTTTCCCCATCTATTTGCCATGAAGTGATGGATGGGACCAGATGCCATGATCTTAGTTTTCTGAATGTTGAGTTTTAAGCCAACTTTTTCTTTCTCCTCTTTCCCTTTCATCAAGAGGCTGTTTAGTTCTTCTTTGCTTTCTGCCATAAGGGTGGTGTCACCAGCATATCTGAGGTTATTGATATTTCTCCCAGAAATTTTGATTTCAGCTTGTGCTTCATACAGCCTGGCATTTTGCATAATGTACTCTGCATATAAGTTAAACAAGCAGGATGACAATATACAGCCTTGATGTACTCCTTTCCTGATTTGAAACCAGTCTATTGTTCCATGTCCAGTTCTAACTGTTGCTTCTTGAGCTGCATACAGATTTCTCAGGAGGCAGGTCAGGTAGTCTGGTATTCCCATCTCTTTAAGAATTTTCCACAGTTTGTTGTTATCCACACAGTCAAAGGCTTTGGCATAGTCAATAATAATACATACATAAGTATATATATCTGTGGTGTTCCTGGTGGCTCAGAGATAAACACTCTGCCTGCAATACAGGAGACTTGCAGGAGATGCAGGTTTGATCCCTGGGTCAGGAAGATCCCCTGGAGTAGAAAATGGCAACCTACTCCAGTATTCTTGCCTGGGAAATCCTATGGACAGAGGAGGCTGACAGGCTGCAGTCCACAAGGTCGCAAAAGAGACCTGAATGAGCAGCTGTAAACAATAACAAAATAACATGTTTGTGTATACAGATGTAGATGTGGACATATCGGTGTTGATTGTAATAGATTATAGCTATTAAAAATGGAAGCAGCCTGTATATCTTTCAGTAGAGGGCAAACTAAATAAATGTTGACTCTTCCTTATAGTGAAATGCTAGATATATTGAAAAAAATCAGCTCCAGTAAGGAAAAATTATTAAGATTTTATTAATAAAACCATCATGTTCATGTAAATAAAAAAGCTTGTATTCAGATATCATGATACATTTTGCTGGGAAGCCTAGAAAGAAAATCTCTTTAGAGGAAATCAGTTTTTGTATTTATTTTAAAATATTTCAGTGTAAACTTCCATTCACCAAACTGGTATATATATACACACACATACATGTATATATACACACATATATACAAATATATATAATTTTAAAAATAACATATAAAGTTTTTTAACTTGTCTTTCATCAGAACTTTGACATTTTTACTCCATTATTTTCTGATTTTAAATATTAACCAGTAATAAGTGGCATGGAAGTCTGTTACTTTTACAAGGTCTTTTCATTTCTTTCAGGAAATCTTCACTTCCCCTCTTTTAATTCTCAATATTTCAAAATTTTATTTAGGTGTCCAAATATGGGTCTTTTCCATTCAATCTGAAGTTTTTTATGTCATTTAAATTTGGGGAAGTTTTCCACCGTTTTTTCAATTATTTCCTTCCCATCCTTGTCTCTGATTTTGCCCTGTGTAACTCCTGATACACGCTGTTGGATTAGATTCCATATTTTAAGTATTCTCATATTTTCTGTCTTTTCTTCCGCATTTGAGAGTTTACCTTGACTTGATTTTCCAGGTTAATAATTTCAACCTTATTCTATCATTTAGTCCACTGTTTGATTTTTTTTTTAATTTAACTGTATTATTTTTATTGCCAGGTACTTTTTCTTCTTGAGTTGCTCCATTTTCTCCCTCCTTAGTGGCCCGTTCCTTTATGCGTGCAGTAGCCTCTCACATGGTTTTGAGAATGCTAATAAATATAAAATTTTAAAGTTCTGTTCTCAGCACCTTCTGTTTCCCCTGTAATTTAGTTTGTTCAACTTTGTCCCTTGTCACTGTTTTCTTCAGATGTCTGGTGATCGATAATGGGGTTTATATTTACAAATGAAGGACTGCATTGATTAATCCAGAATATCTATCTGTTAAGAATTTCCTCTGTAGTTGTGTAGGCTCTCCCTCATTGCACTTCTGGAATGGTGGGCTTTGCCTTCAGATATTTAGGCAAAAAAACTGGTGAGCAAGCTGAGAACCCTCAAATAGCTAAATTGAGAAGGAGGAATTTACCCTGGAGTTGGAACATATTTGTGCAAGTTGAAAGAACAGAAGGGGAGAAGGGTGTGCCACCCCTAGAAGTGTTAGGCAATGTGGTGAGGGGAATTTTTGGTTGTCATAATAACTGAGAAACACTACAGGCATTTGGTAGAGAACAATCCTGTGCAAAAAGGGTTACACCAATAGTTTCCTGTTTCTTTTTTAATTTTATTTTTAATTGGAGGGTAAAATATGAAAGTGAGAGTCGCTCAGTCGTGTCTGACTCTGTGACCCCATGGACTGTAGCCCACCAGGCTCCTCTGTCCATGGAATTTTCCAGGCAAGAATACTAGAGTGGGTTGCCATTTCTTTCTCCAGGGAATCTTCCCAACCCAGGGATTGAACCCACGTCTCTTGTGCCTTTTGCATTATAGGCAGATTCTTTACCATCTGAGCCACTAAGGAAATCCCAAGAGTCTTCTCCAGCACCACAATTCGAAAGCATCAAGTCTTTGGCACTCAGCCTTCTTTATGGTCCAACTTGCACATCTATACATGACTACTGGAAAAATCATAGCTTGACTTTACAGACCTTTGTTGGCAAAGTGATATCTCTGATTTTTAATATGCGGTCTAGATTTGTCATAGCTTTGCTTCCAAGGAGAAAGTGTCTTAATTTCATGGCTGCAGTCACCATCCATGGTGATATTGGAGCCCAAGAAAATAAAATCTCCGCTTGTGTATGGAGGTCCTTAATTGCTGTGAGTGGCTACCCATCCACTTTGCCTGCCCTTTTCTTTTATTGGCTGAAAGCTTAGATCTTTTTTTTTATAGGCTTCTTTGGGAAATACGGTTCCACGTTGTTTTAAGGGTTTAAACATTAATTATAAATTCAGGATTTTCAATAGGGTTAACTCTTTGGTGGTTTGCACTGGGATGCTTTCCACTGGGTGTCTCGCCAGTCTCATCATCTTACCGTCCCACCACCCCACGAAATAAAAGAGCTAATCTTTTACTCATTTCCGGGATTCACTATGTTAATAATGCACTAGAAGGTATTGTTCCAGGAGTTTCCATGTATTATTTAGTTGCACCAGCCCTGTAGGATAGATACTATTGCCATCCCCCACTTAACAGATGGAGGAAACTGACTTGGAGGAGTTAATTCATTTACTCTGGTTTTCAGAAATAGTTAAGTGGTAGTGTCCAGGCTTTTAACCACTATACTGTATCACTTAATTCTCTGATTCCTCAATAGTGTTATCATCATACTTTATTCACATGTTTACACATTGTGGTCTACTCTACTAGATTTAGTTTTTGAAGGAAAGACAACTGTGTCTCTAGTCTCTTCTGTATCTATGGGCTTCCCTGGTGACTCAGCTGGTAAAGAATCTGCCTGCAATGTGGGAGACTTGGGTTCAGTCCCTGGATTGGGAAGATTCCCTGGAGAAGGGAACAGCTACCCACTCCAGTATTCTGGCCTGGAGAATTCCATGGACTGTAAAGTCCATGGGGGTTGCAAAGAGTCGGACACAACTGAGCGTCTTTTGCTTTCACACCTGGTCTGTGAGCACTCAGCTAAGGTTAAGTTAACTGAGCACAAAGTTTAACTTTCTTCTCTGATGCATTATAACTAGATTAGAATTTCAGGATACTGTTTTGAGAGCTAAGGTATTGACTACATGATGTCATTTTGTGGAAAAGAATTGTTTTTATTGACTTAAGGATTTAGATGAACTCTTGCTGTCATGGTGAAACCAGCCAAGTGAATAGTGTGTCAAAATTTAATCATAAAGAATCCTGTTTTGATCCGAATTTCTTTCTTTTTAACTTTTATTTTATATTGAAACATAGTTGATTAATAGTGTTGTGTTAGTTTCAGGTGTACAGCAAAGTGATTCAGTTATACGTATATTAGTATCTGTATCTATTCTTTTCCAAATTATTTTCCTATTTAGTGTATTACAGAATATTCAGTAGACTTTTTTATGATATACAGTAGTTTCTGCTTGTTAATCTGTTTTAAATACAGTGTGTACATATCAATCCAAACTCCCAATTTATCTAACTCCCACCTTTCCCCACTGGTAAATATGTTTAATCTCTAAGTCTGTGAGTCTTTTCTGTAAATGTTTATTTTTATGTTTTTTGAAAAATATTCCATATATAAGTGAGATTATATGGTATTTGTCTTTCTCTGTTTGGCTTAGTTCACTTAATACGATAATCGCCAGGTCCATCCATGTTGCTGCAGATGGCATCATTTCATTCTTTTTAATGGCTGAGAAATACTCAAATGTACCACATCTTTATCCATTTCTTTGTCCGTGGACATTTAGGATGCTTCCCTGTCTTGACTATGGTAAATAGCACTACAGTGAATATTTGGGTACATATATCCTTTCAAACCATGCTTTTCTCCAGATATATGCCCAGGAGTGGGATTGCTGGATCATATAGTAGCTCTATTTTGAGTTTTCTAAGGAACCTCTGTATTGTTCTCCATAGTAGCTCTGCCAATTTACATTCACACCAACAGCATAGGAGGGTTCCCTTTTCTCCACACCCAGTCCACATTTAAAGTTTGTACATTTTGTGATGATGGCCATTCTGATTGATTTGAGATGATGTCTCATTGTAGTTTTGATTTACATTAGTTTTTTCTCTAATTAAGTAGCAGCACTGAGCATCTTTTCATGTGCCTCTTGGCCATCTGTATATCTTCTTGGAAAATTGTCTATTTAGTTCTTCTGTTTTTTGGTTGTGTGGGTTTTGTTTTGTTTTCTGATATTAAGCTGCATGAACTGTTTGTAAATTTTGGAGACCAATCCCTTGTTAGTCACATCATTTGCAAGTATTTTTTCCCATTCTGTGATCATTGTGTGTGTGTGTGTGTGTGTGTGTGTGTGTGTGTGTGTGTTCCTGTGCATAAGCTTTTGACTTCAACTGGGTGCCACTTGTTTGTTTTTGTTTTTATTTTCATCATTCTTAGAGGTAGATCAAAAAGATATTGCTGTGATTTATGTCAAAATGTTGTTCTGTTTTCCTCTAAGAGTTTGATAGTATCCAGTCTTACATTTAGGTATTTAATCCATTTGGAGTTTGTTTTTGTGTGTTTTAAGAATGTTCTAATTTCATTTTTTTTTTCACATGTAGCTGTCCAGTTTTCCCAGCACCACTTATTGAAGAGACTGTGTCGCCAGTATTGTATAGTCTTGCTTCCTTTGTCATAGATTAATTGACCAGAGGTGCTCAGGTTTATTTCTGAGCTTTCTATCCTGTCCATTGATCTATATTTCTGTTTTTGTCCCAGTACCATACTTTTGATAACTGTGGCTTTGTGCCTAAAGTCAGGGAGCCAGATTTCCCCAGCTCCATTTTTCTCTCTCAAGATTGCTTTGGCTATTTGGGATCTTTTGTGTGTCTATGCAAATTGTTTTGTTCTAGTTCTGTGGAAAATGCCATTGGTAATTTGATAGGGATTGCATTAAATCTATAGATTGCCTTTGGTAAGTATAGTCATTTTGACAGTATTGATTCTTCCAATCCAAGAACATGGTATATCTTTCTAACTGCGTCATCTGTTTCTTTCATCGCTGTCTTTTTTTTTTGGAGTGCAAATCTTTTGTATCCTTTGGTAGGTTTATTCCTAGGTATTTTATTCTTTTTGCTGTGATGGTAAATTGGATTGTTTCTTTAATTTCTCTTTCTGGTCTTTCATTGTTAGTGTATCAAAAGGAAAAGATTTCTGTGTATTAATTTTGTATCCTGCAGCTTTACTGAATTCATTGCTGAGCTCTGGTAGTTTTTTGGTAGCCACTTTAGAATTTGCTTTGTGTAATATCATGTTGTCTGTAAAGTGACTGTTTTACTTCTTTTCCAATATGGATTCTTTTTATTTCTTTTTCTTCTCTGATTACCATGGCTAGAACTACCAAAAATATGTTGAATAAACGTGATGAGAGTGGATATCCTTGTCTTGTTCCTAATCTTAGAGGAAATGCTTTCAGTTTTTGACTATTGAGTATGATGTTAGTGGTAGATTTGTCATATATGGCATTTATTATATTGAGGTATGCTCTTTCTGGGCCTTCCCTGGTACTTCAGATGATAAAGAATCTGCCTCTGGTGCAGGAGACCTGAGTTTGATCCCTGTATCAGGAAAATCCCCTGGAGAATGGAATGGCTACTCACTCCAGTATTCTCGCCCGGAGAATTCCATGGACAGAGGAGCCTGGCAGGCTACAGTCCATGGGGTCACAAAGAGTTGGACATGAGTGAACGACTAACACTTTCACTTTCATGTTCCCTCTCTGCCCACTTTCTGGAGAGTTTTTATCATAAAAGAATGTTGAATTTTGTCAAAAGCTTCCTGCATCTATAGAGATGAGCATATTGTTTTTATTCTTCATTTTGTTGATGCAGTGAATCACAGTGATTGATTTGTAGGTATTGAAAATCCTTGCATCTTGGGGATAAATCACATTTGATCGTGGTGCTGGATTTGGACTGCTGTTATTCTCTAGAGGATTTTTGCATCTGTGTTCATCAGTGACACTGGCCTGTGATTCTCTTTTTGTGGAGTCTTTGTCTGGTTTTGGTATCAGGGTGATGGTGACTTCATAGAATGAGTTTGGAAGTATTCCTCTGCAATTTTAAAAAATAGTTCCAGAAGGATAGGTGTTAACTCTTCTCTAAATGAATTTACCTGTAATGTAATCTGGTCCTGGACTTTTGTTTGTTAGTTTTTTAATAACAGTTTTGATTTCAGTACTTGTGATTGGTTTGTTCATATTTTCTCTGTCTTCCTGATTCAGTCTTGGGAGATTGAACCTTTTTAAGAATTTTTCCTTTTCTTCCACGTTATCCATTTTATTAGCATACAGTTGCTTGTAGTATTAATAGTCTCTGATGGAGAGGGAAGCCTGGCGTGCTGCAGTCCGTGGGGTTGCAAAGAGTCGGACACAACTGAGTGACTGAACTGACAGATCCTTTGTATTTCTGTGGTATCCATGTTAACTTCTCCATCTTCATTTTTAACTACGGTCATTTGAGCTCCTTTTTTTTCTTGATGAGTGTAGTTAAAGGCTTATCAATTTTGTCTCTTCAAAGAACTAACTTTCAGTTTCATTGATCTTTTCTGCTTTCTTCGCATCTCATTTATTTCTGCTCTTACCTAGATGATTTCTTTCCTTCTGCTAACTTTGGGTTTTGTTTGTTGTTCTTTCTCTAGTTGCTTTAGGTGTAAGATTGGGTTCTTTATCTGTGATTGCCTTCATCTCCTGAGGTTAGATTGGGTTCTTTATCTGTGATTGCCCTTATCTCCTGAGGTAAGGTTGTATTGTTACAAGTTTCCCTCTCAGAACTGGTTTTGCCACAGCCCATCGGTTTTGGATCATTACGCTTTCCTTTTCATTTGTCTCTAGGTATTTTTTAATTTTCTCTTTGATTTCTTCGGTGATCCATTGGTAATTTAGCATAATGCTTAGCCTCCATGTGTTTGTATTTTCTTAGCTATTTTTTCTTGTAGTTGATTTATAATCTTATAGTGTTGTAGTCAGAAAAGACACTTAATATCATTTCAGTTTTCTTAAATTTACTGAGGCTTGCTCTGTGGCCCCAGCATGTGATCAGTCCTGGAAAATGTTCCATGTGCACTTGAGAAGAATGTGTATTCTGCTGCTTTGGGATGAAATGCTCTCTAAATATCAATTAAGTCAATCTGATCTAATGCGTCATTTAAGGCCTGTATTCTCTTATTGATCTGTCTGGATGATCTATTGTTGAAAGTTGGATCTTAATAGCCCCCACAATTAATGTATTATTGTTGGTTTCTCCTTTTATGGTTATTAATTTGCCTTGTATATTTTGGTGCTCCTTTGTTGGGTGCATATTTACAATTGATTTATCTTCTTAGATTGATTCCTTGACCATTATGTATTGTTTTCTTTACCTTACAACATCTTTATTTTAAAGTTGTTTTTTTTTCTGATATCCGTATCACTACTCAAGCTTACTTTTGATTTCCGTTTGCATGGGATACCTTTTTCCGTCTCCTCAATTTCATTCTGTGTGTGTCCTTAGATCTGAAGTGGTTTTCCTATAGACAGCATATATATGGGTCTTGTTTTTGTCTTTATTCCACTTGTCTGTGTCATTTGGTTGGAGCATTTCATACACTTACATTTAAGGTAATTATTGATATGTATGTTCTTATTGCCATTTTATTAATTGCTTTGGATTTGTTTTTCTAGCCTTCCTCTTTTGTCCTCTTGTGATTTGATGACTAACTTTAGTGTTCTGTTTGGATTCCTTTTTCTTTTTTGTGTGTATATCTAGTAGATTTTTGGTTTGTGGTTACTAGATTTTTATATAGCTGCCTATATATCAGCAAGATTGTTTTAAGTTGCTGGTGTTTTGATTTCAATTGCATTTCTAATGCCCTGCATTTGTGTTCTCCTATTCTCACAATCATTGGTTTTGATACCATATTTGTGTGAGGATGACTTCTACCATTATGTTTGCCTTTACTGGTGAACTTTTATTAAATTTTATTAATAAAATTTTTATTTTATGTCATTTTACTGAATGATATTGTAAAAAGTTAGAAATATGTTTATGTGTAAGTAGTGCTTCTGTAAAAGCTTGCCATTTTAGTAGACTGAACATTGAAAAGATAGCATTTCTACCTTTGTGGCTTATTATACAGTTTGTAGAAAGTTAATAGCTTTTGCTAACTATACCATATTTATCTGATTCTAAGTTTTATATAGAAGTTTTATTTATAAATAACAATATATAACTTGAAAGTGAAAGTGTGTAATTGTTAGTTGCTCAGGCGTGTCCAACTCTGTGTGACCCCATGGACTGTAGCCCATCAGGCTTCTCTCCATGGAATTCTACAGGCAAGAATACAGGAGTGAGTAGCTATTTCCTTCTCCAGTGGATCTTCCCAATCCAGGAATTGAACCCGTGTCTCCTGCACTGCAGGTGGATTCTTTCCGTTTGAGCCACCAGGAAAGCTCATATAACTTGAAAGCTATACTTTATTTTTGGTAACAGAAAAATGTTCAGTTCAGTTCAGTCGCTCAGTTGTGTCTGACACTTTGTGATCCCATGAATCGCAGCATGCCAGGCGTCCCTGTCCATCACCAACTCCCAGAGTTCACTCAGATTCACATCCATCGAGTCAGTGATGCCATCCAGCCATCTCATCCTCTGTCGTCCCCTTCTCCTCCTGCCCCAAATCCCTCCCAGCATCAGTCTTTTCCAATGAGTCAACTCTTCGCATGAGGTGGCCAAAGTACTGGAGCTTCAGCTTTCACATCATTCCTTCCAAAGAAATCCCGGGGCTGATCTTCAGAATGGGCTGGTTGGATCTCCTTGCAGTCGAAGGGACTCTCGAGTCTTCTCCAACACCGCAGTTCAAACTCATCAGTTCTTTGGCCCTCAGCCTTCTTCACAGTCCAACTCTCACATCCATACATGACCACAGGAAAAACCATAGCCTTTACATTTTTGTGATTGAAACTCTGTTACTGAGAACTGGTGATGTACCACACTGTGGGCTAGATGCTGGGAATATATATTTGAACAGGACAGATAAGATTTTTGTGCTTATTACTTAAGAGTTTAGAAAGAAAATTATACACTAAATAAATACTTATCAGCGTCATTTGTTTTATCAGAGTTATAAAGCTTAGACTACTACAAATATGTGCATTAGAAGAATTTACCCTAATTGGAGCCTCCAAGGACATATAGGAATTTTGCTCCCGAAGGACCTGTATGAGTTAAGTACACAAAGGTGGTGTTAAGTTGGGAGGAGTTGTTTGCATCAGGACAGGGGAAAGATTGTGTTGGCTGAAGCCACAAAGGGTGGTGCAGATTGTTGAATTTAGCAATGTATTTTAAAGACTTAAAGGCCATATAATTTACATTGTAATAAATATCTTGTGGGTGAGAGGTGTGTGTGTGTGTGTGTGTATGTGTAGGAAGCTCTTGTGTGTGTGTATGTGTGTGTATGTGTGTAGAAAGCTCTTATATAGTCTGGGCAAAACCCACTCCAGTGTTCTTGCCTGGAGAATCCCAGGGACGGGGGAGCCTGGTGGGCTGCCGTCTATGGGGTCACACAGAGTCGGACACGACCAAAGTGACTTAGCAGCAGCAGCAGCAGGATTCATGATGGGAACAAATTTTTTTATTCTAGAAATATTTAGGAGGTAGAATCTACTGCTTCCTTTACTCCAGTTTCTATTCCTACCACGTCCAAACTTTCAAATATTTTTGCTATTTTATTTCTTTTCTTCCCTCTTTATTCTTATGGGTTAAAAAAAAAAAACCTTTATTATTACTTTGCTTCTGTTTTAATAGAGATTCTAGAGGGAAAGACTATAAACTTAAGTAGTCAGTCTACCATATTTAACTGAAGCCTACCCCCCACTGATTTGAAATGTCACCTTCTGCATATATTAAATCCTATTTAGCTTGTCAGGATTTCTCTGTTGCTGTGCCAATACCACACCAGTTTAATTTATAGTGTTTTTATATGTGATAGCACCAGCACCTTCTTTACATCTGATATTTTGCAAACATATTGGGTGGGTTTACATATTTTCTCTTTTAAGTTAAATTTTAGAATAGGTTTACCCCCAAATCCTTTGGAATTTGTTAGGATTTATTCATTCATTTTTTTGTATGAAATGTTTTGGAGAGAATTAATATTTTTATAGAATTGGATTGTCCTATGCCAGAACATGGTCTCTTCATTTATTTATTTTAAATGTCCTTTGTGTGTGTGTGTGTGTGTGTGTGTGTGCGTTAATTGCTCAGTTGTTTCCGACTCTTTGCAACCCCATGGACTGGAGCCTGCCAGGCTCCTCTGTCCTTGGAATTCTCCAGGCAAGAATACTGGAGTGGTTTGCAGTTCTCTTCTCCAGTGGATCTTCCCTACCCAGGAATTGAACCCAGGTCTCCCACATTATAGTCAGGCACTTTACCATCTAAGCCACCAGGGAAGCCCAAGTATCCTTTCGTATATTTTATATTTATCCCATATCTATCTGAACATTTCTATTTTAGCCTTATTTCTTATTTGTAAATGTTGTTGCTGTCATGAATGTAGTTTCTTTCTCTCAGTGATGTTTTTAAATTGGTTTTTACTGTTATTTAGAAAAACTTTTGATTTTTCTGTATTGCTCTTGTGTCTAGGAAGACACAAGTCATACTCTTATAAGTAACTTCAATAATTTTTCAGCTGATTCCTTAGTCTTTCTCCTAAGTAGATAGCTATAACCTGTGTATGTTTGTTTTGTAACATCTTTCTACATTGATTAAAACATTCAATAACGGTTTGAAAAATAGTAATCTTAGTGGATATTCTTGTCTTCTCCTTGACTTTAATGGTGAAGCTTCTGACATTTTTCCATTAAGGATAATGCTTCATACAGATTCTGATATAAAATTATTCTGGTTTTCTTCTAGTCATGTTATGGTAAGATTTTCCATTAGAAATTTTAAATTTTATTTCATGTATTTGAAGCATTGAGGGTGGTATACTGTCATATATATTAAATTATATTATATATTTCTTAAAGTTAAACTGGGCTTCCTAGGTGGCACTAGTGGTAAAAAATCTGCCTGCCAATGCAGGAAACATAAAAGACATGGGTTTGAACCCTGGGTCAGGAAGATCCCCTGGAGGGAGGGCATGGCAACCCACTCCAGTATTCTTTCCTGGAGAATCCTATGTACAGAGGAGCCTAGTGGGCTACAGTCCATGGGGTAACAGAGTTGGACATGACTGGAGCTACTTCTCACACATGCATGCACCATGTTAAATTATCTTTACATTACTAGGATAAACTGCGCTTGTGTATTGTTATTTTTTAAGACATGGTTAGATTCAGTTTGATAATATGTTGTTTGGGATATATGCATATATACTCATATGGAGTTTAGTATTAATATATACTTTTTATTGAATTTTGAAATCCATATACAACTCGGAAAGCTTTTGATCTTTTCCTGTGTTTTGCTTTAAAATGTGAATAAATCTCTGTCCTGAAGGTATGATACAACTTATTCTCAAACCTATTTTTAAATGGTAGATCTTTGAAAACCTTTTGAATTTCTTCCATCATGATCTGTTTCCATTTTTACCTTTTTCCTAAATTTCAGTAATTGACATTTCACTAGAAAATCCCTGCTTGACTACATTTTTAAAGTTGTTCATTGTGTTTTCTTTTGAATCTTTGTTATGCCTGCAGTTTTTTCATTACACTTCCAAAGTTATTTGTGTCTTGTCTTTTATTAGTCACACTAGCCAAGTATCAGCCTTTTTTTATTCACCTTTAGAAACAGCCAGCGTAGTGATCAGATCTATCGCTTTTTTCCCCCCTAGGATTAATTTCTGCTTTCCTTAATTTCTTCTAGTTTTCCTGATCCATAACAGGTTTTCCATGCTTTTTCTCTCATTGCCCTTTCTAGTGGGAAAATTCTTCAGTTTGATTCTTGCAATCCCACTCCTAACCCCGCCCCACACACACTAATTTAATTTAATCTTGTTCTTTCTTTTGCTCTTTCTTTTTTCTTTCTCCCACCTTCCCCCCACCCCTTTTTAAAATAACCTCCTAGTAAGAAGTAAGCCTGTTTCTTTGCAGTTAATGTTACTTGATATTCAGTTCAGTTAGTTCAGTCACTCACTCATGTCCAACTCTTTGCGAACCCATGAACCACAGCACACCAGGCCTCCCTGTCCATCACCAACTCCTGGAGTCCACCCAAACTCATGTCCATTGTGTTGGTGATGCCATCCAATCATCTCATCCTCTGTTGTCCCCTTCTCCTCCTGCCCTCAATCTTTCCCAACATCAGGGTCTTCTCAAATGAGTCCGCTCTCCGCATCAGGTGGCCAAAGTATTGGAGTTTCAGCTTCAGCATCAGTCCCTCCAATAAATACCCATGACTGATCTCCTTTAGGATGGACTGGTTGGATCTCCTTGCAGTCCAAGGGACTCTCAAGAGTCTTCTCCAACACCACAGTTCAAAAGCATCAATTCTTCGACACTCAGTTTTCTTTATAGTCCAACTCTCACATCTATACATGACTATTGGAAAAACCCATAGCCTTGGCTAGACAGACCTTTATTGGCAAAGTAATGTCTCTGCTTTTTAATATGCTGTCTAGGTTGGTCATAACTTTCCTTCCAAGGAGTAAGCGTCTTTTAATTTCATGGCTGCAGTCACCATCTGCAGTGATTTTGGAGCCCAGAAAAATAAAGTCAGCCACTGTTTCCACTGTTTCCCATCTATTTGCCATGAAGTGATTGAACTGGATGCCATGATCTTCATTTTTTGAATGTTGAGCTTTAAGCCAACTTTTTCACTCTCCTCTTTTACTTTTATCAAGAGGCTGTTTAGTTCTTCTTCACTTTCTGCCATAAGGGTGGTGTTGTCTGCATATCTCAGGTTATTGATATTTCTCCCGGCAATCTTGATTCCAGCTTGTGTTTCTTCCAGTCCAGCATTTCTCATGATGTACTCTGCATATAAGTTAAACAAGCAGGGTGACAATATACAGCCTTGACGTACTCCTTTTCCTATTTGGAACCAGTCTGTTGTTCCATGTCCAGTTCTAACTGTTGCTTCCTGACCTGCATAGAGGTTTCTCAAGAGGCAGGTCAGGTGGTCTGGTGTTCCCATCTCTTTCAGAATTTTTCACAGTTTATTGTGATCCACACAGTTAAAGGCTTTGGCATAGTCAATAAAGCAGAAATAGATGTTATTCTGGAACTCTCTTGCTTTTTCGATGATCCAGCAGATGTTGGCAATTTGATCTCTGGTTCCTCTGCCTTTTCTAAAACCAGCTTGAACATCTAGAAGTTCACAGTTCATGTATTACTGAAGCCTGGCTTGGAGAATTTTGAGCATTACTTTACTAGCATGTGAGATGAGTGCAATTGTGCAGTAGTTTGAGCATTGTTTGGCATTGCCTTTCTTTGGGATTGGAATGAAAACTGACCTTTTCCAGTCCTGTGGCCAAGGCTGAGTTTTTCAAATTTTCTGACATATTGAGTACAACACTTTCACAGCATCATCTTTTAGGGTTTGAAATAGCTCAGCTTAAATTCTATCACCTCTGCTAGCTTTGTTCATAGTGATACTTTCTAAGGCCCACTTGACTTCACATTCCAGGATGTCCGGCTCTAGGTGAGTGTGAGTGATCACACCTTTGTGATTATCTGGGTAAGGATCTTTTTTGTACAGTTCTTCTGTGTATTCTTGCCACCTCTTCTTAATATCTTCTGCGTCTGTTAGGTCCATACCATTTCTATCCTTTATCGAGCCCATCTTTGCATGAAATGTTCCCTTGGTGTCTCTAATTTTCTTGAAGAGATCTCTAGTCTTTCCCATTCTATTGTTTTCCCCTATTTCTTTGCATCAATTGCTGAGGAAGGCTTTCTTATCTCTCCTTGCAACTTGGTGAGTTACATTCTTGCTTTTAGTTTTCATGTTTAGTTATTCTACTTTTGTTCATATTTGTAATTGAAGGGTCTAGATTAAATATATTAATTTTTCTCTAGTTTAAGTAGGAATCCCATTTGTATGTCATTGAATCTAGCTTCTGATTAGAGTCCATCCTCTTGTAATAGAGGAGGAGGAGTGGAACTTGTAGGAAACTTAACCTTCTGAGTTTTGGGACTTTCCTTTCTTCCTGGAATCTCTGAGTAAATTGGGACACTTCCCTGCTTCTCTGGATCCAGCTCAGCTTTGTAGCGTTCTCACTATATGAAACAGCTTTCTGTTTCATGTATTAAGATTTTACATGTAAGAGTTGCCTTATGGTAATCCATGTTAGAGTGCTTATTATAGATTTAATTAATGTTTTAATAGTTCATAAGGTTAATTCTCTCACTGCTCCTTGTTATAATTTTTGCATATTTTCTTGTGTATCTTTGATATGCTTTTAGGATGACTTAATTAAAAAGAACTATTATATTTTTTGATAGTTCATGTTATTAGATAACTAATTTATAAGCCAGTGAATTGGCTTGTTAGGGGCAATTGTTTCTTCACACTGTCCAATAATATCCCAACAAGTGAGGGAGATGGGATTCTGCCAGGTGTTAGAACATTATTTATTTTATTCACAGCAGAGTATGGAATGAAGGTGTCAGGGCAGATGCTTTCAAGTTTGACAACCTGGTGCAACTGGAGCACCAGGGTGGATGGTTCCACACCTGCACTCACCATTTCACCTAACCTCCTCACCAGTTTCTCTCTGCCTTTCCTGCCTGTCAACTCTGAGACACCCAAAACCCAGTTTTCACTCAAAAGGGGAAGATAGGGAAAGTTCCAAGACCCCTCACCTCAACTCTCCCCTTTGTGATTAAATAACCTGGAACAGGATGGGTAAACTAAGTGAGAATTTTTTGATAGGAACATTAAGAATGACATCTGAATTCAACTCCAGAGAAGAGCTCTACCAGGGGACAGTAAAGCCTTAGCAGATGTTCTGAAACTGCTCATAAGAAAGTGCTGGAGAGTGGTCCTCTAGGTATAAGCTCTAAAATCTCTGGACTCAGTGGGGCTTTGGCTGGTCCAGTCTGGGCCTTCAGAATCAGATGACCTGGGGCTGCCTGGCAAGCAGAGTGCAGTTGATCTGTCTCAGTCTTCCATGAGAATCCTTCAGTTCCATCACAGAGTACTCCCCAATGTGTTATACGGTTGACCCTTCAACAGCACAGGTGACTAAGGCCACCCACCCTCTGCACAGTGGAAAAATCCCCCTAAACTGTCTCTGCAGTTCCGTGTTGGCAGATTCAACTAGCAGCAGATGTTTAGTACTCTAGCGCATATTTCTTGAAAATAATCCGCATATAAGTGAACCTGAGCAGTTAAAATCCACGCTGTCCACTGTAGCTTCCTTCAAGATCTTCAGTTTGAGGAAGCGTATGTTTACTCTTCTCACTGTAGCGGAGGTGTGTCACCTGTTGGTTGTTGGGCCACTGGGTTAGGTTTTGGCTACTGACTGAGAGCTCCCACTTTGAGATTTGACCACAGGCACTAGCTCAGTCAGGGCCTCCTGATAGTTTGGGTACTCTTTCTGGCCACAGAAAGAGTCCTGTGTCCCATAGGCTGTCTCAACCATCCAGCAAGGTATCAGTGAGGGCTTTGCATACACCCTTGAAAAGAGTGTTAGTGTTTCAGAAGATGTAGCAGATGGAATCCAAAAATCTTGCCCATTAAGGAATACGGATTCTGGCCGTCAGCTTGAAGTAGGTTTTCAGAGACACAGATGGTGGCGAGGTTTCATTCTGTACAGAGAATTGTAGCAGTTCTGACTTCCAGCTGTAGCAGTCTTGGACCATCCTTCATGAGGAGGCAAGGTTTGCACTTGATATCCCAGAGTCTGGGATAGTCAGATATCATCTCCTCTTTGAAGTCTTTGGGGGCATGAGGCCTCTAGGGATATGAGGTCAATTTCAAGATTTCATTGTGAATCTCATGATTTACTTTTTCTCAAAAATTAATAGCAGTACAAATACCAGATTCTTGTCAACCTTAACCAGCACACCATTCACCCAGACTGGCTTTCCTAACCTGTGCTGAACTGCAGCAGTTTACCCCACCCTCTTGCCTCCTCAGCCCAAGTTCCCTGGAGCTCACCGTCCAGGTCATTTCCCTAGTGAACTGGGGGAAGACCAAGCCAGGCTTGGCCTGAAAACATGGTTATTTACGGGATCTACGGTAATTTTCTTAAGTGAAGGTGAAAGTCACTCAGCCGTGTCCAACTCTTTGCAATCCCATGAACAGCCCATGGAATTCTCCAGGCCAGAATACTGGAGTGGGTAGCCTCTCCCTTCTCCAGAGGATCTTCCCAACCCAGGGATCGACCCCAGGTCTCCCACATTGCAGGCGGACTCTTTACCAGCTGAGCCACAAGGGAAGTCCAAGAGTACTGGAGTGGGTAGCCTAGCCCTTCTCCAGGGGATCTTCCTGACCCAGGAGTCAAACCAGCATCTCCTGCGTTGCAGGTGGAATCTTCACCAACTGAGCTATCAGGGAAGCCCAGTTTTATTAAAGCGCTATTAAATATACAAATTAGTTTGGGAATGTTTGGCAACTCTAGATTCCCTTTTCACAACATGGGATATGACTGGCTTATAAGTTTTTATTTAGATTTCATATATTAAAAAATCAGTAACAACTTATAAAGATCTTCAAAATAACCAAGAATATATTTCACAGTCTCTGCCACTTTTCTTCCTGTTTAATTAAGCATGCATTTCAAGAACCAATATAGAAGATATATTTTAAAAAAATCTTCTACACAACTGGCAGTTTTAACACCAGCTAGATATTTGATGATATTAAGGAATTATTGTTATTTTATTAGATGTGCTAACAGTATTGTTACATTATTTTAAAAGAGTCCTGATCTTTTACACATAAGCACTCAAAGATGATATCTGGGATTTGCCTCAAAATTAACATAGGACAGAAAGTGTATAGGAGTATGAAACAAAATTGGCCATGAGTTGCTAATTGTTAGAGCTGATAATTATTGGGTTTGCTGTAGTATCTCTTTTTGTATATGTTTGGAATTTTCCATAATAAAAATAAAGACAAATGTAGAATGTCCAAAGAAAGAAAAAAGTCCTCATAAAAAAAAAATACTCATGAAAAGTAGAGCTGACTACATTTATAGTCACAGGTGAAAATATTAATACTTCTGAAGATTGTTGATTCTGTTGTTCCCTGCCCAGAGTACACTTTAGACCTCAAGCAAAATTATGAAGTAGACTTCGCTTATATTCTTTATTTCCTAGTGTTGACTTCATCTTAACTCCATATCAGTTTCCTTTCTGCTTGTTGTAGATGCACATTTTTCTCCCATTCACCTCTTTAATTCTGAAATTGTAACTTACTTCTTCCTACTGAGTCGGAGACCTAAAGATGAAGCTGTCCCAATTAAAGTGCAAGAGAAGACTGCTTGGGATAGGGTTTAGGAAGGTAGAAGTTGGGAGTAGTTCTGATGTTTGAGCATTTGGAAAAATTACTGATAGAAATGTGAGAAGTCTGTTGGAATATTATGGGGAGAAATTTGTAGGAGTCCTATATGAAAAGCACTAACTGTTGATTTTATGTAAAAATTGCCAGTCTGGAAAGAGGGAAAGGTAAAAGCTATACTAGTACGATTAGCTAGTACTATTCTAACAAAAATAAATAATGCCTAAAATGAGCATGTCAAAAAGTAGCAGTATTAGCATATTATCCAGAGATATAGTTATGATTAAAAGAAACTGCAAATTCAATGTAGTTATTTATGGATAGGATCATTTAGGAGGGAGTCTGACAGCATGGAACAAAGAACTACTCTATTTTATTATAAGCAACTTAGTAATACAGTGTCTTTTTACAATGTTTATATTTATTTTAATAAAAATATTTAAAAAAACAAACTACAATATTAGTATACTTACTCTAAAGATGCATCAGGGGAAAAAACTTATTAATAAAACTAATCTGAATAAAATTAAGACTATGATTTTGAATGTAGTAGGAATCTAGCTTCACCTTCTTCAAATGCATATCCAGTTGCCCCAAATCCATTTTTTGAAAAGGCTGTTCTTTTCTCCTTTGAACTATCTTACCACTCTTGTTGAAAATTTATTAACCATAAAATGGGTTTATTTATGGACTCTCAGTTATCTGTCTATATTTATGCTGGTATCACAGTTTAGATTACTACAGCTTTTTAGTGAGTTTTAAAATTGTGAGTCTTCCAGCTTTGTTCTTTTTGAGGATTGTTTGGCTATACTGGATTTATTGTATTTCCCACATGAATTTTAGGATCCACTTATCAACTTCTACCAAAAAGGGTGGGGGAAACTGAGATTTAAATAGGGACTGCATTAAACCTATCAATCAATTTGAGGACTATTGCCATCTTAACAAGATTAAGTCTTCTAATCCATAAAATTTGATATCTTTTTATTTATTTGTCTTTAATTCTTTCAGTGATATAGTTTCACTGTAAAATCTTGCACTTCTTTTGTTACATTTGTTTCTAATGATTTTATTGATTTAATGCTATAGTAAAAGGAATGGTTTTGTTAATTTC
The DNA here is from genome assembly GCF_001704415.2 of Capra hircus. Taxonomy (NCBI): domain Eukaryota; kingdom Metazoa; phylum Chordata; class Mammalia; order Artiodactyla; family Bovidae; genus Capra; species Capra hircus. The sequence continues at coordinate 48,999,954 of NC_030811.1, forward strand.
GTTTTCAGAGGGTTCATTGCTAGTGTATAGAAGTACAAATGATTTTTGTACTTTTTTGCAACCTTACTGAACTCATTTATTAGCTCTAATAAGTTTTTTGTATATATTCCTTAAGATTTTCTGTATATGAGGTCATATCATTGGCAAAAAGGGAAAGTGTCATCCATTTTTTATCTGGGTGCCTTTTTCTTTTTGTTTCCTGGCTGCCATGGCTAGGCCCTTCAGTACAATGCTGAGTAGAAATGGCAAAGGTAGACATCCTTGCTTTGCTCCTGATCTGTGGCAAAGCATTCAGCTTTTCATCACTAAGTGCAATGTTAGCCATGGGATTTTTGTAGATGCTCTTGAGCAAAGGAAAATTTCCTTCTGTTCCTAGTCGAATTTTTTTTTTTTATCATGAAAAGGTATTTGATTTTGTCAAATGCTTTTTCTTTGCCTGTTGAGATACCATGTGGTTTTGTTCTATTAATAGTGTATAACATTGATTATCATATGTTGATGAGCTATGTTGTACTCCTGGGATAGATTCTACTAGGTCATTATGTACAGTCCTTTTCATATGTTGCTGGATTCAGTTTGCTAGTATTTTATTAAAGATTTTTACATCTGTGTTTATAAAGGATATTGGCTGTAGTTTTCTTGTGATGTCTTTGTCTGAATTTAGTTTCAGGATCTCACAGAATAGTTGGAAAGTGTTCCTTCCTCTTCTACATTATTTTTCAAGTTTGTAAAGTATGATTTTAGTTCTTTTATGTTTAACAAAATTCAATAGTCAAGTCATCTGATTCTGGGCTTGTTGGAATGAAATTTCTTGATTACCTAATCTTTTTATTTTTTTAAATTGGTTTCTTAGAATTTTGTGTTTCTTAAGTAATTTTTTAAAATATGAAAAATAAAAAGCAAGTATAAACTTCTAAGTATATATTCAGTTCAGTTCAGTCGCTCAGTCTTGTCCGACTCTTTGCGACCCTATGAATTGCAGCACGCCAGGCCTCCCTGTCTGTCACTAACTCCTGGAGTTCACTCAGACTCACGTCTGTATTAGATAGTCTGATAAAGCCCCAAACTGCATGTAAAAACCTGTCCTGTTGCTAATTCATGGGAAGTCAATTTGAAATTTATACTGTTTAACAGTTCAGTTTTTCTAATGTGTTTTTCAAGAATGTTTATTGTTAATGTATTTTTATTTTATTTTAAAATCATATTTCATAATAGCTTGGAATTTAAGGTTTGCTTCTGTTTTTTTAATACTGCTTTTATCTCAGCAGCAATGCAGCAAGTGTTGGATAACCTTACGGAGCTGCCCTCATCTACAGGAGCAGAAGAAATAGACCTAATTTTCCTCAAGGGGATTATGGAGAATCCTATTGTAAAATCACTTGCTAAGGTATATTGATTTATTCGTAAGATAACTAAATTCTTTTTAAATTGTTTTTACAGAGGTCTTTTCAGATTAGTGTTTTAGAACCTAAGTGAGGTATAACTTGGGCTTAGTTAGCAAATGATAACAGTTAACAACTAATGAAATCTTACTTTACGCAAAAATCAGACTATTTTGCCTTCTCTATTGACTTTAAAGTTTTAGGGAAACAATAACTGAACAGTTGTATTATAATGGAAGTCTGTGAAAAGGAATCTGATTTTGTCTCCGTTTTCAACAACAGCAAGGTACTGATTTCCTTCTTTTTTGTTAGACCATGTACCTGTTTTTCAATTTAGTTCTTGACTTCCTATAACTAGTTCTTTTTGAAAATTTTTTTTATAACTGGATATTTTATATCCAGTTATATTTCCATAGTCAACTCTGTAGTAATCATTTTTACTCATCCAAAAATATAGTTTTACAACCATTTTTGGTTTTATTTCAATTACAGAGTTTCCCACAGTAATTTTTATAAATCTCACTAAAACTTAGTGTATTAACTGTTTCACAACCCTGCCCTCCCATTCTTCAGATGATTTCTTGCTTTTAAGAACCTATGCCATACACTGTCTCTGACCTTTTCTTTCCTTTATTTTTTTAATAAGATATTGAATATAGTTCCTTTCGCTATTCAGTAGAATCTTGTTATATCTCTGACCTTTTCTTCATGTAACCATCTTGTCATTCGTGGAGTATTGATTTTTATCCTCTCCTGAGATCATTTTTTGTAGCATAGTCTGTCACTTGTTTTCTTCTAAGACTTCTGAAAAATCATACTTTTCCTAAGTGTTCTAATAGTAGGAGTGAGTTAGTGATGCAGTTCTTCATTTTATTCATAAATGTAATCATTCTAAGGTCACATGATAGGAAGGCTTTGGTTCCTAAGTAGAAACTAATCCACTTACAGATCACCCAACTAGAATTTTTATTTCAGTCATGTTTGACTGCAGTCTTTCCAAAATTTATTAGGTATTACTTTAATAATAAGATATAATTTACCTTCAGATTTAAGTTTCTTATCGCAAATATCAATCACTATCCTGTGTTGAGATAAATACTTCAGTTTCTTAGAAATAAGTAAGTTAAGTGTTAGTCGCTCAGTCGTGCCCAACTATTTGCAACCCCATGGACTACAGCCCACCAGGCTCTTCTGTCCATGAGATTTTCCAGGCAAGGATACTGAAGTGGGTTGCCATTTCCTTCTCCAGGGAATCTTCCCAACCCAGGGATTGAACCCAAGTCTCCTGCACTGCAGGCAGACTCTTTACCGACTGAGCTACAAGGGAAGCCCTAGAAATAAATAAGGGCTGTTTAAGCCTATTAGTTAAATGGCTCATTCTGAGCTCTTACTGCCACTTTAAAAATAGTGTTTTATTCCTCCCTTAATATCATACCTACCTTACTGTTGGTTGTTAGTTTTTATTCTCAGTGTACCTCTTAAACCCCATCCTCATGTTTATTTAATTTAAAGCTTTTAGATATAGATCAAGAAACTCAACTGTATTATGCGAGGCATCTGATAATGTGCTTATTATTTATAAGAGTTTTTAAAAATTTCTATTTCATCTTTGCAAAAACATTATAAATTCAAAACTAGGATTTAAAATAGAAAAATTATCTGCCTAAGGTCACTTATCTAGGAAATGACAGAAATACTTAGGCCAGGTCTTGTTTCTTCAAATTCTTTTTTCTTTCTTCCACAGAGCAAGTTGTGTGTCTCTCTGTGTATATTCTTGAGAATTTCTGTGTGTAAAAAAATTACTGATTTTTGTGTCATTGATGTTGGCCTTACTGAAGGTCATTTTGTTCACTATTCTCAGCAAGTGAAATGGCTGCATAACTTTTGAGCAGCTGAAATGCTATTGTGATCTTTTGATGATAAAATTGAAATAGAAAACAAAAAAGAATCACTCAGTAGTAAACAACATTCAAGCAGCTTCTCAATAAATAGAAGCAGTGGTAGTTGAATATTCCTGCATTGAAGGAAAAGAAATCCCAGAAGGAAGAAAGGACTTCTGCTTCCAAGAAAGAGATGTGAAGTCACAGCAGGCCAAAACTCCCAGTACCAGTAGGGGGAAAGATGGATTAACTGCTGAAGAAACAGCGAGGGTACATTCCTAGGCTTGTGGACAGGCAAGAGCATGCGACTAATAATCACGAGAAGAACAAAAGAAACAGTCTTATAAATAATCTTTTTAAAAGTTTATATACAAAGATTTTTAAGTAACATTTTTAATAAAGGAAAGAGGGAAAAATAAAGACATTTAAAATATTACTGGAAAATAAGAGTCAAAAACAATCAAATGGTTATTCGAGAACTCAAAAATATAATATGTGATTAACAGCTCATGTGATGGGTTTAATAGAAGACTTAACACAGCAAACAAGAAGACTAACAAATTTGAAGACAGGTCAGTTGGAAACATCTAAACTGAAATTCATAGGCAGGTGCATATAGAAAAGACAGTATGTGAGACATACTCAAAAGGCCAAATACACATGTAGTTAATATCCCAGAAAGGGGGCTGGGGGTAGGGCAGAAGAAATAGTGCAAGACACAATGGTCAAGAATTTTTAAAACTATTGAACAACATCAACTGAGAAATTCAAGAAGCCAAATGAAGCCCCTGGCAGGGAAAATCAAAAGAAAAACATTCCTTTGAATATCACAGTCAGACTCCTGAAAATCAAAGAAGAAGTGAAAATTTGTAAAGTCCCTGAAGAAGAAAGACACATTACCTTTAAGGACAAGCAGTAAGACTAATAGTTAGCTATAAAACAGGAACCATGAAAGTCATAACAGAGTGGATTGAGATCATTAAGGTGCACAAAGAAAAACACTGCCAACCTCAAATTCCCTCTTCAGCAAAAACAACCTTCAGTAATAAAAGCAAAATAAAGGTTTTCTTTTTAGAAAAAGTCTCAGTAAAATTATCTCCATTTATTCAGGAAGAAATGCAAAAGGAAGTTCTTCAGGCAGAAAGAATGACAACAGAAAGGGAGTAAATATAAAATAATACTGATTTTTAGGATGAAGTGATGGTAGTGTCTTGTAGCATTGATAGCATGTATATAAATGAAATATGTGAAGATAATAGACCAAAAAGAAGAGACTTTGTGATTCAGACAGTAAGATGCTTTTGTTATCAAGGAAGTAGTCAAAGTAATATCTTAAGGTTGTATAAAAAGGTTAGGGATGCATATTGAGATCTTTAAGGCAGCCGCAAAAGTAAAATTATAAGAATGAACAAATTCCACCCAAACCTTAGGGTGAGAAAATAGACTTGAATTACCTTCACTCCAGAAACAACTGGAAGAGTTAGCAAAAAGGGTGGAAGAGAGTGACCATCTTCAGATATGGGACAACAAGCAGCACAGGACTGTGATGCCTGAGAGAAAGGAGAGAAGTGAGGTGAGCATTATGAAACTGTCTCAGGCCTGTTTCCATGTCTAGTGCAGAAAGAAGTATAAACAGCCCAGCAGTCTTAATAGAGCTCAGGATTTGGGGAGAAGGAGGTGACTGGACCTTGTGTGGCAGAGTACTAGGAAGGAGGAAGCTAACCCAGACCAGCCCTGGAGATCTGCTTAGGGATGCCTTCAGATCTCTGGCTGAGTGCTGACCTGTGCATATGTGAGGCATGCCTCTGGAGTCCAAGGAAAGATCCACTGGAAAGCACAGTAGGCCAAACAATGTCCAGGGCTCGAAAGGGATGGGGGATAGTTTAGTTTGCATTCCCACTAGCCTGATTTGAAAAGTCCTCATAATATGCAGGACATTGGGCATAGTTCACACCAAGTTTCTTATAACAAGTCTAGGAAACTAGTTACAGACTACAGCAAAATCAAACTAAAAATTAATAACAAAGTTATTCCCCAAATCCCCAAAGATGTCAAAGAGCATTCTTCTAAATAGCCGTGGATCAAAGGAGAATCACAAAGAAACATAAAATATATTTTGAATTGAATAACATGAAAATATATAACAGAACTTCTAGGGTGTAGCAAAGCAATGCTTAGAGGGAAACGCCTGTATTAGAAAAGAACAGTGTTTAAATCAATGATTATATGAATACCTTGAGAAAATAGAAAAAGAACAAATTAAAATATGCAGACAGCAAATAATAAAGATGAGTGAACATAAAAAGATGAAAAAAATCAATATAACTTTGAATATATTAATAAAATTGGTAAACCTCTAGCTAGACACAAATTATCATTATCAGAAATGAAAGAGAGGACATTGCTGCAAATCCAGCAGACAATGCAAGAATAATAAATATTATGAACAACTTTGTGGCAATAAATATGATAACTAGAGGAAGCTAATTTCTTGGAAGACACAAATTACTAAAGTCTACAGAAGAGTGAATACCCTGTATCTGTTTTTTTATAATTGAATATTTGCAGTTTAAAACCTGAAGCTTCAGCCTGGATGACTTCCAAAGAAAATTCTATCAAACATTTAAGGAAGAAATATTTTACATTATTTATTCTAGAAAAAAAGGAAAACATTCCCAATTTTGTTTTACTAGTCTTGATGTTACCCTGATATCAAAACCAGCTAAAAAGAGTTCAGTTAAAGAAAACTGCAGAATAGTATCCTTAGTGAATGTAGACTAAAAGTTAAGAAAATATTAGCAAATTAAATCTAGCAACTTACAAAAAGGATAATACCTCATTACCAAGTGACTTTTGTCTTAAAAATATAAGCTGCCTTCACATTTGATAACCAATAAATGTCACCATTTTAATGATATAAGAAAAATCATATGATTATATTCATAGTTGCAGGAAAAGCATTTTATGAAATTGAACATCCATTCTTCATAAAAACTCAATAAACTTAGAACTAAATTGCCTCAACCTCATGAAGAGCATCTGTTAAAAACCCATGGTTAACATCGTCCTTCCTGGTGGAACACAGTGACTTCTTTCTAAGACCACTTCTATTCAACTGTTATCACTTACATTCAGCTTGGTACTAGGAGTCTTTCCTAATGCAAAAAGACAAGAAAAAAAAGGGTATACTAATTGAAGAAGAAAAAATTAACTGTCATTGTTTAAGGCTGATGTTACCATCTATGTCAAAAATCCTAAGAATCTACCACAAGTGGGTTTTTTAAAAAGCCCTGTAGAACTAATAAGTGAATTTAGTTAGCCAGGAACACAGGATAAAAACTACTCTATAATAATTAATTGTATTTTTATATGGTAGGAATGAACAAATTGGAAATAGTAATTTAATGTAATAGGAATAAAATTTTTTAAATGTAAGACCTATAACTGGAAACTAAAAGACATTGTTTAAAGGTATACATGTATACTTACATAAATAAAGGAATAGGAAGACTCAAAATTTTATAATGTAAATTCTCTGCAAATTGAGCTGAAGATTCAGTATAATCCCAGCCAGAATTTCTACTGTGGATACTGAAATTTATAATGGGCCAAGACCAGACAATTTGGAAAAGTACAAAATTTGATGCCTTCCCCAACCTGGAAGGATTTCAAAGATTATTGTGACTCTATAGTAATAAAGACAATGTAGTATCAACGTATAGATCAACGGCACAGAATAGAGTCCAAAAAGAGACTACCACATGTGTGGTCAACTGACTTTTTGCACCATGATAATTCAGTGAAGAAATAATAAATAGTCTTTTCAATAAATGTCACTGAAACCGTTGAATATTCATATAAAAAAAATTTTCCCCCACTCTGTATCCTAAAATTATCTAAAAATAGATCATAGCTCTAAAAGTAAGAGCAAAGACTAAAATATTCTAAAAGAACACATAAGGAAAAAAAAATTCTGTGACTTTAGATTCTTCGGTAAGACATAAAAAGCATGAGGCATAATGAAAACTTTGATTAATTAGATTTCCCCTGAAAAAGACACCAAGAAAAATAAGGTGTGCTACAGACTAGAAGAAAATATTTGCAGAACATATATCCTAAAAAGAAAGCTACTCATTTATTGCTGGTATGGTACCAGTAATGCAAAATGGTACACCTACTTTGAAAGATAGACTGGCAATTTCTTACAAAGCTAAGCATTGTGTTACCACATACTCCAGTGATTGTGCTCCTGACATTTACCCAAGTGAACTGTTAATTTGTGTCCACACAGAACCATACACATGAATGAATGTAATGGCTTTATTCATAATTGACAGAGCTTGGAAGCAACCAAGGTGCCCTTCAGTAGGTGTATGGATAAACAAAGTGTGGTACATCCATATAATGGAATATTACTCAGGAATAAAAATAAATGAATTACAAAGCCATGAAGGAACCTTCATGAACTATGGATGGAGGTATGTGACATTGTACAGGAGACAGGAATCAAGACCATCCCCAAGAAAAAGAAATGCAAAAAAGAAAAATGGCTGTCTGAAGAGGCCTTACAAATAGCTGTGAAAAGAAGGGAAACAAAATGCAAAGGAGAAAAAGGAAGATAAACCCTTTTGAATGAAGAGTTCCAAAGAATAGCAAGGAGAGATAAGAAAGCCTTCCTCAGCGATCAATGCAAAGAAATAGAGGAAAACAATAGAATGGGGAAGACTAGAGATCTCTTCAAGAAAATTAGAGATACCAAGGGAATATTTCATGCAAAAATGGGCTTGATAAAGGACAGAAATGGTATGGACCTAACAGAAGCAGAAGATATTAAGAAGAGGTGGCAAGAATACACAGAAGAACTGTACAAAAAAAATCTTCACGACCCAGATAATCACAATGGTGTGATCACTCACATAGAGCCCGACATCCTGGAATGTGAAGTCAAGTGGGCCTTAGAAAGCATTGCTACGAACAAAGCTAGTGAAGGTGATAGAATTCCAGTAGAGCTATTTCAGATCCTAAAAGGTGATGCTGTGAAAGTGCTGCACTCAATATGCCAGCAAATTTGGAAAACTCAGCAGTGGCCACAGGACTGGAAAAGGTCAGTTTTCATTCCAATCCCAAAGAAAGGCAATGCCAAAGAATGCTCAAACTACTGCACAATTGCACTCATCTCACATGCTAGTAAAGTAATGCTCAAAATTCTCCAAGCCAGGCTTCAGCAACACGTCAACCATGGCCTTCCAGCTGTTCAAGCTGGTTTTAGAAAAGGCAGAGGAACCAGAGATCAAATTGCCAACATCTGCTGGATCGTTGAAAAAGCAAGAGAGTTCCAGAAAAACGTCTACTTCTGCTTTATTGACTATACCAAAGCCTTTGACTGTGTGTGTCACAATAAACTGGAAAATTCTTCAAGATATGGGAATACCAGGCCACTGACCTGCCTCTTGAGAAACCTATATGCAGGTCAGGAAGCAACAGTTAGAACTGGACATGGAATAGACTGGTTCCAAATAGGAAAAGGAGTACATCAAGGCTGTATATTGTCACCCTGCTTATTTAACATCTATACAGAGTACATCATGAGAAACACTGGGCTGGAAGAAGCACAGCTGGAATCAAGATTGCCGGGAGAAATATCAATAACCTCAGCTATGCAGATGACACCACCTTATGGTAAAAAGTGAAGAGGAACTAAAAAACCTCTTGATGAAAGTGAAAGAGGAGAGCGAAAAATTTGCCTTAAAGCTCAACATTCAGAAAACGAACATCATGGCATCTGGTCCCATCACTTCATGGGAAATAGATGGAGAAACAGTGTCAGACTTTATTTTTGGGGGCTCCAAAATCACTGCAGATGGTGATTGCAGCCATGAAATTAAAAGACGCTTAACCCTTGGAAGAAAAGTTATGACCAACCTAGATAGCATATTCAAAAGCGGAGACATTACTTTGCCGACTAAGGTCCGTCTAGTCAAGGCTATGGTTTTTCCTGTGGTCATGTATGGATGTGAGAGTTGGACTGTGAAGAGGGCTGAGCGCCGAAGAATTGATGCTTTTGAACTGTGGTGTTGGAGAAGACTCTTGAGAGTCCCTTGGACTGCAAGGAGATCCAACCAGTCCATTCTGAAGATCAACCCAATGATGCTAAAGCTAAAACTCCAGTACTTTGGCCACCTCATGCGAAGAGTTGACTCATTGGAAAAGACTTTGATGCTGGCAGGGATTGGAGGCAGGAGAAGAAGGGGATGACTGAGGATGAGATGGCTGGATGGCATCACTGACTCGATGGACGCAAGTCTGAGTGAACTCCGGGAGTTGGTGATGGACACGGAGGCCTGGCATGCTGCGATTCATGGGGTCGCAAAGAGTCGGACATGACTGAGTGACTGAACTGAACTGAACTGCTGTGTTGTAGCTTGGTGAAAGTTCCATGTGAACTTGAGAAGAATGTGCACTTTGCTGTTGGATGAAATCGATCGGTGTTTTTGTTCAGTTCAGCTCTGTCCTTATTTTCTGCCTGCTGGATCTTAGAGGAGTATTAATCCAACTATAATAGTGGACTAATCTGTTTCATATTGAAGTTCTGTCACATTTTGCTTCACATATTTTGATGCTCTACTGTTATGAGCATTTACATTATGGATTGTTCTGTCCTTATTATTGTGTAATGTCTGTTCCTAAAGGAAATCATTCCTGAATATTCATTGGAGGGACCGATGCTGAAGCTCCAATACTTTGGCCACCTGATGCAGAGAACTGACTCACTGGAAAAGACCCTGATTCTGGGAATGATTAAAGGCAGGAGGAAGAGGGGACAACAGAGGATGAGATGGTTGGATGGCATCACCGATTTGATGGACATGAGTTTGAGCAAGCTGTGGGAGTGGTGATGGACAGGGAAGCCTGGTGTGCTACAAAGGGTCGCAAAGAGTCAGCACAACTAACAGACTGAACTGAACTGAATGTTTGTTCCTGATCATTTTCCTTGTTCTGAAAACTCTCTGAAATTAATATAGCTACCCCAGCTTTCTTTTGATTAATATTAGCATAGAGAAGGAAATGGCAACCCACTCCAGTGTTCTTGCCTGGAGAATCCCTGGGATGAGGGAGCCTGGTGGGCTGCTGTCTATGGGGTCGCACAGAGTCGGACACGACTGAAGCGACTCAGCAGCAATAGCATGGTATATCCTTCTCCTTATTTTACTTATACTCTACCTGTGGTTGTTGAGTTGCTAAGTCATGTGTGGCTCTTTGTGACCCCATGGACTATAGCACGCCAGGCTTCCCTATCCTTCACTGTCTCCCAGAGTTTGCTCAGACTCATGTCCATTGAGTTGGTGATGCCATCCAAGCATCTCACCCTCCATCGTCCTCCTCTCTTCCTGCCCTCGGTCTTTCCTAGCATCAGAGTCTTTTCCATTGAGTCAGCTCTTCCTATCGGGTTGCTAAAGTATTGGAACTTCAACATCAGTCCTTTAATGAATATTCAGGATTGATTCCTTTAGCATTGACTGGTTGGATATCCTTGCAGTCCAAGGGACTCTCAAGAGTCTTCTCCAGCACCACATTTCAAAAGCATCAATTCTTTGGGTGCTCAGCCTTCTTTATGATCCAACTCTCACATCCGTACATGACTACTGGAAAAACCATAGCTTTGACTGTATGGACCTTTGTCATCAAAGTGATGTTTTGGTCTAGGTTTTCTTCCAAGGAATGAGTGTCTTTTAATATCATGGCTGCAGTCACCATCTGCAGTGATTTTGAAGACCAAGAAAGTAAAATCTGCCATTCTTTCCATTTTTTTCCCCATCTATTTGCCATGAAGTGATGGGACTGGATGCCATTGATCTTCATTTTTTGAATAGTGAGTTTTAAACCAGCTTTTTCCCTCTCCTCTTTTACCTTTATCAAGAGGCTGTTTAGTTCCTCTTCACTTTCTGCCATTAGGTAGTGTCATCGGAATATCTGAGGTTGTTGATATTTCTCCTGGCAATCTTGATTCCAGCTTGTGATTCATCCAGCCCAGTATTTCTCATGATGTACTCTGGATATAAGTTAAATAAGCAGTGTGACAATATGCAGCCTCGACGTTCTACTTTCTCCATTTTGAACTAGTCCTTTGTTCTATATCCAGTTCTAATTGTTGCTTCTTGAGCTGCATACAGGTTTTTCAGGAGGCAGGTAAAGTCATCTGGTATTCATCTCCCTTTAAGAATTTTCCACAGTTGTGATCCAAACAGTCAAAGGCTTTAGTGTAGTCATTGATGCAAAGTTGATGTTTTTCTGGAATTCTCTTGCTTTGATCTCTGCTTCCTCTGCCTTTTCCTAATCCAACTTGTACCTCTGGAAGTTCTCAGTTCACATATTCTTGAAGCCTAGCTTGAAGGATTTTGAGCATTACCTTGCTGGCATGTGAAATGAGTGCAATTGTGCCATATTTTGATTGGCATAGCAAACACCCTTTCCCAACAACACAAGAGATTACACATGGACATCACAAGATGGTCAGTACAGAAGTCAGATTGATTATATTCTTTGCAGTCAAAAATGGAGAGGCTCTGTACAGTTAGCAAGAACAACACCTGGAGATGATTGTGGCTCAGATCATGAGTTTCTTATTGCAAATTCAGACTTCAATTGAAGAAAGTAGGGAAAACCACTCAGCTATTCAGGTATGACCTAAATCAAATCCTTATGATTATACAGTTAAAGTGACAAATAGACTCAAGAGATAAGATCTGATCCAGTGCCTGAAGAACTGTGGATGGAGGTTGATAACATTGTACAGCAGGCGTGACCAAAACCACCTCAAAGGAGAAGAAATGCAGAAGGGCAAAATAGTTATCTGAGAAGCCTTATAAAGAGCTGAGTAAAGAAGAGAAGTGAAAGGCAGATAAGAAAGGGATAAAATAAATAAATAAATAAATAAATAAATAAATAAATAAATAAAAAGAAAGGGATAGACATACCCTACTGAATGCAGATTTCCAAAGACTAGCAAGGAGAGATAAGAAAGCCTTCCTCAGTCATCAGTGCAGAGAAATAGAGGAAAAAATAGAATGGGAATGATTAGAGATCTCTTCAAGAAAATTAGAGGTACCAGGGGAACATGTCATGCAAAGGTGGGCACAATAAAGGACAGAAATGGCAAGGACCTAACAGAAGCATAGGGACTAAAAAGAGTTGGCAAGAATACACAGAAGAACTGTACAAATAAGGTCTTAATGATCCATATAACCATAATGATGTAGTCACTCACCTGAGCCAGTCATTCCTGGAGTGTGAAGTCAAGTGGGCTTTAGGGAGCATTACTATGAACAAAGCTAGTGGAGGTGATGGAATTCCAGCTGAGCTATTTCGAATCCTAAAAAATAATGCTGTTAAAGTACTGGACTCAGTATGCCAGCAAATTTGGAAAACTCAGCAATGGCCATAGAACTGGAAAAGGTCAGTTTTCATTCCAGTCCCAAAGAAGGGAATGCCAAAGAATGTTCAAACTACTGTACAATCTACATCTATTTTTACATTTAAAGTGGTCTTTTTTTATAGACAGCAAGATATGTAAGTCTTCTTTTCTTATTGTTTGGTCTTCTACTGTCTGTTTCAATTGAGCATTTTATATGAGTTCACTTTTTTCTCCTTTTTAAACATAGCTATTATATTTATTATTAATTTAGTGGTTTCCTGTTGATTTTTAAATAAAGATTTACAACTAATCTCAGTCCATTTCCCCTATATTACTTCACTGTATTACTGCACATGAAGTAACTATAAGAGTATTTCCAATTTCTCCCTTATAGCCATCAGTCATTTCATTTATCCATAAGTTATAACCACCAAATACATTGTTGCTATTAATTTGAAGAATTAATCTATTAGAGTAAGAATTTTTTTTTTAGATTTTATTTTACTTTATTTTTTCTTTAATGATCTTTTTTTTTTTTTTCTTAATGGAGGTCTGGTTTTTGGACCTATATTATTTTCCTCTCTGAAGAACATCTTTTAATGTTATTTTCAATGCCAGTCTATTAGCAATAAATTCCCAGTCTTTGTCAGGCAGAGTCTATTTCTCCTTCAAAAAACTTCCATTTTTGAAGGATAGTTTGACTGTTTAGCTGTAATTCTAGGTTGATAGGATTTTTTCTTTCTATTTCACTACACACTCTTCTTGCTTCCATGATTTCTGGAGAAGTCCTGTGTAATTCTTATCCTTGCTCCTCCATAGGTAGGAATATTTTTCCTCCAGTTTCTTTCCAACTTTTCTCTCTGTCTTTGATTTTTGCACTTTGAATATGAGTGTTTGGTGATATCTCAGATTCCTGGATCTGTAGCTTGGTGTCTATCATTAATTTTTAAAAACTCTGTCATTATAGCCTCAAGCATTCTCCTGTTTCTCTTTGTCAGTCTGCTCTTCCCCTTATATGTGTGTTACATCTTCTTGCAGTCGTCCCACAGCCCTTAGATTTGTTCTATTCCGTTTGTGTCATTCCTTTTTTATCTCTGATTTTCAGTGTGAGACGTTTCTATCAGCATATCTTCAGGCTCACTGATTGTTTTTCTTTCTTTTTTTTTCACTCAGTCATGTCCGACTCTTTGTGACCTCATGGACGGTATAGTCCATGAAATTCTCCAGGCCAGAGTACTGGAGTGGGTAGCCTTTCCCTTCTCCAGGGGATCTCCCCAACCCAGGGATCAAACCCAGGTCTCCTACATTGCAGGTGGATTCTTTACCAGCTGAGCCACAAGGGAAGCCCTCACTGATCGTTTTTCATGTGCTTATTGGCCATTTGTATATCTATGGGGAAATGTTTATTTAGATTCTTTGCCCATTTTTGAATCAAGTTGTTTTTGTGTGTGTTGGATATTGGGAGTTTTACATATATATCTTAGCCATTAATCCCTTATCAGATATATGGTTTGCAAATATTTTTCCTATTTAGTTGGTTACCTGTTTACTCTTGATATTATCTTTTGGTGCATAGTTTTTGTTTGCTTTTTGTTAATTCTCAAGAAATACTTTTACCTATTTCTTTTTCCTGTTGTTTCCTCTGCCTTTGGAGTCTTAGCCAACAAATCTGCCATTTACAGTATTATGAACCTTTGACTCTGTTTTCTTCTAATAATTTTAGTTTTAGGTCTTACGTTTAGGTCTTTGATCCATTTTTGAGTTGTTTTATATAGTGTTAGTGATCCATTTTCATTCTCTTGTATGGGAATATCCAGTTTTCCCAGCTGTGTTTACCACCCTTGTAAAAAATTATTGGACCATACATGTGAGCATTTATTTCTAGACTGTTTTCTATCTCATTGGTCTGTATGTCTGTCCTTAAGACAGTACCACGCTGTTTTGATTACTGTAGCTTGGTAGTAAGTTTTGAAATCAGAAAATGTTAATCTCCCACTTTATTCTTTTTCATAATTGTTTTGGCTGTTCTGGGTGCCTTGCAAGTCCATATAAATTTTAGAATCAGTATGTCAGTTTCTACAAAGAACTCTTCTGGAATTCCAGTAGACATTGTACTGATCATTCTAAGGGAGTATTACCATCTTAACAGCACAAAGTTTTTAGATCCATGAACATGAAGTGATTTTTCATTTAAATCTTTATTTCTTTCAACAATGTTTTACAGTTTTCAGAGTGAATTTTCACTTCCGTTAAAATTACCTTAAGTAGTTTACTCTCTTCAGTGCTATTGTGAATGGAATTTTTTCCTTAATTTTCTTTTCATATTGTTCATTTTTAGTATATAGTATATTGATTTTTGTACATTAATCTTCGATCCTGCAATCTTGCTTAACTTGTATATTGGTTCCAATAGTTTTTTAGTGGATTCCTTAGGATTTTCTCAATACAAATCTATGAATAAAGATGGTTTTACTTCTTTCTTTCTAATCTGTATGCCTTTTATTTCTTTTTTTGGAACTTTTTTCATTGGCCTTTTTATTTTAACTGAATTATAATTGATTTACAGTGTTGTGTTAATTTCTGCTTTACAACAGAGGGACTCAGTTATACATATACATTCTTTTTTATTTTTATTTTTTCTGGACTAATTGTCATGTCTAGGACATTGAGTACAAATGTTGAATACAGTAATGAGAGCAGACTTTCTTGTTTCCAATCTTAGGGGAAAACTATGTGTTAAATACAGTAATATTCACTATTGAATATAATAGTACCTGTGGGTCTGTATTCTGCATTCTAAACCTTGATTTTTTTTTTTTACATATTCATATCAATATCTTCAGAGAACCTTTGTTCTCGTTAAAAGTGGCATAATATTCCATTGTATTGAGTATATCAAAAAAATTTAGTCAAACTTCTGATAAATACTTAGATGGCTTTTTTACTTACAAGTCATGCTGTAATATGCAGTCTTGCTACATGTTATTTTACACCTGTGTGTATATCTCTAGGATAAATGTTAAAAAGAATTGTGTGATTTTGGTTGTTATAGTCATACTGCTCACTAGTGTGCTTCCACCAGGGGAAAAAAAAAGTGAGAGTACATGTCTTCTGACATAGTCTCAACAACATAATCAGTCAGTGCAGTTTAGTCACTCAGTCGTGTCTGACTCTTTGCGACCCCATGAATCGCAGCACGCCAGGCCTCCCTGTCCATCACCAACTCCCAGAGTTCACTCAGATTCACGTCCATTGAGTCGGTGATGCCATCCAGCCATCTCATCCTCTGTCATCACCTTCTCCTCCTGCCCCCAATCCCCTCCAGCATCAGAGTCTTTTCCAATGAGTCAACTCTTCCCATGAGGTGGCCAAAGTACTGGAGTTTCAGCTTCAGCATCATTCCTTCCAAAGAAATCCCAGGGTTGATCTCCTTTAGAATGGACTGGTTGGATCTCCTTGGAGTCCAAGGGACTCTCAAGAGTCTTCTCCAACACCACAGTTCAAAAGCATCAATTCTTCGGCGCTCAGCTTTCTTCAGAGTCCAACTCTCACATCCATACATGACTACTGGAAAAACCATAGCCTTGATTAGACGGACCTTTGTTGGCAAAGTAATGTCTCTGCTTTTGAATATGCTCTCTAGGTTGGTGATAACTTTCCTTCCAAGGAGTAAGCGTCTTTTAATTACATGGCTGCAATCACCATCTGCAGTGATTTTGGACCCCCCAAAAATAAAGTCAGCCACTGTTTCCACTGTTTCCCCATCTCTTTCCCATGAAGTGATGGGACCAGATGCCATGATCTTTGTTTTCTGAGTGTTGAGCTTTAAGCCAACTTTTTCACTCTCCTCTTTCACTTTCATCAAGAGGCTTTTTAGTTCCTTTTCACTTTCTCCCATAAGGGTGGTGTCATCTGCATATCTGAGGTTATTGATATTTCTCCCAGCAGTCTTGATTCCAGCTTGTGCTTCATCCAGCCCAGCGTTTCTCATGATGTACTCTGCATATAAGTTAATTAAGCAGGATGATAAAAGAATTTTATCTTTGCCAGTCTCAAAGAAATTAATATTTCAGTATAGTTTTAGTTGCATTTTTCTTATGAAGTAGGTTGTGTATCTTTTCATATGTTTAAGAAGTATTTGAATTTCCTTTTTTGTGAAGATTTATTTTGTGAATATTTTTTGTAGAGATTCTCATTTTTAGTTTTTTGACATCTGTTTGGTTCTTCTAATTCTACAAGTATCTCCAAGAGTGGCTCACCTCCCTGAGTACCTTGAGATACAGTTTATCAAATCTAAGAATTTGAGCTTTTTTTGGTTCACTAGATTACTCATTAGATAATTCAATTCTAATTTAGTTATACTTATTTCATCCATTTTTTTCAACAAAACATACCTCATCTTTTTTGATATGTATGTAGTAGCAAAGTAAAAATTGAATTCTCCATTCTCTTTTGTCTCATTTCTACTTTCTGCTCAAATTTTTACCTATTTTTTGATTATTTGTGGATTGCTGTTTGTCTTAGTTCAAAAATCTCTAGAATAAAAGATGTCTGTTGACCTTAGTCAATTTTATCTCCTATTTATTTAATCGCTTTTTAAAGAAGTAGTTAATTAGCAACTGCTGTATACTTAGCCATGTTCTAAGAAGAAACAATATATAGTATTTTTGTTTTTAACAGATAAAGATAAGGTTACTACACATAATAATTACAGCATTATCATTATTAGATAATAGCATTTGTCTCTTTACGTACACTGCATAACTTGTTAAAAATTTTGTTTACCAGCATGGATGAACTCTGCTTGCACAAAATACCCAGAAGTTTTAAAAGAACTTTTTCTTCCCTGTAGCTCACTTTTCTAAGGTGCAGTGGTGAATAGGATTCTTAGAACTAGGCATACAAGAGGGCTAGGCTATATTTGTATCAATTCCAAGTATTCTACAAAGTCAGTTATAGCGAGTTCTTCCAAGTGCTTGTGGCAGGAGAAATATATTTCTATTGAGTTGTGTTAGGTTTCTAATAATTCTTTTTCTTAAAGGAAACAAGACACGTTTATTCAAATAGCATATGACTCATTTCTGCCTCTCTGGTAAGTTTTCAGTATTCCCTTTGTCTCTCTTGTTTGATTGTGTGTGCTGCATCGCTTCAGTAGTGTCTGACCCTTGGTGATCCTATGGACTATGGTCCTCTAGGCCCTTCTGCCAATGAGCTTCTCCAGGCAAGGATACTGGCATAGATTGCCATGTCCTCCTCCAGGAGATCTTCCTGACTCAGGGATCAAACCCACATCTCTTAGTCTCCTGCATTGGCAGGTGGGTTTGATTAGTTAAATTCAAGTTGGTACTTGCCTCTCCAATCAGTCAGTCAGTCAGTCAGTTCAGTCGCATCCAACTCTTTGTGACCCCATAGACTGCAGCACACCAGGCTTCCCTGACTTGCCTTTTGAAAACTACTAAATAAATTTTAACTTGAGGTCTCAACTTCTTTCACATTATACTAGAACTTTAAAAGTTACATGTTAACTAAAGTTTATCTTAATTGAACCCAACTATATTTCAGAAATTGATTTTCTATATTAATTATAGCTGCAGTTTCACTTAAAAACATTTTCTTTCTCTGAGGATTTATGTGTTGTGTAGTGACATTTTTTTCCTACCATAGAAGCAGTCTGTAGGGTTGATGTGCAGACACCTTCAGGTATGTTTATTTTTATAGCATACTTCTGACCTCTACTTCACTTCCTCTTTATCTTTCGCTGGGAGTCTTTCCACATTTCCTCCTGTTCTCTCACAGTTTAGGAACAATAAGGTTGGTCAAGATAGAAAGGAAGGGAAAGGTATTAGAGTTTTCAAGCCAGTGATCTTTCCTGTTCCTCTACTTTTCCCAAAGACTTCAATTTAATCAAAAAGTCTTAAGTAACATAGGATATTGTAGAAAATATATTGGCTTAGTCCCTGAAAATTTTAAGGTAGTCATCATCTGTTACCTGGAGCAACAGATAATTCTTACAGCTCTTTGAGCAAAAGAATGGAGATTGACAGTGTGGGTGGTCGTCTTGAACCATAGGAGTATAATTTAGCACATCTACACTGAAAGAGCCATGCTAAGAAGCAACAACTCAACTAGCAGTCAGTGAGAGCATATGTCACACTTTTAAATGATTGAGAATAATGTATAATATTTTAGATTAAATAATTAACTGTAAGATGATGATAGGGTGGCTTACTGTATAATCAAAAAGTTGAATAAGATTTAATAGGTAAGAGCCCAAGTTTGATGATGATGGACTATCTCACTTAGTTGCTTACCAGTAGTGTGAACTCAGGCAGTCACTTTATCTCATTTTGCATCATCAGGGTCTGTGTCTGTAAGGTGAGAATGATAACAACATACCTACCTTAGCTGACTACACTCTGATACTGAACTTAGAATATATTTACTGGCACAAAATAAAAGCCCTCAATAAATGCTCAAGTTCTTTTCTTCCTTTTTTTAAGCTTTCATATACTATCATTAGAGTATTAAGACTATTTGCAAGATTAATCATGCTAAATTAAATTTTTTTTAAACAACAAATATTTATATTAAAATAATTAGCAAGGGTTTCCCTGCTGGTCCAGTGGTTCAGAATTTACCTTACAGTGTGAGAGACAGTAGTTGGATCCCTAGTTGGGGAGGATCCCACATGCCACAGGACAACTGAGCCTGTGTACCACAACTAATGAGCCTGCTCTCTGAAGACTATAAGCCACAGCTACTGAAGCCTGTGCTCCACAACAGGAGAGGCAACCGCAATGAGAAACTCTTGCGACTAGAAAGTAGCCCCTACTCTCTGCAACTCAAGAAAGCATGTGCACAGCACCGATAAGACCTAGCCTAGCCAAAAAATAAATGAATAAATAAACTAAATAAAAAAACAGTATTTCCAGCTTGTTTATGAGTTAAGTAGTTGTGTATATTTTTTTTTTTTCTCAGTGGTTATAATCATTCCATGATATATGTTAAATGGTCTCATCATCCTCTCTTTATCAGGCTTCTGTTACGCTCTAAGAAAATTATAGATTTACCTGTTCTCACTCTTAGTGGCATTCCCTAGTCATTTTAACATTTTTCATATCTAAATCTAATAGAAGCTCATTGCTCTATTTAAAATTACATTTGGTCTTTTTGACAATTTTGTTTCATAACAATTACAATTTCTTCTTATCGTTTTATTTCATATGACTTAAAATTTCTTCTTTGGAGGTATTCCTTTAAAATGTTGCTGATAGCCCCTCTATTCCACTTAAATTTATGTCATTGTTGTGAATTATCTGAAAAATAGATTTAAATGAAAAAATGTATTTTTAAAATTAGAAGGTGTATGATTTAGAAGATGAGATACAAAAACCAAGAATGTGAGATAGCTCATTAACAGTTTTACATTGATATGTGTGAAATGATTTTTTTAATAAAATATTTAAAAATAAAAGAAATAGAAGGTGTATTAGAATTCTGAAGGATCCACACTGTATGGTAGAAATAACATATACAGTATTATAGGTATCAGATAACGTTTAAACAATACTGTAACCACTTGAAATTTGAAAATTTTTCCTTCACCCACAGAACTGGAACTTAAAATATTAAGTGTAAAACTTGTCATCTTACAAGGTTTCATTTCTAAATTAAATATATTTATAATTATGCTTTTCCTGTAAGGTGTTAGTTGCTCAGTCATGTCCAGTTCTTTGCAACTGCATGGACTATTGCCCACCAGGCTCCCCTCTCCACAGAATTCTCCAGGCAAGAATACTGGAGTGAGTAGCCCTTCCCTTCTTCAGGAGATCTTCCTGACTCAGGGATCGAACCTGAGTCTCCTGCATTGTCGGCAGATTCGTTACCACCTGAGCCACCGGGGGACTTCGCTGGTAGTCCAGTGGTTAAAACTCTGTGCTTCTGAGTGCAGGTTCAATACCAGGTCAGGGACACGAGATCCCACATGCCCTAAGATGAGGCCAAATAAATTATGCTTCACTTGTCTTCAAAATCAGACAGCAACTGTTTATCAGAAAATCAACAACTAAAAGATACAGACTGTTTAGTGTTCATTCTGAGTTTGAATTTAAAACTCTGCTTTACTCCCACTATTAGAATAATTAGAACTATTCATTTCCTAGGACAGTGTAATTGATGGTTCATTTTCTGTGGAAAAGTTCAAGAGTTGCCTTTCCTGAGTTGTCCTTTTTGCTGAATTTTCAAAATGGAAAATTGTAACTTTAGGATTATGGGATTCTCAAAATGATTTTCATTGTTTTTTAAATGATAATCCATATCATGATTATGCCCTTATTTTTATTATGCTTAATCATCAAATAAAGCATGGTTTAGTCATTTAATCACTTAAGTCATGTCCAGCTCTTGCGACCCCATGGACTTGTAGCCTGCCAGGCTCCTCTGTCCATGGGATTCTCCAGGCAAGAGTATTGGAGCGGGTTGCCATTTCCTTCTCCAAAATAAAGCATAAACAGTATCATTTGAGCCTAAACTAGAATGTCATTAGGAAATTCTGTTGGGTAGGAAATATAGTACATTTTTAAAACTTTTAAAATTATCATTGGCCTATTCAGTTTTTCCAAAGGTTAGTTATAAAAATGAGTTTTCCATTATTTTTAGGGTAGGAATAGAGGCCAAGGTTTATCATATTGCATAATAACATTTACTATGAAATCTGTATATTTCCTCTGATTGAAAGGTTCAATTTT
Organism: Capra hircus; assembly: GCF_001704415.2. NCBI lineage: Eukaryota > Metazoa > Chordata > Mammalia > Artiodactyla > Bovidae > Capra > Capra hircus. Next base: position 49,021,375 of record NC_030811.1, read on the forward strand.
CAGTCAGTAGATCAAACCATCAAGTAACATCTTTTAAAACTTTAAAAAGTTTTCAAGAAGAAAACCACAGTCTGAGCAAAGCAGTATGTATTACTATTTTAACATACTGGTATTTTTTCAGGCTCATGAGAGGCTAGAAGATTCAAAACTAGAAGCTGTCAGTGATAATAACTTGGAATTAGTCAATGAAATTCTCGAAGATATCACCCCTCTAATAAATGTGGATGAAAATGTGGCAGAACTGGTTGGTATACTCAAAGAGCCTCACTTCCAGGTAAACTTTCTCTATTCTCTTCTTTCCAAGTCCCCTGTATTCCCAAAATATTCTTTTAGTAGTTTCTGTTTAAGATGAAGTTTTTGAAAGATTTAGGGCCATATTTTACAAATTCCAACTTAGATGTTTTAATATCCTCATATGCTTATGCTACCTAAACAGAGTCTGTCAAAGAAATGCATTAGAATGGACTTTTCTTTGTGTAATTAAAAAAAATAACCAACTACTTCACCATTAGACCACACGCTTGGGACACTTTTCTCATGGTGATAGTGGATTTTTCTTCCTTAATACCACTGTTTCCCAGCCCTTCTTGTGACCAGTGATATGCCTTTTCAGTATTGCTTCTAAGACTGGGTGGCAGCTGATGACCTTAGAACAAGAGAGAGCTGTAGGGGATAGAAACAATGACATACTTTCCACAGGGACAAAAAATAAATTCAATTTAAGCATTTGTCTGTGTAGGTGAAGAGTTAATCAGTTTACCAAAGACAAATCAGTTTCAGAAGAGAGAAAGGAAAGTGGCGATTTCTGAGAAATCTATAATTAAGACAGTTTGGAATTGGGGCATTATTAGAAAAATAGATTGCCTGAAGAGAAGAGAAACCCCAGAAATACATCCTCAGACAAATGGCAGCTTGATTTATGAGACACTGTATTTTAGTGGAGAAAGAATGGACTGTTGAATAAATGGTCGTGAGATAGAAGAATAAAGTGTCACCTTCTTGTCACTGCAAATCTTAGCATTAAAAATCAAATGGCAGCACCCCTATGCTTCTCCTCAAGATTTTCCATGACTCTCTAACCATGTTACTGCAAAAATTATGTAAATGTATAGTGAGATGGTTCCAACATAAATCTGTATCTTAAGTACAAAAAACAGAAACACATGTCAGAGACACCATTATGCAGGGGCCAGTTAATTGAGGCCTTAAATGTGTACTAAGATATTTGAACTTTATCCAGAGGACATTGGGAAACCTTGGGTAGGGATAGAGGTGGGGGAGGTTATTAAACAGGGAGAGGTCAGATTGTGGAGCTGTATGGTTTTGTGCCAAGGTGAGAAGTTGCGATGGCAGCATAGATAGTGGGAGATGTGAGGATTTTCAAGTTTTAAGCTGTAAAATGAATAGGGCTTAGTGAGTGATTACATGTGACAGCCACAGAAGAGAAATATGGGAAGTTGATAAGGACAGGATTTCTGACAAACAATTGATGGCATCTACTGAGATAAGGAACACTCTAGGAGGGCTATTTTGGGCATGCTAATGTTAAAGTAACTGGCCATGTTAAGTTTGTGGTATCTTAGAAGCATGCATCTGGTAGAACTTTGCAAGCATGCTATATTTTTTATGTAAGTATAAAATTTAATGCATAAATTTATATGAGGTCTTAAAAATATATATAAACTTGTAAAATAGCAGCAAGTAAAAATGCAGAAATTAAGACATTGCGTTTTTATTACCCAAATCACTGCTATACTACCATGGTGCATATTTCTCCATATTTTTTCTATTCATAAATATACATATGTATTTTTTTCTTTACTGACTGCAATCATTTTGCATAAGCTGTTTTGTAATTTACACTTTTTTCAGCCGTTGACTTCCACTTTTCCATTTCAGTAGACCTCTGTAACATGCAGTGCATTTTACACAAAATATTCTTTACAACTGGTTTGTATGTATGAATTTTCAAATTAGGTCCATATGTGGCATTAGTTAGACCATCCCTTTATCCCTTGATTATGATGTTGACCTACTAGAGAGATAAGACTAGGCCATTATCCTGCAGAATCCACTCCTTGGGTTTACTTGTGTGCTTTCCTGATATGTTGTTTAGTTATCCTATTTCTTATAAACAGAAGTGGCTTAAGTTATATTTGAAATTAGGATGCATCTTGGTCTTACTAGGTGGCACTGGTGGTAAAGAACCCACCTGCAGTGCAGAACACTTCAGAAACACAGGTTCAATCACTGGGTCTAGAAGATCGCCTGGAGAAGGCCTAGTAACCCACTCCAGCATTCTTGCCTGGAGAATCCCATGGACAGGAGAGCCTTGGTGGGCTACATTCCATAGGGTCACAAAAAGTTGGACATGGCTAAAGCAACTTAGCTTGCACTCAGGATGCATCTTAAGTAAGGTGATACAACGTAAATTAATCTGCATCATATGATGTATAATATCTGGTTGGCCCATCACTCTTCTTTTTCTCTGAATTGAAATTTTTTTTTTCAACTTTTAATTTTGTGTTGGGATGAGTGTGTTAGTCACGTACTTGTGTCTGACTCTTTGTGACCCCATGGACTATAGCCTGCCAGGCTCCTCTGTCCTAGCCAATTAACAAACAATGTTGTAATAGTTTCAAGTGAATAGTGAAGGGGTTCAGCCATACGTTGCCCCATCACTCTTCATGCTGAGATTAATCCCTTGATCAAGGGCAATGACAGCCAAATCCTACCCTTGAAAGCCTTTCCACTAAGAAGTAATCTAGTGTGTTATTATTCTGGCATTATACAAATGCTGTTTCCTTTCAACCATTTAGTTACTGATGAGCTCAAATTAATAATCCTTGCCTGACTCAATATTTTCATTAGAGGCTGCAAAATGACATTTTTCAAATTCTCTCATTCTTAGCTGGTCTTCTTGTATAGAGTTTTTCCTCATCAGCTGAGCTGTTTAGTTAACCTACAATGCATTTCCAACTGAAAAGTTAAGGAAATGCCAGCTTCTTCCCTTTGCCAATTTTAACAGTAAAGAATTGTTTAAAAGGGCAATATCAAATGGTAACAAATGAGATTTTTTTCAGTCCTGTTTTTTAAGTAGCATTGTGGACTTACGGAGTTTTCATTAATTCATTATGTTTCAATCATACATAATCCTTTGTTTTGTTTTGATTTTTCACATTATCATGACTCTTGGCCAGTTGTGGGCAGATTTTTAATATATGAGTCTGAAGCTGATCTAAAAAGCCTCTTAATGAAAGTGAAAGTGGAGAGTGAAAAAGTTGGCTTAAAGCTCAACATTCAGAAAACGAAGATCATGGCATCCGGTCCCATCACTTCATGGGAAATAGATGGGGAAACAGTGGAAACAGTGTCAGACTTTATTTTGGGGGGCTCCAAAATCACTGCAGATGGTGATTGCAGCCATGAAATTAAAAGACGCTCACTCCTTGGAAGAAAAGTTATGACCAACCTAGATAACATATTCAAAAGCAGAGACATTACTTTGCTGACTAACGTGTATCTAGTCAAGGCTATGGTTTTTCCAGTGGTCATGTATGGATGTGAGAGTTGGACTGTGAGGAAGGCTGAGCGCCAAAGAATTGATGCTTTTGAACTGTGGTGTGGAGAAGACTCTTGAGAGTCCCTTGGACTCCAAGGAGATCCAACCAGTACATTCTGAAGGAGATCAGCCCTGGGATTTCTTTGGAAGGAATGATGATAAAGCTGAAACTCCAGTACTTTGGCCACCTCATGGGAAGAGCTGACTCACTGGAAAAGACTCTGATGCTGGGAGGGATTGGGGGCAGGAGGAGAAGGGGACGACAGAGGATGAGATGGCTGGATGGCATCACTGCCTCGATGGACGTAAATCTGAGTGAACTCTGGGAGTTGGTGATGGACACGGAGGCCTGGCGTGCTGCAGTTCATGGGGTCACAAAGAGTCAGACACGATTGAGCGACTGAACTGAACTGAAGCTGATGAGAGAGATCTGGATCAAGGGAGTTCTCAGTAGTGGTTCAAGTCGCAGGAATGGGTAATATTGCCTAAGAAGAGTGTATAGGGTAAAAACTAAGCAGCCCAGGTTAGTAATTTAAGTAGCTTCCATAATTTATAGGAATAATCCTTAATATATGAATTTGTGAGTTTTTTCTTTGTAATTTTTCTTCAGTCTTTTATACTATTTTCATGAAGTGACTAAAAATTACCAATTAATGCCTTGGAAATTTTTAGTACTCTATTGGAATAATGAGCTGCTACTTTTAATAATTTATTCCATCTGTAATCAATAACCACAGGCTGTTTTGAATCCTTCTAGTCACTCTTGGAGGCCCATGATATTGTGGCATCAAAGTGTTACGAGTCACCTCCATCAAGCCCGGAAATGAATAATTCTTCTATCAATAATCAGTTATTACCAGTAGATGCCATTCGTATTCTTGGTATTCACAAAAGGGCTGGGGAACCACTGGTGAGTTGATCAGTCAGTGCCTTCTTAAATCTGAAATCTTACATACTCGTGACTGAGTCACTACTCTATCTCATTTTTTTCTTTCATAATTTATATCCTTATGAAAACTTTACCCATGTTTGTTTCATCAGTCTTTCTTGGCTTGTGTATAAAATACACAGGTGATACTCTCAACTTGATTTAACATGCAGAATTAAACCAAAATTAAACTGAAATAGAGGAGAGAAGAAGTTTGCTGGTGAGTAGAAAAAATTTCAGAGGATAACTATTTTTTTCCTGTACCCTTTGAAGAAATGAATTGAGGTTGCTTGCTAATTATATATAGTAGCAAAATGCAGCAGAACGTTGTTATTAAAAATTGAAAACATTGGTAGGATTCTGTAAGTAAATGTTTACAGTTTCATGCTAACATGGCATTTCTGGGCTCTGACAATGAGAACAGTGAAGTGAGAAGAAAAAACACCAGGAACAAGGCCATCAGAATGCACAAATACATTGCTTGCTCCTTTGAGCTTCCTCATATCTTGTGGAATGCAGCCTAAGATATGTTTAATTTTCAAGGTTACTCTTGCCGTGGAAGTCCTTTTTTTAAGGGATGGTGTATGTTGTCACAGTTGTACATGGTTTAATGAGATTGGAATATTGAGTTACGAGTGAACATGGGAAAAGTAGGAATGATTTACTCACTTATTTTTAGAATTATTTTCTTATATATACATATTCAGGAATATTTACGATTTCTTCCTAAAAACCTAAAATCGGTAATTCCATTACTTATTTTCTTCAGGGTGTAACATTTAGGGTTGAAAATAATGATCTGGTAATCGCCCGAATCCTCCATGGAGGGATGATAGACCGTCAGGGTCTGCTTCATGTGGGAGATATCATTAAAGAAGTCAATGGCCATGAAGTTGGAAACAACCCAAAGGAATTACAAGAATTATTGAAAAATATTAGTGGAAGCGTCACCCTGAAGATTTTACCAAGCTATAGAGATACCATTATTCCTCAACAGGTTAGTAATAAAATTCATGCTAATACTAAGAATCCTTTTTTTAAAAAATGACACTGTTGGATGTAACCACCAGTTGCTACTTTTTGGCTAAAGAGAAGAGAAAAAACTGTCTGGTTTAATTGTTCTAAAGTGCCTTATTTTGTCATGGGTGAACTCTTCGTATTTTTAAACAATATTATCTTACTATTCAAAAGGAATTTACTTAAGAAATCTCTTTGTGAATACCATGAACCCTCTGTTCAATTCAGTCATCAGTTGTGTCATCTGACTGTTTGTGACCCCATGGACTGCAGCACTCCAGACCTCCCTGTCCATCACCAACTCCTAGAGTATGCTCAAACTCATGTCCATTGAGTTGGTGATGCCATCCAACCGTCTCATCCTCTGTCTTCCCTTTCTCCTCTTGCCTTCAGTCTTTCCCAGCTTCAGGGTCTTTTCAGATGAGTCAGTTCTTCACATCAAGTGGACAAAGTATTGGAGTTTCAGCTTCAGTATCAGTCCTTCCAATGAATATTCAGGACTGATTTCCTTTAGGATGGACTGGTTGGATCTCCTTGCAGTCCAGGGGACTCTCAACAGTCTTCTCCAACACCACAGTTCAAAAGCATCAATTCTTCGGCACTCAGCTTTCTTTATAGTCCAACTGTCACATCCATACATGACTACTGGAAAAACCATAGCTTTGACTAGACGGACCTTTATTTGCAAAGTAATGTCTCTGCTTTTTAATTTGCTGTCTAGGTTGGTATAGCTTTTCTTCCAAGGAGCAAGCGTCTTTTAATTTCATGGCTGCAGTCACCATCTGCAATGATTTTGGAGCCCCCAAAAATAAAGTCTCACTGTTACCATTGTTTCCCCATCTATTTGCCATGAAGTGATGGAACCAAATGCCATGATCTTAGTTTTTCAAATGTTGAGTGTTAAGCCAACTTTTTGGCTTAAACTCACCTTGTGCTGTGATTTTTGGACCCTAGCATTTCAGTAACCTGCAGCTAATATGAGAAAAACCTTAAAGACTTTTTGTCATTAATTAGCAAACAGTTTTGACACATGTCCTATTCCAAGCCTTCATGTTCCTCATGTTCCAAGAGGAAAATAAGCATGTAGTCCTGATCACCTCTAGCTTAGTGTTCTAGTGATGGGCTAAACAGAGACTGAGGCCAGAAAGAGAGGATGGGTCCAAACTGAAAAGAATCTTGAACACACCTTGGTTTGTACCATTTGCTCTGTTTTGTAACTGATTTTTAGGTAAAACAGATTATTAAGCATGGCAGTGTTTTAATGACAGTGGTCACTAACCTCATTATGTTGAGTGAATTTTAAAAAGAAGAGAGATGAGATTGTGTAGCCAGGAAGCAGATTTTTGAAAGTGTGAGGTAATTTGTGAAAGACAGTTCTTAGGAAGGCTGTGATGACTGCTTTGTTTCAAATAGCTGTGCCACCACTTACTAGCTTATCCTCTCTGTTTTTGTTTTCTCATCTGCATAGTTAGTATTTCTTTTCTCAAGAGATTACTATAAGGATCAAAGAAGTTAATTCAGCAGCACCTGTCAGCCCAGCCCATGCCAGCCCATAGCTGCACGCCAGCCCATAGCTGCTGCTGTTGTTGTGATGGTGGTAATGAGGTGGTGGTGTAATTCCAAAGAAATGGTAAAGAAGGAAAAAGTGATGAGATAATTGCAAAGGAACAGTTAACACTTAAGATAAGCATGTTGAAACTCGAGAGGGTTTTCAAATCCAAATAATGTAGACATAGGAAATACTTATCAGTGTTTTAGATGCATTCAGTTATTTAGGTTTTCTAGAAATTTGTTCCAAGTATGAGTAAAACTGCAGGTCTTGTACATAAGATGCTGCCACTATACTTATTTTAGTATTGTTAATATGATAATTTAAAAGACTAGTATGTCTATTTCTGTAAAAGTCTTAGAAATAACCTGTGTTGAATACCTGCTTTATATTGTTCTTTGGGAGAGTAAGAATAATTTTTAGCATGTAAATTAGATTTCTGAAAATATACAGGCTTGTTGTGAACTTTTGTTTAAATAAAGGATAAAGACCTTGTCTTTTCAAGGAAAAGAAGCATAAGAGAAATGGCATTAGAAATTAGACATTTTAAATAGCTAGACCCTCAGACTAGCTTTATTCCTCAGTTGGCACCTAAGTATTGGAAAAGTAGGACTTAATATTTATTTTTTAAAAATTATACATTAGTTGTGATAGTTAGACTATTTTTTTAACCCCTTGTGGTTCAAACTTCAGAATTCCTACCAGTTCACCATGACTATAATGGACTTTTATGGAAAATTTTTTGTAATATCAGTAGCTAGGGCTTTGGCTCAAATCCCATTGTAGAATCTGCACCTGGTGAATGGTCTGAATTATGTGAAATGCAAGGATCTTTAGCCCTGTCTTTAGACATACATTGTTCTCTGTCTTATGCCTTCTCAAAATCTGCTTTTTATTTAGCCTTCAGAACTGGGAGAAGGCATTGAAATGGGGAAGGTCTAATCTTCCATCCAAGCCTGAGCCGGTCTCAGACCTGTCTTACCATAAAAAAAGAAGGGACTAACATGAAAACTTCCAACAGGAGAGATAAAACACACCCAAATTGGGATATTTTTAAAGCGAAAGGGGTATACTAGAATAGGACTGTCCTGGGCACACTGTGTTCCTCTTATAAGAGTAACACTAATGGAAAGCAAGGGCTTTTAGCCTCCCCAGTTCTGCCGCTCTTTCACTAACTGGAAGCTCCACCAACTCTATTTCTTAACTGCCATGAGAGCAGATGGAAGCCAGGAGGTCTTCATACCAGGGTTGTGTCTTTCAAAGCATGGTCAATAGATCATCTTTATCAATATCATTTGAGGCACTTATTAAAAGTCCAGAATTTTTCATGAGACCACAAAAATCTATATTTTTAAATTTGAAGACCAAGAGAGGTTAGAAATTGCAACTAATTCTGAAGTTCTCCAGCTTACATGTATGTAGGTTTCCAAAGACTGTTTAAAATTCCATCTCTTTATTTAAGGCCAAATTAATGGGAATTTTCTCTTTAAGGCCATTATGAGCCACATAACAAAAATATGAAGAAATTTGTTTTATGTCATTCAAGGATGTACATGTAAGAATTCTCAACAATGTATTAGCAAATGAAATTTAATGATATATAAAAAAGATAATATAACGTGTCCAAGCTAGGATGGTTTCATGTTAGAAAGTTCATATTTGTAACCAAACAAATTAACAGATTAAAGAAGAAAAATATCAGTAGAAAATTCGATAAAATTCGATACCTGTTCATGATTTTTTTAATTTATTTATTTTACTTTACAATATTGTATTGGTTTTGCCATACATTTATTTGAATCAGCCATGAGTGTACATATGTTCCCCATCCTGAACCCCCCTCCCTCCTCCCTCCCCATCCCATCCCTCTGGGTCATCCCAGTGCACCAGCCCCAAGCACACTGTATCATGCATCAAACCTGGACTGGCAATTCATTTCACATATGATATTTTACATGTTTCAATGCCATTCTCCCATACCATCCCACGTTCGCCCTCTCCCACAGAGTCCAAAAGACTGTTCGATACATCTGTGTCTCTTTGCTGTCTGGCATACAGGGTTATTGTTACCATCTTTCTAAATTCCATATATATGCATTAGTATGCTGTATTGGTGTTTTTCTTTCTGGCTTACTTCACTCTATAATAGGCTCCAGTTTCATCCACCTCATTAGAACTGATTCAAATGTATTCTTTTTAATGGCTGAGTAATATTCCATTGTGTATATGTACCACAGCCTTTTAAGATTAGTAAATTGGGAACAGGAAAGAACCTCCTTAATCTTATTTAAAAAAAAAAAACTAAAATAAACATTATTCTCAATAGTTGACTGTTAGAAGCATTTCTCTTTAAAAATTAGGAACAGGACTTTAAGCTGGTCTTTCTGAGACTACTTGAGTGCCAAGCCCAGGGCCCCTGTGAAGTCCCATTTCCACTCCCAAGATGGAAAAAACCCACCATAAAGAGAAACTTGCCAAACTTCAGGCATACTTGTGCATTGGTAAAAAGGAACCACCCTCAGATGATATAACAGATATCTATTTTAACAGATGATAAAAAAATCTTCAATTCTCTTTAAAAAAAATTCAGAATAAACGTTATCTCTGATTTTAAAGAGGTAAGTATATTTGCAAACCAGTAAGTGATGATTCATTTTAACAGTCCTGATGCTCAAACATTTCTGGCAGCAGTCCATTACCAGCTGTGCTGAGACAAAGCTCCTGACAGAAAAGCCACCCAAATCTTAGACCAGCTTGGTGTCAACAAGCTTTCAGAATCCTGGCAGAAGCTGGGTGGAAAGCCCCACTTGCTATTGGGAAGGAGAGTGATCTTGTTCAGAATTTTGATGAGGCTTCCAACAGTGAGGCAAACAGAACTTCTTTTAGAAAAGAAAGAAAAGAAACTTCAAGAATGTTGATTCCTAAAAAATTTTGTTTAGGATGTAGTTAAATATAGAAACCTGTAGTATTTTAAGTTCTGAGGTTCTTGGGCACTGCTTCTTTTTAAATTTTTGTTTGTACACAATTATTTGTTTGCAGTTAATTGAGCCAAAGAAACCAGAACATAAAGTTTAAAACAGGGTTAATAATGTCATTGCCTAGTTAAAAAAAATTAAGAACTAGAGAAGGATGTTCATTAGTACCATTTATGTTCAGTATTTTATGGAAAATTCCATAAGCACAAGAAGACAGAAATAATTATGAAAGCAGAAGATTTGGAAAGAAGAACATAAAACATTATTTTCAAATAATATTTTTTTAACTGAAACCCTCCCTGAACTATAAATTACTAGAAATAATTTAGCAGAATGCTTTGAAATAAGATTAATATACAAAAGTCAGTTTCATTTATATATGCCATCAGCAGACATCTATAGATATAACTAAGACATCATTTATAATAGAGAATGTCACATTTATGTCTAGAAATAACCTAATAAAAATATTCACCTCCATGCACAAAAAAATTAAGATTTAAATAGATATATCATGTTCATGGACAGGAAAACAGTATTATGAAGATATCAATTTTCCTCAAATTGACTTGTAGATTCAGTTAAATTCCAATGAAAATTTCAATAAGATTTTTCTTGGTATTTGATAAGATGCATAGCTAAGACACTTGAGGCAGAAAAGCAGAAACAGGAGCTTATTATAAATGTGTAGGAATTAATATATGTGGTATTGGCATAGGATTAGACAGAATGAGCAGTGGAAGAGAGAGTTCAGAAAGAGATCTACACATATACGTTACTTTGATATCTCACAGAGCTGATATGTCTTTCAGTGAGAAAAAGACTATTTAGTGAAAGTGTTAATTCATAGGGATAATATGTGAGAATGTGTTCCTATTTACTGTCCGTACACTAATCAAGTAAAAGGGGATACATGGTCAGTAAACATGCGAAGAGATATTTAAAATCACAATGTGAGATACCATTTTATACCATTCAGTTGCAAAAAAATGTAGATGTGAATCTAGACTCTCTCTTCTACATTGCTGGTGGCGTGTAAGTTGGTATAACCACCTTGGGGGGCAAAAGGTTTAGCATTATCAAGGCTGAAAGTTTCCACATACTAAGACATGTAATTTTTTACAGCAATACTTGTGTAGCTGGAAACATGTTGATAAGCATGTCAGTTCCCTAAAAGAGGACATGCATATAGCATAATACTATGTTTTAAAAGTTTTAAATAGCTGTGTATTTTTGAAGATTATATATAGGTTTAATAAAACTTACAAAAAGGAAAGCAAAGAATTTGTGAACACAAGATTCAGGAAGAGGGTTACCTTTGAGTTTGGGGAAGCCAGGGCAGTGCAAGGGAATGGATTGTGGGCAGGAGGACCGTGTAGGTTTCTAGTTTCTGTTTTATGTGGTAAGCTCATGACTGTTTATTCCATTATTAAAACCAACAAGATTAAAAAACAAAAGCAGACCTTGCATGGACCAATGACTCAAGTGTAGTGTAAATTAAGAATTATTAGTATGATTCAGCTTGGCGTAGGTTTATTTGTTTGTTTATACTAACAGAATGTGACCCACATATGGTTATTTACCGTATAGGAGTATGAATTGCCCCGCAGAGCTTTTTAAACCAAATGTATAGTTTCCTTGCTGATTTCAAAATATGTTATTTGTATGTGTGCATTTGAGATGTTCAACCAACACATTCCCAAATGAATTACCAGCCTCTTTCTGATTTATGACCAAGGTCATGGTGGAGATGTTTCTCCAGCCTTTCACATTTGATTTCTTCTACTAACTGCTACCATTTGCACAGGCACAGCATATTTCTGTACAGTATTTTATTTTGTCAGTACTTTGATTTTTTATTTTTACTTTTTAAAAATATCTTGGAGGTAAAGTTCATAGAAATAGCATACACTTAAAGTATGTAATTAATGAATGTGGACATATTATGTCCACATGAGACCCTCAATACAGTCGAGATAGTGAACATCTCTGTCACCCCTAGAAGTTTTCCTGGGTTCACTGTAATCCTTCCTGCCTGCTCCTTATCCCAACCTTCATGCCAGGCAAGTACTGCTCTTCTGTCACTATAAACTAGTTTATATTTTCTGCATTTTTATATAAATGGGTTCATACAACATGAATCCTTTGATTTTGCTTTTTTAAAAAAAAATCTGACTTCTTTCATTCAACATAATTATTTGAGAGATTTAACCATGTTTTCCTGTGTATCAGTAGTTGATTCCTTCTTATTGACAAGTGGTATTCCATTACATGGCTGAACCACAGTTGGATTATCCACTAACTGGCTAGTGAACATTTCTGTTGTTTCTAGTTTGGGGCTATTATAAATAAAGATGCTAAACATTTACATGCAAGTCCCTTAAGTAAATACCTAAGACTTGAAGTATTGGGTCATTTGATAGTTGTATGTTGAACTTTTAAAGAAATGGCCAAACTATTTTCAAAAGTGGTTGTACCAGTTTACATTTTCACCAACATTACATGAAAGTTGCAATTATTGCACATCTTCACCAACATTTGGTATGGTCAGTCTTTATAATTTTAGCCATTCTTATAAGGGTGTCTTATGGTGATTTTAATTTGCATTTTCCTAATGATTGTTAATATTGAGCATCTTTTCATGTGCTTATTTGCCATGGTTATGACAACTTTAATGTCTTCAAATCTTTCACCCATTTTTTATTGAGTTGTTTTTTTCCATTTGTTTAGTTTTGAGAGTTCTTTATGTTTTGATACAAGTACTTTATTGGAATTATGATTTAGAAAGACTTTTTCCTAGTGAGAAGGCTTGTCTTCATTCTCTTAGCAGTATAATATGAAGGCAGATGTTCTTAATTTTGGTGAAGTCTAATTAGTCCTTTTTTTAATGAATCATGCTTTTTTTCTGTGTAAAAAAAAAATGTTTGTACAACACAAGGTTATAAAGATTTTCACTTTTAGTTGTATACTCACATCTTGTTCTATGATCCATTTTCTCTGAATTTTTGTTTAGGGTATAAGATATGAATCAAAGAATTGGTTGGGATTTCCTGTTTCTGTTTTTGCATCTGGGTATCCAATTTTTCCAGCTCTGTTTGTTGAAAAACTGTTTCTTTCATTAGATTTGGACATTTTTTTTTTATTGTTTCTACTTCAAATATTTTTTCTGTTCCTCACTTTCTCCTGCCCTTTGGTGATGCATGAGCTATTCACGTTGGGCTCTTGGAAGCTGTCCCGTAGCTCACTGATACTCTTTTCATTTCTTCAGTCTTATTCTCTCCCCCTTTTCAATGTTGGACAGCTTCTATTGCAATGTCTTCACATTTATTCTTTTTTTTCCCTAAGATGTCTAATCTGCTGTTAATTATATCTGGTATACTTTTCATCTCAGATATTTTTGTTTTCATCTCTAGAAATTTGAACTGAATCTTTTTTTCTTTATATCTGCCATGTTTCTACCTAACATGTCGAATCCTTCCTCTAGCTTCTTGAACATATGCTACAATACGTAAAGTTAAAAATAACTATTTTAATGTCCTTGCTTACTAATTCAGTCCTATTTGTCATTTCTGTGTCACTCTTCACTGGTTTATTTTTCTCCATATTTTAGATTGTATTTTCCTGCTTATTTGCATGCCTGGTTATTTTTGATTGGCTGCCAGATCTGAATTTTATCTTAATGAGTACTAATATTTTTTTATTCTTAGAAGTATTCTCAAGCTTTGTTCTAGAATAGTTATAAGGGAGCAGTCAGACCCTTTCAGGTTTTGTTCTATAAGCTTTGTTAGGCGAAATCAGAGTAAGACTAAGTCTAGGGCAAAACTTTTGAATACTGAAAGAAAGTGAAGGTGAAGTCGCTCAGTCATGTCCGACTCTTTGAGATGCCATGGACTGTAGTCTACCAGGCTTCTCTGTCCATGGGATTTTCCAGGCAAGAGTACTGGAGTGGGTTGCCATTTCCTTCTCCAGGGGATCTTCCTGACCGAGGGATCAAACCCAGGTCTCCTGCATTGCAGGCATGAATTACGAAGTTTTTTCACTCACAATGGTGATAGCAGAAACTGTTTGACGTTACATGACCTTATGATATCTTTGCCCATTAATGCTGCTCTTTACCTAATTATTCAGCCGAACCTGGAGGGAGTCCTCTGCAGTTCTCAAGTTCTTTCTCTGGGCAATCTTTCCTTACTGTTGCTTTTTTGTGCACTGTGGCCACTTTGATAGCCCTGGTCACTCAGCTCACCTCCCCAGGGTGGAGACTATCAGGCTTCCACTTAGAGTCCCCCTTCCTGCATTGCACCTAGAAATTTTTCTCTGCAGTTAGTTGGGACAGTGGTAAAGTTTGTCTTGTTTGTTTCCATTTTTTTAAGGATCACTGTCTTTGTAGTCTGATGTCTTGACAAACATTTCATATATTTTGTCCAATATTTTAGTTGTCTCAGGTTAGAGAATAGGTCCTTGTTACTTCATTTTAGTCAGAAGGGGGAGTCATTTTATTCTCACTTTGATTACCATAAGACCTTAGTTTTCATTTAGAAGGTTCTAAAAGTCAAGAAGTAAGAATACATATTCAGTTGAAATCTCTCTCCTAATCCACTACCAGTCTAGTCCTCACTTCCTATTGTTAAACAATTAGATTGCTTCCAATCACTTGTGATTAAAAAATAATCAGTAGTTAATAGTTTTCTATGTAAGTCATTTTACATATATCTGAGTTAACACTGCTGTTGAGTACATTCCCAGAGATGGATTACTAGGTCAGAGGTTTTTTGTAATTTTGATAGCTGTTGATTGCTACATTGGCCTCTCAAGGGATTAAATCAATTCTTCCACCAACCTGTTAGGACTGTGGGTCAATTGGCATTTTCCTATCTACAGAATGTTGTCAGATGTTTGGATCCCTGCTAATGTGATGGGAGGAAAATGTTACTATAATATAGTCTTAATTTATCTTTATACTCTGAGTGAGGTTAACATTGCTTCCTGGTTTCAAAGCCACTTTCTTTTTTCTATTCCATCTCCTTTGTTGATCACTTAGCTCTGTTAGTGATTAGAATATGAAATTGAAATATATTAGCAGATTGTGTTTAGTCACTTCTTAACCAATAAACAGTTAACATCCATAGCTTATTAGTGAAACATTTTTAAATGTGCTTAATAAAATATAATTGTACAAAATCTAGTCAGATCTCTATGATTTAAAGGCCATTGCAAAATGTTTAGATCAAAGGTTGGGGTTAATTGATTTTTCAGACAAATTTTCAAAGGTCAGAGTAAAACTAATATAATCTGAGTGTTTGGAGCATGAGAGTAATGTCCCAAAACTAATTTGGTTAATGAGAAAAATGAGAATTGTTTCTTCTAGAAATCATTTACATTTAAGAGATGTGGTTTGTTTCACAAATGATATTTCCAGCACCATTTGATGGGAGTAGGGAAGTGAATATTTGAAATTTGGGCTGAGAAAGTCTAAGCCTTTTGTTACAAAGTATATTCTGACCCACAGATAAGACCAATAGACACATTCATGGTTAGATGATAGGATTCTCTTACTATTCCTCCAATACAGCTTTTATGAGAAATAAGGAGTATCCAAGTTTTTATTTTTTTTTACAACTTTTACATATCCCTCCTTCATCTTTACTTCATCTCCATTAACTTTTGCTTCTATCATTTATAATTTTCAGGTATTATACCCTTTGGACATTTAATTAGGGAAGTAGTTGCTTTACCAAGTGAATGAAATGAAAATGGGCCAGTAGTTTGTTTATATTTATTTAATTTATTATCAGTTTAAAGTCTGGCTTTATTTATGCAATCAAAAATATATTTTTAGAGTTGCATCAGTATGGAGAGGCATCCAGCACACGTCCGTCAGGTATGGTGTCATTCCAGGACATTTTGTGGTACTCCATGTTTCTGTCTTATTAGCCAACTAAATTTACCTAATTACACTTAATCATTTTGGTTTTTATCCATTGCCAAAGCACTGAGCTGCATGCCATTGTCAAGTTAGCCAATTGTCACATTTTAGTGATTATAATACTGTTTGTATGCTTGCTTTGTAGGTATTTCTAAAATTGCGTATCAGGAAAAAAATTACTGGCTTACTGATTTTTTTTAAGCATTAATATTTAGCCTTTCAAAAGGTATTGAAAATATTCTGAATGCTTTCTATCAAAATCATCTAATTGTAAATAACTAAAATTTTGTCATGTCTCAAATTTAATTATTTTTAAATTATTTTAATATGCATCTATCACATTACATTTTACTACACTAATAATGTAATGGATCTACTTGTGCTATTTGAATATCCTGTTTGGTTATATTTATAGAAGTATGATAAACATAGGAAAGTAACATTATTATTTTGACTAACTGTGTGTTTTCCTGCTCGTTAGTTTACCTGCTGATTAATGCTTAGTCAGTTCTCTAGAAGATAAAATTTAAATTTCTATAAATATGCCTGGAAAAGATCTGTAGTAAGAAAGTAATTGGTCTGAACTTGCCATTGAATACTGAAAATGCTTAACTAGAATTCAAAATTAAATAAATAAATATTTTGGATATTAGAGGTCATAACTAACCATGGTAACTGACATAGTTTTATTAATAAAACAGATTTTAAAGAAATTTGCATTCCAATTTGAATTTAAATTGGAAGATAACTTCAAGGCTTTTTTTAATATTTGTCTTACTATTAATTTGATGCTGATCATTTACATCAAAGCAGGATAATTCCAGAAAACTATTTTTCTCACAACTTTTGGCCAGTGTGAATCTATGTGACTAAAAATATATGTTATTAACAGGGATGAAAGTTTTTTTCTTTTTTTTTTAAAAGGTTACTGACTATATTTCAGGTCTGATTTCAACATGAACCTTTATTGTTTAATTTTGGCTTTAGGAACCTTTCAAAAAGTCATTCCTACTGTATCTGAAACATATGACCTAACTGCATATATTAGTTCAGGATGTTCATTAGAAACTGGCATTTACTTGCATAAAAATTATGCACTGTTGGTTGGACAATCATGTGAAAAGATTGGGAGAAAGTGAGAAAGCAAGAAAGGTGGAAGAAAACAGTTGTTAAACTGTTGAGATTAGAAGTTAAAGATAGAAACAAAAATTTATTGGTGTACTAATGTTTACTTCCTGTTTTCTGATACCAAATTATTAATGTTCTAATAACTTTATATTCAAGAAAAACAAGTTCCTTAGTTGAAGTACTAAATACAGTATCATTTACATTATCAATTAATTTGTAGTGCTTTGAAAAAATTTCCAAAATCCAGGGACAAATGGTACATTTCTAGTATTTTTAATTGTGCTGTGTTTTAGGTTTTTGTGAAATGTCATTTTGATTATAATCCATACAATGATAACCTGATACCCTGCAAAGAAGCAGGATTGAAGTTTTCAAAAGGAGAAATTCTTCAGATTGTAAACAGAGAAGACCCAAACTGGTGGCAGGTTAGTACACTTCTCAAAATTTCTTCACCTGCTTTCTTATTTTCAATCTTAGATCTGACCAATATCTGAATATTCAGGAGGAAAGTATTATTATTTGTTTCAGTGATTTTTTTTTTTTTCCCTGCATGAACAGCTCCTGCTTCGTGGCTATTAATTTTGTGGACAGAAGACCAAATTGAGAGGGACTTTGTGAGCAGCTGTTAATAAATTCAGTATTAACTAGCCTGTTGTTTAGAGACTAGACCAGTCGGTTCTTCCACATAAGATTACAGTAAAATACAGTACTCAGCAGGAACAACTCCCCTGAGGTCATCCCTTTTCAGTGTTTGTTTTAACTAGAAGTCTTTACTGTGGGTAGAGTAGTCTTCCTCTTGTCTCCTCTCACTGTATGTATGTTCATGACAAATAAAATTTAATTTCTTTAATTCTTGAATCTATTTGCCCACCTCAAGTTATTGAGAGTTGGAGGTTTGCGTTATCATCTGTGTTGTTTGGTTTTGGATTAAAGTCTGTGTGTATAGAAAGGGATATGTGTTACCACTGTCTTTTCCCCTCCATTTTTCAGAAGATGTGTGTAATAGTCTTCTTGTTTTTCCTTTTCACTAATACAGCTTTCAGAAGTCTCTAGCAGCAGTAATAAGTCTGTTTTTGTAATTGTTTACAGAGACTAACAACCAGAACTGGAGAAACAAAGTCTAAAATTCCTTAAACTGTCAAAGTAAAAGAGAGTCTCATTAAGGAGCAAGGTGTAAGTGGGAAGGACCTGGGATCCGCACTGAACTCTGAATTAAACTGAGATATTAGAAACTCAGAGCTTCCCTGGTGGCTCAGACCATAAAGAATCTGACTGCAATGCAGGAGACCCAGCTTCAGTTCTTGGGTCAGGAAAATCTCCTGGAGAAGGGAATGGCAGCCCACTCCAGTATTCTTGCCTGGAGAATTCCATGGCCAGAGGAGCCTGGCAGGCTACAGTCCGTGGGATCACAAAGAGTCAGATACCACCGAGCAACTAAACTTTCATTAGTAACTCAAATTAACTCTAATAAGTTATATTGACTTCTGAGGGGGGGATGAATTATAACAGTAAGAACAATCTTACTAATATGTCCTTCAAATTAAGATATTATAATGTATAAGTATACTATGTGGTGAGAGAACTAAGAAACGAGTAAACAGAATCCATGAGTTCAAGAGGTTTCGATTGAATTTCTTAGAACTCTCATCTAAAAATATCTGCTTTCTATGGGCGGTTTCCTTTGTTGAACTTTTCCCAAGTTTCTTTTCTACCCCCTTCTCTCTGAATGCCATCTCTTAGTTTTCTTCTAACCCTGTCAGCATTATCTATCTGTCTCTTCCTGCATTTTTGTCATCTGTTACTCAAAATGTATTTTTCAAGATTTTAATTGCTAAAAATAATTGGATTTTTCTGTTCTAGTTGTAAGGGTAAAGTCCCTAACATTGTGCGATAAGCCACTGTCTCTAGTAGCCAGTTCTCCAGCCACTGTTTTGAAATACTTTGGGTTTCAGTTTAAAAGTTGTGTTTTTTTAATTAATTTATTTTTTATTGAAGAATAATTGTTTTACAGAAATTTGCTGTTTTATGTCAAACCTCAACATGAATCAGCCATAAGTATACATATATCCCCTCCCTTTTGAAGCTCCCTCCCAACTCCCTCCCTATCCCGCCACTCCAGCCCAACACAGAGCCCCTGTTTCATTTTCCTGAGGCATACAGCAAATTCCCATATCTGTTTAACATATGGTAGTGTAAGTTTTCTTGTTACTCTTTCCATACATCTCACCCTCTCCTCCCCTCTCCCATGTTCGTAAGTCTGTTCCCTATGTATGTTTCTCCATTGTTGCCCTGTAAATAAATTCTTCAGTACCATTTTTCTAGATTCCATATAAATGCATTAGAATATGGTATTTATCTTCCTCTTTCTGACTCACTTCACTCTGTATAATAGGTTCTAGGTTCATCCACCTCATTAGAACTGACTCAAATGTGTTCCTCTTTATAGCTGAGTAATATTCCATTGTGTATATGTACCACAACTTCTTTATCCATTCATCTGTCGATGGACATCTGGGTTGCTTCCATGTTCTAGCTATTTTAAATAGTGCTGCAATGAACAGTGAGGTACATGAGTCTTTTTCAGTTTTGGTTTTCTCAGGGTATATGCCTAGGAGTGGGATTGCTGGGTCATATGGTGGTTTTATTCCTAGTTTTTTTAAGGAATCTCCATACCGTCTTCCATAGTGCTGTATCAATTTACATTCTCACCAACAGTGCAAGAGCGTTCCCTTTTCTCTACATCCTCTCCAGAATTTATTGTTTGTAGACTTTTTGATGAGGGACATTCCGACCAGTGTGAGGTGATATCTCGTAGTTTTGATTCACATTTCTCTAATAATGAGCAAAGTAGGTGAAGTTTTACCCATTTTAAACTTAGTCTTCCTCTCAGGATATTCAGATTCCTAGCAGCATGAATTAACCCTCCACTCTGTTCTCCCAGTGCTGTCTGTCCCCCACCCCCTTTGATTTGGCCTCAGGAAATACCATTATAGTAGGATTAATATGATAGTGAACACCTAACTAACAAGTGCTAATAGAGAAAACAGCATTTATTCCTTTCCATTCCCACTAGTTTAGTGTTATAAATAAGAAGGTATTAGTAATTTAAAGATCCTGTATGCTTTTGTATTTTGGTCTTAAAATTTCACTACCAGGTGGTGCTCTGATTAGGTGCCCATTGATTCCTCAGTACCAAGGTCTTTCAGTATCCTGACAGTGCCATGGACTTAAATATCAAGGTCCGTTTCTTAAGAGCAAACATTTTTTTTTTTAACTGACTTCTGCTTGTCCTGCTTATTAGAATGTGGTCTCAAATTTTAGTAACTGACATATACAATTCATTAATTTGATTCTAGGCTAGCCATGTAAAAGAGGGAGGAAGTGCTGGTCTCATTCCAAGCCAGTTCCTCGAAGAGAAGAGAAAGGCCTTTGTTAGAAGAGACTGGGATAATTCAGGTGACAAACTCGACACAATAAGTATAAGTAGCCCTTTGTGGCCACATTTTCTTGCCTCTTTCATCTGAATTAGCAGATTAATTTATTTAAAATATATCTAGAGTCAATATCTGCTTCATTGTATCGCTCTCAAAAATAAACTTTTTGATCCCTTTCTGCCACCTGCTGGTATTATATCAGAATTCAGTGGCTCAGCTCACCCCTGCCTATTTCGGCTCTATAGGACGCAACCCTGGGAAGATAATTCTCCCAGCCTTATAGAATACCACAGGGAAATGTATATATTCCAACATACCGTTTAAGTTATATTTGCCTTGTCATCCTTCAGGACCTTTCTGTGGAACCATAAGTAGCAAAAAAAAGAAAAAGATGATGTATCTCACAACCAGAAACGCAGGTATGTTTCAAATACTTTTTTGAGACATCCAAGTGAACTATGAAATAGCTTTATCATTAGTCAATGTGGCATATGTTCTAAATGTATAATTTTAAATGAATTAATTCATATTAATACCTGATTGCAAGGAACTGCGATGTGGACACTCAGTGCAGTAATATATAGGCATTATTTAAATCCTGATATACATGCTTGTACTATCACCAGGGTGCTTTATGAGCATAATTTACAGTAAAATGAATTGGTTAAGATTTATGCTTGTATTAATGAAGGAACAATGTGACAATTGAAACATTTTTTTTTAAGAACTTTGACAGAAACTTATGTCTTATTTCTACAGAACAAAATCCCTTTTTATGACTATGTTAAAAGTGTTATGATATGATTAATGGCAAACATATTCTACCATAACATTATCCATGATACTTTTGGAAAAACAGTACTGGACCAAACAAATCTTAGCCTGATCTAATAGGATTCTTTCTTAAATTTTTTAGATTTAAAGACAGATACACATGACACCCACCAGTTACTCTTTTCAGTTGTAGAGGCTAAGAGTGACATGCAGCTCTTTGAATCACAAGGCTCTAGAGACTCTGATTCAAAGACTCCAAAGAACTGATCATTGTAAAGTGCTTTCTTGACTTTAGAGCTTCTTCTATGCTGGTAATAAACTAAACAGCACACTATAAAGAAAATAATGTAATGACATATTGCAATAATAATAATAATATAATAAGGGGAAAATAGACTCTCCCTTAACCTACTGTGGAGAAACTGTGCAAAGAAAGTGTTGCTATTAAGATAATAACCTAAGGAAGAAGTGTTATTACTGTAGATTGAGAGTCATAGCCATAATAATAGGTAATATAATATTTCAAATTCTCTTTGGCTTTATTTTTCATTAAATACATATACTTAAAGCTTTCTTGCAAAATGAAAATTTTTTCATTTTCCCATTGATTGTAATGTTGGAATGTGTTTCTACTGAAAATAATTAGGATCAACGTTTTATTTTATACATAAATTTAGAATCTTAATATTTAAATGTTATTATGTTGCCTGTATGCATTTTATTAATCAAACTGATATTTGCAGAGTTTGCCACACAGTATTTATTCATTTATATCATTGGAAGGGGTACTCATTCTATGAAACTTAGTTAAGCAGCTACTCTAGGTATACAGCTATCCTTCCTATTTGATATGCACTTTTTAGTGGAATAGATTACATAAACTAATTTGCAATTTGATTATATTAACTAATTATTTCTACTGATGAATTGCAAAGAAACAAGTTTTAATGGATAGACTGTCTTAAGGATAAAGCAAGGACACTTTTTTAGCTTTGTTAGGTTTTTAAGGCAAAAGGATAGAAGCAGACGTTTAAATCAGAATACAAAATAATTTATTGTACTTTACCAAATTTATTTTTAATAATCGACGCTAAGTCAGTACAGTTCAAGTGATACTTCACTATCAAGACAGCTAAAACATCACTGAACAGAACCGAATATGATGTTTTCCTATTTCCTTACATTTAGAATTTGATCGTCATGAAATCCAGATATATGAGGAGGTAGCCAAAATGCCTCCCTTCCAGAGAAAGACGTTAGTATTGATAGGAGCTCAAGGTGTGGGACGAAGAAGCTTGAAAAACAGGTTCATAGTGTTAAATCCCACTAGATTTGGAACCACAGTGCCATGTAAGTCTTCCGCATTTCCTTTGCTATTTGATTTGAAAGGAAAGAATGTATGTGTCGGCAGGGGGGTGGAGAGGGTAGGAATTATTTTATTCCCAAGGAATTTCTGATTATGCCAATGGAAATGAACGAGCAAATGATACTGAAAAGCTCTACAGCTGTCTTGAAATAGCAGTGAAATAGCACTGTAATCTCTGTCAGATTGCTGCCTGGTGGCAGTCACTTCTCCAGACTCTTCAATCTGGTAATGTTCAGTAAATGCAGGTATTAAGAGTTGTGGCAAAATGAACATTAGCTTTGTATTTTCTTGTATGATTGACATATATCTGAAAAGTTGTGTTTTTCACTTATTTTACTATAAAAGGGGAAAGATGCTGGATCGTCTGACACTCCCAGTGTAGCAGTCCCTTTGTGAATTTGTGTGTTCTTATAGGTCCCATTCCTTCAAGGTCATGAGCCTGCTTTTTGATAGCACATTAAAAGAGATTCTTCTTCCAGAGCAAGCAAGATTAATTAAGGTCACATATTTATTTATGTATAAAATACATGATGGGAAGTACAAGTATTAAGTGAACCAAACACTCATTTTATGATCTTTGCATTCTTTCTCCATTCATACATTTACAAGGAAAGTTAAATAACGTCAAAAGCATGCTTGATGAGAATGGAGTTAGAGCAAGGAGTTAAATGATATATCTGCCTTATTATAAGGACTACTATACATGTGGTCTTTATGTCTTCATTTTGGAGATATATGAGCCTTTACTTATGGGAACTTATATCTTCCCTGAATATAAGCCAGTTTTGCCTTTGTAACTCCCCTTTCTGTGCTTCCATTGCTGACAAGCCCCGTTTTCATTCACACAGAATTTCTGTAGATATTTTAATTCCTTTGAGCTTTCCAAGTCAAGTCTTAGCCTGACATCACTCCATCTCTTTCAGATGAGTTTTAGGGTGTCTCTCCTTTCATCCAGTATGCTTAGACATTCAGTTCTCAGTGAGTAATCCTGTTGCTAACATTCTTAGGGGTGTATTGAGGGAATAACTCTGTCACTGTCCCCATGTGTTGTTTGTAATCCCCTTAGGGTTTGAGATGCATTGTATGCACTGTAAATCAGTAAATCAGACAAATCCTAGTTAAATAGTTAACAAAATAAAAATCTCACTGTGACCAGAGTATTTTAAAAGTATTTTGTTTTTTGTTTTTATCAAATTAATGCATTTGACATATTTTAATTAAGTAGTTCTTAAAAATATATAATGAAAAATAACCCCGTCTTCTACCTAGTTACCAGAAACAGTCACTTTTCAATCTTTCTGGTATTTCTTCTGTTAGTCCTCCATATGTTTTAATAATATTTTAATTCTGCTGTTTCTTGCTTTATCCAGTGTAGACCTTATCTACTCTTTTCCTGAGTGTCCTCCCAATATAAAGATAGCTCGTTTCAATTAATTCAGTTTCACTTTCTTGAACAGCCTTGTGCTCTCTCCCAACCCAGCAATTTCTAGAGTTCTTTTTTTTTTCTTCTCATTTTACCTTGCCTTATGTATTCACGCATATAGTTTTGTATTAAAACAAAGACTGGCTTATTCGGTAAGTCATGCATTTTTCTTGGAGACCTCAGTCTCACAACCCTCAGTCTTCCTGCTTCAGTGAGGACTACACACTCCTCTCTGTCTATCCCACGTTAGCATAGGGATGTTTCCCTTTATTGTTGTCCTGAGTTGAAGCTATGGCTCCTCGGTCCCATTCTTTTCTCTCTTGGGTTATTGCATTGTTTTGCTACGGCACATCACTTGCAACTTGACAAGAAATGGTGTATGGATGTTAATTCTTGGATCTTTGTGTTTGAAGTTGTATATTTTTTGCCCTGTATTTGATTGATTGAGAATAGAAAGTCTAAATTGTAATACTGAAAAGATGTTACTCTTGAATCCAGTTTGGTTAAGAAGTTTATTGTTCAGTCACCAGGTCGTGTCCAACTCTTTGTGACCCCACGGACTGCAGCACACC
Source organism: Capra hircus (assembly GCF_001704415.2). Taxonomy (NCBI): domain Eukaryota; kingdom Metazoa; phylum Chordata; class Mammalia; order Artiodactyla; family Bovidae; genus Capra; species Capra hircus. The sequence continues at coordinate 49,046,026 of NC_030811.1, forward strand.
AGGCTTCCCTGCCCCTCACCGTCTCCCAGAATTTGCCCAAGTTCATGTCCTTTGAATCAGTGATGCCATTTAATCATCTTATCCTCCGTTGCCCTCTTCTCCAGAAATGCTTTCATTCTCTCCTAGCATCAGGGTCTTTTAAGAAGTCTAGGACGTTATTCTAATTTTTGTTCTTTCATAAATGACATGATTTTCCTTCAGTCTTTTTGTGGGTTTTCATTATCTTATAATAATGATGTGCCTTTGTGTGCATCTATTTTTATTCATTGTGCTGATGATTGTGGCTCTTCAGACTAGAAATTCATGCTCTTCCATTCTAGGGAATTATGTTTCTTGGATGATTTCTCTCTGTTTTCTGTTTTGACTTTTTCTAGAATTTCTATTAGCTAGATGTTGAACATTCTGGATTATCTCTTTTGTCTCTTTTCGTATTGTCCAGCCTTTTATCTTTTTATTCTACTCTTTAAAAGATTACCTTGAATTCTTTATCTTCTATCTCATCAGTGTTTATCACAACTAGTCATAATTTTCATTTTAGGATTATGTTCTGTTTCCTGTTTAATTTTTTTTTTCCCATAGCACCATCTGTTTCTGGGAACTATCTCTGCTGTATCTCTAAGAATATTAAATAGTGAGTGTAATTCTTTTTTATGTTTCTGTCATATAGGATGATTAAAATATTCTGGAGATGAATAATGGTAATGGTTGCACAACAGTGTTAATGTACTTAATGCCACTGAATTGTACACTTAATAATGGTTAAAATGATAAATTTTATGTTATGTATATTTTATCGTGATTAAAAAACCCTAAAAATTAATCATATTAGCTTCTTAATATTCTAGTATATTAGTATACCATGCTTTATTTAACCCTCTCTGTTATCGTCCATTTGCATGGTTTGAGTGGCATTTTTGTTAAAAGTAACTAAACTGTGTATATGTAAATCTCAGATGTAAAATTAGTAGACCAAAGGATATATATATAGAGAGAGGGATTTTACATAGAAGTATAAATGTATTTATTTCATCTTGCTTTCTTTATGCCAAATTAATTTACAGAAAGATATACTATTTTACCTTTTGACAGATTTATTTTTAGTAACTGTAAATATTCATATATGAATTTTTATATAGAATGATGCATGTATATCCATACATCAGCTCTCACTTCATTACATGATGTTGGTGTGTCTTACTTTTCTTTAAATCATTCACATTTATATAACATCTAGTTTTTATTAAGCTTCAGAATTAACACAAAAAAAATGTTAAGTGTGACAAGTTTCCTTAACTTGTGATACATTGTCTGGTAGTCTGGATGGCGAGGTCTCATAGGGAAGGAAGTAAATACTGCTGTTAGATTAAGTTGATTTCATTTTCTTTATATATTATATGATCCTAAAATAAAATATTAAAAATTATTAATCTACGTGGCTAAACTACCTGATTATGTTTTCTCTTTACTATGTCTTGGAATAGTTAACAAATGTTACTTTGTTGCTTATTTCCTGACTATATGAAGAGCTGCTAAAGATAAGAATTTTGCTAAACAATCTATTAGTTACTTGTCATAAAAGTCTAAGGAATCAGCTGTAGTTAAGTCACCCCGATCTAATTTCTCTGTTCTAAAAATGGAAAAAGACTTAATTAATGTGGCAATTTAAATTGTGTGTGTGTCCACTAGAGAATAGTATTGTCGTTAAAATTCATTTGTAAACCAAACACATTTCACCAATAATGTGAGATTCTCTCCAGGTGATAGAGGTAGTGGCAGAGGCAGTATGTGTGTCTGTACGTTTTACTTCAAGCAGCACATTTCCATATGTGGTTTCACTGTAGTGCACCACCAAAAGTCATACTCTTCTAAAATTATCTTCACAGATACTAAGCCAAGTCCTAGCATGTATGTAGTTGGGGAACTTAAAATTGCCTTAGAAATTTTCTCATAGCACTTTTGGTAAAGAACTCCAAAAACTTAGAGATTACACATTTTTGAATATGAAAAGTCAGTATAGCATCTTGAAGCTCTTTAAGTGACTTCATAAATCTCTACAGTAATCTGGGATGAGCCAGGAAACAGCAGGGGAAAAAGGGAATTGCCTTGTACATAATGATCTCATTTATCAATTAGACCCTTGTTACTGAGCTTGAACTTAAAAGTTTTGTTCTTATAAAAGTTTTCTTGGTGTGTTGTTACAAATAGTCCAAATACTGACTGTCACTTTTTCATCTGCTTACTTTCTAACTTTAATTGCATATGGTTAATGATTTCCTCAGATATTCTGCTTGTGTAAGTACTTGACTAATAGAAGTAGAATTTTTTTTATCTGATGTAGCCAAACTCAATTAAGGTTAAATGTGAATATATACACACACACATACACAAATTACCTTTCTTCCTAGGGAGTTCTAGCAAGTTGGCAGAGAGTACCTAACTGCATCTTTACAACAGTTTGAAAGGTGATAATTATCTGTTCCTAGCACAACCAGGTTGCAAAGGAGTTGTATGTTTCTCAAATACCAGATAAAAAGATCTTGGACTTGATCTCGTCTCTCTCATTCTCTCAGAAAGAATACTTCAGGTCAGAGTAGAGAAAGTAGAACATAGTAACATCCAGGTGGCTAGATCTACCACTGAGGTGCAAAACAAAACAGTTAACATTTGGAAATGTCAATTAGAAGGAAGCTAGAAGAGAGGTGTGGTACTAGGGTGAGATAAAGGACAGATAATTTGTGGGTAAGACTACACTTCAGAAAATTGATAATACCAACTAAGAATAGAGCTTTGCTCACTTATTGGACTTGCAATTCAGTTCAGTTCAGTCGCTCAGTCGTGTCCAACTCTGCGACCCCATGAATCGCAGCACGCCAGGCCTCCCTGTCCATCACCAACTCCCGGAGTTCCATCAGACTCACGTCCATCAAGTCCGTGATGCCATCCAGCCATCTCATCCTCGGTCATCCCCTTCTCCTTCTGCCCCCAATCCCTCCCAGCATCTGAGTCTTTTCTAATGAGTCAACTCTTCGAATGAGGTGGCCAAAGTACTGGAGCTTCAGCTTTAGCATCATTCCTTCCAAAGAAATCCCAGGGCTGATCTCCTTCAGAATGGACTGGTTGGATCTCCTTGCAGTCCAAGGGACTCTCAAGAGCCTTCTCCAACACTACAGTTCAAAAGCGTCAATTCTTCGGTGCTCAGCCTTCCTCACAGTCCAACTCTCACATCCATACATGACCACAGGAAAAACCATAGCCTTGACTAGACGGACCTTAGTTGGCAAAATAATGTCTCTGCTTTTGAATATACTGTCTAGGTTGGTCATAACTTTTCTTCTAAGGAGTAAGCGTCTTTTAATTTCATGGCTGCAGTCACCATCTGCAGTGACTTTGGAGCCCAAAAAATAAAGTCTGATTCTGTTTCCACTGTTTCCCCATCTATTTCCCATGAAGTGATGGGACCGGATGCCATGATCTTAGTTTTCTGAATGTTGAGCTTTAAGCCAACTTTTTCGCTTTCCTCTTTCACTTTCATCAAGAAGCTTTTTAGTTCCTTTTCACTTTCTGCCATAAGGGTGGTATCATCTGCATATCTGAGGTTATTGATATTTCTCCCGGCAATCTTGATTCCAGCTTGTGTTTCTTCCAGCCCAGCGTTTCTCATGATGTACTCTGCATAGAAGTTAAATAAGCAGGGTGACAATTTACAGCCTTAATGTACTCCTTTTCCTATTTGGAACCAGTCTGTTTTTCCATGTCCAGTTCTAACTGTTGCTTCCTGACCTGCATACAGATTTCTCAAGAGGCAGGTTAGCCGCCTGCTCTCAGTGCCAGACTTGCAATTAGGCTGTGTTAAAGTATAAAGAACTTAATATTCCTTAAGAGAAAGGGAGTATTGGTCAGATGGAAAAGATACTCATTTGCAATATACTTCACACTTATTAACTCTTACCTTAGTTAAGAATTTCAAGTTAGGGCTCTGCTTCTAGGTAAATATATTTTGAGTTTCAAACTGACTTTATAAAGCATATTTTTGGATGTAAAATGTATATTGGAGACTACCTCTTAAAACATTTCTATGGATCAGGGTCAGAAATTTTTTATTTTAGATTTTATAGTCCATTTAGTCTGTACCGCAGCTATTCTGAGAAGGAAATGACAACCCACTCCAGTATTCTTACCTGAAGAATCCCAGGGACAGAGGCACCTAGTGGGCTGCTGTCTATGGGGTCACACAGAGTCGGACACGACTGAAGCGACTTAGCAGCAGCAGCTATTCTGCCTTTGTAAAATGAATGAAAACATGGGTGATAAAATGAATGAGCGAAGCTGTGTGCCAGTAAAACTTTTTTTACAAAAGTTTTATTATTTACAATAAGAAGCAAGCAGGTTTTGTAAATAAACTTTCTTTACAAAAATAAGATTTGGTCATAGGCCATGGTTTGTCAACCTGCACTGAATGTAAAAGTCTTAAGCTACTCTGTACATTTTGGTTTATATTTTAATACATTGCATTGTCTCTGTACAAATTCTCAATGCTGTGTTATTTAGTTACTTCACGGAAACCAAGGGAAGATGAAAAAGATGGCCAAGCATATAAATTTGTGTCACGATCTGAGATGGAAGCTGATATTAAAGCTGGAAAGTATTTGGAACATGGGGAATATGAAGGAAATCTCTACGGAACCAAGATCGACTCTATTCTTGAAGTTGTCCAAACTGGAAGAACTTGCATTTTGGATGTCAACCCACAAGTAAGCTGCGTGAATTCCAATGCTGTTTTTTAAGTTTTAGTTCCTGTGGAGTTTTTGTCTTCAGATTACGAGGATATCTCTTTTCCTCTATTACCTGTGGTGATAGAGAACCTTATTATGCATCTACAGCTAGTTTACTAAATCTCTAATCCATTAGTCAACGCTTGGATGGCAGTAGATGCTTGAGTCACACCCGTCCCACCCAGCACACACACACACACCCACACATTCACACACATATCCCATTCATTTCATTCTCATTCTGTGTGTCCCTTACTGACCCCTTCCCACCATTCTACACTCAACCCAATCTCCCTTCCCTACTCAGAGATTTGTATTATTAATAGTTTGGTGCATATCATTCTGTCATTTTAAGTATGCTTTAAATAAAAAATATATTTAGAAAATGTAATGGGTTTTCTACTTTTGTTATTGTTTCTTATATACGTAAATGGAAAAATTCTATACAGATTCTGTGGCCTTTTTTCATTAAGCAGTATTTCTTGAAGATGTTTTCATGTTAGGTACTATAGAGCTTTTTTTTGTGATTGCTGCATGATATTTCATAGTACAGATATATGATTATTTATATAACCACTCTCCAGTTAATGGACACTGAAATTATTTCTGCTTTTTCAGTATTAACAGAATTCTACAATTAACATAGAAAGCATTTATATCATTCTTAATGATTTGGGATTGTTAAGTTTAATGCTTTTCTTTTTGTTCAGGGGTACCAAAGAGTAGTGAGACTGAAATCAGAACAAAATTAATGGATCACTATTTTAGGAAAGCACTATATGGAATCAGAAGGATAGAAGGGAGGTGGGGGGATGGGAAGCAGGTGTTAGACTATGTTCTTTATCTTTAGGAAGAGGGTGGGTGGGCTTTGATTATTTAGGGTAACATAATTCAAATTCTAATCCTATATAAATTGGTTTGCAACTGTTCTTCTACACAGGCCCTAAAAGTGCTGAGGACATCCGAGTTCATGCCCTATGTTGTGTTTATTGCTGCTCCAGAACTAGATACCCTACGTGCCATGCACAAGGCTGTAGTGGATGCTGGTATCACTACCAAACTTTTGACGGTGAGGAGTTTTTTTCAGGCTAGCAGTATTATTTTCCTCCTAAAGTTTTTCGTTTTTCTTTTGGGCATGTTTAATTCTATCTATTCATATTTATGAAACAAACACATTACATAAGGTATCACAGAATAAAAATATGTTCCCTGGATGTAGTTAGGATTTAGAACAGTATTGCTTTTACTTAAAAATCATCATCCACTCCATTTTAAAACAGAAGTTTAAAAAAAATAAAAAAATAAAAAAAAAGAGAAGTTTACTCTGTGTGAGAAGGAAATGGAACAATGCTAAAATGTACATATTAATCTAATTCCCTCTTTTTACTAATGTGGAAACAGGGCCTATACAAGCTTGTTCATAAGGTTTACTATGGGTAGAGTTAGGTGTATTGACTTTTAGTTGTTATATGTTTTCATTCTCCCTCTCTTTTTCTCATGTTGTGAAAATTTTAAATATGTAGAAAAGAGGGAAGAAATGAACTCCCATGTGTCCACCACTTAGCTTCAATAACACATGGCAATTTTTGTTACAATTAGACCTTTCTTCACTTCCCCCCTTACCTTGAATTATTTTGGAGCACATCTTTGATATCATATCAACCATAAATACTTTAGTATTTATCTCTAAAGATAGACGTTTTGGACATAACCATGAAACCATTAACATATCAAACATTAGGAAGAGCAGCTTCTTAATATTATCAATATATAGTCTGCATTTCCTCAGTATTTATAATTTTTTTTTAGTTAGTTTGTTCAAATCAGGATCCAAACAAGATTAACATGTTGCATTTACCTAATGTCTTCTAAATCTTTTTACCCCCACCCCAGCTTAAATGAGGTATAATTGATATACAATAAACTATACATGTTGCAAGTACACACCTTGATAAGTTTGGGCCTATGTATGCACCTGTGAGGCCATCACAGTCAAGAAACAGGCCTGTCCATCACCTCCATAAGTTTCTTTGTGCCCCTTCACAGTCCCTCCCTCCTGCTTCTACCTCTTCCACAATTTAGCTGATTAGCCTTGAAATCAGGTAGTTGTAGTCTTCTTTGTTCTTTTTCAGGTTGCTCCATGTCTCTAATGAGCTTTATGAATACCTGAAATATAGTTATAATAAATGTTTCCATGTCTTCAGATTCTAACATTTGCATCAGTTCTGGATTATTTAATGACTTTGCTACTCATTGTGAGTCTTATTTTCTTGCACCTTTGCAGTCCTGGTAATTTATTGGATACCCAATATTGTGAATTTTGTCCTGGGAAATGCAGCTCTTTGGAAATTGTTTGTTCCTTTCACATCTTGCTTTAAAACAGGAGCAGTTCTCATGCTAGGGGCAGTTACTCTGGAGCGCTGAGGCAAAACCCATTTGAGTGCTCTCTCAGATGACCTGTGCCTCAGGAGGTTTTCTGTCCTGCCTGTGGACATGGGCATCGTTTCTGGCTCAGAATGAAGAGCTCTCATCCTTCCTGGTGATTCTTTGGTGACCCTGGGTAGTTGTGATGTGCATGGATTGGTATTCAGCTGAATGCTGGAGCGGGGGGCGGGGGTGGGGGGGTCTGTTGCAAGTCTCCGGAGTTCTCTCTCCACGCTGCTGTTCCATCGTGTATTCTGTCCTGCAGACCCCTGCCGCCTTGTTCTCCCGGGACTGTCAGCTCTGCTGACAACTGAGAGAGTTCAGTAGCCTCCTCCTGGGCTCCGCCTCCCTGTGTTGCAGACTGGAAGCTATTTCAAGCTGGTGTGTAACCTGGGGTAGTCATAGGGCTCACCATTTCCCGTCTCTGGAATCCCTGTGCTCCATTGCTAACACGCGAAAGATGCACAGTGTCTTTTGTTATTCCATACTTGTGGTCTTAGTTGTGAGGCAGGAGGGTTCTTCTAATATCTTTTGTCTTTTTTTGTTTTTTTTAGGAACTGTGATGTGAAGTGGTAGTATTCCAAGTTTGTCATTCATTCTGCATTTATAAACTAGAATTCTTCTAAGTAATGACTTTTTTTCATTAACTAGTTGATTACTCTGAAGTACAGTATATACAAAAAAGTAGAAAATATACTTGATACTTCCCCTTTATAGGTCAGTTTTCAGAATAATGGGTTTGTTCCATAACAGACTCCACAGGTGACCAAATAAGGTTTGTGTTTTTTTAGTTTTTAAATCCACGAGCACATGGATTTAAACTTGATATATTTTACTCTATTGCAATTATTATTCTTATTGATGTTCAAATTGTCTCATCTTTGACCAACAGGGGCTTATTTAAGTTGGCCCTTGAGATCTATTTCATGAGCCTAATGGTCTCATATAGCTTCCCTGCTGTAAGACAGATGTTCCAGGCTCATCTTGTACATTTTCTGTTCCAAGCCAGGAGTCAGCTGTTTGTCCAAAAAGCTCTGGTTCCTTTTAGAGTAAATGGTATTTTATTTTAGGACTATAATATTAAAGATGCACATTGTCCCAAGACTGATCATTGTTTCTAGCTATATGCACCTTTTAGGTAAACGGAGCTCATTTGGATATATGCTTTTCTGTTTGTATGTTTGAAGGAAACTGTATCATGAATTTATACTGACACTTCCCAATCAAATTCAGGATTACAGGGTTTATACTTAACCTCTTTTATATGGTAACTCCATTCTCCTGCGCTGAGTATCCCACTTCTCAAAAACAATGGGAATGTTAAGAGTGGCACATAATTGCTCATTTGCTTTATCTCACAGTACACAGCAGTCTGAATATAAGTGTACAAACGCTACCAGGTATGATTCCTGTGAACTGTCTCCTTTATCTTTAGGGTTTATCCCACTAAGTATATCAGTCAAATCAAATCACTGTATTTTAAAGTCACTTGAAATACTCCCTGTGTCTGTGCTTTAGTCAATTATTACTCTTTGATGTGTAAATTGTCTCATCTTCAGCTAGGAGGAGCCTATTCCTCTTATTGTCTGAGTCTTTTTAATACAACCCCAATAACCTTCAATGATTCTTTGCTTCCTGGTATGAGCTGCTCCAGGTTATCCTTACACATTTCTTGGCCCAGATCTGGAACCAGCCTTCCAAAAGCCCTGGTTCCTTCTAGTGGGAAATAGTATTTAGACCTCCTATGGATGCTAGAGGTGTGCATTCAACTTAGCTGGTCATTGTTTCGAGGTCTTCTCAGTGACCAGATAAAGGAAACATATTTCCCCCTTTTGCAATATAGACATCATTAGTTCAATTTGATAGTTTCAACTCAGATTTTACGTTTTTACTTCTTTGACTTTTTTTAATCATTTTTTTTCCTCCTATGCTGAAAGTCTTCATTCCTAATAACACTAACGTAATTTCAGACTTTACATATATAAAATAAGCACATACTATATGTGTAATTCTTGAATAATAATATAACAATATGATTATTGAAAAGTTTTAAGTTTCAGACTTAAAACATTTTTTAAAAAGTATGATATATTCATGAATATTATTTTAAAGTCACTAAAATAATTCAGTGTTTAAGCCATCAACTTGAAACACTTTTTTATTTTGCTTTTAAGTTTTAGGTATTACTATTTTTTATTTGAATTTAATTTTGTCATATAATTGTATACATTTTCATAGTTCCAGAGTAAATCTTTAAATCAAACAAAATTTAGCTTTTCCTGTCCTCTGTACTCCAACCTCCCACCTACATAGGTAGCTATTTTCACAATTTTTAATATAACTAGATGTGTGTATCCTCCTGCTCCCATTTCTTACATTAAAGATAGCTTATTACATACAGTAGTCTGCCTGCCTTTTTCACTTACTAATACATTCTGGAGATCATTCTATAGCCATACAGAGAGAGAGTTTTTTAGTCTTCCATCTATATGGTATACTAAATAATTGTTACAGGATTATTATTGTCAAATAAAATTGATGTGTGTTTTAACAGGACAAATAGCTAATGACTATACTAGGGAAGATTTGTTGATACGTTGGCCTGTTTATACATCTATAACAAAAGGCTGCTCTGTTCATGGTATTCTCCAAGCAAGAATACTGGAGTGGGTTGCCATTCCTTTCTCCAGGGGAATCTTCCCAACCCAGGTGTTGAACCTGGGTCTTCTGCATTGCAGGCAGATTCTTTACCATCTGAGCCACCAGGGAAACCCAGAGATATTTTTGTTGTTTCAAACTGATTTAGAGATCTCAGTGAAAATATTAACTAAAATATAAGTACTAATATCCCTCAGGCTTACTTGAGAACCCACTTCACTATTTTACTTTCCTTTAGGTGTTTTCATGAAATCCGTTAACTTATATACCATTATTAAGCTGATGTTCCTAGTTTATGTATAGATAACCCAGACCTGAGCTCCAATTTACACTAGCAATCACCTACTTAACATTACAGCTGCACCTGGATGTCTCATAGACACCTTAAACTTAGCATGTACGAAGTAGAATGTTTTATTTACCCCCCACCCACAATCATATTTCCCCCACTCCTACCCACCCAACTCTGCATCTTCTGCAACTGTCCATTTATTCAAGCTAAAACTTGAGCTATTTTTGATTCATTCATATTCCTCATGTTCCATATTCAGCGCATCAGCTAACCCTGATAATTTTATCACCAAAATATATATCTATTCTGCTCTCATTTCCATCTTCTCTGCCTCCATCATAATCCAGAGATGTCTTTCCATCGCATCTAGGTCTTCCATGACCTAGCCTGTGCTATCTCAACTTATTACCCCATCCTCCCTTGTCCTCCATCGATCTTGGTGGTCTTTTTATCTTTCAGTATCCATTTTCCCCTTGGATTTTACATTGCTGTTTCCACTGCCTGAAATGCTCTTTCCTCCACTATAGTTCTCAATTTAAATGTCATTTCAGTTCAGTTCAGTCACTGAGTCGTGTGCAAATCTTTGTGACCCCATGAATCGCAGCACGTCAGACCTCCCTGTCCATCACCAACTCCCGGAGTCTACTCAAACCCATGTCCATCAAGTCGGTGATGCCATCCAGCCATCTCATCCTCTGTCATCACCTTCTCCTCCTGCCCCCAATCCCTCCCAGCATCAGAGCCTTTTCCAGTGAGTCAACTCTTCGCATGAGGTGGCCAAAGTATTGGAGTTTCAGCTTCAGCATCAGTCCTTCCAATGAACACCCAGGACTGATCTCCTTTAGGATGGACTGGTTGGATCTCCTTGCAGTCCAAGGGACTCTCAAGAGCCTTCTCCAACACCACAGTTCAAAAGCATCAATTCTTCAGTGCTCAGCCTTCTTCACAGTCCAACTCTCACATCCATACATGACTACTGGAAAACGTAGAGGAACCAGAGATCCAGCAGATGCTGGCAATTTGATCTCTGGTTCCTCTACCTTTTCTAAAACCAGCTTGAAAACCTGAAAGTTCTCGGTTCACATATTGTTGAAGCCTGGCTTGGAGAATTTTGAGCATTACTTTACTAGCGTGTGAGATGTGTGCAATTGTGCGGTAGTTTGAGCATTCTTTGGCATTGCCTTTTTTTGGGATTGGAATGAAAACTGACCTTTTCCAGTCCTGTGGCCACTGCTGCATTTTGCAAATTTGCTGGTGTATTGAGTGCAGCACTTTAACAGCATCATCTTTCAGGATTTGAAATAGCTCAACTGGAAATGTCATTTAGGTAGGTTAAATGTCATTTATTCATATGTAGAGTCACTCTGTCTAAGGTAGGTCTCTTACAATTCTTTGTTCCTGGTTGGTTTCTTTCATAGTACTTACTACAACTTGCAAGTTTTTGTTTATTTGCCCCCTTATTTGTCTCCTCCACTAAATGATAGGAACCCATTCTGTCTTATTCACTGTTATATCCACAGATTATGAAACAGACATTTTAATAGGAACTTAATGAATATTCGGAGAACCTGTAGAAGTATTGTGAAATTTCAAAACACAATTTAATGAAAAGCTTTACTTGCTCATGAAAAAACCTGTTCTTTTCTTATTCTGCCTAAATATTCCAGAATGACTAGAAGTATTTTATGAAATATATAGCAAATTAAAATGTGTGTGTGTTGTTGTTGTTGGGAGTGGGGAGCATGTAGTCTTCAAACTATTCTAAGATTCTCTTTCTTAGAGAAAGGCAGTAAATTTGGCTTTGAGCTTAACAGCCACTCAAATTTGGGTTCCATGATTTACAGACTCCATAAAGTAAAAATATTTTGAGAAAGATGATGTAGTCGGGCTGTGCTGTGCTAAGTTGCTTCAGTCATGTCCTGTTCTTTGTGACCCTATGGACCATAGCCCACCAGGCTTCTCTGTGCATGGGATTCTCCAAGCATGAATACTGGAGTGGGTTGTCATGCCCTCCTCCAGGAGATCTTCCCAACCCAGGGATCAAACCTGCATCTCTTGCATCTCCTACATTGGCAGGCGGGTTCTTTACCACTAGCGCTACCTGGAGGCTAGAGACCTACAATAATTCCTTATTACTTTGGATTTCACCCTAAGATTATTGTCAGTAGTCCTTTAATTAAGAATCTTATCTTAGCATCAGTGAAACAGAAGACACAGAATACTCATAAATGCAAACATGAATGCAGCTAGAATGACTGTATATGAACAGATGGTAATATATTTTTTAACACTCTATGTAGATTAGATTTTGAGGATTGATATCACACTCAAATATCCATCCTAGTTACTTATTTCATTTTGAGTTGATTGTGAGCAAGTAAGTATACATTGTGTAAACTTTTCCTCTTGAAACTCTTTGCCAGGACTCTGACTTGAAGAAAACAGTGGATGAAAGTGCACGGATTCAAAGAGCATACAACCACTATTTTGATCTGATCATCGTCAATGACAATCTAGACAAAGCCTTTGAGAAACTGCAGACTGCCATAGAGAAACTGAGAATGGAGCCACAGTGGGTCCCAATCAGCTGGGTTTACTGATGATTCAGTAAGGTTCACAATTCAAATAAAACTTTCCAAAAAGTGACTGCAACAAATAAACCTTCTACTGAGAAAATACATGCACAGATAGAAGATATCTGCCAAGTCCAAGCATTTTTATTGTGTAGATTGAAATACCAGTACACTATTCTGAATTTTTATATAAAATGTGGTTGAGAAGGTGTACTAATATATAATTTATCTTAATTTTTCTAACTTTTTATGGATAATCTTTCTATTCATATCACATAAAGAAATGCGTTGAAGCATTTTGTATATGTTTTGATTTAGTACCCTTGCCTTTTTCATCCAAGGAATTTTCAAGTCATTCACTCTAACATTGGTCTCACATTTTCACTGTGATAATGAATACTTGAAATAGTTTTGTAAAGCTGTCATTTAGTTCAGTATTTAGTGAAGGGTCAGCTACTCTTATTAGGAAAAAACAATGGTGTATTGGCCTTCTTTCCTAATATATTCAATTTCTTACAGAAGCAGAATTTTAATGTCAGTGCTACAGCTAGTCTACTACCATCCAAATCTGACATCAGAAGTCTGCTCAGTGCAACACAGCTTCATTATTTCAGAGCTGAATGGCTATCCGTTCTAATTTATGCAGCATTATTAGTTTTTTCCCTTCATGCTCGCTCTCGTGAAAAAATGAAGAGCAATACCTTGCACTCTCATCTGCTGCAGTGACGGGCTGATGCTTCGTTAGCATGTCCACAGCAAGCAAGGCCATGCCGGCCAAGAGAGTGCCTTACCCCGCAGTCCTTATAACAGAACGGCTCTGGAAGCGGGTCTGTTGTGAAAGTTTAACTGATGAAAGTGTACCTACTGCTTTATACAGTTTTCTACTAGGGTATGATCAGCAAATGTATCATGCCTCTGAAAATTTCTGTGATGCTGAAAAATGCCTCTGAGTTTGCAGTTGGGAGTTTATGTGAACAATCAGTTTGCTTTTTGAAGTGTGATGTGATCATTAGGGTATTTTTTCAGTTTGTTGTGTTGTGAACCAAATCCATTGAACAATTTATGAAATTTGGAAAAAACTGTCAAATGTTTTATCTCAGTAGACTATATATATATTATATAATATGTATTAAATAATGTTTTATATATTTTTTTTACATTTGTTAGGAAATGTACTTTTTGTTTAGCAAGTAAACTTTTTGATTAGGAAAACAGTTCTCCTTCTTTAGATACATTAGTATATACAAATTTCCAAAATTCATCTCAGTTAATATCTTCCTTTAGGATTCTTTGATGGTATAAATTCTTCTAAAGTATATTCAGAGATGCAGATTATTGTTAAACTAAGTTAGCCATATTTTATACTGCTGCTAGCTTTTCACATGAACAGTATTCACACTTAACGGGTTAGGTGCTTAAACTTTGATGATCATCTTTGTCTGGTGGTAGACACCATACCCCGGGCTGCTGAAATTTGTTTTCCCCTCAGCTAAGCTGTCACATGGAATGCTAGCCCGGAGGACTCAGAGGGTAGAGAAAATACATGGTAATAAGCAGCAGGCACACTGTTCTTTTTCACAATGAAACCAAACACCCAAGTAGCTGTATGGAGGTTTGTTGTCCTAGAATAGGAAATTGGTAGCAAAATGGATCATACCTTTTAGTAACTTTGGTAACTTTTAAACCACATAAATTTACATCAAAGTCTTGGCTTCTCAAAGATGAATCAAAGCACAGTGTCGAGATGATGTCCCATGACTTAGCATCTCAACGTGCTGTAAATTTTAAGAGAAATTTTATTTTCACATTCTCAGGAAGTATGGTGTCTTCTGCAGTGTGCCTTCATGCTGCTGCCTGCAGCCTCTAGGGGATCACTGGAGCCGCTGCCTGCAGCCTCTAGGCAATCGCTGGAGCCGCTGCCTGCAGCCTCTGGGGGATCACTGGAGCAGCTCAAGAAGTCTATCCACAAGATATTTTACCCATCGACACAACAGAGATGGTTTTTACATCAGACATATTTTAGGCCTTATCACATGGTATAAAGTGCACATTATTTAGAAAACAGTCTACACTTAAGAGTTATTTCTATTATAAATGGTATTCATGACTGACTAGTTTATACACATGAGATTCCTCCTAATATAAAATGGAACAATGCAGTTGATTTCATTTCCATCTAGACCCCAAGCCAAAAAGAATCAATTTATAGCAAAGTTCATCTATCTCAATAAAGAGTCATTGAACTTGAAACTGAAGTCCTATCTGGTTCTGTAGAAACCAGCAGAGCTCTACTGAGGCAAGAAGTCCCAGAGGCCCTGGAATTCTCCTATAGCAATGAGAGTATAGTTGTGATTAAGGGAATGTGAACTTCTCCTGTAGGAAAGGTCTAAGATAACTAGCTTTACTGAAGAGAAAATAGCTTAAGGTGATGTTGAACAGTTGGTAATCGTTAAAAATATGCGTGCATATGCTTTTGGGAAACAATGTGCCAACATACTAATGCACCTGAGGATTCCTTGTGGACAGGTGAGCATCCACATTCAGCATTCAGGGCATGATTGTTTATATACAGCTAAATATTATATATATTTTTAAATATACAAATATCCCATATCCATAGAGTTGATGTCCCTGGATAAGTCATTTAACTGTAACTAGTGTAATATATGTGATGTACTCAAGTAGAATTTTTCCTTTTATTATTAGTTAAGCCTTGATTATGCAGTTTCCATTTCTGTTTGATATTTGGATAGTATCAAATAAAATACTATCCAATACATCAGGACTTTGTTTACTTTTATCATACAACTGCTGAACATAGCTTTCTGAGGTAGAAATCATATCATAAACCCAGTACAGCAATAGTAGCCTGAACCCTAGATTCTAGAATCTAGTAAATTTAATATAATAGCTTATAAGGACAAGTTTTCTTTAAAAGAGCAAATTGGATATTAACACAAATTTAGAAAAGAATTCAAATTAGCAATAAAATGTTAGTGTAGCATTATAGACTATGGCCAGGTACTGACTGCTTTGACCGTAATATCCCAGTGACCACAGAAGATGATCTTTGTTTTAAAGAGTCATTTAAATTTGTACTTATTTTTATGGATAACAACAAGGGTCACAATCCAGTGATTGGGGTTGATTTTTCAGATGGGTAGCCATGGAGTTAGGTATAATTATTTTAAACTGGTAAATATTAAAGTTTTGAAAATTGGTCTACTTAACACTGTACTTTTATGACTTCTGAAACAATACCCCGTTTTCCAGGAACCACAGGCTAAGGAGCCAATAATTTTATAGTGATGAGTCTTTATACTACATATGGAAAAAGTAATCCTGAGGTTTTCTGTATATAGCTAGCAGGTCATTTCTTAAATGTTTGAGTCATCATATATAATATATATATACAGCTATGTGTATAATATGTAAAATTCTCCCAAGATATATGGATAATAACACTAAAATGTCCACTATGTAATTATAACTAATGCTCTTACATTTTTAATTATTTCCAAATTCTTAGACATTATGAAACTTTTCACATAGTTTCCAGAGGCTCTGGTTTTACTTTGAGGCAGATACTAATGCCCTTTCTGAAAAATATATTTGGAATTAAGCTCAGAAAGGTATTCTAACTTAATTTCCTTAGGGAAAAAGGACAGAGTCATGGATGGAAACCTCCTGGGAAATACTTATTTAAACCTTTAAATGAATTTGAGATATGGTTCAGGCTTAGAGATTATAGTACCTGCCCTTCTCTTGGATTTGTTGTGAGAATTCATGTAATAACATCTGTAATGGATTTGGAGTTCTTGGGAGAAATTCAGTATTTTAAATAATAGGATTATTGTATATAGTACAAGTTAATATTCACAAACTTTAAAGAATACAACTGAGTAATAATTCATCATATCATTTTTTACATATATATGTCTGAAGAAGATAATTCTATAATTTTCTTAAGGTAAGATTATTTTTAACTGCATTTTTGCTAGCTTCAAGTTTCATTTTTAATATTTTCCATAATTTATCATATTACTTTGTGTGTTTCTGGAATGACTTAGTACACAGAATCAAAAATGAGTCCTTAAAACACTAGAAAGTGAAGAAATGATGCTATCTCATTTCTAAGATTAGGCTTTAAAAGCATGATTTCCACTACTTCTGCAGTACACTGCACTGTATTCTTTAAAATAGTCTCTCTTTTGATAAAAATAGAGCTGGTGCACTTCTACTGGCTGAGATCCTAATTATGACTCCTGACCATATGACCATTGAGAAAATTTACATCTCCCTTTTAATAATACACTTGTTAAATAAGGCTAACTTAATATTTGTCTTCACCTTAAATTATAAGAAGTAATTTATAACTCTGATGAGGTAAATGGTAAATTGGAAAATCCTTATCAAGCTACTTTATCTGCTTATTATATGTATTCATTTGCCCTTTTTAGTTCTTTTAAAGCGTACCTCTCCTGGAGGTAACATAGTGATAGGTGCACACCACTTAGAAATTCTGCCTTCAGTTTTAAAACAGCTCTGAGGATGTTGTTCCATCCTGAAAGAGGTTGTGTTCTGGTCTCTTAGTGGCCTTGGTCAGGAGGTTTTGAGTTCAGAATCCTTTTCTAAGTCCAGACCTTTAGGAAATCCTCCTCCTCACCAACCAGACCACTCACAAGTCAAACAAAATTTAAGTAAGCAATCCAGTACTCTCTTACATCTGAAGACACTCTGATCTTTGCCCCTTAAAGCTGCTTACCTTATTCTTCTGCCTGAAATTTATCACTGCAGCCCTATTGTTTAACCCATAGTAGTAAGTTTAAAAGGCATTTGTTAAGGGGAAACATTCAGTTACCTCCAGTTGGGGGACCACGGATCCAACAGGACTGCCTTTTTTTTTTTAGTTTTGTTCTCTACCTGCTTCGGGGCCACTGGCTGATACTGCAGTGCTCTGAGAATCTGACTTGCCTCCATACACCAAAGCTGACCAGAAGCAACAATTCTTTTTTTTCCCCTACCAGCTTTAATTGTTTTCTAATCTCCAGCACAAACTGAATGAACACATCTACAGATGATGTAAATGCCACTTACAACTTGGCAGATTAAATGACTTAATGCTTGTAAATCTGTCTTGAGTCTCAGTGAACAAGTACTGTCACTAACACAGAGCAAAAGCCAAAAGGTCTTATTTTAAAAGTTGGGGATGAATATCTTTATTGCACTTCAGTCACAGCAAGCCAGGGTAGAAACATACAAATATGACATACCATGCCTGAAACTTAACATTCTTCACATCAGTCAAGAAGGCCTGGGAGTTTGGAGGATGAGGGAAACTCTGCTATATATATTATTACCAACACTAAACCGTAAGTCATTACCAATTAAAATATGTGGTTCTTGTCTTATTCTTAAATACAAGAGGCAGGCAGTGATTGAGTAACCTTACTTTGCAGACTTTGCAGAACATACTTTGTTCTGATAAACATGGTCTAACTGAGAAATGCCTTAGTCTTTGTAGTGGAACTTGATTTGAGGAATAGCTGATCTCCATCTGTAACTGAAATACAAGGTAAATACTTCTTTTGGCTGTGTGTTCTCTTTAAAAAAGAACTGCTGATTCCTGTTTCTTCAGTAACATTGATTTTTAAGAAAATGTTATCTTGGATTTTGCTAGAAGAATGAACACTGGGGTTCAGCATCTGGTATAATTTCCACATGTTATGTTAGCTCTATTAAGAGCCCATGATGAAAATTTGATGTGAGGACTTTGGGCGTTTCCCCCCCCCATTTCATTTTGGTATGTTTTTATTTTGAACACATATGCATGCTCTTTTTAACCTCTAGTCTGTGAAATGATGATAGAGATTTTTTTTTAATGGAGGGCAAAATACTTGTTAACAACCAAAAAATTAAAGCTGAACAAGCTGCTAAAGGTGAAAAAGTTTAAAAATAAAATGAATTGCTACTGCTTTCCAAGTAATTGTATTACTAGTACCTGTACAAAAGAAACATTGCTGTCCTTGTATAGATAAAATTTACCTGCAATACAATTAAGTATTGACTTCTCAGCAACTGTCCCTGTAAATTTTTCTTTTCACATATTAATATGTTGTCCAAAATGAAATTTACTGAAATGTCCAATCTGTGAGACTGCATAGTCCTGGTAAAATATTTTTGTATATATAAAGAAATAAATACTTAATATTGGAAAAATGTAGTGTTTCATTTCTAGGTAGAAATAATGCTTGAAGATAATAAAATATAGAAGGCATCAGGTTAGTTGATTGGCAGTTTCTTTGAACTGCTAATCATCTTTGTTAAAAGCTTCTAATGTCAGATTTTTCCCACCAAAATTTATAAATTTTTCACACCAAAATTTATAAATTTTTCACCTGCCTCCCTTTTGTTTTTTAACAAGGAAACCCTAATTATTGTTTCATCTATCCCAGCCCAAAGATTTCATAGCTTTCAAAGACGACTTAAAGAATTCCAGAGACAGGGAAGAGAAGAATTCAAAATACAGGATCAAGAGACCTCTACGCTTAGATGGCATGAATACTAGGACCATTTCCCAGTTAGCCAAGAACAGAAAAACCCTGGTGGGAAAGACAACGCCTTCTGTGGCACACAGCTCAGCCCTGAGGTCTGCGATGAGAAGGGGAGGAGGACCCACTGGACTGACCAAGAAATGGAGGCGTGAATGTGGGTGAGTACAGGAAGCCTGTTTCCAGAAAAGGTACTTTGGCAACTCTTTCCCAAGCTAGTTTTCTAGGATTCCATACCCCACAATGCAGAAATTGCTGGTCTAGTGTATTTCTGATGTCTCCAAAAGAATTAGTTTGTTTGTTGAAATATATTTGCTTTATAATATTGTGTTAAAGTGTACAACATAGTGATTCTGTATTTTTACAGATTATAGTCCGTTATATGTTCCCTGGTGGCTCAGAGGTTAAAGCGTCTGCCTGGAATGCGGGAGACATGGGTTCAATCCCTGGGTCGGGAAGATCCCCTGGAGAAGGAAATGGCAACCCACTCCAGTACTCTTGCCTGGAGAATCCCATGGACAGAGGAGCCTGGCAGGCTACAGTCCATGGGGTCGCAAAGAGTCAAACACTTTCACTTTCATAGATTATTATAAGATAGTGGGTTAATTCCCTATCCTATACAGGGAATCCTTGTTTCTTATCTACTTTATAAACAGTAGTTTGTATTTGTTAATTTCATATCCCTAATTTGTCCCTCTCCCTTTTAGTAACCACAAGTTTGTTTTCTGCATCTGTGAGGCTGTTTTGTGTATTATTCATTGGTATTTATTTTTTAGATTCCACATATAAGTGATATTGAATAGTATTCGTCTGACTTACTTCACTAGGCATAATTCTTTTTAGGTTCATCCACATTGTTGCAAGTGCCAGTATTTCATCCTTTTCTTATAGCTAAGGAATATTCCATTGTGTCTATGTGTATATACCACATCTTCTTAATCCTGTCATCTGTTGATGGGACTCAAGTTGCTACCACATCTTAGCTATTGTAAATAATGCTGCTGTGAATATTGGGATGCGTGTACCTTTTCAAATTAGTGGTTTTGGTTTTTTTTTTCCCAAATAGTGGGATTGCTGGATCACGTTAGTTCTATTTTCAGTTTTTGAGCAAACCTCCATACTGTTTTCCATAGTGTTTATGCCAATTTATATTCCTGCCAACAACACAGGAAGAAAGGTTCCCTTTAGTCCACATCCTCTCTGACATTTGTTATTTGTAGAGTTTTTGGTAATAGCCATTCAGACCTTTTTGAGGTGATGCTTCATTCTGGGTTTGGTTTGCATTTCTAATAATTAGCAGTGTTGAGCATCTTTTCGTGTGCCTGTTTGCCATCCATATGCATATCTTATTTGGGAAAATATCTATTCAAGTCTTCTGTCCATTTTTTGTTGGATTTTTTCAATAATGGAGTCATATGAGCTGTGTGTATAGTTTGAATACTAACCACTTGTCAGGAGCATCATTTGCAAATATTTTCTCCCATTCCATTGGCTGCCTTTTTGTTTTGTTGATGGTTTCCTTTGTTGTACAAAAGGTTTTAAGTTTAATTGGGTCCCATTTGTATATGTTTATCTCTTTGGCCCTGGGGGACTGATCCAAGAAAATATTATGTTTTATTTCAGAGTATTTCACTTATGTTCCCCCAAAATTAGGTTTTCCATAAAGTCATCATTCCCTTAATAAACACAGCTGGGTGTCCATGTAAGTGGACTGGTGCCGTTCAAACCCATGTTGTTCAAGGGTCCAACTGTGACTCACTCTTCCATCTTATACTACCTTGGTTTTCTGTCACTGCAATAACTAATTACCACAGACTTAGCAGCTTACAACGCAAACTTACCATCTCATGTTGACTTTTGGACCTGCAGAACTAAGTCTCATGAACAAGTCTCATGAGGCTAAAGTGAAGTTGTCTCCCAGGCCCTGCCCTGGCTCTTGCCTGCAGGTCCAGAGGAAGATATGCATCCAGGCTCTTGCAGGTTGGTGGTGGTCCCCATTTCCATGCAGTTGTGGGATCGAAGTCCCCACTGCCTTGCTGGCTGGCTGACCAACTACTCTCTTGTCCTTGAACCAGCCTCCTCTATCCTCAGAGCCAGCAGCAGCTCGGAGTTCTTCACGTGCTTCATTTTTTCTGCATTTTCTTTAGCCAAATCCATCTCTCACTAACCCTTCTGGTTTCTTTAAGGGTCCACCCAGATAATCCAGGGTCATCTGTCCATCTCAAGGTCCAGTACCTTAAAAACACCCTTTTTGCCAGGTTCTAGGGATTTATTAGGTCATGAACACCTTTTATGGGCCATTTTTGGGCCACACCACAGTAACTAATCGTGTCAGCATTTCTTCTATCCCCATTTATGAAACAGAAGTAGTTGTGGAAATAGTTAAGGTGGCTGTTCTATTCTAGGAAATACTACTATATTTATTATCTGTTTTCTAGGTGTTCTGGGATACTAGGACTTGATTCCAAATCTAATTACTAAAAGAAGGATGGTTCTGAATCTCAAGCAGTAAATAAAGGCATATTTGAAGTTAATATTTAGTGGTGAGGATACCAGTTAGTTAGAAGAACCTATCTCACCCTCACTGGAGCCCAGCACTACCTCATCCACCACATCCCAGTGGGAACCTGCTGTAGCAGCATATCCCCACATCTTTTTCAATTGCTAATGTTTACAACACAGTCCAACAGGATTACTGGCCACTCTTAGGGCCAGGCCATTGTGGAAAGAGACTGACTCAGTTGCTGTCTAATGTAACTTGGACTTTCAGTACTTGCTTGGATGGCTTCTTTTCTTTCTGTCTTAAGTCTGTGTCTAGTTTTTAATGTTTGGAGGGTTTTTTTGTTATTTTTTTAACTCAGGATAATACATACAAAATTCTAACAGATGAACCACCCCATCCCATGCCCCCCGACCAATGCCTCTTGTCCCAACCTCTAAATCCTTTCCTCAAACCAGACCCTGTTGGGTTTCTTGTGACCTCTTAAATGAGATTTCCCAGGCATTGAGATACATGGATATCTTTTTCATGCAAGTAGATTCATATCACACATTCCACCTGCAGTATGTTCTTTATTCTCATTTTATTTCAGAAAAGCAGAAAAAACAGGTAGGTACAGTGCCACCATCTCAGCACAACTATTTTGACTTTTGCACGTTCCTTTCCAACTTGTGTATAAGGTGCTAATTTTTTTTATGTTGTTGCCACCACAGTTACAATTCTTTCTTTCTTACATATCTTAAATATTTGCATAATAGCTACATGATTTAGTCTGATTTTTAATAGAGGTGATGAAAGGGTTATTTTCTTCATTTCTTGCTTATTAACGTTCATTAAAATCTGAAGCACAAGAAAGGAATAAGTAGGTAATGTTGACAAAAAGCAGGTGCTGAGTAACCTAGCTTGTTCCAGCTGCTAGCCCTCCTCGCCACTGCCTCCTGCCCCTAAAGAAAATCGGATTCTAGCAGTAGGTCTCAGTGACTTTTTGCCGAGGGAAAGCAGAAGTGGCTTCAGGTCCCCAGTGGATATTAGCATTGGCATTAGAAGCACTCAGAAGACAGTTCAGGCTATTTATAGCAGGAGGATATGAAAACAGAACAAGAAAAATATACACAGTTCAAAGTTCCTTTGATACAATATGTAGCATTTTAGAAATTAAACATCCAACACGCATGCAAAATCAGCACACTGTTCTAGACATAGAATTGGTACATTGATCAAGCACAACAAAGTCAAATAAATAAAATGCATATATATACTAGACCCTAAGGAGAAGTGTGTCCTGCAGTTAGGTTATTTTTTTAGCAGAAGACTATGTTCTCTAGTGGCATTTACAGTTCATTTTTCAGTCACTGCATAGCATATAGCACATTCAAAATGTAGCCTTCTATGAAGAGAAATTGCCTCCCCACAGCATTCATAATTTAAAATGAATTTTTGGATCAAAGTGTCAGCCTCATCTATTTTTGTTTAACAGCAAGTGGGGAAAATAAAGTGATAGATGGACCTATTTTTTTTCCTGCAGAGAAAAGGTCTGAATACTCTGGCTTCAAATTCTCTATCCTCCTCCAGCTGGGGTGCTGGGGTCTATAATTCAGACACTGGGTTACCAACACAGGAGGGCCTCCCATGAAAAAACCCTGTACAGAGTACCTGGTAGCTGAATCCAGGGTGATTTGTAATGCAAAAAGCCACCACTTCTTAAACTATTAGATAAATTCATCTGCTTGATCATTCACCATGGTGACCTAAGCCCCAAAGGCAGTATTTGGTGATGCTGAAAAATGGCCAGCCTTAGCTGATAACACATAGAGGCAGATCTCAGATACTGCAGATTTTGTTCTAGACCACCACAGTAAAAGCAAACCACATAAATTTGTTGGTTTCTCAGTGCATATAAAACTTATTTTTATACTATCTTATAGTCTGTTAAGGTGTACAATAGCATTATGCCTAAACTATGTATATATACCTTAAAAATAACTTTATTGCTAAAAAATGTTAACATCATCAGAGCCTTCAGCAAGTCGAGCTGTAATCTTTTTGCAATAGCAGCATCAAAGATCACAGATCACGATGATACATATAATAATGAAAAAGTCTGAAATATTGGGAGAGTTACCACAATGTGACAGACACAAGTGAGCAAATGCTGTTGAGAAAATGGTGCGAATAGACTTGCTCAACACAGGGTTGTCACAGACCTTCAATCTGTTAAAAAAAAAAAATGCATTGTCTATGAAGTACAATAAAATGAGGTGTGCCTATACCTGTAATCCACACGTGACACTGTTACTATGCTCTGCCCAAAGCACAGAGTCCATTCAGGCTGATGTAAAGTATCAATGGTAAGACGTTAGGGTCCTCCCTGCTGGCAGCTTTCACAGATGATTGCATTCTCTCCAGGTTAATGTCAGTTGCGGCAAACAGACGCTGCACGATCCCAAACTTTTCTCTATCTTTCAGAGGAGCCAAAGCTGGGTCTTCAAGATCAGACACACCATCATGAGACAGAGCACGGAGCTAAAATGACACATGTAAACAAATTCACCAAAAAACATTATAGAAAGTCCACATCATCGGATAATAACACTAGCACTTCTAGCTAATTATGGGGAAAAAAACTAGTTAAGTTGTTTAAATTCTCCAAGTAGAACAGGAAAAACCCTTGAGCTGTTAACAGGATATATCTGGCTCAGGCAAGGACCTCAGGCCTGACTTTACCCACTTTGCCTGGAGTCATCTGTTGTTCAGTCGCTCAGTCGTGTCCGACTCTTTGCAGCCCCGTGGACTGCAGCACGCAAAGGCCTCTCTGTCCATCACCAACTCCCGGAGCTTGCTCAAACTCATGTCCATCGAGTTGGTGATGCCATCCAACCATCTCGTTCTCTGTCGTCCCCTTCTCCTCCTGCCTTCAGTCTTTCCCAGCATCAGGGTCTTTTCCAATGAGTCAGTTCCTTGCTTCAGGTGGCCAAAGTATTGGAGCTTCAGCATCAGTCCTTCCAATGAGTATTCAGGATTGATTTCCTTTAAGATTGACTGGTTTGATCTCCTTACTGTCCAAGTAGTCCTCTGACTGAACCCCTCCTCTCTGTATTCTACCTTCTACTGGATCCATTAACTCCAGTAGATTAGAAAGGTCAGAATGTAACTTTCTCATACACAGTGCATAAAGTTTGTTTTTTTACTTTAATTCAAGTATTAGAATTTCCTATGTATATTTGCATAAACTCCTCAAAGGTAGGTACCATAGTTTACTTACTGATGCTCTCTGTCTCAACCTCCCTCTTCCTTCCACCTGTGATATCCTTCCTCCAGAGTTCCCATAGAACTTTCCTTCTCATCTCTGAGTTGTCAGCTGAAATGCCACATAATGGGTCTTTCCTACCCCTCTCTCCATTGATTGACTCACTACTCCCACCTCCCAGTCACGATTACATTATCTTATTGTCTTCATATACTTACTGTATCTGACAGTATCTTCTTGCTATTCCCTGTTTGCTCTGTGTATTGAAACCTAAGTTGTCCAGAAGAACAGGGACCTTGTCCAGCATGCTCACCTTATACCCCACCTGGAACACAGACTCTCACTTCTTCAGAGAGGTCACATCAGATGCTGCTCTATTGCAACTGCTCAGAACATTGGAACCTTTGCTTTTAGGGTCTTGAGCAGTGCCTCTCATACATTTGTTTTTAGTCTGTAGTAATTACAATTTTGCCAGTAGATATGAATTTTATATCAAATTAGTAATGAGAGTAAAATTTTAAATGAAGTAAGCCTTATAAAGTATGCATGAATTTTAACTGAATCTGAAGGGAATCCAAAAGAATTCCAGACATGTCCTGAGCACTGACAGCCTTACTAAAAGAAATATGCAGCTCGCCCCAGTGGCTGAAGGATGGCACTCATTTGCATATAAACCTACTTGTGTGTCTGTTATCAAAACCAGCCTTACAAATCCATACACCTTGTAGATTCACTCAGTGTAACCAGAGGCTTCCCTTAGCATGTGGCCCAGAGAGTGGATCTGGGCCACTCTCATTGGTCTACTCTCATTTAAGCATGACCACATCTGGTGACATAAGAATGAGCTCCACTGGCGAAGGCTGAAGCCTGCCAGCAGCACAGTTCGCTGTGTCCTGGGTCTGGTGGAAAAGTGCCCAGCAAAACTCTGCCTGCCTCTCTGAACATCTGCCAACCCCAGGCACCCAGAGGCACTAGAGACTACAGTCACACCTGAAGGAGTGGAGGTGTGAAATTAACATTCTCTCTAGATGATTATAAACTCATCTTCTTACCATTTCTTTCACCAGTTTGCAAAGGTATGAGTGTATTTGACACTGTTCTTTCAAAAGCCTTTCAGAAAGCCTCTCAAACTTACTCTGGCCACCAGACAAGACAGGAATGCAGGTAGATTTTTGTACCTTGCTCTAAGTAAATCCCTATAAAAAATATAAGATACCCAAGTTCCCTCAGGAGGCAGGAGCCTTGCTGTCTTAAGAAATGTTATTACGATATCTAGGGGAGATTATAGGAAGACACTCAGGAAGGTCTTTAAAGAAAAATTATTTGTTTATATTCAGCAGCCCCACAAAAGTAAACAAATGACTCTCTGCTGTGCTAGAACTCCAAGTGCATCCTAAGAGCTACTCCTAGAACACCAGCAGCTGAATTCTGGTGGATGTGATGTGGGATCAAATCCTAGAGCAGACCTGCAGGGAAGATGACCACCAAGTGTGAGTTGGTTGGGAGAGGGAGTTAGCTAATGTGGTCTTGGTAGTATTTTCTTTTTGTATATACTTCCTGAATGCAGCTGATGGCTTTGTAAATACATGGTAAGGGCTGACTTAGGAAATACTAAATATTCAGTTTCTATGAAAGGGAGCTAAGCTATGAAATCAGAACTACTGTCATTGCAGATAATTAGATACTGATACATATCATTTCCATAACCGAACTGCACCATCAGCATTTACCCTCAGCTGGCTGCAGGACAATCTCATGCTGGCTCATTTTCAAGTAGTTCAGTTTTTGTGGTCAAAGTACAAGAACACAGCATTCCTCTGGGTGGTGAGGATCTGCTTTCAGTTGTGAATGACATCTAAACTGCTCCTTGGAATGATGCCTTGCTGCAGTTTCCACAGGTCTTTGCTACACAAAGATGCACCAAAGGCAGTAAACCACCATGCTGACAAGTTCCCAGGGCAGATGAGTAACAAACTGCAGGGTCCTATGTAGGCAGTCTACCCCACCACCTGCTTTACAGACCTGGCTGCAGAGCTCCAGGCTTTAGTTCTTTGGGTCTAAACAGCATGCTGGCATCAGCCCATAGGAACCAGGCCTCAAAATAAGTAACCAGGTATGCTTTGCTTGTCTGCCCCAGGCTGAGCAACACCTGCAGAAGCCACATTAGAGGAGCTGCCCCGGCCTATCGATGGTTCCTTCTGTTAATGACCCAATTTGTAATTTAAAAAGGAAAACTTAACCCTGACTTTCAGGGCTAAGCTCATCATTACTTAACTCTTACTCCTGCCATGACATTTCCCGAGGGCATGAAACTAAGGGTCCTCTTGAATACCTCCCTGTTGAATTCAATGCTGAATCAGACTGGTCCAGCCATAGAACTGGCATGGCAAATAATATGGTGGCAGGCCCCTTCCCTGCAACAAGCCTTGGCCAAAATTCTCTCCAAGAAATGCCGAAATCATGAGACCTGGAGTACAAGACAAGGTTCGAGTCCTAGCCCTGCTAGCAAGTTCTCCAGATAACTCCTTTCCCTCTGAGCTTTGGTCTTCCTGTGTGTGTGATGTAGGCAGGGTATAAAAGAATGTGAGGTTAGTGATAGCTGTTTTAACCTATTTTGAAGGGCTATTGTGGATGAGAAAGCCTAAGAAGTTTTATCAGCTGCTGGATATTCATCTCCCCCTCATTTCCCTGTTCCTACCCACCCCAGGTCCCCTAGGGGAGGGTTCTTACCAGGTGGTACAGCGGAGGGATAATCTGGAGCTTACAGCAAGTGCCCAGCAAAGCTGCTGCATTATCTGGCATTTCTGCAGGAGAAAAAGAGAATCAGTCACTGCCCAAAGAAAGCATACACGGAAGCAGAGCCAACCCCTGGGTTGTACCTAACTTGGATTTCCTCTGCCAGCCGGATATGCTCAGTTATTGTAGAATAAATGAACAAAGGGGGCTACAAAAGCTGCACAGTCTTTTACAGAATAGATGTAAGGACCAGGTAACCAGCTCTGTGTTCACTGGAGGATATTTCTTGCATGTAATTCTCCAATCAGAAAGAACTGTACAGACTCAGGGAAAAATGAGTCAGCACGGAAAGGTAGAAAGACCCTGGGATTTAGTGACAAAAAAGCTGTGTTTCACCCCACTAAATATTTGGGGAGTGATCTTTAGTATACCTCTCCTAGCATGTTTCCTCATTTGAGTACTATAGATGTGGGGTTTTTTTGTTTTTGTTTTTTCTTAGCCTATGTCAGACAACTAAATAAACTATAAAGGATTATACCTAGGTCACTAGTCATGTTGTTGGGGGAAATGTAGCCTGTTTCAACCTATTCTGAAGGGCTGGCAGAGCAGAGCTCCTGAGCCCAGGATTGTGCAGGACCCCCGGCCTGGCACTGGTGACTCTCAGGGTTGACATAGAGCTGAGCAAGCCTGGGGGCTGCACCTGAAGGGTCCTTCCCAGCCCCAGGAACAGGGAATCCAGATCAGTGTTATTCCAAACTGGTTTTAAATACCTCCCAGGATAGAACAGATGAGATTGCTAAAAGGACCCAATCCCTTGGGATACAACATTTGCGCTGAAAAGGCAAAAGAGAAGAGTCATCTGCTCCATCATCTGGCCCAGGGAACACTCCTGAACTCCTCCATCTCCTGCGTTAATTAGCAGCCTTATTTATAAAGGGCAGTGTGCTGCTTAGGCTGGAACCCAGCAGAGGACAATGAAACATGGCTTATTCCCAGGAGAGGAAGGCTGCTGGGTGGATGGGGCAGCCCTGAAGATACAATCCTACCCGTGAACCCCCTGCTAAGTCACTTCAGTCGTGTCCGACTCTGTGTGACCCCATAGACGGCAGCCCACCAGGCTCCCCTGTCCCTGGGATTCTCCAGGCAAGAACACTGGAGTGGGTTGCCGTTTCCTTCTCCAATGCATGAAAGTGAAAAGTGAAGTCGCTCAGTCGTGTCCGAATCTTCATGATCCCACGGACTGCAGCCCACCAGGCTCCTCCGTCCATGGGATTCTCCAGGCAAGAGTACTGGAGTGGGGTGCCATTGCCTTCTCCGAGTGAACCCCCTAAACTGCATTTAAAGCTTGTGTGTGCTTTCATCTCCAGAGAGTTTCCACCATTTTCAACAAATCCTCAAGGAGGCCCTGATTCCAAGTCAGGAAGATGAAGATGGTCAATACATGGAGCCTTGCCTTGTGGAAAGACCCCCACAGCTGTGAAGGGCAGGAACACAGTCACCTGGAACGTGAGGTCCTGGCTGAGCTACTGTCACGGTCATCTACCTGTTCATGTTTCCATCGCCTCACTTTTCAGGTGATTCCTGTAACCATCATCATCCCTTATTCCTGGAAATACTTTATTTCCGTGTTACTCAGTGGTCATTTCCTACCCTGAACCTGGCTGAGGACATAGGGATGAAGAAATAGCATCTGCTTTGCAGAGTTTGATTGAAGCAACTCAGCACTTAGGCCCTCGTGTCCAACTCTTTGCAACCCTGTGGACTGTAGCCTGCCAGGCTCCTCTGCCCATGGGATTCTCCAAGCAACAATACTGGAGTGGGTTGCCATACCCTTCTCCAGGGGATCTTTCTGACCCAAGGATTGAACCCACGTCTCTTGGGTCTCCCACACTGGCAGGTAGGTTCTTTATCACCAGCACCACGTGAGAAGCCTACCATCTGATTTTATGACTACTTCCCTTGATTAATCCCTTGAGGGTAGGGATGTTGATTTTTCTCCTACCTCAGCATCTGGCAGTGCCTGAAACACAGTAGAGGCTTCTTCAGTTGTTTCTGGAATTGAAATGACTTTTGATCTTTCATATTCTAAGTATTTAACAGATGAGACCTGGGAAGTTCATGCTAAGGTCACAGAATGGTGGAGAACGTGTTCCAGGAGACCAGCCAGATGCTGAGTGCTTTAAACAAGGACAAGGAGGCAGGTCCAAGACAGCACCATGGGAAGATCCAGAACTCACCACCTCCCACAAACAGACTGAATCTACAGCAGCACATTGAAGAAACCCAAACTGCCTGAGCGACTCCCTACACATCAGGTGAACTAGGAAGAAAACCCCACGACAGCAGGGAGGAGAGGCAGAGCACAATCTCCCTGTAAACTGCACTTCTGGTACCACGACCCACACACAGGAGGGAACTCAAAACCCGAGCTGCTCTCTGTGGTGGAGGGTCTGAACCCCACCCTTTATGCTCTATCTGCCTCATTCCAGGGTGCTGACATCTGCTGGAAAGGAACTTGTGATTTTTGTGACTGCCACCCAGATGGCATTTCCAGGTCACCAGGCTCTGGCTCGTGGGATTTACACTTGTGGTCTATATATATTTATATACTTTGAAAGCTGCTGCCTGAAGGTCTGGCCTCTAACCAGCCTGAATCTGGGTGCTGACTGAGCCCCTCTCTGAGACACTGACAGGTGTTGACAAACCCTCAACTCTTGGGAGCCACTAAAAATAAGCTGCTTGAACAATCACAGAGGTTTGAGAAACAACAGAGAGCTAGGGCAAGGTTGAACAATAAGGTTCTTTCTTACAAGAGACCACTCCCTCAAGACTGTGAGAGGTGACTGTTTTATGCGTGGAAACAAACACAGAAAATCAAGGAACATAAAGAAACAGAGAAAAATGTCCCAAACAGAACAAGATAAAAATCTCAAAAAAGGTCCTGAATGAAAAGTGATTTACCTACTAAAGGATTCAAAAAGCAGCTTTATGATCATAAAGTGGATTAACAAGCTTGGAAGAAGAATAGATGAACACTGTGAGAACTTCAACAAAGAAATGGAAAATATAGGAAAATACCAAATATTAAGTCACAGAAATGAAGAATTCAATACCTGAACCAAAACAGACACTAGAGGAAGTAGAAGACAAGATCACTGAACTCAAAAAACAAAGCAGTGGAATTCACCCAAACAGAGCAGCATCTTTTCGCGAACACGGCTTAAGAAACTATGCTACACCATCTAGCAAACCAACATTTGCACTATAGGGATACCAGAAGAAGACAAAAGGCGCTGAAAACTCTCCTAACGTGGGGAAGGCAAACACTCAGATCCAGGAGACCCAGGCCACATTAAAATGTCAAAACTTAAAGACAAGGAGAGAATCTTGAAAGCAGCAAGAGAAAAACAGTTACAAGGGAACCCCTCCACATGGCTATCAGCAGATTAGGTTTTTCAGTAGAAACTTTGCAACCTAGAAGGCAGTGGTATGATATAGTGAAAGTACTGAAAGAAAAAAAACACTTGCAACCAAGAATATTCTACCTGATAAAGCTGTCATTCAGAATTGAAGGGGAGAGAACTTTCCAGACAAGCAAAAACTGAAGGAATTCATCACTAGACCAACCTTGCAAGACAAGTTGAAGGAACCTGTTTAAGCTATAATGAAAGAGTACTAATTAGTAATAAGAAAACATATGAAAATAAATCTCACTGGTAAAGGTAAATATATAGTAAAATTCATAATAATCTAATGTTGTAAGGGTAAATTAATCACCTACAAAACTAGTATGAGGTTAAATGACAAAAGCAGTAAAAATATAATAATTTCTTAAGGGATATGCAAGATAAAAAGACACGATTTGTGACATCAAAACCATAAAATGGCAGGAGAGGAAAGTAAAAATGTAGAGCTTTAGGATGTGTTTAAACTTAGGTTGTTACCAACGTAGTATGTATAACAGTCTAAGTTGGCCTGTAATCCTCATGGTAACCACAAAAAAAAAATGAGAAAGGAATCTAAGCATATCACTACAGAAAATCAAGTCACAGAGGAGGAGAGCAAGAGAAGAAAGGAACAGAAAAACTGCCAAAGAGTCACTAAATAATTAACAAAATGGCAGTGAGTACATATCTGTCAGTAATCACTTTAAATGTAATTGTCTTTTGATTGGAGAATTTAGTACAGAGTTGCTGAATGGATAAATTTAAAAAAAAAACAAACCATTATACTGCCTGTGGGAGACTCATTTCAGATATGAGGACATACACAGACTGAAAACAAAAGGGAAGGAAAGATAGTCCATGCAAACCAAAAGAAAATTAGGGTTAATAGGCCATCTGTATATCATAAACAGACTTTAATGAGAGACAAAGAAGAGCACTACGCAATGATAAAGGGGTCAAGCCAACAGGAGGATATAACACTTCAACTGTTTACACATCTGGCATAGCATCACCTTTCGGCTCAGCGGTAAAGAATCTGCAGGTTCAATTCCTGGGTCAGGAAGATCCCCTGGAGAAATGGCACTCCACTCCAGTATTCTTGCCTGGAAAATCCCATGGACAGAGGAGCCTGGTGGGCTACAGCCCACGGGCTCACAAAATAGTCAAATGCAGCTGAGCACACACGCATGCATATGCGTAGGAGCACCTGAATACATAAGAAAACAGGCCTAAAAAGAGAAGTGGGCAGCAGTACAGTAATAGCAGGGGACTTTAATACTCCACTTTCATCAATGGCTAGATCATCCAGACAGAAAACCAGTAAGGAAAGAATGGCTCAAAAATACCTTTAGACAAATGGAAATACAGCACATCAGAATTTATGTGATGTAGCAAAGGCAGTTCTAAGAGGAGAGCTCACAGCAATAAATGGTACCTAAGGAAACAAGAAAAGTCTCAAACAACCTAACTTTATACCTCAGAAGGAACAAATGAAACCCAGAGTTAGTAGAGAGAAGGACATCACTAAGATCAGGGTGGAAATTAAAAACAGACTAATAGTTTTTTTTTTTAAATCAATGAAATGAATAGCTAGTTCTTTGAAAAGATAAATTAACAAACATTTGGCTAGATTTGCCAAGAAAAAGAGATGCCTCAAATAAAATCAGAAATGAAAGTGTAGATGTTACAACCGATTCCCCAGAAATACAAGAGATCATAAGAGAGTACTATGGACAACCTAGAAGAAATGAATAAACTCCTAAAAACATACCACTCGCCAGCACTGAATCAGAAAGAAATAGAAAATCTGAAAAGACTCATTTCCACTAGGTAGACTGAAATCAGTGTAATCAAAAACCTCCCAACATACAGAAGTCAAGGTAAATTGTGAAGGAAAGGCTTCTCAAAAGCCAGAGAACTCTGGCCTGTAGATCAGCTCCTGATAGAATGCCTGTTTTTAGACTCTCTTATATAAGATTAACATTGGGGGAAAGGTCTCTAGTGGAGTTCCACAGGGCTCTCATCTTATATCCAATCCCAGTCAAAACATTTACCCATGACATGGAATAAGATATAGAGCATACATTCATTGGCATATGGAGCTGGAAGAGGCATTTGCTCTCGTTATTCAAAAACTGAAGATTCCTGGGCTTTTGTCCCAGGGCGATGCTAAGGAGGAACTCTTGAAATGTATCAGGAATTAACGTCCACCTTGAAAAGTTGCAGGGACTAAGACTGGGCTAGTTTGTCAGCTCTTGCCTCTCTAAGAAGTAAAGTCCAGCTTCCGGGACTTCCCTGGTGGTCCAGTGGCTCAGACTCCAAACTCCCAATGCAGGGGACCCAGGTTAAATCCCTGGTCAGGGAACTAAGGATCTTATGCCTCAACTAAAGATCTTACATGCTGCAACAAAGACCCGGTGCAGACAGATTCCTCATACAGGAAGACCTCGTTCTGGTACCACAGACCCTCTGGCATGCTGCATTCCTCTGGGTGGGAGTTGGTACAGAAGTGTAGGGTGGGCTCCACAGCTCACTAGTAACTGGATGGCCAGGATGGGTGTGGAGCTTGTGAAGGTGCTGGTGCTTTTGCAGCCTCCCTGCCCTCATGGCCACGATGCTGCACTCAGGATAGGGCCATAAGTTTGCAAAGAGGAACGAGAGGATGAGAAGGACCAAAACACTGGGGAAGATAGCAGTTGCCAAATGATGCCTGGCAATGCTGAGTGGCAGTGGCTTTCAAGTGTGAATCACAGGCTGTCTGGGGAAGTGGTTTCCTGTCTGGGTGAGGGGGTGTGCCTGCAGACAGCCCTCCCTGGGAGAGGAAAGAAAGTCCTCTCCAAGAGAGTGGAGGAGGCTAGCAGCAAGTCCATGACTTCATGGCAGTCCTGTGAACTCTCCTGCTTATCTTCCCTGCACTGCTTGAAAAGGTGGGAACCTTATGTACCAAATCTCCCACACAGTAAGCAAAGCAATTTCAAGGCAAGCGCATTTCTTCCCTTTTTTTTTTTTTGATCCATACCTGCTAGCGCACTGACCAAGAAGTAGGCTGTAGAGAAGAGTTTCTGGTTGCGGACCACATACTCTGAGCCTGGACGCTCGCCCTGCACACTGCACCCCGCCAGCCGCAGGAAGGTCGTGAGGTTGTGCTGCTGTGACAGCTTCAGCTCCCCCAGAGCCACCAGTGAGGGAGACAGGCTGCTGACTATGTCATCACACTGTGGGATGAGGTGGGGGGCGGTGGTTGGGGAGAGAGAGAGATGTAGTAAAGCCAGAGGTGAAGCTGGGCACAACCCAGCCTCTGCCTTCAGGACATACAACCCTCACAGTGAGCTGGAGCATTCATACATGCTAATTTACTTCCGTCATGTCTAACTCTTTGCGACCCTATGGAGTATAGCCCACCAGGCTCCTCTGTTCATGGGATTCTCCAGGTAGTAATACTGGAGTTGGTTGCCAGGCCCTCCCCTCCAGGGGATCTTCCCAACCCAGGGCTCAAACCTGTGTCTCTTGTCTCCTGCATTGACAGGTGGCTTCCTTACCAGTGTCCCCAAATATAGGTCCACCCAGAGCTTCACAGTAAGACCCTATTTGAAGTTCTTGCAGATGTAGTTAAGGTAAATCGCAAGATCACCCTAGATTGGAGTGGACCCAAAATCCAGTGGTGGGTGTCCATTAAGAGACAGAAAAGGAGACTCAAGCAATGTGGCCACCAGCAAAGGGATGCCAGGAGCCCCCCAGAGCTGGAGCAGGCACACAAGGATTCTCTGCTAGAGTCTGTGGGAAGCAAAGCCCTGATGACACCTTGACTTTAGACTTGTGGCCTCCAGAACTGTAAGGAAATACATTGCCATTTGTGGTAACTTGTCACAGCAACACTAGGAAATTAATACACCCTTCTACTCTGCACCTCAGCTACCCTTCTACAGTTAGAAAACTAAGGGGGCTGGGACTAGGAACAAAAGAAGCTTTAAGATTAAAAGGAGGTGAAGAAATTTCAAACACAATTTTACCCCAGCTCAAGGTCTCTTATTGCAAGAGACCTAGCCCAGATTGAAGTGTCTCCAGTCTTACCACTTGTTCCAGGACCACCAGTAATTCTTCATCCAACAGGACCGCCTGGAGGACGTCATTCAGGGCTGTCTGTTGCTGCTTGGGCAACTCCATGAAGGGATGGAAATTCCTCTCTAAGAGCAGAGTGGCTGTGAACACACCAGAGCACACCAGGTCTCATGACTTACCCCAGAACTAGGGCCAGCAACTCAGGCTTTTCAGAGAGAACTGTCCTCTGTTCTTTCATAGACACTTCCAGCTGCACAGTCAATAGTAGAACTCAGAAATAAAGAGTGTTAAATACCACCCTGTGTGTTTTTCACTAACCAGACTATTGAAGAAAGGAAGAGGGAAGGAAAGGGAGGACAGGGAGACAGAAAAGAGGGAAGCCAAGTTTTGTCTCAGACTTTTTCCTGATGACTCATTAAACAGTAATTAAGTCTAATCAATTTCCTGAAAAAGTCATTTGCAATCATGATTAAATTATCAAGTCTAAATTACCAAATATCAGTGAAGACTTTTATAAAGCTTCAGAGCCACACAAATGCCAAAATGCATTATTTTTCATATCTTTCCAATACACTGCAGATTTTGTATCCTTTAACATGAAATGCATGCTTTGCAGTTTAGTTCAGTCGCTCAGTCGTGTCCAACTCTTTGCGACCCCATGAACCGCAGCACGCCAGGCCTCCCTGTCCATCACCAACTCCTGGAGTTCACCCAAACCCATGTCCAATGAGTCGGTGATGCCATCTAGCTATCTCATATTCTTTCGTCCCCTTCTCCTCCTGCCCTCAATCTTTCCCAGCATCAGGGTCTTTTCAAAGGAGTCAGCTCTCTGCATCAGGTGGCCAAAGTATTGGAGTTTCAACTTTAGTCCTTCCAATGAACACCCAGGACTGACTTCCTTTAGGATGGACTGGTTGGATCTCCTTGCAGTCCAAGGGACTCTTAAGAGTCTTCTCCAACACCACAGTTCAAAAGCATCAATTCCTCTGTGCTCAGCTTTCTTTATGGTCCAACTCTCACATCCATACATGACCACAGGAAAAACCATAGCCTTCACTAGACGGACCTTTGTTGGCAAAGTAACGTCTCTGCTTTTTAATATGCTGTCTAGGTTGGTCATAACTTTCCTTCCAAGGAGTAAGCATCTTTTAATTTCATGGCTGCAGTCACCATCTGCAGTGATTTTGGAGCCCAGAAAAATAAAAGTCTGCCACTGTTTCCCCATCCATTTGCATGAAGTGATGGGACCGGATGCCATGATCTTGGTTTTCTGAATGTTGAGCTTTAAGCCAACTTTTTCACTCTCCTTTTTTACTTTCATCAAGAGACTCTTTAGTTCTTCAGTTTCTACCATAAGGGTGGTATCATCTGCATATCTGAGGTTATTGATATTTCTGGCAATCTTGATTCCAGCTTTTGCTTCTTCCAGCCCAGCCTTTCTCATGATGTACTCTGCTTTTCAAGGGGCTGGCATAATTTTCATTACGCAAACACAAGATAGCCACTTTCCCCATTCTTCTTTACCTGTCCTGGAGAATGGGTTAGAACCCCAGCTGGATCACTCAACACCCTCTTCAGGATGACTGAGCCTCTCCCCTTAGAAACTTCCTTTTTTAGACAGTCAGAAGCTTCTAGTAACTTAAGCCCAGTGGGAATTTGAAAACAAGATTTGATAACCCAAAGCTTCCATATACAGGGATGGATAGCAATATATAAATGCACCACTTCTGCTGATGTCAAATTCCAACAACAGTTATACTGAGAAACTGCCCTATAACCTAATTTGGTCCGCCCCGGCCTGGATAGAAATGCTGTCCTGGCTGCTCTAGAGTTTAAGGGCACAGAAGCAGGCCCCCACCCTATTCCCACCTAAACCACCCAGCCTCCTTACTTCCCCCCAGGCTGGCAGGGTAGACTAATGGGAAAGGAAATTATAAGAAAGCTTATCCTGTCTTGTCACTTCCCTGCAGTGCATGCAGTTAAGGCTGCAGTGGTTCTAATCATAAGTGGCAGCTGAAAATCACACCCAAATATCAGGAGGAGGCCTGCAGCCCTGGCATTAGATAGGAAAGCCTTAACAGTGGGCCTTCACTGCCAATTCCGTCAATACTGACATTTTTGCTACAGAAACAAAAGCATCTATCTTCTGGTTTGGGACTCGCTGAAGCCCCATTGATGAGTCTCTCTTCTACCCTCCAAGCCAGAGATTCTGAGCTGCTCCTAGCTGTCTTCAGTAAAGTGGAAGTGAAAGTCGCTGTTACTTAATTATTCATTTCTCTTTTTCCTTCCCCATCTCCTTTTCTACCATATACTGTACTCCTACTAATTCCCACCCTACTCCCCCACAAAAACTTTTTAAAACACAAAGTGCTGTGGAGAGCAAAGAACTGCTGCAGGCACATCACACGTCCTGCCCTCCTCGTCGCTGGATGCCTCGGCAACATACGGCTTCATGCCACGCGGATATGGGCCTCCAAGAGAGCATTTTATTTTGCAGTGCTGACAAAGCATTGCTTATCTTGGCGATGAAGCCTGGAATAAATGAAACAGATGCAAAACTTGGGTTCTTTCTCCTCGCTGCTGACTAGCTCTTCTTGGTAGTCAGTAAGACTGCCATGGTTCAAATGAAAGAAAATACTAGGCCCCTGACTCCTGCCCTCCTCAGCTTCCCACCGCTTCCTTAAAACAGACCATCCAAGACCAGAGGTTCCCTAACATCTGACCAAGGTGGGTCCTGCTGAGAACCAGAACTGACTCAAGCACCATCTTCTCTGTTCTCAGATGTTCTCCATGAATCTCTGGGGAATCAGCCCTCTTGAAGGGCACACCACTTCTAGGGGCAGAGCGGTCAACTGCCCATCACCTCACCATGCCCCATCCTGTGACAGTACCTTGTTTTAAAACACTCAGTGGCTTATCCTGGGCAGACAGCCCTTGCCCGGCATCCGGCATGTCCCAGAACGCAAACTCTCGGAAGGGCAGGGGGTGCAGCAAGACAGAGTTGCTTCTCGTTTCCTGCTGAAAGCCACCATGCTTCCCTTGTAGGAGGCAGAATTCTGTAATGGAGGAGAAAAGGACAAGCCAGGCAGAAGGGTCAGCCTCACTGACACATCCCAATCCCAGCTTTACCTAAGTCAAGAGGGCAGGGAGGCACATCCATCCTCTTCCCCATAAACCCACTTCGTACATGTTAAGCTGTTTGACCAAAGTTCAGCCACTTCCTACAAATGCCAGAGAAATGGTCATTCCCAACATAAGGCTCTCTGAACAGGCAGGAAGCAATCTTCCAATTATCAAAAGTATTTCCTTAGCCTGAGTGGAACAAACC
Organism: Capra hircus; assembly: GCF_001704415.2. Classification (NCBI taxonomy): domain Eukaryota; kingdom Metazoa; phylum Chordata; class Mammalia; order Artiodactyla; family Bovidae; genus Capra; species Capra hircus. The sequence goes on from NC_030811.1 coordinate 49,084,612, forward strand.
AACTCCAACAAACAACCCATGATATATAAGTGAGGAAATTTGAATTTGATTGATAAATCTGATCTGACTGAACGGATATTACAGAATTATTGACAATATATTTAGGTGCACAAGTGATTACATGGCTCCTCGAGAGTCAATTTTTCTTCATTAACAAGTAGTAAAGTTTTTACTGCAATTATATGAATGAAACTTATATAGAGTGAGAAAATCCAGACACAAAAGAATATATTCTACATGAATCCATATGAAGGAAAATTAGTCCTTTTAAAAGCCTTATCTTTTAGGGATGTTTCCATATTTATAAACAAAAATATATAATGCCTATGATTTGCTTCAAAACAATTTGAGTAGGGATGCAGGGAGGTGGGGAACTTATAGATGAAACATGAATTGTCCAAGTTAATGAAGCTGGATGGTAGTAGGTACCTAGGGTTCATTATATTATTATCTGTACTTCTGAACATGTGTGTAATTTCCCAAAATAAAAAGTTTTTTAAAATAATAGAAATGCTCCTTAAATACTTTCACATTTGAGAGCCCAACTAGGGTAGCTAAGTTGTAGGTAAAATGCAATGGTGTGTTCTTGCTAAGCAAAAACTGTGTGTGAACTTAAGAATGAGGATTCTCTTTCTGACCCACCTGTTAAGAGTAATGAAAATTAAAAACAACAAATGAGACCCAATTAATCTTAAAAGCTTTTGCACAGCGAAGAAAATCATAAACAAAATGAAAAGACAACCCTCAGAATGGGAGAAAATATTTGCAAATGAAGTCACCAACAAAGAATCTCCAAAACACAGACAGCTCAACGCAGCTCAGTAACAACAACAAAATGACCCAATCAAAAAATAGGCAGGAGATCTAAATAGACATTTGTCCAAAGAAGACATACAGATGGCCAGTAGGCAAGTGAGAGATGGTCACCGTCACTGATTATTAGAGATGCAAATCAAAACTATAATGAGACATCACCTCACACTGGTCCGAGTAGTCATCATCAAAAAATCTACAAATAATAAACGCACAGGAGTGTGTGGAGAAAAGGGAACCCTTCTACACTGTTGGTGGAAATGTAAATTGGTACAACCATTATGGAAATTCCTTAAAAAAGTAAAAATAAAACTACCATAAGATCAAGCAGTCCCACTCCCGGCCACATAGCAAGAGAAAACCATAATTTGAGTAGATAGAGGCACCCTCACACTATCTACAATAGTCAAGACATGGAAGCAACCTAAATGTCCATCAGCTGAGGAACAGAGAAAGACGTAGTACATATGCACAACGGAGTATTTCTCAGGCGTTAACAATAAAATAATGCCGTTTGCAGCGGCATGAATGGACCTAGAGACTGTCATACTGAGCGAAGTCAGAGAAAGAGAAATACTGACAAGTCAAGTCAGAGAAAGACATATATGATAATTTGCTTATATGTAAAATCTTTTAAAATGGTACAAATGAACTTATTTACAAAATATAAATAGAGTTACAGATTCAGAAAATTTTATGGTTAACGGGAGAAAACGGTGGGAGGGGATAAACTGGAAGATTGGGATCGGCATATGGTAATTACTATATATAAAACAGGTAACTAACAAGAACCCACTCTATATCACAGGTAACTCTACTCAATACTCTGTCATGACATATATGGGAAAGGAATCTAAAAAAAGAATGGATTTATGTATAATTGAATCACTTTGTTGTACACCTGTAACTTAACATGGTAAATCAACTACACTCAAATAAAAATTTAAAATGAATACATATATACACATAAACAGAGGAAAAATGTTTTTAAAAAAATCATATTCTCAGGGAGTGCAGGTCTCAGTAGATCATGGATGGGAGCAGGAATCTGCTTATTAGAAAGCACCTGAAGCTAACACAACATTGTAGACCAACTGTACTTCAATAAAACATTTTAAAAATGCACATTCTTTTCATGCTTCTATTTAATAATCTGTGTACAGGCTATGGAATGAGAATGTGGCTGAGCCTAGTACTTGCATGGCATGTAGAAAGTGTGAGTATTAACACATTTTGAACTGGTGTGGGCACTAATGACATCCATAAGACAGGATAGTCGTCAAATGACAAATGAAACGAGCTTTCACTTACTCACTCAACCTACCCACACTCCTGGGCATCCAGGATGCCCCCGGCTCACTCCACCCTCTACACCAGGCACCAAGGTGGGCAAGTGTGAACTGACCCCCAGGTCATGCTCTCCAAGAACAAGGACCACAACCATTAACACAGCCTCAAATGCTGCCCAGAGCCCTGTGGGCCCAGCTGTATTTGGGGAGTCCACAGCCCCAGCAGTGCTCTTCCTTTACATGCGCACAGCTCCTTTGAGGGCAGTACCAACTCCTTCACTCGGCAGCATCGCACATGCTGCACGGAGCCAGAGATTCAAAAGGACTACAACCGAGGCTTTGACAGTGAGTGAGATACAAGTGGGAAAGGTGGAGGGGGTCACTGAAGCCAGACTGGCAGGTGCCGAGAAAGAACCAGTGGATGGAGAAAGAACTTCTTGCATGAAGCGGTGACTAAGTAGCCCCCTGAAGCCTGGTAGGAAGTAGCTGGGCCAAGAAGAAGGGAGCACTCTCCAAACAAAGGCTCACAATAAGCAAGAGTGGAGAGTTCCGAGACGGTAGGTTAACTCTGGAGGCGCTGGAGAGGAGCGGGAAGGCTGGATACAACGTGGCTAGGAGTGCAGACTTTAGCTGCGGACAGAGCGCCTCAGAAGGGCATTCAAGCAGGTGAGTGAAATGACCAAACATATATTTTTAAATAATCACATTAGCTACACTGCTAAAATGGGGAAGATTCGAAGCAGAGGAGCCAGATAAAAACCTGTGATGGGAACAGGGCAGGGGATGTTGATACCAGCCTCTGGACCTGCAGAGAAGTGCACAGACCCAGTAGGGTGGAAAGCACAGGTTCTCGTCCACATGTGCCCAGTAAATTCATGCTGACATTGCTATATTTAAAATGCATACCCAACAAGGACCTACTATATAGCACAGAGAACTCTGCTCAACATTATGTGGCAGGCTGGGTGGGAAGAAAGTTTGGGGGAGAATGGATACATACACGTGTATGTCTGTGTCCCTTTGCTGTCCACCTGAAACTTTATCACGACATTGTTAATTGGCTATACCCTAATACAAGATAAAAAGTTTTTTTAAAAAATAGTTCATGCTGAAAGGACACTGGTAAATGCTTAATTCTACAAAGCAAAGACTAAAATTCAAGACAAGAACATGATGTTTCTGATTGGCCACATAAGAGGGGAGCTGTTGCCAAAGAGAGGGGTCATGGCTGAAGTAACCCCTTGGCAAAGACGGGCCCACTGATGCCTCCCCCAGAGGACACAGAGGGAGTAACCTCCTGGCAAAGTTTCAAAAGACAGGAGGGTTGTCAAATGTACTCACACCCTGAAGGTGGGAGGAGAGATCAGACAGCCTCTTTAAGGTCAGAGCAGCGCCTGCAGGGCTGTTTATGAAACCAGATTAGAATGTTGTGCAGGAAGAGCAACAAAAAACACAGATGGGAAAAATAAGCAGAACTGGCTTAAAAATCAGTGAGTGGCACAGAACAAGAGCCTGACCAACTCGCTGCACAGGCAGGGCAGGCGGCGGGAGAAGGCTGGGGTATAAGAAGTGAGCCTGAGGAACCCTGAGAACTCCCCACGGCACCTCTGCTCAGCAGCACAAAGAGGAGTTTATTTTCAAGACAGAGGAAGCAAGCCAAGATGAAAGGCTTGAAAATGGAAATGCAAACAGGAGAGCTTCCCCAGGCAAACTGTCTTTCCAACCCCATCTGAGAAAAGAAAAACCCCCTGTCGGGTGGCCACCAACAGGACAGAGCATGGACACCTCCTCAGAGGAACAGGGAGGGGCTCCTGAGGGTCCCCAAACCAAAGGGTTCTCAGAACCCTCATGGGCATCCTCCATGAAGGCCAAGCTTCCAAAAGGCCTGACAAAAGTGGCACCCCCACCACCAGTCCATCTGCAAGGGATAACCAAGGCCTCAGTGGCCAGGGCTGGAGTCACACAAGCCCCTGTGGGCCCCTGTGGTGACATGGCATATCACACGCTGGTAATAAAAGCTGAAAAGTGAAAGTGAAAGCCACTCAGTCCTGTCCAACTCTTTGCCGCTGGATGCCGTAGACTATACAGTCCATGGAATTCTCCAGGCCAGAATTCTGGAGTGGGTAGTCTTTCCCTTCTCCAGGGGATCTTCCCAACTCAGGGATTGAACCCAGGTCTCCCACACTGCACGCAGATTCTTTACCAGCTGAGCCACAAGGGAAGCCCAAGAATACTGGGGTGGGTAGCCTATCTCTTCTCCAGCGAATCTTCCCCACCCAAGAATCGAACCGGGGTCTCCTGCATTGCAGGCGGATTCTTTACCGACTGAGCTAAGAGGGAAGCCCTATAAGAAAAGCCGAAGGGAGAACTTAATCTAATGAGGCAGTGTGTTCAGTGGACAGAGTCCTTCAAACAGAAAGAACAGAATAATAATCATGTCTGGGATGACACAGACATGGACCTACACTGGAACCATGGACCTAAAGGATGTCGATCACAGTTCTTGGTATTCCTGGTACCCCGTGCATCCCTGACCAACCCCTGGACCAGCTTCCTACAACTGGCAGCCTCACTTTTCGTCACCCCCCTGAAACACAGAATGCTCCGTGTGTGAAAGAGGGAGGCTCAGTGACAGTGCCCCATGCGCCTCACATGCCCACTTGTCTACCGTCCCATCAGGACAGTCAGCGATCTGAGAGCCCGTGGAAGCTGAACCGTGATTCCTCAAGTGGCCGAGTGAGGGCTGAAGCCTGAGTCCCGGCAGAACCCCTCATCCCTGGCCTGGTCCCCCCACCGGACAGAAAACAATCGGGGGAGGGCAGGAGGCAGCCGTGGATGTGCACGGCCCGTCCGAGCACACCCTCACTGCGCTCTCACCATGGAAAACTGACAGTGCACGAGGATGGCGAGAGTCGTGCAGAGAGGCTCCAGACAGACACTGAGCAGCCATGGCCGCCCCCGTCACCTCCACCCTCACACTCACGCCGCGCTCCCCACCATGTCTGAAGCAAGCCACAGTTTCTTTTCACCTGTGAGGAGGTCACTGTAAATCTCTAAAAACTAAGACGACGCTTCATAAACAAAGCTACAATAATATGACCATACCTTAAAAAGTTAATTATTTATGATGTTACATATATTCACTTCTGTCCTCAAGAAGCAGTCAGTTTTCTTGGGCTCCCACAACCTCTTGAAAAGAGTGTTAAGGGAAGAGCCCTGAGCACCTAAGAGCATTAGTCACACCAGCTACTAAAGCCTTATTTTCTTCAAGTGACACAGTGAACTTCCAGCTTTGAACACACTGGTGATCAGACAGAAAGGTCAAATACAGCTTTTGGGGCTTCATGCTGGAGGAAGGGAGGTAAGATAATTAGGATGATGACAGTATTATAATAGCTAAGGTGAGTACTTAATAAGCCACCAATGTTCCAGGCACTTCACGCACCTCATCTAACTCGCTCTTCACGGCAGCCCTGTGGGGAATGTCTTTCCCCTCCCAGACATAGGAAGCCGAAGCTCATCAGGCTTCAGCTAGCTGCCTGAGACCTCACAGGACCCCATGGCACTCGGGCTGATGGCCCAGTCTACTCCAACACAGAGCTCACGTTCTTCCCTCTGTGCCCTGTACGTGAAACACACGCCCCATGTGGACATCCTGCACCAATACCCTCCGACCACGCCCTGCCATCTCACTTGCCGTAGGACATCCCCCGACTCTTCTGATAGCTCTTTCCTCTCATCCCCAGAGCAGCAGGGGATCCTCTACAAGACGAGCCTCAGGGTAAAATGGGGTATCCCTCCTTGATGACTCAACCCACCTCCAGAGCCCCAAGCTGAGGCACACTCACCGAACTGGCCGTCCGCCCTCACGTACAGCTCGATGACGCTGTAGGCAATGGTGGTGGGAGCTGGGATCTCTAGCACCACGTTGCTGTCCTTGATGATGTTCCCATCCTCCATCACTGACACCTGCAGAAGGGTGCATGCTCCCACCTGTGCGCTCAGGCTCCCCCAGCCTTCTCCTGCCTCCCATGTAGCCAGCCTAGGCCCTGTGCCCAAGAAGTGCCGGGAAAATGCCCTCAGAACTGGGGGGAAAGGAGAACCAGCCAGCAGGGGCCAGGATTTAATCCTTGTCGGCTTCATGATGTCCTACACATATTCTAAAGTCAGTGGCCAACCTGTAGCACAAAGGCAAGAATCCAGAGTTTGGGAGATAGTACAGTTAGGTCTGTGGTGCTGAGTAAAGAAGATAATAAGTCAACTTCCCATTTCTCTCATGGAGGATTATGGAAACAACTTTGAAATCCTAAGAAAATCATCAATGGTAAGAGTCTGACTAGGAGAACCTAGCTGAGAGCAAGATCCCCTGAGCATGTCCTCCCAGACCAGGTATGTGACACACTGTGCCATCAGATAAAACTGGGGAGAGGCTGGAAGGAAGGGGCACAAGGAGGAGGGAAGGATGGCCAGGAAATGCCGAGTCAGCAGCAAAGCTCTCTCCTTCAGACCCTGTCACAAATCTGATTTGCCCACCATGGCCTGGGGAGGATGAGAAGCGGCTCAGATGCTAGAGATCAGAGGCCTTTATAGCAACCTGATCCTGGTCAGAGTGTGATGACTACCAACCTCCGGAAACCCCAGCAGGCTCCAGGCCTTTGGTGGGGGTCACTGTGGACAGAAATACTGGCAGGGCCAGCTAAAGCCATCTCCCATCAAACCTCATCACTCTGTCCAGCCTGCCCACCCCAGAGAGAGTCCAGCTCCAGACCTGAATCTCCATCTCCTTCTAAATATAATATTACTGGGTCTTCTGGTATAATTTGAAAGTTACCCCAAGAAGTAAACTTCTAAGAGCAGAATATGAGGCACTATGGAGGGGAGGCAGTTTGGGGTGACAGCCTCCTGTTCAGTTCCACTGAAGCTCAGGGATCAGCTTGGTAGGACTGTACCTTAATCCAGAAACACCTGTTCATGTATATTAAAGACACCTGTGCTGATCTTTACCTTTCCTAACTCAATCCACTGGGGATTTAAGGCAGCCAGTCTCAAAATCCTCATTTCTGAAACTTTGATTCTTAGGGGCTCTAGGAGTTATCTGTGCGCTGGCCTTGCCAGTGGTCATTTGATCCATTTTTTGAAGGGGGAATGCACCTGATTCACCCCGGTATGCCAATCTAAGCATCCCATTGTCCTGGTCTTGGGTCTGCTTCAGGAATGGGCAATGGCCCAAGATGGTCCAGGGCCTGCCTTCCTGCCCTGAAGCACTCTTTCCACTAGGGATGAGGTGGGATGAAAGCCAGGAGCTGCCACCCCACAGGCTTATATGAGAGGGACTCCACCTTCAGGGAAGGCAGCTCACCAGCTTCTCAAGTCCTGGATCCAGCAGTGACTGAATAAAGTAAAGTGAAGTCAAGTCGCCCAGTCATGTCTGACTCTGCAACCTCATAGATTGCAGCCCACCAGGCTCCTCTGTCCATGGGATTCTCCAGGCAAGAGTACTGGAGTGGGTTGCTATTTCCTTCTCCAGGGGATCTTCCTGACCCAGGGATCAAACCCAGGTCTCCCACATTGTAGGCAGATGCTTCACCGTCTGAGCCACCAGGGAAGTCTCCTAGATCACTCCAAATGTTTCAGTTACAGGAGCCAATCAGTTCTTTCTTGTTTAAACCAATCTGACTTGGATTTCTGTGAACTGCCTACGAGAGTCCTGATGAATGAAGACCCCACTCCCAGAGGGCCCGGCGCCTCCTGGGCCAGGCGCGCACCTGCACAGTCTTGGTCTGGATCCCCACCATGCCACCACACTTCTCCTCGATCTGGACGTGCTCAGATATCACGCACTTCTGCGTCGTCACGATCTTCTGCGTCAGGACACACAGGACCGCATTCTTCCTCTCCAGCACCTGCTGCAGTACCGGGTTCTTCAGGTTGATTGTTCTGAAAAAAGAAAAGGACCGTGAATGGGCTCGGGGAGGTGGATGCAGCGTGAACTATCACTTCTTGCACAGCTGGCGGGTGAGGAGCAAACAGGTGACAGCCAGCATCCGTTATTTCCTGGTGCTGAGAGGGGTCCAGCTCATCCAGAGAGGCAGAAACCAAAGTCTCCTGAGGCCACCTCTGAGCTGCCAGGCCTCCAGAGAAAGGCTGGCACCACAGGGATGGGGTTCCTGTCAAACAGCCATGCTGACTGTCACAGAGAAAGAAAGACACCCAACAGGTACAGGAGCTGCAATCCATCTGCTCACACTCTGGGAACTCCACTCTGTCATTTAACCAGAGGCCAAGGGACCATCACAGGCATGGGCAATAAATACAGGATGACGAGGTGGCGGGGTGGGGGGCATGCTGACCAGTGCTTCTCACAGAAGAGAAGGGGACAGGCTTGAGGTACAAATAGCAAGGGGAAAATTGGATTTTAATTTTAAAAGTATTTTTTAATCTGTCTGTCCAGGAAGGATATGCAGTCTCTTAGAAGGGATTTTAGAAGGGCTTCTCGGTTCAGTAGCAAAGAATCTGCCTGCCAGTGCACAGGGCACAGGAGACGTGGGTTTGATCCCTGGGTCAGGAAGATCCCCTGGAGGAGTAAATTGCAGCTCACTCCAGTATTCATTGGATTCTCCAGGAGCCTGGTGAGCTACAGTCCACGAGGTCGCAAAGAGTCGGACACGACTGAAGAGATTGCACACACGTGCAGAAGGGATTTTACATCATTTTACAGATGGGGAACTGAGCCCAGTAAGGTGTGGCCTGCCCAGGTTTCCCAGCAGAGACTTGGGGCTCCCAGGTGGCTGCTCTGGGGAATTTCAAAAACAAGGTCAATTCCCATCTATAGAAGATGATGTGCTGATTAGAAGCAAACGCTGTAGCGCCCACTCTGGAAGTCCTATTCAATGCTGAGTCTATGGGGTGGAGAGAAAGAAGACCAGGTTAGAGTTAGTGGCAGCACAGGAACAATTAATGTTCACCCTGTGCTTTTCAAACAGGCCAAGGTGAGTTACCTTCAAAAGCTTGGCCCCATCGCCATCCATGCCGTGGCTGTCGTCCCACACCCCAGGCAGACGCAGCTTCTCCAGGCTTCAGAAAGCATCCCCAGAATGGAGGCAAGTAGCTGGAAAGATCCTATCTCCATGGGCTGGAAACCCATATCCATCAACAGATGAACGGATACATCAGTGTGGTCCATGCATACAATGGGATTCAACCACAGAAAGGAACAAAGCTGACGTGCTATAACATGAACGAACCTTGAAGACATTATGCTGAATGAAAGAAGCCAGGTACAAAAGGAGAAATACTGGATGATATTACACATATCAAATATTTAGATCAGGCAAATTCTCAGCCACAGAAAGTAGATTTAAGGTTATCAGGGGCTGGGGAAGAGACAATGGGGGAGGGGAGTTCTTGTTTGATGGCTACAGAGTTTTTTTGTAGGGTGATGAGAAAGTTCTAGAAATGGATAGTGGTGATGACTGCATGACAGTGTGAAGGTACTTAAACCACTGAACTATGCACCTAAAAATGGTTTAAATGATAAAATTTACGTTATATTTTATCACAATTAAAAAAAGTAAAGACATGTCCATCGGCAGATGAATGGAAAAAAAATGTGGCACATATATACAATGGAATATTACTCAGCCATAAAAAAGAACAGAACTGGATCATCCATAGAGACGTGGATGGGCCCAGAGTCTGTCATACAGAGTGAGGTAAGTCAGAAAGAAAAAAGTAGCTATCATATATTAATGTATATATGTGGAATCTAGGGGCTTCCCTGGTGGCTCAGATGGTAAAGAATCTGCCTCCAATGCAGGAGACCTGGGCTCAATCCCAGGGTCAGGAAGATCCCCTGGAGAAAAAAATGGCAACCCACTCCAGTATTCTTGCCTGGAAAATCCCATGGACAGGGATCTATAAAATGGCACAAATGAACCTATTTGCAGGGCAGGAATAGAGATATAGACAAAGAGAAGAGCATGGGCTGGGGGTGGGAAGAATTGGGAAAATGAGATTGACTTATATGACTGCCATGTGTAAACAGATAGCTAGTGGAGACCTGCTATCTCTGAGCTAGCTCTGTGGTGACTTAGATGGGTGGGACACGGGGTGGGCTAGGGGGTAGAGCCAAGAAGGAGGGGCACTTCACAGATACGTATGTTCAGTTTGCAACCCCATGAATCGCAGCACGCCAGGCCTCCCTGTCCATCACCAGCTCCCAGAGCCCACTCAGAATGTATGTAGATACAGTCAATTCACTTGGTTGCACCCAGGCTTCCCAGGTGGCACCAGTGGTAAAGAACTCGCCTGCCAATGCAGGAGGCTCAAGAGATGACAGTTTGATCCCTGGGTCAGGAAGAGCCCCTGGAGTAGGAAATGGCAACCCACTCCAGTATTCTTGCCTGGGAAATCCCAAGGACAGAGAAGCCTGGTGGGCTACAGTCCACAGGGTCGCAAAGAGCCAGACACAACTGAAGCATCTTAGCATACATGCATGTACAAAACTGTAAAGAAATAAAAATAATAATAATAAAGACATGGGAAAAACTGTTCAATCTCGGTAATGGTCAAAGAAATGCAAATTATGACAATGTTTCACACATATTAAGTAAGTAATAAAGATAAATTGACAACAACAAAAAAACTGCCCAGGGCTCCATTTCCAGGAAGGCAGATAGAGCAGGGGGAACCTGCCTGGTGGGGGCTCCAATCCCAGCTCTGCCCCTCCAGCTAGGTGACTGGGAGTGAATGGCTCCACCCCACACTTTGTTATCCTTGTGGATACACTGATGGTAATGTTGTCTCTTGCTATGATGGCTGTAGGGTTTACTCGAGAGGCCACATCGTGAGCAGTCAGCATGTGCCAAGCAGACAGTCAAATGCCCCCCAAATGCTGGCCGGCTCTGGCCACCATCCTGTATATCCCCCTAACCAAGACCCCCAGAACAAGGCGCCAGTGTGTGCACTTGATGGGAATGACAGGCAGTCAACTGGGTCTCAGGTGCTTTTTCACATCTCTCACGCCCTTAGAACCTCTAGTGGACGTATCTCATCTCAAATCCTCCCGCCAGGCAATGAGGCCTTTAGCTCTGAGCCCTGCCTCTGGGAACCCCACCTTCCTGCTGTCTCTCTGCGCCTTAAATACACCAGGTACAGGCCTACCCCGAGGCCTTGACACAATGTCCCCAGGGTCCCCACATCTGACACAAGTCACTTCTCAGGCAGGCCAGTGTTCCTTGCTTACCCTGCACAGAGCGACACCCGCTCACACTGTGACACCCTAGCATGTGGACGTGTCATTCACATACTCTCGAGAGCACACTTCCACATGACACTCTTCCAGGTCCTTCGTTTATCTGCTCATTGCCTGTCTCCTCCCTCTAGACCAGTAGTCCCCAACCTTTTTGGGACCAGAGACCGATTTCATGGAAGATAATTTTTCCATGGACCAGGGATGAGGGGAGATAGTTTCCAGATAATTAAAGCGCATTACATTTACTGTGCACCTTATTTCTAATCTAATGCCTGTATCTGACAGGAGATACTGGCCTGTGGCCCAGAGGCTGAAGACCATGAAAGTGTTAGTCACTCAGTCTTGTCCGACACTTTGTAGCCCCGTGGACTGTAGCCCCCCAGGCTCCTCTGTCCATAGAATTCTTAAACTCATGGAAATAGGGTCTGTGCATGCCAAGGGCACAGTACCTAGTTTTGGAATAAATGAATAAATAAAAAGTGGGGTGTTTTTCTCCTCTTTGTGTGTCTGCCTTAATGAACATGCAAATGTATGAGTAGGTGTGCATCTGCGGGAAGAGAGAAAACAGGAAGACAGAGGAACTGGAGGATAAGCGGTGTGGTTTAGAGAATGACGTGTAGCTGTGACTCTTCCTATAGACGGTGTGAGGCCTCCAGGCACAGATTTGAAGATGAGGGCCAGCGACTTCACCAGCAGGACATACATCTGAACCAGGCCTTGCTGACTTCCTTCTATTGCACAGCATCTCCTATTCTAGCCAATTCTTGAAAAGCAACTCCCTCAAATACAGCTCAGGTACTGGCTCCTCCCCCTTTGACGAGCAGTACATCAGAAGCAGCTACTGCCACACACAAGCCCAGAACTAACAGCAGAGGGACAGCTGAAGGCTGCCTTGAGGCACCTGAAGTGACTCTGGTGGGCTGAAAATCACTGCAGTGCTTCATGGCCTAAACAGATCCACTGGAGTGCTTGATATTGCCTTAACCAATGTTCAACTGTTTGAAAAGAAAAACCTCTGGGACCTCCCTGGTGGTCCAGTGGGTAAGAATACACCTGCCAATGTGTCATATAGACACAGGTTCGATCCCTAGTCTGGGAAGATCCCACATGACACCGGGCAACTAAGCCTGTACACCACAACTGCTGAGCCTGAGCTCTGCACAGGAGAAGCCCCTGCAACGAGAAGCCCACACACCGCCACACCCTGCACGCAGAGAGAGTGCCCGAGCAGCAGTGAAGACGCAACGTAGCCACAAATACATACATACATACCTGTGGCGGTTTAGTCACTAAGTATCTGACTCTTGCGACCCCATGGACTGTAGCCCACCAGGCTCTTCTGTCCATAGGATTTTCCAGGCAAAAATACTGGAGTGGGTTGCCATTTCCTAAACCTCGCCCTAGACCACCCAAGACTCCATTGCTTAATATGCCCACCTCCCTCCAGAACCCCCACCTCAAACACCAGAAAGAGGAGGGGGAAAGGTCACCTTTCCTTAAACGTAACTTCCTTACTCATCTGAGAACAGAACAGTCCTGAGATGCTTGTGGGGACCAGCCAAGCACCTGGGAGGCTTCCTGCCCTCAGAATAGCCTTGTGGGGTGACCTCAACACGGGACAGGGAACAGAAGCCGGACCAAAGACAGGGTGCACCTCCCAGGCTGAGATTTGGGTGACTGGGGAGGAGAGTGTCAGAGGGCATGTCCTCCTGCAGGCCAGCTGAGAGCTGCTCAGCGGACAGGCAGGCAGTTCCCACCCCGGTCGCTGGGATTCTGTTTCCCAGGATGGTGCTGCCACCTTTTGGAAACAGAATACTAGACAAACCAGCTCATTCTCAATTAAGAGAGGAGGCTGGTGTAGACAGGGGAAGCTAATTATCAGAGGCTGTGGACTGTTCATACAGGAGTCTTCACAAAGCAACCTCTGGAGTGAATTCTGCCCCATCTCCACTGGTCCTCCAGGGCCTGGACACAGAATAGCTCATAGGAGCCTGGTCCCAGACCTCTTGGAACAGGAGTCCTTGTGTGATGGGACTCACGTCAACCCACCAAGTGAGGAAGCTAGCAGTTATTTCCATGTAATTCATTTACATGTATGTGTGTGTGCTCAGCCGTGTCCTGTATGCATTTAAAGAGATCCACGGGTATTTTCAGATTACTAAAGTTCAAAGAACAAAAAGTTTAAAACCCTAGAGCAAGGTTTCATAGATGAAGAACAAGGAGGCCAAGAGAGACAGCAGACAGTAACCAAAGTCACATAGCTGGAAGACCCAGGCTGGTCTTTCACAAGGCCCCGCCCGCCACAGAAGCCCCTTGCAGGCTCCCTTCTCTGGGTGAGCGCTCCTGAAGGCTGCACCAGGAACTTGACCTTCACCTCTAGCACGTCCATGTCTCCACATCAGTATCTTGCCTGTCTGGCTAGACCGGTAGCTGAGCACTGGAAGGAGGGACCATATCCAAGTCCTCTGGGAAACCTCCAAGTATCGTGCCAGCCTCTCTTTTCTGACCCCATCTTCTGATGGCTGCTCTTAGGAAATCCTTCCCGGGGTCATCCCTATTGTTCCATCTCTCCTGGGTTCTATTAAGAACCACTGAACAACACGTACAGAAGCTCTTTAGAGAGAGACACAAGGGAGCTAGACGGCCAGGAGATCAGGGGTCGGGGGGTTTTGACCTTTGGCATTTAAATCATAGGAACATATCAATTATTCAAAAATTTGTCATTAGCATTATGCTACCTATCCAGTTGGTGGGAAATGAATAATTTATCACATAAATCCCAGAGGGCAGGGTTGGAAAAAACTCACTCCCCAGTCCAGCCAGGGGTCAATGCCACAGCCGAGAGAAATGGAGCAGAAGGTTTCCACAGAAAAATGAGCAGCTCTATGCTCTTCGGCCTCGTCACACATTTGTAAGGACCGCCCAAGGATGCAGATGGCAAGTTGATGCTAGAACAGGGGGCCGTGGAGGCAGTAGTGTAGTCAACATCAAAGGGCTGGACCCCAAGGAACACGTCTGAAGGTAAGGCAAAGGAGTCCACACTAAATGGAGGAGAGAACAGCACCCCTTCCTGACCCCACAGACCTGCTGCCCCCCGCCATTCTCCTGTGAGATCACCCTCCTCTGTGTGCCCACAGCTCTGTGCAATGCCAGCACCTAGAGCCAGCCTGCAATGGGCCCAGCTTTCTGTCTCCTCACTGGGCCACTGCCTCTCATCTCTGAGCCTCAGTTTGCACATCTGTCAAGTGAGGGCTGGGTAAGAGGCCACCTGTAGTGACCCATGATATACTTATCTGAAAACATTTCTTTCCTTCCAATAATGATGGGGAAGCCAAGTCAAGTTTCCTCCCACAGCTGGCCAGAAATATGCCCAGAGTTTTCAGGTAAGCCTTCAGGCTGGGGAGCAGACCCTCCAAGCAACTAAGAAAATAGCTACATGGATACAGGCCAGTAATTCTAGGGGTGGGGTAGTGGGGAGACCAGGCAGGAGCTGCTGGAGGTGGGGGACAAGGAGGGAAGATGAGTAAAAAGTGTGGCTCCAGCCCAGCCAGGCTGCTGGGGACCGGCCGTGGGCCAGAGGAGGTGGCAGGAGCACAGGCTCCGCTCCTATGGCACCTGAAAGCCCCCCAGGCCCAGCCCTCGTGAAGCCGCCGCCTCTGCAGGCTGAAGCACTCATTCCCATTCTCTCTACTTCTCAGGCTTTGAAAACCGGATGCAACCCACAGAGAAGAAACTCAGAGAAGACTTTTAAAACTCTAACAATATCCAAAAAAAGGAGGGAAGCAGTTTTCTTTCCTAAAGCATAACGCAGCCCCCAGGACCCCTCCCGTGGAGACAAGGGGAGGGCATGCTTCCTGAGCAGACCCGTCACCCCCAAACTCATTCTTGTAACTCCACAGATAACTGGGTCCTATTGTGTTCTGGGCTAAATGCTGGGGATTCTCAGTGAGCAAGACCAAGGCATCCTTGTTGCCACGACCCTCCTTTGTAATATGTCCTAGTGGAACAGGGCTTCAAACAGAGCTCTGATAAGCTGCTCCAAAAAGTAGAGTATGTCATAAGAGAGTAGGCACAATCGGCTCTGATCCAGTCTTCTGGGAGAAATGTGAAACTACAAGGGCCCCAGGGGACGACGAGTTCTAAGGCAGGAAACCAGTTTCATCTTGAATACCACCTCTGATGGATCCATCAGCGATCGCTGTCTACCCACCAGGAAAGGATTCTAACGCTGAGACTGAGTCTTAGAATCCTTAAGACAGTAAGCAGTGAGAAGCAACAGAACCACGACCGATTGGCAAAGTTTGCACAGGCCTGGGAGGAAGGTGGTCCTGATCACTCAGATCTAATCCAACACCTGTGCCAAGAAAGGGAGACTGCATCCTTCAGAGGTTACAGACCGGCTTGAATCCCATGGCACACAGCTTCTGACTATCAGACCAGTGCTCTTCCACTATGTAGCTCTAAAGACTGATGCAAGAGGCTAAAGGCAAAGGCACTCTGAAGAGACTGTGCAAGACTGTGGGGGTTGGTTCTACCATCTCTCTAGGAACAGAGGTTGGGACATTATGCAGAGCCCCAAGATGGCAGCAGGCCTGCTACGGCGAGAGTATTAAGCAAGAATTACTAACCCACAGGAACCTAGTTACGTCCTGACGATTAAGGCTTTAGTAATTTAAGTATTTCTCCCAAAGGGTTTTGATTTATTGGCTAACACCGAAGTTAAAAGGAGAAGTGCGTGTTCGCCAACCAGTTGTATAGCAGAAAAATCAGAAAGGCTGTGGAGATCAGGTCCATGAACACTGCTTGTAAACTTGGCCTTGCTCTCCTGACATCTCATCCAGCAGCAAAGTCAGCTTCTCTTTTGATAGCCAGCCTCCTCCCGTCTCTAGACCTGGCGAAACGATCCCACCAAGGCCATGACTAGAGTTGAATTTCAGTGGCCACCTCCTGAGACCCTGAAAGGAACGTGACTGTCACTTCCATGGCCTGCTTGACCCCCAGGGGGACAGTCCCTCCCCAGGTGGAGTCTGTGCAGAGTCTGTCCAGAGAGGAGGGGAGGAGGGCTGGCCCTTCCGCTGTGTCTGGTTTGTTCCTGTGGGCACCACACTGACATCCCCTGAGTGTGATGTGCCACTAGCTGCATCCTTCAGTTTTGTTCAGGTTTGGGAGCCTGGTACAAGGGCAGGAAGGCAGTGATGCAGCCCCACAGGTAAGTCCTGGCCAATCCTGGTGACTCCACTGTTCTCAGCAGGGACTGGATAGGATGGGCCACCCGTGGCAATTCCGTCCATTAAGACTTGAGAAGAAAGCCTATTGGGGGGTTTCTGGGAGGATCTTTCCCGCTCTTAATCAGAGGCACAAGGAAGAGACCCCTCTCCTGACTTTGGGCTTTGTCTGCGATGCAGTCGTTTGGGCACTAGCGAAAACCGGGTGGCTGGGACAAGCAATGCACAGAGGCTGCCACAAGGGGGTCCCACTGAGCCACTGAGCGAACCAGCCACCAGGAACCACAGGTGACGGGGACCCATCCTACCTGCGGAGGTTTTTAATGGGAGGTAATAACAGATCCTCTTTACAACTAAAGACACTCTATCTGGTCCATGAAGTTACTGTCACCCTGCTTTCGCAGAGGACAGAAACAGAACGAGTTCATGAGCCCCTGACGCAACAGCATGCCGCTAACCAGGGCCAAAGCCCTGTGTCTTTCCATCTTCCCTCTCCCTGTGGGGCCTCCTCGGGGCAGTGTACACAGAAGCTGCTTCATATGTGCTTGACAGCAAACAAGCAGTCTCTCTGCTCAGTTACCTGGGAAAACTTCCTGGAGACTGGAAGCCGACCCTCTCAGAAACCCAAGCAGCCACCACTGGCGGTCCTCTTCATACCAACCAACACTCCATTTCAACCATAAAAAAAAAAAAAAAAAACTTCCCACACAGTCCACCAGAGATGCTCAACCCGGAGCCAGGGCCAGGGCAGGAAGTCGCCAGAAACTGTACCCTGGGGCCACCACTTCCATCTGCTGAGGAAAGCCCTGCTGTGTCACAGGACTGTGACATCAGGATTGTAAGCTGGCTGGAAAAAAAAATCAAAATTGAGGCACAACGCTAACAACACATTATAAGCAAAGTGACGGGGCCACCCCCACAGCGTGGATGCCCCCAGCTCTGGGGACACTGCCAGCTATTCAACACCTTATCTCTCTCACTCACAACCAGAGAGAGAAAGGAGAAACCGACTGAGCAATTACAGACTGTCAGCCTTTCAGATGGAGTAATTAATTCACTGCCACCTGCAGAGGTGATGCAGAGGTCTGAGAGATGCTGAAACCGAATGAGGCTGATGCAGGGAGGTGAGCTCACGCAGAAGCCCATGGGCCAGTTTTTGCCTTCCAAGCTCTGTGCAGCTAGATGGAAAACTCACGGGTTTGGTGGACCTGGGCTTCCATCTTAAGTCCAGGCAAACTAGTGAACCTCTGCATTTCCACTGCAAAATGAAGACGAACCAAGTATTCTTTCAACCAAACAGTGCTGATGGTACTGCAGGCATCGTGTGGGGCCAAAGGTGAGCAAAACAGGACGTTCCAGGAGGGACAGAGACACGGAATCAGGCAGTGACGACAAGAGTCACCCCACAACCGGGGTCGACACTCCGGTAGGGGAATCGGTGGCGTGGCTGCTGAAGGATGTGGGAGGGAATCTGATGAAACTGACGGAGGGAGTCTGCGTGTGGACTTCGTGTGCAGAGGGGACTCGTAGAGGCTTCAACACGGCGGGGGCCAGGGAGGGAGTGAGAAAGAGCCTGGGGCACTGATGCCAGGGACCCAAAGACGTTCAGGGGGCTGGGCCTGAGCGGAGGAGAGCGTGGGCATCATCCCTAAGACAGCGAAGAGCACAGAAGGGCACACGCCAGGCACAGACAAGATCCGATGGACTACCATGCGGAGAATCAAATGGAGAGGGTGACTGGGTGCAGAGGGACCAGCTGGAGACTCCTGGGCCATCAAGGTGAGAGACGGTGGTGGCCTGCAGCAGGGCAATGTGACGCTGGGGCCCTGGGAAGAGCAGGACAGATATTCAAGAGGCAGAAGCAACTAGTGGGAGACTAGGTGTGGGAGGGAAGGCCAGGAAGGAGCCGTGTCACGTTCAGATTTCTGGCTGAGACAACTGGACTTAATGCTGCACCAACCAGCACCTGGCGGGGAGTCAGGCAGTGAAGCGGGTATCAAGAGACAATGAGAAGTTCAATGTTGGGTGTCAGACACGGTATGAAAGCTCCAGGGGAATAAACGTCTGCTCGCCTAAACTCTAACTCCTAATTCCAGCCAACCCAATTTTGTACATCACATCTTGCCAATTTTTAAACATATTTTTTCATTTCTCTGAAATCAGGATGTTTGTAAATGAACAGGTGACCTGTTTAGTTGGCAGTACTCTTAGTGGTATATACAAGGGTGGTATATACAAAGGATGAAATCTTGGATTTGATGAATTAATGTCTATCAACCTTAAAAGAAAATAGTACATGAATTTCTCTCCTTATGACATAAGTCCTACCTAGCTCCAGAAAGATCTGAAGTAGCCTTTAAAATAAAGTTCATAGGACAGAATGATTTCTGTAAAACAAAAATTACCCTTGGGATCGAATATTGAGGGGTTCGGCTCAAATAAAAACAAGAGGCCAAACAAGCTTCTAGAAGACCCCAAGCCTGATAGCTAAAACAAAACCAGGAGACAGAATAATCTAGAAAGAAAAAAAAAAAAAAAACAGCAAGAAACTGACTGACTTACAGACACCACAGAGATGGGTATGGCCTGGAGGTCTCAGGAAAGATATCTTTTAAAAAACAGTGGATCTGAGGATCTGATGTGGCCTTGAGAGCTTTATTGCTGCTCTTTCCAAAAAGGATATGATCAGAGACAGCAATATCTTACTAATACTGCTCAAGAATTTCATATACCTTTGGATTTCCCTGGTGGTGCCATGGATAAGAATCTACCTGCCAATGCAGGGCACACGAGCTCGATCCCTGGTCTGGGAAGATTCCGCATGCCAGGAGCAACTAAGCCCATGAGCCATTACTACTGAGCCCATGCTCTAGCGCCCACTAGCTGCAAGCACAGCCAAAAATAAATACTTTAAAAATAACCTTAAAAAAAAAAAAAAAAAAAGAATTTCATACATCTTCATTCAAGAACTGAACAAGCATCTCCTGTAAGAAAAAAACACACAGAACTTTCTGTAAGAATAACCTGGGTGCTTTCCTGACTTTCATATGCCAAGAAACACGTCTAGGTCTATACTCATTCAGGAGAAGCCAGGCTGCTGGCACATGCAAGCCTGCCTCACTGAAGACGGTCAGTCCTTCCATGGTGGGGTTCATGATGCAGACCACATGGCTGCCTGCCTCCTCCACAGAGGAGTGAAACAAGGGCTGCAAGATGCCCGCATCAGAAATCCCAAGGGCTTCACTTCATTTCTCTTCTGAAACTGCATCTTCTGCCTCGTCACAAAACACTAAGTCACCCCTTACCGTCCCACAGCTCTGACCTTTGCAACCTTCTATAATCAGGCTCTACTGGGGGCTGGTCAGAATAGCAATAATTATGGAACTGTTCACGCTAATAACTACATTTTTGAGAACTTGCTATGGGCCATGCTTTGTTTACATGTTCTTATTTAATTCTTACAAAAACTCCTCCAGAACACAAACTCCATTTCACTAATGAAATTTTTTATTTCAAAAAAATGAACCTGAAGTTTACCAGTTAGCCTAAAAATACCACCACCAAAAACACCAGCAAGAGAAGAACAGGAAGAGGGGCTGCTTGATGCTTACATTCCCAGACCCTAAGATGCCTCCACCTGGTTTATTTTACCTACTTAAAGAGTTCCCCAGTGGGAGAAAAATAAGAGAGTAAACAAAAGAACAAGATTCAGGAAACTCTCTTTCTCCAAGTACACGTGGCTAGAGGTCTTTAAATTGTTAGGCACAAACTCTATTAAAAATAACAATGCCAGAGAAGGACATGAGCTCACCTCATCTCATGAAAACACCAAAATCAAAACTAACTGCTAAACAACCATTGACAAAAAAAAACAAACACTGAAACATACCACAAAAGATATCCTACATCCAAAGACAAAGAAGAAGCCACGAGACAGTCGGAGGGTGCAATGGTGATAAAATCAAATCCAATACCTCCTCTCCCAGAATGGGCAACTCACAAAGGGGAAAATAATCTCATCACAGAGCTTCCCCCACAAGAATGAAGGTCCTGAGCCCCAAGTTGGGCTCCGAACCTGGTGGGGGGATCTTAAACATTGGGAGGAGGAACCCCAAGAGCATATATTTGATGCCGAGAGGTATTTGATTGCAGGAATTCCACTGAACTGGAGAAAACAAGAACTCCACTCTAAGAGGATGCACACAAGTTCATGTACACTAAGACCCAGGGAAAAAAGCAGTGACCTTCTAAGAGCCTGGGCCAGACCTACGTGCTAGTATCCTGCAGAGGCACGACACAACTATGACTCCCTGCAGGACGAAGACACTAGTGGCGGCAGTTCTGGGGAGTCCTTTTTGGCGTGAGCCCTGCTGGAGGCCACCATTTGCTCACCAAGACCAGGCCCCAATCAACAGCCTCCACTCCTGAAACCTCTCAGGCCAACCAACCAAGAGGGGAAGAACACAGTCCAAACCATTACTAGACAGGCTATGCAAACCCTTCCTGAGCCCACAGCTGCAGAGTCAACAGACCCCTTGAATTACCCTTGCCCACCAGAGGGACAAGACCCACCTCCATCCATCAGTGGGCAGGAAACAGTTCCTCCCACATGCACAAGCCTCTCAGTTCTCAATTCAGTCACTCAGTCCTGTCCTACTCCTTGCAACCCCACAAACTGTTTCACACCAGGCCTCCCTGTCCATCACCAATCCTGAAGTTTACTCAAACTCATGTCCATTGAGTCAGTTATGCCATCCAACCATCTCATCCTCTGTCATCCCCTGCTCCTCCCGCCTTCAGTCTTTCCCACCATCAGGGTCTTTTCAAATGAGTCAGGTCTTTGCATTAGGTGGCCAAAGTATTAGAGTTTCAGCTTCAGCATCAGTCCTTCCAGTGAATATTCAGGATTGATTTCCTTTAGGATGGACTGGTTGGATCTCCTTGAGGTCCAAGGGACTCTCAAGAGTCTTCTCCAATATCACAGTTCAAAATCATCAATTCTTCAGCGCTCGGCTTCCTTTATAGCCCAATTCTCACATCCATACATGACCGCTGGAAAAACCATAGCTTTGACTAGACGGACCTTTGTTGGCAAAGTAAAGTCTCTGCTTTTTAATATGCTGTCTAGGTTGGTCATAACTTTTCTTCCAAGGAGCAAGTGTCTTTTAATTTCATGGCTGCAGTCACCATCTGCAGTGATTTGGGGTCCCCCCAAAAATAAAGTCTGTCACTGTTTCCATTGCTTCCTCATCTATTTGCCATGAAGTGATGGGACCAGATGCCATGATCTTAGTTTTCAGAATGTTGAATTTTAAGCCAACTTTTTCACTCCCCTCTTTCACTTCCATCAAGAAGCTTTTTAGTTCTTCGCTTTCTACCATAAGAGTGGTGTCATCTGCATATCTGAGGTATTGATATTTCTCCCAGCAATCTTGATTTTAGTTTGTGCTTCATCCAGCCCAGCATTTCTCATGATGTACTCTGCATATAAGTTAAACAAGCAGGGTGACAATATACAGCCTTGACGTACTCCTTTTCCTATTTGGAACCAGTTAGTTGTTCCATGTCCAATTCTAACTTTTGCTACCCGACCTGCATATAGGTTTCTCAAGAGGCAGGTCAGGTGGTCTGGAATTCCCCTCTCTTTCAGAATTTTCCACAGTTTGTTGTAATCCACACAGTCAAAGGCTTTGGCATAGTCAATAAAGCAGAAATAGATGTTTTTCTGGAACTCTTGCTTTTTCCATGATAAAGCAGATGTTGGCAATTTGATCTCTGGTTCCTCTGCCTTTTCTAAAACCAGCTTGAACATCTGGAAGTTCACAGTTCATGTACTGCTGAAGCCTGGCTTGGAGAATTTTGAGCATTACTTTACTAGCGTGTGAGATGAGTGCAATTGTGCGGTAGTTTGAGCATTCTTTGGCATTGCCTTTCTTTGGGATTGGAATGGAAACTGACCTTTTCCAGTTCTGTGGCCACTGCTGAGTCTTCCAAATTTGCTGGCATATTGAGTGCAGCACTTTAACAGCATCATCTTTCAGGATTTGACATAGCTCCAGTGGAATTCCATCACCTCCACTAGCTTTGTTCATAGTGATGCTTCCTAAGGCCCATTTGACTTCACATTCCAGGATGTCTGGCTCTAACTGAGTGATCACACCATCACGATTATCTCAGTCATGCAGATCTTTTTTGTATAGTTCTTCTATGTATTCTTGCCACATCTTCATATCTTCTGCTTCTGTTAGGTCCATACATTTCTGTCATTTACTGTGTGCATCTTTGCATGAAAAATTCCCTTGGTATCTCTAATTTTCTTGAAGAGATCTCTAGTCTTTCCCATTCTATTGTTTTCCTCTATTTCTTTGCATTGATCGCTGAAGAAGGCTTTCTTATCTCTCCTTGCTATTCTTTGGAACTCTGCATTCAGATGCTTATATCTTTCCTTTTCTCCTTTGCCTTTCACTTCTCTTCTTTTCACAGCTATTTGTAAGGCCTCCTCAGACAACCATTTTGCCTTTTTCCATTTCTTTGTCTTGGGGATGGTCTTGATCACTGCCTCCTGTACAATGTCATGAACCCCAGTCCATAGTTCTTCAAGCAATCTATCAGATCTAATTCCTTGAATCTATTTCTCACTTCTACTGTATAATCATAAGGAATTTGATTTAGGTATACCTGAATGGTCTAGTGGTTTTCCCTACTTTCTTCAATTTAAGTCTGAATTTGGCAATAAGGAGTTCATGATCTGAGCCACAGACAACTCCCAGTCTTGTTTTTGCTGACTGTATAGAGCTTCTCCATCTTTGGCTGCAAAGAATATAATCAATATGATTTTGGTGTTGACCATCCGGTGATGTCCATGTGTAGAGTCTTCTCTTGTGATGTTGGAAGAGGGTGTTTGCTGTGAGCAGTGTGTCCTCTTGGCAAAACTCTGTTAGCCTTTGTCCTGCTTCATTTTGTACTCCAAGTCCAAATTTGCCTGTTACTCCAGGTATTTCTGGACTTCCTACTTTTGCATTCCAGTCCCGTATAATGAAAAGGACATCTTTTTTGGATGTTAGTTCTAGAAAGTCTTGTAGGTCTTCATAGAACCATTCAACTTCAGCTTCTTCAGCATTACTGGTAGGGGCATAGACTTGGATTACTATGATATTGATATTGAATGGTTTGCCTTGGAAACGAACAGAGATCATTCTGTCATTTTTGAGATTGCATCCAAGTACTGCATTTCAGACTCTCTTGTTGACTATGATGGCTACTCCATTTATTCTAAGGGATTCCTGCCCACAGTAGTAGATATAATGGTCATCTGAGTTAAATTCACCCATTCCAGTCCATTTTAGTTCGATGATTCCTAAAATGTTGATGTTCACTCTTGCCATCTCCTGTTTGACCATTTCCAATTTGCCTTGATTCAAGGACCTAACATTCCAGGTTCCTATGCAATATTGCTTTTTACAGCATCAGACTTTACTTCCATCACCAGTCATATCCACAACTGGATGTTGTTTTGTTTTGGCTCCATCTCTTCATACTTTTTTTTAAAAATAAATTTATTTTAATTGCAGGTTAATTACTTTACAATATTGTATTTGTTTTGCCATACATCAACATGAATCCGCCACAGGTATACACGTGTTCCCCATCCTGAACCCCCCTCCTTCCTCCCTCCCTGTACCATCCCTCTGGGTAATCCCAGGGCACCACCCAAGCATCCAATATCATGCATCGAACCTGGACTGGTGATTCATTTCATATATGATATTATACATGTTTCAATGCCATTCTCCCATCTCTTCATTCTTTCTGGAGTTATTTCTCCACTGATCTCCAGTAACATACTGGACACCTACTGACCTGGGGTGTTCATCTTTCAGTGTCCTATCTTTTCACCCTTTCATAATGTTCATGGGGTTCTCAAGGCAAGAATACTGAAGTAGTTTGCCATTCCCTTCTCCAGTGGACCATGCTTTGTCAGAACTCTCCATCATGACCTGTCTGTCTTGGGCGGCCCTACACGGTATGGCTCATAGTTTGACTGAGTTAGACAAGGCTGTGGTCCATGTGATCAGATGGGTTAGTTTTCTGTAATTGTGGTTTTCAGTCTGTCTGCCCTCTGATGGAGAAGGATAAGAGGCTTATGGAAGCTTCCTGATGGGAGAGACTGACTGAGGGGGAAATGGGGTCTTGTTCTGATGGGTGGGGCCATGCTCAGTAAATCTTTAATCCAATTTTCTTTTGAAGGGTGGGGCTTTGTTCCCTCCCTGTGGTTTGACGTGAGGCCAAACTATGGTAGAGGTAATGAAGATAACGGGGCCCTCCTTCAAAAGGCCCCATGCAGGCACTGCAACAGTCAGTGCCCCCAACCCTGCAGCAGGCCACTGCCGACTGACACCTCTGCCAGAGACTCCTGGACACTCATGAACAAGTCTGGGTCAGTCTCTTGTGGGATCACTGCTCCTTTCTCCTGGGTCCTGGTGCACACAAGATTCTGTTTGTGCCCTCCAAGACTCTGTTTCCCCAGTCCTATTTAAGTTCTGGCAGCTCTATGGTGGGATTAATGGTGACCTCCTCCAAGAGGGCTTATGCCATATCCAGGTCTACGTACCCAGAGCCCCGGCCGCCGCGGCAGTCCACTGCTGATCTGTACCTCCTCAGGAGACACCCAAGCACAGTTCTGTCTCAGTCTCTATGGGGTCCTGGTGCACACAAGGCATGTTTGAGCCCTCTGCTGCTGCTCCTAAGTCGCTTCAGTCGTGTCCAATTCTGTGCGACCCCATAGAGAGCAGTCCACCAGACTCCTCCATCCCTGGGATTCTCCAGGCAAGAATACTGGAGTGGGTTGCCATTTCCTTCTCCATTAAGCCCTCTGAGCCCAGCATCATCCACCAGGGGGCAGAGAGCAGAAACAGGAACTACAACCCTGCAGAGTGCAGAACGGAAACCACAATTACAGAAACTTAGACAAAACGATACAGCGTAGGAACACGTCCCCGTCAAAGAAGGAAGGAAAAATCCCAGAAGGACAACCACAATCCACCCGAAAAAGAATTCAGAGTAACGACGGTAAAGATGATCCAAGATCGTGGGAAAAAAAGGGAGGCACAGACCAAGAAGACACAAGAAATGTT
The DNA here is from genome assembly GCF_001704415.2 of Capra hircus. Classification (NCBI taxonomy): domain Eukaryota; kingdom Metazoa; phylum Chordata; class Mammalia; order Artiodactyla; family Bovidae; genus Capra; species Capra hircus. Next base: position 49,110,326 of record NC_030811.1, read on the forward strand.
TTTAAAAAGAGCCAGCAACCTAGATGTCCATCAGCAGATGAATGGATAAGAAAGCTGTGGTACCTATACACAATGGAGTGTTACTCAGCCATTAAAAAGAATAAATCTGAATCAGTTCTAATGAGGTGGATGAAACTGGAGCCGATTATACAGAGTGAAGTAAGCCAGAAAGAAAAACACCAATACAGCATACTAACATATATATATGGAATTTAGAAAGATGGTAATGATGACCCTGTATGAGAGACAGCAAAAGAGACACAGATGTATAGAACAGTCTTTTGGACTCTGTGGGAGAGGGCGAGGGTGGGATGATTTGGGAGAATGGCACTGAAACATATATAATAACATATGTGAAACGAACCACCAGTCCAGGCTTGATGTATGATACAGGATGCTTGGGGCTGGTGCACTGGGATGACTCAGAGGGAGGGTATGGGGAGGGAGGTGGGAGGGGGCCGTTCAGGATGGGGAACACGTGTACACCTGTGGCAGATTCATGTTGATGTATGGCAAAACCAATACAAAAAAAAAAAAAAAAAAGAGCCAGAAGATTTAAAGAACAGAGATGAACAATATAATGAATGAAAAATACGCTAGATCAAATCAGTAGCAGAATAATGAGGCAGGGGAATGGATAAGTGAACTGGAAGACAGAACTGTAGAAATCACTGCTACAAAACAGAATAAAAATAAAAGAATGAAAAGAAATGAGGACAATCTAAGAGACTTCTGGAAAAACATGAAATGCACCAATATTCACGTTACAGTGTTCCACAAAAGAAAGGAGAGGGAGAGAGGACCTAAGGAAATATTTGAAGAGATAATAGCTGAAAACTTCTGTAACACAGGAAAGGAAACAGTCACTCAAATTCAGGAAGCACAGGGTCCCACATAATATAAACCCAAGAAACAACATGCCAATATAAACATGCCAAGACACACAGTAATCAAGTCAACAAAAGTTAAAGACAAAGAGAAAATATTAAAAACAGCAAAGGAAAAGCAACAAGTAACAAAAAAGGAATTCCCATATAGTCATTAGCTGATTTCTCAGCACGAACTCTGCAGGCCAGAAGGGAGTGATATGATATATTTAATGTGATGCAATGGAAGAACTTAGAATGAAAGTGAAAGAGGAGAGTGAAAAAGTTGGCTTAAAGCTCAACATTCAGAAAACGAAGATCATGGCATCCGGTCACATCACTTCATGGGAAACAGATGGGGAAACAGTGGAAACAGTGTCAGACTTTATTTTGGGGGGCTCCAAAATCACTGCAGATCGTGACTGCAGCCATGAAATTAAAAGACGCTTACTCCTTGGAAGAAAAGTTATGACCAACCTAGATAGTATATTCAAAAGCAGAGACATTACTTTGCCAACTAAGGTCCGTCTAGTCAAGGCTATGGTTTTTCCTGTGGTCATGTATGAATGTGAGAGTTGGACTGTGAAGAAGGCTGAGCACCAAAGAATTGATGCTTTTGAACTGTGGTGTTGGAGAAGACTCTTGAGAGTCCCTTGGACTGCAAGGAGATCCAACCAGTCCATTCTGAAGGAGATCAACCCTGGGATTTCTTTGGAAGGAATGATGCTAAAGCTGAAACTCCAGTACTTTGGCCACCTCATGGGAAGAGGTGACTCATTGGAAAAGACTCTGATGCTGGGAGGGATTGGGGGCAGGAGGAGAAGGGGATGACCGAGGATGAGATGGCTGGATGGCATCACGGACTCGATGGATGTGAGTCTGAGTGAACTCTGGGAGATGGTGATGAACAGGGAGGCCTGGCGTGCTGCAATTCATGGGGTCGCAAAGAGTCAGACAGGACTGAGCAACTGAACTGAACTGAACTGAACTGAACTGAACTGAAGGCTCTCATTCAGATTTGACCGAGAAATCAAAAGCTTTAAAGGCAAGTAAAAGCTAAGAGAATTCAGCACCAGCAAACCAGCTTTAGAACAAACGCTGAAAGAATTTCCCTAGTTTTCTCAAGGGAGAGGGCACAACTATAAACAAAAAAAAAATAAAATCACAAATGGGAAAGCACACCAATAAAGGAAAATATACAGTAAAAGTCGAAAGTCATCCACACACAAATATGGTATCAAAAGCAGCAACTATGAAAAGATGAGAGTACAAATGCAGGAAATGGGAAATGCATGTGAAATTAAGAGACCAGCAACTTACAAGAACCTTTTATATGTATAGACAGATATAACAAAACCTCATGGAAACTGCAAACTAAAAAACAATAGATACATACACAAAATGAAAAAGCAACCCAAACACAACACTGAAGACAGTCATCAAATCACAAGAAACATGAACAACAGAGGAAGGGAAGAAAAAAGACCTCCAAAAATAAATCCAAGCAATTAATAAAATACTATTAGGAACATACATATTGATAATTATCTTAAATTTAAATGAACTAAATTATCCAACCAAAAGAGATAGACCAGATGAATGTATACAGAAACTAGACCTATATATAAGAGAACCACTTCAGATCTAAGGACACAAACACTGAAGATGAGATAGACAATATATTCCATTTAAATGGCAATCCAAAGAAAGCTGAAGTAGCAATACTCAGAAAAAAACAGACTTTAAATTACTGTAACAAGAGACAAGGAAAGACACTACATAATGATCAAGGGATTAATCCAAGAAGAGGATGTAACAATTGTAAATATATATGCACCCAACACAGGAGCACGTCAATATGTATGCCAAATGCTAACAGCCATAAAAGGGGAAATAAAGAGTAACACAATAATAATGAAGGACTTTAACACCCCATTTACACCAGTGAACTGATCATTCAGATTTAAGATCAATAAGGAAACATAGACCTTAAATAACACAATAGGCCAGATGAACTTAATTAGTATTTATAGAACATTCCATCCAAAACAGCACTTTCTTCTCAAGTACACATGGAACATTCTCCAGAACAGATCACATCTTGGGCCTCAAATCAAGTGCCAAAAAATTTAACAAAACTGAAATCATATCAAGCTTCTTTTCTGACCATAACACTACGAGAATATAAATCAACAAGTAAAAAAAGCTGTTTAAAAAAAAAACCCCACAAACGTGGAGGCTAAACAATATGTTATTAATCAATGGAGAAATCAAAGAGGAAATTAAAAAAAATATCTAGAGACAAATGACAACAAAAACAGGATGGTCCAAAACCTATGAGGCATGGCAAAAGCAGCTCTAAGAGGGAAGCTCAGAGCTCCAACAAACCAAAACTTCCAACAGACCAGAAGTCCATTACCTCAGGAAACAAGAACAAACACAAATAAACAACCTAACCTTACGCCTAAAGCAACTAGAGAAAGGAGAACAAACACAAACCAAAGTTAGCAGAAGGAAAGAAACCAAAGATCAAAGCAGAAATAAATAAAATAGAGAGATGAAAAATAGAAAAGATCAATGAAACTAAAAGCTGGTTCTTTGAAGAGAGAAAGAAAATGGATAAACCTTTAGCCAGACTCACCAAGGGGGGGGGGGGGGGGGAAGAGGGCTCAAATCAATAAAATTAGAAATGAAAAAGGAGAAGTTATAATGGACACGACAGAAATATAAAGGATCGTAAGAGACTACTACAAGCAACATATAGTTCAATAAAATGGAAAACCTAGAAGAAATGGAAAATTCTGAGAACAGCAAAACCTCCCAAGACTGAAACAAGAAGAGATAGAAAATACAAACAGACCAACTACAAGTACTGAAATTGAAACTGTGATTTTAAAAGTTCCAACAAACAAAAGTCCAAGAATAGACGCTTCAAAACGAATTCTATCAAACATTTAGAGAAAAGTTAACACTTATCCTTTTGAAATTCTTTAAAAAAAAAAAAAAAACTGTAGAGGAAGGAACACTCCCAGCTTCATTCTATGAGGCCAGCATCATCCTGATATCAAAGCCAAATAAAGATAACAAAAAGAAAGAAAAGAAAATTACAGGCCAATATTGAAGAACACAGAAGCAAAAATTCTTAAAATACTAGCAAACCAAATCCAACCATACATTAAAAGGATCATATACCATGATCAAGTGGGATTTATCCCAAGGATGCATGGATTCTTCAGTGCAAGCAAATGAATCAATATGATATTCCATATTAACAAACTGAAGAATAAAAACCATATGATTTTTGTTTATGGTGCTGCAAAGTATCCTAATTTCATTCTTTTACATGTGCTGTCCAGTTTTCCCAGCACCACTCATTAAAGAGGCTATCTTTGCCCTTTGCCCTTCTTGCCTCCTTTGTCAAAAATAAGGAGCACTTCCAAATACCACACACAGAGATAAACTCTAAATGGATTAAAGACCTAAATGTAGGACCAGAAACTATAAAACTCTTAGAGGAAAACATAGGCAGAGCACTCTATGATATAAATCACAGCAAGATCCTCTATGACCCACCTCCTAGAGTAATGGAAATAAAAACAAAAATAAACAAGTCAGACCTAATTAAATTTAAAAGCTTTTGCACACCAAAGGAAAACTATAAACAAGGTGAAAAGACAACCTCAGAATGAGAAAATAATAGCAAATGAAACAACTGACAAAGGATTAATCTCTGAAATATACAATCATTCAAGTCATACAAGTCAATCCCAGAAAAACAAACAATCCAGTCAAAAAGTAGGCAAAAGACCTAAAAAGACATTTCTCCAAAGAAGAGACACAGATGGCTAACAAACACATGAAAAGATGCTTAACATTGCTCATTATTAGAGAAATACAAATCAAAACTACAATGAGATATCACCTCACACTGGTCAGAATGGCCATCATTAAAAAGTCTACAAACAATAAATGTTGGAGAGGATGTGGAGAAAAGGGAACCCCCTTGCACTGTTGATGGGAATGTAAATTGATACAGCCACCATGGAAGACAGTATGGAGATTCCTTAAACATTTAGGAATAAAACCACCATATGACCCAGCAATCCCACTCCTAGGCATATACACTGAGGAAACCAAAATTGAAAAGACACATGTACCCCAATGCAGCACTATTTACAATAGTTAGGACATGGAAGGAACCTAGATGTCCGTCAGGAGATAAAGAAGTGGTGGTACATGTAAAAAACCGAATATTACTCAGCCATAAAAAGGAATGCATTTGAGTCAATTCTAATGAGGTGAATGAACCTAAAGCCTATTACACAGAGTGAAGTAAGTCAGAAAGAGAAAAATGAATATTGTATACTAACGCATATATATAGAATCTAGAAAGATGGTTCAGTTCAGTTCAGTTCATGTCAGTGCAGTTCGCTCAGTCGTGTCTGACTCTTTGCGACCCCATGAATCGCAGCACGCCAGGCCTCCCTGTCCATCACCAACTCCCGGAGTTTACCCAAACCCACGTCCATCAAGTCAGTGATGCCATCCAGCCATCTCATCCTCTGTCATCACCTTCTCCTCCTGCCCCCAATCCCTCACAGCATCAGGGTCTTTTCCAATGAGTCAACTCTTCCCATGAGGTGGCCAAAGTACTGGAGTTTCAGCTTTAGCATCAGTCCTTCCAATGAACACCCAGGACTGGTCTCCTTTAGGATGGACTGGTTGGATCTCCTTGCAGTCCAAGGGACTCTCAAGAGCCTTCTCCAACACCACAGTTCAAAAGCATCAATTCTTCAGTGCTCAGCCTTCTTCACAGTCCAACTTTCACATCCATACATGACCACTGGAAAAACCATAGCCTTGACTAGGCGGACCTTTGTTGGCAAAGGAATGTCTCTGCTTCTCAATATGCTATCTAGGTTGGTCATAACTTTTCTTCTAAGGAGTAAGCATTTTTTAATTTCATGGCTGCAATCACCATCTGCAATGATTTTGGAGCCCCCAAAAATAAGGTCTAACACTGTTTCCCCATCTATTTCCCATGAAGTGATGGGACCAGATGCCATGATCTTAGTTTTCTAAATGCTGAGCTTTAAGGCAACTTTTTCACTCTCCTCTTTCACTTTCATTAAGAGGCTTTTCAGTTCCTCTTCACTTTCTGCCATAAAGGTGGTGTCATCTGCATATCTGAGGTTATTGATATTTCTCCCGGCAATCTTGATTCCAGCTTGTGCTTCCTCCAGCCCAGCGTTTCTCATGAAAGATGGCACTGATGAAATTATTTGCAAGACAACAAAGGAGACACAGACGCAAAGAACAGACTTATGGACCCAGTGCCAGGGGAGGGAGGAGGGGGTGGGATGTATGGAGAGAGTAATATGAAAACATACATTATCATATGTAAATAGATAGCCAATGGGAATTTGATGTTTGACTCTGGGAACTCAAACCAGGGCTTTGGAACAACCTAGAGGGGTGGGATGGGGTGAGAGGTGGGATGGGGTGAGGGGTGGGAGGGAGGTTCAAGTGGGAGGGGACATGTGTGTACCAACAATGATTCCTGTTGACATTTGGCAGAAACAAACACAATACTGTAAAGCAACTAAATATAAATTTTTAAAAAACACACGATCATCTCAATAGATGCAGAAAAAGCTTCTGACAAAATTCAAACCCATTTATGATTCTAGAAGACCCTCCAGAAAGTGGGCATGGAGGGAAGCTAATTCAAAATAATAAAGAACATTTAGGACAAACCCGCAGCTAACATCATTCTCAATGGTGAAACACTTCAGGCATTTCCTCCAAGATCAAGAACAAGACAAGGATGTCTACTCTCACCACTTTCACTCAATATAGTTTCGGAAGTCCTAGCAATCAGAGAAGAACAAGAAATAACAGGAATCCAAGTTGGAAAAGAAGTAAAGCTCACTGTCTGCAGATGACATAATACTATGCACAGAAAATCCTAAAACACTACCAAAAAACTACTAGAGCTCATCACTGAACTTGGTAAAGTTGCAGGATACAGAATTAATATATTGAAATCTGCTGTATTTCTATCACTAACACCAAAAGGTCAGAAAAAGAAATTAAGGAAACACATTCACCATCACATCAAAAAGAATAAAATACATAGGAATAAACCTACCTACGGACACAAAAGACTTGTACTCAGAAAACTAAAAGATGCTGATGAAAGAAATCGAATTATGACACAAACAGATGGAAAGATATATGCTGTTCCTGGATTGGAAGAAACAATATTTTCAAAACAACTATAATATCCAAGGCTATCTACATATTCAATGAATCCCTATCAAATTACCAATGGCATTTTTCACAGAACTAGAACAAAATTTTTTAAAATCTGAATGGAGACACAAAAGATCCCAAATAGCCAAAGCAATCTTGAGAAAGAAAAACAGAGCCAGAGGAATCTGGCTCCCTGACTTCAGACTTGACTACAAAGCTACAGTCATCAAAATACTATAGTACTGGCACATAAAACAGAAATACAGATCTATGGAACAGCATACAAAGTCCAGAGATAAACCCACACACCTATGGTCAACTAATCTATGATAAAGAGGCAAGAACAGTCAATGAAGAAATGACAGTCTCTTCAGTAAGTGGTGCTGGGAAAACTGCACAGCTACACATAAAAAATGAAATTAGAACATACCCTAACACTATACACAAAAATAAACTGACCTAAATGTAAGGCCAAGTACTATAAAACTCTTAGATGACAACATAGGCAGAACACTCTCTGGCATAAATTGCAGCAGCATCTTTTGAAATATCATTGCAATTGCACTCAGGACAGCTATCACAGTAGCTTTAGAGGTCATGCGTAGGCCATAATAAATAGTAGAATTTAAATTCCCTGTAGCACAGACAGTAAAGAACCTGCCTGCAATGCAGGAGACCTGGGTTCCATCCCTGGGTCGGGGAGATGCTCTGGCAAAGGGAATGGCAATCCACTCCAGTATTCTCACCTGGAGAACCCCATGGACAGAGGAGCCTGGCGGGCTACACAGCCCATGGCGTCACAAAGAGTCGGACACGACTGAGCGACTAACACTACCGCTACACTTGTGTGTAAAACTTGTGGAATTTGTATTCAGATATAAAAAGGCTATTTGGATATAATTTTTAAAGTCTTTATATAATTATGAAGGTTTATCACTGCCATACACATTGCTTGCATGATATATTAATTTCATATAGTTTACAAGTTGGGATGCTTAATGAAGAACCAAACTTCTAATTAGTATGTATTCATGGAAAAATGTAATTTTTTTTAAACAAAATTTGCTTTACAATACACCAAAGAGTGAGAGTGGATGTGACTGTACAGTTATAGCCACCCCTCCTTAAACCCAAAACAGTCAGGAAAGCACAATATGGCACCATCTCTGTAAATCAGCTGGAACCAAGGCTCCGAATGCAAGAAGGAACTGATGTGTGCACTCAAGTCCACTCCCTTCTACATTTAGGCCACAGAAAGCTCTTAAAGAACCTCTAGTCCGGCTAGTCCACCTACAGTTGGAGAAACCGAGGCCAGGGCCAGAAGTGACCCTGACTTCAGGGTCTGCAGAAGTTATTTACCAGGAGTAAACTTCTTCAAACACTAGGAGATTAGTGGCAGAGATGGAATGGGTGTGGCAATTATACTTAAAGCATCCATAAATAGCAGCTAACAATAGACGACAAGGAAGAAAGACTAATGAGTTTATCATAGAATAAATAATACTCGGTCTTGAGAATAAAACATGAAGCTGAGTCATTATGGAAAGGTATTACACTGTTTTCCATCAAAAATGTTTTACAATAAACTAGAGCTCTCATTCAAAGGGGTCATCTCCAACATCTGGAAAGTAAGTCCTGTGGTCCTAGGGATAGCCTTTATGCCCAACAATGCTGGATAACTGTTATATATGTGTGTACCTGGGTTTTTTTTTAATGCTAGATGAAGCTTGTTTTTGAGATGCACACATCTCACAGACAATAAAACAAATACTCTGAATTCCGAGGACTAAAATAACTCGTACACAGATGACAACTTATCTAAATGACCTGAAATAAAAATGACTGCAAATGAACCCTCAAGAACATACAGTACTTAAGCATTACTAATCACCACTCCCAAGGCCGTGCATGTATCAAACAGCCAGTCTTATCAACATGATGATGCTGTGGGAGTCCAAAGACAGGCAGACTATGTAGATAAGAATTTATTATTCCAACATGAAGTAACAAGAATGTTATGTTGACATGATCTCCATCCTATGGTCAAGTCCTCGTCTTTCCTCTCCCTGTAGCTCAACTTTACCTCTTAGCAACAGAACAAGGAAGAGGTGACTCTGTGATAAGACACATTTTCCATCTCTAGACTTTAAATGTATTCCCAGTGTTGCCCCTTCCCTTCTCCAGGCCATTGCTTCCCCATCACCTGTACAAAGAATGTCTAAACTCTCCCAAGATGATCTCATGCCTTCGTGTGGGCACCTCCAGGTGGGTGGACCAGCTGTTCATAGGTGCCTGGAACACTGCACCCCCTAGGTACCCTCACTGGGGACCTGGGTTCACACCTCTGCCTTTCCATCTTCTGTTACAATTTTAACTACTTTTATCTCAGTCAACTCCTTTGCTTCAGAGTCACTTCAGGAATGATACAGAGGAAAGAACAGGAGTTTTGGAGTCAGAAAATCCTGGGATGAATCCCAGCTGCAGCACCCAAATGGAGCTCTGGGACTGAGAACAAGTCACTTCTCCTCCCTGAGCCTTAGATCCTCAGGCCTAAAAGGAGACGGCTGTGTAGAGGAAAGGAGATGATGCCCATAAAGTGCCCAGCACACAGTAGCTGGTCAGCAGATACTTCCCCCTCCCTCTCTCCCTGTCTCCCCACTTACAACTTCTGGTCTTAGCCTCTTTTTCTGAGAATATTTTCTCCCATCTCTACTCACTGACTTCTCCCCCATATGCTTCCTATTGGCACAATCTTCTACACCTGAATCACGATGAGCGAGAAACCTATATCGGGAAATGTGATTATAAGCATGCCAAACTGGATCTTCAAACAGAAATAACAAGACTGAAATAGAAACACACTATAGCGGGCTGACTAAAGACAGGGACCACCAGCTCTTCTGCCCCTCTTCCTCCTTATTTGCCAGACTTAGCAAATAAAAATATAAGACCCCAAGTTAAATTTCATTTTCAGATAAACAGAAAATATTTTTCTAGTATGCCCCCAGTAGGTATTGCAGTAGAGACGGAAAATGCCTCTTTACCAAAGAAGAAAATCAGTAGAGAAAAGATAATTAAGGTCATGACTATCAGAGAAAGAGGTTGCTGTCCCTTCCACCTCATGTCACCAGAGAGAGCTTAGAGTTCTTTGAGAAAGGGAATTCCTGCCCCTGAGTCCTAACTCAGTGGAGTCCTGGAGTTCTAGAAAGTGCCATGAGGCAATAGTCAAATAACAACCACTGTCCTTCAACTCCATTAAACATCAGAGCTTAGTGGAAAGGTGAAGAGGTTCTGAAGACCTCAGTTGCTCAAGCATCCTCATTATCTGTACAAATTCTGCCCACCAAATGATTGATACATGAGTTTTATGGCAATTTTTATTGATTTTTAAACAGTATTTTATTCAATGAGCAAACATATTTCATATAATCCTAAAAACACTGGAAAAGAGATAAGCTACCCCTACACGAGTAAATTTTTTCAATATATTTGGGTTGGCATTTTCTGTTTTAAAAAGGGTGATAAACTACATAAGAAAATGCACATATGTTTCTGTACAAATGGATATATCATCTCCCATCAGGATTACTATAATAACCGCTCAATTAGAAATATCTCTTATCAGGACTATTGCAATAACCTCTCAGTAGGACTCCTTGGCATCTGCCCATTCAGTCTCTCTTCAGCTGCCAGAATGATCCTCCTAAAACATACGTTAGATCCTGTCACTTCTCTTCTCAAAGTCGTCCAGTGTCTTCCTACCTCACCCAGGAAAAGAAAAGTGAAAGTTGCTCGGTCGCGTCCAACCCTTTGCAACCCTGTGGACTGCCAGCCGCCAGGTCCTCTGTCCGTGGAATTCTCTAGGCCAGAACACTGGAGCGGGTATCTGTTCCTTTCTCCATGGGACTTGCTGACCCAGGGACCAAACCCAGGTCTCCCACATTGCAGGCAATTCTTTACCGTTGAGCCACAAGGGAAGTTCTGAGCGAGAGTTACAAGTTTTTTCAGTGGCCTGCAAGGTCCTACCAGGCCACTCTGACCTCACCTGCTCCTGCCCAGATTCCTCAGCTCCAGCCACACCACCTCTGCCTACAACTTTCTTACCCAAGATACCTTTACACTCACTCCCATCCCCAACTTCAAGGCTTTTCTCTGATGCCAATTTCCCCAGGATGCCTTCTTTGGCCACTTTTTCAAGTCATAACCCCCATTCCTGGCATCCTCTATCTCCCTTCTCTGCTAAATTTTTCTCCATTCTGGTGAGCCCCATCAATGTACTATATATATCACTTAGTTACATGTTGTGTCTCTCTCTCCCCAGAATAAAGGGCAGAAATGCTGGGGTTTTGTTCACTTCAGAATCCCCAAGATGAAGAACAGTATGTAGTAGGCTTTCATTCAGCAGTTACTTGAGGAATGTTGAAGAAACACAAGGTAAAAACAATAATGTATTATCATTTTGAAACAGATGTGAGAGTTGGACCATAAAGAAGGTTCAGTGCTGAAAACCTGATACTGTTGAATTGTGGTGCTGGAAAAGACTCTTGAGAGTCCCTTGGACAGCAAGGAGATCAAACCAGTCAATCCTAAAAGAAATCAACCCTGAATATTCATTGGAAGGACTGATGCTAAAGCTGAAGCTCCAATACTTTGGCCCCTGATGCGAAAAGCCAACTCGCTGGAAAAGACCCTGATGCTGGGACAGTTGAAGGCAAAAGGAGAAGAGGGTGGCAGAGGATGAAATGGTTGGATGGCATCACCAATTCAACGGACATGAACTTGGGCAATCTCTAGGAGACAGCAACGGACGGACAGGCCTGGCGTGCTGCAGACCATGGGGTTGCAAAGAGTCAGACACAAATTAGTGCCTAAATATCAACAAATCATTTTGAAACAGGAGGGAAGAGAGCAGGGTACAACCTTTGAAAAAATGACATAGCCAGAAGACACGACATTAACTGATTAGAACCAAGTGGGTCCAAAATGGTGGACTAGTCGACTTCCACTAGACCTTCAGCCTCAGTGTACACTCATTCTAACACATCAAGCTGGCAAAGTGACATCCACAGGCACCATGACAGACCCAAGGCCAACCAAAGACCAAAAAGAGGGCTATGGCCCAACTCTTAGAAATCTCTGCCACTTCCCCAAAGCAGCTGGAATAATCTCCCACTTACTAGCCCATGAAATTACGCAGCTCATAAAGGCTAACCACACCATATTTTGACACAGCTTTTGCCTGCGATGGCCCACACTGTCTGTGGAGTGTATTTCTCTCCAAATTCACTTCTTACCTTTCACTTTCTCTCACTGAATTCTTTGTGATGAGACACCAAGAACCTGACCTTCATTAAGTCCTAAAAACAGGTGTGTGATCTCAGTTGCAACATTATGGGTTTTGGCCGGGTTCAAGTCCCAATCCGAGTTACAGGTTTCAGTTTTACTGGAATAAATTGTATTTACTGAAATCTAAACAATGTGGAATTGTCTTCAAGATTTCAGAGTTAAAAACCAGCTCTTCCCCTGAAGTACCTCACCTACTTTCTTCTTTCCCTAATCAGAAAATCATAAAGAGCCAGAAAGAGGAGTGTGGTTTTCCCACTTCTGATCGTAATATTCCGAAATGTAGAACAGAGCGGTCTCACTGTTGGTATTTTATAAATCATATGATTCTTTACAAGTACACATTTGCCTGAAGTAACATCCTTTTAAAGTGTTTCCCAAGTGTCCCCTCTCGGGCTAAGAACAGTGAAAGTCCAGACTAATGGATGAACTGCTCATCACATCTCAGGGATGGGCATTCAGTAATGTTTGCTGATTTGTCTCTGTTTAGCAGGACATTGCTGGCAAAAATGTTCTATTTGGCCTCAAGAGAAACATTTTGCATTTGTAAAATCCTTTTTATTACGAATATTTTTCTTTTTATTTCTCTTTTTCTCTTCCTTTTCTCTTTTTCTTTTTTTTTTTGCTTGGGTGAGGCCCCCCCTGAGGGGGTTTTCTGCAAGGAGCAGGCTCCGTTTTAAAAGCTTTTGCTCAAAAATATTCTCCCTATCCTTTTCGACCTTAAACAATGTTCTGGGAGGCTTTGGATATAAAGTGGGGAGTTCTTAAGCCCTGGGGAGGCGCAAGCAGAGGTTGCAGTGGTCGCCTTAAATAAGATAACTTTTTAAAGGTTTGGTTTGTGTAGAGGGGGAGGGGGCTCTCCAGGGCACTCGGCCGCTGCGTCCTGTAAGCACTCTCCTTCCTCTGCAGAAGAGTACAGTCTCCCTTATTTTCTTTGCCAATGGCAGAAAATATGATCTGCATAGAAGGTGGAGACCTACTACCATCCACCGCTATAGCCTCTCCCATAGTCTATCTAACAGCCTCATGACGGGGGTCCAGAACATTTGTAATCATATTCCACAGAGCAAAAGCATTTACAGGCCCATGCAAAATATAATAAGTTTTTAGCTGTTTTCCTAGCTTCACCCAAGTATCTAAAATCCCTTTTCTGGAAACCAAGGATATTGCTCTTTGTAACACTAGCCTTTTTATCTTTAATTTATCTTTTGTTTAACAGTTGCTAAATTACTTCTATAAAGAGTTGTCATTCTTTTGACTCACTGTTACCCATGTCAGAAAATTAAGATTTATAGAAAAGCCTGCCTTGACAAAAAGGTTTTACCTTAGACAAGGGGGGTTTTTAACCCGAAGAAAGCAGGTTTCTTTCAACCTCTAGAGAACCAGGTTTCTCTTAAACCCTTCAACACTTCCCACTCCTACGCACCCTGTCTATCCTACAGGGGGGTCCGCGGCACCCTGAGTGGGGTCCTATCCCTCCCGAACACTTAACACTGGGGGAGTAACCGAAAGTACTCGCGGAGGCGGGGGGGGGGGGGGGGGGGGGGGGGGGGGCGGGGGGGGGAGTGATTATATCACTCCGGGTGGAGCAACAGAGTGCTCCGGGGGGAGCTTCTGCTCCGAGGAACCTACCTTCGAATAGCCTGTTCCGGGTGCCACTTGCCGGGGTCCAGCCCCGGTGGATCCAGGGAATTCAAAGCGTAGACAGAGTCAGCGAGGAAAACTTATTTATTTATTAATATAAGATTAGATTAGGAAGAAATAGTGTAGTAGGAAGATTAAGTGGAGAGAAGAGGCTTATTAACTTGGGTTACATGGAAAACCAATAAAGTTCCAGACAAGGAGCTTGCACCATCTACGTTAGGCTGCCGGCGCCTGTTTGAACATAGGAGAGTGCCCCGCCTTGGGCTCTCTCTCTTAGGGATCTTAAAAGCCGGGACAAGTAAGTAGACATAGTGAGCCTCCGCGTCCCAGATGGGAATTCAGCCTGAAATTAGAGTAAAGAGGAGACACCGGGGAAACCAGTCCAGCGACTGGCTCTCCTTCTATTGTCCTTCAAGACCTTTTATACTTTCGATTATACATAGAGATCAATGAGTAATACAAAATTATGTAGCGTTTGCAGCCCAGACTTTCTGTATATCTTTTTGTATACAAAAGGTCTCAGGTGATTTACTTTATCTTCTGGCCAAGAGGCTTGTTAACACTTTTTGGCTCTCTTCCTCAATGAATGTTAATTTCGTTTCCCCCTAAGTGTTTTTCTTTAATCTGCATTTCCTTAAAGCATTAAAGTTACATCTCTATAGAACAAAGGTGCAGTGGGTTATAACAAAGAAGGTACTTAACTCAAAGATCTAATGTTGCTAATACCAGGTCTACTACTTGTTTTTCTATATACCAACTATATCTAAAAATAAAGGATAAGAAAATTTGGCAGCAAGTATTGGCTCAACAAATGAAACTTTAAATCAGTCCTATTCTAATGATTTTGACTCTTCGGAAGCCCCTACATTCCTAGGATGTTTTAAGCTTCCTGCAGTCAGGAGGCCTCAAACAATCACAAGGGCAGCTGTACGAGTCCTGCAGGCAGGCTAGAAAGCCATCAGAGGGGTTTTTGGATTGAAATACTCTTTCAAATGCAGAAGACTAAAGCCCTGAACTGACTTTTTCCAGAGAATGTCAGAAGAGAGGAAATTCTTATTTTGGGGGGTGGATGCTCAGGAAATTCCAGGGGGAAAACCTGAGGTCTGATTAGCCTTGCCATCAGAGCTCTTGCCGCATGACCTTGTCACGGGTGGAATTCCTCACGCTGGCTCCCAGCAACAAATGGCCTTTTTGTCGGCCACACGTATGGGATCTTAGTTCCCCTACGGCCCCTGCATTGGATGCCTGCAGTCTTAGCCACTGGACCACCAGAGAAGTCCCCACGGAATGACCCACCAATGAGAGACATGGGGCTTCCCTGGTGGTCCACCTGCCACTGCAGGGGGCATGGGTTTGATCGCTGGTCCAGGAAGATCCCATATGTCACAGGGCAACTAAGCCCATGCTCCACAACTACTGAGCGACGCACCTAGAGCTCATGTTCCACAACTAGAGAAGCCACCGCAACGAGAACCCAGCACGCTGCAACCAGAGAGTACCCCACTCACCGCAACTGGAGAAAGCCCGCGCACAGCCACGAAGATCCAGCACAGTCAAAAGTAAATAAGTAACTCTTTAAAAACTTAAACCAGAGGCGCGTCAAAGTCAGCATGCCGAGCAGAACTCCCATTACCTCTCCTGGGCATCTCCGATGAGCTGCTGCAAGTCCACCTCCTGCTTCCTCAGGCTTCCAAAGGAGGACTGACTCTCCACGAGGCCTTTGCCACCAATATTCAGCTTGACCTTCCCCAGGGCTGTCTCCAGGGTCCCACTCACGTGGTTTTCAAACTTGCCCTCGTACTTCACAAAGTCCGACTCCACGACCACTGCAGTGAATAAGACATGCAGAGGAATCTGATGACAAAGTGGCCAACTCTGTGCCTCAGGTCACCTAGCTTTCCAATCCTGCGGAAACCCGTGGGAAACACGAGGTCTGCACTCAGAACGGAGAGCCGGTGGCCACGCTGTACAGACAAAAGAACCTGGATGCTGACTGAGAGTGTAGTGTGTACTGGTGGCCAAGGACTCTACTGAGTACTTTTTTGTTTTTTCATCCTTCAAGTCCAATATACACACATATAGACATGTGCACCAAAAGTATCTTTAGAGTTCCACAAATAATTTTAAAGTAAACATCTGTTTAACTGCTACCCAGGTAAGTAAATAGGATATTTTAAATGTGTGCTTTGAGGATGAAGGGACTGGATGAGGATGACACCTAAGCA
The DNA here is from genome assembly GCF_001704415.2 of Capra hircus. Classification (NCBI taxonomy): domain Eukaryota; kingdom Metazoa; phylum Chordata; class Mammalia; order Artiodactyla; family Bovidae; genus Capra; species Capra hircus. Next base: position 49,126,659 of record NC_030811.1, read on the forward strand.
GAAAAAAAACAGCAGCCTGGCATTCTGCTCACCTGCCCACCCAGGGCGTGGCCTGCCTGACCCAGTATCTGGCAGATCAGCTGCCTGAACCTGTCCCTGGGCATTTTCCCTTCCCCCTCATGGCCTTGAAGAACACTCCCCTGGCTGTCATTACCATCTCCATTCAAACAGTTCTCCCCATATTTAGCTGTTTACATCTGACCTCTACCCAGTCATTCAATTTATCAAGCAATTCCTTATCTCCATGTTTCTGATAAAGTCAGTGAGCACGCCCTTCCTCCCTGCTTCCATCCTGGAGTACGAAAGCTCCAGACTCTCCATTCTTCCTTCCTGGCTTCCCAGACAATAAAGAATGATGCCACCTCTCAGCTGGTGTACCAGCTTCAATTAGCTCCCCTAGGAATTGCCACGTTCCTCATCAGGTCATACCAGATTGCCTTTAGGATCTGCCTTTTTTTTTTTTTAATCTGAACACCAAGGTAAACATGTCTGAGGATCTTAGCCTTCTCATGTCTCTATATGTCTCCTGTCCTTATTTTTAATTGAACCAAACGACAGAGGATGAGATGGCTGGATGGCATCACCGACTTGACGGACATGAGTTGAGTGAACTCCAGGAGTTGGTGATGGACAGGGAAGCCTGGCGTGCTGCGATTCATGGGTTCGCAAAGAGTCGGAACCGACTGAGAGACTGAGCTGAACTGACTGAAATACTACCATAAAAACAGTCTCAGTCACCATCATTCAAAGAAGGCTACAGTGAGGGTCTCTTAGGAACTTGATACTGGTCCTTTTCATTTCCCTGACCCAAGGCTCTCGTGGGCTCCTGGTGACACTTCATAATGGATTCAAATCTACTGGGAGTCTGAAAGGCTTCTTTAAACCCAGGCACCACCCCCAACACCTATACTTCTATCACTCCAGTCAAGAAAACCCATTCCTCAGCCAGGGTTAATGAGAATTAATCACCACTCATTATCTGTGAAATTTACAAAGTAAACAACTATCTCCACCAAAAATAATAAGAGGTTTAGGAAAATGTCCAAATCAAAGCCTTTTCCTATTTACATCTTGAGAATACAAACATGCTGGGAATTGATTTGGAAAGCAACATAGAGCAGCTGTTAAGAGCTCAAGATTTGATCACTACTGTAATATTCCTAGTTGGGAGACCTGGGTATCATCCATCTCCCTGAACCTCAGGTTTGTCATATGCAAATTGGAGATAGTTAATAATACCTACCTGATGGATTCTGCTGGAAGCTGGTGTCTCTAAACCATGTAATACAGAGCCTGGCACACAGCAGGTGCTCAATTTATCCACTGGGTTTAGGCCAGAGCAACAACATTTCCCAATAAACTGGACTGTCCTGGGCTGTACAAAGTGCTACACAGATAGAAACTCTACCTTCAGCTCCCAGTTCTGGTCCCCATCAGGCTTATTACCACTCCTGGAAACTCTGACCCCAGGACTGGACCCCACAGCAGCCGAGGATAATCAGGACTGTCTGTGTATTCCAAAATGCCATGAGAGACACAGACATGTTCTGAAATAGATGGCATCTGTGCACATATCTGCACTGAGTCATCCACTGCTGCAGGTGGAAGGGAAAAGTGAGGAAGACAACAGGCTGTCACTGGGACAATCAAGTCACTATCCTCTAACCTCCACACCTCGGAACACAACACAACACCCCAGCCAGGGGCAAGGATGACAAAGGTGAGGCATTTCAAACCTGCTCAGCAGACAAAGAAAAGGGCACCTCTCATCACAGCCCTAACACCCACAAGACACAGACGCAGAGGTGAGCTCCGGCCTCAGCTGATGAACATACGTGGGACTTGCTCATCTCAGGGACTGCCACTGCCCTGACCTATCTAACAGGAGCTCTCTGGACACCACGAAGAGGCCAGCAGCACAGAGTGGTGCATTCCAATTACTCAGCAGTTCATGGGCTGCTCTGTGATTTTTTTTTTCTCTTGCCTTTCCTCATAGCTAGTTGTTATACCATTCAATAAATGATCTACCCAATATCCAGAGGGAAAACATGACATAAATCATTATCAATTCACTTGCCCATTGCTTGACAGCTCTGATAATGGGCCTGGCTGAAGAAAGCACTGGCTAGAATGCTGGTCTGGAAGAAAGTTTAGAGATTATTTGTCAACTCAAATTATCTCCTCTGTCACTTTTACCCTTTAAAGAAAAATGCAATTACAAAATTAAAGAACTTTAAAGCTAAAAGAAGACTTGAACATCGTTTAGTTCAATAACTAAGAGCTGATACATCACTATATTTCATCAAGTTGTGTAGGGATGAGTACTAAAAGTCTTTGAAAAGCTCCCAACTTCTGGTCCAGTAATTGCATATTTAAGAATCTGTGCTACCCCAATGTTCACAGCAGCATTATTTACAATTGCCAAGATATGGAAGCAACATAGGTGTCCATCAATAGAAGAATATATAAGGAAAATGTGGCATATATACACACACATACATATACAATGGAATAAAACTCAACCATAAAAAAAGAATGAAATTTTGCCATTTGCAACAACACGGGTGGAGTTGGAGGGTATTTTGCCAAATGAAATAAATCAGAGAAAGATAAACACTGTATGTTATCACTTATAGGTGGCATCTAAAAAATAAAACAAACAGTGAATATAATAAAAAAGAAACAGATTCACAGATACAAACTAATGGTTACCAGAGGGGAGAGAGAAGCAGGGAGGGGTAAAATGGGGGTAGAGAATTAAGAGGTACAAACTGCTATGTATAAAATAAATAAGCTACAACAATATACTATACAGCATAGGGAATATAGCCAATATTTTATAATGACTAGAAATGGAATATAATTTATAAAAGTTTTGAATCATTATGTTATACACCTGAAACTAATAGAATACTGTAAATCAACTATATCTCAAGAAAAACAAAAATTTTAATAAAAAAAGAATCTATGCTAAAACAATTGTTTAAAGGAAAAACAACAACAAAAATATTCATTGCAACCCTATATACAAAGCACTAAACTGGACTGGTTAAGCAAATTAGGGTGCATACACACTGCTTATTGAAAACAGTACTAAGAAATATTTAAACCATACTAAGAAATCTAAATATATAAGGCTGAATAAAAAAATAGATGAGGAGTATATTAAAATTACATGTAGTATGTTTCCAATGTTATTTTTCAAAAATTAGATGCAGAGATAAAAAAGATACAATATAATGGAAATGAACACTTGATGGAGGAATTTTTATTGACTTGTTTTCTTGCCTTTCTATATTTTATAAATACTTACCCGTAATAATGAGGAGTTTTTTTGATGTCTGATATTTAAAGCTCACTATCTCCCTTCCTTTCTGTTACACATCTGGGCAATCGGGTGAGAAACTTCAGGTACTCTCTCCATTGGCACCAGCAGCAAACTGAACCTTGTGAGCCCCACCCATACAGAGCCCTTGCCATATCTCCTCTTCACTAGGACAACTAAGCCCATCTTTTCCCCCTTCTCTCTAGTTATTTTTGGACCAGCCTTGGGAATCTACCATGTTCTCCCCAGAAAAGCTTCATTATGTGACTAATAAAATCTTTCACACTCTCCTGATGGATACGGGGCATCATCAACCTCAATATTAAACCAAACTAGGAGCGGTAGAACTTCAGTCCACTTATACTGAGGAGCCACAACATCTACAAGTAGGCATGTTGTACTTTTACACCAAAAATTGCAATACTGGAACTCCTCTGGTGGAAAGAACAGTGGGTAGGAATCTGCCTGCCAATACAGAAGGCACGTGTTTTATTCCTGGTCTGAGAAGATTCCACACACCTCAGAGCAATTAAGCCTGTATGCCACAACTACTGAAGCTTGTGCAACCTAGAGCCCATGCTCTACAACAAGAGAAGCCACTGCAGTGAGAAGCCTGTGCACTGCAAAAAAGGCCCCGCACAGCAAAAACAGAATAAAAAAGAAAACAGAACGGATACGTCTCTAAAACCGTAAGCAAAGAGTCAAGAGAACTGATTATAACATATGGCTTTATAATCACTCAAGACGACATGTAGCTTCCCCAGTCGCTCATTGGTAAAGAATCTGCCTGCAATGCAGGAGACGTGGGTTCAGTCCCTGGGTGGGGAAGATCCCCTGGAGAAGGAAATGACAACCCACTCCAGTACTCTTGTCTGGAGAATCCCATGGACAGAGGAGCCCGGTGGGCTACAGTCCATGGAGTCACAAAGAGTCAGACATGACTGAGTGACTACAACAACAAGAAAATAAGACAACGTGTGTCTAAAAGAAGAATCATCTCCTGATCTGGAACTAATTGTAAATATAACCAAAGCAGCATACCTGGACTCAGAAACTGGTCTTCTGTGAGTACATCTCCAAGAGTGACAGATAAAAATTGGTACTTGGGTCTCTGCCAGCACCAGTATCTCTTTTTTTTGGTCACCAGACTTAGAAGCTGTAATTTATCCGAGTCATTCAAGTTTGATACTGCGATCAGGTTACCTCCAGCATCAACTTCCTTAAGAAAATTCCATGTTGCTTTGGCAAACATTTTGAGAACTCCAGATTACCTGAAAAAAAATATATATATATATATATATAGGAAGTTATTATTCAATAATGTTTTCCTGAAATTACCTTATTTCTTCCTAGTACCAATCAGTATTCATGAAAGAATATCTTCTCCTTAGAGAAGCCTCTAGTTTGAGTTCAGGTGATGTCTAAAAAAAAAATTGAAATACTAAAAGAGGATATGAGTATAAATCAGGATAGGCTAGGTTATGCCTCCAAATCTCAGTGGCTTATCATCAGAAAGGTATATTTAGTGCTCACACTACACATACAGAACAGGAGGCATTGCTCCTTGCAGTCACTCAGGGATTCAGGCTAAACAGGCAGACACCCTCTTGAACATCATCAGTCATCAGCCAACAGGAAGTAAGGTTCTAGAAAAGTCTCACATCAGGAATTAAATGCTCTAGCCCAAAACTGACACATATCACATTCACTCACAATCTGTAAGAACTAGGCACATGGCCTCAGCCAATCATAATGGTCACGAAATACCAAGTATTTGGAAGGCAGAGACCTGGGAATATCTGTTGAACAGCATACCCACTACCCAAATTTGCATCTTACTTATGACTACTTCTTTGAAGGGTTGAATGTGCTTTTTCTTTACATTGTGTGATTTCCCTTATCCATAAATGTAAAATGACTAGCTATTACTTTTAAACCCAGAAATGAAAAGCCCAGTCACTCTTCAGCTGGAGGGGAAAAAAAGAAAGACACATTGGAAGATATAAATGTACTATATTCACTGGAAGATGTCTACAGTTTTCAATAAACTGTTAGAACAACTGGCTAAACATTTGGAAAAAACATAATAAAGTCATATCCCTATCTCATGCCATGCATGCATGCTAAGTCACTTCAGTCACGTCCGACTCTGTGACCTCCCAGACTGTAGCCCACCAGGCTTCTCTGTCCATGGGATTCTCCATGCAAGAATATTAAAATGGGTTGCCATTTCCTCCTCCAGGGGATCTTCCAAATCCAGGGATCAAACCCGAGTCTCTTGCAACTCCTGTGCTGGCAGGCAGGTTCTTTACCAACCAGCACCACGTGGGAAGACCCATCTCATGCCACACACAAGAGCAAATTCTCAGTGGATTAGAGGGTTTTTAAGGAAAAGTGAAACCATAAAAGTAAAAAGACAAACAAATATTTGTACAGTTGTAGGATGAGAAAGGCCTTTAGAAAGACAAATAGCAAACTGAGAAAATGCTTATAATTCAAAAAACTAGAATACTTAACATATAAAAAACACTTTTGCAAAGTACATCAAGGGTTAAAAAACGGTAGGAGACACATGGACAAAAGTTATAAACAATTCACAACACATAAACTTCACATAGCTGTACATAGGCAAAATACACAAATATGTGCACACATACATGACCACTGTTATTAAAAAAATGCACAAATTCAAATAACTATCCACAAAGGTTAAAATGTCTAATGCACAAGAGGTTAAAATGTCTAGTGCACAAGAACTGTGTGTTTTTTTAATACTTGTACCCTGGTATCTGGAAGTCACATAGAAAACACAATTATAGAATTTAAGAGCTGAGATAATCTCAGATATTTAATCACTAATAGTTCTTTACCATGGATCTTCTCGAGAACATTAAAACGTTTTGTTTTACCATCATTAATTCTTCTCTAAAGTACCTTCTCTTAGATTATTTTATAGCCATCTAACCCTGTTCTTTTATCAGAGAACTCATTTATCAAAATATTTATTGAATCAGTCATTAATTATTCTTAAGTATGCTAAAGCTGAAACTCCAGTACTTTGGCCACCTCATGTGAACAGCTGACTCACTGGAAAAGACTCTGATGCTGGGAGGGATTGGGGGCAGGAGGAGAAGGGGACAACAGAGGATGAGGTGGCTGGATGGCATCACTGACTTGATAGACATGAGTTTGAGTGAACTCCGGGAGTTGGTGATGGACAGGGAGGCCTGGCGCGCTGCAATTCATGGGGTCACAAAGAGTCAGACACGACTGAACGACCGAACTGAACTGAACTGATACACTATACCCAGGTACTGTGTTTAAGCACTCAGGATACAGACACAAAAGGCAGTCTCTCACCTTAATGAGCTACTAGTTTGGTGACCAGAAGGTGAAATAAACAGCTAAGTTTTATGCTAGATATTGACAGAGATTGCTACAAGGAATGAACCAAGAAAAAGTCATCTGGATCAAGCTGGAAAGAAACACAGTGTCGCAGAAGTTGTCCTGAAGCAGACAGCATCACAGCTGCATTTTGTGGGCTAGGTAGAAAACAGACTAAGTCAGCAAAGGAGTACTGACAGGAGGCTCTAGCAGACGAGCAATTATAAAGGCTCAGCACTTGCAGGAAGTGGTGGGCAGGTGGAGAAGATTTTCTAAGATTTGGGACCAGCAAGGTCGTAATGATGAAGAGGCATGGGCTTGTGTAGCTGTGCCCATCGCCACTCCTTTGACAGACCTAGAGCTGCTCTGCAAGCCCTGGGATTGGTTCCTGCAGAGGACTGCCAGGTTCTAGGGCAGGGAGGGGCAAAAGATAAGGATGGGGAAGACCCAGCCTTGGTCCTGAAGGCCTGTACCTCCCCTGCTGAGGGCTAGGGCAGCAGCAGCCACTAGAGGGGTTATATAGGGAGCAGTGTGATCAGAGTAGTCACTTAGATCTTCTGGAAATGAAACAGGAGATCAGCTTGAAGGAACTACATCAGTGCTGTAAGGGCAGAAAAGATGCTGGTTTGGTGGTTTCCCCAGAACTCTGGTTGGATGTGAGGTTTCTGATGAAAGAAAGGAGGCTCCCCAGCATGGCCTGCAGACAGCGCAGGCCTGGCTTGGCTGATGAGATGGAGATGCCAGTTATCAAGACAGGGATCTGAGAAGCAGCAGATTGGTGGGGAGAGTAAGGCAGTACTACCACTGAGAGTGCATCTAGCATAAGACGCAAAGTTTATTTTGTCAAACACAAGGAAAGAACATTTAACAAAATACGGTCTCTTCAATGACCTGACTTTTCTGGTGGCTTAGACAGTAAAGAATCTGCCTACAACGCAGGAGACCCGTGTTTGATCTCTGGGTTGAACACTAGAATTCTCCAATGGAGAATTCCACGGACAGAGGAGCTTGGTAGGCTACAGTCTATGGGGTTGCCAAGAGTCGGACATGGCTGAGCAACTAGCGCTCACTTTCAGTCACCTGGGGGATTTCACCCTGCTTTGCACCAAAAGAAGAGCAACAGCAAAACCTGCCTCAATTCACCAGGGGTGTCAGGATCTCCATTTTTATGGTTTCCATTTTTTCCTGGGGCAACGGAGAAGGGAGTTTACTACCTTGACTTCAGATTAAACAGGTCTCTGAAGAACATACATCAGGCCTGCTATTAAAAAAAATAGTAACCAAACCCATCTGCTACAGGCAGCAAAGTCTTAGTAATGACATCACTCCTCCCCAGAGGGATTAGAGGATAACAAAGGGGAACTCCTAAATAAATTTTTAATTTTTTTTCAATCTAGATCAAACATAGCCTATTGACAAGGTAGGTTGTTTGTAGAGGAGTTAACAGAAGTGACTACTGCTTCAGAGGTTTTTATTAGACTCAGATTTATTTAATCAAAGAACTGAGAATATTTACCTTGTGAAGCTAAAGTTAGAGGGTTTGGGTTTTTTTTTAACTACTATATTTGAATACACAATACATTTACATGGCTCGAGAATCTAAACTATGGGAAAAGATACACACTAAGAAATCCCATCCCTACCCAGGTCCCATCTACCTTTTCACCCCTCTCCCCTTCAAGTATATCACCTTCATATTTCTTTATACAAACATAAAAGGAACGTACTGTTAGGGACCAAACGACAGTCTCTAGGACCTGAGTCATGTTTACCAGAAAGAGACAGGATATGCGCTCATCCTGCCTGGCCAATCATGTAACGCCAGCTACTCCTGTAACTGAGACAAAGAACTGCCTGTATATAAGCCGCCATACCGCTTTGTTCGGGGCTCTTGTCAGATTCCCTTGTGTGGGATGAGACTTGGGCCCTAGCACGCTAGGAATAAACAAACTCCCTTCTTGCGTTTGCAATACTGTGGTGGACTTGGTCTCTCAGTCGGTTCGGAGATACGGGCTCGGAGCATAACATCTGGGGGCTCGTCTGGGATCTCCGTCCCGCCGGGGAGGACAACTCTCCTGGTAGAAGGGAGTAACCTCATTAGGAGATAAGAGCTCTGAGCACCGGTGCTAACGTTGCAGAAGCCCAGATTAAGTCCGGGGCCCGGTATCGTACTGGGGAGGCATCTGGCTGTAAAGTGCAGAGGCAGGTCAGCGTAAGGCCGGGGCCTAGTTTTGTGCTGGGGAGGCAGCTGGCTCTGGTTACTGGATTAAGTCAGCGTAAGGCCGGGGCCTGGTTTCGTGCTGGGGAGGCAGCTGGTTCTGGTTACTGGATTAAGTCAGTGTAAGGCCGGGGCCCAGTTTCGTGCTGGGGAGGCAGCTGGCTCTGTGAACATCCTGCAGGTAAGGTTGAGTGCATTGTCGGTGGCCACCTTGCGTTTGTTATCTGTTTGTCTATTCGTGGTGTCTGCGTTGCTCTTTGTGTGCTCTGTTGGCTCCCAGTGTACTTTTCTGTGATCATGGGACGAACAACTTCTACTCCTTTATCTCTTATGATTAACCACTTCTCTGATTTCAAGTCTAGAGCACAGAATCTATCATTGCTGGTGAAGAAAAGCAAGTTAGTAACTTTTTGTTCTGCCGAGTGGCCTGCTTTTGATGTCAGCTGGCCACAAGAAGGCACCTTCAGCCTGCCTACTATTCGAGCAGTCAGAGAGAAGGTGATCGCCCCCTACCCTTCGGGACACCCAGCCAGACCAAACTCCATACATTTTGGTCTGACAGGACCTGGTGGAAAACCCCCTGGCCTGGCTAAAACCTTTTGTTTTTCAGCCCCTCACTTCCCTTCCCTCTTCCCCGCCCTTGCTTCCACAGGTTCCACAGGTTTCATCGGGAGAAACCGAAAAAAAAAAAAAAAAAAAAAAAACGAGCCTTCAGCTCCTCCCAGAAAAAGGGGCCCCGCCTAGGAAACTCAGGGAAAGGTGGAAAAAAAGAAAAAACAAATGGCTGGCGTAGTGGAAGAAGACCCAGAGGTTCCCTCCTCCACCATTCATGCGTTTCCGGTCCAGGCGGGGCCAGCCAGAGAGGGTAAAGAATGGACATATCAGTATTGGCCCTTTTCCACTAGTGATTTGTACAATTGAAAAACCCAGACTCCCTCCTTCTCTGAAAAACCGCAGGGTCTTATTGATCTTTTAGAGTCTATCCTGTTTACTCACAATCCCACTTGAGATGATTGTCAGCAACTGTTACAGGTACTTTTTACTACAGAGGAGCACGAACGGATCCTGTCAGAAGCCCGGTAAAATGTGCCAGGGGTGGATGGGAGGCCCACAATACAGCCTAACCTCATTGAGGAGGGGTTCCCCTTGGTGCAACCCAACTGGGACTTCAAACGCGCTAAAGGTAAGGAGCGTCTCCGAGTGTACCGTCAGACTCTCATGGCTGGCCTTAGAGCGGCCGCCAGAAAGTCAACTAATTTGGCCAAAATAAATTCAGTGAGACAAGAGCCAAATGAGAGCCCAGCAGCCTTCCTGGAAAGGATAATAAAAGCTTTTAGACAGTATACCCCTATGGACCCACAGGCAGATGAGTCACGAGCGGCAGTTATGTTAGCATTTGTAAATCAAGCAGCCCCCGATATTAAAAAAAAGTTACAAAAGATAGAGAGGTTAAATGAACAATCCTTGGAAGATCTAGTGAGGGCAGCCGAGAGAGTTTTTAATCATATAGAGACCCCAGAAGAGAGAGAGGACCGCATTAAAAGAAAAAGAAAAAAATTGAGAGCTGAAGAAAACCGTAAAAATCAAAAAGACCTGGCCCAGATATTTTTTGCTGGGGTTGAACCAGAAAGGGAAAAAATTGGACTCAAAAACTGAAGAAAAAACGACAAGGTGTAAGCTTGAGAAAAACCAATGGGCGTTTTGTAAAGAGTTTGGACATTAGAAAGATAAATGCCCCAAGAAAAATCTAAAAGAGGGGCCCAAGAACCCCAAAAACGAGACTCCCTCTCCAGACAGTCATATCCTCTACTCGGGTGAGGATAGCGACCAGGGGGGTCAGGGCTCGAAGCCCCTCCCCGAGTCCTGGGTAACTATAAATGTGGAGGAAAAACCGGTTGGCTTCATGGTGGACACAGGAGCCCAATACTCAGTCTTAAACCAAAAAGATGGACCCATGTCTAAAAAAAGTAGCTGGGTGCAGGGAGCAACCGGGACTAAACGATATGGATGGACTACAAAATGGCATGTGAACTTGGGGACCCACCAAGTGACCCATTCCTTTCTGGTGATACCTGAGTGTCCAGCGCCCTTGTTGGGAAGGGATTTACTATCTAAAGTGAATGCCCAAATTCATTTCAACCACGGACAAGTGTCGGTTTTAGATGGGACCGGGCATCCTCTTCAGGTCCTGTGTCTGGCATTAAAAGATGAATACAGACTCTACTTGCCAGAGGCCCCAGCGACAATAAGCCCCGAAGTACAACCATGGGTTCAAAGATACCCTCAGGCCTGGGCTGAAACAGCAGGAATGGGACTGGCCAAACAGAGGCCCCCTATCATTGTGAAACTAAAAGCCAGCGCTTCCCCAGTGAGGGTACGGCAGTATCCCATGAGTCAAGAGGCTCAACAAGGAATTACTCCTCATTTACAATGCCTCATAGACGCTGGGGTCCTAAAAAGGTGCCGGTCCCCATGGAACACTCCCCTGTTGCCTGTGAAAAAGCCTGGGGGAACTGATTTTAGACCGGTTCAAGATCTACGAGAAGTCAACAAATGGGTAAATGATATTCATCCTATGGTTCCTAACCCTTATACATTGCTAAGCAACTTGCCTCCAAACTACATTTGGTACACTGTTTTAGATTTAAAAGATGCCTTTTTCAGTTTGCCTCTTGCCCCCGCAAGCCAAGAGATCTTTGCCTTCGAATGGCGGGAAGACGGTGGTCAGACCCCTGTGCAGCTGACATGGACTCGCTTACCACAGGGTTTCAAAAACTCGACCACGTTATTTAATGAGGCCCTGGACTAAGACCTCCGTGAGTATCGGGTTGAACACCCTACATTGTTTTATTACAATATGTTGATGACCTTATGCTGGCAGCGGCTACAGAAAAAGAGTGCCAAGAGGCAACAGGTGACCTTCTCCAAACCTTGGGGACTTTAGGTTACAGGGCTAGTGCCAAAAAGGCCCAGATTGCCAAGCAAGAAGTTACATACCTCGGTTATAAGATAAAACAGGGCCAGAGGTGGCTAACACAGGCTATGAAAGAAACCATCCTCCAGATGCCTGAGCCGGCTAACCCTAGACAAGTGAGAGAATTTCTGGGAACGGTGGGATATTGCTGGTTATGGATCTTGGGGTTTGCAGAAAAGGCCAGGCCCCTATATGAAGGAACCAAAAAAAAAAAAACAAGGACTGGAAATGGACTGAGCCAATGAAAGAGGCCTTCCAAGAGCTCAGGCGAGCCTTGCTAGAAGCTCCTGCCCTTGCCCTCCCTGATCCATCTAAGCCTTTCCAATTATTTATAGATAAAAAGCGGGGGATAAAAAGGGGTACTAACACAGAGATGGGGACCATGGAAGCGACCTGTAGCTTACCTTTCCAAGAGACTGGACCCAGTGGCAGCCGGATGGCCACCTTGCCTCCGTATCATCGCGGCCACCACACTCTTAGTCCACGATGCTGATAAACTGACTTATGGACAGAGACTCTTGGTCTACACTCCTCATGCCATAGAGAGAGTTTTAAAGCAACCCCCAGGTAAATGGATTTCTAACGCCCGCTTGACGCACTACCAGGCCTTGCTACTTGACACCCCACGGATTCATTTCCAAACGCCCTGCACTCTAAATCCAGCCACTCTTTTGCCCAATCCAGAAAAAAATAGCCCCCTCCATGATTGTGATGAGATACTGGCCGGGGTAACAGCAATACGAAAGGACTTAACCGATACTCCACGGATAACAGTGAGCTAAAATGGTTCACAGATGACAGCAGTTATGTAAAAGATGGACAGAGATGGGCGGGAGCCACAGTGGTAGATGACTCTGGACAGACGATATGGGCAGAGGCCCTTCCCCCGGATACCTCAGCACAAAAGGCAGAGTTAATTGCCCTGATTCAAGCATTAGAGAGAGCCAAAGGAAAAAGAATAACTATTTTCACTGACAGTCGCTATGCTTTTGGCACGGTACACATCCAGGGCCCGATATATCGGGAACGGGAGTTTTTGACAGCTGAAGAAAAAAAAAATTAAAAACTTGCCTGAAATCCGTAGACTTTTAGAGGCTGTACAGATGCCTCGGGCTGTGTCAATAGTACACGTACCTGGACATCAGAAGGGTGACAGCCCCACGGCACGAGGGAATCGTGCGTGCCACAGACCTGGCAGCTTGAAAAGTAGCTGATAAAGACTTCATCACCCCTGTGTTGGCGATCGGACTTCCACCTCCAGGTATGGGAACTCTGCCCCCAACCCCTGAGTATTCATCCACAGACTTTGCTTAGATCCAAAAACACACCAACCTTCAAAAAGATAAAGATGGATGGTACCGAGACTCAGACGGCTACTTGATACTCCCTGCTCAGTTGGGACAGCAACTATGTGAGCATTTGCACTTGTCTACTCATCTGGGAGAAGACTCTGATGCTCTTTCAAACTGCGTGCCTGCGATTTCCCCAGCACCAGACAACTGTAAAGAACATAGTGCATGCTTGTAAGGCGTGTCAACAGATAAGGCCAGGAAAAGGACAACATGCAGGACTGAGGTATCGGGGAGAAGGACCAGGGCAACACTGGGAAATAGATTTCACCGAGGTAAGGCCAGGCAAGTATGGTTACCGGTACTTGTTAGTGTTGGTGGATACCTTCTCAGGGTGGGTGGAGGCTTTTCCTACAAAGGGAAAAACCACGATGTTAGTGGCAAAAAAGATTTAAAAAAAAAAGCTCCCAGGTTTGGCCTGCCAGTGACCATCGGCTCTGATAATGGACCTGCTTTTGTGAGTCAAATAGTTCAGAGCCTTGCCCTAGCCCTGGGGACTAAATAGAAGTTACATTGTGAATACAGTCCACAGAGCTCAGGGCAAGTGGAAAAAATAAATCAGACTCTAAAAAAAACTTTAACTAAATTGGCTACAGAGACTGGCAGGGACTGGGTGACCCTCCTTCCCTTCGCCCTCTTCCGTGCGCGTAATACTCCTTATCAACTTAATCTGACCCCATTTGAAATTCTGTATGGGAGACCTCCCCCTGTATGTCCAATATTTAAAGGGAAAAAACTACCACCTCCCACGTTGGGGCAATTCCAAGAGGCCTTGATGGCCTTAAGCAAGGTGCACTCTCGTGTCTGGAAACTGCTCCGGGAAATACATGTGGGTCAAATTAAGGGAACTATTCCCTTACATGACATTGGCCCCGGAGACTGGGTATAGGTCAAAAGGCACCAAACCAAGGCACTAGAACCCAAATGGAAGGGTGCTTATGTTGTTCTTCTTATCACCCCAACTGCCCTAAAGGTCGACGGTATCGGGCCTTGGGTGCATTGCAACCACGTACGCCCAGCTGCTTCAGCAGAGCAGGAAGACACTAAAAAAAAATGGAAAGCATCTCTGCACCCATCCAACCCCTTGAGGCTAAAGCTTCAAAGGCGCCAACAGGACCAGGACAACTCGGCTGGGCCCTCTTGTGGATGACCCAGTTACTCTGCTCCGGAGTTGCCAGCGTGAACCCGCATCAACCCGTCAAAATCACCTGGAAGCTGCAAAATGGACTAACACGAGAGGTGCTAAACTCCACCACCGCAATACATCCACCAAACACATGGTGGCCAGACTTGTACTTTGACCTCAAGCCGATGGTAAATGTGCCTTGGGCTAGGGGTTATCTCCAAGAACAAGGGTTCTGGGCATGCCCAGGCGCACCCAGACATGACTGGAAGACCTGTGGTGGGGCACAAGACTCTTATTGTAAAACTTGGGATTGTGTTACTTCTAATGATGGACCTCGGCGCTGGGAAGTAGGAAATCGAGATTTACTTAATTTTTCATTCGCCAAGCCCCTCCCTAGGGTCCTCGGAGATCCAACTTTTAGCTGTGAAAGTTGCAATTATGCACAAGTCAAAATAAGGTTCAATCCAGAAAAACAAAACAAGAGGGGACCTGGATCTCTGGCCTATCTTGGGGGCTACAGACGAGGGAATCAGGAGGGTTTGGGGTTGATAAAAAAGAGATTATAGTAGTGAGCCAGGTCTTAGAGCCAATTCTTGTACACAGTATCGGGCCCAACAAAGTAGAAAAGCTGGCTGTAACCCCCCACCTAACGACTTCCATGCCAACATCTTTGGCAATGAGCCCCGAAGCAGAAGCACTCGCTGAAATAGATCCCCTATAGAAGCTGATTAGGGCAGCTTATGCCACCGTGAATCAGACCCATCCTGAGGCAACTAAATCTTGTTGGTTATGTTACAATTTAATTCCCCCTTATTACAAAGCAGTAGGCCTCAACGCCTCTTATGACTTGGCCAACAGCACCGATCCTCCTCAGTGTCATTGGGGGGACCGAAAGGTGGGTCTGACGATAAAAGAGATAAGGGGAAAGGGCTTATACATGGGCACGGTGTTACCAGCAAAGTCTCCACTTTGTGTGCATGTCGTCGAGCCTGATGATTTGCCTGTAGCTAAATGGTTAATACCTCAAATGGGGGGATGGTGGGTCTGTTCATACACGGGGCTAACTCCATGCCTGCATAGCTCAATCTTTGACCCCCCAAAAAAATTCTATGTTATGGTAGCTGTCATGCCAAAGATTCTGTACTGACCAGAAAAAGCAATATATGATTATTGGGCCCAGAAATTAACTCTAAATCCTCCAAAAAGAACTTATAAAGTTAAGAGGGAACCTCTTACCGCCATAACCATAGCAACTATGTTCGGTCTTAAAATAGCCGGGGCTGGAACCGGAATAACAGCTCTGTCCCTGCAAAGCCAAGGATTTAACTCCCTGAGAGCAGCCATAGATAAAGACATTACCCATATAGAGCAATCTATTAGTCATTTAAAATCGTCTCTAACTTCTCTATCTGAAGTAGTTCTGCAAAACAGGAGGAGATTAGATCTGCTCTTTCTGCAACAAGGGGGACTCTGTGCTGCCCTAGGAGAAGAGTGCTGTTTCTATGCGGATCATACAGGAATAGTTAGAAAATCTATGGCCAAAGTGAGAGAAGGACTAGCCCAATGTAAACGAGAACGTGAGGCTCAACAGGGATGGTTTGAATCTTGGTTTCAACAATCCCCTTGGCTGACTACCTTAATCTCCACCTTGCTAGGACCCCTGCTAGTACTTTTACTAATGCTTACCTTTGGCCCATGCATTATCAATAGACTTGTAGCCTTTGTAAAGGAACGCATAAATACCGTACAGCTGTTTGTGCTTCGACAACAATATCAAACTGTGTCTCAGGACCGAGAGGAAGATTCCTCTATATGATCTAAGGACAGGGGGGAATGTTAGGGACCAAACGACAGTCTCTAGGACCTGAGTCATGTTTACCAGAAAGAGACAGGATATGCGCTCATCCTGCCTGGCCAATCATGTAACGCCAGCTACTCCTGTAACTGAGACAAAGAACTGCCTGTATATAAGCCGCCATACCGCTTTGTTCGGGGCTCTTGTCAGATTCCCTTGTGTGGGATGAGACTTGGGCCCTAGTGCGCTAGGAATAAACAAACTCCCTTCTTGCGTTTGCAATACTGTGGTGGCCTTGCTCTCTCGGTCGGTTCGGAGATATGGGCTCGGAGCATAACACATACACACTGTTCTGCATTTTGCTTTCTGTCATGTGGCAATATATCCTAGAGATCTCTCCATAGTGAGTACCCTCTGCATAATGCAGCTCATAATACCCCTTCCCATAGATGTACCATTGCTTATTTAACCTGTCCCATATTGCTGATCACTTGGGTTACGTCTAAATTTTTATTACTATAAAAATGCCATGCTAAATACTGAATGTATATCCCCTTCCTACGTGGGCAAGAGAAGGGGTCCCGAACCTTTAGGCCGTGAACCAGTACCTCCTGTCAGATCAGTAGCAGCACTACATTAAAAATAAAGTGGACTATAAATGTAATGCACTTGAATCATCAGGAAACCATGCTCCCACCCCTGGTCCATGGAAAAATTATCTTCCACAAAATCGGTCCCTGGTGACAAAAAGGTCAGGGACCACTGGGCAAGAGTATCTGAAGAGAGATTTCAAGAAGAATTGCTAGACCAATGGGTAAAGGCATCGATAATTTATAGGTTGTACCATTTTTCAGTTTCACCAATAAGGTATGAAAGTATCAGTCTCAGCAACAAGAGTAGGTTATCAATCTTTCGTATTTTTGCTAGTCATAGGTGAGAAATAGTATCTCAGTATAGTTTTAAGTCATGTTATTTTAATATAGCATATAATTTAAGAGGCTTCCCTGGTGGCTCAGATCGTAAAGAATCTGCCTGCAATTCAGGAGACCCAGGTTCAATCCCTGGGTCGGGAAGATCCTCTGGAGAAGGGAACGGTAACCCACTCCAATATTCTTGCCTGGAGAATTCCACGGACAGAGGAATCTGGCCAGCTACAGTCCATGGGGTCGCAGAGTTGGACACAACTGAGCAACTAACACACATTTTAATATAGATGAATTCAAGCATCTTTTGTTTGCAGCCTTTTTATATATCTTTTTCTTAACTGTTTGTGTCCTTAGCCTATTTTCTATTGCTTTTTCTTTATTCCTAGAAGCTTTCAATAAATCAGAGAGATGAACCAAGATATAAGCTAAAAACGTAACACAACACAGTTTATCTTGTGGCATTGGGAGCCAGTAAGTTGCTGTCCGATTCTCAAACAACTAAAGTAACTGTCCTGCCTGGAAAGATTAAATAATATGCCCAGAGTCCACTAAAAGATCTAGAACTCAAGCTACCTGACACAGACAAGCGCAATAATGCCTCAACTAGAAGCCAGACGTCAGATTCAAATTTCCAGAATGCTCCAATCCGGAAGAAGATAAAAATAACCTCCCTAGAGGTCAAGGTCAAAACGCTCATGGCCTAAAACTCCACTGCACTATACAGCTGTACCAAACAGCCTGGGCTCCCTCACTTGGGCCTGAAGAATTCCATTAGCAAACATCTCATCAGCCTCTGTGGCTCCCCAACTTGAATCAGATTAGAACTCAGAAAGTCGAAGTCAAGGCAGTCATGACATGAAAGCTCAGCTCAGACTCCTGGACAAGAGACATTAAAGGACGAGACCAGAAAAGCAGACAACGACACAAAGTCAAAAGAGCACATGGCCAACTGGGACCAAAGAATCTAAAAAGTAGTTGCCAAGGTGGTGATGGCACTAGAAGATACGACAATCATTCATGACCATCCTCAAGGCTGATTCAGTGTGACGGAATGACCACATCTTTGAGTTGCAAAAACCCTACCTCTTCCCAATTCAGGATTCTTCTCTGCAGCTCCAGTTGATCAATGGGCCTCTGCTTGAGGTTCTAAGGAAGAAACCTCAACATCCACTAGATAAAGAGCGGGTAACTATATGCTGAGTACCTGCTATGTGCCAGGTACTGGCTAACTCCTTTCTACATATTTCCTCATTGAATCTCCACCACAACCCTCAGGAGGTATTGTCTGCCTTTTACAGAAGTGGAAACTAAAGTGCAAAGATGTTATTTGCTCAAGAACACAAGAAAAAAAGCAGCAACCCTGACATCCAGGAACTGGCTTGGTACAATCAGCTAGCCCTGGGGTTGCAGGCACTGGCCCAGCATTCTCCTGGCCGGCACGAACAATGTCACAGGACAGCAACATCAGGCAAGGCCACTCGGTGGTCATGATAAATCAAGACCAAAACAAGACCTTTTATAGTCTTATCTGACCACAGTCAAAATGTGAACACTGTCCAAACCACAAAAATGACCAAACACTCCCATTTCCCCCACCAACCCTGACACATAAGTAACTGTGGTTTTCACTCAACAGCAGTTTTAGCCTCACTCCTTTCAGACATGATTTACAAGGATACTCCAGAAATTTTGCCACACTTTCTGGTGGCATCCAATCCAGAGTAAAGTCCTATTTCCTTAAACTCTTCCCCAAATCGCCTAGAAGCCCAAACCCTATAACTCCTTTCTGACACCCAGTTATGGAGAAGCCCAGGGTTGCCCATGGAGCAAAGCCTCCCTCATTCAGCAAGGAATGACCCAACGTCTTCAACTCCATTTGCTGTTCCCAGAGGTCTTTGACTAGAAGGCAGTGAACCTCAAATAGAGAATTAGTGCTGAGCCCAGATTCCAACTGAGGTCCACCTGTCTCCCAAGCCTGAGTCCTGGACCACCTGCTCTGCTGACACACTAGTCAGCTTTATTTATTTATTTATTTATTTATTTTTGAACTACATATGATTCATTTTGTAGAGCTCAAAAGGGTAACTTCAGTTATGGTGGAAGCAAAAACCATGGCTATAAAACATGCTATTTCGTCACTATCTAGGAAAACAAGACACCGCTATTAGTACTATTGTCTCTTAACAACTTCAGCACATTTCGAACTGTTTTTAGTTTTCTAAACAACAAAGTGAAATTGAGTCTATTAACTTTAAACAGAGGTGTCATTCTTCTGTATCTTCCAATGGTTACAGCCCAGTGCCTTCATTTCTATAGTAAGGCAAATTAAAGACAAGGAACTCTATCATTTCTTTCTAAAATAAAAATATGAAAAAATAAAATAAAAAACGGTGGTCACAGGGCAGGCATGAGCTTGTAAAAGGAGGGTGAGGCAGCAAAGGTTTCGGGGAAGTGGAATAAGTAACAGGAGACTGATTAAGTAAAGAAGAACCCATTGGTTCCCCTTGCGGGTTCAAAAAGAGCAAAAACAAAAGCACTTCTGGAAAACTTAAGGAGCTGCTGAGGGCTTGGGCGGTACTTCTCAGATCTAATTGTCTGGCCTCATCTTTTCCCGGCTGTTTTCGTTCATGAAAAGAGCTCATTGGTGGTGGCTTTGGAAAACGATTAATTTACTCTACATTTCTTCAGCTGTTGTCTCCGACCCCGCAGCACTTTTCATTCCACTCCAACTAGGTTACCTATTTGCCTCTTAAAGGCATCCATCGATCCCAACGCATCCTTCCTTCTCACCAGTCCTCTGAACGGAGTAGAATCTCAGTGAGAGGGTCTTTCCGAACCCGCTAGAACCCACGCCGTTCTAAGACCGCCCTCTGGTCTTTCCTTGTCAGGTACAGATGGGAAGCGGCCCCGGGTCCGCACGTGAAGGCCCCGTGAGCGCGGTGATGTCATCCCATCCAGGCCGAGACTACCGGGCCGGGCCGGGCCTCCTCCTCCTCCGTAACCTCGGGGCCCAGGATCCCCGACGCCAGGGATGGGGACTCGGCCCAGGCCGGAGGGAGAATTCCACGCCGGCCCCCGCCTTCCTTCCCCGCACACACGCGCCCCGCCCGCGGCCAGCTAGAGCCTAGCCAGCAGAAACCGGAGACAAAGAAAGAAGGAATGGGGAGGGGGCGCAAAGAAGAGGGGCAGTGGGTGCCCGCTGCCCCAGCAACAGCCAGAGAGGGAAGTGGCCATGGAGTGGAGGAGAGGCGAGGGGGTGGGGTGGGAAAGGGGTGGCGTGGGGGGACGGGGGTGGAAACCGGGGAGAGGGGGCACGCCCTGGGGCCGGCGGTCCAGCTCCGTCAGCCCACCCATTCGTCCGCCTTAGGACTGAGGGGCAAACCGGAGGGTGTCCCAGAGAGAAAGGGCCGCGCGGGCTCGGCTCCCCAAGGCCAAGGCCGGACCCCGACAGAGCCGAGCCCAGACACCGGACTTACCTCGCAGCTGCCCCGCGCCCCGCGCCCCGCCCCGGTCGAGTCGGAGGAGCCCTCGGGCCGGGCCGGGCCGGGCCGAGTCGGGGCGGGGGATCGCGAGGGAAGAGGGCGGGCGGCAGGACCTTTGCTCGGGCCCCGCCCCTTGGAGCCCGGCGCGGCGGGCGGAGTGAGCTCCAGATCTAGCACTGGAGAGTGTCGAGTTCTGGGGCTGCCCTCAGCAGGGCATGGAGACACGCGGGGCTTCCCCTTGGGCTCCCATATGCCCTGGGCATATCCTGAGTTACCCCACCTCCTTATCAGTAAAACTGTCCCTGACTATTCCAGTTAAAAGTACAGCCAGTCCACCACCCTACAGGAACACGCCCTAGTTCCTCGCATGCTTTATTTTTAGGATTTCATACTTACCTTCAAGCATTGTCTTTCCCCAGAATGCCAGCTCCACAAGTGCGAGGAGTGGGCGTGGGGGAAGATTTTGTCTGTTTTGTTCACTATAACCCGCACCTAGCACGGTACCTGATGGATGATAGTAACTGAGTTAATTAATGCATCCTCTTGTTCATTTCTCCAACTAGACTGCGAGGTCTCACTCATCTTTGCATTGCTTGGCACAGGGTAGATGAACAATTAAGTAATGGCTGTTGGACGAATGAATGAATAGAGATGGTCAAGAGAATGGTACCCTTTTTATCCTCTGCCTGGCCACACTGATAGAGAGTTTGGAAGAAAAAGAGTCACTGTCTTGGTCCTGTCAAGAGACTTTGTATCCATGCTGTTGTTTCTCTGTCCTCATAAAATTGCACTGGCTTGTTATAGAGATTATTGTCTCCTGACCTTGGCCATTAACCTCAAGAACATCCTTGAAAGTTGTATGTTAATGAAGTTCCCACCAAGAAGCCCAGTCCTCTGCCTAGATAAGAAACCACCTGTAATTGAGAGTACAGGAGCTTTTTGTGCAACAGTTACTCAATGCCTTCAAATTCTTCCCTTTCTTTTTTGTCCTGTCCACTGCCTTTCAAGTAAATGCGTGAGGAAGATAGTATAAGATCAGCAGCTAGTATTTATATAGCACTTTCCAATTACTGTCACCAAGCATGGTTTTAAGTACCTCACACGCATTGACTGATTCATTTACTCCTCACAGCAACTGGTTGCAAGTCCAAGTTACAAATGAGTAAATTGAGGCAAAGAATAGGAAGCCCATCCTGCTGAAAAATGATCCTTTGGGGCCTGCCCCCCATATCCTCTGCTGTAGCTCCTCTCAGCAGTAGGGAAATGATAGTATCTGATGCACATTTCCTGAGTTGGTTTACAGATGCTAAAAACCACCACCAAATGGAAGAAATTAACTACTTGATGACCATGACCAGACCTACTAGCTACTAAGGATCGATAATGTTAACCGCTGTGATGACACCCTGTTAGCTCACCATCAACCTATCAGAGATCTATGCACGAGCTGATCACATACCTGGGACACCCCTCCCTCACCTGGACTTTAAAAATGCTTTGCTGAAGTTTTCTGTTGAACTCAGGGAGTTTGGCTGCTTGGCGTGCCCTGAAATAAATACTGCACTTTCCTTCACACAACCCAGTGTCAGTAGATTGGTTTCACTGCACACGAGTGAAGGAACCCAAGTTTGGTTCAGTAACAACACTATCTGAGCTTTAAAACCACTGGACAGTGCAGACTCTTCAGAAAATAAGAAACACAAGAGTCAGTCCACCAAGCAGTGTTTGAACATGTAAGTATTGGGAGAGGGGGATGAATTGTGTTTAAGAAAGCACCCCTCTCCCCCATAGGTACTTATCCTGTCCCAGATGGTTGGGATTAGCCCAAACTGAGAGTCTTAACTTTTCTGTTGTATTTTTTTTGAACAGTTGTGTTTATTAATATTATTATTATTAAAGTATTTGAAGATTTCAGACAAACAAATGCAAGATGGGAATTTTAGCCCAACTAGGGAAAAAATGAATAGAAAGAAAACATCCAACCCCGATCCTCTCACCCCATTGTAGATACATCCCATTAAGAAAATGAAGCTATAACAGAATTTTGCAGGAGATAAATTGGAGTAGTCATAGTGATGAAAAGTGTTTGCTTTTAATAAGATTCACTCTATAAGCTGTGTTTCAAGTTACAGAACTTCTGGAATACACCCATGGGGTGTTGTGTATTTCCTACTCTTTCCCCCAGATCCTTACTGAATAAGCAACTTGTAAAGGTGGGCAAAAATCAATAAAATGTTTTACTGGGGTATATTTCATAAATGAACATGCTAACAAACCACCTCCGCCTTAATTACTTCCAAGTTCTTTGAGAGCTATGTTTGGAGAGACCTGCACTCTTTTAGATAAATAGCCTCCATGGAGGAGAAAGAACACACACAGGCTTTGAACCAGTTAGATTTGGTCAAATCCAGCCTACAACTTACCTACTGAGTGATCTTAAGCAAATTTTTAATTTCACATTTACAAATTACCTGTAGTGTTATCATGAGATTTTTAAAAAATGTATGAAAAGCACTCGGCACATAGTAGGCCCTAAATAAAAGTTCATTTCCTTTCCTTTATTAATTACTTTTCAGTTAGTGTCACTTTTAAATTGAGCATAGCATGGAACTCTGCTCAAGGTTATGTGGATGGGAGGAGAGTTTGGGGGCGAAGGGATATCTATATATATATATGTATGTCTGAGTCCCTTCACTCTTCGCCTGAAACTCACAATGTTGTTAATTGACTATTTCTTGTTATTCAGTCACTCAGTCAGGTCCAACTCTTTGTGACCCCATGAACTGTAGCATACCAGGTTTTGCTGGACTTCACTATCTCCCAGAATTTGCTCAAACTCATATCTATGGAGTTAGTGATGCCATCAAACAATCTCATCCTCTGTTGCCCCCTACTCCTCCTGCTTCAATGTTTCCTAGCATCAAGGTCTTATCCAATCAATGAGTCTGCTCTTCACATCAGGGTACCCAATACAAAATAAAAAGTTAATAAATAAATAAATTGAGCCTAAAATTTTTACCTACATATAATTTTGTCTTTTACCATATTGACTGCTTTTCAGAGGAACATAGCTTCTAACATAAATTAAAATAAAATTTGGCATACATTGATATATATTTTTTTAAACCAATTTACCTTATTTCCCTGAGTCCACAAAGTGTGTGTGTGTGTGTGTTTTGACTGGAGACTACATTGCCAATGCATATTACCAATTACTACTCAAACATAAAAAGCTTAAGGAAGGTTGAATATGGCCCAGAAACAACAGCCCATTTCTTTCAATGCCCCAAACCATCTCTTCTTCCATTGGAAGGTACAGAAAGACAAGAACTAAAATTTACTTAGTGGTTAGCAAATGATCAACCAAAATTGCCCACATTTAAAGTCTCAATGCAGTGCACAGAAATAGAGGAAAACAATAGAATGGGAAATACTACTTCAAGGAAATTAGAGACACCAAGGGAACATTTCCTGCAAAGATGGGCTCGATAAAGGACAGAAATGGTATGGACCTAACAGAAGCAGAAGATATTAAGAAGAGGTGGCAAGAATACACAGAAGAACTATACAAAAAAGATCTTCATGACCCAGATAATCAAAAAGGTGTGATCACTCATCTAGAGCCAGACATCCTGGAATGCGAAGTCAAGTGGGCAATTGGAAGTTCAGTTCAGTTCAGTCGCTTAGTCGTGTCCGACTCTTTGCAACCCCATGAATCGCAGCACCCTGGGCCTCCCTGTCCATCACCAACTCCCGGAGTTTACTCAGACTTGCATCCATCGAGTCCGTGATGCCATCCAGCCATCTCATCCTCTGTCATCCCCTTCTCCTCCTGCCCCCAATCCCTCCCAGCATCAGAGTCTTTTCCAATGAGTCAACTCTTCACATGATGTGGCCAAAGTACTGGAGTTTCAGCTTCAGCATCAGTCCTTCCAAAGAAATCCCAGGGCTGATCTCCTTCAGAATGAACTGCTTGGATCTCCTTGCAGTCCAAGGAACTCTCAAGAGTCTTCTCCAACACCACAGTTCAAACGCATCAATTCTTCAGTGGTCAGCCTTCTTCACAGTCCAACTCTCACATCCATACATGACTACTAGAAAAACCATAGCCTTGACTAGATGGACCTTAGTCAGTAAAGTAATATCTCTGTTTTTGAATATACTATCTAGGTTGGTCATAACTTTTCTTCCAAGGAAGCGTCTTTTAATTTCATGGCTGCAGTCACCATCTGCAGTGAGTTTGGAGCCCAAAAAGATAAAGTCTGACACTGTTTCCACTGTTTCCCCATGGAGTGATTGGACCGGATGCCATGATCTTCTTTTTCTGAATGTTGAGTTTTAAGCCAATTTTTTTTACTCTCCTCTTTCACTTTTATCAAGAGGCTTTTTAGCTCCTCTTCACTTTCTACCATAAGGGTGGTGTCATCTGCATATCGGAGGTTATTGATATTTTTCCCGGCAATCTTGATTCCATCTTGTGTTTCTTCCAGTCCAACGTTTCTCATGATACTTACTCTGCATATAAGTTAAATAAGCAGGGTGACAATATACAGCCTTGATGTACTCCTTTTCCTATTTGGAACCAGTCTGTTGTTCCATGTCCAGTTCTAACTGTTGCTTCCTGACCTGCATACAGGTTTCTCAAGAGGCAGGTCATGTGGTCTGGAATTCCCATCTCTTTCAGAATTTTCCACAGTTTATTGTGATCCGCACAGTCAAAGGCTTTGGCATAGTCAATAAAGCAGAAATAGATGTTTTTCTGGAACTCTCTTGCTTTCTCCATGATCCAGCAGATGTTAGCAATTTGATCTCTGGTTCCTCTGCCTTTTCTAAAACCAGCTTGAACATCTTGAAGTTCATGGTTCACATATTGCTGAAGCCTGGCTTGGAGAATTTTGAGCATTACTTTACTAGCGTGTGAGATGAGTGCAATTGTGCAGTAGTTTGAGCATTCTTTTGCATTGCCTTTCTTTGGGATTGGAATGAAAACTGCCCTTTCCAGTCCTGTGGCCACTGCTGAGTTTTCCAAACTTGCTGGCATATTGAGTGAAGCACTTTCACAGCATCATCTTTCAGGATTTGAAATAGCTCAACTGGAATTCCATCACCTCCACTAGCTTTGTTCATAGTGATGCTTTCTAAGGCCCACTTGACTTCATATTCCAGGATGTCTGGCTCTAGATGAGTGATCACACCATCGTGATTATCTTGGTCATGATCTTTTTTGTACAGTTCTTCTGAGTATTCTTGCCACCTCTTCTTAATATCTTCTGCTTCTGTTAGGTCCATACCATTTCTGTCCTTTATCGAGCCCATCTTTGCATGAAATGTTCCCTTGGTATCTCTAATTTTCTTGAAGAGATCTCTAGTCTTTCCCATTCTGTTCTTTTCCTCTAATTCTTTGCATTGATCACTGAAGAAGGCTTTCTTATCTCTTCTTGCTCTTCTTTGGAGCTCTGAATTCAGATGCTTATACTTTCCTTTTCTCCTTTGCTTTTCACTTCTTTTCATAGCCATTTGTAAGGCCTCCCCAGACAGCCATTTTGCCTTTTTGCATTTCTTTTCCATGGGGATGGTCTTGATCCCTGTCTCCTGTACAATGTCACGAACCTCATTCCATAGTTCATCAGGCACTCTACCAGATCTAGGCCCTTAAATCTATTTCTCACTTCCACTGTATAATCATAAGGGATTTGATTTAGGTCATACCTAAATGGTCTAGTGGTTTTCCCTACTTTCTTCAATTTAAGTCTGATTTTGGTAACCAGGAGTTCATGATCTGAGCCACAGTCAGCTCCTGGTCTTGTTTTTGTTGACTGTATAGAGCTTCTCCATCTTTGGCTGCAAAGAATATAGTCAATCTGATTTCGGTGTTGACCATCTGGTGATGTCCATGTGTAGACTCTTCTCTTGTGTTGTTGGAAGAAGGTGTTTGCTACGACCAGTGCATTTTCTTGGCAAAACTCTATTAGTCTTTGCCCTGCTTCATTCTGCATTCCAAGGCCAAATTTGCCTGTTACTCCAGGTGTTTCTTGACTTCCTACTTTTGCCTTCCAGTCCCCTATAATGAAAAGGACATCTCTTTTGGGTGTTATTTCTAAAAGGTCTTGTAGATCTTCATAGAACCGTTCAACTTCAGCTTCTTCAGCATTACTGGTTGGGGCATAGACTTGGATTACTGTGATATTGAATGGTTTGCCTTGAAAATGAGAGAGATCATTCTGTCGTTTTTGAGATTGCATCCAAGTACTGCATATTGGACTCTTTTGTTGACCATGATGGCTACTCCATTTCTTCTGAGGGATTTTTGCCCACAGTAGTAGATATAATGTTCATCTGAGTTAAATTCACCCATTCCAGTCCATTTTAGTTCGTTGATTCCTAGAATGTCGACATTCACTCTTGCCATCTCTTGTTTGACCACTTCCAATTTGCCTTGATTCAAGGACCTGACATTCCAGGTTCCTATGCAATATTGCTCTTTACAGCATCAAACCTTGCTTCTATCACCAGTCACATCCACAAATGGGTATTGTTTTTGCTTTGGCTCCATCCCTTCATTCTTTCTGGAGTTATTTCTTCACTGATCTCCAGTAGCATATTGGGTACCTACTGACCTGGGGAGTTCCTCTTTCAGTATCCTATCATTTTGCCTTTTCATACTGTTCATGGGGTTCTCAAGGTAAGAATACTGAAGTGGTTTGCCATTCCCTTCTCCAGTGGACCACACTCTGTCAGACCTCTCCACCATGACCCACTCGTCTTGGGTTCCCCAGCAGGCATGGCTTAGTTTCATTGAGTTAGACAAGGAAGCATCACTATGAACAAAGCTAGTGGAGGTGATGGAATTCCAGTGGAGCTATTTTAAATCCTAAAAGATGATGCTATGAAAGTGCTGCACTCAAAATGCCAGCAAATTTGGAAAACTCAGCAGTGGCCACAGGACTGGAAAGGGCAGTTTTCATTCCAATCCCAAAGAAAGGCAATGCAAAAGAATGCTCAAACTACCGCATAACTGCACTCATCTCACATGCTAGCAAAGTAATACTCAAAATTCTCCAAGCCAGGCTTCAGCAATACATGAACCGTGAACTTCAAGATGTTCAAGCTGGTTTTAGAAAAGGTAGAGGAACTGGAGATCAAATTGCTAACATCTGCTAGATCATGGAAAAGAAAGAGAGTTCCAGAAAAACATCTATTTCTGCTTTATTGACTATGCCAAAGCCTTTGACTGTGTGGATCACAATAAACTGTGGAAACTTCTGAAAGAGATGGGAATTCCAGACCACATGACCTGCCTCTTGAGAAACCTGTATGCAGGTCAGGAAGCAACAGTTAGAACTGGACATGGAACAACAGACTGGTTCCAAACAGGAAAAGGAGTACATCAAGGCTGTATATTGTCACCCTGCTTATTTAACTTATATGCAGAGTAAGTACATCATGAGAAATGCTGGACTGGAAGAAACACAAGATGGAATCAAGATTGCCGGGAAAAATATCAATAACCTCCGATATGCAGATGACACCACCCTTATGGTAGAAAGTGAAGAGGAGCTAAAAAGCCTCTTGATGAAAGTGAAAGAGGAGAGTGAAAAAGTTGGCTTAAAACTAAACATTCAGAAAACTAAGTTCATGGTATCTGGTCCCATCACTCCATGAGAAATAGATGGGGAAACAGTGGCTGAGTTTTTTGAGGGGGGCTCCAAAGTCACTGCAGATGGTGACTGCAGCCATGAAATTAAAAGATGCTTGCTCCTTGGAAGGAAAGTTATGACCAACCTAGATAGTATATTCAAAAGCAGAGACATTACTTTGCCAACAAAGGTCCGTCTAGTCAAGGCTATGGTTTTTCCTGTGGTCATGTATGGATGTCAGAGTTGGACTGTGAAGAAAGCTGAGTGCTGAAGAGTTGATGCTTTTGAACTGTGGTGTTGGAGAAGACTCTTGAGAGTCCCTTGGACTGCAAGGAGATCCAACCAATCCATTCTAAAGGAGATCAGTCCTGGGTGTTCGTTGGAAGGACTGACGCTGAAACCGAAACTCCAATACTTTGGGCACCTGATGTGAAGAACTGACTTATTTGAAAATTCCCGATGTTGGGAATGATTGAAGGTGGGAAAAGAAGGGAACAACAGAGGATGAGATGGTTGGATGGCATCACTGACTCAATGGACATGAGTTTGAGTAAACTCAGGAGTTGGTGATGGATGGGAGGCTTGGTGTCCTGCAATCCATGGGGTCGCAAAGAGTCAGACATGACTGAACTGAACTGAAGCAAATATTATTGGATAGATATGGAAATAATATAATTTGCTGTATAGTTGTTATTTATCACACTATTAATTACCCTAAAACTTAGTGGGCTGCAACAACAATCGTCTTATCACATCTCATGATATTCAGGTCAGGGCTTATCTCAATGATTTTTCAGTACCAGTACATTGGCTAGGATCATTCAGCAGAATTTAGCTAGAGAATAGCCTCATCTGGAAGTCAGGATGGATGACTTCACCCACATGTCTATTGCCTTGGCAGGAAGGTCTAGAAGGTAGTCTCAACCACACCCCTTACATGTGGCCTCTTAATCATGGTGATCTTGGGGGATTCAGACTTCTTATATGAAGGGTTTGGGGCTCCAAAAACCAAGTATTCCAAGAAACAAAGCAGGAAATATAAGTCCTATGATTTGGTCCCTGAAAACCTAGAATGTAACTTCCACAGCATTCTAGTATTGAAACAAGCCTAGATTCAAAGACAAGGGAATTATACTCTACCTCTCAGTGGGAGAAAGGGCAAAGAGTTTCCAGACACCTTTATTCTACTAGTTTTTATGAAAGAGAATACCATTAAATACAGTTTTTTAAAAATCCTATGTTTTCTGTTATGTAGAAACACATATCATCAGCAGCATAAAGGAGATTTGCAATGAAGACTGGTAGTCATCCACAAGAGGTCAGGTTTCTAGAAACATACAGGAATACCACAATTTATAGCCAAACAAATTTCATGCAAAGATGGGCTCGATAAAGGACAGAAATTGTATGGACCTAACAGAAGCAGAAGATATTAAGAAGAGGTGGCAAGAATACACAGAAGAACTACAAAAAAGATCTTCATGACCAAGATAATCACGATGGTGTGATCACTCATCTAGAGCCAGACATCTTGGAATGTGAAGTCAAGTGGGCCTTAGAAAGCATCACTATGAACAAAGCTAGTGGAGGTGATGGAATTCCAGTGGAGATGTTTCAAATCCTGAAAGATGATGCTGTGAAAGTGCTGCACTCAATATGCCAGCAAATTTGGAAAACTCAGCAGTGGCCACAGGACTGGAAAGGGCAGTTTTCATTCCAATCCCAAAGAAAGGCAGTGCCAAAGAATGCTCAAACTACCGCACATTTGCACTCATCTCACATGCTAGTAAAGTAATGCTCAAAATTCTCCAAGCCAGGCTTCAGCAATACATGAACCGTGAACTTCAAGATGTTCAAGCTGGTTTTAGAAAAGGCAGAGGAACCAGAGATCAAATTGCCAACATCCGCTGGATCATGGAAAAAGCAAGAGAGTTCCAGAAAAACATCTATTTCTGCTTTATTGACTATGCCAAAGCCTTTGACTGTGCGGATCACAATAAACTGTGGAAAATTCTTAAAGAGATGGGAATTCCAGACCACATGACCTGCCTCTTGAGAAACCTGTATGCAGGTCAGGAAGCAACAGTTAGAACTGGACATGGAACAACAGACTGGTTCCAAATAGGAAAAGGAGTACATCAAGGCTGTATATTGTCACCCTGCTTATTTAACTTCTATGCAGAGTATATCATGAGAAACCTTGGGCTGGAAGAAGCACAAGATGGAATCAAGATTGCCAGGAAAAATATCAATAACCTCCGATATGCAGATGACACCACCCTTATGGTAGAAAGTGAAGAGGAGCTAAAAAGCCTCTTGATGAAAGTGAAAGAGGAGAGTGAAAAAGTTGGCTTAAAGCTCAACATTCAGAAAACAAAGATCATGGCATCTGGTCCCATCACTCCATGGGAAATAGATGGGGAAACAGTAGAAACAGTGTCAGACTTTATTTTGGGGGGCTCCAAAGTCACTGCAGATGGTGACTGCGGCCATGAAATTAAAAGACGCTTACTCCTTGGAAGAAAAATTATGACCAACCTAGATAGTATATTCAAAAGCAGAGACATTACTTTGCCGACTAAGGTCCATCTAGTCAAGGCTATGGTTTTTCCTGTGGTCACGTATGGATGTGAGAGTTGGACTGTGAAGAAGGCTGAGCGCTGAAGAATTGATGTGTTTGAACTGTGGTGTTGGAGAAGACTCTTGAGGGTCCCTTGGACTGCCAGGAGATCCAACCAGTCCATTCTGAAGGAGATCAACCCTGGGATTTCTTTGGAAGGAATGATGCTAAAGCTGAAGCTCCAGTACTTTGGCCACCTCATGTGAAGAGTTGACTCATTGGAAAAGACTCTGATGCTGGGAGAGATTGAGGGCAGGAGGAGAAGGGGACGACCCAGGATGAGATGGCTGGATGGCATCACGGACTCGATGGATGTGAGTCTGAGTGAACTCCGGGAGATGGTGATGGACAGGGAGGCCTGGCGTGCTGCGATTCATGGGACTGCAAAGAGTTGGACACGACTAAGCGACTGAACTGAACTGATAGCCAAATACATTCTTCTCATTCCATTGCCATTATTCTTAAAGATTATTCGGCATCCAAGTTTGCTATACCCAGCATTGAGAAAGGCAAAGTCCATGCATCCAACATCTTGTTAATTTAACAATTATTTATTAAGGATCAGGGCTTCCCTGATAGCTCAGTTGGTAAAGAATCTGCCTACAATGCAGGAGACCCTGGTTTGATTCCTGGGTCAGGAAGATCCACTGGAGAAAGGATCTTCTACCCACTCCATTATTCCTGGGCTTCCTTTGTGGCTCAGCTGGTAGAAAATCCAGCTGTAATGTGGGAGACCTGGGTTCGATCCCTGGGTTGGGAAGATCCTCTGGAGAAGGGAAAGGCTACCCACTCCCAGTATTCTGGCCTGGAGAATTTCATGGACTGTTAGTCCATGGGGTCACAAAAGTCGGACACTACTGAGCGACTTTCACTTCACTATTAAGAATCTACTCCCAATGGCTCAGCAGTAAAGAATCCACCTGCCAATGCAGGAGACATGGGTTATATCCCTGGGTTGGCAAGATCCCTGAAGAAGGAAATGGCAACCCACTCCAGTATTCTTGCCTAGAGCATCCCATGGTCAGAGGAGCCTGGCAGGCTACAGTCCCTGGGGTTGATAAGAGTTGGACAGGACTGAAGAGCACACATACATGCATGTACCAAGCACTATATGAGATACTGAAGATACACTGGAGAGCGAGCAAAATATGGTCCATGCCTTCACAGAGCTTGAGAGTCTATCTGGGAAGGCAGACAGACAATAAGGAGGAAATTTGGGAAGTTCCATGATCAGATGCCATGGGACAGCTTGGCTGGAGCACATAGCATGGTGGAGGAGGAAAGCTAGCCCAGTCAAGGAAAAGGCAACTAGTCAGAGTAAGCTAACTGCTCAAACAGATAAAACCCTGAGTTATAATGGCTTGAACACCATAGCGGTTCATTTTTTTCTCAGTGAACAATCTAGGGTAGTTCCAGAGTGTGTGAGGTAGGGATGTAGAAGGGTACCCACTGTTCCTTCAGGAAGCAGCCTGGTGGAGGCTCTGCTATTCGCAGCTCAGGGCTGCCAAGGGTGTTGGGCATGGGCAATTTCAGCAGGCTGAGAAGGAAATAACCTAGAGACTCTCTCATGGGAGACTTTCATGGACCTGGCACTTTGCCTATGTACCCACCTCTGCCCAGAAATCAACCACATGGCCCCCCTCATTACAAGGGAGGCAGAAAGATGTAGACCTTGTGCCCAGGAATAAAAGAGGAAATGGGCTTCTGAGAGCAGCAGCAGGCTCAGCTTCAAAATGCTTTTAGAGGACAAACAGGTATAGGACAAGCTCAAAGATTTCATAAAGAATCTCAATTAGGGCAACCCAAACAGCTAAGCTGCTTTTAGTTTAATTTACTTTCAGATTATATAATGCATACTAAGAAAAAAAGTCCCATGGACTGCAAGGAGATCCAACCAGTCCATCCTAAAGGAGATCAGTCCTGGGTGTTCTTTGGAAGGAGTGATGTTGAAGCTGAAACTCCAATACTTTGGCCACCTCAGGTGAAGAGTTGACTCATTGGAAAAGACTCTGATGCTGGGAGGGATTGGGGGCAGGAGGAGAAGGGGACGACCCAGGATGAGATGGCTGGATGGCATCACCGACTTGATGGACAAGAGTCTGAGTGAACTCTGGGAGTTGGTGATGGACAGGGAGGCCTGGCATGCTGCAATTCATGGGGTCGCAAAGAGTTGGACACGACTGAGCAACTGAACTGAACTGAAGAAAAAAATAAACCTTTTAAAATCCTATTCCTGTTTTAAAGGATATTTAAGAAAACATGGAGAAATATGATAGAGTGGATAAGGGTGGTATTTTACCTTTAACAATTATTACTGATACAACTTCTTAGCTGAATTTTAATTGGAGAGGGAGAGAGGGAATTGAATACACATTGGCTATTTGATGAGGTTCTTAAAAATGCTAATTGCAATGGGAAAAAACGATTGGCAAGGAAAAATTATCTTGGCATCTGATTCGATCTTGACTGTTTGCTAGAAGTGCTAGTACAATAAATGTGTCAGTCTGAATGATGAGAAAACAGCTTCAGAAGTTCAGCCCCTGCCACCCTCTGGGCATCTTTGACATCATGAATGATTTTACTTTCTTTCAAACTGTTGGCAGAAGTGGATTTTATTTTCTACTAGCATACTTTGAAATCTTCAAGCTTCTTTCCGCCCTCCCCCACCCCCCGCAACGCCAGATTACCTGTCATCTCCCTGCAAGGTTGGATTTCTCTGAGGCATCTAGACAGCCAGTAGGAAATGGATACACAGGGACTTCAGAATTCCAGCAGGCTTGCTTTCTGAGGGTAAATCCATCTTCCTCTGCTAATGTTCTCATATTAAAAGTAATAAAAACATCAATGCTGTGATGGTTAATTTTATGTGTCCACTCGACTGGATTAAGGGATGCCCAGATATCTGGTAAAACATTGTCCTGGGTGTGTGAGGATTTTCTGGAAATAGATTAGCATTTGAACCTGTAGACTGAGAAAGGAAGATCACCCTCCCTAGTGTGGGAGGGTGTCATCCAGTCTCTCGAGGGCCTGAACAGAACAGGAAGATAGAGGAAGGGGAATTTACTCTCACTGCCTGAGTTGGGACGTCCATCTTCTTCTGCCCTTGGATAGCGATGCTCCTGGTTCTCCAACCTTCAGACTCAGACTGAACTGTACCACTGACCTCCCTGGTTTTCCAGATCATAGATGGCAGATCTTGGGACCCTCAGCCTCCATAAATCATGTGAGCCAATTTCTATAATAAATCTCCTTGTACAAAGATATAATCCATGTATCTGTACATAGCACCAAATAAAACCAATAGGCTATATCTCTGTATATCTATATAGATATACAGAAAAATGGTCCCAGAAAATTTTATATATCTATCCAGATATATATTTATATGATAGATATATTATATAACCCTGACTAATACACACACCAAAAACCAACCAAATGAGCAAATTCCAGTGTCACTTAGGTAGTTGATTAAGTGGACGGTTTCATGATTTGGAGTTGGCACATCACTAAGTTTGGGTCCCATCTTTGCCTCCTACTTGGTCTTACTTTAGTACTACTCCTCTAAGCCTCAGTCTTCTCACCTGGAAAGTGGTGATGATAACACCTAACTCACCTGGTGACTGTGATTCATTTGGCACCCAGCAGATACTTCAAAATGGTAACTATCAGTTTTAGGTTCCTTGGAATTCCGTTTCATTTTCAAACATCACTGACTGCCTGCTATGTGCCTGAATAAAGGCATTCGCTGACCTGGCTCACAACTATTAGAGGAATGATCTGTGAAAAAACTTCAAAAGAACCCGTGATTTTGACTTGGGAGGGAGGGTTATCAGGAAATGTGTTCTGGAAAGACTAGCCTTTGATCAAGACCTTGCGGCAAAGGATTCAGGAAAGTCCAGACATCTTTGAAATCTCTCCAGATTACATTTCTCATCACTTTCTCCTCACCAAAGGAGTCCTACCCACACAGGGCAATACCAAACATTCCCCCAGCTATGAAATAAGCCTCACATTCTAGAATCAGAAGTAGTTTGAAATGTAAATATTCCTAAAGATATCCACACAGAAATGAGACAAACAAAAAACAAGCATGTTAAAGCATAAATGTTGATATCCTTTTTGGATAACAGTGTTTCATCAGGATTTTGAAAGACGCATGGAAGATTTACAAATAGAAAACCACTATTTCACAACTTTGCTACTTTTAGTTTCGTTAGAACAGCAGATACCAGCTTCTGATATCTATAATTGCTACCTTTTTTGACCGCTTACTTTGTGTCCAGCATGGTCCTTTATAAGCATTATTTCATCTACTCTTTGTACAACTCTACAAAGTATTATTATCCCTATTTTCCAGGTGGTAAAAAAAAAATCCTCAAAAGGCAGCCTACAAGTCTTGCACCATTGATGCTAATAAACTCAAGTCTCAGTCCAAGCCTTAACTTTTGATTACTGCCTGACAAACGAATTTTGGGAGGAAGTCAAACATTCAAACACAATCCTGAAAGTTCAGCTTTTCATCTTCAGGTAAATTAGTATTCACTCACTCACAACAGGTTGTTATTTCTTCTGTTCTGAAACAATGATTCCTAAAACAACCTCTGCAACACAGTGATTTCTATTACTCTGCTATTAAAATATATTATTTTTATGCCCTCTAGAAATCTCTTTTTCTAAGAAAGTGAGGAAATTTGCTTTGGCTGGATTTTCAAGGGAGGAGGAAATTGTAGGGACTTCCTTTTGTTTCTACTAAAGCTTTTGTCATTTCTTCTAAAATTGCCATAAAACAGTCTTTATAAGGATATGAAATCTGAGATAAAATTACATTTAAAATATTTTCTTATTCATAATATATACAAGAACCTTAAACATTTTGTCAGATCACAAGTTAGAGGGTGATTTCCTCTTTTATGTCTTGTCTGATAATTCTCCACTATTAGAGAGTCCAGAAAAAAATGCTTTTGATGGCTCTTGGGCATGTTTATATGATACTTTATTAAATGCCATCTGCTTTTGCTTTATTAATATTTTATTAAGGACCATCTGGCTGTTACTACAGATCATATAGAGCCTCCAATGAGTCAGTTCTCACCTATTAATAAATTATTAAGTGTCATCATTACCATAAGAGAGATGAAACTGCCAGGTAGTGGAAAACCTAGGAAAACAGGACACCCATGTCCCAAGGCTGCCCCCAGCTGGTGTTGACAGAATGGTCCCTCTATCTCTCTCGGCTCCACGTGTTTCCCCTGGCAATTGAAGGTTGCACTCAGTCTCTGAGACAACTTCAAACTTTAAAATTCTGGGTCGGAAGCTCAAATGCAGTGCTGTAGGCCAAAAATCCCGGAAGCATGGGGGACGGATTCTGCATTTGAAGACATGTAAACTTCCTGGCTATAACCTGGGGTTAGGACAAGTGAGAGAGGGGCCATCATATCCTGAGCCAGGTGAAGAAGTAGGTAAAGTTTGGGGCAGGAGTGGGGACCTGAGACAGGAAAAACAGGCTGAGAGCAGACTGGGAAGGGCTTTCCTAACAATGAGAAATTGTCAATGACATCTTTTCTCCACATCACTTTCTTCCGTTCTTGGCCTCAACAATCTTTAGTCCTTGGGAGCCAGTCGTTCAAATAGGTCTAGTTAAACAGAGTGATCTCTTCAGTGCTTTAAACGTCACCCTTTAAGCAAGAGTTTCCCAAACGGTGAAGCATGCAGTGACAAGTGGAGATAAACACTGAAGCCTTCAGCCCTGGAGGTGTTAGTCACTTACTGGCTGGCTCTTTTACGAATACTTTCATTTTTTTTAATGGAGTATAGTTGATCCCTGGATAGGGAACATCCCCTGGTGTAGGAAATGGCAGCCTGCCCCAGTATTCTTGCTGGAGAATTCCATGGATAGCCGAGCCTGGTGGACTCTAGTCCATGGGGTCACAAAGAGTCAGACATGACTGAGCAACTGAGCAACTGAGCAACTGAGCACACTCGCACAGTTGACCTAGTGTTGTGTTAGTTTCTGCTGTATGCAAAGTGAATCGGTTATACATGAATACTTATATTTTCTATATGCGATACAATATGACAAAGATTGGGAGTGCTACTCTAAGCAAATTAATTTGCTTAGCTAATGTTATTTATCAGCAGTTCAAACTGAAACAGCATTTATATTAAATTGTTTTTATATACTAATATATATAATATGTGATATATTATGTTTATGATATTAAATTATGTATTATTGAATACTATATGATGATATAATATAATGAATAATATATGATATATTAAATTCATATTGCTATAGCCTGAATGTGTCACCCCAACATTCACGTGTTGGCATCTAATCTCTAAGTGTGACAGTATATGGAGGTGGGGCCACTGGAAGGTGATTAGGTACTGAGGACAGAGCCCTCCTGAATGGAGTTGGTGCCCTTTTAAAACTGGTCCCAGAGAGCTCCCTTCCCCTTCTGCCACCTGAAGACACAGCCAAAAGAAGTCCACCATCTATGAATTAGGAATTGGGTTCTCACTGAATCCTCTAAGATGGGACTCTAACCCTTAATCCCTGACTTAGAAGAGGACTCAAACCTGCTATCTGAATTGAAACCAGTCACCTGGTGTCAGGACTTGTTAAAGCTCAGGTTCTTTTGTCTTGATGCAGAAACAGTTCAATGTGGGGCTAAGTGATAGGCAAAGAGTGGATTTATGAGTGTAAGACACTTGTGAGAGATGTAAGCAAGCAGATAAGGAAGCAGAGCCCTGCGAACTGTTGCCAAAATCTTGGCTCCCACCAATGCCAAATAGAAATACAAAGACAGACTTTGGAGGAAATAGAAAAGAGTACCTACATGATTTTTGCTAGGCAAAAGGGAAACACAGCAGGCTAGCACCTCAAGAACTGTGCCCCCATATCTCAGGAATAGAGAGAGGTTTTATATCCTCATGAAGGTATTGCATTGTTTTTCTCTTGTAGAGTTTCAAAATAACCACAGCTGGCATCAGGCAACTCAGCAACCAGGTGTGGTAACCCTAAAGTTATCATCCCATAACCTTTTTTCTGAATTGCAGAATGCTACAAGAGAGTGTAGTGGGGAGAAGAATGCCAGGTGCAGAGTATAATCTTTGGAGTCAGAGAGTAATTAGTGTTTTTGAAGCTTTGTGAAGGACAAGTCTACCTACAAATATTTGTTTTAGGTTGGTGCAAAAGTAATAGCAGTTTTTGCATTCTTGAAATTTGCTGTTTGATATTGAAATACATTCTTAATAAATGTGGTTATGTTATACACCATTTTAATGTGTATTTCTTGCTTTATGGTTTTTTGCTAAAGGCTTATTACTTGCTGTTTATTTTATATTTATTGTAGACTATGGATATGATGTTAGACAAAAAGCAAATTCAAGCAGTTTTCTTATTCAAGTTCAAAATGTGTGGTAAAACAGCAGAGACAGTTTGCAACATCAACGACACATTTGGCCCTGGAACTGTTAAGGAAGGTACAGTGCAGTGGTGGGTCAAGAAGTTTTGCAAAGGAGATGAGAGCCTTGAAGATGAGGAGCATAGTGGCCAGCCACTGGAAGTTGACAATGACCAACTGAGAGGATCAAAGCTGATCCTGTTACAACTACACAAGAAGTTGCAAAAGAACTCAACACTGAACATTCTACAGTCGTTTGGCATTTGAAGCTAATTGGAAAGGTGAAAAAGCTCAGGAAGTGGGTGCCTCAAGAGCTGACCGAAAATCAAAAAAACAATCGTTTTGATGTGCTGTCTTCTCTTATTCTATGCAGCAGTGAACCATTTCTCAGATTGTGACATGCGACAAAAAGTGGACTTTATACTACAATTGGCAATGACCAGCTCAGTGTTTGGACCGAGAAGAAGCTCCAACTGCAGCTGCTGCTGCTAAGTCACTTCAGTCGTGTCCGACTCTGTGTGACCCTATAGATGGCAGCCCACAAAAGCACTTCCCAAAGCCAAACTTGCACCCCCAAAAAGGGCATGGTCACTGTTTGGTGGTCTGCTGCCTGTCTGATCCACTACAGCTTTCTGAATCCTGGCAAAACCAATACATCTGAGAAGTTGTTCAATTTCTAAGTCATTTGCAGCTCTTTGTGACCACATGGACTGCAGTATGCTGGCTTTCCTGTCCTTCACTATCTTCCAGAGTTTACTCAGATTTATGACCACAGAGTCAGTGGTGCTGTCTAACAATCTCATCCTCTACTGCCCTTTTCTTCTTTTGCCCTCAATTTTTCCCAGCATCAAAGCCTTTTCCAATGAAGCAGCTGTTCGCATATGGTGGCCAAAATATTGGGGTTTCAGCTTCAACATCAGTCCTTCCAATGAATATACAGGGTTGATTTCTGTTAGGATTGACTGGTGTGATCTCCTTGCAATCCAATGGACTCTCAGAGTCTTCAATGCCACAACTCAAAAGCATCAGTTCTTCAGTGCTCAGCCTTCTTTATGGCCCAACTCTATATGGACAGTCATGTCCATACATCTGTACAAGACTACGGGAAAAACCATAGCTTTGAATATACAGACCTTTGTTGGCAAAGTGATGTCTCTGCTTTTTAATATGCTGTCTAGATTTTTCATAGCTTTTCCAAGGAGCAAACATCTTCTAACTTCATGGTTGCAGTCACCATCCACAGTGATTTTGGAGCCCAGGAAAATAAAATCTGTCACTATTTCCACTTTTCCCCCATCTATTTGCCCATCCTTGCATGAAATGTTCCCTGATCTCTTCAACTTTCTTGAAGAGATCTCCAGTCTTTCCCATTCTATTGTTTTTCTCTGCTTCTTTGCATTATTCACTTAAGGCCTTCTTATCTTTCCTTGCTATTCTCTGGAACCCCACATTCAGTTGGGTATATCTTTCCCTTTCTCCCTTACTTTTCACTTCTCTTCTTTCCTCAGCTATTGTGAAGCCACCTCAGAAAACTATTTTGCCTTCTTGCATTTCTTTCTTTTGGGAATGATTCTGGTCACTGCCTCCTGTACAATGTTACAGACCTCTGTCCATAGTTCTTCAGGCACTCTGTGTACCAGATCTAATCCCTTGAATCTATTCATCACCTCCATTGTATAATCATAAGGGATTTGATTTAGATCATACCTGAATGGCCTAGTGGTTTTACCTACTTTCTTCATTTAAACCTGAATTTTGCAATAAGGAGCTGATGATCTGAGACACAGTCAGCTCCAGGTCTTGTTTTTGCTGACTGTATAGAGCTTCACCGTCTTCGACTGCAAAGAATATAATCAGTCTGATTTCAGTATTGACCATTTGGTGATGTCCATGCGTGGAGTCGTCTCTTGTGCTGTTGGAAAAGGTTGCTTGCTATGACCAGTGTGCTCACTTGACAAAACTCTGTTAGCCTTTGACCTGCTTCATTTTATTCTCCAAGACCAAACTCGCCTGTTACATCTGAGAAGTGTGCTCAGTAAATAGATGAGATGCATCAAAAACTGTATTGCCTGAAGCAGGTATTAGTCAACAGAAAGGGCCCAATTCTTCTCCATGACAGTGCCCAACCACATACTGCACAACCAGAGCTTCGTTAGTTGAATGAACTGGACTGTGAAGTTTTTCCTTTTCTGTCATATTCACCTGACCTCTTGCCAACTGACTACTGCTTCAAGCATTTCGACAACTTTTTGCAGGGAAAATGCTTCCACACCATCAGGATGCAGAAAATGCTTTCTAAGAGTTTGGTGAATCCTGAAGCATACATTTTTACACTGTAGGAATAAGCAAACATTTCTTATTGGCAAAAATGTGTTGATTGCAATGGTTCCTATTTTGATTGCTAAAGATGCTTGAACCTAGTTATCATAATTTAAAATTCGTGGTCTGAAACCCTAATTACATTTGCACCAACCTAACAGTAACAGCCAAAGACTAACCAAGACTGTTTAATTCTTGCAGGTCTGGCTGGCTGGTATGTGCTGAAGGCTGTTCACTCATTTCTGTTTTCATGGCAACAGAACAAAGAGGGCTATGTATTTATTATCAAAGCAAAAGTAGGGAGGGGAGAAGATCACCTTCCTCCTCACTCTTGGGTAATGTCAAGGCTTACATCATTAGTCCCTCCTTTAACCCTTTATCATCTAACCAGGAGTGTCATGGCACTATTTAAATCATATGTATATTAACAAAAGGGTGGTGACATACACTAAAATACCCATCTCAGGTTTCAGTATAATGTCCCCTTTCGAAGGAAATGGCAACCCACTCCAGTGTTCTTGCCTAGAGAATCCCAGGGATGGGGGAGCCTTGTAGGCTGCCGTCTATGGGGTCACACAGAGTCGGCCACGACTGAAGCGACTTAGCAGCAGCAGCATCTAGTTTCTTTCCCCTTTCACAAATACGCTTATATTGGCTACATGCACAAATGCTCCTCTTCAAGGACCATTAACTCCCTAACTTTAT
This sequence comes from Capra hircus, assembly GCF_001704415.2. Classification (NCBI taxonomy): domain Eukaryota; kingdom Metazoa; phylum Chordata; class Mammalia; order Artiodactyla; family Bovidae; genus Capra; species Capra hircus. The sequence continues at coordinate 49,167,931 of NC_030811.1, forward strand.
GTAACAAAATGTAGACCCCAGATCTGTTTCTTTGTACTTGAACTATATATGTAGATTTTTGCTTGGTTACTGGACTTTTTTTATTGAAATGACAATAAATAGGAAAATAAAGAAATATATGTCCATTTCCACTCTGGCACTTTAGGAGTTTGAAAGTCACTACAAGCTGAAACTCCAATACTTTGGCCACCTCATGGGAAGAGTTGACTCATTGGAAAAGACTCTGATCCTGGGAGGGACTGGGGGCAGGAGGAGAAGGGGACAACAGAGGATGAGATGGCTGGATGGCATCACTGACTTGATGGATGCAAGTCTGAGTGAACTCCTGGAGTTGGTGATGGACAGGGAGGCCTGGTGTGCTGCGATTCATGGTGTCGCAAAGAGTCGGACACGACTGAGCGACTGAACTGACTGACTGACTGACTGCATCCTAACAAGTAAAAACTGAACAAACTGAAAAAATCAGTAACTCTTCTTAGATTTGTTAGGGGGGTGAGGCCATAGGGCAAAATGCTATCTTGGAGAAAAAGACCTGCAGATACAAAGAATCACAATTTACTAGAGCAGAAACATCTGCAGGAACCAGTGCTGAGGTAGGAAACCCTGACCTGTTATTGACCAAATGAAGGAGGCTCAGAGTGGACAAGTCTGAAAGCGAGAAACTTTCTACACCGGCAAGCTTTACCTCCAGGCCCCTGCCAGTTTCTCACCGTGAGTACCAGAGGGAAATCTCATGCCTTCAGCACCGGGAGGAAAAAATGAATTATTCTGAGATGCATCTGCTTCCTCACAAAGAGGTCTGTCTTTGAGAGAAACTATTTTACCAGAGCTTAACTTAGTGAGATTTTATCAAGACACTAACTGACCTGGGAGGAGGGACATACCCAACTTCAGCCCACTCTAGCCACCCTGTCCTACCCAAGAGAGGAGAAAGAAACTTAGAGGCTCACTAAAGGTCTGAGAGCTAATCACAGTCCCCCAAGGCCAAAGAAATCAAAGCAAAAATAAGCAAATGGGACCTAATTAAACTTACAAGCTTTTGCACAACAAAGGAAACCATAAACAAAACGAAAAGACAACCTACAGAATGGGAGAAAAAATTTGCAAATGATGTGACCAACAAAGGTTTAATTTCCAAAATACACAAATAGTTCATACAGCTCAATCAAACAATCCAATCAGAAAATGGACAGAAGACCTAAACAGACATTTCTCCAAAGAAGACAGACAGATTTCCATAAGACACATGAAACGATACTCCACATTATTTGAAAATGCAAATCAAAACTATTACAATGAGGTACCACCTCACACCAGTCAGAATGGTCATCATCAAAATGTCTACAAATAATAAATGTTGGAGAGGGTGTGGAGGAAAAGGAACCCTTCTACACTGTTGGTGGGAACGTAAACTGGTGCAGCCACTATGGAGAACAACACAGAAATTCCTTAAAAAACTAAACATAGAGCAGCCGTAAGACGCAGTAATTCTACTCCAAGGCATATATTTGTAGAAAACTCTAATTTGAAAAGAATATATACCCCAATGTTCATAACAGCGTTATTTACAATTGCCAAGACATGGAAGCAACCTAAATGTCCACTGACAGATAGAAGGATAAAGAAAGTGCGGTACATATATACAGTGGAATACTACTCAGCCATAAAAAAGAATGAAATAATGCCATTTGCAGCAACATGGATGGACTTAGAGATTATCATACTACTGAGGTAAGTCAGACAAAAATGAATAGGACAGTATATTACTGATCTGTGGAATTAAAAAAAAATCATACAAATGAACTCATTTATAAAACAGAAACAAACTTATAGTTGTCAAGGGGGAAATAGAGGGGAGGAATAAGTTAGGAATTTGGGATTAGCAGCTACAGATTAGTATATAAAAAATAAACAAGTACATAAAAAAACAACAAGGACCTACTGTATAGCACAGGGAACTATATTAAATATCTTGTAATCTCCTATAATTGAAAAGAATCTGCCGTACATCTAAAACTAACCCAACACTGTAAATAAACTCTACTTCAATTGAAAATATTTTAAGAGTGAGCTCTAACATAGGATCATAGGACACTTGCCCTCCTCGACATCCTCACCACATCCCTGAAGGCCTATTTACCCCAATTCCTTCACTTAAGACATACATCATGCCCAGCTTTCAACAAAAAAATTACATAGCATGCTAAAAACCAAAAACCACTGGAGAAGACAGAGTAAGCATCAGATCTAGACTCAAATATGGCAGAAATAATGGTACAATCAGACCAGGAATTTGAAACTACTCTATTTCATATGCTAAGGGTTCTAATGGTTTAAAGTAAACAATATATAAGAACATAGATAACTGTGATATAAGAAAAAAATTTTTGGTCTTTGTCCCTGGCTCCTGGCACAGAACTCCTAAAACTCTTGGAATCTCCTGAGTGGTGATGTTGTCTTTGTTGTGTTCATCAAATGACTCTTGGCTGAGTGATGCCTAGGTGGTTTCAGGACGGAGGGTGAGCACCGGAAATACCAAATCATGTGACCAGAGGGTTGGAAATTTCAGTCACATCCCTCACCTCTGGCAAGGTAAAGGGACTAGATATTATTTTCAGTCACCAGTCACCAACAGTTTAAACGATCATGCTTATGTAATAGAACCGTCATAAAACCCCAATAAACAACAGAGTTTGTAGAACTTCCAAGCTGCTGAACACACTGAGATGCTAGGAAAGTGGTGCACCCAGAGACAGCATGAAAGCTTCATGGCCCTTGCCCCATGCCTTGCCCTATGCATCTCTTCCATTTGGCTGTCTCTGAGTTGTGTTCTTTATAACAAACTGGTAATAGTAAGCAAAATGTTTTTCTGATTTCTATGAATTATTCTGGAAAATTATCAAACTTGTAGGAGGAAGTTGTAGGACTCTCCAAATTTGTAGTGAAGTCAAACAAAACTTCAGGTAACCTGGAGCCTTGATACCTGGATTGGTGTCTGCAGTGGAAACAGCCTTGTGGAACTGAGCCCTGAACCTGTGGCATACATGCATGCTAAGTTGGTCAGGCGTGTCCAACTCTTTGTGACCCTATGGACTGTAGCCTCCCAGGCTCCTCTGTCCATGGGATTTTCCAGGCAAGAATACTGGAGTAGGTTGCCATGCCCTCCTCCAGGGGATCTTCCTGACCCAAGGATGGAACCCATATCTCTTATGTCTCTAAATCCAGGACTTGGTGTCAGAGTTGAATTGAACTATTGGGCACCCTGTTAAAATCAGATAAGTGGAGAATTGGTTGGCATTAGAAAACACTCCTGAAAGAACCTGAGAGTAGTGTAAGCAGAGAGATGGAAATTCTACGAAAGAATGAGAAAGAAATACTAGAGATCAAAAATATTATAAGAAAAATGAAGAATGCCTTTGATGGACTAATTAGTAGACTGGACATGACTGAAGTAAGCATCTCTGAGCTTGAGGAAATGTCAATAGAAACTTCCAAGGTGAAAAAAACAAAGAGCAAAATGACTGAAAAAGATAAAACTAAGTATCTAAGAACTGTGGGACAATGAAAAAAGATAATGTCCATTCAATGAGAATATCAAAAGGAGAAGACAGAGAGAAAAGGCCAGAAGAAAATACTTGAAGCAGTAACAACTGAAAATTTCCACGAAATTAAAGGGAAAAAAGAGGGTAGGGTGAAGTTCAGAATTTTCCATAGAGTGACTAGGGAGAGAATCACCCTACCCTCTGCCCAGTACAATTCCTTAGCCCCCTTTTCCCCCTTAGCATTTACCACTATCTGACGAGCATTATATTTTCATCTTTCAAGATTTCTTCCTTTCTCTTGGACTTCCTGCAGTTTGGATATGACATGTCTAGGTATAATTTCTTTGGTATTTTTCCAGCTTGGTGTCCTCTGAGCTCCCTGGATCTGTGGTTAGATCATGGCATTCAGTCCCATCACTTCATGGCAAATAAAGGAGAAAAAGTGGAAACAGTGACAGATTTTATTTTCTTGGATTCCAAAATCACTGCAGATGGTGACTACAGCCACGGAATTAAAAGATGCTTGCTCCTTGGAAAGAAAGCTATGACAAACCTAGACAGAATATTTAAAAACAGAGATATCATTTTGATGACAAAGTATAGTCAAACCTTTGGTTTTTCCAGTAGTCATGTATGGATGTGAGAGTTGGACCATAAAGGCGGCTGAGTGCCAAACAACTGATGCTTTTAAACTATGGTGCTGGAAAAGACTTTTGAGAGTCCCTTTGTGAGCAAGGGGATCAAACCAATCAATCCTAAAGGAAATCAACCCTGAATATTCACTGGAAGGACTGATGCTGAAGCTGAAGCTCCAACAGTTTGGCCACTTGATGCAAAGAGCCGATTCACTGGAAAAGACCCTGATGCTGGGAAAGATTGAGGGCAAGAAGAGAAGGGGGTGCCAGAGGATGAGATGGTTAGATAGCATCACTGACTCAAGGTACATGAGTTTGAGCAGACTCAAGCCTGGCATGCTTGAGTTCATGGGGTTGCAAAAAGTTGGACCTGACTTAGCAACTGAACAGTAACTAGAATTCATGGTGGACACAATAATAATGCCTTTCTTTATCTGGAGTGTGAAACAGGCCCCTGGTGCAGTAGAAAAGGTTTAAATAGGATGGCATTCTTTTCTGACCCCCACTGGCTGTGTGAGCACAGGCAGGTTACCTGTCTGGGCCTCTGTTTCATCTCTACAGCTGAGCTTCTTCCTAAAGGACTTAGATCTGCAAGGACCATCCTATCCCCAGCTGCTCCTGTGGTGGCCTCTGGCTTATCTTCAGGTCTCAGCTTCAACTTCACTTTCTCCTGGCAGCATTCCCCAACCCACAGATTTAATAAGGTCTCTCTTAGTCTATCTTCCTTCATAATAATTTTCTCAATTCTAATTAATTAGTCGGTTGTATAACTATCTAATGTCTGTTTTTCCTGCTGGGGTGCAAGCTCTGTAAGAAGGAAAGTTGTGGCTATCTTTGTTGCTGCCTCCTGAGCACTTCTCACAATGTCTAGCACAGAGTAGGCACTCCAGAAGTATCTTTCAGATGCACAGATGAATAAATGAACAGTCAAGTGGTTATGAATTAGAGATTAAGTAATTGGCACAGTGCCTGGCATATATTTGGTGCCTAGTAAATGATAGCTGTTGAGCTCATGGACATATTTTTCGTCAGATTGCTAGTAGTTTCCATGACTAACTTGGTTTAATGTCTTTGCAAAGGTTATTGGGATTTTACGAATGAGTTTCATATAGTCCAGTAATTTTTCAGAAATCCAATTACTAGAACTTAGAGAAAAGATTGTGTATGTGTATGATGATGATGATAATGATGATTCCCTGAAGAAGGGAACGGCAACCCACTCCAGTATTCTTGCCCAGAGAATCCCATGGACAGAAGAGCCTGGCAGGCTACAGTCTATGCATTTATGCATATTCAGTCGCTTTAGTCATGTTTGACTCTTTGCAACCCCATAGACTGTATTCCACCAAGATCCTTGGGCTTCCCTGGCAGCTCAGACAGAATCCACCTTCTGTGTGAGAGACCTGGGTTTGATCTCTGGGTTGGGAAGATCCCCTGGAGGAAGGCATGGCAACCCACTCCAGTATTCTTGCCTGGAGAATCCCCATGGACAGAGGAGCCTGATGGGCTGCAGTCTATGGGGTGGCAAAGAGTCAGACATGACTGAGCAACTAAGCACAGCACAGGCTCCTCAGTCCATGGGATTCTTCCAGCAAGAATACTGGTATTGGTTGACATGCCCTCTTTGAGGGGATCTTCCCAACCCAGGGATTGACCCCACATCTCCAGCATCTCCTGCATTGTAGGTGGATTCTTTACCCCTGAGCTACTGGGAAGCCTGGACTGAGATCCATGGGGTCACAAAAAATTGAACAGAACTGACCATGCACATACATTTGTTCTTTGGGGTTTTTTTCTTGGCCAGTTGCCTCTCCTTCTATGTGCTAATATCTCCTTTACCTATAAAAGAGGCCATTCGATGAGACTAGACCTTCAAAGATGAAGAATCTAATTGCTTGGAACTTGGGTTATTTCGAACAATGAAACACTTAATAGCTTTTAAGGACCTGTTGGGATGGGGAGAGGCAGAGCTAACAGGTGCTGGTTAGGTTATGGGATTACATTTTCAAGGAATACCACGCTCTTGACCTGAACTGCCTTCCTGGTCTGAGAGGCTGTAGGTACAGATGGTGTACAAGTCTGCACTCAGCAACAGCATATGCTTTTCTTTCACCCACCTTCACTCCTGAAGAATCTGTCCTTGGTCTCCTAGAAACTTATCAGTGATAAAAATTTTTTTTCATTCTACAGGTATACCTGGGAGATACTGTAAGTTTAGTTCCAGATCACATAATAAAATAAATATTGCAATAAAGCTAGTGACACAAGCTTGTTTCCCAACTTGCACAAAAGCTGTATTTATACTACACTGTAGTATATTAAGTGTTCAATAGCACATCTAAAAAATGTACATAAGTTACTTTAAAAGTTGCTAACCATCATCTAACCTTCAAGGAGTCCTAATCTTTTTTGGTGGTGGAGGGTCCTGGCTTAATGGCTGCTGACTGACCAGGATAGTGGTTGCTAAAGGCTGGGGCAATTATAACAATTTCTTAAAATAGGATAACAATTATGTTAGCTGAATTTACTCTTCCTTTCATGAACAGTTTCTCTGTAGTATGCAGTGCTGCCTGATGGCATTTTACCTACAGTAGAACTTTTTTTCATAATTGGAGTCAGTCCTTTTCAAACTCTGCCACTGTTTTATAACCTACGTTTATGCACTATTCTAAATTCTTTGTTGTTATTTCAACAACAGTCACAGTATTTTCACAGGCATAAATTCCTTCTTAAGAAACCACCATTGTTTTGTTTTTTTTTCTGCTTGTGCATAAGAGCTTCTCTTCTGTTTAAGCTGTATCACAAGATTTCAGCAATTCATCATCTCCAGGTTCCAGTTATGATTCTATTTAATAGTTCTCACGCTATTTCCATCATATCTGCAGTTACTTCTTCCACTGAAGTCTTCAACCTCTAAAAGTTATCCATGAGGTTTGCAATTAACGTCTTCCAAACAATGGCACCCCACTCCAGTACTCTTGCCTGGAGAATCCCAGGGACGGCAGAAGCCTGGTGGGCTGCCGTCTACGGGGTCACACAGAGTCGGACACGACTGAAGTGACTTACCAGCAGCAGCAGCAAACTCTTGTTAATGTTGATATTTTGGCCTCTCCCATGAATCAAAAATGTTCTTAAATGGCACCTAGAACGATACATTCTTTCCATGGGGTTTCAATTTACTTTGCCCAAAATCAGAGGAATTACTACCTATTGCAGCTATAGCCTTATAAAATGTATTTATTTTTATTGTTTTAAGATACAGCCCCTTCTTTACAAGTCTTTATTGAATTTGTTACATTGTTTCTGTTTTATGGTTTTTTTCTTTTTTTGGCCACAAGGCATGTGGGATCTTAGCTTGCCAACCAGGGATCAAACCCACCACCTGCGCTGGAAAGTGAAGCTTTCCAGGGAAGCCCTGAAATGTACTTCTTAATAAGACTCTAAAGTTGAAAACATTCCTTGATCCATGGGCTGCAGAATGGATGTTGTGTTAGCCAGGCATGAAAACAACATTAATCAGAGCTCTTGGATGACCAGGTGTATTGTCAATAGGCAGTAATATTTTGAAAGGGGTCTTTTTTTCCTGAGCAATTGGTCTCCATACTAGGCTGAAAATATTCAGTAAACCATGTTGTAAACAGATGTGCTGTAATCCATGCTTTGTTGTTTCATTTACAGAGCACAGGCAGAGTAGATTGAGCATGACTCTTAAGTGCCCTAGGACTTTTGAAATAATAAATGAGTACTGGGCTTCAGCTTAAAGTCAGCAGCTACATGATCCTTGAATATGAGCATCAACCTATCCTTTGAAGATTTGAAGCCAGGTACTGACTTTTCCTCTCCACCTATGAAAGTCCTAGATGATATCTTCCTCCAATAGAAGGCATTTTTATCTACATTGGAGACCTGTTTAGCGTAGCCACCTTCATTAATTACCTTAAGTAAATAAATAAGTGTTAGTCGCTCAGTCGTGCCTGACTCTTTGCGACCCTGTGGACTGTTGCCCACCAGGCTCCTCTGTCCATGAGATTTTCCAGGCAAGAATACGGGAGTGGGTTGCCATTTCCTTCTCCAGGGGATCTTCCCAGCCCAGGGATCAAACCCAGGTCTCCTGTACTGCAGGCAGATTCTTTACCGACCGAACTACAAGGGAAGCCCTAATTACCTTAGATCATCTAAATAATCTGCTGCATTTCTACATCAGCACTTGCTGCTTCACCTTGCTCTTTTATGTTATGGAGATGGCTTTTTTCCCCTTAAACTTCATAAACATCCTCTGCTATCTTCAACCTTTTATTCTGCTGCTTTCTCACCTCTTTCAATCTTCATAGAATTGAAGAGAGTTAGGACCTTGCTCTGGACTAGGCTTTGGCTTATGGGAATGTTGTGGCTGCTCTGATCTATCCAGAGCACCAAAACTTTCTTTATATCAGCATAAGGCTGTTCCACTTAATATTCATGCATTCACTGGAGTTGCAGTTTTAATTTCCTCCAAGTTTTCCTTTGCATTCACAACTTGTTTGGTGCAAGAGGCCTACTTCCAGCTTGTCTTGACTTTCAACATGCCTTCCTCACTAAACTTAATGATTTTTAGATTTTAATTTAAAGTGAGAGACATGTGACTCTTTCACTTAAACACTTAGAGACCATTGTAGAGTTATTAGCTGGCCTAATTTCACTGCAAGGAGATCCAACCAGCCCATCCTAAAGGAAATAGTCCTGAATATTCATTGAAAAGACTGATGCTGAAGCTGAAACTCCAGTACTTTGGCCATCTGATGCGAAGAACTGACATTTGAAAAGACCCTGATGCTGGGAAAGACTGAAGGTGGGAGGAGAAGGGGACAATAGAGGATGAGATGGTTAGATGGCATCACCAACTCAATGGACAAGAGTTTGAGTAAACTCCAGGAGTTGGTGATGGACAGGGAGGCCTGGAGTGCTGTAGTCCATGGGTTCGCAAAGAGTCGGACATGATTGAGTGACTAAACCGAACTGAATTTCAATATTGTTGTGTCTCAAGGGAAAGGGAGATCTAAGGAGAGGGAGAGACATAAGGAAATGGTTAGTTGGTGGAGCAGTCAAAATACATTTATCAAGTTTACCATCTTATGTGGGTGCAGTTTGTGGCACCCCAAAATTATAATAGTAACGGCAAAGATCACTGATCACAGATGAGCATAACAAATACAATCATGAAAAAATTTGAAATGCTGTCAAAATTACCAAAATGTAACACAGAGACACAAAGTGAACAAATCTGGTTGGAACAATGGTGTCAGTAGACCTGCTGGAGGCAGGGTTGCCACAAACCTTCAGTTTGTAAATAGTGTCTGTGAAGCGCAGCAAAGCAAAGCACAACACAGCGAGGTGTGCCTGTATTTTTCTCTTAAACTCAATTCCATTCAGGCACTTACATGCTCTTGGGTATAAACAAATTTAGCATTTCGTCTTAGCTGCTGCTTAAATCATTTGGGCTATAATTCTATTTTATGATTTAGACATCTCAAGTTTTATAGCCAGTACCTGAAGCACAATGAAAAAAAATGAAGTTGGATAGCTTAAGATAAAGTGCCATTACTATTCTTTCATATTTTAGGGCAAATCATGAATCCACAGATCTGTGGCCTTCATTTTAATCTAGTTTATGACTAATTCATTTTGATTGTTCATAGTTGACGGCAATGCATATTGTTCTTCCATTTGCTGATTTGGCGTCGGTTCTTATTTTCATGTTTTATGGAGAGTCTTAGCTTTAGTTATATTATGCAGATCTAAAGAATTTTTAAGACCAGTTAACAGTCATAATTATGTTGTCATTTATCAACATAGCTCCCTCTCTTGCCCACCTTTATAAGAGCCTGTGTCTTCTAAAATAGTGATGGCAAGGTCCCTCGGGTTTTGCAGAGACAGAGATTAGCATATACATAGGTGAAAATATCCCTTGAAAGAAACTCTTTCTGGAAGCAAGCATTCTCCATCCCTTTGTCAGCTGTGGAAAGCTCTGTGGGTATCTACTTCCTGGAGTACCAGAAGTCTCAGATGCCATAACCACATCAACTTCTCTTGTTCCCAGTACACAACCACATCCTTGCTCTTTTTCGTGGCTTCTGATCCTGTTTTTGTCTTTAATTCCTCCCTGTTTATATAGATGTGTGTCCCTCGGATCCACAAATCCTTTGGAAAGTGTGTGGGGTCCAGGTTATAAAAAAAGTACCCCACTTTCTTTCAGTTCAGTCGCTCAGTCGTGTCCGACTCTGTGCGACCCCATGAATCGCAGCACGCCAGGCCTCTCTGTCCATCACCAACTCCCAGAGTTCACTCAGATTCACGTCCATCGAGTCAGTGATGGCATCCAGCCATCTCATCCTCTGTCGTCCCCTTCTCCTCCTGCCCCCAATCCCTCCCAGCATCAGAGTATTTTCCAATGAGTTAACTCTTTGCATGAGGTGGCCAAAGTACTGGAGTTTCAGCTTTAGCATCAGTCCTCCCAATGAACACCCAGGACAGATCTCCTTTAGAATGGACTGGTTGGATCTCCTTGCAGTCCAAGGGACTCTCAAGAGTCTTCTCCAACACCACAGTTCAAAAGCATAAATTCTTTGGCGCTCAGCTTTCTTCACAGTCCAACTTTCACATCCATACATGACCACTGGAAAAATCATAGCCTTGACTAGATGGACCGCTGTCAGCAAAGTAATGTCTCTGCTTTTGAATATGCTATCTACGTTGGTCATAACTTTCCTTCCAAGGAGTAAGCGTCTTTTAAAATCTGTCTTTCTGAGATGCTGTTGTCTGGTATTAGTCTGAGTTATGAGGGACTGACAGGCCCTGCTCATCCTCCATCTCCTCCATAACTCCTCCATCTCTCCATGCTATTTCTTGGTGGCAGCACTCATTTGTACTTAAAACAAACAGGTCATGGTTACCTGCTTGACATTAAAAAACAACAACAACAACAACGTGTATCTCCCTCTGAGTCCTCAAACTAGAATCAGGACTACCCCCAAAGATTTCAACCATTTCCCAGGACTTAAATGTTTTGCTCACTTCTATCTTTAAGACCCCAGGTCTGCAATCTCACTAGGCTCATCTAGTCTATCCTCTCTTTAGAGGTGATACAGCTATGGAATCCACCCTCTACTTCTCATTTATACAAATACCACCCACACAAGGCATATGTATGTGGAAGATGTTCCTGAATGCTTGGGGAAACAGAAAGTATAAGAAAGCAAAGCAAGCAACTAAAATCTACGTAATAGGTGGTCCATCTCTGTGGTTTGTCTTCTGCCAAGCGACACTCTTAGAGTGTCATTTTTCACCCACAGTGTTTTATCAAATCAGTTTTCCCAGTGAAGACAGTTCCTTTCCTAAGTGGAATTCCAATACTAGGTTTTATGGTGGTTTTTTCTCATGCTGTTACAAACTATGACATGGATACAATGTCTTTATAACTCTATTGTAAGTCTAAGAAGGCAAAGACCTCCTTTCAGATTTCTTGATAACTCAAGAGAAGGAAGGAGGATGAATGTGGACCATCTGTTGTGTGTCAGGTTGAGAAGAAATAATTTGCCTAAAAACCACATTGTTTAGATTGCAAAATCAACACAAATTTGTGAAATGACTAGAATTCCCTGATATTTCAAACTCACAAAGCTCCTAGGGACTCTTTGACGTTGCTGCCTCTACCTGCTGCCTACCTGCTCCAGCCTGTCTCTAGCAATCTTTGCTAAGGATGCATGGTGGTAAGGGGGAGTGGCCATGGTGGTCACTGTGATTAACTTCATGTGACTAAGACAGTGTGCATGATGGTGGTACTTCTGAGGAAAGTGATGTCTCAAAAATGGAAAGGCTTAAGTCAGACTAATGAGCCATGAGTCAGTTGTTGAGTTTACTTGTTGCTTAACTTTTTATCAAAGATATCAAAAATCTATACCAAAGAAAATGGAGTAATATAATAAACTTCACTGTATCTATCATCCAGCTTCAATAATTATCAACTATGGGCCATCCTGTTCCTTTTTTTTTTTTTTCATCCTGTTTCATCTATATCCACTCCTTCCTCCACAACCACTACCATTTTATTTTACAGCTAATCATAGGGGTTTTTTTCTTTTTTTTCAGGCTCCCCTGGTGGCTTAGCTGGTAAAGAATCTGCCTGCAATGTGGGAGACCTGGGTTCAGTCCCTGGGTTGGGAAGGGAATGGCTACCCACTCCAATATTCTGGCCAGGAGAATTCTACAGACTGTATAGTCCATGCCGTCGCAAAGAGTTGGACCTAGGTGAGCAACTCTCACTCACTTTCAATCACAGGTTTTATTTTATAACCAGGTCATCGCCATCTCACTAGGATTTGCTTTTATTTCAGTTAAAATTTAACCATAAATAAATTTCAGTTAAAATTTAAACATAAATAAATCACTTAATTGAAACCTTTTAGAGCCAATATTAACTGCTACTACACAAATGTACCTGATGAGATGCCTCACTTTATCTTTTCTCTGGTCGATCTTCTCACCTTCTGCCCCAAAGATAGTTTATTTTCCAAACCAATCTGATGCAAATCACGTCCCTGTAGCTCTGAAAAGACCAGAGATTCATTTATGTGTATAATACAGAAATGTATATAATAGAAATAAGGCTAAAAAATTTAAAATTGTATGCCAAAATATTAGCACGAATTTTGGGGGGGTGGTATGAAATCAGGAAAGTTCCATTTTATTCTTCCCTGTTAGTTTATAATTACTTACATTTTTCTATTGGTAAAAGTATTGGTTAAATGTATTACTTTTATGATTAAAAAATGAACATAAACATCCACCATGAATAGAAATTTAAAAAAAAAAAAACTTTTCTGGAAAATAACACAGTTGGCTTCCCTACACAAGTTGAACTCTTCAGGACAAATGGGAAAATGAAAAAAAAATTTTTTTTAACTAATCAGCAAAATTTGGACTCCCTGAAAGTGCCCGCATAGTCAGGACTTCAAACTGTGGTCTTGCCTATCAGCTGAACAAAACCCATACCCATGGCCTGACCCAGGCTTTTAGGGTTGCTTCAGGGAGCAGAAAGCAGTGCAGGAAATGGAGCTAGGAACTGAATTACTGAAAGTTTGGTGTCAGATGGCTCTTAGGGACAGAAGGTAGAATATTTGAAACTAAGGCTCTCCTGGAAAAAACAGACACAGAGAGAGTCACTGACTCTTGGTGGGGCCATTGTTGCAGGCGATTTCCTGAAGAAGCAAGGCCATATTTTGCCAATGAGCCTGAAGGCCTCTGCTTCCAAGAAACTCCCCTCCCTCTCCTGCACCTTCCCCTCTCTGCCCTCTCTAGAGGAGCTCTAGACCTCAGCATCAGATGTCAGGCTGAGCAACAGCAAAACCATGGTCAACAAGGTTCTTTAGACCAAATGTGTCTGTATGAATTAGAAGACAGGATAGGGTGATGCAAAACAAGAAAATGGTTTGGGTTTTGTTTCTGGTTGGTTTTTTCTAACAAGAATTTAAGTAGATGGTCCAGAGTTGGTGTAGCAGTTTGACTGTGTGGGGTGACTAACCATCCAGTTTGTCTAGGATTGGTCCTTGGTTTGTGGAATTTCCAATGTTAAAACCCAAACTATCCTGGGCAAACTAAGACAAACTGGTGACTCTAAGTGTTGGGTCCCAGTGTCCATAGATCTTGCTGGTTTGCCAGACATGCTGTTTCTGTCTGGAGGTGTAAGGAAGCTGCTCCTGTTTTTATCCTTCTTTCCATGTGTAGCCAACAGGAAGGGAGACCAGGAGGGGGATGACGTGTACCTTTCATTCTAAAGGCACATCCCAGAAACTGCACAAAACACTTCTACTTACAGTATTTGAATCAGAATATAGTCACTTGGCCATACCTAGCAGGAGTCTGGGAAGTGTCATTAGCTGGGTAAACACACATCTGGCCAAAACTTCTATGATTTTGGAATAACAGGAGAATTAGTATAGGCAGGACATCTGGCAAGCTGCCCTAGTACTGAACAGATATCACTTCATGATGCTCCCTACTCTCCACAATTGCTTTCTACATGGTTCTTACTGCATAAATTGGCACATTGTACCATGTGACCATCCACCCAGGGCACCACCAGTAGAATCGGGCTGGACCTAGGACCCAAGTGCAGTCAACTTATAGTGTTGTCAGCAATCGATGAGGCTGAGACCGAGTTGAATCCTAGCTCTAACCTGGTCCCTCTCCTGATATGACTGAGCTGTGACCCTTTTCTAGAAAAATTGAAATGCAGATACATTAAGTTGTCTGTTGCAGAAGCTGAAAGATATCCAGAGAAAAATCAGGCAGCAGAAACTATGAGCAAACAGAAGCCATGAGAGAGAAAAGGTCACCCAATAACAAAGTTGTTGGTAACTGCAGAGTGGCAGAGGTAGCAACAGAGAGGTGCACAGGAGGAGGATTAACCTGTCCCTGTGCAGGAAAAGATAATCTTATCAACAGAAGTAGGTGGGATTCCGAATCATCTTCTAGTTGCATAAATATATCTCAGTTTGTACAGGCTCAGCAGTAAGGCTGCTACAACGTTCCCTGCGACACCTAATTTCAGTTCCCAGGTTAGGGGAGTGATTAAGTATGGAGTTGGCCAGTAAGTTTGTTTGGGTTTTTCCACAGAACATGAACAAACTTTTTGGCCAAACCACTAGTATGTTGTGTCTGAGTGTCTGTGTCAGTGGGGTGCCATTAGTGTACATTCAGCTGGAACAAAAACAAAAACCACCCTAAAATAACCTAACAAATAAGGACATTTGACATCTCATATGTTAAGGTGTACACAAGTAGAGAGGTTTCAGGGTGGCCAACTCAGAGACGCAGTGACGTCATCTATAGGGCAGACTGCCTTTTCTCACTGCCATCCTCAGCCCCCTGGTATTGGCCTCAGGCTTGCCTCTTCCTGGTTTCAGGTTGACTACAGAAACAATTCACACAGCTAGTCAGGGATGGAGAGGAAATGACCCTCTCTTTAGTCCCTTTGTGAGACTGGAAGACATGTCTCAAGCTGCCAGAAGATTTTTTCCCCTGTCTCATCATCCCAAGTCCATTCCTAAGTCAGTTATTGGGAAGAGGAGGAACTGGCACATAGGGTTAGTCTGACAGAGACACTACGGCCAGGGACGGGGCTTGGTTTCCCTTCAAATACAAGGTTGTCCATATCTGAACAGAATCAAAATGCTCCTTATCAGCAGGAAGGAGGACAAATTAGCAGGTTTGGAAAGTATACTATAGTGTCCACTACAAGATTCTATGAGGTCAGCTGGCTCTTCTCTGGCTGACCTCCAAGGGTACCTCTCACATTTAAGGCCTCAGTGTTACAGATTTAAAACTGTATTAGAAAACAAAATTAGATTTTGCCACCTGACACATTCTGGGGTGTTAAGTACTTAGTTGCTCAGTCGTGTCTGACTTTTTGTCACCCCATGGACTATAGCCCGCTAGGCTCCTCTGTCCATGAAATTTCCCAGATAAGAATACTGAAATGGGTTGCCATTTTCTTCTCCAGGGAAATCTTCCCAACCCAGGGGTGAAACCTGGGTCTCCTGCATTGTAGGTAGATTCTTTACCATCTGAGCCACCAGGGAAACCCCTGGGGTATTGATTCACCTTAATCAAAAGGTCAGTTTACAAATCAGGAAATCAGTTTATTGATTTGTAGTCCAAAATGCACAAATCTCTCTCTCCTTCCTGGGAAGCTCATGCTTATCACCCAGCACATAGCAGTTAAATAGCCAAATTAATATCCACAAAGTTTCTTGGTTGTACATAACATCAAAGAAAGGATACAGATGGTTTTCTGTCTTTTTCTGTCTTTGCCACCCAATTTTGGGCTTCTTTTCCATTACACATGATATACTCCTTGCCTGGAATAGCTTTGCTGCCTTTCTCTACCTAAAAATGCCCATTCAAACCAAGTCCAACGTCACCTGCATGATAAATATTCACTGTAAGTTATTTCCTTTCTCACTGTAGTAAAATTCTTAGTCATCATTATCTCCCTAATGGATGGCACTGCAGTTCAGTTCAGTCGCTCAGTCGTCTGACTCTTTGAGACCCCATGGACTCCAGCACGCCAGGCCTCCTTGTCCATCACCAACCCCCAGAGTTTACTCAGACTCACAATTCTCAGACCTTGTACATGTAAGAAACACCAAATCAAAATAAGACTTTGTTATTAAAAAAATCATATTTTCTATTGACAGAGGAATGGATAGGAAGATGTGGTACATATATATATTTAATAGAATATTTACTCAACCATAAAAAAGAATGAAATAATGACATTTGCAGCAACATGGATGGTGCCAGAGATTATCATACCAAGTGAAGTTAAAGACAAATATCATATGATATTACTCATACATGGAGTCTAATTTTAAAAATAATACACATGAACTTATTTATGAAACAGAAATAGACTCATAGATTAAAAAAAACCTTATGGTTACCAAAGGGGAAACATGGTGGGGTGCGCAGAATAAATTAGGAGCTTGGTGTTAGCGTGCACACAGGAACCCAGTGTATAGCATAGGGAAGTATACTCAGTATTCTGTAATAACCTATGTGGGTAAAGAATCTGAAAATGAATGAATGTATGTATAACAGAATCACTTTGCCATATACCTGAAACTATCGACATTATAAATCAACTATACTCCAATAAAATTTTAAAACAAATACAGAGAAAGAAAAAAAGTTTTACAAAAAATCGTATTCTCAGGGAGTGTGATTCAGTAGGTCATGGATGGGGGAAGGAATCTGCATGTTAATATGCATCTCAGCAGGGGATTTAGGCCACGTTTGGGGAAGCATTGGCCTAGGCCATGATCTTTGCAATTATCATTCTGGTGATGGGAAATGGCTGTGTTCCAGGAAGAAGGCCTCTTCCTCAACTGCAGTGAATGGGCAGTAACAAAAATCTTCCTCTTCCAAGGAAATCAGCAAAGTCCCCATGACTTTCTGCTCTAGTCAGTACGTATATTGAAAGGTCCTGGACAGAGAGTTAGGGGTGTAGAACCCAGCTCTAGAACCCAGCTCCAGGCACTTTCTAAAAGGTAGAGGTGCCTAAGCTGAGGTTTGAAAGGGAGAAGGTGAGTTCGGTAGATGTGGTGGGAGAGACCCTTCTCAAAGAGGGACAGATTGTGTAAAGCTTGGGAATCTGAGAATATAGGCAATTCAATAAAACAGGGGAGAGGAATGCATGAGGGGAAGTGAAGCACAGAGTAGTCCTGGGCCAGTACACATATTATTCATTTACAGCATCAGATAAAATAGTAAAAACAACTTATTGAGCCCTCATTCTCCATCAGACACTATAATTTATATATATTATGTACAGCATACTACTGTGTTTCTTACACTATTTGGTCGCAAGTTTAAATATCCTCTTAAAGACTGTATGCTCTTAAAAGACCTTCATGCTCTTAAAAATTAGAAAGAACCCCAGAGAGCTTTTATTTATGTAGGTTATATATATCTATTGATATTTACAGTATTAGTAGTTCAAACTGAGAAACTGAGAAATATTAATTCTGAAAACTATGGATAATATACCATTATATGTTAACATAAAAACGTACTTTTAAATACAACCAGAATCTCTAGCACAAAAAATATTAGAGGGAAGAATCGCATTGTTTTATATTTTTCCAAATATCCTAACTGTCTGGCTTAAAAGAAGACACTGACTTCTCATCTGCTTCTGCATTAACCTGCACATTCACATGTCATACAGCCTCTGGAAAATCCCTCTGTACATTCAAGAGGGAAAGTGGAAAGGGAAAATAGTGTCTTAAGGGGATTATTAAAATATTTTAGCCCTTGTGCGCCTTGAATGGGTGCTGAGAGGTTGCAGGAGCGCCAGATCACTTTCTGGGAACTGCTGTTTTAGGGGCTGAGAACACTTGAATCATGGCTTTTTCGAGTCTGAGACTGCGATTATAAGCAAGTTCCTCAGCCTAGGTCTCCATTTCCTCCTTAGTGACATGGGGACACTTAGGGAACCTTAAGGGTGGTGATTGGCATGGTGTAAGCCATCAGTAAATGGCAGCAGCAGGTGATCCTTGTAACACCCCTTGGGGGTGAGCTCCAGGGCAGAACAGAGGAAACAGGAGAGCCAGGGGACAAACCCGTCTCTGACTTCAAAGGCTGGACTTGTGACCACTGTGTTGTACACATGCCATGTTGAGATGTTCTGAGCAAAGATGTACTTTAAAGAGATTAATGTTGTGACCAGAGCTTAGGAAAACCACTCTGGTTGTGGCTTAGAGGATGGGGAGGTGGCACTGGGACTGCAGACAGGGGCTCCATTAGGCCAGGCAGGAACCATCAAGTTTCCTTTGGGCCATGCTGTATCAGTTTGACCTCTGGGAGGGCTGGCCAGAGACAGTGCTGTCGGTAAGGAAGAGGAACTTCTCAGGTGGTGGACTGGGCAGGACTCAGGCCCATGAATGTGGGCATGAGGGAGGTGGAGGAGTCTTAAATCTCCCTGGTATTTCTCACTTGAGCAATCCTATCAACAATGTGTGACCACATATTCAGAGTATCGTCAACCAGGGAAGCCTTGGTGTCCAGGGCCGGTCACTTTGGCATGGAGCACCAATGTGGCTGATGATAGTTCCCAGCTCTTCCAGAGGTCAGACTGATACAGTGTGGCCCAAAGTCCCCACCATAACCCCATTTTACCATAAACTATTTAGCATGGTCCAAAGTCCCAGGGATATTCCAAGGGCTTAGAGGGTATCTCACAAGAGATGGCTGAGGTCCAGTCTTGTGTCAAATGTACAGGGTGTCAACAACTCAAGCCTGATGCATTACCCTCTACTGCACTTGTATCCAGCTGCCTACTTAAAAGGACTCTGGAAAAAAGTTACCACCTAATTTTTTCATCAGAGCACCCAAATCTGCTCTGCCCATAGTCTTCCTTATCTCAGTTCACGGAAACTTCATCCTTCTAGTGGCTCAGGCCACAGACCTTGGAGTCATCCTTGACTTCTTTCCTCCCACATCCCAAACTTAACTCTGGCCAATCCTGCTGATTCCATCTTCAGAGTATTTCGTTTCTTTCTGCTTCCCTCCCCCTCCACTATTTCACCCTGGTCCAAACCTTCACTATTTCTCTCTGAATGAGCCCAACAACCTCCAAACTGGCTCCTTGTGTTCACCTATGGCCCCTGCAATCTCCACCACGCAGCCAGATGACCCTTTAAAAATTATGTCAAATCATATCATTCCTCTTCTCAAAACCCTTTATTGACTTTTAATCCCACTTGGCAGAAAACAAAATCTTCTGATCCCAAGTACCTCCAATTCACCCTGCTCCACCTGCACTGGCTTCCTTCCTCTCACCAGACACATCCCTGCTTTAGACTTGTATTTGCATTGAAATATTCATCTTCCTTCTCGACTCTTTTTGAGTATTTTCCTCCATAGCACTTTTATATCCGTCATACCACTCATCTGCCTGTTTATGAGCTCAATGTCTCCACCTCCAGCCACCACTCTCTGCCCCCACCAGACTCTATGCTCCACGAGAACAGAAAACTTAATTTTCAAAATCTCTCCTGTATTCCCTGTATTGTTGACTGGATGAATGTGTAGGCAAAGGACCATATCATTCGACTTTGCAGCCCATTATTCACTCTTGGATTACTTTGATTCTACAAAAGTTCGATGATTCAGAATCTGACAGTTTTCTAAATAAGCAATGTAATTCTTCCATGTGGCCAAATACTTTCCATTTTTAGGATAAAATAGAAAAGAGTAATTTGGGGCAGATTCTCCAATGTGTAGGTAAGTTCCATGGGGGCAGGGGTTATGTCAGGCATGTATTCATGTCAGGCATCCCCTCATGAATATTTATTGATTGACCAAGAACATTCCTACCTATTCTTAAGATCACTATCTGGCAGCACAGAGAGAAATTTAGTAATAATTTGTCCATTTGACATTGGGGCCATGTGAGATTCGTGGATAAGTGACCTACTCAAGTTTTACCATTAACTAGAATTAAGTTCCCAAGTCTCATCCCAGAGTTCTTTTCCTGTTCAACGAGCTCCCTATGTCAGCTTCAAAGACCTTTGGGACTAAAATTAGAGAATAAGGACTTGGAAGGGAAAAGGGTGTTGGGATCTCCCTGTTTCCCTCTCTTTCTGTAGCAAGAAGAGCTGGATTTTGAAACATGCCAGACAGGTACTCATATCCCCTCACTGCTATTAAGAAGTTGGGAGAGTTTGGTCAAATTGTTAACTTCTGGTTCTCAATAAACACTTCCATTAAATGGGGATTGCCTAAATAGGGCTGCGGTAATGCTTCCATTGGAGAAGGCAATGGCACCCCACTCCTGTACTCTTGCCTGGAAAATCCCATGGACGGAGGAGAAGCCTGGTGGGCTGCAGTCCATGGGGTTGCTAAGAGTCAGATACGACTGAGCGACTTCCCTTTCACTTTTCACTTTCATGCATTGGAGAAGGAAATGGCAACCCACTCCAGTGTTCTTGCCTGGAGAATCCCAGGGACGGGGGAGCCTGGTGGGCTGCCGTCTATGGGGTCGCACAGAGTCAGACATGACTGAAGCGACTTAGCAGCAGCAGCAGCAGCAGCAGCAGCAGCAGCAATGCTTCCATAGTGAGTCTGCAAAACTGCAACACTATAACTCAGAAGTGAGAAAAATTAATTCATTCACCTTGTGGGTAACTGATGTGGTCTTCCTCATGAGCCCTTCACCTATTGGTTAGCAAGAAAAACAACTCAAGGTTTAATTTTGTTTAGTCTAGATAGATACAGAATCTCAGTAGGAGATGATGAAAAAGATTCTGGAGATGGAGAATGGTGGTGGTCACACAACAGTGTGAATGCACTTAATGCCACTGACTTTTACACTTAACAATGTACAAACTTTGAGCTGTAACTACTGGAAATGTAATATCTAACATGACTAGAGCTCGCGCTGCTGTGTGGTAAACTTGCAAGTTTTTTAGAGAGTAGATCCCAAGAGTTATCTATCATAAGGAAAAAAACATTTTTTTTTTGGTCTTTTTTTGTACCTATATGAGAAGATGGATGTCAACTAAACTTATGGTAATGATCATGTCACAAGATATGTAAGTCAAGCCATTATGCTCTATACCTTAAACTTACAAGGTGCCATACATCTAACAAAGCTCAATAAAACTGGGGGAAAATGGTGAAAATGTTAAAACGTTATGTATCAATATGTGTGTGTGCACGTGTGTTGGTCACTCAGCCGTGTCTGACCCTCTGTGACTCCATGAACTGTAGCCAGCCAGGTTTCTCTGTCCACAGGATTCTCCAAGCGATAATACAGGGATGGGGAACCATTCCCTTCTCCAGGGGATCTTACCGACCCAGGGATTGAACCCAGGTCTCCTGCACTGCAACTGGATTCTTTATCATCTGAACCACCAGGGAAACCCACGTATCAGTATATTTTACCACAGTAAAAAATTACGGAAAGAAATTAGTCTGATAATTTGGATAGTCTGTTCTGGCAATTCTCAGTCACTTCTGGAAAGATGGTGAAACTCTCAGGTTTCCCAGCTTGGCCTCCCTTTTCTTCACTAAACTGTGTTTGGGTATATGGCGAGGGGGACATGGAGGCTTTTGTGGAAATCCTTTGGGGGGATTTCCTTGGCCCGCTCGGGCGCCTAAGCACCGCCGGCCTCCTTCCAACCCTTGTCCCACGGCTCCAGGCGGAGGAAACACCACGCACTGCGACACCTCAAAAATTTCACTGTGACGCTGGTTGGGGAGCGGCGCTGCAGTTTAGCTGGCAGGGAGAGCAGCTGAGTCACTCGCGGTTCCTCATCCCCCTGCCCCTGACTTTCGGGCCACCAAGCCCACGCCTTCCTTCACCGGCTCTGAGGGCCGCCCTCCTCTCCATCCACCGCACCACTCCCCTCATTTAGGCGTCTTCTTACCACACCCGGGGGCGTGCTTAAACTCTGTGATTAATCACTGACCACTGGCCTCCCAGCAGACTGGAAGCTTCTCAAGGAGGAAGGCTGGGTATTACCAGTGTCTGGGGCCATTCCTGGATCAGAAAATGTTTTTCAGAGAAAACATCCATCTCAGTGGCTGCCCGCTCCCTGTCTGCAGGCCTTTATTATAGTACCTGGGAGGTGTCAGGGCCCCTACCTTTACACCCCAAAGACAGTACAAAAGGAGTGCGTGAAATGCTGTGAAAAGAAACACAGTTTTTACCAACGTGCCATTTTCTAAGTCCTGGAACAGTCATGACATTAGAAAGTGATGTTCCTGCTTTGTGGTGAGCAAATGCTGGTCAACAGACTATGTGAGGTCTGAACCCTCAGAGGAAGAGGAAGAAAAAGAGAAAGTGTGTGTGTGTGTATGTGTGTGTGTGTAAAGTTCCCAACATGGTAGCCAATTAAAGAAATCACTGCTTTAGCTGACACGTCTTTCCCAGGTTGTTGTTTAAACTATGGCATTTAATAAAGAAAAGAGGCTGCCCTTAACTCATTTTAAGTGTGACAACAACAATAATATCATGGAGAACCTGTTTTTAAAAAGCACAGTTAATCATAATTCATCCTTGGAAGATAACTGGGAGCCACAACAAATTACATTAAAAAAAAAAAAAAAAGAAAAGAAAGGCTCCAAAGCCTATTTACTTACTGAAAATTCCTCCAAAATCTCATATGAGAAGATGGCGGTAAACATAAGGTCCAGGTGCTTGTTTTTTGTTGGTCCAGGGCCGCCTCCTGTCCTGGGCCTGAGCACTGCACTCTCGGGCTCCCTGCCCTGTTGGGTTCGGCCACCAGGGAGAATGGCAGCGGAGAAGACCAAGGTTGGGAGGGTTCTTCCCGACTCTCAGCTGGATTTTCTGGCAGAGACAGAATGCCCCGCCACTACAGCTCCTCCTCTCCTCAGAGCTCCAACTTTTGCAGGGGCGGCTACAACTCTCCAATGTTGCTAATATGCTTTAATCCTGCAGTCGGACACGACTGAGCGACTGCACTTTCACTTTTCACTTTCATGCATTGAAGGAAATGGCAACCCACTCCAGTGTTCTTGCCTGCAGAATCCCAGGGATGGGGGAGCCTGGTGGGCTGCCGTCTATGGGGTCGCACAGAGTCGGACATGACTGAAGCGACTTAGCAGCAGCAAACCCTTCATTAAAATCTCCTGAGCTACAGAGTTGGCTTCTCTTTCCTGAAGGAACTCCAACTAATTAGTCTGTAATAAGAAACTGCTGACTGGCACCAGCTAGGGCCCCGATGTCCTGATTTGCCGGTCACTGAAGGAAATGGCAACCCACTCCAGTATTCTTGCCTGGAGAATCCCAGGGACAGGGGAGCCTGGTGGGCTGCTGTCCATTGGGTCGCACAGAGTCAGACACGACTGAAGCGACTTAGCACCAGCAGCAGTAGCAGATGGACATTAATTATGTTAATGCAGATATTTCATCAGTTCTAGTAGATCATACAGCTGAGTTCATAAACTAAAGGCCAAGAACTTGTACCTTCAAATTTCATTGCCTTCAAGTTGAAACCTTAGGACGCTTTCATGTCTATTCCAACAATGGCCAATGTTAAAATAGTCTAAAGCTGCCTTTTAAGATTTCCTTTAGTGTTGTTATTTGGAATAATGTTGATCCTTCTTTAATGGCAGGTTTGATACAGATCAACAGGCAAAT
The DNA here is from genome assembly GCF_001704415.2 of Capra hircus. Lineage (NCBI taxonomy): Eukaryota > Metazoa > Chordata > Mammalia > Artiodactyla > Bovidae > Capra > Capra hircus. The sequence continues at coordinate 49,191,813 of NC_030811.1, forward strand.
GCCATATACATATATGAAAGTCAGCAATAATTTCATGATGCTTAGATGCAAATGTCACTTACTGTCCTCAAAATGTGTTTGATGGCTTGTTTTTCTTTTAAGCCAGGATCCAATCAAGGTTCATGAATGGCTTCTGGTTGTCTCTTTATAGTGTTTTGGGGGAGGCAAAGACTTTATGTGTGTAACTCTGCGATCCAGTGTATGTGTGACACTGTAAACGTGAACTAAATCAAATGGAACTTCAGGGAAGGCTAAGTGTTCAGGGTATTGCAGAGGACGCAACTTGGGTGTAGGAGGAGATGAGTCAGCCATTCATCAGGGCCATTAAATTAGTGTGGGTAGTCAGCATTTTCCTTTTGCATGTTAGGACACACAAAAAATAATGATATTTCCATAACATGCTGGATTGAACAGAGGGGGCTTCTTGGGGGCTGTCTGGAGCTCCAGCTGCCCCCCTCAGGTTCTTGTCCCAGTGGTGGGGGAACCTACATTTGCAGTATATCTTGGAAATGTTCAGACTAAAAATAATGGCAACTTTTGCCAAAGTTTCCAGGCTTCTTTGGGTCCTGGGGTATTTGTTTATTTCCAACCCCATCACTTTAGTGAATCTTGTGTGTTTCTCCCTCAAGAGTCTCAGCTAGAGTCTTGCTCTGTCCCATCAGCAACCACATATGCCCATTAACCTGGAAACACAATGACAGGGGCAGCCTTTTTCCATGTTATTTATTCAGTCAACTAGCTACACATGAGGGAAAAGCAAATTAGTCCAAGCTTTTGGGGGAGGCCTGGGCAGATGGGTGGAAGGCTGGAATTTTAAACAGAAAATAATCTTATAAACAGTTAGATGAAAGATTTACAAAATCCATTAAAAAAAATAGTATCCTCTGAGGGTAAGAGACAAAGATAAAATCATCACAAATAAATTAACAACCTCTGATCATTGCATTCCTCAAAACCAAAGTTCCTGAAAATGGTTTGCATTTCAGACTGCTGCAATTTGCAGATACTTATATGGTCTATATTTCCAAAAAAGAAAAATGGAGACAAACACCAAGCAACAGATTAATACAATGTAGGGAAAATTGAGCACATGAAAATAGCTATCATTTGGTAGCAAAAATAGAGTTATGCCAATGTTAATATCAAAATTAAAGACATTTAAATAAATTATGTCAATACAACTGCTTATTGCTCCTATTCATAACTAAATGGTCTGAGGAAATTCTATGATAGCTGGAAGGCATAATATAACTTACAGAATAAGTATTAGACTTTTAACAAGGCTCAACAACCAAACAGAACCTTTATCATTTTTCTTTTAGTGTTGCCATTATTAATGGTAGGACAAGGTCACTCGTCATAAATCTGGAAAGCACAGGACAGTGCTTGAAGCCCAAGTCAATGATTTACTGGAAGTAATTAAAAATAGTATGTGAGAAAAGCAGCAGCCCAAATGAAGTAAATATTTTTCTTAATAAATGGTTTGTCTGTTTTACTCTCCCACAGAGTCCATAGGAAGCACATGAGGCCATGGGGGCTGTCTGGGCCTTCTGTGGGGATAATGACAGTTGTCCTAAGGTGAACTCCATCTGTTTAGTTAATACCAGAACCAGCCTGGCTTCTAGGAGGTGAATGGCATGGAGAAAGAATCTGCACTGAGACTTTGATTATTACATTTGACTCCAGGAAATACCATCGTAGGCTTTGGGACCTGGGGAGGGAGAGATCTGCCTCAGGAGTCTACACAGGAGACTGTGGCCCCTTCCTGAAAAGCACCTCTCGCAGTTTGGGACGACCAGCAGCACCACATTACCTGTGGTGTAATGTGGGAAACCGGACTGCACACGGTCCCGTTTCCAAGAACAGCTGTGCGGTTCACCATACATTTGGGATGGGGCGACCAGGAATAAACAAGAGGTTACAACGAGTACCTTCAGTGATGAAGTGACTGGCATTATGTAATTGGGAGATTCAAAATCCGAAGAGTCAGTTCTGCCTCAGTTCTCAAAACAATGCCATGTTTCTGCTTCCTTCATCTTAAGAATATAAAATGTTTGAGATACAAACTAGTTTGAGAAGGTGCTTTTGAGAGTAGAGACTGAAGGAAAAAAGAAGCTGTTTCCGCCTCAAGAGAATTTGAGGATTATAATAGGATGTATCACCAAGCCATTTAAATGTCAGAAAAACCCTTTATAGAGGTGGGTACTAATAGGTTTTAAAATTGGCATACATATTCAAATTCATCCACACTCCCACTTCAAATGACTACAAAGGTGATGTTTGGTCCCTTGATCCTTGTGATTATAAAATGAAACATAAGATCAATAGAAATAGCAACTAGGACAATTAAAGACTTGCCAAAGACCTCAAGACAAAGCTACATCCACTCAGGCTGCAAGTTTTGTTCTTGTTTTGAGCCACCCTCTGCCACAGTCAGTATTACTCAAGTTCTACATTTACCTACACAATGTGAAAATGAGATTTGTTTTCCCCTGGAGTACCCTTAAAATCCACAGGCCTCTTCTTCCTGTCTGTGAGCAGAATGCAGATACAAGCTTGAAAAGAAAAGAACAAAGCCCATACCAAAGGATTTGATCATTTTCATTAGAAATGGAAATGATATTCTCACTGTGTTCATCTTGACGTCTTGATAAAATGGAATGGATGAAAGCAATATTTAATGAATCACATATTATTTTAAAATGCTAGTCACTTGCAGACTCCACAAGGCTACCGATCCACTTCAACTCTATTTTGAAAATGGAACTCTAACTAGTTGTGTCACACTGAAAAACAGTGCATCCTTTTTTCGTTACTTATTTGATTTTTCACTCATAGCATTCTTTGATGTTATTTAAATATATAAAAATGTTTTCTGGAGAAATTTTTTTTTTACCACATCATTTTACTTGATATCCCATAGGACTGTTACGGACTTTAGAGGAAAATGCTTAAAACTCAAGCTTTGGTTTTACAGTAATATGGGCAGAAATTGTAACTGCTTTGATCACAGAATTCAACTAGTGCACATATTCTATTATTGTAATCAGCACTAACACATTTAAAAAGGCAAAGTTTCTCCTTTTGGTAGTTATAATCTGTATCATTCGAGACTGCTGCAAAACTCACAAATGAGTGATATGAGTTAAGAAGAAAGTGTAGGAAGGGGATAAGAAGACATTTAAAGCTTTATCAGAACACAGCACAAAGGAAAAACTCAATTCTCTACATTTTTCTATAAGGCAGATGGTCAAAATTTTTAATACAAGATCTAATATACATTGCTTATTAAGAGGTAGAAAATACCAAAACAGTATTTAAGGAAAATGTGTTGAGTTATTTAAAACAATCAGCTACTTTATTAAACTTCTGGAAAGTCAAACTGCCATGTGGAATGCCCTGTGTATTTTAACACTAAATTGCGTCATTCCACACTCAACAGAGATGTGGGCAAATAGTGGGGGGGGTTGGGGTAGAGTAGGAAGAGAAAACAGTTTTTTTAACTTGTAATGAATTTAACTCTAAGGAGAAATTTCCTACTGTCTGCCTGGGAATTCACTATGATATTTAATAAATAGGGATTTCTCAAATTATCAACACTTTCTCTGTATGATTTTGCACACAGACAATGAAACTTTAGGGAGGGATGACGTCAAATGTTTCCCTCTTCGAGAACGTACCGTACCCATCTTATACAAAAACATATCTCACTAATCTTATACCATTCTCTCCAGTCACTGAAATGCAAATACAAGTATTCTTCAGACTCCAGCACCAGCAGAATTGTTCTGTGTGAGCAATTTGAAAGCTGTCTGAGGCAAAAAGATACCTGAGCTACCGAAATAAACCTGGGTAGCTTATGCATGGGTGAGTAACCCTAGGTATTCTTTTTTCTTAATGCACCTGGGAGAGATGGATTTTCTTTACAACCTAATTTTGTAAGGCATAAATTTAATTAGAATTTTCCTAACCTTTGGAAAATTAGTGTTAAAGTTTCTTTTTTAACCCACACATTAACATTCAATCTTTTATTTTTATTAAATAGTTTATATACAAAAAGAAATATCAAGGTGTTCTACATTCATATAAACAATCATGATAACATTTGAAATTGTAAAGAAACCTACTGAAGAAAATATATACTTAAATACTTACAATGCTAAGCTAAGAAACACAAGTGATCATTTTAGATAATATTGTTTAAATATACAGACACAAGATGGTGGCTTCAGAAAGCAAATGTGGGAGGAGCACAAAGATGCCTTGTTCCTTCCTCTTTCACCACAAGACAGGATGGTCCAGTTTGGAAAAACCAAAATCTTTCCTAAGTTCCAAATAGGTGCCGTTGCTCACCCAAGAGTCATCAATGGATTTCCTGTGGAAGTGAAAGAATTTCTTGAAGGCTCTTGCCGAGATTGTCATAGCCTCTATTTCCCTTTTCAGTTCCTCTCTGCCCCGCCCAGCCCTCCACCCCTCCCCCGCTGCTGCCTGTCCGGATTATCATTTGCATCTGCACACCCTGCCCCTATGGCACAGAACTGGACTGTTCAGCTACTTCTGATTTCGGCTTCTCGAACTTAAGGGCTGTGAGAAATGGCATTTCTGAGACAAATGGGTGAGGGAAGAGTCTGTGGTACAGAAAATATGGCTGGGATGACAGTTACCACTTTGAGTATGACTATGTAAATGCTGCAAATTAATCAGGTTGTTCAAATCAAGTAATAAATTGACAGTGAAAAGGAAAGGAATTGGAAATCATCACAGTTTAGAGTTAACAGCCTTGGTTCACTATTTGACTAGATGTTCAGTTCAGTTCAATTGCTCAGTCGTGTCCAACCCTTTGCAACCCCATGGACTGCAGCATGCCAGGCCTCCCTGTCCATCACCAACTCCCAGAGCTTGCTCAAACTCATGTCCGTAGAGTCGATGATGCCATCTAACCATCTCATCCTCTGTCGTCCCCTTCTCCTCCTGCCTTCAATCCTTGCCCAACATCAGCGTCTCTTCTAATAAGGTAGTTCTTCACATCAGGTGGCCAAAGTATTGGAGTTTCAGTCTCAACATCAGTCCTTCCAAAGAATGTTCAGGACTGATCTCCTTTCAGATGGACTGGTTGGATCTCCTTGCAGTCCAAGGGACTTTCAACAGTCTTCTCCAACACCATGCTTCAAAAGCAACAATTCTTCTGCACTCAGCTTTCTTTATAGTCCAACTCTCACATCCATACATGACCACAGGAAAAACTATAACCTCGACTAGACGGACCTTTGTTGACAAAATAATGTCTCTGCCTTTTAATATTCTGTCTAGGTTGGTCATAACTTTTCTTCCAAGGAGCAAGTGTCTTAATTTCATGGCTGCAATCAGCATCTGCAGTGATTTTGAAGCCCAGAAAAATAAAGTCAGCTACTGTTTCCCATCTATTTGCCATGAAGTGATGGGACCGGATGCCATGATCTTAGTTTTCTGAATGTTGAGCTTTAAGCCAACTTTTTCACTCTCCTCTTTCCCTTTCATCAAGAAGCACTTTAGTTTTTCTTTACTTTCTGCCATAAGGGTGGTGTCATCTGCATTTCTGAGGTTATTGATATTTCTCCCAGCAATCTTGATTCCAGCTTGTGCTTGATCCAGACCAGCATTTCTCATGATGTAGTCTGCATATAAGTTAAATATGCAAGGTGACAATAGACAGCCTTGACGTACTCCTTTTTCTATTTGGAACCAGTCTGTTGTTCCATGTCTAGTTCTAACTGTTGCTTCCTGACCTGCATACAGATTTCTCAAGAGGCAGGTCAGGTGGTCTGGTATTCCCAACTCTTTAAGAACTTACTACAGTTCATTGTGATCCACACAGTTAAAGGCTTTGATATAGTCAACAAAGGAGAAGTAGATGTTTTTCTGGAATTCTCTTGCTTTCTCCACGATCCAATGGATGTTGGTGTTTTGATCCCTGGTTCCTCTGCCTTTTCTAAATCTAGCTTGAGCATCTGGAAGTTCTTGGTTCACATACTGCTAAAGTCTGGCTTGGAGAATTTTGAGAATTACTTTGCTAGTGTATGAGATGAATACAATTGTACAAATGCAATAGTTTGAACGTTCTTTGGCATTGCCTTTCTTTGGGATTGGAGTGAAAACTGACCTTTTCCAGTCCTGTGGCCACTGCTGAGTTTTCCACATTGGCTAACATATTGAGTGCAGCACTTTCACAGCATCATCTTTTAGGATTTGAAATAGTTCAACTGGAATTCCATCACCTCCGCTAGTTTTGTTCGTAGTGATGCTTTCTAAGGTCCATTTGACTTCTCATTCCAGGATATCTGGCTCTAAGCGAGTGATCACACCTTCATGGTTATCTGAGTCATGAAGATCTTTTTTTGTATAGGTCTTCTGAGTATTGTTGCCACCTCTTAATATATTCTGCTTCTGTTAGGTCCATATTGTTTTTGTCCTTTATTGGGCCTTTATCTTTGCATGAAATGTTCCCTTGGTGTCTCTAATTTTCTTGAAGAGATTTCTAGTCTTTCCCATTCTACTGTTTTCTTTGCACTGATTTCTTTTATTTCTTTGCCCTGACCACTGGGGAAGTCTCTCTTATCTCTTATTGCTATTCTTTGGAACTCTGCATTCAGATGGATATATATTTCCTTTTCTCCTTTGCCTTTTGCTTCTTTTTTTCCCTCAGATATTTGTAAGGCCTCCTCAGACAACCATTTTGCCTTTTTTGTATTTCTTTTTCTTGGGGATGGTCCTGATCACTGCCTCCTGTACAATGTCACAAACCTCTGCCCATAGTTCTTTAGACACTCTCTCAAATCTAATTCCTTTGACTCTATTTGTCACTTTCACTGTATAATCGTATAATACCAGATATTACATAGACCCAAATTCAAAAGGTTCAAAAGAGTGGAGAGCTGAATTTTTCCACCCTACTCCCAGCCTCCTGGTTCTCCTCAGAGACAATAAACTTAGCAGCTTCACTCTTCCAGAGAAATTCCATGTGTGTGAGCTTCCGTGCACGCACATGCGTGCTCCACTCCTTTCCTTTTTTTTGTACAGTGGTAGCCCTGGATGGTGTCCTACCCCTTAAGTTTTTGCATAACATATATACTTGTAATTCTTTTCCATTGTCAAAATAAGGTCAGCAAACTATAGCTTAATAGCCAAATCTAGCAGTTGGCTTATCTTTGCAATTCCATTTAATCGGAACATACCATGCCTGTTGATTCAAGTATTGACTATTGCTGCTTTTGCATTGCACAGCAGGGTTGAGTCATCACTACTGAGGCCTCACACCCTGCAAAGCTAATATTCACCATTTGTCTTCTGCAGGGAAAGTTTGGTTTCTCTGGCAAAAAGGAATTCCTCGTTTCCTTTTTAAACAGTTGCATGATATTCCATTGTGGGGATGGACCACAATTTAACAGGTACTTGACTGGTGGACACTGTGTTGTCAACCTCTAGCTATTATAAACAAAACATATGTTATTTTGTATGTGTGGGAGATTTATTGTATTAAAAATTCCTGTAAATTAAAACATCTGGGTTAAAGAGTATGTGCACTTGTAATGTTGTCACATGTTTTAGAAAAAGTGAGGAGTGCGTATTTATCCACATTCTTAGGAACACAGTTGTTTGTTTGTTTGTTTTTAATTTTGTATTGGGGTATAGCCAATTAACAATGTTGTGATAGTTTCAGGTGGACAGCTAATGGACTCAGGTGACTGAGTCCATTATACACCTATAATCGATTATAGGTGTATAATGGAGCCATATACATGTATCCATTTTCTCTCAAACTCCCCTCCCATCCAGGCTGCCACAAAACATTGAGCAGAGTTCCCTGTGTTATACAGTAGGTCCTTATTGGTTACCCATTTTAAATATATGTCGATCCCAAACTCCCTATCTCTTTCCCCCAGTCTTATCTGGGCAACCATAAGAGGAACATGGATTTTTATCACAATTGTTTCCCTATTCCAATCAAGGGATGTGTTTAAAATTAGTCAATCTGCATATCAGATATTTTTCTTTGAAACAAAGATGACTAATGCTGCCAGAGCTGTAGTTTCCACTTAGAATTTCCACTGACACTTTGGTGACTCCTTAGTGTCAACAGAAACATCTAAGTCCCCATACCCCTCCTGTTTGTCATTTCTGCCTGCTTCTAACTGGAACAGTTCCAGGACTGCTGCTGCTGAACAATTCCCACCTTTCCTCACATTGTCACCTGCCACATCCAATACTCTGATAATTTTACAGACAATCAAAAAGAAAAAAAGCTGCCACTGTGTTTGGTCCTTCTCTGTTCCAGACAGAATTCTTACATGGTTGAAGCGACAGCCTAGGTAACATATTATATTTTCATTTAAATGTTAGTTCATTTCCCATAGAGCTCCATAGACTGCATGAAGATTTTTCAGGTTTTCATATCAGGTCAAGTTGATCAATCTCCTTACCTAATTCTTGAGACAGTTTGGTTATTTAATGATCCTAAAAATGCTGTAACAAACCTCTTTAACAAATATTAGTAAAATCAATTGATCAGTCTGTTAAGTCTATCCATTTACCTATCCATTGCCTTTCTGAAAAAAATAATTTAAGGAAACTTGAGCCGGCCCCGCAGCCGCCTGCGCTTAGGGAGCCGGCCCGCAGCCGCCTTCACTTCATGGGAAATAGATGGGGAAACAGTAGAAACAGTGTCAGACTTTATTTTTGGGGGGCTCCAAAATCACTGCAGATGCTGACTGCAGCCATGAAATTAAAAGAAGCTTACTCCTTGGAAGAAAAGTTATGACCAACCTAGATAGTATATTCAAAAGCAGAGACATTACTTTACCGACTAAGGTCCATCTAGTCAAGGCTATGGTTTTTCCTGTGGTCACGTATGGATGTGAGAGATGGACTGTGAAGAAGGCTGAGCGCCAAAGAATTGATGCGTTTGAACTGTGGTGTTGGAGAAGACTCTTGAGGGTCCCTTGGACTGCCAGGAGATCCAACCAGTCCATTCTGAAGGAGATCAACCCTGGGATTTCTTTGGAAGGAATGATGCTAAAGCTGAAGCTCCAGTACTTTGGACACCTCATGTGAAGAATTGACTCATTGGAAAAGACTCTGATGCTGGGAGAGATTGGGGGCAGGAGGAGAAGGGGACGACCCAGGATGAGATGGCTGGATGGCATCACAGACTCGATGGACGTGAGTCTGAGTGAACTCCAGGAGATGGTGATGAACAGGGAGGCCTGGCGTGCTGCGATTCATGGAGTTGCAAAACGTCGGACACGACTGAGCGACTGAACTGAACTGATTCATTACATGTTTAAATGAAGCTGTGAATATTCCAGGATAAAACTCTACTATCCTGATCTTCAATCACTCATATCCTTAGTGTGTGATCAAAATCCACACCAACTTGAGGGCAAAGAGCATTATATTGGGGGGATAAAACATAATGTTGCTATTTTTTCGTTTTGGAAATACATTATTTTATTGCTGCAGCTGATAGATTAGTTGCTAAATCCTCCTAACAGTGTTTCTGTTGCCCATTAGAAAATCATAACAACAAAAAATTCAAGACTGAAATGAAAAATGAAAATGAAACCAAGACTGGGCGTAATAGGCAGGGCAGAAATGGCTGCCTTGCTATATGTGCTTGTTTTAATGTTGATATTTAAATAAATGAACAAATCAAAAAACCCCAGAACCATATTGAGCCCTAGCCTGTAGTCAAGAGGGCCAGACTCCTGTCTGGGACAGTCCACTGGGTCCTTCCGCAGATCACCTCAGTCCCCTGGTCCTTCACCTTTTCTCAGTTAAAATAAAAGAAGAGGTGAAGGGTGGATGATCTTGGATGTCCCTTCTAAACTTTCAGCCTATTTTTAATAAGAGCCTTCTAGCCAGTTATTTTTAAAATGATAGTAAATGTTCCAAATCTAAGCCCTAGTATATTGGAACTTCTGCAATTCAAGAATTAGTTCTTAGAATTTCTAGTTTGATGATGGTTAATTATCTCTATCACTGTATAGAATATACTTATGAGAAAGTGAAAGTCGCTCAGTCATGTCTGAGTCTTTGAGACCCCAAAGATTATACAGTCCATGGAATTCTCTAGGTCAGAAGAATTCTCTAGGTCGAGTGGATAGCTGTTCCTTCTCCAGGGGATCTTTCCAACCCAGGGGTCGAACCCAGATCTCCCGCATTGCAGGCGGATTCTTTACCAACTGAGCCACAAGGGAAGCCCACGAATACTGGAGTGGGTAGCCTATCCTTTCTCCAGGGGATCTTCCCAACCCAGGAGATTGAACTGAGGTCTCCTGCACTGCAGTGGATTCTTTACCAACTGAGCTATCAGGGAAGCCCTATACTCATGAGAGGGGATGCAGAGAAACCAATCTTAGATCCAGTCTGTACAAACTTGCCTGGTATTGGGAGCTGGGTTTGGTTGGTCTCTTTGCTTCTCCCATAAATTCTTACTGAGCACCTCTCTGCAAAGTCCTGTGGGAGGTGCTGAGAGGCATAGGGAAAGAGCAAGGGATGCAAAAAAAGCAGGACGACTGAGGGCGGAGGCAGTGTCCACACAAAGACCGGCCCTTGCAAAGGAGAGACGTCACCACTGTGAAGCAGGGAAACTGCTGAGAACACTCTCATGGGGAGGGGATACCCCATCCACTCTCCTCAGTCTAGAAGCAAGAGGTGTCGCCAGTACCTGCCATCAATAACCCATAGGAGCCCACCACTCACACACCTGAAAAACCTCGGCTGGTGCTCCACCTTATTTTCTTCTAAGACCCGCCGCCTTTCTCTCTGCAGCTGTTCAATCCTCTGCTTTTGTATTTCAGCTTCTTCTACGTTCCCTTCTTCTAGAAACCTGAGACATTAAGGGAAAAGATGAAGGAATACAAATGCCAAGGAAATGGAACCATCATTACTACCAGAACTGCACATGTGCAGACCAGATGTTCAGAATACCCTCCTATAAAATATCTCCCAACCCTTAAACATCACTTGGAAGTAGTGAGGGATGGCATTGTATTATGAACTGGTGATACAGACATGGTTCAAAAAATTATATCTATAAAAAGGAATTTGGGGCAAATCTCCCTCTCATTCCTGTCTTCAATTCTACCTGTTTCCTTCCTACCCCACCCACCATGGGTAACCTACCATGACTAGTTTCTTGTGCATCCTTCCAGAGATTTCTTATTCATATATAAACAAACATTAACATATATTTTCACCTCCCTTTTAGAATATAAATGGAAGAAGGCTACACATACTGTACATACTTTCTTGGTTTGGTTTCTTTTTTCTTGCATTGTTTTACTTAACAATATATCTTGGAGATCTTTCTTGGTAGTACACAGATCTCTTCATTTTTTAATAGATATATAATATTCAGTTATGTGGGTATACCTGAATTTATTTAACCAGTTCTCCATTGATAGACATTTGAGGTGGTCTCAATCTTTTTTACGCTATAATTAATGCTGCAGTGAAGGACTGTGTACAATTGCCATTTTGCACATGTGTTAGTTTATCTATAAGGAGATGATTCTAGAAATGGAATTGCTGGTAAAAAGGTGAGTTTGCAATATGTCTATTACTAACTGGCCTTTCCAGGGATTCTAGCAATTTACATTCCCACCAGCAGTGGTACTGGAATGCCTCTTCCCTGTACCCTCAGAGTGCATCAAACCTTTGAGTCTTTGCAATCTGATGGGTAAAGAAATGGTATAACAGCATGGTTTTTAAATTTTTGCATTTCTCTGAGCAAGAATGAGCATCATTTCGTTTTATAGTTAGGAGATATCTGCACTTCCTAGTCTGTAAAGTGTTCATTTTCCTATGTCTATTTTTTTTTCCCCCAAATGGATTGATCTTGATTTCTAGAACCAAATCATGAAGTAAGCTGCTCAGTCATAAATCTGTTGATTCTGGGTATACATTTTATTTATTTTACCATGAAGAAGGGTGCTGGGTTTTTTTAAATAAAGTGAAATGTTATCTTTTTTCCCCTTGGTTTTGAGTCTTAAAGAGATAGGCCTTAGGGGAGACATTATACTTTCCATTTCACAGAGTTGGAAACTGAGACTGAGAAAGGTTAAAAGCCTTAGCGTATGTCATACAGCTTGTCAGCCTCAAACGTAGGATCAGAAGTTAGATTTCAATGCACCAAAATAGTTTAAATTCAAGGGCCAAGGAAGTGAATGCTTTTATTCTTTCAAGTACAGAGTAAGTGTATTTTTTATTACTACATGTAATAAAACTCTTTAAAAAAAACTTTTAAAAAATGTATTTCAATAGAAATGGGAATCTACTGGTGAATAAAGGTCATGCCACGCACTGCTCTAAGCTGGGCTCTGCTCCTTCCACAAGGTTGCTTACAGTCTCCCTAGACTTCTACTCTTGACGACAGAATCTCTCTCTTTTAGGCTCCATCGGTGGCCCAGAAGATGTTACTAAGCCTTTTTATAAAGAGTTTCACACCTCTGGAGGATAAAGACCTGAAAAATATCCTTACCTTTGATCTGGCCTGAATCGAGTGTCGGTAGGTGGTAATAAAGACTTTAACAATGGATCCATTTCATTTAATTCTAGTGCAAACTGTGTGAAGCCATAATATTGCTCATAGCCTTTTGGCATGGGATCTAAAAGAAAGAGAGATTGTTCATCTCTAACTTGAATTGCATTCACATCACATCTTAATTCTTTCACCTTTTTCATCTCAGACCTGCTACAATTTTTCTCTCTCAGCTCTAAACTCTTCCATTTCTGTTAAAACATTCTGGCTTACAAAGAGGTTCTGAATTTTCCTCTATAAATTTTCTTTTCTGTAAGTTTCCTTCTGCCTACAAGGCTAAGGCCTTCTTTGTGCAATCCAAATTTGTTAAATATCAAAATGTTTCTATAGAATTTTAAGTTATAAAAAAATTTGTTACAAAAATAAGCATGCTGCAAAGAACTCCAGGTCCATTTTTACTAACAAGACTCTCACTCTAGATAATCCATGTTTCATTTAAGAGAGGTCAAATTCTTCGGAAACTGTCTAGTACCTGGAATAGTGCTGGATCCATAGCAAGAGGTCAATAAATGTTATACTTTACTTTCATCTCTGCTCCTCCTTTCCTCAATGCGGGGCCTCTCCAAATCTTACATATTTTAATTTTAAACCATCTCAGGAGAAGCCAGGAATAGAGATGGGATTATACCAGCAGAAACACTGTCAGCTGGAACCAAAGGGGACAGAGAAAATGGGACTAAATGAAGCAAGGCTGTTGGGCTATTGTTATTTTACAGATGGAACCAGAGAGCTGCCCAGCTGCAAACATGCACCACCTTCAAGCAAAGGGAGGAATGACTCTGAAGGTGATTCAGAGACATTAGGCTGTCCCTCCCTCCACAGGCCCAGACTACACAGGCCCAGGGCACAAGGCTGCTTCCGCTTCTCAAAGGGCTGGGCCACTATGCAGCTTCAACATGCCCAGCTGCCACTACCCAGAACCCTGGGGGTCTTGGGAGCTGGGCACTGTCCCAGTGCGCCCAGAGGGTGGGGCTTCAAGCCAAAGAGGAGGTTCCCCAGTATTAAGACCTAATGGCATTTGCCCTGCTAGGTCTTGGACTAACTTAAAACCCATCATCCCTTTCTTCTTTCTTCTATGCCCCTTTGGAACGGGAATGTCTATCCTATGCTCATCCTGTCACTGTATTTTGGAAGCATATTTTGGTTTCACAGGTTCATAGCTGGAGAGGATGAATCACACCTCCAATCTCACCCATGCCTGATTTAGATGATATTTAAATGAGCCTCTAGAGTTGATGCAGGAATGAGTTAAGATTTTGGGGGCTGTTGAGGTGGAAAACATACATTTTGCACCTAAGAAGGATATGATTTTGGGGGCCAGAATGTTAGACTTGATGTTTACGTTCTCTCAAAATTCATATGTTAAAGTGCCACCTCCAACATGGCTATATTTGGAAATGAGATCTCTAAGAAACTGATGAAGGTAAAATGAGGTCAGACAGGTGGGCCCTCACCTGCAGTCAAGCCACAAGACTCTGATCAGAGCCCAAATTTGCCTGTACCCAGCCTTCGGAACTGCGAGAAAATGAATTTCCACTGTTTAAACCACCCAGTCTGTGGTGTTTTGTTATAGCAGCCAAAGCAGGTTAATGCAGTCATGCGGCCCTAATTTTAATTCCAGCTAAGAAGCAAGCTAAATATACCTAAATTTATGTCTTGAAAATATAGACTAATCAAATATAGTCTACTCTGAGCCTTAGCTCTAGTTATCCACACATACAAATGCTTTCCGTGAACTTTTCTGCAGACCCATTTTTTGAGGCTTCAGAAGTCCATTTTGTCTAATTCTAGTTCTCTGGATCCTAAGCATAAAAATAATAGCAAAGCTTCCTACTGTGCCTTAAAAAACCCATCCTAGTCTCCAGAGTGGAGACAGTGGGTTTGTTTTCTTGCAGACAGGCCAGGGATGCTCACAACCATAAACAGAGACATAAAGTCAATAAATAACAAGAATACCAGCTCACACAGTGTTCTTTTGTCAAGGTACTGCTTTAACACCTGGACCAGGTGGTAACTCTCATCTGCAATACATTCTTTAAGCAAAGGAGAATGAATGTTTCACTCATAAAATGTCATGTGTGCCTCTGAACCTTTGAAGCCAGGGAGGTGGCGAGTGGTGCCAATTCATTCTAGCTTCGTGGCAATCTCTCTGATGGTGGAAGGTGTGGATACTACCCATTGAAGAGACATTGTTGGCTGCCCACTCTACAGTCATCTCTTTTTCTTGCTAATGGCCAACTCATCTGTTCAGGTGTCCTTGTGCCCTTTCTAGGGGATTAATCTATGGTCATCAGAATCTCTCCTGCTGACCCAGTTGCACAGGATCAGTTAAGGGATGAATCTGGTTCCACTTCAGGTTGACAAGTTACAAACATACATTTGGGGACTTCCCTGGTGGCAAAGCGGATAAGAATCCACCTGCCAATGCGGGGCCTGATCCCGGAAGATCCCACCTGCCTCGGAGCAACTAAGCCCGTGCTCCATAACTACTGAGACTGTGCTCTAGAGCCGACGGGCTGCAACTGCTGAAGCCTGCGGGCCCTAGAACCCATGCTCTGCAACAAGGGAAGCCGCCATGATGAGGAGCTGGCCCACCACAACGAACAGTCCCCGCTCACCACGACTAGAGCAAGCCCACGCAAAGCAGCAAAGACCCAGCGCAGCCAAAAATGAATAACATAATAAATAAATAAATAATTTTTTAAAAAGAGCAGAGCCTTGCGGGAAACTCTGAATCCAGAAGAGTAAGATGGAGTAACAAGGACCACATCTGGCCTCCCATGTAAATCACCACCAACAGAAAGGAGACATACAAAGTAGAAAGATACATTTGCTGGGAGATACTAGGAAATTCTTCATTCCTGAGAAGAAAAGAGTCACAGCAGAAGAAAGCTCTTCCATCCTGACTTCTCTGCTTACATGAGAACATGATATTGAGCTGAAACAATCATATCGCATCCAGGAGAAGAAATATCACCGCCATATCGGGAGTGGCAGGTGGTGGTATTGGTAAAGAACTCACCTGCCAATGCAGGAGACGTAAGAGATGCAGGTTCAACCCCTGGGTCGGGAAGATCCCCTGGAGAAGGGCATGGCAACCCACTCCAGTATTCTTGCCTGGAGAATCCCATGGACAGAGGAGCCTGATGGGCTATGGTCCATAGGGTCGTGAAGAGTCAGACACGACTGAATTGGCTTAGCATGCACAATGTGTTCTCAATGATCTACGTTCTTGAGACAGGTAAGTTGCCTATGCAACAAGCCTGGGGCCACCCCCTCCACACTTGTCAAGTAATAGTACATATCCTAATGGTTTAAGCCACTATTAGAATGGCTTTCCTTTTTAGATTTTCTTTTTATTTTGATCAGCCTAAAGCATCTTAAGGGTACTCTCTAAGAGCAATGGTTCTAGAGTATAACCATGCCTCGGGAAGATATTTATCAGATGAAAAGATGGGTAAACTCTTAAAATGTTTTAGGGGATGTGTTATGAAGTTTTGGCTTCCTTACCCTTTCTCCCCCCATTTGCTTAATGCACTTAGCATCTTTCTAGAATTATCGGAGAGATTAGAGTGGCTTATGGTACTGGGAAAATCTAGGGGACCTCCTAACTCTTGCAGGTCATTCTGCTTTTCCAGTAAGGTTTCCCTATCTCTAGAATGACTTCTTGGGCTTCACTAATATTATTTCTTGTGTGCCTGGTATAGGCAAGGGAATGATGTGCGACCATGGATAAGCAATGGCTTTGTTCTGGGATTAAGAACCCAGGACTTGACCAGCCCAACAGAGGTACTGTTGATTAGCATGAGGATGAGTCTGAGATATAACCAGGTGAATGACAGAAGAGCCAGTAGCTCTAGCATAGTTCAAAGAGAGGCTGGATATATTAAACGGACGCTGACGTTCACCCGCAGCCGGGTTCTTCTGGCCACGCCCTCCCTTTGCTCCGCCTGGCGAACCCAGATACTAACTTGCTCTCCAGATGCAAGCGGATGAGGAGGAGCCGCCGCAGTAGATGCTCTCGTGCCATTTCCCAAAGAGCCGATGTACTGCTTTTCCACTCTGGTCAAACACTGTACCTTCAATCTCATGGGCGTTAGTGCTCCAGTATTTTGCCTAGGATTAAAAGGAGAGTCATCTGTTAGTGTTTTGGGGTCAATTTATTATGAATGTTAAGAGAAAAAAGGAAGAGGAAAGAAACCCGCAAGAATGATTCTATGCTGCATATGGTTTCTTGGT
Source organism: Capra hircus (assembly GCF_001704415.2). NCBI lineage: Eukaryota > Metazoa > Chordata > Mammalia > Artiodactyla > Bovidae > Capra > Capra hircus. The sequence goes on from NC_030811.1 coordinate 49,208,629, forward strand.
TCTGGCTTTTTAAAAAACCATACTTTTAATTATTTAATAAAAATTAGAAGCTAGTAAGCTAGTCCTTTATTTATAGTTTGTAACTCAGCCGTCAACATTCGTGTAAGACATAATTTTCTATCTACTTTCACATCATGCACTGCAGGAAGGAAGGGCTCATCCACCAGGTGGGGGTTGACCCTTAAGCCCCCTCCGGAACAGCTGTTCCCTGCCTGTCACTGTGGCTTTATTGCAATTTTAAAAAATGTAACTCATATAACTTATTCTCTCAAGGAACTAGACAATCCTTTGTAAACAACCATTTTTTTTCCCCAAGTTTGTAAACCAATCAACTTTCAGTTTCTACTATTAATTTTTTTTCCCCCAAACCAGACCTGCTCATCTAACTTATAGGGACGTTATGCAATCCACATTCCCACTGAGTTGGTCCTGGACTGGGAACAGCTCAGCTAGGCTCAGCCTTGTGGATTTTACATATACAGTACCACAGTGCAGTCAGCAGAGGGAGCGCTAAGTCCCTAGAGTTGAGTTTTTCAATTTGCCTTGCCTGCCCTAAAAATCTGCAAAAGACAAGAAGGCATTACTCCATAAATCAAAAAATTCTACTACTATTTTCAGCCAAAACAGAATCCATATTTGGAAACCAAGAAAATAGAGTGAAATTTCCAGGCCATATCTGATGGGCTGGCTTCCCCATTCCAAGTCCAAAGTAAAAATGGGAGGAAGGGCAGAGTATAGCAGTACCTCAGAGATTAATCAGAAATGTAACAGTGAGTTCTCTAGCCAGGTAAAAAGGAAAGCAAACACTGTCCAGACTTTTAAGTTTATTCTAAAGCAGGAGTCATATTTTCTCTGTAGAGATATTTGTCAGTAAGTTCAATTTCTTACTAGGAAGCCACAGAAAGAGGCAGTCATGCCCCACACATAACTGCTGCTTTCAAATTCTTTTTCAACATCAGAGGCACATCCAGTGTTCTAATTCTTTTCATCTCCCATAGCTATGAAAATACGTTCCCTAGTCCTCAGTAGATGAATACCACATGGATGGTATAAATGGGAGTGAAGGACATTTCTTTGGGGAAATTTCTGAGAGCAGGGTAGCTTGCACCTGGATCAATCAATCAATCAACCTATTATCTGTCAGTCTCCCAGGTATATATATCCCTTACTCAAGCTTCCTTTGCTTCTTTTTGGAAAGACCTTAGATGAAGCTTTTAAGGCAGGGTCATCTTTGCATGCTGCGTTGCTTCAGTCATGTCCAATTCTTTTCAACTCCATGGACTATAGCTTGCCAGGCTCCTCTGTCCATGGGATTCTCCAAGCAAGAATACTGGAATGGGTTGCCACGTCCTCCTCCAGGGGATCTTCCCAACCCAGGGATCGAACCTGCATCTGTTACATCTCCTTCATTCGCAGGCTGATTCTTTACCACCAGCGCCAGCTTATTTTATGCCAAATCACTACTAATTCTATCTATAACCCAGTTTGACCTACAGGATAATAATAAAGCTTCCAAGCCATCTCTCCATAATGCCCCTCAGTTGCTACAGGTGGTACAGAGAGGTACTGTGCAAAATTCCACAGTTAGAACCTAACCTCTTGGCTTATGATTTTGACCTTAATTAGATGCAAATACTCCTTGAGGAGGGTAACCCTTTAAGGCCACTTGGTATATGTGAGATTTTTACAGGCAAGAGGGAATTTCAGGAGGGAGAGAAGGTGGGGAAACGGACTCAAATCAAGGCAGATGGAAAGTTGGATAGGTAAGCAGATGATTCCAGGGTCTTTGCCTGAGGAAAAGCTGTTCATTTATCCTTGAATGTGCACGAGACTCTGCTGTGTGCTAGGCAAAACTGCCAGGCATTGGCCACAGCAGTGGGCAAGACAGATCCGGCTTCTGCTTTGCTGGAGTCAGGAATAGCAAGGAGGGTGCGGGGAGCAGAAAATAAGCAAGTAAAGCAACAGCGAGCAAGCTACCTGCAGGTGGTAATAAACACTCTGAAGAAAACAGGATATGAAAGAGGGTGACTAACAAGGCTGATGGAAGGATCTGGAGAGAGGATCCCAAGCAGAACGAAATGGAGAGAGAGAAAGAAGGACAGTGCAGCTAGTGGACGGTGAGGAAGGAAGGGGATGAGGGGTGGCAGGAGTCGAGGTGGGAGAGGAAAGGGGTACGTGTGTGTGAGTGTGTGTGATGGGGGTGGGGAATGCAGACTCTACTAGGTCTCATGGGCCATTGTAAGGATGTAAGCGTTTGTTCTGAAAAAGATGGGACTTGTCAGAGGATTTTGGTCAAATATGATGTGACTTTCATTTTTTAAACTGTGCTAAAACATACATAATATTTACTGTTTCAACCATTTTTTAATGTAAAATTGAGTAGCACTATGTACATTCACAAAGTTGCATAATGATTGCCTTATATATCTCCAGAACTTTTCATTTCCCAAACTGAAACTCTGTGCCCATTAAATAATGACTCCCTATTCCTTCCTCTTCCCAGTCCCTGGAAATCACCGTCCTACTTTCTGTCTTTATGAATCTGGCTGCTGCTCCAGGTATCTCATATAAATGGAATCATTTTTGTCCTTTTGTGTCTGGCTTATTTCACTTAGCATAATGCTTTCCAGGCTCATCCATACTGTATCATGATGACTTGTTTCAACAGGGTCCCTCTGGCAGACTCACTGGAGAGAGACCATAGAGGGGTAAAGGAAGGAAGGAGGCTAGGAGGGACTGTGACCCTGGTCCAAGTGAGACAGGTAAGGCTGAGACCAGGGGGCCCTGGCACAAAAGTGAAGGTGAAAAGTTCCCCAAGACACCCTGTGCCCTGAGGCCCAGTTCTGCCAAGGCCTGTCTGGGGCCACAGGCACCGAGGTTACCTTTATAAAGTTCACTTTGCAGTGGCAGGAATCATCATTCAGGTTCTTGATGACAATCTCTCCATAGTGCTCGATCCACCTCTGCCCACTTAAGATGTTGTGGATGCAAGAGGTCACTTTGTTCCACTCAAAATGATCTCCAAAACTAAAGGAAGAGAAAGGGAAAGTTACAGCTCCCAGAGGAGTCAGCAGCAAAAGCAAACAAGCATTTCAAAAATAAGTCCTGTGATGAATTTCTTATTCCTTCATTTACAGACCTAACACCAAGAAAGCCATGCTGGGTGGTCTAAGAGCCTTCACTCTCCTCCCCATGGGCGCCTCGGGGGTGGCAGCAGTCAGATCCCGGAGCTGCAGAGGCTCCACTGGAAGTGGGGGGCCTCCTGAAACAACCCACTCTGTCCTTTGATAGAGGAAGAAACTGAACCACAGGAGGTGTGTCTAAAGTCATCAAACTATGAAAGGAGAGTGACACGGGGAGGGTGAGGTTGTCCACAGTGTGCCCCATCTACACACACACACACACACACACACACACACACACACACACACGTACACACAGGCAGACACATGCACTATATATTTATGTATATACATGTGTGGGTACATATATGTAGGCACATATGTATACAGGAAGACTTTGATCTATTGTAGTTTTTACAGGCTGAAGGTTTGGGGCAATCCTGTGCAGAGCAAGACTATTAGCATTTTTCCAACAGCATTTCCTCACTCCATGTCTCTGAAGTATATAAAAAGTAACTTTCATAAGCAATAGGAAGCCCAAAAATTCATATTGTAATATTTACTTTATTGCAGTGGTCTAAAACCAAATCTGCCATGTCTCTGAGATGTGCCTGTACACACACACATATATATATTTTATATATAAATCTTAAGATACAAATATCTTAAATCTTTTACAATGAGAAAGTATTCCAGGTATGACTTACAGAATGAAACAATAATTATGAGGATAATGATATTAAGACCCAAACCAAACACTTCATGGCACATACTATGTGCCAAGTATTATTATTTTTAATTAATTTATTTTAATTGGAGGCTAATTACTTTAGAACATTGTCGTGGTTTTTCCCATACATTGACATGAATGTGACTATTTTAAGTGTTATTTCAAGTGCTTTCCATATCTGTTTAATCATCACAACAGTCTTATGAAGTAGATGGTTTATTATCCCTATTTCACAGATGAGGGAACTGGTGATCAGAAAGGTTAAGTACCTGCCCAAGGATTTGCAATTAGTAAGTAGCAGTGTGAGCAAATGAGCTCCAGCACCAGAGACCATAACCATTACCACTTTGCTTTATGAATAAGTATCAATCATCCCTGAAAGATCAAAGTCATGGCTTTCTTTAAAAAAAAGTTTTGACAGTGAGGCAGGACAACAATGTTAAAGAAAACTTATCATTCCTAATTGTGTTAGAAAGTAGAAATGAAAATTCTAAAAACTCTATTCAGGGAACTTTGGTGTCCAGGAAGCATTTCCATTAGGGAGAATGAAAATGTGAGACTGTCCAAATGAGGAACCTTTGAAGCCACTGTCAAACGTAGAAAAACACATACTCTCAGCACCACGGGGGACAGTGGGCATCCTGTTTCCAAACCCTGGCCCTAAATTCTATACAGTTCCTAACCACAGAAGGGGAACTTACACTGGCAGAATCACATGGGTTGTGCCAATGGGAACGATTTCCATGGATTTGCCCCAGAATTTGTTTTTCCATCTCACATCTGAAATGAAATAATACTGAATATTACATATTTAGTGGGAGAGCTAGGTAGATCAAAGGTTTCTTAGGCTGGATAAATGATTAATCACAATATAGGATAGTCTCTTCACAAAAAAATCTATCATTATTCAATATAAACAGCAAATGAGTACCTGGAACAGAATTAGAGAAACCCTAAATCTACAAAGTATATCACTGCCCCCCAACCCCCTGGAAGAACTCCCAGCATGAAAGGCATACAGAAGTAAGGCCCCCCATGAGAGGCTATCATTGAATAAGTTGAAATAAGGTGAAATGGAACCAGAGAAGAAGGAATGAGCACCATGCTTGGGGAAGGCATCAGAAGAGGCTTGTCTGAAAGGGCCACTTAAATTGGGCTTGGAAGAGTAAGTAGGAGTTCACCCGGCAGAGAAAAGGCAGTTTAAGGCAGAAGACATGAGCGATGTGAGAGAACAGGGTGTGGTTCTGTTCTATGGGTCTCAGGTTGTTTAGAGAGAAGAGCAGAAATACAGCTTGAGTACAACAAACAGCAGGCTTGATAAGCTTGGCTAAGAATCTGATTTGGGTGCACTGGGGGAAACAAGGTGTTTGTTCAGACAGAGAATTGATGTGATTAGATACAGACTTTGCCAAGGTAATTGGCAGCAGTGTGGAAAATGGAACAAAAGCAGGTGAGATGAGAAGCAGGTGATCTGTATTTACTTAAAGGATCAATGAGGATGAAGTGAACCAAGACAGTGGTAGTGGATGCAAGGGAAGAGAGTGGTCCCAGAACCATTAAGGAAACAAAAATAGAACTCGGTGACATTATTAGATGCAGGCTGTGACAGACAGGGAGAATCTGTGGATGATTTCAGATTTCTACAGCATGCACAAGCGGTGGTGCCATCAGGGAAACGGAATAGAAAAAGAAGAGCAGGGACAGATGGTCCCTCTGGCTGCCAGGTGACAATACACAGACCACGGGGGAGCAAAGGTGAATGCATGGAGGCCAGCAGCGGGGCAAGGCCTGGTCTAGGAGAGAGACGGGCTGGGACCAGGAAGGCCCTGAGCACATCCTGCAGGATTCTATTTATATGACATGTCCAGAACAGGCATACCTATAGGGACAGAAAGAAGATCAGTGCTCGCATAAGGATGCAAGAGGCTGACAGAAATTGGAAGGTAGGGGGACGGGGGCAGGAGGGTGTGGTGGTGGGGAGCCATTAAAAGGTGGGTACTGGCTGAAGAAGTTTCTTTTTGGAGTGCTGAAAATGTTCTAAAGTTCCTGTAGTGATGATTGTACAACTATGTGAATAAATTAAAAACCACTGACTTGTACCTTTAATTAGGTAAGTTGTACAGTATATATCTCGGCTTCCCTGGTGGTTCAGATGGTAAAGTGTCTGCCTGCAACGCAGGAGACCTGGGTTCGATCCCTGGGTGGGGAAGATCCCCTGGAGAAGGAAATGGCAACCCACTCCAGTATTCTTGCCTAGAGAATTCCACGGACATAGGAGCCTGGTAGGCTATAGTCCATGGGATCACAAAGAGTCGGACATGACTGAGTGACTTCACTTCACTTCACAGTATATATCTTAGCAAGTTGTTATCCCCCAAAAGATAATTGGTTGTATAAAGCAAAGTAGTAATAATGTATGATGGGGTTTATAACATATATACGTAAAATGTTTGTCCACAATAGGAAAGGTTGGGGGAGGGAAAATAGAAGTACACTTTTTAAAGTTTCTTTTGCTATAGGTTAAGTAGCAACATATCACTTGAAAAGAGACTGTGATATGTTAAAGATATATGAATCCTAAAGCAACAACTAAAAATTGGAACAAAGACATATAGCTAATAAAGCAAAAAATACACAGTGGAATCACATATAACAATACAAAAGAAAGTTAAAAAAAAAGAGAGAGAGAGAGAGAAAAGGGGAACAAAAAACTGATGCGACAGGCAGAAAACAAACAAGAGACCAGATCTAAACCCAACTATGTCGCTAATCACAAGATCCCTGGAGAAGAGCATGGCAAACCACTCCAGTATTTTTGCCTGGAGAATCCCATGGACAGAAGAGCCTAGCGGGTCATAGTCCATGGGGTCACAAAGAGTCGGACACGACTGGAGTGACCTAGCAGGCATGCATGCACATGTCAATAATCATAATAAGCGTAAATGATCTAAAAAATCTAATTAAGAGGTAGAAAAATGTCAAAATGGATTTTTTTTAAAAAGCAAGATTTCGACTTATGGAGAGGTGGAATCGCCCAGGAAGAAGCTAATGAGGAAGAAGCGAATGGAGCTGAAGAGAAAACTGTGATTGATTTAAGACCCCTCCCATTAAATAACATATAACTAAAGTAATAATGTGAGAGTTGGACGGTGAAGAAAGCTGAGCACTGAAGAATTGATGCTTCTGAACTGTGGTGTTGGAGAAGACTCTTGAGAGTCCCTTGGACTGCAAGGAGATCCAACCAGTCCATTCTAAAGGAGATCAGTCCTGGGTGTTCATTGGAAGGACTGATGTTAAAGTGGAAACTCCAATACTTTGGCCACCTCATGGGAAGAGCGGACTCATTGGAAAAGACCCTGATGCTGGGAAAGATTGAGGGCAGGAGGAGAAGGAGACAAGAGAGGATGAGATGGTTGGATGACATCACCGACTCGATGGACATGGGTTTGGGTGGACTCTCGGAGTTGGTGATGGACAAGGAGGCCTGGCGTGCTGTGGTTCATGGGGTTGCAAAGAGTCAGACATGACTGAGCGACTGAACTGAACTGAAAGTAATAATAACAATATAGTCCTTACAAGGTCAATGACACTGCAATTAGGAGGTTAGAGACATTATGGGAAATTTTTCCAAAGTCTTTTAATGAAAAAGAAGTCTCCAGTCAAGCTTTAATTCTAAATTTTAGTAGCAAAGATTCAAAAAGGAAACCATAGTAGTTGTAATCTAAACTAGCAATACCGCCTCCAGAGAGAGAAACTGGATGGCTGGGAACTGGGATGGGGGAGGGAAATTTTTCACAAAATACTCTTATCTTTTAAATTATAGATACATTAAAATGAAAAAAGCCATGTGGCAAATCAGGTGTTAACCAGTCAGAATAATCTTTTAAAAAACTGACATGTGCTCATGGTTCAAAACACTGGGATGCTCAAATTTTCTTTTTATAGCACGCTCTGACTATGGAATAAATAAGTTAACAAAATTAATTAATCCATTTAGGAAATATTAGCAGCAATATTTTGTCTTCAGAGCAACCATCCCTCCCAAATTAAAAGCATAATAAACTGAACATAGGAATAACCACCCCAAACTGAAAAAAAATTGGCAATGTAAACTTTCAGAAATAAAATTTAAAGTTTTTCAAAAGCAAAAGAACCCTCTGCAGTCTAGAGTCTAATAACTGTAAATATTTAATGTCTCTTGAAATACACGAGGCATTTCAAATGAATGCAGAATAAGATACAGGGAAAAGTTACAGGAATAAACAATGGTGATGGGCCAGACAAAGACTGAGAATTTTTAAAGAAGGAGACAATCAAATTATCCTCCAGAAACTTTAATTATGAAGTCAACAAATGGCAGTTATTGTTCAATGATGAGAGGCAAGAACATCAAATGGTACAGATTGTTCCAGTGAGATCCAAGTCCAGGGCCCACTTAACATTTACAGTAAATGATAATGTTACACAAAATGATAGAGGCACATTACCTTGCCAGAAAACAAAATTTGCAGACTCAGCGTGACATGCAGAGATAGGTGGATGGTGGCTGACCTGATGGAAACAAAGGCAAAAAAAAAAAAAACACAAAAAATTAACTTTTGTGTCTCACAAAATCCTTTCTTTCTCCCTTGCACTGAGATGGAACACAACTGCAGTGTCTAAATGAATGGAAACTTGTTAAGTTTCCCTTCAAAAGTCTGTCCTCAAGAGGGAGCTCCTGACACAGTCAGCTCTGTCTTGTCAGGAAAGAGCCTGTGAATGGAAGCCTCCGGAAGCCTGGGGAAAAAGCAGCCAAGTGGTAAGTGATGAGGGTGGAGATATGTTTTGAAAGATATGAAAATAAAAGCAGAGACACAGGGCTGCCCACTTACAAATCAGCTAACCTGACATTAGCTTCCAAGGTCAAAATCAATGCTATTCTGAAAGTACCTGCAAATGTTTTAATTAAGATGTCAAACAGTACATATTTTAAATGTTAAGTATTTCTAAGCAACACAAAAAAACTCTTTGGTTCAGCAGATTTTAATCTGCTGAGCCCACTCAGTGAAACAATGCAAGGTATCTTTTTGAAAACTCTGCATCACAAATGTCCAGCTACTTTTTAGATCACTGACAAGAAGACCAATCAACGGCTGAGAAAAAGTTTTTGTTCATTTTTTGTTCATAAAAATATCTTGAGTAAATATGCAATTACATTACAGAAAAGAGAGTCCCCTGTAACAGGGACTGTAGATCATTTCCCTGCCTTTTGTCACTGGGGTCATTAACTTCTGTTTTGCTCACTAATGAAGAAGCTAAAGAGAAAATGGCTCCTCAGTTAGATTTCTTCATTATCTCAGTAACATTCAAGGCACAGGAGCAGTACGTGTGCTGTTATCATGATAGCACTATCATGCAATACTAGTAAATGAGTAATAAGCCTGGCATGCTTGCTTGGGATTGCAGCGTCGGACACAACTTAGCAACTAAATAGCTATAATAAAAGAGTAATGCTGCTAGTGATGTTTCCAGAAATTTCTATTACATAGCTTGTTCTTGACTTCCCAGGTAGCTTAGATGGTAAAGCGTCTGCCTACAATGCAGGAGACCCAGGTTCGATCCTTGGATGGTAAGCTGGTTCTTAGGAAACATTATCTTACATTCAGGACATTTACAGATGAGAAAACTGAAACCAGAAAGATTATCTAACAATAACATTTCCCAAACACACCGAGAGGAGTGGAAGTAAAACCCAGCATTTTTGGTTTACAGGTGGCTTTCAAAGTTTAAAAAAAAAAAAAAAAGTCCTTTAAGTAGACACACCCTGTTTTCAAACGTATCAAGAACTCAGAATACTCAGGGGCCTGCTTGAGGTGAACAGGTGTGGCGGGAAGTTGGGGTGACCAATCTATAACCAGTGGCCTTGCTCTGAACCCTGGACTGCAGAGAGGAACATGTTTGAGAACCTCTTCTGTGGCCCTCTTCCAGGTGGAGAACAGCCGGGATAGGACGGGAGTGCAATGGTATCCACTTGGCTTGAAGAAAAGTAGGGACAAAGATGTCAACAGCATAGCTATCTTTCAGGTCTCAATGAACATATAAATCCCAGATCCACTATGAGGTGGGAGGTGCACACGTGCTGTCCCTTGGAGGATTTTAATTCTCACTGGCCTCTTGAGAATGTGAGCTCCTCTCCATGCTTATGTGCATTTCATCTCAAACACTAAGAAACCTAACTCCTAAAACGCTTTGCTTCACCGTCTTTTCTTTCAACCCAATCCCCTGAAGATACATTATATCACACAAACTGCTAAATTCTTGCCTTCTCTTTTTCCCCCATTAGGAGAACAGTGGAGTTACTTTTTAAACCTTGGGATCATACAGAAGGGGGCTTCCCTGGTGGCTCAGTGGTAAAGAATTTGCTCGCCAATGCAGGAGACGCAGGTTCTGTCCCTGGACTGGGAAGATTCCCCTGGAGGGGGGCAACCCACTCCAGTATTCTTGCCTGGGGAATCCCATGGACAGAGAGGAGCTTGGCAGGCTACAGTCCATAGGGGTGCAAAGCGTCGGAATTGATGTAGCAACTAGACAACAGCATCATATAAAACTAAACCAGGGCAAGACAATACTGACCCCTCACTTCTCCACTCCACTTGCCTCATCCACCCCGCCGTGGAGCGGACAGGAGCTATGGAATAGCCCCGTGCCCCATAACGTAGGCAGATTTTAAGTAGATTATTACAAAGCAGATCATAGTCATTCCCACAGAAATAATGCAGTAAAAAATGTGAAGATCACAGTCTTGGTCAAGAATTTGGCATTTTATAAGTCTGGCAAGTATAAGCATCACAGCAAAATACAACACATAAAAACTATAAACTCTTCTGTAATAATTTAAAATCCTATGGAACAAGGATATAAATATAGTGTCCATATGAATTATAAAAGCAACTCTATCATATATGAAGTATACATATGTCCCATAAAATGCAAAGTTGACCTTTTTAAAATAGTTGTGTCAGATTAATGAATCACTGCTTAGCAAAGTGCCTTTAGATGGAGTTGAAGGGCTGTTTTCTGAATGCATAAATCCCAGCACTGACATATCAATGATTTGGTTTCTTTCTTTCTGGCTTAAAAACACCTTTGGGAGTGATTTATTTGATGTACATGACTTTTAAGAAGTTTACAAAGCTTTCCAGGGAAACTAAATTGATGCCTTATTTTTGTTTGATATGTTTCCTTCCTACAGGTATTTATTCATGAAACGTATCTGAAGCCTCTGCCATGTGCTGCATGAGTGTCAGGGAATGAGAGATTGCTCCTGGAGTCCCCCAGATCTAGAAGCTAACTGTGCAGTATCATCAATATCATCTACTGGCTGAGTGACCCTGAGGGTGTTTTTAAACCCTCTGGGCCTCCATTACTTCGTCTGTAAAATAGGACTAGTACCACTGACTCTGCAAACTAAAAAAAGATAGCTCATGGAAAGTGCCAGGATCATCTGCTAGTACAGAGTCAGCAGAGATTAAATTTTAATTTTTTGTCATAAGTGGTATTTCCACTTAGCTCTCATGGTAACCTTGTGTCTTCATTACCCTTATCTTATGAATTAGGAAACGGGTTTTTTCCCCAGTCAAGAGCCTGCCCAGTGCTACACAGTTCATCACTGACAAGGGCAGCCCTCTAAATTCACGAGGGCAGCATTCTAAATTCAGGTCTTCTGACTTCAAATCTAACACTGTTTCCTGAGATGCCCTAGCTGCTCCTTGATGGTTGCTCTCAAAGCTGGGCCCTGGCTCCTGCCCAAAGCCTCGGCACACTGTTAAGTTCCCATCATGGATATTTAGAAAATGAACCTTCTGAGTCTGACCTTTCCAACCCCTCTGAGTCTCATTTACTTCTTTGTAAAATGAGGTCTAAGAATCCCTCCGGCTTCAAGATACTATTGTTCTAACATCTGTTTTCTCTGAATCTCAGTATCAGAGGCAGCAGTGGATGCCAGGCAATTGGAAAAGATTCTATTAAGGCTTTGATTAATTTAAAAACCCATGGTGAGGTGAAGTCTCTCAGTCATGTCCGACTCTTTGCGACCCCATGTACTGTAGCATACCAGGCTCTTCCATCCATGGGATTTTCCAGGCAAGAGTACTGGAGTGGGTTGCCATTTCCTTCTCCAGAGGATCTTCCAGACCCAGGGATTGAATCCAGGTCTCCTGCATTGTAGGCAGATGCTTTACCGTCTGAGCCACCAGGGAAGTCTAAAACCCATGAAAAGGGGGTAATTCCCAGTTAATCGTTTAATTTTTGTTGATGGTAATCTCTCTACTATCTACTGGAGTAAAGAATAATGGGCACCATCTACCCTGTCTTTGCTAGTACAGGATTTAGTTGAGTTTCTCTTTTTATTACATCTTAACCCAGGCACAGAAAGGTATTAGATTTTGAGTTTGAGTCTGAACGGATTTAGCCTCAAAGCAAACACTGTTAACCTGCTGGCTAAACCCACTCTGGACTGTTTTTAGTATCTCTCTCCATCATTTCCTCTCCCCCTTGATCAAATAGGAGCGACTTTTTACTGGTAAGGACCAAACGTTCAGGAAATTAGTACATATGGTTTTTTATTGTGCAAGTATTTATACGTATCTTTCTTTCTACAGTCTCAAAGTCAATGAGTTTCTCTGGCAGTTAAGAATTCTTGTGATTTATTTGTATAGCTGAGGTCTTTCTTCACCATGACCTGATGATTTTTGATTTATGCTTTCAGAATGCACTTTATATAAGAGGTGGGTGGTAAGGAGACAAGAATGAGTGTTTCAATATTTGTGTGTTATGTAGGTTTTTCTTCTTCATACTGAGAAAAATGAAACCTTAAATACATCAGTCCTGCAGCTGTCCAGAGCCGTAAAGAGTCCTCCTAGTCTGGACGCATCTCCCACCACGAAGGGATGCTTGTGGAAAAGAGAACAAGCGACCAGTCAAAAATCACCCAGGGAGGGGACCAAGGCATTCATCAAACATTTCCCGATTGTCTGTGATGTGTCAGGCACTGTCTTAGTCACTGTGGATACAATGAGAAACAAAAGAGACAAAAATCTTTACCGTCCTGGAATTTACATTTTAGTGCAGAAATGCAATGGGTGGGACAGATATAAGCACATAATTTGCCAGCGGTAACATGGGAAGGAGAATAAGCAAGAATGAAAATGGGAGATGGTGAGCGGGAATGCCATCCTGGACAGGGTGGTTGGGGCAGGACTCTGTGATGGAAATCCCTGAGGCTAAGAGAAGTAAGACAGCCAATCACACAGATAGCTAGGGGAAGTATGTCCAGGTCAGAGGACGCAGCCACCGCACAGGGCTGACAGATGCTCAGGATGTTTTAGGAGGAGCAAAAAGGTCAGTGTGGCTGAAGCTGAATGAGTCAAAAGTGGGAAGAGGCATGATATCTAGGGGTGCCATCTTAGAGGGCTCTGTGGGCCACAGCCAGAACTTGGGGTTTGATTCCAAGTGACCGCAGAAGTCATTAGAGACATCACTGGTTGCCGAGCGCAGAACTGGCTGTGGGAACAAGGGACCAGATAGTGAGTCAATTGCAACAAGCCCAGTCATTGATGCCGATGGCTTGGGCTTGGCGACCAGCACCAGTGGGGTGGCAGTGAGAACGGCTTAGGAAGGAAGACCCTGGGATTTGCTGATGAACAGGATGTGGATTATAAAAGAAAGCTACTAAGGAGGCGGCCACGAATACTGGTCTGATTTGGGGGGTGGGGAACAGTTGCCGATTATTTTCTCTTCCCCTGAGTTCAGAGTTAAGTACTTATTTGATAAACACACGGTTTCTTTTAAAAAATATATATAGTAAGTAATAACCTAGAAATGCAGAAGCACTGGTTTGGTCACCTTACAGTTGATTTATTGCTTGTTTCACTTGAACAGCTTTGAATTTACCCTGATAATGACTTTAAATGAGATGCCATTTTAATCAGAAGTAAATAACCCTGCCTACAAGTAGATAAAAGAACCACTCAGATGGGTGATGTGAGTATGCACAGTGGGAAGTGACAGGTATGGTATTTTTAAAGTCCAGCCAAGAATGGTTTTTTTGTTTTTTGCTTTTTGTTTTCAGAATCTGACGAGTAATAGAAAAGGAAGAAGAGCTGTGTCTGTGAAGCAAAGGAAAAAAGACTCCATTTGAATCTCTTACAGTTTAGTAACTTTCAATAACTGCTCAGCTTTTCAACCAAAAATTCAACAGTCATGGCTGGACGTGTAAATGCTGAAAATGACTTGATCTGACAGCTGAAGTTCCTGGTAATCAGGAAAAGCCACATTCAGACAATAGCTTAACTGCATATCCTTTATGGACACAAACTGTTTTCAAAGGTACAGAAAAAAGAAGCAAAGTGAACTGAAATGACTTTTCTGACCAGTCTAGTCCCTGATGAAACTCCACCCAGGCTGCCCGAGAACCAATGAGGAAGAACCTGCTGGACGGACCCTTAGTCCCCGAGAAGGGAAAGGAAGTCCTTTCCTCCTGGATTCTCCCTTTTCTGGGCTTATTTAGAAAACCAAAGCTGAATCAGATTTCTTGGCAGAAAGGAAACCGCTCCCCTGAGAAGGTGGAACAGTCAGGGGTTAGCACATGTGACAGGAATGTTTATGACTGATTCCTGAATGTTCCTTGTTCACAAAGGCCACTGCCCAGCCCGCAATGGGAGTTGACAACACACTCCTATGTGAGTTTGCAGGATGAAAGGTTTACTTGACAATGACAGGCAAATCCGATAGTCTGAACAGAGTACAAAAGGCTGTTTTCACATGGGCAACTGATGACTCTGGCAGCTCTGAGCACAGTCACTAAACTTACACAAGGCATACCAAAAAAAGGTCAGGGAGAGAGGATACTGGAATAGACACAGAGGGTGTCAGCTGAGAACCACTGAAAGGCTCTGATGGGCCAGGCCTTGGTTTTCTCATCTGTAATTGATCCTTGCCTCACTGGCCACACAGGGTTATTGTGAAGATCAAACAAGATCCTGATCAAGTTTGAAAAGCATAAAGTACTTTGCAAGCACCATACTAGTTAATTATTAGGAGGAAAATTTGAACAGCAAGTGCTTTCTCTCATTTCTGACTGCATGAGTCATTTTGATACTGCATTTTTGGGCCTTTTATGTGAGAGACGATATAAAGAGGGCAAGCTTCCATGTAGCTGAACTCTGTGAAGTAGCACTTACTTCAACTTCCTTAGCCACCGACAACTCCAAACATTTCCCCATCCCCACCAAAACCACAAGCAAATGAAATCCCAGGGCTTGGAGGAAATGGATAAAAATCACTTTCCAAATCACCCAACTCTGTTGTCTAGAAAACTCAGTAGAAAAGCTGAGTGACCTGTTTTATTCTAGGTCCTTTCACCTGGAGATATCTCCATCAGTGTCCTCCTTAGACTAGAGTTCCACCCCAAAATATTAATTCAGGGGTTCTGTTCAGTTTATTACATCAGTCATTCAGCACCTCTACTCATTGTAGAGAAGTACAAGAAAGCAAAGAAGCCCCCAAACTCCGAAAGCTGCAGTCCATCACCTACAGATACAGACACGGGTGGAGTCATGCTGTCTCCAAAACAGAGCGTCTTCTGGGCTAGAAGCAGAAGGAGCCAGACTGGCAGGTACCAGCATAAAACAGAATAAATGCTCAGGCACTCTCTTTAGATGTGTTAAATTAGAAAGCCTTCACGCACAACAGTAGGCTGGTCAATGTAACCAATAAGGGCAAGAGAGGGAATAGAGGAGGCTGAATTGACATACTGCCTGCTGGCTGGGAAAGGAGGACCCTGGTCAAAACCCTTTCCACTCCTGGGGCAGCAGACAGCCTGGCACATTGAATTAATCAGTTACCTCTCCATCTCACTGTACACTTATGTGATGACCACGGTTTTATCTTCCTTAAGAAATCTGTCTATGGGAAAACATCCCTGATCAGGCTGACCAAAGCCATCTGGTGCCCATGGCGAGTCTATTTTATATTCTAAAGGCATAGGATAGTATTCTGATTTATAGATCAGTCTCTTATAAACTTAGCTAGTGGGATTCTGTCCCTGAGAGACTCATTCACACTCAGATGTATTAAAAGACTCAACCACCTATGCTATAAGGCTAAATTCCAGACAGACGAAGTGTCTCCCTTGTGATCAGGATGGTGGTATTCCCAAGGTGAAGCCAGCTGTTAGGACTCCTGGCAGCCTCCTGGATGGCTTTCTGTCAGAGACTCAGCAGTGACATTATGCTACTTTCGAACCATCTGATTTAGTAGAGTAGAAATAGGATATATTACTTTAACAATCTTCTAGCTGTTCATAACACTGGGTATTAAAAAGCATTTTAAAAGGTGCCTTGCCTCTCAGTATAAGAGCAATAATCAAGTACTGAATGTGCTTCACATCAGTTCAGTTCAGTCGCTCAGTCGCATCTTATTCTTTGCGACCCCATGAACCACAGCACGCCAGGCCTCCCTGTCCATAGCCAACTCCTGGAGTCCATCCAAACCCATGTCCATCGAGTCAGCGATGTCATCCAACCATCTCATCCTCTGTCGTCCCCTTCTTCTCGGCCCTCAATCTTTCCCAGCATCAGGGTCTTTCCAAATGAGTCAGCTCTTCGCATCAGGTGGCCAAAGTACTGGAGCTTCAGTTTCAGTGCGTTATTTCACTTATCCTTCCTGCAGCTTATGAACTAAGCATGATCATCCCTATTTCACAGATAAATAACTGAGGTTTAGAAAGTTTAAGTAGCTTATACAAGGCCACACAGTGGTGGGGTTAGGATGAGAACGGTCCATATCGCTCCTAGCACACCCTATGCTACTAACAATGACCAGATCTCTTTCTTATTTATTTCCTTGGGATCCATTTCATGGAACTAAAGACTAAGTTATGTAACTCTTTCCATCTCTGTGCACACACGTCCAGGGGCTCCCTTTTCTTTCTCCCTGCCACCACAGGGGAGCCACAGATCCCAAATCAGCCCTGCCCTGTCAGGGGCTCGTGGAATTGAAGCTCAGTGTTACACGAGCGCGTGTTACTACTCTTTTCTTCCGCCTATTCATTCTGTCTTGATTGTCTGCTGTAGTCTGGGGCTATTTTTGGCCTTTGTTTTTTTCACATGAGCGCTTAGAATACCATGGTAACCAAATTATATTTTCATGTATTCACATTCCATTTTAGGTTTAGTGTTTAAATAACCCAGTTGAATTTGCATCACATTATCTTACCCTTTAACTACTGATTTAAACCCCTACTGTTTGAATATCAGTGTTTAAATTCTTGTTTTAACTGCTAACCAGAAAACAATTGACAATATGCTTTGGGATTGTTGACTAATGATTTTCATTTGAGTTTCAGAGAACGCTGCTCATAATTCACAGTTAAGACCAGCACCATCTTCATAAGACTCTCAGTCACACCACCCTCCCCTTCTTACTTCCATAATACCAGTCCACTTATAAAGAAGCCCACTTATAAAGCAGGCACCAAGATAATAGGAGGAAAACATGTTTTAGCAACTCATCCTTTTATCCTCAGTTTTCTACGAATTGGGAGGGAACCAATGATGTTTCATGTTCCCAGGATAACATTTAGGGATAGACCTGTTGAGTTGCTGCCTTAACGCGATGGGAGAGAAGTGGTCTTTATTTTCAGTCAAGTTGCACTCTATTTCAGCTAAACAATTCCTTATTGACAGATATTGTGGATGTCCCCAACATTCCACTACTGCAAGTTATGCTGTCTTACATAGGCCAATAAGGATAGCAAACCCTCATGCAACAATTCCTACTTCAAGGATACGTGCTCTAAACTTTGTAGAGAATAACTCATTTTATCATTGCAAAACCATCTGAGTCTGCACCATTATCCTCATCGCCACTTTAAAGAGGAAACTGAAGTACAGAGAGGTTAAGGAACTTGCCCTGGGTTGCAAACCTAGTGAGAGAGAGAGAGCTGAGATTGGAATCTAGGCTGGCTGAGTCCAGAGATATTCTTGAATATTACCCACTGCTAACAGGTGGGAGGGGTCTTGTGGAACCTCAGGGAACTCGGGCTGTGTGAGCATAAGGCTTGTCCATCTATTAGCTGAGGGACGGATGTTCTTGTCTGCCTCTGGCCCATCACCCAGTACAGTACCCCAGCGCCTAAAACAATGCTAGGCATGTGGTATAATCTTGAGAAGTATTTATGGATAGAATGAATAAATACATGAATGAATGATTTCTCTTAAATCAAAACCAAGAATAATGCATTTATTTGGTGCTCCTGCTTCTGATGGCAGTGCTCCTGTTTTAGAATGGTGATGTCAGCGAGCTAGGCTGCACACTTTAAATCTCTTAACTTGCAGTTTGGGCAAATGCTTCGTGCTTTAAAAATTCCTCTCTGCTACACGTTTAAACAGAAAAGACTGTGGTGATGCACACAGCCAAGCGAGCCCCAGCCTGGCTAGCACCTTTAAGCCCATGGGTGGTGGTAAGGTTTCAGCGGAAGGAAACCGATCTCTCTCTTTATGTGTAGAAGCACTGTAATTATCTCTGTTACTGGGAAGCCAGTGACAGGTGGGAAATAAATATTCCAAAAGCATGCTTAATGGGAGACATGAGCAACTTCTCCCAACAAACAAAAAAAGGGTGTATACGAACCTGTTCTGAAAAAAACCGGAAGCCCTTGTCCTCACGAATACATTCATATGTTTCTCCAAGGACCGGATTAAAAGGCTTACTCCCGGCACGGAAGTAGCTAGATGCATATGCGGACACCGCAAAGGCTGCCACGTACACCTAGGGAAAGGGCAAGAAGCTGGTTATTCCTCCATCACAAAGAAATTTTCACGAAGACATGAACAAAATATAGCTTCTCTTTCTCTCTTTCCTGTTTATTTCAAAAAAGGCAAAGATTTGTCCCTGGTTTAATGACACCCAAATGGACTTTGGTTTCAAGTTGTGGGTTTAAATAGTGTTCATTTTGGCCCCAGAGGCAAATAAATCAGATTGTCCCTTTGGTTTGATGCCTGCAGGTGGATAAAGGATTTCAAGATGGTGAGTCAGTCCCTCGAAATCTGCCACTATCTGACAATCCTGACGTTGTCCTAAGGCTCTGGAGGAGGAGAGGGACAAAGAGCATTAAAGCCTAACTCCCTCAAGATTCAGGAGTAAGTCACAGGGAAATCTGCTCAATACTCTGTAATAACCTAAATGGGCAAAGAACTTGAATCAATACATATATTACGCGTATAACTGATTCACTTTGGGGTACACCTGAGACTGACACAACACCGTTAATCAACCATACTCCAAGATAAAAAAAAAAATTTAAGAATAAGCATCCTAAGTTTAACCATTCACAATTTGGTATTGCAGAAACCAAAAAAACCCTCATCTGACCAAAGAAAATCTGTGCAAGTCATTTCCTGAGCCTGGGTAATGAGTCATAGGACAGAACACAGTAGCTTTCAAGAAGTTTTGTTTTTCTTGGAGGAAAAATGAGAACTCAAAAAGCAAAAGACAGGACTTCCCTGGTGGCCCACTGGATAAGACTCCATGCTTCCAATGCATGGGTCATGGGTTCAATCCCTGGTTGGGGGAACTAAGATCTGAAATGCCACGTGGCATGGTCAAAAAAAAAATTTTTTTTTAAGGAAAATTATAGGTGAATATGAAATGAGAAGAATCTTATTGGTCCGGGCTGTGAGAGTCTCAGTGTTTTGCACAGCTTCCCTTTCAGGACACTGAAGAGCCACAGTAAAGGCCCACCTCATTTTACTGTACTTTATTGTGTTTTGCAGAAACTGCAATGTTTATAAATTGAAGGTTTATGGCAACTTTGCAGCAAGTAAGTCTGTTGGTGCCATTTTTCCAACAGCATTTGCCACTTCATGCCTTTGTGTCACATTTTGGCAATTCTCACGATATTTCAAATTTTTCCTTTAGCAGTGAAGCATTTTTAAAACTAAGGTATGTGAGTGAAAGTTGCTCAGTTGTGTCTGACTCTTTGCAACCTCATGGACTATAAAGTTCATGGAATTCTCCAGGCTAGAATACTGGAGTGGGTAGCCTTTTCCTTCTCCAAGGGATCTTCCCAACCCAGGGATCAAACCAGGGTCTCCCACATTGCAGGCAGATTCTTTACCAGCTGAGCCACCAGCTAAGTCCAACAACATTGGAATGGGCAGCCTATCTTTTCTCCAGAGGATCTTCCAAATTTAAGAATCGAACTGGGGTCTCCTGCATGGGTTAAGAATTTGCCTGCAATGCAGGAGACCCCGGTTTGATTCCTGGGTCGGAAAGATCCCCCGGAGAGGGGATAGGCTACTCACTCCAGTATTCTGGAGTGGAGAATTCCGTGGACTGTATAGTCCATCAGGTTGCAAAAAGTTGGACACAACTGGGCAACTTTCACTTCACTTGATGTTAAAAATTAAGGTATATATATTGTTTTTTAGATACAAAGTTATTGCATACTTAACAGACTAAGTATAGTGTAAACATAAGTTTCATATGCACTGGGAAGCCAAAAAACCTATGCAACTCACTTTATTGTGATACTTGCTTTATTGAAGCGGTCTGGAACCAAATACACAATATCTCTGAGGTGTGTCTGAATTCTTTTGGTCTTTTGAGAGGGAGGCGGGCAAAAAAATTAAACCTAAGCAGCAATAGCAAATTTTCCTTTCTAATACTGAGTAATAATCTCAATGTTTCCTCTTCTCTGCTTATTTCATAAAGTTTCTTATATTGGGGAAAAAAGCTGGGTATCTTTCATAAATGTTCACTAGTCATATAATTTTCAATGCCTTTTACAAGCTGGACCCACCTTACCACCTCAAACTAGAGTATATAAACACTCTAGAGTAGCTGGAGAGCTTATTAAAATCAACTTGTGCTCAGTTCAGTCTGTTCTTAAAACCTGGGTATCTGTTCCTCTCTCTGCTTTCTCAGATGTCTGTTTTCTGATTAGCAGCAAGGTCACACGTCTATATGGAATGTTGAGTCAACCCTGAATCAACTTCACAATTTAATAGAACACATGTTGAAAAGAACCTGGAATCATTCATGATGCAGGAGGAGAAGGAAGGGAGGGAGCAGACAAAACAAAGCATCTTCCTTGTGGGCTTGGCGACATGAGAGAGAATCTCTGCAGGGGTAGAGCTGACCCTCATACTTGGAGCAGCAAACCTATTACATGGGCTAGGTTCCTCCCTAATGCTTTTCTGAACTTTCCTTTCTTAATGTATTGGTGCCTTTCCTCAAACTACTTCTCAAGGTCAAATGACTCCAATCAATCAGCTGACATCCTAAAGGTCTCTAAATCGCTATAAAAATGAAACACCTTTAAAAATGCTTTCATCTTCAAAGTCAACCATGCTCTTTAATGAAAAGCACTGTCCACAAATGATAACTTTTAACGCTTTCCTTGGAATCTATTTACCTCCCTTTGTTTATAGAAATTCTCTGGGGGAAGAGTAACAAAGAAGACAGAAAATAAACAGCTTGTTTTTCTCTGCTACTCCTATTATCATGAGTATCAAGACAGAAAATCTCTTTGATGGGCGAAGTCCCTGGAGACAGTATGGGATGAGATGGGATGTCTCTTTCAACCAGAAATTAAGATTTTCCCTTAATCCTCAAATTACTGAAGAAATTGAAGTTTTAACGAGAGTTTAAACTGCAGAATGTGCACAATTTAGAAAACAAAGGCATCCTCCACCAGTGAGAGGGTGATGTCTGGCTGGGTCCCTGGGGCTGGAGGTGAGCCCTCCGATTCAGCCAATCAGCAAATGCCCAGGGCAGAGATGCTGAATGTGGGGGAGGACACTGATGTGCCAGCATCCCACACAATGAGCTTTCTGTTGAGCAGGTAACATACCAGAAGGCAAAAAGAGGAAGAGGCACTCAGTTTTGAAGAGCAAACAGCCACAGTCACAGAAAGGGTTGAGTTGGCCACAGTCTTATCACCAAGGTACCCCTGTCCTCTGTCCCCATAAGACAGGGGAAGGATGAGAAATTCTTGGAGGCCACTTTATTGGAAGCCCCATTACCTGATTAGAACTGATACTAAGTAGAGAACAGAAGATTAATTTTTCTAGGATGATTTTTATCCTTTAACTTATTCTATAGAAGAAATGGGGAAGGGGAATCAACTATACTCTGATAAAAACTGATTTTAAAATAGTGGCAGGGGGAGAAGAATCTTTCTGATGTGAAAACCTCTTCTGTGACTGAATGATATTTTCTAAAAATTCAGGGGCTGACAGGACAATTTCAAAAATAAACCAAAACTTTCTCATGGGAAATTTACCCTGGACAACAAAACAAAAAAGAGCTCAAAAAATTAAATTCTCCCCACTCAGGGTAGTAAAAACAAACACTCAGACAGCCCTCAAGACATGTTTTCCAGCCAGGCAATATCAGAACAATCACATGGAAGGTTCTGGAGAAAGAGGAAGCCCAAAACCACAGAGCAGAACTATCCTCAGGCAGCAGCGGTTACAGGGAAGCCGCTCTCAATGGCCATTCCTGACCAGGTGACTGAAAACAGCCAGGCAGAGCTGGGAAGTGGAGGTGGCTGGGAAATGAGCCTCTCTGATGAGCAATCCAGGTGGAAAGCGGAGGGACAGGAGCCCTGCTGTGCCCGCAGCTCAGCTGCGAAGGCAGGCCAGTGAGTGGCAGGGTGCATGCTCACCATCCTCTCCAGAGCGTTGGGCAGCTGGGCGGCCTTGTCCAGGAGCTCGCTGTACTCCAGCTCCTCGCAGAGCCTCTGCAGCGTGTTGAGGGGCTCATTGAGCTCCACCGGCATGGCCACCTTAGACAGGTCCTTCCCGATGTTGTTTCTCAGGATGTTCCACAAGCTGATGTTACTGGACTTGGGGCACGGCGCTGGCAAACACGTCCTTCTTTTGGACTTGGCCTCCCCCCCACTATCGATCACTGGCCCTGAAAGGGAAATCAGCCTGGTTGCCTTATACAGATTTTCATTTTAATTTACTACTGAAAAGGAAAAAGAAATCCTCCTTACTGAGCAAGTGCCCAACGATACTGTTAATCTCAATTATCCAGATTATAACTGAAAGTCAGACAATAAAAAGAATCTTGAGCAGCTAAATGGAGCACCTGAAACTATAAACACTAAAACTCACGGACTTTCTTCGCAGGGAACTTTTCATGCTACTGCTCAAAAGCTAGTTCTTCAGAGTTTATATGCACTGAGGATAATATTGGAAACTGCTATGCCCAGAGTAGGTTACTTCTAATCTCCTTAACTCTGTTTAAAAGCACTTCAAGTTTTGATAAAATTTTTTAAAAATCTTTTAAAAGATCATTTCAAATTCTGATAAAACAATTGTGCGTATTACAGGAAAATTATAAAGGAAATAAAAGTCATCTATTATCCCACCACCTAGAAATAGTAGCCATTTATACTGGAGTATTTTCATTTATTGTTTTCTCCATACATTTCACAACGTTTGTAGAGTTTAATGCTTTGCTTAATCAGTTAAAATAAATATTTTTCTATGCTACCCAGAATTCTTCTAAAACAGTTTTAATGAATGTGAAACAATTCCATGCTAAGAATAAGTCCTAATTTTTTTAATCATTCATCTATTGTTGGACTTCTAGATTTGTTTCAATGTTTTGTTATGATAAAAAAAAGTAGTTAATGTACATATCCTTATATATTTGATTGCATCTGATTATTTTCTGGGGACATATAGAAGTGGGATCATTATGTCTAAGAACTCAAACATTTCTAGACATTTGATTCATGTGAGCCTGTGTGTGCTTAGTCGCTCAGTCGTGTCTGACTCTTGTGACTCACAGGCTGCCAGGCTCCACTGTCCAGGAGATTCTCCAGGCAAGAATACTGGAGTGGGTTGCCATTTCCTTCTCCAGGGGATCTTCCCAACCCAGGAATCAAACCCAGGTCTCCAGCATTGCGGTCAGACTCTACCAACTGAGCTACAAGGAAAGCCCTCATGTGAGCATACTGCTCTTCAAAATTTCCCATTTATCAGCAAGCATGTACCAGTGTCCATGTTCTGAGGTCATTCTAGGCTTGTCAGCATTCATTTTGAATTCTTAGCAAATCATTAGGTGGACAGTGCTATCTCCTTGTTTTAACTTACATTAAAAAATTCCTATTGTGACTTGGAATGTTTTCATGAATATTCTTTTCTGAATTGTCTGCTTTCCTAATCATATATTAAGACATAATCTTTTGTTTCTATATTTGCTTTATAATTTAATTGCCACTTGACATTTATCTTTAACATTTGGCCTACACAGCTTTTTAAATGAGTGAAACATTTACGTTTTAGATATTTACACTCATCAATTTTTTCTTTTGTGATAGCTTCCATTACTTTATGCTCTGAAATTCTTTTTCCACCCCATCACAACCTATTTTCAAAAGAAACCTTTTGCATTATACCAACATATGAGAAAATGGTATTTTATTTTAAAGTCAGTCACTCTGAATAATAAGGCTGCTTTGATGAACAGGAGAATATGAAAGTGAGGTCATACTTTGAAGTCTCATGTTAATCTAAACATGCAATTAAATTCTGAATTTGTTTCAGTTGCTCAACATGGGCAAAAATCAAGTAAACAGCTGCTAATGATAAGAGTCTTTAAAAACTGTGTTCCCTGTAATCTCAAAATACTTTGTTTTAAAGAAATATTACCCTACTACTGGAGAAGACTCTTTGAGAGTCCCTTGGACAGCAAAAAGGTCAAACCATTCAATCCTAAAGGAAATCAACCCTGAATATTCATTGGAAGGACTGATGCTGAAGCTCTAATAGTTTGACCACCTGATGCAAAGCACCTACTTATTGGAAAAGACCCTGAGTCTGGGAAAGATTGAGAGCAGGAGGAGAAGGAGGTGACAGAGGACGAGATGGTTAGATGGCATCACAATCAACAGACATGAGTTTGAGAAAACCCTGGGAGATAGTGAAGGAAAGAGAAGCTTGGCATGCTGCAGTCCATGGGATTGCAAAGAGTCAAACACGACTTAGCAACTGAACAACAATACTGCTACTAATAATAATGGCTAATACATGCCTAGCTTTTTACTCTGTGACAGTCTTTCAAGCACTTTACATATACTGTTTCACTCAAGCACTTTACATATATTGTTTCACTTATCCTTTGCAACGACCTCTTGAGATAAACAATATTATTAGCCCCGGTTTACAGATGAAGAAAACTGAGGCACAGAGAACTTGAGAAAGTTGCCCTAGAACACATAACCAGTGAGTGGCGGAGCTGGGATTCACTGAGGAAATCCAGATCCTAAATCCATATTCCTAACCATTGAACCCCCACATAGCACCCAATGCAGTGACAGAACTGAATATGTGCATACTGATTTGGGCAGGCCGGGGAGGGGTATAGATTAATAGGAAACACTCTGAATACCTAGCTTTTACTAAGGATTCAAAGAAATTCTAGTGTGGTAATTTTTCAAGACCTGGATCCAATCCTATTTCCTTCTGTAGGAAATATGTGTCCTAAGATGCAAAGGTTATTTCTACATATAATCCTTTCAGTAGAGTACTGATATGTAGAGATCTAATCTTCCAATTATTGCCAAAGAAGAAAGTTGGGTTTGGACCAGTGTTTGTTCAAGCTAAGACACTGGTCAGTAATCTAGCAACATGGCTGTGGAAAAGAGAGAGAACTGGTCTTCACCTCTTACATGCTTTTCCTGGCTGGTGTCAACTCAGCACAGCTGTGGTCTTAGGTCCTTGGGCAAGTCCTCTGTTCTAACTTTGAGCTCTGAACCGTCTAATCCCTCGGTTCCCCTTGGGATCCTCCCTACGGCCTCAAATAGAAGGAGACTTTGGTGTTTGTCTGTCTTCGTCATCTACAACGAGGGTTCCCATTTAGTGTGGGTGTTGTTTGCTAAGGAAATAACTGATGCTTTCTCATTTCTCTTTCAGTTCACCTTTTTGGGTTTTTTTCTCTTTTTACAAAAAACAGCATATGAACTTGCTCCTATATGACTGGTCTTTACCTTTGAATCACTGGTTCTCAGACTTTTCCACCAAAGGGTTAATCTCTCCAGAAACAATTCAGGAATGACACAGAGCATAATGAGCTTCTGACTTCTAGCAGATATGATGCTGGAAGGATGTTCTTCCAGAAGACAGTAAAATTCCCTGTCTTTTTTGCAATCCTTCAAAGAGCAGGCTCTTTGGCATTCAGATCATAACTTATCATCATATTTAACACGCACTTACTGAGCTGGGAAACACTGAAACATCAAAACGGACCTGACATGGTCCTTGTCCTCCGTGTAGATATGAAAAGAGGTGGTGTTCTGGCATAGATAAGCCTACAGACCCCAGGCACACTGAGTACCAAAACTGGGAGTATTTGATGCTACAGGACTCGTATAGAAGACTGACTGTTCTGTGGGCAGATTCTTCTTAAGGTAGGTCAGCTTCCTAAACAAGCTTTAGTCTGCTTACTCCTAAATCAGAGCTGTTTGGAGACAGCAGACACTCCAGGTACCCCATGGTTCCAACTCACACTTTCTGGGCATCATTTTCACTCTTGAGATTAACCAGATATAAAGGGACATCTTAGGGTACCTGAAGCCCTACCCCCAAGGACACAGCAGTTTGTTACTCTCAAACGAGTTATCCTGAAGAATCTGAAACTAAATTAGCACTCAGACCAGACCTTTTACAATACAAGTCCGACAGCCTGCCTAGACTATGAAAGCCACTAGATACCTGAAGGCAAAAAGTTATATTCTAATATGTTTGCAGAAAGTTTAACCACACAAGGAGCATCTGGTATATTAATTTTTGATATTCATACGATGATTCATATGCCCTTACTTTATAAAATAGAAATCTGCACGAGCAGACAAATTTATGTGAATGAATACATTTTTCACACGAGTGCCATGTTTCTACCCAGATTATAAAACCGTTGAGGGTGGCAACCATGTCTTAAGTTTCTGATGTAGAATTTGCTCCATTCTCTGTCTGCAGCGGGTACTCCATATATACTTATCAGTATTCTGCAAAGATCCAAACCCTCAAATAATAGTTTGAGGTCAAATAATTTAAATCTTACCCAATGTTTGTCTCTCATTATCCAAGTCATTACTGAGATTGTCCAAGGAAAGGTTGTCACTTATGTCACTGACATATGAATCATCTTCAGAAATCTGTGGGGAAAGAGGAAATAATATACATTAGAGTAAACAAGCCAGATTTCATAAAACCTTTACTTCAAATAATCAAATATCTTTAACCATCCATTATAAACCTACAGAAATAATTTTGGGTGCTGTTTTCATTAAGCCCCATACACCAGTCTGCCTAGGAGGTGTTGACAGAAAATATGTTATTAAAATTCTTACACATTCTTGATTCATTCTGACAAGGGCAACACAAGTAAATTCCAGATTTTAGTCATTATAAAAATTCTTATAATTCAGACTGCTTCTACAGAATTTGTTAGCATTTGAGTAGAATGAGATACAATTTGTCTTTTAACTATTTGTGAATAAGAGAATCTTCTATGGATATGAATAGATAAACAATATTAGTACTTATAGTGGTTTTCCCCACTTTTTTAAGTTTAAACCACTAGGCCATTCAGGTATGACCTAAATCAAATCCCTTATGATTTGGAAGTGACAAACAGATTCAAGGGAAGAGGTTCATAAAACCATCACAAAGAAAAAGAAATGCAAGAAGGGAAAATGTCAGAATGGTTTACAAATAGCTGAGAAAAGAAGAGAAGTGAAAAGCAAGGGAGAAAGACAAAGATATACCCAACTGAATGCAGAGTTCCAGGGAACAGCAAGGAGAGATAAGAAGGACTTCTTCAATAAACAATGCAAACAAATAGAGGAAACCAGTAGAATCGGAAAAACTAGAGATCTCTTCAAGAAAACTGGAGGTATCAAAGGAACATTTCATGCAAGGATGGACACGATAAAGAACAGAGATGGTAAGGACCTCACAGAGATTAAGAAGAGGTAGCAAGAATACACAGAACTATGCAAAAGAGGTCTTAATGACTCAGATAACCATCATGGTGTGATCACTCACCTAGTGCCACACATCTTAGTCTATGAAGTCAAGTGGGCCTTAAGAAGCATTACTATGAACAAAGCTAGTGGAGGTGATGGAATTCCAGCTGAACTACTCAAAATCCTAAAAGATGATGCTATTAGAGTGTCACACTCAATAGGTCAGCAAGTTTGGAAAACCCAGCAGTTTCCACAGGACTGGAAAAGGTCTGTCTTCATGCCAATTCCAAAGAAGGCAAGTGCTAAAGAATGTTCAAACTACCAGACACTTTCCATGCTGGTAAGGTTATGCTAAAAACCCTTTAAGCTAGCCTTCAGCAGTACTTGAACTGAGAAATTTCAGATATACAAGCTGCTTTAGAAAAGGCAGAGGAACCAGGAATCAAATTGCCAATATTTGTTAGATCATAGAGAAAGCAAAGGAATTCATCCACTTCTGTTTCATTGACTATGCAAAAGCTTTAGATTGTGTGGATCACAACAAACTGTGGAAAATTCTTAAAGAGACGGGAATACCAGACCATCTTACCTGTCTCCTGAGAAACGTGTATGTGGGTCAAGAAGCAACAAGAACCTTACGTGGAACAAATGACTGGTTCAAAACTGGGAAAGGAGTACATAAAGGCTGTATATTGTCACCTTGCTTATTTAACTTATATGCATAGCACATTAATGCAAGATGCAGGGGTTAATGAGTTACAAGCTGAAATCAAGATTGTTGGGAGAAATTATCAATAACTTCTAAAATGAAGATGATAAAGTGAAGAGGAACTAAAGAGCCTCTTGATGAGGGTGAAAGAAGACAGTGGAAAAACTGGCTTAAACCTCAACATTCAAAAATCTAAGATAATGGCATCTGGTTATATCACTTCACGGCAAACAGAAGGGGAAAAAGTGGAAACAGTGACAGATTTTCTCTTCTTGGACTCCAAAATCACTGTGGATGGTGACTGAAGCCATGAAATTAGAAGACACTTGCTTCTTGGAAGGAAAGCTACAACAAACCTAGACACTGTATTAAAAAGCAAACACACCACTTGGCCAACAAAGCTCTGTATAGTCAAAGCTATGGTCTTTCCAGGAGTCATGTATAGATGTGAAAGTTGGACAATAAACAAGGCTGAGCACCAATGAACCGATGCTTTGGAATTGTGGTGCTTGAGAGTCCCCTGGACTGCAAAGAGATCAAACCAGTCAATCTTTAGGGAAATAAACCCTGAATATTCATTGGAAGGACTGATGCTGAAGCCGAACTTCAATACTTTGGCCACCTGTTACGAACAGCTGACTCATTGGCAAAGACCCTGATTCTGGGGAAGACTGAAGGCAAAACAAGAAGAGGGCAGCAGAGGATGAGATGGTTGGATAGCATCACCAAATCAATGGACATGAGCTTAGTCAAACTCTGAGAGATACTGAGGGATAGGGAGGCCTTGCTGCAGACCACGGAATCGCAAAAAGTTGGACACAACTTAGCAACTGGACAACAACAACAAATTAGTCCTCCTATACTGAAGAGCTAAAATGACCAGTACACTCACTCAAAATATAATTATAAATTAATTATAACAATAATTATATATTTTAAATTACTATAGATCAAATTCAATACTGAAAAAATATATAAGGGGCTAACTTCTGGCCCTGTATTGCAAATAATACATTATCAAAAAGCTTATAATCAAAATCATTAAACTACAATTGAAAAGAGGTATAACAAATCAAGTATCAATAACAGAAACCAGGGTGTGCCCAATACTTACTTTCAAAACCTTTTCCCCCTAAGATTTTTTATCTTTTTATGACTTTTGTGGTGTAACTTATAAGAAGATCCTTAGAAAGTAATGATAAAAAGGGGCCATTGAGTTCAGTGTTTCTAAATTTTGGCTATTTCCCGAATGAGTAAAGCAGCAGGAGATTTGGAGGGCAACTAACTGAAAACAGTGCTCGTACCTCATTTTCTGAAGAGCTTGGAGACAACAGAACTTCCTGGGCATCAAAAAACTCTGAGAGAGAGTCAGTGATGGACAGTCTGCTCTCATTGGAAAGCTGATGGACCAGAGCCCGACTGTCATCTCTGGAGTTTTCCTATTGGAAACACAAAACCAAAAATGCACATATTTAGAAACAGTTTCAAGAAAAGCAAAATAAACAATTGATTTTTTACATGATGCACAAGGTCAGAGGCCCAGGCTAACAAGCAGCTATAAGCAGAGGGCAGCTTCAGAGTTGAAGAGAGGCAAAGCTCACCAAAACACGGTGAGAAGTGAAGTTCTCCCCCCAAAGGGCCCCTTGTTTACAGGCACCATTACAGCTCAGACACACACAACAAACCTCAAAGCCAAAAAAAAAAGACTGTTCAGGCCAGTTTTTATTCCACTTATCTGATTATAGACCAGGGGATCTTTGCAGAAACTAACGCCTGTGGCTGGTGACTTGTTAACGTAAGTGATATTGATATGTCCCCCATTAATAACATTTAGGTAACAAAAGACGTATGAACACATCTCTGGTCAATAATGTGTTAAGAAGGGAAAAATTCCAGTGCTCTCTGAATCCTCTTATTCTCTACCACTGCAGGACGTTTCTTTTCATCCTAAAATTTCCTCTGAATTGTACTAAATGCATGTCCTTGCATGGCTGGTTCAGACCAACACAGCTTTCTCCTGCCCCCATTCTCTCCCAGAGACCAGAGTGCTGCTTCTGAGGCACCCTTTGACAAATAAGCAGTGTGTTTCAGTCCAGACTTCTGCCCCTGGTGGCAGATCATCCATTATACATGGATGAATGAGATAAATTCTCTTTGTGTCTTTCCAACCACACTGACTCTGTGGGGGAAGGAAGTCCCCAATCCCATTTATAAGCCTCTCCCTGAACAACATGATAGAATATCAGCATTTTCTCCTCCTGCGTCACTAAGCCTGGACGTTTCCTATGGGAAGTACCTAAATACTTTGGGAATGTGTTTTCTATGCTATTTGCAAGTGAAAATTTAACTCAAGAAATTGAGCAACTGCACTGTGCTGGTCATGGAGAGATACGATGATGAATAAAACAAGGTTTCTGGCCTGAGTGAGCCAGGGTGCACTCAACACAAAAGCGCTAAGGACATGGGCAGGAAGGAGAGATGAGTCCATGAAGGGGCTTTGGTGGGGAGGGCCTCACAGAAGAGGTGAGGCCTGATACCTTGAGGAAGGAGAATGGATTGAGGATGAGATGCTCTGATTCCTTTGAATCAGAGAAGATTGTTGTCTGAACATCCCAATAGCTCACATTTCTCACAGGGCTGATAAAGGAGCTGCTTCTACATCCTTATGTATCTGATAAAGGAGTCCCAGAATAACTTGGGAAAGAAATGTTAACACGTAATATATCTTTCCAGAAGTTTTATGAGAGCAGGACACACTCCTCAGTCTCCTAAGATGAGGGTGCTATGACCAAAGGGCCCCAGCATTTGTTCATAATTGATAATATCAAGTGGGCAAGTGGTTGCTTAATGGAATGTTTACCTCAGGAACACATTTCAACATATATCCCTTTCTCTTCTAGCCAAACCATTTATTGAAAGGTCCTACCCATTTTAACAACCCTACAACCTTCCATCCCAACAAAGACTTAAATCACGTGAAGATCTATAAATAAGCATCACGGCTGCCCCCTTTAGAGTACAGGTCTCTCCGCAAAAGAGAAGACACAGTAATGAATAACCGAGCTCCCTTAACATTCACTGAAACAACAGAACTGCCCTCTGCCACCTAAGACTCTAATGATTTATTTACTTGTTCTCCTCATTAATTTATTAACAGTCACTCTGGCTCTTTCTGTATCTCCTTCCTCCTGGGCTGATGGGTCAGAAGGATTTCTTGGCTGGATCAACACTGAAAATAGTACAGCTGGCCCTGGCCCTTTCTGCTGTTCCGTTACCCCAGCACCTTCCTGTTGATACCCACCTAAAACTCACAGGACTGCGGGGGCCCTGCCTGCACAGCCCAGTACCTCGTGGATTAAAATACTGACCTAGCCAGTGTAACGCCAGCATACCCCCTTAAGCTGGGGAGGCCTGAGTGGTTATCTATTTTTACATCACAAAAAGAGAAATAAACAGAGAAAAGAGAAGGAAAGGAACACATAATTCCATCACACTAAATCAACCACTATAGGCATTTTGATAAATTTCTCTCTAATCCTTTTAATACATATATCTTTGTTGTGAAATAATTGTCATCGATCTAATGTTATAAACTTCTCTGAACTACACTGCACCATAACTTTTACAATTAACATTTTTTTGGATGTTAACGGTAGTATGTGTTTAAAACAGCATATACCGAAAGATGTAAATAAACAGCACTTAAAATTCATCACCCAGGGACTTCCTTGGTGGTCCTGTGGTTAAGTTCCTGCACTTTCAATGCAAGGAACATGAGTTCAATCCCTGGTTGTGGAATTAAGGTCGCATAAGCCACATGGTGTATGTAACCAAAAATAAATTTAAAAAAAATTTTTAATTGATCACCCAGATGTGGCCCCTATTTAGCCAATCACTGTACTTTCTGTATTAAAATATTTGTGTATAGATTGTTTTTAAGTTTGAAAACCTGGGGTCACACTGTACATAGTCTTCCAGGTTCCTCTGTCTCTGGAATTCTCCAGGCAAGAATATTGGAATGGGTAGCCCTTCCTGCCCTGCAGAAAGATTCTTTATCACCTGAGCCACCAAGATGATGAACAGGTTTGCAGATGTGTCTTTGCTTGTATGTCATTACTTCTTAGAATCAGTTCTCAGAGTAGAATTATTAAAAATGTTTAAGGCAAAATATATATTACCTAATTATATCAAGAAAGAGACACTCTATTTTCTTTATATCTATATAGCCACTGAATACTATAACTTAGAAAAATGTTGTTTTATTCTTACTGCTTTAATTTGTATTTTTTTGTTAAGAATCAGCTTGAATATATTTTTTCTTTAAAAAAATAAACAAACTAGCTTTATATGTATAAATGAGTCACTGGGCTGTATACCTAGAACTAACAAGATATTGTAAATCAACTGTGTGTGTGTGTGTATGTATACTCAGTCCTAGTCCAACTCTTTGCAACCCTATGAACTGTAGCCACCAGGCTCCTCTGTTCATGAGATTTTCCAGGCAAAAATATTGGAGTGGGTTGCCATTTCCTCCTCTAAGGAATTTTCCCAACCCAGGGCTCAAACCCACGCCTCTTGTAGCTCCTGCATTGGCAGGCAGATTCTTTTCCCCTAGTACCACCCAGGAAGCCTGTGAATCAATTATATGCATGTCGTTGTTCCGTTGCCCAGTCATGTCTGGCTGTTTGTGACCCCATGGACTGCCGCACGCCAGACCTCGCTGTCCCTCACCATCTGCCAGAGTTTGCACAAGTTGATGTCCACTCTGTGTGGTAAATCACTAAATCAACTGTGTGCTTAGTTGCTCAGTCATGTCCGACTCTTTGCCACCCCATGGACTGTAACCCACCTGTCTCCTCTGTCCATGGGGATTCTCTAGGCGAGAATACTGGAGTGGGTTGCCATGCCCTCCTACAGGGCATCTTCCCAACCCAGGGATCGAACCCAGGTCTCCCACACTCCAAGCAGATTCTTTACTGACTAAGCCCCCAGGGAAGCCCAAATCAACTATAATTCAATTAAGAAACAACAACAACAACTAGCAGTAGAGTTGTTTAACACTGGAGGTTAGGTCAGCATACACAGGACCTCCCTCTGCATTTCTTTGCACCTTCCAGTGAACTGATAAATATCACAAAATAAAAAAAATTTTTTTTAATTTTCCTTTTGGTATTTTTTTGTGAATAAGGTCATTGTTGAGGACTTAAATTACCTGCTCGTACCTGTTGATTATTTACATATGAAACTCATTTCCACCTATTTAGTATTATCTAAGTCTGTCATTTTTCACTGAAAACGTTTGTTCCTAGTCTATTATTTGACTAATTTTTTCACACACACAACTTCTTTTCCTTAAAAAAAAAAAAAAAAAAAATCCAAATCTCATCAACGTGTCTTTTGTGATTTTTTCAGTTGCTCCCACATTTAGGACATCCTCCCTACTCCAGCCATTTGATAAACATTTAAATCAATATTTTTCAGTTTGAATTTAACTCTGATTCACTAGTGATTTATTTTAGAGTGCAATGGAAAGATTTAAACTGCTTTCAAGCTGTGTCAGCCTATTTATTGAAAAATTCATCTCTTTCCTATTGATTTTTGAGCCTTTCTATCATAAATTTATTTCATTCTTTTTTTATATAAAATGGTGCTATGCCTGAAACAGTTATTCTGTCCCACTCTTACCCCATCACCGCCATATTTTCACTACTGGAGCTTTATCATGTGTTTTACTTGGGGGCTTGGCCTGTCTTTCCTTGCCACGCAGCAGTATGGTGCTGCTAAGGAGACAAGTGCTTGGGACACAATAGAACTGGACTTAAATCCCAGCTCTACCCTTTATTCACTGTGTACCCTGGAAGAAGTCATTTAACCTCTCTGGGCTTTAGTTTCCCTGTCTCTAAAATGAAACTACCATCACCTGTCTCATAGAGTCATGATTAAGATTTTATGAGATAATGCGTTCAAGTGCATATGGAATACAGGAAACAGGTGGTTGAAAGAATCGCATTTCCTCTTGTTTTACATTTTTCTTTCAAGTTCTTGCTTATTTGGTCTCTTAAATAGACTTTAGATATAGTAGGTTATTATCCCCAAAGTCACTTGGCCTTTCATTTGGAATTTAAAAGAATATAAAATAACCCAAGAATTCATAACCTGGTAATAGTAAATGTTCACATTCAGAAATTTTAAATAGAAGTACTTGATAGGATATGAGAGTAGTTTTTGATAGGAGGGGAGAGTTTAGAATCCAAGTAGATTTTAGAACACCAAAGATGAATAATTGGTGCAGCGAAAAGGTAACAGAAGGGAAGCAAAGAAAGAAAGAGGGCCTAAAACCAGAGTACCCTGGGCTGACCCACTATGCGGACTGTCATTCCCATAGTGTTTGAGAAGTGTTTGAGAAGCTACCCAAGAAAAGGACACTGGAGTCTGGCTTTCGGGCTTTGGGCAGCTACTTCTACGCATTCTCTTATTTCCTGAAGGCAACAATGGCTTTTCCTTTACTGGGCAAGTCAGCCTGAGTCACTCTGTGTAAAGCAGGATAAAACATGGACCACAGAAAATCATTGAAAGAGAACTAGATCAATGAGACAACTGCACCATCAATTCAAGACTCCAGAAGGTCACTGTGGAAGGCATGAGTTTGCGGATGTTATGGCTCCTCCTCAAAGGCAACGGAGAGTGTTCAACCTTTGGATATGTTACTTGTGAGATCAACTTAAAAACATGCATTTAAAAAGACCTTTGATTCTGGTTTCCTTTCCCAAATGCAAATAGCCCCAGGTGTATACGTGGAATATAAATTAATAAAGCCATAAATTAAGGGTCAACTTGCCATTTATCTCTTTAACAGCTTGTTAAATAAATTAATGTAATTAGGTTATAATATGCTACTAAGATCATGGCATCCAATCCCATCACTTCATGGCAATAGATGGGGAAACAGTGGACACATGGGCTGACTTTATTTTTGGGGGCTCCAAAATCACTGCAGATGGTGACTGCCGCCATGAAATTAAAAGACACTTACTCCTTGGAAGGAAACTTATGACCAACTTAGATAGCATATTAAAAAGGTTTGTCCGCAAAGGTCCGTCTAGTCAAGGCTATGGTTTTTCCAGTGGTCATGTATGCATGTGAGAGTTGGACTATAAAGAAAGCTGAGCGCTGAAGAATTGATGCTTTTAACTGTGGTGTTGGAGAAGACTCTTGAGAGTCCCTTAGACTGCAAGGAGATCCAACCTGTCCATCCTAAAGGAGATCAGTCCTGGGTGTTCACTGGAAGGACTGATGTTGAAGCTGAAACTCCAATACTTTGGCCACCTGATGCGAAGAGCTGACTCATTTGAAAAGACCCTGATGTTGGGAGGGATTGGGGGCAGGAGGAGAGGGGATGACAGAGGATGAGATGGTTGGATGGCATCACTGACTCAAAGGACATGGGTTTGGGTAGATTCCAGCAGTTGGTAATGAACAGGGAGGCCTGGCGTGCTGCGGTTCATGGGGTCACAAAGAGTTGGACACGACTGAGCGACTGAACTGAACTGAACTGATGCTGCCTGGAAACAGGCACCAACCACCAGAGTGCCATGGTGTTTGGCAGCAAGCCACCTTCAGTGACAGTCAGCCACCATCACTGAGCCCTGCTTCAGCCAATCCACAGATTTATTCAGAAGAGAACCTAACTGGTGAGCATGTTTCTTTGCCCAGGCCTGAAATGAAGGCCCCTGAAGATAACATTTCAGTGCTCTGTCCTGCCGGGGACTCAATTTAGGCCTGGGCTAAAAAGTGATTGAAAAGATCTCTTGGGGGCAGTGAAGATGTAAAGGAATTTCATGGTCAGTCACTGATGTGTATCTCAGAAGATTTGTAACTCAGAAGTAATAAGAAGCCTGCCAGCCCTGAGGAGAGAGGGTACCACCCTCATGAGAAGGGGTCCCCATTAGGTCAGGGTATAGCCTGTGCTTCACATGGAGGTAGATGTCTGAGCTTCTTGGTCTGATTGATTCCAGCATCTTATCTGCCCATCACCCAACTCAACAACATTGCAAGAAGTAAAGGTATTGTGTCAGGGTTTGTTTTCTTTGAGAACAGAAAAAGGAGGAAGATATATTAAACATAGAAACTCCTTTAAAAAATTTACAACCCTTGTATCTGGGCTCAGTCTAATCCACTTGTTAATGAAAAATTTAGCACAACTGAGGCAGGCATATAAGAGATGGCTAAAAACTATTTTGACTTTCACTGCCCTTTTGTACTAATTTTTTTTTTTCAAGTCATCCACTTGGATTTTTCTGAACTTTCTCATTTTAAGCATATTCAAAGAATATTTTGGATAAACATCCCGAGTCTTGAGAAAACATTTTTAACATACTATAAACTGACCAAGACACTTCAGTTGTAATATTTCCCCCCACCAAAGGGTACAGCTGTATTAAAAAAAAAAAAAACCCACAGGAAATGGAGAAGGAAACAGTCATAAAGAAAGCAGAGAGAGATTCTCAGGGGGGGTGCTAGGATTCTATCGGCAGGAGAAAGTGAGGTTTATTCAGAAGTAACAGGAGAAAATATTTGCCTCTTAGTCCCCACTCCAGGGGGACTCCCACTCCCACTTCTATCAAGAGAAAAGGGTGACCCTGAGGAGGATAATGGGGTAAAGAAATAGAAAGGGAAGAAACATCCTGGGGGGAAAAGCAGTTTAGAAATGCAGTTGGCAGCATACGTTCAAGGAGGCCTTAGGAACTGCAGCCGTCATGGTGAGGGGAGCACCCTCCCAGGGCAGCAGGGAGGCTTCAAGGAGAGACAGATGGCACTGCGTGGGAGCAGGGCGGGCGACATTACCGGAGGAGAACCTTACCCACCTCTGCCAGACCGTCACCCGACTTGGCAGCAGCAGGGAGGTCGAGGAGCAGAGACTCGGCATGGATTCTGCATAAGCGTTCTTTAAGATCAGTGTTTTGTGCTAGGGCCTGGAACACGTTAAAAATAGTGGGGCTCTGTTAATCAATGGACGTTTCCAAAAGCACAGCGGTAAGCCCAGTGTGGAGGAGCCCTCAGGGGGGCACCTCCTGGACTTCTTTCTTGAACGTTATCCAACAGGATACTGGTGCTTGGCAGATACAAGCTATTAAACACTGGGAATGCAGACCCTTCTCGACTCTCATT
Organism: Capra hircus; assembly: GCF_001704415.2. NCBI lineage: Eukaryota > Metazoa > Chordata > Mammalia > Artiodactyla > Bovidae > Capra > Capra hircus. The sequence goes on from NC_030811.1 coordinate 49,246,383, forward strand.
TCCAGGGACGAAAGTAAGGGTTAGTAAGGCTTTCCTTTAGTGGAGAAGGAAATCACACACACCTATAAGCCCTCATTGCTCTTGGTTTCTTGGCCCCTCCTCCTCCTCAGCTGCCTTCAGTCTCTTTGAACAGCTCCCCCAAAGGTTCCAAGCTCCTTTCTCATCTGTAATAAAAACGCTGCTCTCACCTCCATGTGACTGGCTATATTTTAATGTTCTGTCACACTGGTTGAATAGGGTCTTAGAAAGTATGCTGAGAAGTAAGATTTTGCAGAGGATTAATTTTACTGTTTTACAACAGTAAAATTGTATTGATTGTTTTATGTTCATTCTTCATGACTAAGATCGTCTATTTAAAAAAAAATAAAAAGAGAGAGCCCACTTACCTGGATAGGGGCTAAGCACCAGGGCCCTGGGAAGGGGTTGTGAGCTCTTGTCAGCCCACCTGGACCTCTTTTACTTTTTCTCCCTGGGCAGGTCTGAGCCCCCTGCCCATCCTCCCAACTAGGAAGGTAAAGAAAGGTGTTTTCCTTCATGCTGGTTTCCCCTGTGCTTCATGACCAGCGTCCTTCAAATGATCTGTCTTTGAAAGGGACAACTTCACCTGAGTGTCTCCTACCCACTCCCACAATCAGTATCCCAGGTGCATCCCAGGTGCCTGTACACAGATACATCCTGTCCGTCTGTCTTCCCGACTTTCTTCTGAGAAGCTCAGAGCCTTTTCCCATCCATCAGGGCCCATAGGGTACACCTATGAGAGCACAGAAGGATGTTCATATCTCACCCACTGCCTGGATCTCAAAAAAGAGTTTTGGCTTTATTTTTTAGTATCCACAGTTGGAATGAATTATTTGGAAATTCTGAAGGGTCATTTAGGAAACACTGAGTAAATGTGCCTTAAAGCACACAACTACATTTAAAAACCTCTATGGGGCACTCACTTTGGCCAATATATTGCTGGCATCTTACACAGTGGCTAGAATCTCCAGATAGCCTGAAAAACATGCTATTTTAGTAGCTTCTCTTTCCTTTGTGAGCCACAGGCAGGAAGAAAAAACAAAACACAAAGGTTGTACATTCAACACAGATTCATTCTGATAGCGCTGAGATAACTCTCAAATTTTTATTTTTAAAAAACAAGCCTTGAATCTAACCAGGAATCCAAGACAAAAAAGAAGTGAATGATCATTCCATTTTATCTCAACTTTCTAATGACTGTGGCTAGGGACACCATGGCAAAGTGGGTCTCATGGCCTCTACCAGGACAGCAGATTAACAAAATGAAGCTGGACCTCACACAGGAGGAGGGCAGGGACGAGGAAGACCACAGTGAAAGGGACGTTGGGAAGCCCGTCAGCGGTACCTTCTAAATGCACTAAAAGCCAACCTGCTTGGAACAATAAGAAATGCTTTCCCTCCCGCCCTGGCAACCAGTAATCTCTTTATTATCTCTGTATGTTTGCTTTTCCAGAATATCATATGAATGGATCAGTACACAGTCTTTTCAGGCTGGCTTATTCCAGTGAGCAATATCCATTTATGATTCACCCATATCTTGCATGGCTGGAGAGCTCATTTCTTTTTACTGATGAATAATATTCCATTGGGTGGCTGGGCCACAAAGCAATTACACAAATGAATAAAGAAATGCTTTTTACCACTAAAAAATAAACTTAAAAAAAAAGTAAAGAACCACCCTGCTTCTCTCAAACCAAAGTAGCAGACTGTGTGTGACTGACTGTCCATTACAATCTAAATGGGGGTGTTTCTACCTCTCAGCTGACAACATTAAGACTCTAAACATGGAGTCAATCCATGTTATTTTCTATTTCTTTCAAAGATAACATACTGGGAATGTTCAACTGAGTGAATATAGCTTTAAGTACCTTACAATGACAGTATGTATCAATGTTAATGTATTAACAATTAACATGATACCAAAAGCATCACTTTACTTCTCTCGGTAACTTGATGAGTAGAAAGCATAAGTGGGTATTTTCCAGTTCTCTCATTGCTTGAGTTAGCTTCTGAAAACAAGACCCTAAAATTCATCTCCCCTACCTGACCCTACATAGAAAGGTCAGTATCACTTCAGAAGGTAATTGTGTATGCACACACTCTCTCTTTTCATAGTAAGGATTCTACATAGAATTAAAGCATAGAAGCAAATAAGTATGTTCTTTTAAAAGTTCTCCAGCTTTTGAAAGATTTAGAGTGAACAATCAGATACTGTCAGCTATTCAAAATAGAATACTAGGACACTGCACTTCAGTGGAGCCCAGTTCTGAGGAATAAAACTGCAACCAATGGGGAAAAAAGGAGAGAGCGTGACTGACAGGCTGGCTCACTGACAAACATTTGAGGCAGTGATTTTTCTGTTTATTAAGAAGGCACAGTGACTGCCTGACACTCCTTATGACTCATCTCTTTGTGCCCACGGTGGCGGGGGAGCAGGTGAGAGCTAAATGTTTGTACTATCAAATCAAATCACTTGCCTGTCTTTGAAAGAGATAGGCTGTAAATAGGTAAACAGGATTAACCCTGGGCGGTAGAGAAGAGTGTGAATTCAAAGTTTCACTCTGCTGCCTGTATCTGTCAATTTGGAAAATCAGTCAAAGCTTGTGAAATCTTAGGTATGGAAATCTGCAAACCATCAGACTTTGTAAGCATTAACAAACAAATGTCTGTAAGACAAGCACATAACAAAAGCTTTACAAAAACAGAAAACTCAAGATAAATAGGAGGAAACCAAACAGAGTATCTAATGCTCAATGAAATATTTGCTACTAAGATTTGGAGTAGGCTCAGCTTTGGTGTTTAGAATAGGCAGAGCTGATGAAAGCTTAGAATATAATTTGGATAATGTATTTGGTTTTCTCATGAATTTTCAACACAACCATGGCGATGGAAAACATAAAAAGTTCATGAGCCCAGACACACTGTCAGGCATTGCTGTGACGCAGAGATGTAACTTACGGATGACAGGGCATGCTTCAGACCAAGGACCTGGGCAGAGGGGGAGGCAGAAACATCTTGCTCCATCAGTTGCTTCAGCTTCTCTCTCTCCGTTGATATGGTATTAAAAGCTGACCTTAAAGTGAAGTAGACTATAAAGATATAATCATTATAAAAAAGAATAGAGGAAGAGGCATAATTAAAAACAAGAAACAGAGAATTCTTATAAAAGAATTTAGAAAAGTAACAATCATGAATATTTCCATTCAGCAAATGTACCCTACTGTGACTTTAAAAAATATATCTGAAATGTACAACACCAAACGTGAACCCTAATGTAAACCATGGGCTTATGGTGATAATGATGTTTCAGTGCAGGTTTACTGATGCTCAAGAAATGGGCCGCTCTGGTGGGATGTTGATAGTGGACAAGGTTGTGTACGTGTGTATGGGGGAGTGGGTATGGGAACACCAAACTTCTTGCTCAGTTTGCTGTGAACCTAAAACTACTCTAGAAAATGCGATCTATTAAAATTTTGAAAATTACACACATTTGTCAATCCCAAAGTCCCTATCCACTATAAAATTCCATTATGACCTGTTACCAATATATTTTGACACTTGAAAGGACTATACTTTTCAATTATCAACATTTAGTTTTGTTTGTATCCCTAATGACTGGACATGTCTGCAAACACAACTTACTGGGATGTTAGAAGGAACATGGTAACAAGGCAGAGGAGAAACTAGACAGCACCTTAATTTGCTGTCCAAAATTAATCACTAGTGACAGTCAGATAGACTTTGTGTACCTTGGGACTTTCTGTGAAAGTCACACACCGTATTAACAGTAATCTGCAGGGTCTTGTTTTCAGAAGCGAAAAAGACACACTATTATTTTTGTTGAACACCAGCCAAGGACAGGCCATCTGAATCTGATCATGAGGAAACATCAGACAACCCTAGAGTGAGGACCATTCTATTTTTAAAAATTGGCCTGTATTCTTCAAAAGTGTCATTTCATCAAAGAAAAGAGAGACTCAGGAACTGTTCCCAATTAAAGAAGACTAAAGAGGTGTGATAGTTAAATGCAATCTGTGACTACAGACTAGATTCTGTACTGAAGGGGAAAGGGATACTGCTATAATTGACATTTGAATATGAAAGGCAGAATAGGAAAAAGTACTATTTCGATGCTAAATTTCCTGAGTTTCATAACTAAACTGTGGTTAAGGAACAGAATATCCTTATTCTTATGAAATATACCTGATAGTATAAATGTATAAAAAGAGACGATGTATGAATCCTATTTTCACATGGATCAAAAAAATAAACAAACGCACACATATCTGCAAGTGTATGCATGTATGTGTGTGTTTGTGTTTGTGTGTGTGTGTGTAGAAAGAGATAAATGTGGCACACTATTAAAAATGGTGAACTTGGGTAAAGATACCTGAGGTTTTAAATTATTCTTGCACCTTGTCTGTAAGTTTGAGATTATTTCCCAAAAGGTGTTAACTACCCTTTTCCTTATTAGTCTTTTCACCTGCCTGCCCCAGAATTCCCTGCCTCTCAACCTGGCAGTCAGCACTTGGTTCACCTGAGCGAGCGTTTAGGTCCAATAAGAGCTTAGTGTCATTAGGCACTAAGATGCGTGAACTGAAGTTTTAAAAACTGTTCTCAGGTACAGTAAAAAATACACCAAGTTTTGATCATATAGTGTACAAGTTACCTCCAAGGAATAACGCAACTGTCATCTGAATTATTGATCATGGAAATCACATTTGAATATTATCTTTCCAATCTCCTTTATTCTATACTGTTTTAGAAAGGCAGGAAGAGGGAAGAGGCTGATATATACTTCTTCTCTAATGGCCTGGCATACTACTGAATTCCCCAGGGGCTGCATTTTTAGAGGCACTGCTATTTAGGAGTGGCCAATTCAGTATCACAGAAATTAAACATGCATGACTGACTTGCTCCCTTCACTCCACAGCCATGCAGACAAGTGAACCTCTCTCAGTAGGCCATCCCTGAGCTTATCTGAGATTGTGGTGTTTACCCAGACTCAGAACTTTTTCACAAAATCACAGGACAAATAAGGAATTTACTTAAATGCAAACATATTATTAATATGATGCTTCTGGTGACCAAAGATGGGGTCAATAGGTGCTGATTTTTCTAACAGTGTCTATGGAACAAGTTTAAATCTCTGATTTAAACAATTCCATGGAGCAAAATAATGGCCAGCACAATAGAGCCACCAACAGTGTGGGCGCCAGCAGCAGCACTGGGTTCTTCCCAGCTCCAACACTTATTTACTGTAAGACTTCAGACAAGGATATGATGCACCTGAACCCCAGTTTCCTCCCTTGTAAATAGGGACAATAATTGCATTTACTTCATAAGATCATTATGGGGATTAAGTAAGCTAAAGCACTGAACCTAAAGCATCAGATATAATACATAATAAATGCTATTGAAATAATAATATTGATGGTAATAAACATACACAGATGAAAGTGATGATGACTGCAGTCTTTTGAAGTAAGGGCAGCAGTTTTTAGATATCTGAGTCTCTTGCTGGGAAATCATTTATAAATAAATGCACACAGGGTATAAGTTCTATGAATAAGAGACTGACTAGAATCGGTTGAGAATTAGAAGCAGTGGAAGCTCTTAGCTGGCGAGCAACCAGCCCAGCAGCTAACTCACAAACTGCACGTTGGGTTCTATTAGATGGGCATCCCATCCCTGGCAACCCCACAGGATCCCCACGACCATCTGAGTGGGTCCTTGGGGAAACATCTCTTCACTGTTATTTCTTGGTAAGTTTCCTTAGTTTATTATCATAATTCTTTTCATAAAACATTATACTGGTTTCAGTATACAACATAATGATTCAATATTTGTATACATTTCTAAATGATCAACAGAATTGTTAACATCTATCACTTTACATAAGTACAAAAAAAATTTTTTTTTCACCATCATGTTTATTGGATAGACATGGCACTCAGCTGGTTGCCACTGTAACAAATCAATTTCTCTGGCTTTCAGATGGCCTGCATAAAGCAAGGTATTCAACCAAGCTAGAAGAGTGGGGCTTCCCTGTTGGCTCAGATGGTAAAGAATCTGCCTGGAATGCAGGAGACCCAGGTTGAATCCCTGGGTGGAAAGATCCCCTGGAGAAGGGAATGGCTACCCACTCCAGTATTCTTGCCTGCAGAATCCCATGGACAGATGAGCCTGGTGGGCTACACTCCGTGGGGTTGCAGAATCAGACATGATCAAGTGACTTTCACTTACTTACAGAAGATTACTATTAAAAATTTTAAATCAGAATATACACTTTGGCTCAAAATGTACAGCTGACAAGACTGTTGAGGACATAAGACAAGTAGAAAATAACTCACAAAGTCACTATACTTAAAGTCTTAAGTGCTTTCTAAACCACCTGAAAAGGGGGCTCAGGGGACCAAACCAGGCACTAAATTTCTTAAATGACTGTTTAGATCCACTCAGAGGACAATAAAATACTCCTTTACAGCAGTCTAATGATCCAGCACACACAGAGCAACGGTTAGAGGCTGATCATGGGAGACCATATTTACATTAACTACTAATGACACAGGATCCCAGAGGTCAGAAATACCTTCTGTGGCAGAAGTGTTAATTTCTAACATGATACTATAGAAAAATCAAGAGTTAAAAAAAATAGATCTAATGAGTGGATCACATCCATGGGTATCTGATCATAAACAAAGCCATCTATAAAGTTTTAGATGCTCAGAGCTACAAAGAACCTCAAAGATCACTAAGGCCCCCTGCTGCATAGAAGGACCAGCTCCTCTCACCTCTAAACCTTCTTGCCAAATAGCCTTTGGGCTAATGTTTGGAGCATCTGCTGTCCCCTAAAGCCATCCACTTTTTTGTTTTTAGACTCTTCTTGTGTTAAGAAAGTCCATCCTTTTTCTAAGTTAATGTTCACCTCAGTGTCTCTTTGGCAAACAGAACTAGTTCCTCTTTCATGGAGTGTCTGAATATCGAAAGGAATTATGATACCTCTTTTCCCGACTGTCTTTAGCCATTTTCTCAAACACTGTCTCTGTACTAAGAGAGTGCGACATAGGCTGAGCTTTGGACAGACTGGAGCACCATAAGCATCATATGATCGTCACGTCTGACTCTTTGCAACCCTATGGACTTCAGCCCACCAGGCTCCTCTGTCCATGGAATTCTCCAGGCAAGAATACCAGAGTGGGTGGCCATGCCTTCCTCCAGGGGTTCTTCCCAACCCAGGGATCGAACCCAGGGATCGAACCCAGGTCTCCTGCATTGCAGGCGGATTCTTTACCATCCAAGCCACCAGGGAAGCCCCATATGATCGTTACCTTTCCCATTTCCACGGGTTTCCATGCGGTTCTTTTATTGACTTGGACAGTGAGAGCAGAGCTGGCATGTTTGGATGGTGAAAGGTGGTGCTAAAGGACCCCTATACTCCTAATTGCCCGTGCTCTATTGAATATGCTCCAGTTTCTCTACACTAGAAAAGAAAATGCTCTCGAAGAAGACATGAATACCATGGACATGGCTCTATGGAAGCAGTGTGGTACAAGGGAAAGATATTGTGCAATGAAAGAAAGGTGAACTGAAATCCTACCACTTATCACATAGTTGTTATTTAGAGTTTGGACAAATCCTTGGTTTCCATATCTGTGTGTGTGGATAATGCCCATATCTGAAAAGGGCTTTGAGGAAAATGAGAAAACACATTATTATATAGCACCCAACCTACAGTAGGACTCCTTTTTTTTCTTTCTTTTTAAAGAAACCTACATTTTGGTGAATTTTTCTTTGTTTTTCTTTTGGCTGCATCATGTAGCATGTGGGAGATGTTAACATCTAAAATATCTAAGATGATCTCATCTGTAATCTTGTTGCTCTTAATTCTCAAACTACACAGGACATCCATAGTTTTAAAACACTTCCGAGTCCATATTCTACACAAACAGTTCTTTCATTTAGTTATATTAGGTAATTTGATTACTTATTTGCTGATAATTTACATGACTGCAGTTGCTTGGCAGATTTTTATGCTAAATTCTAAATTATGCTTGATAAGTGACCTGGCTTCGTGCATATTTTTTAGCTTTTAATCTTTGAAAATTATATCATTTTGACATATTTGGCTTTTAGTCAATGCTTCCATAAGCTCAAAGCAGTTAACAAATGACCTCTCAATGAAAACTCAACACAGGAAAAGAATTCAGGAACAAAAGAACAGCAAATAATCTAACAGAGTTTCATTTTGTTCTACTTTTGGCCTTTATATTTGTAAATGAAGATTTCTCTCATTGCAAACACCTTTCACAGGTTGCAAGAGACATATTTTAAAAATCTCATTTTTTTTCCTTGCCAAAGCAGAATGTGATTACCTTCTTCTGTTTGGAGCACCCTGACCCCAGTCCTATACTAGTTTTTACTTTCCCATCCTAAATCTGCTCACCATTTCTGCTTCTGCTGCTAGTAGAACACTTTTTCATAAAATCCCATTGCAACAATAAGCAATAATAGTAAGAATAATTTCCATTCAGTGAAAAACAATTATTCATAGAAGACAATTATAGAATTTTTGAGAGCCCAAAGAGTCAGGACGACTATTTCAGGACATTTAACAAATGAGGCAACTGAGACCCAGAGAGGTTAATCAGTGAGGTGAAAGTCCCACAGCTAGTCAGTAACAGAGGTGGCTTAGTCTAACACAAGTTTTCTGACTTAGCTGGTGTAGAGGGTTAGCTCCAAAGAGGCTTACTGTTTGCATTGTTTGCTGATGTATGTCTCCCAGGAAGTTCAGTTCCAGACTGGCAATAGCTGATAGCAGTTTGGGGAGGAGGGAGAATTTCCATAATAACATTGAAAATCTTTAAACCATTACGTTAAACAAAGCTGACAGATTTCCCTGCTGCAGGACTTATCAGAGTCTTTAATATTTACTGTTTCTGGTGTAAATGCAAAGCAGATTATAGTCAGGGAATTTTGTTTTTTAAAGTGTTTTTTGGGCAATGTGTTCCATGATATACATTTTGGTATATGTAAAATTCCAAGGACAGAGAAGCCTGGTGGGCTACAGTCCATGGAATCACAAAGAGTCAGACACAACTAAGTGCGTATGCGCACACACATACGCACACACAAGCTAATTATTAGTAAGGCAAATTATTTACACTTTTAGATTTTAGTACATTTTGTTCTAAAATGTACTAAATGTACTAAATGTTCTAAATGTACATTTTGCTTGTGTGTGAACACAGACACAAAGGCAGACACATGAACCAATGACACACCATAAAATCAAACTTATAGTCTACAATATACTACACTTTTTAGGATGGGTGTATATTGATTTTCTACCACCTGATCCAACTTCTATGAAACAGGGAGAATTCAGATGTATTTAACATGTTGAAGAAAAAGTAGGTAATACAGACTATTTACAACACCAGTGGAACTCTTGCCTTGAGTTCAGCTGTTTTGAAATCACAGTCAATAGATTAGTGATACAGTTTAAAAAGTACAATAAAAATTGTCAGTAACAAAACCAGGCTTACAAAGGAAGAAAGGTCAAGATGCTTCAAAAGTATGATTGGAAGTGAGAAAGAAAGCAAGGTCACAGGACATAGAGGGAACCTGAGAACTGTCTTAATTTTGTGAGGCCGCTGAGTTACAACCTGTGTAAATGTAACTCCCTGAGATCTTCCAGTCTGGGCAAGAACACTAAAACCACAGGAATGAAACCACACTTGCTGGGCTGCTTGTAGAATTTGCTATCTGCAAGGCCATGGGGCTCAGGTTGAAGTTGAAAAGGTGCTCCTGGACCTTTTCTCGGAACAGAAATCGTGCAGCCAGCTGGTTTTCACAAAGCCGAAAGACAGAGCAGCTGGCTGATGCCCATGAGCTTGCATGAGGTCGGGCCCGCGGGCTGGAGGATGGGACCAGTGTATCCAGTCAGTATAGCAACCGCTGTCCTGCTGAGGAAACAGCTTCTTCAAGGTAGGTAAAATTAAGCTAGTTCTCTTCTGCAGGGAGGCATTATCTTCTCATTTTTAAAAGGACAGCTCATATTAGTAAAAAGTAATGGCATTGTGTATACAAATTCCCTCCCACACAACCTAAAATGAAACAACCTGATTACAAGGAGTCCAGAGAACAAAAAGTGGGATGTATGAAGATCTTTAAAGGGGTTGGGGCAGGTAATTCTTCCCATTTTATAGATAAATCGTACAACTGCACCGCAAAACATGGACAAAGTTCTAATGGTCGCATGGACAAAGAGTTTGAGGTGGGAATTTGTAAAAAGCATAAAATGGTTTCCTTATAACCAACACATTTTAGATTTAGAAGGTAAGGAAAGAGGGAAAGGAATCAGTGATATAAAGGGAGGAAAATTCTGGGCGATAAGAGGAAACAGGAAATGTCTTCTCTTATTTCAAGCACTGTCCTCCCATTTAATTAATTTTTAACTCATTTTCTCCTTTAAAAAATGATAATATATGAAAAAATTTTTAAAAAGCAGAAAGAAGATAATACAAAGAATGCTCAAACTACTGCACAATTACACTCATCTCACACACTAGTAAAGTAATGTTCAAAATTCTCCAATTCCAAAATTCTCCACAGTTCACAATACATGAACTGTGAACTTCCAGATGTTCAAGCTGGTTTTAGAAAAGGCAGAGGAACCAGAGATCAAATTGCCAACATCTGCTAGATCATCGAAAAACCAAGAGAGTTCCAGAAAAACATCTATTTCTGCTTTACTGACTATGCCAAAGCCTTTGACTGTGTGGATCACAATAAACTGTGGAAAATTCTGAAACAGATGGGAATACCAGACCACCTAACCTGCCTCATGAGAAACCTATATGCAGGTCAGGAAGCAACAGTTAGAGCTGGACATGGAACAACAGACTGGTTCCAAATAGGAAAAGGAGTACATCAAGGCTGTATACTGTCACCCTGCTTATTTAACTTATATGCAGAGTACATCATGAGAAATGCTGGGCTGGAAGAACCACAAGCTGGAATCGAGATTGCCGGGAGAAATATCAATAACCTCAGATATGCAGATGACACCCCTCTTATGGCAGAAAGTGAAGAGGAACTAAAAAGCCTCTTGATGAAAGTAAAAGAGGAGAGTGAAAAAGTTGGCCTAAAGTTCAACATTCAGAAAACTAAGGTCATGGCAACTGATCCCATCACTTCATGGCAGATAGATGGGGAAACAGTGGAAACAGTGGCAGACTTTATTTTTGGGGGCTCCAAAATCACTGCAGATGGTGAGTGCAGTGAAATTAAAAGACGCTTACTCCTTGGAAGGAAAGTTATGACCAACCCAAATAGCATATTCAAAAGCAGAGACATTAGTTTGCCAACAAAGGTCCATCTAGTCAAGGCTATGGTTTTTCCAGTGGTCATGTATGGATGTAAGAGTTGGACTATGAAGAAAGCTTAGCGCCGAAGAATTGATGCTTTTGAACTGTGGTGTTGGAGAAGACTCTTGAGAGTCCCTTGGACTGCAAGGAGATCCAACCAGTCCATCCTAAAGGAGATCAGTCCTGGGTATTCTTTGGAAGGACTGATGCTAAAGGTGAAACTCCAATACTTTGGCCACCTCATGTGAAGAGTTGACTCATTGGAAAAGACTCTGATGCTGGGAGGGATTGGGGGCAGGAGGAGATGGCCACCTGACCTGCCTCTTGAGAAACCTATATGCACGTCAGGAAGCAACAGTTAGAACTGGACATGGAACATCACCGACTCGATGGACATGAGTCTGAGTGAACTCTGGGAGTTGGTGAAGGACAGGGAGGCTTGGCGTGCTGCAATTCATGGGGTCGCAAAGAGTTGGACACGACTGAGCAACTGGAGTCTCCATCACTAAAACACTGGTATATATCCTTCTAGATTTTTAAATATGCCTATATATATCAGATTTATATATTTTCCCCAAAAAACAGGATCATGCCTTGTATCTTTTGCTACTGCAGTCCATGGGTCACAAAGAGTCAGACACAACTGAGTGACTGAACTGTGTGTATCTTCCAATACCTATAAAAATAACCCTGGCTAATTCTATCCGTAAGGGCACTGGGACAGCAGGTGAGAAGCACAGACTCTGGGGTCAGGCAAGTTAGGGTTCAAGTCTGTTTGGCTACTTTCTACCCTGGGACCCTCACAAAGTTCTTTGGCTTCTCTAAGTCTCAGATTTCTTATCTGTGCACTGATAAGAGGTTACAGTCATACCTACTCCATGGTATGAATTCAAGAAATACTGCATGTTAAGTTTTTATTAGCAAACACCTGGCATGACACTATGTGTTCAATGTAAGGTAGATGATATTATTATTAATGTAGCTGTTAAGTATTCCATTATATGATTACACTGCAGTTTAAAAATTGAATCTCTTTATTGTCAGGCATTTAGGTTATTTCCATTTTTTTTTTTTTAATTTTCTATTCTGTAATTTCACAGTAAGTTGCAACAACAGTACAGAGAAGCCCTGGGTGCCCTACCTCCAGTTTCCCACAGTGGTAACATCTTACATAACTTTGGTACTACATCTAAGCCACGAAATGAACGTTGGTATAATCTATGGCTCTGATTCTGATTTCACAAGTTTGACAGGCTCTTGCTTGTAAATATGGGTATAAGTATCAGGCAATGCAATTATATCATATGTGTAGATTCACGGACTCACCACCAAAATAAGGATAGAGAGTTTTCCATCGCCACCAAGATTCCTCTTATTACCAGCCTTCAGAATCATACTTTCCCTCTTTTCCTCTTCCTTGTCCCTGACTCCTATAACCACCAGTCACTTTTCCATTTCTACACATGGATCAATTCAACAGTGTTAATAAGTGTAAGCACACACTATGACACCTTTTGAGATTGGCTATTTCAGGTCAGCATGTTGTGCTTGAGAACCCGTCCAGAGTGGCCTGTATCCACAGTTGATTCCTTTTTATTGCTGAGTAGTGAATAGTGTTCTGTTGTATGGATATAGCACCTTTTGTTTAACCATTCATCTGCTGAAGGATATTTGGGTTGTTTCAGTCTTTTGCTAATACATCTGCTGTGAACATTTGTGTATAGGATTTTATATGGACTTAAGTTTACATTTCTTTGGGATAAGTGCCTAGGAATGTGAACACTGGGTTGTATTTGAAGTGCACGTTGGTTTTATAGAAAACTGCCAAACTATTCTCCAGAGTGGCTGTATCATCTTGCATTGTCACCAGCAATATATGAGAGATCCAGTTTCTCTGTATCCTCATCAGCTGTCTGTACTTTTTTTTAAAATTTTAGCTATTCTAATGGTACATAATAATGTCTCATCATGGTTTGCATTTGCATTTTCCTAATGATATTGAAGGGCTTCCCTGATGGCTCAGTGGTAAAGAATCTGTCAAATGCAAGAGACATGGGTTCAATCCCTGGGTAGGAAAGATCCCCTGAAGAAGGAAATGGCAACCTGCTCTAGTATTCTTGCCTGGGAAATCCCATGGACAGAGAAATCTGGTGGGCTACAGTCCATGGGGTCACAAAAATGCTGGACACGACTTAGTGATTAAACAACAAATGATATTGAAAAATCTAATTTTTTATATGAACAGTGCTACAATGGACATCTTTGGATAATTTTAATTTAACTTAATTTATGTATTTTTGGCTGTGCTGGGTCTTCATTGCTATGTGGGCTTTTCTGTCTTTGCGATGAGCAAGGGCTGCCCTTCACTGCAGTGCACAGGCTGCTCATGGGAGTGGCTTCTCTTGTTGCAGAGCACACGCTCAAGGGCGCTCCGGCTTCAGTTGTTGCAGCACAGGGGCTCAACAGTTGCAGTTCCTGGGCTCTAGAGCACAGGCTCGATAGTTGTGGTGCGTGGGCTTAGCTGCTCTGCGGCATATGAGATCTTCCCAGACTAGGGATCAAACCTGGGTCTCCTGCATTGCCAGGTGGATTCTTTACCACTGAGCCACCATGCGAGCACATGTCTTTGGATAACTTTTAAGTTAATTCCTGTGAATGAATTCTTGAAAGTAGAACTGCTGAACAGATAGATTTTCTTTAAAAGTTGAAACATGATGTCACATGGCCCTCCAGAAAAGTACTAATTTACATTCTCATCACTCTCATATAAATTGCTCAGCCTTTAAATTATTCCTAAGGCTCTCACCTTCTTCCATACAAGTTAAAGAGAGACTTTTGCCAATGCACTCCCTATTACTAATAAAATAAACAAAAAATAAAAATTAGATTGCCTGAAATCCTAACTGGACATGGAACAACAGACTGGTTCCAAATAGGAAAAGGAGTACATCAAGGCTGTATACTGTCACCTTGCTTATTTATCTTCTATGCAGAGTACATCATGAGAAACACTGGGCTGGAAGAACCACAAGCTGGAATCGAGATTGCCGGGAGAAATATCAATAACCTCAGATACGCAGATGACACCACCCTTATGGCAGAAAGTGAAGAGGAACTAAAAAGCCTCTTGATGAAAGTGAAAGAGGAGAGTGAAAAAGTTGGCTTAAAGCTCAACATTCAGAAAATGAAGATCATGGCATCTGGTCCCATCACTTCATGGCAAATAGATGGGGAAACAGTGGAAACAGTGTGACTTTATTTTTGAGGGCTCCAAAATCACTACAGATGGTGACTGCAGCCATGAAATTAAAAGATGATTACTCCTTGGAAGGAAACTTATGACCAACCTAGAAAACATATTTAAAAGCAGAGACATTAGTTTGCCAACAAAGGTCAGTCTAGTCAAGGCTATGGTTTTTCCAGTGGTCATGTATGGATATGAGAGTTGGACTATGAAGAAAGCTGAGCGCCGAAGAATTGATGCTTCTGAACTGTGGTGCTGGAGAAGACTCTTGAGAGTCCCTTGGACTGCAAGGAGATCCAACCAGTCCATCCTAAAGGAGATCAGTCCTGGGTATTCTTTGGAAGGACTGATGCTAAAGCTGCAAGTCCAATACTTTGGCCACCTCATGTGAAGAGTTGACTCATTGGAAAAGACTCTGATGCTGGGAGGGATTGGGGGCAGGAGGAGAAGGGGATGACAGAGGATGAGATGGCTGGATGGCATCACTGACTCAATGGACATGAGTTTGGGTGAACTCCAGGAGTTGGTGATGGACAGGGAGGCCTGGCGTGCTGCAATTCATGGGGTCGCAAAGAGTCGACACGACTGAGCAACTGAACTGAACTGAAATCCTAATAGAGCAGAAAATGAACCAACTAAGAGTCCTTTCTCCAAGGACTTTCCCACATTCAGACAAGCACATAATACTTTCATCAAACACAATGGAAGAAAGAAACACAAAAAAGAAAGAAAACTCATTTACCTTTATGGGCAATATGACACAGATCCTCTTGCATTTTAGAAAACTCTGATGAGGTTTCAGAGCCATCAGAATAATTTTTCTCTTCTCCAAAATCTAGTGTAGACAAATTAGGATTGGAGGAATGCAGTCTTATTGGGCCAGAAAAAGGCTTAGGTACCTGAAGTGACACCAAAGGGGGATATTACTTTTTAGATGTGAGTTGCTTAGACTATTCACTTGTTTCTAAGATTGGAAAGTAGAGAAAAAGAACATTCTACAGAACATTTTTTTTTAATTGAGTGATAACTTTCAATAGGAAAACACTTGCCATGGCAACTTCCACTGGCTTCTTATGAAATACAATTGAGTGAGAAATCACATTTTTAATTGGAGATGATCATAACTGCAAAGCTATAGGTTTAAAATGACAGCTAAAGTGGCCAGGCTCTTTCTCATTTATATTCAATTCCTTCCTCCTTGCAATAATCACCCAGGATCTAGGTTGCTAATATTAATAGTTAATGGAGTAGGTTTAAAAATGTTTTCTTTATTACCACCTGGTGCTTCTACAAAACAAATCACTTTCTCAGATGTTTTGAACACAAATCTCTCTTTGCTTTGAAAGTATTTCAATTCAATCCATAAAGTGCTTTAAACCAGAGTTACATAAGAGTATAACAGTTTCTGTAAGTTCCTGATTTATTTTGACCCTAATAATGCTGAAATTTAATATATAATGACTGAGCTGCAAATCTTGGCTTAGCTGTGCATTGGAAAAGTCAGCAGTTAGTGTTATGCAGTGAACTTCTGATGGAAGGTGGGAAGGGTGGAGAGAAGAGACAGTCTATACAATGTCCTGCTCCCGAAGACTCTGGCCAGTGGGCTCGGAGGGATGGTGAGTCCACTGAGCCACAGAAAAGGTGGGGCAGAGCACACAAGCACAGCAGCCAGAAATCAAGGTGCACACCCCAGTGGGGAAGAGAGCAGGCAGGCTAAGCAGTAAAGAAGGGAAAACCAAAACCCTAGAAATGACTGCAGTCGCTCCAACTGCATCCCATTTTTCCCTTACTCAATATGCATGACATGCTTATTTTAGTATTCAGAAAACCCAAGTGACTGAATTCCTGTCTCTGCACAGGGTATCTGAGAGTAACTACAACATAGTCACTTTTCTATGGACCCCAGCTTGTGTCCCTGAGGAAACCAGCCTGGAGGGGGAAGCAAGGGTTACCTGCAGCATTCCTTTAGCGTCTTTGCCAAGAGCTCTGGACCGCCACCTCCTGTGTGATCTTTTTTCCTTTTTGGGACTTTCAAAAGCTCCACCCTTTGTTTTAAAACAGGAAAGAGAGCACAGACAGTAAGATGCACCAAACCAACAGGGAAAGACACACACCAGAGTGACCAACTCCATCCCCTTGAATTTGGCTGAAGCAACCAGCCAGAAAAACTTCCCTGTTAGTGAAAGCCTGGGAGGAGAGAGGAAAGCCTAAGAGTGCCAGCAGGCAAACAGAAATGGGCTCTGGCTGACCTGGATGGCATTGATAGCTGGTGCCGAATATGTCCGATGCAGGATGTCCATACTTTGCAGGAGCTGGCTCATCTCCAGCAGGTAGGAGTGACAGTGCGCCAGGTCTGCAGGGGGAAACAGGAGAAACAGGAGCCACTTGTCTTGCGTTCAGCCTTCACTGTACTAGTGCCAGCCATTTTTCTCATTTATCTATATTCGCTTTTATATATGTAAAGCTAGGAAATTTTACTTCCGTTTTTATAGGAGAGGCAGTAGACTTGTGGTTAAGGGCATAGATCTAGAGAACCAGGCTGCCTCAGTCTGAATGTACTTAATGAACTGAACCGTGGCCAAATTACCCTTCTCTGGATCTCAGTTTCCTCACAGGCTTCTCTGGTGGCACTAGTGCCAAAGGATCCACCTGCCAATGCAGGAGATGGGGGTTCAATACTTGGGTGGGGAAGACCCCCTGGAGTACGAAATGGCAACTCACTCTGCTATTCTTGCCTGAAAAATCCCACAGACTGGCAGGCTACAGTCCATGAGGCGATCATGATATTCTGAGCTCATAGGACATTTGAGTCAAATAAGTTGATAAAGGCAGAGTACTTTTATTGCTCATATTTATTGAGAGCGCAACATTTTATGGCCCCAGATGTGATCCTATCTGCATTCAACAGAGAAAAATGCAATTTTCAGGCATCTTTCTCTGATAGTGGTTCTTAATCGTGGCTACGTTTTAAAAATCAACTGGTGAGGTTCTTAAAATTACCTATGTCAAAGTCTCATCCCTGGTCAATTAAATTAGAATACTCCCAACCTCACTGGTGACTTCTTTTTTAGTTCCATAGGTGATTCTTAACTAAGGTTGAGAACACTGAGCTTCCGTATATCAAGAGTGGCTCCTTACCAGAATCAGTTTGGAAATTGTGAAAAACTAGTGATGCCAGGGCCCCACCCTGCACTAATTTAAAGGGATTCTCTGGGAGAGGGGCCTGAGCATGGGTATCCTGGCATTTTAAAAGCTCTCTTGCAATTCTAATGTGCAGCCAGGGTAGAGAACACCTGTTTGGCGAGGAATCTCCATTTGATTCACCCACTCACCTCTGGACAGTGATTTATAAGTTATTGGATGTGCATCAGAATCATTTTTGGCACTTAAACCCTGGATTCTGCGATTTAGCAGTCTATGTGGAAATTCGCATTGCTGCTTAAAGAAACAGAAAAGGAAACCTACTCACACACACACCCAAGGGAAGATATAAAACTCTAAAAGAGAGTGTCTTTTGTTTATCATGAGTGCAGATCTTCATAAGCAAAATCTGACAGGGAACATAGACCAGTCTAGAGGGAGAATATAAATTCACCTGGAGTAGAAATGAAATCAGGAAAATCTAAGAGCAGAGGTTTTCGACAGAAAGAAGCAGAGGTTTTGAGTCACTCTACCTTTGGAGCATTTTTCCATGTCCTCTGAAGACTGTAACCATAATGGAACTCGAGTCTCACCACCACAAGAAAATGATAAATTGCTTCCGGTTTGAAACGAATTCTGCTTTGATATACTGCTACGCTGTTCCACAGATGACAAAAGCACATTATAAATGAAAACAGAGCCTGGTGGGAACACTTTAGGGGAAAGGATAATAAAGTGGGCCAGTTGCTAATGGAAGCCGTCTGCCCATAATGAGGAAGAAGCTTCTAGCAAAGCACTCCATCAGAGACCCTGAGAGCTCCAGCTGTCACCCATGTGGCCACACCGTGCTACAGGCCCCTGAATTCTCCTCCTGCCAAATGATAACCATATGAAAAGATGACACAAATGTTGGGAAAGACTGTGTGGTTCTGTATGACTATAAATGTATCTCCTGCAGTTTACAGCCAGAAAGCAAACTAAAGTCAAAGTGATCAAGGGAGGGTTAGGATGTTAAATCCCTCTGTACATGCTCTTCTTCAGTTATGATCGCTGCATTAATAGACGCTCCTCTGGCCCTGGCTCTGACTGAGGGGACACCCAGACAAATAAAATCCTAGATCAAACTCATTCTGCTCCTCCCTGTAAACCTCTTCTTCCTCAGACACTGCCCTCAAGAGCAGACTCCCCGCCACAAAGCCACCTATTTCCCTTAGATTCATGATGGGCAAATCATTACCTTCCTATTTGAAATGGTGTCCATGACCCCAGGACCAGAGTCTGTGACTGCAGATCCTGGGAAAAAATGATTAACTTCGTGCGGAAACATGGCGATTTCATTCTGACGGTACATTCTGTGGTGGCGGAGTTTGGATACCCACTCATCAAAGACGTCCTCTGACTTTACCTAGATTGTGTGGGGTCGAAAGGACACAAGAGTATCACTCATCTAAGAAACAGTTAGTCATCCCATTGAGGTCATTCCTGGCACCTCTTCACGCTGACACATGTAGAAGTGTGGAAGTACCGATTAGTTTACTTCGTTACATTCATCTAGTCTATGGAACAAGTCTATGGAGTAGGAGATGGGAAGCAAGAATGGTCTTCATAAACCCCACATTTAGGCATTCTATGAAAGAGCCAACTGTTATGCTATTATTGTGTCTTACATTAAGCCACAAACAAGTTGAAATTTACATTTATCCATCTCTTACAAGAAGAAAGAAGAATTAGAAAAAAGGATATTTATCCATCTCTTTAAGCAGTTCCAAGTTCTCCTGTCCCCATTTCTCATATCCCCACTGAAAACATTACACCATTTTTTATTAATAAAAAACCTCTTTTCTAATTCAGACTATTCAGATCAATCTTCTCTGAACTGGAGAGAATGAATAAATTCTTCTTGAAATATTTAACCTTGTTCATCTTCTCTGATAACGAAATGCTACTGAGGAATAGATGTTAATGAATGTGAAGGTTATTTACAAGAACATTTCTCCCACTCTTAGAAAACAAAAATCTGATAAAGTATTATCAGTGATTTCCAGGATTTTTCAAACATACAAACATAAACTTTTAGGCATTCTCTCCATGATTGACTATCAATGTATAATTTCTATGAAGAGTAATGTTTGTATGTAGTAACTTTTATTATAAAACACATCAAATGTGCATAAAAGTACTAAAAAGAATATATGAA
Source organism: Capra hircus (assembly GCF_001704415.2). Classification (NCBI taxonomy): domain Eukaryota; kingdom Metazoa; phylum Chordata; class Mammalia; order Artiodactyla; family Bovidae; genus Capra; species Capra hircus. The sequence continues at coordinate 49,266,355 of NC_030811.1, forward strand.
GCACCTATGCACCATAAATATCTCTTAATAGTCAATAGTTCTATGTATGTATGATGGTGCATTAACACTTTCAAAATGAAAAGTGATAGACATCTATATATGAGAAAACAGAGACTCATGAAAAGGCAATATAAATGACTCTAAAAGAATACTCAGTAGGTTAACTTCCAAGAAGAAAAATCCAGGTCAATTCAGTTAAAATCTTTACTAAAGCTGTTACTGACAGCAAGGATGTGGAAATAAATGTCAGCAACATCCTTCATTTAGGAAGTGTTTGGTTGACATCTACATTTGTTGTGTTGGTTAGAAATACACATAAGACTTGAAACCCCACCAGGTTCTACTGGACATGCCATTTACAGGTAGAAGCAACACAGACTCACATCTATTTGTCTCCTTTAAATTATGTTCTTGAAATGTACTTCATTTCCCAGACCTTGCTACTGGGCATTTTATAGGAATCCTGTGTCATTCTTTGTACTAGTCTACTCTCAGAGGCCATTAAAAGTCAGTGCCCAGAGCATTCCTCTTGACCCATTTTTTAACTGGGTTAAACGAGGCAGAACAAAAGCGCTTTCTTAAATAACTGACCAGGGTTCTGCGTTAGCCCCTTAGGTAGTCACAGGACTGCGGGTGCACAGCTACGTAACTCTCTGCTGCCCAGACCCCCTTCTATGATAAAGGGAGAGACTGGGACTGGATGGCTCACATTAGAAACTGTCTGACTCTGAGACCATCAGCCAGGACGTCAGATGAGTCCACACACCCGCTCTCACAGGCATAACTGATGGTCAGAGTGGACAGGAAACACAAACAGAACTGGAGGTGAATCAACACAGAGAAATATTAACCAGCGTTTATCACGATATTAGCATTTGATGTATGTCGAGGCATTCTAGTTCTTTAAAAATTAGGAATTAATCATTGCTTTTACTTTGTTAACTAGAATAGAGAAATTATTTGAGAGGAGGTTTACCACTGAAGTGGTAAACCTTCAAAGATTTTTTAAAAAATCTTTTTTAAAAAAAGATTACAGGTCTCTCCCTCCTTTGATTCACATTAGTTATTCTTAGTCAAGGGTATTGTGACCAGCCCAGGGGATGTTTGATGACATCTGTAGACATATGGGGGTTGTGATAATTAGAAGAGGGCTGTTACTGACATCTACTGGGGGTAGGCCAGGGCATCCTACAATGCACAAGACAGGCCCCCATGGCAAAGAAGTTTCCAGCCCACCCTCCAGATGTGCTGAAGGTGAGAAACCCTGCTCTAAACAATTATTACACCCATAAGCACAGGGGCTTAGGCTTAAAAAACAGTATAGATTTGACTGTCCTGGGCAGTCCCTCAACTACATGTATGTGCTAAACATGTATTTGCCCAAGTACCACAGACATGTCATGGGGAGGACAGGGATACACTAAGATGTGAAGATCTCAATCTCATGCTTTTATTGTCCTAACTCTCAGCCCCCATTCCCAATATTCCAAGTAATTTGTCCAAGTAAGAAAGGACTCCTACGTTTTCTCAATTAATTTCTAATCCTTGGGTAACATCTAATAATTATATATAATAAATGAACCTATTGAGCTTACAGTGGGTCAGGAATTACATCAAGTTTTCTACATTCAGCTCCACAAGATGAGCAAAGTAGTTCCCACTGTGGGGGCGGCAAGTGGTGAGAAAACTAAGACTTTCAGAGATTCAATCATTTGTCAAAGGCTGAGAGCAAGTAAGTAGTCAGGTGCTTAAGATCTGAACCAGATCTGGATCTCCAAAGCTCTTGCTTCATGATTTTAATTATCTATACAATCTGCAGCAGAAGGGGCAGAAGAATGGAGTGAAACACTCCATTTCAGAGACACTATTTAGAGACCCGTCCTTTAGGGGAAAATTTTTTAACATCACTGTGGTATGAGAATTTTAATCCCTATAAAGTTAGTTGACGTTGTAAGCCAGAGCTTCACAGACTAAAGATCATATTATATTTCAGGAAACATATTTTATTCTATGGCAAATGGCTCTTCACTAAAGATGGTACTGCCTGGGAGTAGAGAGCGTTTATATTTGAAAACATGAAGTTTTTTTTTTGGTTACTGATGTCACAGTCACAATGGAGGCCAGATATGAGGGAGAAGAGACAAGGATGTTGAATTTATTTTATTGAGTCCCAGTTTGAGAGACTCTCCTGCACAATGAAGAACTGTCCCATCCAGATAGCAATAGCATCCTTAGAAATACTTTCCTAATGAAGATCTTCTACACATTGGCTGGATGTTCTGAAATTCACAAGGCATCACCAACAGTACTGTAACTGACGATTCCTTTGCGACATGAAGGATCTGTGGAAAGGGAGACAGCGCCTGGGCAGCAGTCTCACCTTCAGATGGTAAATGTGCTCCTCGGTATCCAGGTCTATGCACTTGGATGACTTCTTCACAGACATCACCGAGAGCCCGACGTCGATGCAGCCATGCAGCTTCTCTCTCTCTATCTGCAGGGGTATGCAGGGGCCCCATGAGAACCACAGTGTTAAAAACCACCGGAACATCCTTGACACTCCTTTCCCTCTCCCTCCCCTTCCACACCCGCTGATAGTAAACACAACAGCCACACTTCTCCAGCACTTAGTGTGAGCCAGCGCTGAGCTGAGTGCTATGCATGCATCATCCTGCTTAACCTAAAGGGAAGACCGGATTGCAGAGGATTAAGTAACAAGCAGAAGGTGAGGAAAGCTGACTGACTCCCACAGCAGTGAATTCACCTGTGAATGGCACTGCTTCCTGCAGGATTTCTGGGGTCTAAATTCATTTGGAAGTGATTTTAGAAGAGGAGTAACTTTGTTTTCTACCTCTGTGACTCTATTTCTGTTTTGTATTAGTTTCATCTGTACTCATTTTTTAGATTCCACATATAAGCAATATCATACGATCATGATATTTGTCTTCGTCTATCTGACTTACTTCACTCAGTATGACCATCTCTAGGTCCATTCATTGGCTGCAAATGGCATTATTCCTTTCTTTTTCATGGCTGAGTAATATGGTTACAAGGGGGAAGTGTGGGGGGATGGGAAATTGGGAGGTTGGGACTGACATATACACTATATAAATAACTAGAAAGAACCTACTGTACAGCCAGGGAACTCAATACTCTGTAACGACCTATGTGGGAATAGAATCTAAAACAGTATGGGTGCATGTCTAACTGATTCACTGTGCTGTACAGCAGAAACACGGCATTATAACTCGACTATACTCCAATAAAAATTAATTAAACAAAAAATTTTTAAAGCTGAGTAAAACATAAAAATTAAAAGAGGAGTAAGGAAGCTAAGACAGGCCACTGTGGGTCAGGCACTATGGCACATTTCTGCAGGTAGCCCTACAGGGTGAGCACCGTGAAAGAGGAAGGCAGGAGGAGAGAAGTGCTGGGTGAGAGAGGGACTCTCGTGCAGGTAGGAACAGCAGTTATCCTGAGCCCCGGTGGGCCGTTTGCCTGGTGTCCACACACACAGGAATCTCCTGTCACCTTCACCAAGGACTTTCCCCACTAAACCCCTCAGTCCCCATAATAGTGGGAGGACACGTCCTGTGTTTTGTTCCTGTTACCTCACTGGGAAGAGATCTGTCCCCACTCAGAGAACCCCACAGTGCAACTCTAAGACCAGAACCCAGAGCTGGATGCCCAGTAGAGTATTGAGAGGGGCCCTCACACCTCCACTTGGTGGGTGAACTGAGCCCACGCAGAACCTAGAGAGGAGACAGAAGGGAACAGGCACCTCTGTTCCCTGAGAGAGAAACACCACCACCCTCATGGTTTCCAGCTAGGGAAATGCAGTCCCAAATGGACAGTCTCATCCTACAACCACTGTGTGCACGCTCAGCCGCTCAGTTGGGTCTGACTCTCTGCAGCCCCATGGACTGTAGCCCTCCAGGCTTCTCTGTCCATGAGGATTCTCCAGGCAAGAATGCTGGAATGAGCTGCCATTTCCTCCTCCAGGGATCTTCCTGACCCAGGGATAGAACCTGGGTCTCCAGCACTGCGGGCAGATTCTTTACCGATTGAGCCACTATATTGTTGTGCAGTTGCCCAGTCGCATCCAACTCTTTGCGACACCAGTGGTTAGATGCCATGGAGTAGGTGGCAATGCCTTAATCATATGCATGTTGTCAGGCTCAAGAGCCTCTTCCATCCTCATCAAGGGGAGTGCTAACCTTCTCTCCTTTCATACAACATGACTAGCCCTGGAGAATTCTTCAATAGCATGCTGGATTAAGACCACTTACGTCAGTTTGGTTCTTGGCATATTTCAAGATTCCTTTGTCCAGATAGAAGAATCTCTGTGGGGAACAAAGTAGAATTCATTAAAATATTCTATTTAAATATCCTTCTCTTGATCTCCTTGCTTGGCCTCAAATTAAATATACACGCCTAAGAACAGGGCCTGAGTAGGGAATGTGGGTGCAAACAAAGGTGAGTCCCAAGCCAGTTCTTACCTTATGCCAGCCTTTCAAGGGCCATTTTCTCTTTTTCAGCAAAAATCCTTTCTGTATTGGTGGCTCTTGGGTGTAATTCATCTCTCCCCTCAGTCCTTCCACCACTTCCCAGCTGTCCTGTTCCAATGAAAGAGTTCGGGCTCAATGATTAAATGAGTATCAGGCTCAATATATACATATATATCCAATAGAAACATTAAGAAGCACTTGATCCCATTTGTAAATCCATCTAAGATGATGAGATTGGCTGGGTGTGCTGGGGAAAAGAAATCCAGGCTTAATTTATGTACAGTTCTTAGACTTTATAGATTTAATGCTACAATTTAGTGGCATCAAATTTGTCTGTTTTTCAGGAGCTCTCTCTCAGCAAGGAATGTCTCTTCCTCTTCTGGTGCTTGAACCTTGACAACCACAGCTAAAGGTAAGGATTTTGCTGTAAATTCTATTTTTGTTCCCTTGACATCATCAGTTATTTTCACTCACTACTAGACCAGTCTAAATTTGAACCCAAAGCTATAGACATCAAGATGAAAACTGGGCAGGAGGGATGGGGTGGCTGAGAAAATTGGCCCCAAAGCGTGAGACTGTGTCGTGTTGGTAAACATGATGAGTTGTTTGAAATAATGACTTGGGCACACTATCCCCAAATTCTAGGTATTTAAATTGTTGGAAATCTAGAAGCGCCAAAAAGGTGGTTCTGCAACACATATTTGCATCCTCTTTTCCCAGAAATTTTGTTTTCTCTTCTTTTGTTTAAAAAACTTGAGGTGGGGGCAGTGTGGAGGAGGGTACAATTTTTGCTCTACTAAGCTGTTTGCAATTTAGGGGGATAAATAGTTATTATAATAAATCTGTCACTGTCAGCTGTTTAGGTTATTTCAACTAATTGGCTAAAAAATAATTTTAAAAGGAATATTAAAGAAAAACACTAAAAGTTCTAAAAAGTTATTTTCAAAGGCTTGAAAATGCACATATTCATTGCAAAATTATCCCAAGGTAGACCAAAGTTGGCTACACTTCAGTGGTTTTTAAATTTGTTATTGTTATTATTATCTTTTGTTGAGATATAACATATGCACAAATCTTAAGACCACAATTTGAAGAATTTATAAACCTATACCTACCATCCAGATTAAAGAGAAAACATTTCTAACACAGGATATTTTAATTTTGACAAACATGCCTTTCCCCTCTCAGGTTTACTGAGCTATTACTGACCTATAATATATGAAGCTTTAAGATATACAATAAGGTGATTTGATACACTTCTATTCCCTCACATAATTACTGTTTGTGTGTGTGTGTGTGTGTGTGTGTGGTGATAACATTTAAGATCTACTCTCTTAATGACTTTCAAGTATATGGTACTGTTAATTATAGTCACCAAGCTATACATTGGCTCCTCAGAGCATATTCATCTTATGGCTGGGAATTTGTACCATTAACCAATATCTCCCCATTCCCTCCGCCCTCCACCCCACCCTGACAGCCACCATTCTACTCTCTCCTTCTATGAGCTCCACATCTTTAGATTCTGAATATAAGTGAAAACATGCAGTATTTGTCTTTCTCTGATTTATTTCCCTTAGCATAATGCCCTCAAGCTCCATTCATGTTGTCATGAAAGGCAGGCCTTTTTAATGGCTGAATAACATCCCATTGTATGTGTATGTATGTACATATATGCAATATATGGATGCTTACATTTCCATGGGATACATATACATCTCACATTTTCTTTATCCACTCACTCATCCAGGGAGCACTTAGACTGTTTCCATGCCATGTCTATTGTAAATAATGCTGCAATAAAAACTGGGGCACAGATAGCTCTTCAAGAGACAAATGTGTCATCTGGCCAAATTTCATGTTGAATAACTTGGTCTTAGTCAAATCTCCAGCCCACAGGAAAGTGGTACAGACAGAGGCCAGAGGGGTTGAGAGATGGACCTTAATAACCTGGGAGCAGAAGCAATTGGACCCAAGTCCTAGGAGAAAGACCGGGAGGGCGTGGAACCACAGGCAGTCCTGGGTGCTCCAGCTCAGTTTCTGTGTTGTCCTCAAGTTCAATACACGAAAAACCCCCGGTGGCCAGAACACTTTCCTATTTTAGTGGCTGAACTCCCTTTGTATAACCGTCCCCAAAGATCTGCCTTATGTCTGATTGCATTTTACTATGAATAAGGCTAAAGCTACACCCCAGTATTTTGAAACACAGCATTGGTATTCCAGTATCTGGAGTTGTAAAAGTTGAATTCTTTAACGGAAAAAACAAAACTTAGACTCAACTCTTAAATTAGTGGACTTTTTCAGAAAGGTAGCAATTTCAAATGAGATTCTTTATAGCAATTATTACTAATTATTTCAAGTCACTTAAATTTTTAAAAAGTCATTCATACTTACATTCAGACAATTAATAGAGGAGAATGCATAATATTAAGTAATGAGAAGCCACACACACACAAATATTCTGCTCACATTTATTTCAGCTCAAAAAACCAGTCCTCAAAAAGTGTCTTGCCTGTCAAGATTTTAATGAATCTTCAAAATCATCAAGTTAAAAATTTAACCTCTTCTAGGAAGCCTCTTCAGAAGAAAGCACTATTTCATCCCTAGAAACTCCACAAGTATTTCATCTTACCTTTTGCCTACTTATGATAGTATATGCAAGGTTTTATCATCCCTAGATGGATAATAGACTCTTTGAGGGTGTGAAGTGTCTAGTTCAGTTTTTATTTCCTCATATGCCTAATCTGCTGTCCAGTGAATACTATGCATCTGATTGACAAACGGATAAACCTGGTCCTGGAATAAGGCTGCAAATAGATTAATGTTGTTGGAACATCATTCATTGGCTTGCATCTGAAGTGTACCAACAAAGGTCTGTATAGTCAAATCTATGATTTTTCCAGTAGTCATGTATGGATGTGAGAGTTGGACCATAACTCTCCATGAAAGGAGATGAAAATTGATGCTTTTGATCTGTGGTGATGGAGAAGACTCTTGAGAGTCCCTTGGACTGCGAGATCAAACCAGTCAATCCTAAAGGAAATCAATCCTGAATATGCATCGGAAGGACTGATGCTGAAGGAGCTGAAGTTCCAATATTTTGGCCACCTGATGCAAAGAGCTGACTCATTAGAAAAGGCCATGATGTTGGGAAAGATTGAAGGCAGGATGAGAAGGGGATGACAGAGGACGAGATGGTTGAATGGCATCAGTGACTCAACGGACATGAGTTTGACCAAGCTCCGGAAAAGAGTGAAGGACGGGAAGCCTGGCATGCTGCACTCCATGGGGCTGCAAAGAGTCAGACACGACTGAGCAACTAAACAGCAACAACAATACCTCTGGGCCAAACGACTCTTTACAAGTCAAATACAGCACAATCATACTTGAGAAAGAAACTTGAGAAAGAAGGTGTCATTGTTAAAGGAAACCTAAGGCTCAAAATTCTCTGAAAAGTACTCCAAAGAAATTAAGCTCCTCTGCTTTGCTTAAGACTCCCAGGCAGCACGCAGAGTGCTAATACCGAGATGTGCTAGACCACCATGCACATTTGCTCAAGACATTCAATCGTGCAAAATGCGAATGCCGAGAGGGATTAGATGTTACTTCATACTTAACAAAACTGGAAAAGAAAAGAAATGGAATGAGATCATGCTTGTTTAAAAGATAACAAGGATTAAATTTCAAAAAATGTTTCAAGGATTCATGTTAGAACTAGATTTCTCCTGAACTGAGACACAGTATACATCTAACAATGAGCATGTGTGGCGGGCAGGGGATCAGATTTGGTTTGTTGACTCTTGAATAAGCCAGACAGGGTTCACATTTATTACTACGAAACATCATCTTTTTCCCCCTCACTTTATCTTCTATCTGGGCTCAGGACATGAAACTCTTACCAGGCTGGAAGAGGCAGATCTAAAGAACTTAGGCAAGTGAAGGCGCTCCTTGACAGAGGGAGACAGCACTGCAGCCAGCACCTTTTCTGGCTCAACCTCCCAATCCTCCCCCACTTCAGCTTCCTTATCTTTCACCATCCTGAAGTCATGAGGCTGAAATCTGACAGCCAGCATCCAGCCAGTGGTTCTCAGTAGAGGCAGTACTGTTCCCTTAGGCTGTGAAACCTTGGGGGCATTTTTAATTGTCAAAGTGATGGGGTGGGGGTGGAGTCTCTAGCAACTGATGGCTGGGGACCTGGGATGTTAGATGTCCTGAAATGCCTCAGTCTTGCACAATAAAACAAGTTGTCCCAACATCTGCAAGAGTTTCCAAAGTACACAGTGACATTTTCATAGGTGAAACCTGTTTATACTTGCCAAAGTATTTTTGCATGCTTTTTAGCACACTCTGAATTCTTGGGAATGCAACTACTAAGTAACAGATAAGATTGTACTTTCTCCTGTTTGGGACTTTACCAACAGTCACCCACCTTTTTGCAGAATCACTGACATCAGTGACAGTCGTGTCGCTTGTGTCATATGAGTTATTAATGCATCTCTGGGACGGGGGAGCCTGGTGGGCTGCCGTCTATGGGGTCGCACAGAGTCGGACACGACTGCCGTGACTTAGCGGCAATGCACCTCTATGGGTCTGTATTAGTAGCTGTCACCCCATGTATGGGGGTACCTGACTACTCCATTACATCTTCTAGTGTAGTCATGTCTGGGCTTTTACACATTGTAATGTACACCTTAACATTAACCACTTTCTCTGAAGTTGCCTTTATTTATAACAAAGCACTGTGTTAACATTTTCAAAATTATGTGTGCAAATACATTAGGTGAAAAATCAGTTTCACTTGAGTGTTAAAGGTTCATTGAAACACTGGTCACAAAAAAGGGGACATTAGTATGATGGGGTTAAAGATCACCGCTGATCTTGACACCAATTCTGTGAGAAGGAATGCCAGGCCAGGGAACAATGTAGCAAAATCACTTTGAAACTATAAGGGCTTGATCATTTTTACAAGTCAGTCCTTTTGGTTTCATCTTCAAAGTGTATATCTTCCATGTCCCTTTCCCTGTTTCTACATTACCACCCACCACTCCATCAAACCTCACTTTCTAAGACACCCCACTTCTATGATACCCCATCAGGTCCTATTCTCCATGCAATGAAAAAATGAATACAACATATCTGTCATTTTCACTTCTGTGGCTTACTCGTATTATTCCAGCCTCCCAGAATCTTCTCATGCTCTTTTCCACCCATACAAATGCTTCAAGATTTTAGCTCAGTGTCTATCTCTTTCCATGAAATTCCTAAATTACCCAAACCACATCAATCAAGTATTACTGTAAATTAGAGCAGTGTTGCTGTCCATGGGTTCCCCTGATAGCTCAGCTGGTAAAGAATCCGCCTGCAATACAGAAGACCCCAGTTCGACTCCTGGGTTGGGAAGATCCCCTGGAGAAGGGATAAGCTACCCACTCCAGTATTCTTGGGCTTCCCTGGTGGCTCAGCTGGTAAAGAATCTGCCAGCAATGCGGGAGTCCTGGTTCTATCCATGGGTTGGGAAGATTCCCTGGAGAAAGCAAAGGCTACCCACTCCAGTATTCTGGCCTGGAGAATTCCATGGACTGTATAGTCTATGGGGTCACAAAGAGTAGGACACGATTGAGCGACTTTCACTCACTTTCCCAAACACAGTTTTCTCCGTTATTAACGTCTTATATTGGTGTGGCACATTTTTTATAAGTATATGAACTACATCATTATTAACAAAGGTCCATAGTTTATACTAGGGAGTCACTCTTTGTGGCATACAGTTCTAAGAGTTCTGTCAAACACATAATGTTCATATGATTATATCCACCGTTATAATAACAAAATAGTTTCACTTCCCTAAAAATCCTCTTCCCTTAACTTTCATCTCCTCTCTTAACCTTCCTTGGAAACCAGTATTTATTGAATGTGGAAACCAAGGAAGAGAGAATTAGGTAACTTCCCCAATGTTGTAGAGTCAATGGACTGCAAAAACTATATTTTCAATCATTCTGCTACATACTGTAGCACATTGTACATTCTACTGTAATTTAAATATGCATATTCTAATAATTAATCAGGAGTAAATGCCATGGGGTGGCAGCTGGGGAGGAAGTGGGGTTGGAGTGGGGGAAAGTGAAAGTGAAGTTGCTCAGTCATGTCCGACTCTTTGCTACCCTGTGGACTGAAGCCTACCAGGCTCCTCTGTCCATGGGATTTTCCAGGCAAGAGTACTGGAGTGAGTTGCCATTTCCTTCTCCAGGGCATCTTCCTGACCCAGGGATCAAACCCGGGTCCCCGGCATTATAGGCAGACGCTTTTACTGTCTGAGCCACCAGGGAAGTGGTGGCTAAATTCAAGATCCAAAGGCATCTGAAAGAGTTATAAAGCCCTGCCCTATGGGTAGAGACAAGCGGGGCTGGGATCCTCAACAGAGCTGCCATGTCACCCATCCTGCATCCTCCTGAATGGGGTGGGAAATCAGCCTGTGGGATTTAACGCTGTCAAGGCTTTGCTCAATCCCTTGCTTGTATCTGGAATGCCTGCCCCACCTGCTTCTCAGCCCGATGCTTTCTCACTTAGCCCCATACCACCTCCTCCTCGGGACAGAAACTGTCTCCCTTCTCAGCACTTGCACTTGTCTGTCTCCCTGGCTAGAATGTGAATACCATGAGGACCGAAACTGGGGCTTATTTCTTACAGTCTCACTACCTGTGACACAGAGGCCCTAAATAAATATCTGCTGAACCAATGAGTGTGAGGAGCAAGGGGCTATAATAACATGAACTGGATGGGAGTGAATTGGAGCCCAGGACAGAAAAAGCAGAGATAGCATATTGAAAAGCAGAGACATTATTTCGCCAACAAAGGTCCATCTAGTCAAGGCTATGGTTTTTCCTGTGGTCATGTATGGATGTGAGAATTGGACTGTGAAGAAGGCTGAGCGCCGAAGAATTGATGCTTTCGAACTGTGGTGTTGGAGAAGACTCTTGAGAGTCCCTTGGACTGCAAGGAGAGCCAACCAGTCCATTCTGAAGGAGATCAACCCTGGGATTTCTTTGGAAGGAATGATGCTAAAGGTGAAACCCCAATACTTTGGCCACCTCATGCGAAGAGTTGACTCATTGGAAAAGACTCTGATGCTGGGAGGGATTGGGGTCAGGAGGAGAAGGGGACGACAGAGGATGAGATGGCTGGTTGGCATCACCGACTCGATGGACGTGAGTGTGAGTGAACTCCGGGAGTTGGTGATGGACAGGGAGGCCTGGTGTGCTGCGATTCATGGGGTCGCAAAGAGTCGGACACGACTGAGCGACTGAACCGAACTGAACTGAAAGGCTCCAGGAGGTAGGGTGTGGCTTTCCCCATGCCTCACGCCCTCTGTGACCCAGAAAGAGGCTGCACACCTTGAGCTGAGTGCCCTGAGATGAATGGCACAGGTGGACCCATGCCCCCAGGGATCACAGCCCTGCTGACTTAGCCACCGCAGCTGGGCTGATGTCCTGCCCTCGGGTTGTTGGGCTTAGAGCTCCCTGTGACTATCAGGTGGAGAGAGAAACAGGACAGGCTGGGGGAAGCAGCTTCTTAAGGTCTTTGCTTAAGTTTAACTGAAGTCAGTCTGGCACTGTCATCTGGCATTAAATTCAGTCTGTTATACTGAACATCTGAAAGTACCAAATATAGAAAGCTGCTTTGTGGGGGGAAGGCAGCTAAGCGTTTATTCATGCTCATTAGCTGGCAAAGTTCATTTCCATACTGCTGAGTACACGGACTGAAAGCGTTTCCCTCAAGCACAGCTGTTTCCACAGCGCACACATCCTCTGCACCTTTCAAATGCTGGCTTCTCAGTCACTGCCCTTGCAGTGATGTCAGAAATAGAAAACCATTGACAACCTTCATTCTTCCTGCAGCTGAAGAGTGTTGTGGAGGGAAGTTTTGTGGTTGCCTCTATCTGGCGTGACTGGAAAGTGGGTTGTTTTGATTATTTAGTCTGTTAATCAGGTTTTTAAAATCACAAGGCAATCCCAAGTCTTAAACCATGTGGCGCATACTTTAACATGACTTGAAAGGCATGAGTAATCTTCTAAAGCCTCAGGATCATATATTTTATGACTGTACTATGAACACCTGGAAATCCTTGGCAATAGATTTCCAGTTAATATAGTAAGAGCTTCAACTGACGTCAGACCAATTCTGGACTTGTCTTTCAATCACTGAGACTTGGAGTTGTTGCTGCTTCTTGTCACTTGTTTCTTCCTCAACTAAGATTTTTCGAACACCAACAGGCCTGATGGAATAATTAAAAGAACAGAGTTGGGAGGTCAAGTGGGGGTATGTGATCTAATGCAGTGCTTCTCAACTATAGCGAGTATACCAATCACCGAAGACCTTGTCGAAACATAAGAGTTCAGGTTTGTAGAGCTGGATCGAGGCCTGACCTTCTGCACCTGCACAGGTGAGGCTGTTGTTGCTGCTGTTGCATGACAGGTCCACTCTCATACTCTAGGCCAGCACACTTACACAGTGCTGTATGTCAATCATGTCTCATTAAAATTAAAGGGGAAAATGCTCCATGGTAGATATTAATATGTTAACCAAACCAATGAAGCAAGTACAGTAATTAACATTAATAATGTTACTATTTATTATCTGTCAGGAAGTGTACTAAACCACCGTATGTGCATTACTGCGCTTAATCTTTGCACAATCTTGCGAGGTTGGATTTATTCATTTCCAACTTGAAGAATTGAGATTTGACTCGATAGGCTCTGAGTATAAAACCAGGACCTATGGTAAGAATGATAAGGCCCTGGATTCCAGCTCTGCATAAAGGATGACTGTCTGATTATCTCATAGTTAGTGCTATGAAAAATAATGGAAACAAGGACTATGAAAGAGTAAATTCCTCAGTCACTGGGGAGTTTTGTCAAAGTCTGGCAGAGGTGCTACCGAGGGATTTGACCACACACAGAGCTTCTCTGCTCAAGATCCATTCTGGACAAGATGACCTACAAGTGTATTAGAGTTCATCTGAAGCCATTGCCTCCCCTAAATTCAGCACTACTTTCTTCCCAAGCAGAGTCTGTCTCTGACAGCGCATTCCAGAACTTAGTACCCATGTGTGTTGACCAAGATGACAGGACAACTCTGTCCACCCACGGGACTCAAGAGTCTCTGCTGAGTTTTTTCCAGGGAGTACAGTAATGATTTGTTATTCCCTATAGAGTCATGAAATATTTCTTTTTAAACCCCAGAGTTTAAAGGAGAAATGTGGAAGTTATCTACCCGGGTCTCATTTTAGAGATGAGGAATCTAAGAGAAATGATCTTCTCAGGACCACGAACATGAGTAAAGGACTTCTGAGGACCAGAACGCAGCCCACTGACTCTGACTCATTACCTTTCCTCTACCCTTCTGAGGAATGAGCTTGTTTGCACAGTTGCAGTCAGCCTAGTGTAGGAGATGCTGCGGGAGCTCACCATGAGGACATGTGATACCAGGGAAAATCTCTAAGGGGACTCTTCTGTGAGTGGGGCTGGACCAGAGGCACAAAGGTGGGAAGACTTCTACATGGTTTTATTTGAAATACCTCCTAGAACTGTTCAATATTTTATCTTTAAATTTTTTTTAAAAAATCATACTTTTCTGGACTTAGCAAAGAGATCTCCACTTTGATGTCTGAGCCCTGGAGAGAAACACAGACACTTTGTATTCAGATAGAACACTTCAGTACTCTAAAGACAGGGTAACCACACTCCTTCAGAAAACTCACTCCATTGCTGGATGGCACTAGCTGATAACTGTGTTTTCTTTTCCAGCTCCCCCAAAGCTACTTTTTCAGAGCTAATTGAAATTAATCAAAGTAGAAGTACATTCTGACTAATTAATGCATACATGATTTAAAAATCATAGGAGAAGGTGCCATATGTTTAGCACAAGAAACATCCTTATCCTTGATCCAAATCATTAGTGACTTTCTTTCATTGTTCTGTATAAATAACTGACTCTCATCATGAGAACCTGGCATCAGATTAAGATCCCGGAGAGCCTTATGAATCAAAGAAGGAATGGCTTTTTTGTTAAGTAGGTTATATTCTACTTACAACTGAGCTTCTTTTTAATAGGGGAGTCTCAAAGGTCTAAGGTTAGCACCGGGTACTAAGATGCAAAAATATGAAACCAAGTGCTAGCTTCCAAAAAGTTAATAGCCATTAAAAATGAAGAAACACCACAAGGTCGAAGCCTTGTAAATGCCAAATGGGAGACACATATAAACCCGCTACAGATTCCTGTTCCCAGGCAGGCATGATCTCATGTGGGGCTGGATCCACCTGAGTGGAATGACTTGAGCTGGAACATGAGGAAACATTGACAAAGAGTGAGAAGCAGGGTTTCTGAGGCTACCCTGACAAAGTACCACAACCTGGGTGTCTTAAAACAACAGAAATTTGTCCTCTCACAGTTCTGGAGGCTGGAAGTCCAAAATTAAGGTGTTAGCAGGGCTACGCTCCCTCCAGAGGCTCTGTGGAGAATGTGTGTTTTAACGTGAGCAACTGCGACAAAATGGCACAGACTGCGAGGGGAGCCCAGGTCAAGGGGCTAGCACATTCGGCTCCTGTGAGAACCCGGTCCCTGTCCTGGAGACAGCTGCCTTCTTGCTGTCTGCTCCCATGGCAAGAGGCTCTGTGTCGCTCCTTTCTCATAACGGTATTAATCCCAGCGTGAAGGCACCACCTTCATCCAAGCCTAATTACCCCCCACTTGAAAATGCCGTCATGTTGAGGGTTAGGGCTTCAACATATGAACTGGGGGCAGGGGGGTGGGGAGACACAGATACAAACACTGTAAGAGTGTTTCCTGGCTCTTCCAGGCTCCAGGAGAATCAGAATTTTTTGACTGGTAGCCCCATCACTCCAATCTCTGCCTCCATCTTCTTACACCTGCCCCTACATGCCTCTTTTCTCTGTGTGTTTCCTATGAGGACGCTGGTGATTGAATTTGGGTCATTAAGCCAGGATACGCATCTCAAGATTCTTAAGTTATGTCTTTTATGAAATAAGATAACACTGACGGATTCCAAGGACTAGGACGTAGATATATCTTTGGGGGAAGGGGGAGAGACCATTTAGCCTATTACTCAGGGCAAGAGGGACCGCTCTACTAGAGACTGCCAGGAAAGTGACTCATCTGGGGTGAGAATAGAGAGGTGATTTTGGTTGTGGTGGGAGCTTAGGTAAGGTGCAGAGGGAGATAAGCTGGACTCGATGGTAGGGCCAGGGTATGTGGGACCATAGAGAGAGATGACATTATTCCAAGGAAATCTCCTATCTTGCCTCTGTCCCATTTATTACATGCTTACTTCTGGACCTTTAGTATTTTAATAGCATCACAGACTCAGACTTTCCCCTCTCTGGGGGAAAAAAAAACACGGTTGAGTCAGTTTGTGTCACATTTGCCTCTACAGCTCTCAGAGATTAGTCCAGTAACTGTAAAACTAGTAAGCTGTGCTCTCAGCAAAAGCATCTGAGGCAGGTTCTGCCTTCCTGTAACTTGCACTAGGACCAGGGCCAGTTGTGAATAAACACATCGATTCTCTTAAGGTTCCCCTTGTGGTTTCTACCAAACTCGTGTTTCTAAAACCCACCAAAATACATTTGCTCTGCTACTCTAGTACTGCAGACCAGTTTGCATGGTTCAGCAACCTCCAGAAGTGTTTGAATATGCAGTTTGGTTTCTTGTGCTCTTCAGAGTGTGGAAGGCAGCTACCTGGCATAGATAGGCATGCAAAGTGACAAGGAAATCCTGATTATTTAAATACATCATTTTAGCCAAAGGTTTCATTTCTTCCTATATCAAATGTTTGCTTTAACTTTACAAGACTTAGGGTAGAAATATAGAGAACTGAGTCTTGTATCTTTGCCTTTCCTATTTTCAGTGCATAATGTCACAATCATGGGTATGACCAAAGCCTAGGCTGTAAGGAAAAGTAAAATGCTCAGAAGGTGGGAAGGGCGGGGCGGGGGAGGGGGGGATTCCAAAACACTAAGATGGCACTGTATAGGTAATTATTTTTCTCTGTTGGAACCACCAGAAAAATAACAGCTCTAGACAAACAGACCTGGAGGATCCTTTTGATTGCTTCCCGCATCCGTGTTATTCTTGCCACTGCATGTACAGAGGTTTTGGCTTCTGGAGGTTTGTTTAAACAACAATCATTTGTACATAGGACACAAGGAACTGGAGTTAACTTCTAAAGAAGCCTTGCAGCATCAAAACAAACCCAGTGTTCTTCAAATATATAGTTGCCTGACCCTCTACCACTTATTAGCTGTGTAACTCTAAATCAGCAGTTAATTGGGCCATACTTTCTCTCTGAAGTGTAGAAAAATACAGACCTCATTGGATTGTTTTGAGACTCCAAAGGAGAGTAGGAAAGGATGTTGTGAGCGCGAATGATGCTATCAGTTGCTTATTAACTTCTAGAGTCCCTAGCTGACTTTTCTTCTCAGAGCAGCCTAGACAGAAGCCAGACTGCCTCACAGCTCAAGGATGAGACAGGGAAGCAGTTGCCGTGGCAGTACTGCTTGAGGGCTCCTGGAACTCCTGCTTCTGGAAGGTGAATCTGTATCAAACACTTACACAGCACTTACTATGCGCAGACTCTCTTCTAACTTAAACAACTGGCACAGCCTTATAAGAAACCTAGATACAGAGGGGTCAAGGACCTTGCTTGACCTTGTAAGGTCAAACAGCTTACAAACAGTCCATGATTTAAACTCAGGCTATTTGCTCTCAAGCAGCTTCATGCTCTTTGCCTTTTATTTTCTGTGACCATCACAGAACAGTGTGATGCAATCATGCCACTCCCAAGCCACTCTTCCTTGAGGAGTCTTTCTCGTGGTATTTATTCAGTCTATACTTATAAAAGACAGCAGGTAAATTTCAGCATCTAAAGACAATACAAATTAAAAGAAACAAATGGGACTACATATTTTCAGTACCCAGATAGCTGAAATTACAAACACCTAAACATTATAGCTTTAATTCACTCTTCTGGGCAAATTCTCTCCCATTCAACTCCTGTAGTTTTAAGGGTTCTGGCACCAAGCCCAGCCAGTATGGGCTCCCTGGAGTGCAGCATAATCTAAGAGCTTGCATAAATAAATCCTCATCAGGTGACCCTGGGAGAGCTCAAAGTTCCACTTCAGATTACCCCAGGGACAAGAGGGCAACAAGAATAAATTGCATAACTGTATGGAGATTTATGTAGCAATAGACCTCTCCATTTCAAATCTCCTGCAATAAAGAGTGAAGCACTTGTTAAATTATTTTGGAAGGATTGATTTCCTGATTTCTTACACAGCAAATGCTACAACGCATTTAAAAAAAAATAACGGAAGCTATGTTGTCTCTATAATTCACAGTCTTCCCAATCAGAGTGATCTCTCATTTGTAGTGGTCTGTTCAGCTGTTCTGTCTTTAGTAGCTTCACATCCCCTGCTCATGGTCTTTTAATAATAGGTTCTCAATGGATAATGAAGAAATAAAACTTAGGACATATAGAACTCTTTCAAAAAGGACCAAAAAAATTATAATAATAAAGGAGAAAGAGAGAGAAAAAAAACCTATTCATTCAACTCTAGCACAATCTGGTTTCTGAAATGTGTTACTTTGAAAGTTCTAGGAAGGAAATGTAAGGGGGCAGTGGGAAAAAGACAAGAGGAAATTACTCATGTTTAACAAGTTTCAAAATAGCAATTCTCTCTCCCACTTAGACATCTCTTAATATATGTACAGAGCTTTGTGAATTGCAGTCTTTCTACCTAGTAACCACATGCTTATTTAATCCACCCTTATCAAATGTCTAGCATGTGCTAGCTTAGGTACTTCGTATTTATTATTTCACTTAGATCTCAAAAGGAAGCAAAATTACCTATATATCACAGCTGAAAAAAATCAAGGCTCAGAAGTTTTCTATTACATGACAAGGTCATCCAGCTAGCAAAGAGCAGAGCCAATGTGAACACAAGTCAGTTTCAACAAAGACAGTCTTCTGTTCCATACTTTCCAATAGAGCAGGTTGTTCGGAGAAAACATTGAGATTTCATCACTTGCCATAAAAAAAGAAAAACTCAACACAGAGATCTTTGTTCATTTTTTGAAATCCTTGTTAAGATGTCTGTCACTGGAAGGAGGGAGCTTGGGAACGTGTAATTTTTTGCTCCTGTTCCCCACGTGTCCCTGGCCATACATTCCAATCTGCCCTTGAGACAGGGATATTTGCTGCTGGTGTTCAGTAAATTCAACCTAATAATTTGCAGTTGCTATGTACAAAGCCCTGTGCTGGTGCCATGAGAGCTCAAAAGACGTGTAAATAAGACCCAGGACTCAAAGAACCATATACTCATTCTACCAGTGAATTAACCAAAGGAGAGGAGAGGACAGGACTGTGTTAAGCATGGCATTAGCCAAACCGAAGGTTCTCAAACAGAACATTTGTAAAGGCTTCTCTCAACTCCTGTCTGTAGACCTGACAGAACTGGGGTACCCTTTTTCTCTGTTCCTGTTTTCTCATGAACGGACCTGAACCAGCCTTTCACACCCCCCACTCCAAGGAAACCTCTTGGCAATGTCACCAATGACCTCCATCATCAACGGTCATTCTCAGCTTCACTTTGACCTATCAAACAGCCACATTAAAGTATTGCAATTCACATAAATTGCATGTATGTTGGAAATTATGTACAGTGAGCATATAGTATTAATTTTCTAAAAATTATTTTTAAAGAGATAAAGCAATAAATGATTCAAGAAAAATCACAAAATTCTAAAAAGCAGAACAGTTTCACATGAATCAGACTAGCTAAAGGGGAGAGCTGAGCCAAAGTCTGGGATGAGAAGAACAGTGAAGCAAAGACTGACTTTGAACACTACAAGGAATGGGGTATGAAGACAGTCAGAAGGGACCAACAATCTATTCTTCGTATAAGCTGAGTTCCTTTAGTTGGGGATTTCCTGCAAGGAGAATAGATTCCTACTGAGTTAAGATGCTATATCTGAAAGACGGTCTACTTCAAAGAGATCCACTTCTTATGCAGAGTATCAGGGTCCTTAAAACGAGAGTATTTCAGTCCTGGGTCTGTAATTGGCCAAAGTGAAGGGAGCTCATTAATAATTGTTTCTAAAATTTACAGACGACCTTTCTCCAGTGAGTTTCACTGGCTTTTAGCCAGTGAAAATATTAAATATTCTCTTTCATCCCTATAGAGAAAACGGGAGGTGAATTTTGTCTCCATTTAATAGATGGAGAACTGAGGTGAACCTCACTTGCCAGAAGTTCCTCCAATGGCAGAATATAAAGACTGTAGCAGTCATCTCTTGACTTCAACCTGCTAATATCACTAAGGGGTGAAAATGTGGCACTCACGCTACCGTTCACCCTGCCTGTGCCCACAGCCATAGCTGAAAATAGGGCATTCTCCCCCACTGAACCCAGACTCAACCGCAGAATACTTCTCAACACAATGCTCTAAGTAGCAACTACCGATAGCCAGGTGCTGGCATGGGGAAAAGGGAAAAACACACACCCATGCAAGGACAAGGCCGAGCAATACAGAATGGAGTCAGAATTTAACTCCTGTTTTCTCTTGTTTTGCTAAGTCGCGTCAGTCGTGTCTGACTCTGTGCGACCCCATAGACGGCAGCCCACCAGGCTCCCCCGTCCCTGGGATTCTCCAGACAAGAACACTGGAGTGGGCTGCCATTTCCTTCTCCAATGCATGAAAGTGAAAAGTGAAAGTAAAGTCGCTCAGTTGTGTCCAACCCTCAGTGACCCCATGGACTGCAGCCTACCAGGCTCCTCTGTCCCTGGGATTTTCCAGGCAAGAGTACTGGAGTGGGGTGCCAGTGCCTTCTGCCTTTCTCTTGTTTTAGGTACAGGTTATGCCAGATGTTCAATATATCAAATATAGCTCATATATGTTAAATTCTGTTACATTATTCTCTAAAAGTACTTTGTTAATGTGTATAAAATAAGATACATTTTAAAAGTACACACTCATATACACATTGTATACTTCCGTGGACTTCTCCACAATACTACAGAGGTATGGGTAGGTACATGTATGATAGCTGCGAAAGTTTCTGGGACACAAAGTAGAACTCTTCACTATGAAATTTTAGGTTTTCTACAAATAGGAATGAAATTCAAAGTAATGTCAACTGTAATAAAAATAAATGTTAATATGAATTCAGCACCTACTGTGAATCTAACCCTAGATTAAATGCTTTAGTTCTAATCCTCACAATAATCTTATGAGAAAAGAATGATTTTTCTAATTTCATTGATGAGAAAACTGAAGTTTTAGAGACTCTAAGGTTGCAGAAACAAAATATCAAGTGGAACCAAGATTGGAGAGTTCAAGTTCTAATCACTAGGCATAACTTCCTAAAATTATCTTGATAAAATTATATTTATGGACTGTTCCCACTGACAAAACGAGGCATTCTGTATATGAAATTTCGAGTGCCCTAGTATTCAAGTTGAAAGATCACAGAACTCTTTTGCTTGGGTTTTCAAGGCTGCAAGTTGTAAACTACATCTTAGATTCAATTTGTAGAAGTGAAAAACACAGATCACATTTAACACCCAGATCTCATCATTTTATCCTTTAAGGAAGCAAACTCCTCTAACAGATATTTAGAAAGGAGAGTATCCACACATAAATGAGGGCTCCTTGAGATTTTATGTGAGGAGGTTCTCAGAGAGGAAAAACAAGTTCAAGTTCAGTTCAAGAAACAAGGACAAGGGCAAATTCAGTGGGAGGAACTGAGAGCGAGCCAGGTGGCTGGCATATAGAGACCTAATGTCACCTGGTGATGGTGGTGAGAATTTATATGAAAATGACTCTAGAAGACCAAGTCTTTCAGCCAAGGTTGTACTGAAAGTTTATACATTTAATGCCGCTTCCCTGTCACCATATGAGCTCCAAACATGAAAAATATACCAAGATATAAAAATGTAGGGTTTTTTCCCTTTGGTATGTCTGTGTGATTTAAAAAAAAGAAAGAAAGAAAGATTAATTATCTCATGGATAAGACACAAAATAGAAATGCAAAGAATACTGCAGACAGATGTGTCCAGGAGTTCTATTCCTGAGTGCTCATAAAGCTAAAAATATCCCCAGAAAAAGGCCGAGACCTGAGCTAGCTTACTGCTGGAAATCAGAGAATGTGGAGGGGGAAGCCGTACACCATGATGAAAGACTTTACAATCTGCCTCTCCAGGGAGATGGCAGGAGGCAGACAGCCTCAGCACCCAGATCTGACCATGCTGCATGCTGGCCTGGCGGTGGTTCTTAGATAGTCATAGTCGCTGTGAACAGAAGTCCCAGCTAGAAACAGAAGATTTCACTCTGGACTGGGGTCATCAGAGATAGGAAGTAGGTAACAGGAAATTCTGAGCTAGGGCAGGATGAGTACAGAGAGAGGGATGGGGGAAAGCAAGTGCAAAATCACACCCTAAACTGTAATTCCAAAGCACATGAGAAACACTAGCATTAATACAGATGGCCAGTAAATTTAACATCTGACTTATCTCCTCCAGATGGAATTAACAGAACCTAGAAATGACTTTAATCTGGAGCTTTAAAAACAAGTAGGTTATTACACAGATTATCTTCACTGGCTGTATTTTAAAATTCCTCAAATAAAATTTCTTATTATATCTAAATCTTCAAGTTTTAAATGTTGAACTTGAACTATCCAGAGATTGGAAACACAGCGTGATCATTATATTTAGCATCTGAAAGACCCCTGGATAAGGCTGTGTTCCCTAAGAGTCATGAAGTAAGAACTTCCATGGTCCCTGCATTTCTGCAGCATGTTCAGAGACTAAAAGACCATCGTGGGATGGTGTGTGATGGAGAAATGGACATGAATTGCCAAGATGGACAACACAGAGGGAAAAGCTGAGCCAATCTTATAACAGAACATTTATTTTGACAGAAGGATGGAAAAATGGACATAATAAGAAAAGATCCCTAAAAAATAAACATGGCTTTATAACTAGATTCTGGAGAAGGAAATGGCGGCCCCCTCCAGTATTCTTGCCTGGAGAATCCAATGGACAGAGGAGCCTGGCGGGCTACAGTCCATGGGGTCGCAAGAGTCAAACACAACTTAGCAACCACACCACCACCACCACCATAACTAGATCCAGGTTAAAGCTGGAATGCTTTGCCGTGCTACATGCTCAGCTGCTTCAGTCACGTCTGACTCTTTGCAACCTCATGGACTGTAGCCTGCAAGCCTCCTCAGTCCGTGGGATTTTTTTTCAGGCAAGGATACTGGCGTGGGTTGCCACTCCCTCCTCCAGGGGGTCTTCTTGACCCAGGAATTGAACCTGTGCCTCCTGGTTGCAGGTGGATTCTTTACCGCTGAGCCACCAGGGAAGACCCAGAGTTGGAATAAACTTATTAAAGTCTCCATCTTCTCTGCCACAGAGCAAAAGTATTGATATTTATAAAGCAAAATTACATGCACATTAAATTGAGAGATCCTAAATATAAATGATGACCATTTGATGAATGAATGGCTGAATGATCAACCCATTCTAAGTCAGAAAAAAACGGTGAGGCATCACGCATATTCTTCTTACTCTTTATGTTGGAACTCAAAAATAAAAGCTCTGTGAAAAACCAAATCAATCAGTTTCCAGTAACACATCAAAAATATGTTTCTGTGGTATCCAGTCCTAGAATTTCATTTCCCTGCTCCAACTGCTATGCTGTTATATATAAGCACTGGCTGCTTGAATGAATCACATGCTATCCCTTTATCCAAGGAGGACACAGGAATAGATGCTACTAAGTGCAAAACACTGGGGGAAAATAATACACTTTGCTTTAATCCCAACCAGATTTGTGGCTGACGGAAAGAAACGCTCCTATGCAAAGCTGACAAACAGGGTGAGATTAGTCACCCTCATGAAACTAGAATTCCTAGGGAGCCATGATGTATTCTGGAGGAGGGCATGGCAACCCACTCCAGTAATCTTGCCTGGAGAATCCCATGGACAGAGGAGCCTGGAGGGCCACAGTCCATGGGGTCACAAAGAGTTGGACACAACTGAGCAACTAAGCATAGCACAGCCCAGCACAGCACATGATGCATTAGACAAGGAATAATTATCATCATTTGTTTTTAACCCCAGAAGGAGGTGATGACAGTAATGGGTGAAAAAATTATTCTTCCTAACCTCTCAGGGGAGACCTTGGAGAACTCCCCAGATGCCCCTATGGTAAAATCTCATTTGTCTGGAATTATAGATTCTAATGCTACAAAGCAGTATTGAGAGGTGGCAAGCTCCCTATCTGAGGCAGTGTTGGAATGGAAAGACCCGTGATGACGTGTCATAAATGTGTGGATGTGCCAGAGCTGGGTGGTTGCTGGATTGTTGCTTCCAAATCTGGAATCAAAGACTCAGGGTCAACTTAGGTCAGTGCGTCCCATGGAGGAAAGGCAAGGCCAGCACAGACTACAGACGTTGAAAAGGCTCTGAGACCACTTTGGCTGTTAAAACCGCAGCTTTTGGACAGCTCACTCTCTACTTAACTGAAGGTGAAAGAATTATAATGATTAATGTACATTTACTGTCATGGATCTAAAACCAGCAAATTCTGCCAACAGGGATTTTTTAAGAAAGGAAACCAAGGAACAACATATAATTAGCTGACAGTTATTTAGGAGTTAATTACTCAGTCCTTTGTTTCACTTCTTCCGACTTAATTCCTTTTGACCACTTCTCTGTTGACTTGCTTCCCTTGCCCATTAGAGAAGTGAAGCAGGTGAGACTCTAAGTTATAAGGGGGCATTCTGTGGTTGGAAGTAGTCATAAAAGGTTTGGTAAAGGGAAGGAAAGGAGGGCAGGAGGATATTATAATTACTGGAAAAGTGATTGTTTGCTTTTTTGTTTTGGTTAGCGGGGTGTAAAGGAAAGTGTGGGCTCTGAAGTCAAACAGAATGAGCTTTGGTTTCTTATTTCTGCCACTTAATACACAATCTGTGTGTCCTCAGGCAGAATAACTTCATTGGTCTGACTCAGCTTCCTTACAGAGAAAACAGGAATATCAATATCTTTGTTGGAAGACAGTGGCAACAATTGAATAAAATAATGCAAAGAGCCAAATACAAATTTTCCCATCCAGCAGACTCTCAAGCTACATTATGAAAATTATCTAAAATTTACTCCTCTCAGATAACTGCTACTGCTGCTGCTAAGTCGCTTCAGTCATGTCCGACTTTGTGCGACCCCACAGACAGCAGCCCACCAGGCTCCCCCGTCCCTGGGATTCTCCAGGCAAGAACACTGGAGTGGGTTGCCATTTCCTTCTCCAATGCATGAAAGTGAAAAGTGAAAGTGAAGTTGCTCAGTTGTGTCCGACTCTTTAGCGACCTCATGGACTGCAGCCTACCAGGCTCCTCCGTCCATGGGATTTTCCAGGCAAGAGTACTGGAGTGGGGTGCCATTGCCTTCTCAGATAACTAAGATATGACTAAAAGCAAATGTTCCTAAAATGAGAAGTAGGAGTTCCCAAGTAAATGTACACATTTTAATCTGCAAACTTCTTGATTTAAATTTGCTCTTGAAATTTCCATTAAACTTTACCTGTCGACTTCCTTGCTTGGAAGAGCAGCTGCTTGTGCTCCTTGAAGGTGAGACCAATTTTTGGGATACCGCAAGGCTCTTCTCATCACTCATATTGAATGGCGTGTCACTTGGCCTCAGTGTAGTCAGAATGCCATCAGAAGACAGTGGAGCAGGGAGTATAGATATGGAAGTCCCACACAGGCAGGTGGCTCAGCTTTTATCCAATATGTTTTAAAACCATTTTGGATGCCCTAGAGAAAATCCCTAAAACCAAAATAAAAGAATTAGCAAAAAAGTCCCAGGCATCAGACATCATCTATAATTAGCCACTGAATGTCTGAAAGTTGTTTATCCACACTACAGATTACAGAGCCATGATAGTTAGTCATATCAGGGGCTGGAAAGGAAAAGATGCTTTATACCTATCTCTTATTGAAAATTATGGTGGTGGTTTTTCATATATGTGGTTTTTCATGTAGCTTTGCAATATGACAGGCTTAAGAACACTAGTAGAAAATCTGAGTCCAGACACATAGAAAATCTGTACCATAAAAAACATCCCAAATCACAGTGAGATACCACTTCACACCCATGATGATAGATATAATCAAAAACCTGAAAAATAACAAGTGTTGGAAGAAACTGGAACCTCCAGGTATTCCTTCTAGAAATTCAAAATGGTGCAGCTGTAATTGACAACAGTCTGGCAGATTTTTAGAAGTTAAACATAGAATTATCCTATGATTCAGCACTTACACTACTAGGTATATACCAAAAGAATTGAAAAAAGTATTTCAACAAAAATTTGTACAAGAAGGTTCACAGCAACGCTATTTACTCACAATAGCCAAAGGTAGAAATAACCCAAATGTCCATCAACTGATGAATGAATAAATTACATACTGTAAGTGATAGGGGTCTGGATGTTTGTGCCTCCCCCCAACCCCACCATCCAGATTCATATGCTGAAATCCTAATGCCCAACGAGACTGTATTAGAAGGTAGGGGTTTGGGGAGGTGTTAGGTCCTGAGGGAAGAGCCCTCATGAATGGAATTACTGCCCTTATGAAAGAGACCCCATAAGTCCCCAGCCCCTTCTACCATGTGAGGCTACCATGATAAGCCTGCCACCCAAAGAGGGTACTCTGACCGTACTGACATCTTCATCTTAGACTTCCAGCCTCTAGTCCTCTGAGGAATAAATTTTTACTGCTTATATGCCATCCAGTCTGCAACATTTTGTTAGAACAGCCCAAACAGACTAAAACAGTATATTCACACAATGGAATTATTTATTCAGGAATTAAAAGGAATGAAGTACTGACACATGCTATAACATAAATGAGCCCTAAAAACATTATGCTAAATGAAACAGCCGGACATAAAAAACCCCCACATAGTACATGTTTCTATTTATATGAAACATCCAAAGCAGGCAAATCCATAGAGACAGAAAGCCAATTAGTGGTTGTCAGGGGCTGGGGGATTTGAGGAATAGAGTTCAGCTACAGGGTTTCCTTTAATGGTGATTAAAATGTTCTGGAACTAGTATATTGTGAAAGTACTAAATGTCACTGCATTATATACTTGAAAATGGTTAAAAAGTTAATTTTATGTTATGTATATTTTACACAATTTTTAAAAATCCCTTTCTGTTTTTTTGAGGGGATGTGGTTGGGGAATTTGTTCTACCAAAGGTTTCTGGAGACATCTTCTAAAAAAAACTACAACATGGTATAACAAAAACCATGGGGAAAGCCGAATTTTCCATATCATCTATTAGCATATTAGTAAGGGCTTCCCTGGTAGCTCAGCTGATAAAGAATTCACCTGCAATGCAGGAGACCCCAGTTTGATTCCTGGACAGAGGAGCCTGGTGGGCACAACTGAGCAACCAAGCACAAAACTAAAACAATGGTCATTTGGTGAGTCCATGCTACTTACTGCCAAGCACTTTAGTATGGGTTCCCCATACAGTGTCTCATTTCATCAAAGTCTGATGGGAAAAAGCCAAGTTTCTAAGACGTTAGGTCACTTGACCAATCACACAGCTGGCAAGTGACTGAATCCAGGCTAGATGCCAGACCTATAACCTTGGTGCTGGAAATGAGCATGCCTGAGTAGCCAGGGCTGGTGAGAACAGCTACTACCCCATCTCTGGGACCTAAGAGAACTGAGGAGCTAAGCTAGGAAGACTCAGGAGGGAGTGCATCAGAAGCCAGCTCTGAAGAGGCAACGCTCCATCTTTTCCACAGCACCGATCTCCAAGATGGTGGTATCTCTGGTGGGGAAGGGGATGGACCAGGACAGACGCAGAGACCCCTTTATGAAACCAAGTCCCCTGAAACTAAGTTCCATGCTGAACTGGTGATTAATCTCCCTATCCAAAACTTTATTCCCTCTCTTGTTTCATAACTGTTCCTCCTCAGGATTGAAGAGTATCAAAGTAAAAGGCAGGAGCCTGTGGAGCCTTCCCAGGACAGACCAAGTTTCTGAGACTGTTACGTCACCTGACCAATCCCCATCCCCATGTCCTCCGCCTGCCTCTTGTTTACAGGAAAGCTTTAGTTTCCTAGGTCTCCCCGGAGTCTCAAAAGGCTGGCTCAAGAGTTAATGATTAGGAAATGTGATGATGTAGGAACAAAGAATGGCTTTTGGGCCAGGAAACTGGTAACGATTTAGACCATAAACCAGCAGAGCCACTGAACTCCCAGTTCCATGAAAGATATAAAGGTTTGACTCAGACCTGCTTTTGCTGAAATCAGGACCCCACCAGATGAAAACTGCTGACCACAAGCATGGAGACCCCCAGCTAGGTTGAAACTAGAAGTGATGCTCGAAACTTCATGCCATCATGATGCCAATCAGTATGAGGACTGTGCACAAGCTGATCACACACCCCACAGCCCCCTCACTCTCACTGTCTTTAAAACCTTTGTCTCCCAACTGGCAACTTGGAGATGGTCTTAGGACATTAGTCCACCATCTTCCCAGGTTGCTGGCCTCCTGAAAAAAGCAATTTTACCTTTTCCACCAACTCTTGTCTCTTGAGTACCGGCCTTCTGAGCAGGGAGCAGTTGAACCTGGGTTTGGTCAGCCTCATTTGGTTACATTTACAAGTGGTTGGCTGTGCTGCCCCCAGCCAACCCTTCAGCTCTCTAGAGGGCCTTCATCCATAGCCCTGAGTTAAGGATGACTAACATGTTTAGGTTTTGCCTTCAGACTTTTATTTAACACACTAAGTGCAAAAAAATTCTACAACTTTCCCAAGCACATTAACAATAATTGAAATTTTTTAATATATAATTCATTTGGTTCTTAGTAAATTATAAAGAATTATATGGCTGTCCAGGAACAAGCTAGTTAAATATTATATCAAACTTCTGGTTAATTGTTAAATACTCAAGTCTACTAATCCTTTCACTAATACTTCTAAAATAATGCATATGCCAAGGTCATAAAATAAAACCAAGACAACAACAACAAAAAAAACATCAAAATCTCAGAAAATAAAATAAAGGTAGCTGTAAGTCATAGAACTCAATTCCCATGTTGCTTTTATAGATCTTCCCTACAAATCTATGTATTCATCATATATCGAATCCAACAATAAATAAGACTAAAAACAAACCAACCAATACCAGCCTCCTGGGAAGTTAGCTTTACTTACGGGGCATGACTAATTGTACCTAAAGTTAGAAGCAAATGCAGCCCAGTTAAAAATGACAAGAGAGGCTGTTAAGATATATCAATAGTGTGTTTAAAAGCAGTGTTGGCTGTTGCTATTTAAGAAAGAAAGAAAAAGAAAAACCTGATGGGAACCCCAAATGATGAAATGTCTGGGGGGGGGGGGGGGCAGCCATTGCTATGACAACCGGTTTCACAGTGGATGAGAAATGCCAACAAAGGGATTCCACTTTTGTGTGTTTTTTTTGTTTTGTTCTGTTTCAAGGCTGAGATTCTAACAGTGAGAGTACGGGACAAAGTGAAGTGTGACATGTGCAGAGGGACAGAAAAGAGCACTTAGTCCATAAAATAAGAGTCACAATTCTGAAACTGTGCCAAATCAGAAACACCATAATCCTGTCCTACAGTAGAGGCATCTGATTAAAAGAGTCATCTTTATCTTTTAACCCTGTCAAATTTCACCTTGCAGGCAACAGCTACTAAGGCCAGAGCTGTGAGTAAGCTAAATCCCATACTCATTGAAATTGGAACTTTGAGTAAAGACCTCCAAAGGCACCATCTGCTGTGGCCCCCACCCCTGCCTCCTCCTCCTCCACCTCCTCTTCTGGGTAAAATAAAAGGTGGGAATCCACAACCCTGCCCCGATCCACCCCTGGGTGAGTTTGAGATGATGTCTAAGGAAATAAATGTTTCATCCCCCAGCCCCTTCCTATCTAACCTCATCAGAAATTCAGTCAAAATTACTAAGGGCAACTTAAAGGTCAAAAGAAGTCAAATCCTGGGGAAAGGATATGCTTAATTCAGGGCAGAATAAAGAATGAAGGCAGTAGTAGCCCCAGACTAAGGTACCAGAGGAGTAAGCTGGTTGCATGGAATGAGGCAGCTATTGCCTCCAACTTATGGGACCCTGCAGGCTGGCCTGGGTTTGGCCCGGGCAGCGGGGAGGGCGCGGAGGTGGGTCACCAGAGGAAAGACCTCGATGAGAGTCCTTACACAGAGGACCTTGACAAAGGGGAGTCACATGAAAGTCTGGTGTCATCTACTCCAACTAGCTAAGTAAAAGGGCAAAGAGAAAGCCCTGTAGGGAGACAGACACTGGCCAGCGGCCAGGCCACAGATCCAGTGGTGTAAGTCTTGAAGAGGCAGGAACACATGAAAAACACTGGTGCTTTCAGTCCCCCCATGGACAAACTCTAACTCAAGAAGAGTATTGGTTTGAACAAAATACAAGAGTTTCCTTGCTCATAGACTGAGAACAACCTGTATTTCCCCCTTATTATTCACTGAGTCACCTTACATACAGTAAAGTGAACAAATCTTAAGTGCACAGACAACCCTGAGAGCTTACATTTTATATTTGCAAATACTGACATAACCACCACCTGGATCAAGAAATGGAGCATATGCAGCCTCCCCACAAGGTTTCTGCACCCTCTGGCCCTTGAGATGCCTGGTGAGGAGCTGGTTCTTCTGCTCCTGCAGGTACCTGTCAACATACCCCAGGTACAGACAGCTGGGACCTCCCGAGCTTGCTAGAACAGGAAATATGACGGCTCTTGTGCCTTCTGGCTAATGCAAGCGTTTGTTGTGCAACAGAACTCAGAGACTCACTCTCATTTCAACAAATCACCTAGTAGCCAAATCCAATAGGGATAAGAAGCTCAGTGCATTTACGTCGATTCAAAAATGCTTCTCTTGGGCCTCTGAGATGAGCTTGGGTCCTCTCTCACCACTGCCACCCATCTGGACAAGCAGCAGGGTCAGGTCCAAGAGAAAATGGAGTTCTGGTTACAAGCCCACTGGGCATAACAGGTGCAAACATATGTCGTCCAGAGGCTCAATTAGGGAAGAGAGAACTCCTGTTTCTACCAAGAAAGGGGAAGAATCAAAGACCAAAGCACTGTCGAGCAATTTGGCAACAAAGGCTATTTTAAGACCTATTTTAGAAATTTTCACTAAGAAAAGAATGTACAGTTTGGGAAAAGACACAAAGAGAGATTCACATCAAGACCTATGCGCCTTCATGAAAAGATGCTCAATATCACTAATTATTAGAGACATGTAAATCAAAACGAAAATGAGGCATCACCTCACAACTGTCAGAATGGCTATCATCAAAAAGAACACAAATAACAAAAGTCAGTAAGGATGTGGAGAAAAGGGAACCTTCATGCACTGCTTGTGGGAATGTAAGTTGGTACATGCTAAGCTGCTTCAGTCTTGTCCAACTCTTTGCAACCGTATGGTCTGTAGCCTGCCAATTTGGTGCAGCCATTATGGAAAACAGTATGGAGGTTCCTAAGAAAACTAAAAAATAAAATTACCATATAATCCAGCAATCCCACTCCTGGGCATATATCTACACAGAAACATAATTTTAAAAGATACATGTACCCCTATGTTCATAGCAGCATTATTCACAATAGCAAGACATGGAAATAACCTAAATGTCCACCGAAAGATGAATGAGTAAAGAAGACGACATACACAAAAGAATACTACTCATCCGCAAAAGAATGAGATAATGCCATCTGCAGCAACGAGGATGCAACTAGAGATTATCATACTAAGTGAAGTCAGAAAGAAAAAGACAAATACCACGTATCACTTATATGTGGAGTCTAAAATATGGCACAAATGATCTTGTTCAGTCACTCAGTCATGTCCAACTCTTTGCGACCCCATGGTCTGCAGCACGCCAGGCTTCCCTGTCCTTCACCATCTCCCAGATCCTGCTCAAACTCATGTCCATTGAACCTACCTGTGAAACAGAAACACTCACAGACATACAGAACAGAGTTGTGATTGCTGAGGGGATGGAGGAGAGACTGACTGGGAGTTTGGGGTTTGCACATGCAAACTACTACGCACAGAATGGATGGGAGCTATATTCAATATCCTGGGATAAACCATAGTGAAAATAATGTAAAAAAGAATGTATATATGTGTATAACTGAGTCAATTTGCTGTACAGCAGAAATTGACACAACATTATAAATCAACTATGTGTGTGTGTGTTCAGTCATGTCTGACTCTTTGCAACCCCATGGACGATAGCCCCCCAGGCTTCTCTATCTATGGAATTTCCCAGGCAAGGAAACTGGAGTAGGCTGCTATTTTGCACCCCAGGAGGTCTTCCTGACCCAGGGCACAAACCGGCATCTCCTGCGTCTCTTGGATTGGCAGGCGGTTTCTTTATCACTGCGTCACCCGGGAAGCACTTTAATTAAAAAAAACTTTTTTAAAGACTTACGTGCCTTGAAAGGAGCTAGACTTGGGTTTAAATTGGTGCTCCCTTATTACAAACTCTGTTCACCTTGATCAATGTATTAACCTCTCTGATCTTCAGGGTTTCTTTATGCAGGAAATGGGGAACTGTGAGGATTAAATGAGAAAATGAGGATAAAGAGCCTGCCCTGAATGCAATAGACACTTAACAGAAGCTAGTTTCACATCCTCCTTACTTGACTTCCTGGAAGTGGCATATGCACCAAAGATACAATCCTATACTCCTCTTGCAACCAAAAACAAATAAGTACTCTACAGAATGTTGAAACGTTTTTGTCTTTCAATATATTAACATTTCCCCAAATCTGTAACACAAGTGTGAACAGATTTTTTAACTGTCAAAGCAGCATGCTTACTTTGGGACAAGCCATACATGCAGAAAGATTAAAGCCACATAGTTCATCACCACTGGCTGCCCCCAAAAGCAGCTAAACTGGCAGATCTGGAATGGCAGCATATAACACAGCCATTTATTGATCTATTAGACCTGAGGGTCTGCACTCACACATTTGGTTATGTTTTGCTTGAAAAACACAGGGTTTGCTTCCAGCCTTGGAAACAACTCCAATGAAGACCAGATGGCGTACAGTTTCAGTTAATTTAAAATTCCCCAGTAAGATATGCCAACTAAAGAAGGTCCTTTACCACCCAGTTCAAGGATTAGCTACCGCATTGACCTTCAACATACCATGAAAGGATTTCCGGGTGGAATCAGGAATGAGGCACTTTGTGCTCTGGGAAAACTGGCAGAACATGCCTTTAGATAGCTAGATATTTTCAGAAGAAATTTCATGCAGGCAGTTTCTTGCATCTTTCCATACTTAGAAAAGTATTAAAACCATTAACTAAGATATTTGTTCCTCATGACTGGCAGCAACCCCCTGCCAAGATGTGTGCTTGATTG
Source organism: Capra hircus (assembly GCF_001704415.2). Taxonomy (NCBI): domain Eukaryota; kingdom Metazoa; phylum Chordata; class Mammalia; order Artiodactyla; family Bovidae; genus Capra; species Capra hircus. Next base: position 49,299,377 of record NC_030811.1, read on the forward strand.
CATGTACCCCTTCTCCAAAATCACATACCTACTGAGCTATTCTCCCAACTTCTTCGAAGCAGTCTTCAGGGCGATCTGAGAGGCTGTCTCTCAAGCTACAGCCCTCAGTAAGCCCCCAAATAAAACTAGAACTCACAGCTTTCATGTTGTATGTTTGTATTTCAGTTGACAAATAGATGGATAAATTATTTACTGAATGGAATGTCCATTTCTGGTCTTCTTTGGTAAAAGAAAATTATTCAAATCCTGGATATGCATCTTTTTGGAAATGATACCTTCTGAAACATCTTGATTCCCCAAAATGTTACATGATCAAAAGTAGGGCTTTCATTATTTGACTGTAAGCTCCAAAATGATCAGAGCTTTCCAGAAGCTAGTTCTAACCACAATGCCCTTGGACAGCTGGCCCTGGCTTTCTGTGTGCGATGCTGGCCAATCTGCATTAACTATCTGGATTCTGGATGGCTGGACTGATTCAGGGAGGCTGACATCTGACTGTCCCTGGGGGATGAGTCCTGCGGCTCAGAGGCAAAGGAGTTGCCACCCCCTCTACCCTAATGGCAGACAGCCCCTCCAGAAACCTTCTGTCCTTGTATTTTCTCTATCCTAGACCTGCTGGGAGGACAGGGGTCTAGAGGTCTAAAGATTCAAATGCTTACTTTGTCACATTAAAACAGAATATCCATTTCCACCCCCTCCCAATCCATGAAAAGCACATTATCTGCCCTTTGTGTTCACTTCTTCAGAGAGGAACATGTTATTGCGCAGATCTCAATCCAGCAACAGAAATGCGTGGGAACACAGATTTGAAGTGTGGCAGCTTCCATGAGACAAAAACCTTGACAGGGACACCAGGTTTAAGTTTTGTTCAAACCATTTATCTTCCACCATTGAATAAAAAGAATGAAAAGCCTCAAAATACTAGTCAGTCGCTACACAGAATCCTGGAACCTAAGAGTGAATTCTAGCCCAACTTTTCACACAAAGCAAGAATTCTCTCAGTAACATTGCTGGATCATTTCTTCTTGACCATTTCCCATAACAGAAACAGGGCACCCCATGTTACTTTTTGTTAGAAATGCCTTTTCACTTAGAGCTGAACTTTGTCTCACTAGGACACATGGGTCCTCCATCTGCACTCCATCACTAAAGACAAGATGAACCACTTCTATCACCATAACATGCATTGGAACTACCATCACTTCCACTCCCCACCCAGCAAATCTTTTCTTCCCCAAACCAGTCACATTCGCATCAGCCACTTCTTACTGATCTTCATAATCACAGATATCCAACTCTGATCACACTTCAATTTGTCTGTGCTTCCCTGGAAATGATTCCCAGAGGTAAAGACAACTTCCAGGCATGGTCTGCTGAGAGCAGGACAGAAGGAAACAATCACCTCCCTTGCCTTATACACACAACTGTTAATACTGCCTCACTTCATCCTAGCTGGGGACGCCCACCCTCTTCCTAGCACGCACTGTCCTTGCAGCTCTCTAGGACTGTGATGTGATAGGAACTGTGGAGAAGCTGGCCTGCCTTCTTTCTGAGCAGGATTCCTTACTTCCTTTAGCTGAAATTCAGGACTTGACGGTTCTTTATTATGATTAATTACCCCATATTAGTTTTATCTCATCATCCCAGCCTATCAAGATATCTCTGGGCAGCAACTGTCATTCTGTGTGTTTGGCCAACTTTTCCTTTGTTGTGCCATTCAGAGATTGCACAGGAGTGTGAATTCTGTCCTCACCCAAGTAAACCACATGGGAGATTTAATAAGAAGAGTGTCAAGGGCACTGAGGTTTTCTCCATAGCTTGATGTTAATTTGTTCATTAATTAACGTTTCGGGGACCAACTGTGCCAACCCACTGCAAATCCCCATAACTGTAGAGTCATTTCTCAAAGTGCCCAGATCTATCTACCTTCTTCAAAATCTCATGGATCATTGTTTTTAAAAGCCAAATTTTGGAAGCTCCAAAACCTTCTTTTATTATCCAAAGCTTGTGGGTTTTCAAAAATTGAGCTCAGACCAGGAGCATCAACATTACCTGGGAGCTTGTGAGAAATGCAAATTCCCAGGCCCCATCACAGACCTGCAGATTTGAGAACTGAGGGTGGGGCTGAGTCATCTGTTTTCAGCAAGTTCTCCAGGAGATTCTGACACACAGGTATAAGGATCACTGCTGTAGTTGAATACTGCATCTCTGGCATAGAACCTTGGGACATCCAGTGTACTTTCATCAGGAGATTGGAGGAGACCCTGAGCTCTTTTCCGAGGAAGATTCTGTCCTGTTTCTTAGCTTCTCCTTTAAGCCAAGGACAGCAAAAGCCAGGTATATGTGTTTCCTGTCCCCGCTCCCATGCTTAAAACACTCCCATCATGGTGAGTTTTCTCCAACAGATCTCCAAAAACCTGGAAGATAGTTGGCTGGAAAAATCCTATCCTGCCAAGGTCCACATGGGTACAGTAGGGCAGGCAGAGGTCTGTGAATCCCTTTATCCTGATCAGGAGCCTGAATTTCACAAGACAATCACCGTGGTCTGGTCACAAGAGTCACCACCCACAGACTTATCCTTCCTCAACACAAAGCATCTAACCCTCCAGGGTCTTGCCAAACATTATGACCCTGAACACTGTACTGTCCAGACTTTATAGGCAATGAATCTCAACTCTGACTGCATATTAGAATTACGTAGGGAACTTTCTAAAATGCTGATGGCCAGGCCCAGATCTATCATATTGCAACCTGGGGTGGGCGTCAGGCTTTTAAGTGATTCTGATATGGAAAAAGGGTTGAGGGCCACCAGCAGATAATCCAGAAATATAATTTGTATACCAGCTCAGGCCAGATCATCAAATGGATGAGCTGATGGAACTGTACTATTCTGATCTGTGAAGAATTGTTTTCCCTGCACTATCCTCTAGACTTAAGCCTCTGACCTACAATGAAAGAGATCATATCTGTGAAAACAAAGAGCTAAGCCAACAACCCACACGAGGATACCGGGAAATTCTATAGAGTAGTGTAATAATTAAGACTACAAGCTCTGGGGCTTCCCTGGTGGCTCAGTGGTAAAGAATCCATCCGCCAATACAAGAGACCCAGGTTCGATCCCTGGTCCAGAAAGACCCCACATACCGAGGAGCAACTAGGCCCTTGTGCCACAGCTATTGAGCCTGTGCCCTGGAGCCCAGGGATCGCAACTACTGAAGCCACATGCCCTAGAGCCCACTCTCTGCAATAAAAGAAGTCACTGAAATGTGAAGCCTGCGCACCGCAGCCACTGAGTAGCCCCTACTTGCCTCACCCAGAGAGAAGCCAGAGCAGCAAGGAAGACCCCGCACAGCCCCAAACGAACAAACAGATAAATAAAATTAGGGTGAAAAAGACTACAAGTTCTGCATTCAAACTGCCTGGGTTCAAATCCAGTCTTCGTAGGTGGCTTTAGGCAAGTTTTCAGCCTCTCATATCCTGTGTTTCATTTGACAGTTGGAAATAAAGCATTACCCCGAAAGGGATGTTGGGGTGATTCGATGAGTTAGTCCATATAAAAGCACAGAAAAGGTAAGGGGCAGTCATCTCTGGATGAGTTACTAGAGGATGTTGTGGTCACTGTTGTGACAACACCACGGTGGCTGCTTTTCTCTTTTCATGAGAAAAATAAAAAGGATATATACAAATATCTATATTCTTAGCACCCCAAATTAATAGGTCTCCATCCTTATTTGCATAAACATATCTATCATTTTCCTTTTAAAAATTGTGAATAATAAATACTATCATACCATACATTTCTTTCTGCAGCTGGTTTATTTTCACTCAAAATTATCACACACATACACATACGGTGGGCTTCCCTGGTGGCTCAGATGGTAAAGAATCTGCCTGCAATGCAGGAGACGTGGGTTCAATCCCTGGGTTGGGAAGATCCCCTGTAAAAGGGAATGGCTAACCACTCCAGTATTCTTGCCTGGACAAAGTGATGGACAGAGATATCTGGTGGGCTATTCTGATGGGCAGAGATGTCCATGAGGCTGCAAGAGTCAGACACAACTGAGCAACTAACACACACACACCCCCCCAAGTTCATTCCTGCCACATAATTGCATGGTATGACTTCGCCTTGTTTGACTTGTTCTCCTTTAGGTTGCTTCTGATTCTTTGCCCTTAAGAAGAGTGCTACAGGATCTGCTGCTTGGGAGGCTGCGGCCTGACTGTCTAAAATAAGCGGAACTGCTGTATCATACGGTAGAACTAGTTTTAGTTTTACCAGCTATTCCATATTGCTCCTCCAATTCACACGAGACAAAGATTTCTTTGAAGGACTTTTATAAGAACAGGCTATACATTCAGATCTCAGTATCAAAGTGCCTCTCCTAAGTGACCGGCTTGGTACAGCTTTTAGTCATTGAGAATTTATACATTATAACGTACGCCTCTTTACTGGGGGCACGAGGGCGCATGAATCAGATTGATGGCCGCACTGCTGGTGAACCTCAGTGGCAGCAGAAGAGCCTCTCTGTGTGCTTGCCTTACCTTTATTGTCCCTGTGCTCCAGTTCTCTTGACTTCCCACTATTTCCTGTGTAGCGTGTGTATTCTTGAAATCCACTTCAAAGAGTTGGTGAAATTAGATGATGTTTAAATAAGTTATCTTTTTTTTTTTTTTTTAAGCTAGAAAGTTGTACAAGCTGCTTCTGGGCTGTTGGCAAGATGTTCTGACAGTGGATAGTTTTCTTCCTGCTCTAGGCTGCCCTCCATGGTACTTCTTTAGGTGAGCCCTGGCCTCAGCTTGACAGCTGCAACTGCCTCCAACGTCTCCAAGCGGGAAGGGAGGACGAGACTGACAACTGATGACTCTAGTGCACAGAACTGGAAGACAGCACGTCCGTGAAGAAAGGAACAGGAGACTGGGAGAGGCCTGAATGGCCATGGTCCTTACTACCAGCCTTCCAGAAGTTCACAGATGGACGATTCAGAGCTGGCAGGATTTCTAGGAGAGCGCACTTACAGGCAGATGTGGAGGAGGTGGCACAGGTTATTTCCAAATCTTATGAAAATTCCAGGTCACACATCTAAACAAATCCTAGGCTTCACCAGAGGAGAAGCTATTGACTCAGACCTTAATTTTCTACCTTGCTCACAAGGCTATCACAAGATAGATACCTTATCAAACACTTCAAATAGACTTTGAATAGGTCTGACATCCTTAAAAAATAGGAAGAGCTTGCTATGCATAAACCCTGTCCTCTGGCAATACTGACTGGCTGCCTTGACGGCCAGGGCTTGGTTCCAACACGGAGCCCCTGCTGGTCACATGTCTCCTAGTTAGGCAGCCGTCCACGCGCTCTGCTGCTCCTACCCTTAGCCCACAGTCTGGCAGACACACCTGGATTTATCATCGGAACAGGAGGTGTACCGCTTACTTCATGAGCAAACTCATCATTCCCTTATGCCAATACCTGTGCTGACTCCCCTGATTCTGATTAAGACAACCACCCTCTCCTGGTTCAACCCCGACTTTCTCTCCCAAATCCCCCAATTCTGCAGATTCTAGCTGTGCCGTGACCCTCACCTCCTCACCCCAAAACCTGTTTTCCATTCTTTCATCCCTATAACCACCAATCCATTTTAGACCCCCATTAGGGGGGTCTCCACTTTTTCTTTTCCAACACTTCGATCTACCTCATGTTTTCCTGGCCCAGTTCATCTTTCCAGAAAGATTCCAGTGTCTCTTCTCTACACCAAATTCCCACTGGGCACTGAACTTGGTTAAAAATCCTAAGCCCTTCACAAGGCAGTGAAATTTATGTGACTTCAGACTCTGGTTCTATCTACCACCTACTCTGTGTTACTAAACTACTGAGTTGTTTTTTCATCTGAAAAAAGGGCCAAATAATCATACTAAGTCTTTCTGAAGACTGTCTGAAATAATACATGTCATGCACTAAGCACAATACTTGGCAGACATCACTCAGTTATATTTTAGTTGTATTAACCAAACCTCAACTATAAAATCTCACACCTGCATACCTAACATCGTATACTCTCCTGCAGTTACACCACTCTGCCTTGGTTCTTAGGCTAGTTCTTTTCTGCAAAGCATACTTCTAATCTGATGTCTCTCTTCCATCTATGGACATTCTCCCCACCCTCCAAAGGGCACTGCAAGCACCATCTGCTCCACGAAACCTTTTCCGAAAGCACCCCCACCCTGGTTTTGTTTCTCTTTTGAACTCCTACCTTACTTTTGTGCCTTTAAGTATGTCATAAGTTGCCCACATTTTGAGATTACTCTTTGCAACCTGACCACTAGATGTTAGATCTACATCACAATCAATGACTGAATTTTACTCATCTTTACATTCTGGGGGAAAGCAACTTAAAGATGAGCGCCCATGACAATCAAGCTAGACTGAATATCCTTCCTTAATCCTAGTTAAGAGGGAAAAAGTCCTCTGTGTAAGCATATTGATCTATTTCCAAGGAGCCACTCTCCTTCCCTCTTCACTAGACTTATTTGGGATTACATGTATATTTCAGAACATTTTAGCTATCCCTTTCTTTTTGAAGTCTCTTTACCATTTTCTTTAGCCACAGGAGAGATTATTTCTTTCTTTGAACTGTTTGAAATGTTTGTAGCGTACAGAGCTCTGCCCAAAGCAGGCTTCTTTGGGGATTTCATCTCCTGGTTCCTGTCACTTTATATCACTGGCCAATTCTGTTTATGGGTCAGAAAGAAATCCAGAGATATTCTTCCTTGCATTATTTTCTCAGGCTTCTTAAAAATTAGATTACCAGAACAAGTCAAGAGTTTATAAGAAGTTAGCAGAATAAAACTTCCAGTGGGTTTTACCAACATGTTTGGCATCCCCTCTAGAGTTGGGCTTCCCTGGTGGCTCAAATGATAAAGAATCTGCCTACAATGCAGGAGACCCAGGTTCGATACCTGGGTTGGAAGATACCCTGGAGAAGGGAATTGCAACTCAATCCAGTATTCTTGCCTGGAGAATTCCATGGACAGAGCAGCCTGGTGGGCCACAGTCCATGGAGCCACAAAGAGTTGGACATGACTGAGTGACTAACACTAAGAGTAATAATCTATGAGGAGAAAGCGCCATCCACAACCTGTCCGGCAATCCATAATATTGACCCCACTACAAAAACTTTCTGCGGCTTCTCTATTCCCATTGCCCTCACCTAGAAATCTACCTTTAGGGCCTGGATTTCCACAGGCCTGCTTCTTAAAGCAAAATATTCCCTTCCAAAATCCTATCTTCCTCATTAGAAACATCCTAACCTTCCTGGTGAGACAAATTAGATGATCAAATCAAGGCCCAACTTTTAATGTTCACTTTGCTTAGTCCTGGTGGCTTAGATGGTAAAGCGTCTGTCTACAATGCGGGAGACCTGGGTTTGATCCCTGGGTTGGGAAGATCCCCTGGAGAAGGAAATGGCAATCCACTCCAGTACTATTGCTTGGAAAATCCCATGGACAGAGGAGCCTGGTAGGCTGCAGTCCGTGGGGTCGCAAAGAGTCAGACACGACTGAGCGACTTCACTTTCACTTTTGCTTAGTCCTCAGAGGCTGCATCCTGGCAAACAGCTAAAGGTATGACAACCACCCTGCTTTCTGGTGTTCTTCTAGCGAGTTACTGAAGTTCTCTTCCTTGGCAACTGGTCTCCCCTTTGCTATGCCTATTGTTCTCTACTCAGTCAGATTTCAATCCTTTTTTTCTTCCCATCAAATTTCAGTTGAACTCTCTTGATCAGGTTAGCAAATTTCTTACCAAACACACACACTGATCCTCACAGAGGCCAAAACCTTTCCCGGCATACCAGACTTTGTTTATCAACACTATCTGTGTGACAGCTACTTGCACACTTTCTGCATCCTTTTCCAGCTCGTGGTCTATCCTCCTCAAAATGTAGGAATACCACACACCCCGCAGCAAACCTTCTGCTTCCTACCATGACTTCAAGGCACCAAGGATACATTTGTGGTTTCTTTGGACAATGCAGTGTATTTTCTTAAAACCCTTTTTCTTTTGTATTGGAGTATAGCCAATTAACATTGTTGAGATGGTTTCAGGCGCACAGCACAGGGACTCGGTCATACATACACATGTATCCATTCTCCCCCAAACTCCCCTCCCATCCAGGATGCCACATAACATTGAGCAGAGTTCCCTGTGATATACAGTAGGTTCTTGTTGATTATCCATTTTAAAATATAGCAGTTTGTACCTGTACAGGTTACATTTCTTTTATCCAAAGAAATGAACAGGGTGATGGTTTGTAGATCAGAAATTTTGGCAGGTTATCATGCATGCAAGCAGAGATAAGAAAGCCTTCCTCAGTGATCAGTGCAAAGAGATAGAGGAAAACAATAGAATGGGGAAGACTAGAGATCTCTCCAAGAAAATTAGAGATACCAAGGGAACATTTCATGCAAAGATGGGCCTAATAAAGGACAGAAATAGTGTGGACCTAACAGAAGCAGAAGATATTAAGAAGAGGTGACAAGAATACACAGAACTGTACAAAAAAGATCTTCATGATCCAGATAATCACAAAGGTGTGATCGCTCACCTAGAGCCAAACATTCTGGAATTTGAAGTCAAGTAGTCCTTAGGAAGCATCACTATGAACAAAGCTAGTAGAGGTGATGGAATTCCATTGGAGCCATTTCAAATCCTGAAAGATGATGCTGTGAAAGTGCTGCATTCAATAGGTCAGCAATTTGGGAAAACTCAGCAGTGGCCACAGGACTGGAAAAGGTCAGTTTTCATTCCAATCACAAAGAAAGGCAATGCCAAAGAATGCTCAAACTACCATACAATTGCACTCATCTCACATGCTAGTAAAGTAATGCTCAAAATTCTCCAAGCCAGGCTTCAGCAACACGTCAAACATGACCTTCCAGGTGTTCAAGCTGGTTTTAGAAAAGGCAGAGGAACCAGAGATCAAATTGCCAACATCTGTTGGATCATTGAAAAAGCAAGAGAGTTCCAGAACAAACATCTACTTCTGCTTTATTGACTACACCAAAGCCTTTGACTATATGGATGACAATAAACTGTGGAAAATTCTTCAAGATATGGGAATACCAGACCACCTGACCTGCCTCTTGAGAAATCTGTATGCAGGTCAGGAAGCAACAGTTAGAACTGGACATGGAACAACAGACTGATTCCAAATAGGGAAAGGGGTACACCAAGGCTATATATTGTCACCCTGCTTATTTACCTTATATGCAGAGTACATCATGAGAAATGCTGGACTGGATCAAGCACAAGCTGGAATCAAGATTGCTGGGAGAAATATCAATAACCTCAGATATGCAGATGACACTATCCCTATGGCAGAAAGTGAAGAACTAAAGAGCCTCCTGATGAAAGTGAAAGTGGAGAGTGAAAAAGTTGGCTTAAAGCTCAGCATTCAGAAAACTAAGATCATGGCATCTGGTCCCATCACTTCATGGCAAATAGATGGGGAAACAGTGGAAACAGTGACAGACTTTATTTTTTGGAGCTCCAAAATCACTGCAGATGGTGATTGCAGCCATGAAATTAAAAGACACTTGCCCCTTGGAAGAAAAGTTATGACCAACCTAGACAGGATATTAAAAAGCAGAGACATTATTTGCCAACAAAGGTCTGTCTAATCAAGGCTATGGTTTTTCCAGTAGTCATGTATGGTTGTGAGAGTTGGACTATAAAGAAAGCTTAGCACCGAAGAATCGATGCTTTTGAACTGCAGTGTTGGAGAAGATGCTTGAGAATCCCCTGGACTGCAAGGAGATCCAACCTGTCCATCCTAAAGAAAATCAGTCCTGAATACTCATTGGAAGGACTGAAGCTGAAGGTCCAATACTTTGGCCACCTGATGTGAAGAACTGACTAATCTGAAAAGACCCTGATGCGGGGAAAGATTGATGGCAGGAGAAGAAGGGGACGACAGAGGATGAGATGGTTGGATGGCATCACCGACTCGACGGACATGTGTTTGGGAAACTCCAGGAGTTAACTGATGGACAGGGAGGCCTGGCATGCCGCAGTCCATAGGGTCGTACAGAGTCGGACACGACTGAGCAACTGAACTGATAATGCATGCCTTAGCTTATCGTTCACCAATATCCATTTTACTTCTTTTAATCACAGAACTCTCAGGCTTAGCTGGGCACAAGCTCATCTAATCAGAAGCTACATTTCTAGCTTTCCTTGCAGCTTGGTGGCCACCAGAGAGATGTGAGTAGAAGTTATGTTAAAAAGAGCATACCCCTCAACCTTTCCCTGTTTCTGAGGGCTGAGAGATGGTGATAACTAGACCCAGAATTGAAAGCCATTATTTGAGGATGGTAATGTCATTGTACCAGCCTAGGAATAACCATACCCGGACAGTCAGAAGAGAGAGAAATAAACTTCAATCTTGTTATTTGGGGGTCTCTCAGTTACAGAGGTTTAGTGCAAACAATACAGGCTCTAAGAAGGTAGCATGGCTTACAATCAGGAATCTTGGGTCACCTTTGTACCCCTCAACAGAAAGTTGCCAACCATATCTATGATGGTCAGCTTCCTGGTCCCAGAAACAGGAACCCCTGAAACACTGGCAGTAAGAATCCCTACTGTTTGACAAAGCAGGAAAGCCGCTGTTTCCAAGTTCCCAAAGTATATTATCTTCTAAAGCAAGCCCATATTCTTCAGTAGGCCTTGGGATAGAGATGAATCCTCAAATCACTTCACCTTCTCCAGCAGGACAGCCCCCTGCATGTTGCATTTACCCCCAAACAGTCCTCAGAGCCACCCCAGAACTGAAGACTTAATGTTCTGGGTGGAGAGGGGTGAGTCCACAGGACATATGACCATCCCTGCACTCTTGAATGAGAAAATCAGAAACAGGCTGAGTTTCCTTCTCTTTCTGGTATTTAGCCATCATGACTTGCCCTTCTCTGTCTCTAGAGGAAGAAACACTGATGGATAAAGGTGGGCTAGTAAAGGAAACTACCGTGAAAGACAAGAGGCTGACTGAGAACAGCCAAACTGATGAAAATTCAACTTAATATCTATAAAGTGCCTATCTAGACAGTATATTAAAAAGCAGAGACCTTTGCTGACAAAGGTCCATAGAGTCAAAGCTATGGTTTTTCCAATAATCATCTATGGATGTGAGAGTTGGACCATAAAGAAGGCTATATGTCAAAGAATTGATGGCCTCCAATTGTGCTGTTGGAGAAGACTCTTGAGAGACCCTCAGACAGCAAGAACATCAAACCAAACAATCCTAAAGGAAATCAATCCTGAATATTCATTGGAAGAACTGATGCTGAAGCTGAAATTCCAATACTTGGGCCACCTGACAAAGAGCCGACTCATTGGAAAAAACCTTGATGCTGGGCAAGATTGAGGGCAGGAGAAAAAGGGGATGACAGAAGATCAGATGGATGGCATCACTGACACAATAGACATGAGTTTGAGCAAGCTTCGGGAGATAGTGAAGGACAGGGAAGCCTGCTGTGCTGCAGTTCATGGGGTCGCAAAGAGTCGGACCAAGCGACTGAACACCACCAGAAAGTGTCCATAGCTCTGCTAACCCCAAACGATGGAAAAAAGTGACCTGAAGCTTAATCCAAAGAGGGACCCACCCTGGCCAAGGAGATAAGGTATCTGTAGATGAAATGAGTGAGAACACAGTTCAGGGTGGGCTATCTAGGAGGTTTTGTGGACATTCACAGGGAAGAGTTCAGAGAAGCTGATGTTGTGAGCTATTAAAGAGGTGTCCCGAGGGGAGCCTTAGAGATGTGGACTGGACATGACTAGGTAGAGAGGAATGTGGGGGATAGGGAGGACACCTCACACAGGATTTCCCAAGCCTGGCAGGATCACCCTGAGGAGCATCTACAGACTACCAAAGTCTGGCCCCACTCCATACCAACTCATCCAGAGGCTCTGGGATGAGGCCCAGGCAAGTTCCCCAGGTGACTGTGATGCAATGTGTGGGATGAGAACCACTCCCTGATCCTGCATCCAGAAATGATAGAAAGATTTACTCCACAGAACTGCCTTCTTTTATCTTAGCATTTCATTTCATTTCAGTATCTAATGCCAGACCAACGTCTATTGCATCTCATTTGTACCAAATTAAAATACAGAGCAGGATGTGACTTAGCAGTTTAAAGGGTAAGAAGAGAGAGCGCCTCCGAAGAACTTAAATTAACATCTTGTGGTTTGAATTTTATCAGTGGGTGTTGTGAACCTCTCTTAACTGACAACTGCTGGCGGAAGTAGGGTAGATTTTAACAATTGGCAACCACAGACAGCATTTCATTACTGATCTAAAAAGACTATCAGTTGAGTCACTAAAAAATGTGAATGTGAAATTTTTAAACTTCTATCACTCATAAAGTCTGTTCAGCAATGTAAACATTAAGCTAACAATGACTAATACTCCATCATTGTTACCTGAATGCTCTCAAATAACAAGAAACAAAATACCTAGTGGTTGTGGTTAAGGTATCAGATGTACACACTTCAAGTTGTCTGTCCTCCTAACTAAAAATAACCCAAGGACTGAGATGCTAAGCTTCAAACAAATTCTTTAAACGGTATTTCCCAAGATATTATGTATATATTTGGGGAGAATTGCTGGAGCAATAGTAAACAATCTCTTGTAAGAGGCCCGAAAGAAAAGTCACTAATTTAGCAAATGTAGGCGGGGAGGAAAAAGGATATAGGGAGTTTTCCTCTCCTAGGGGATGGACTACTGCAAGAAAATAAGCATGAGACACTTCTAACCCAGTACAACCTGAAAAACAGTTATAAGGAGAAACAAAATGGAAAGGCAGAGAAAACAGGTTTTTAAAAAATCGAGGTGGTTATTGGCAGAGTAAAGCTAAAACGGCGAGAGAAAGGTGAAGTACCTCTGCCACGAATGTTAACTGTGAAGGTTGTTTTCTTCCTCCAGGAGAGTGTGTATATCAGAAGCAATTTGAAGACTGTGTCTAACTCTAGTTTTTTGTAACTAATACTACACTCAATAGGTGGCAGGTTATTTGTTAATCAGATTGATGCTCAACACTGAAAAAACAACAAAACAACTCAATTTAAAAATGGGCAGGAGATCTGAGCAGACATTCTAAAGTAGCCATGCAGATGGCTCACAGGCACATGAAAAAATGCTCAACATCATTAGTCAGAGAAATGCAAATCAAAACTAGAGTGGCATCATCTCACACCTGTTAGAATAGCTATCATCAAAAAGAACACAAATAAGAAATGTTGGCGAGGATGTGGAGAAAAGGGAACCTTCATGCAGCTGGTGCTAGGAATGTAAATTGGTGCAGCCACTGTGGAAAACAGCATGGAGGTTTCTCAAAAAACTAACTACAGAACCACCGCATGACCCAGCTATTCCACCCCTAGGTATATATCCAAACAAAACAAAACAAGAATGCTAATTCAAAAAGATACATGCACCCCAATGCTCACAGCAGCATAATTTACAGTTACCAAGATATGGAAGCAACCTAAGTATCTATCAACAGATGAACTGATGAAGAGGTGATATATATACATATACACACAACAGAATACTACTCGGCTATAAAAAAAGAATGAAATTTTGCCATTTGCAACAGCATGGATGGACTTGGAGGGTATTGTGCCAAATGAAACAAGTCAGACAGAGAAAGATAAACACTGAGTGGCATCATTTATATGTAGACTCTAAAAAAGAAAACCAATGAATATAAGAAAAAATAAACAGACTTGCAAATATAGAGAACTAGTGCTTACCAGTGAGGAGAGGGAAGAAGAGAGAGGAATGATAGGGGTAGGATATTAAGAGGTATAAACTACCATGTGCAAAATAAATAAGCTACAAGGATAAAATGCACAATGGAGAATATGGCCAATATTTTATAATAACTATAAAAGAAGCATAACCTTTAAAACTATATTGTACACCTGAAACTTAAATAATATTGCACAGCAACTACACCTCAATAAATTAATATAAAAGCACATAAAACGAAAACTTGTGTCCCCTTCCCCTTGCTTCTAGAAGATTTTATCTCAGAGATAGGCAAAGAAATATGCTAAAGCATCCATTTATCACACTGAAAAAAATTCTGTAGAAAGGTGGATCCTAATTGTTTAGGAGTTTGCATCTAGTGACAATGTAAAGAAAGAGTAATAATAGAAAGTACAAATAAGAAAATCTAAGTCAGAAGTGAGATGTAAAGTATCAAAACTCCAGCTGGATTCCATCTGGTTAATTTTTGAAATAATTTTCAGCAACCAGGACCCTGCTCTTCACTTGATTCTTCTACGCTGTGCATTCACTGTAGATATCATTTGAACAAGGGGTTTAGCACACTGAAGGTGTTTCAACACATCATTCTGCATATAGACAGCATCTATCAAAGAAGTTCCAGTACTATGCAAATGGAAACTCCCCCACCTCACACCCAAAGGCAGAACAGCCCCAGCGCTGAACAGTGACAATCATACCTCCTGAAAATGAGACAAGCCCCAGACCTCAAGCCTTATCAATGGCTTAAAAGGAGATGATGCCAACTCTGAATCCTCATTACAGAGTGAGGAAGATGTGTTTTTTAAAGACAATGGCACCAAGATGTATCTCATCCCAAACCCTGTCTTACAAAATAACACTAACATTTCTCTATCTATTGGTAGGGTCTGTTTCCTTCTCTTGAACCTGAGTAGGCTTGTGACCATAGCTGAAGCAATGCTTTCTGACTTCCAAGGCTCTGTTAGAAATGACAATATAGCTTTCGCTTAATGCTCTCTCTCTGTCAGGATTCTCACCCTTCAACTTAGCCATCACGATGTAAGGACAGTCATATGGAGAGAACAGATGGAGGGGCTCATCTGGAAAAGCTGAGACCATCCCATCAGCTGAGAGCATCAACGCCCAGACATGCGAATGAGCAAGCCTTCAAACATCAACCTTCGTGCAGTCCCAGAGGACACTGAGTAGAGCAGAGTCCAGCAGTCCCCACAGAGTCCTGTTTTAATTGCGGATTTGAGGGCTAAGTAAACGTCATTATCTTAGTCCACCAAGTTTTAAGGCTGTTGTTATACAGCGTTAGGTAACTGAAACACTAGGCAGAAACTCTTGGCCCATCTTCAGGCTAGTCAGGTGGGAAGCATGAGAACACAGGGTCAGAAAGACCAAGTTCAATCAGCAGAAATGACCAATAGGCTCTGCCTACCAGAGCATCCCACTCCTGTCACGTAGGTCAGATTTGGAAGAGGGCTCCTTGGTCAGCAAACCCAGACCTCACTCAGAAAGTCACTTATGCAAAGCATACGATAGAGTTTATGAGCCAGATAGCTGATCCAGGTAGGTATGTGTCTGATATTGAGGAAGAGACAACAAATGGAACACTGAAAATCCCATTTGTAAATGGCCACAAACCCTTTCAGAACCCTTTAAATACACCTTTTAACACAGACCTCAAAACCCCACTTATCACTTGGCATTTCTCTTCAATAGCTTAAGAAGTAGCTGGGAGCAAGGTTTCAACTGGCAACTGAGCCACAAAGAAATTATCTAAGGCCGGGAGAAATATCAATAACCTCAGATATGCAGATGACACCACCCTTATGGCAGAAAGTGAAGAGGAACTAAAAAGCCTCTTGATGAAAGTGAAAGTGGAGAGTGAAAAAGTTGGCTTAAAGGTCAACAAAGATCATGGCATCCAGTCCCATCACTTCATGGGAAATAGATGGGGAAACAGTGGAAACAGTGTCAGACTTTATTTTGGGGGGCTCCAAAGTCACTGCAGATGGTGACTGCAGCCATGAAATTAAAAGACGCTTACTCCTTGGAAGAAAAGTTATGACCAACCTAGATAGTATATTCAAAAGCAGAGACATTACTTTGCCAACTAAGGTCCATCTAGTCAAGGCTATGGTTTTTCCTGTGGTCATGTATGGATGAGAGAGTTGGACTGCGAAGAGGGCTGAGCGCCGAAGAATTGATGCTTTTGAACTGTGGTGTTGGAGAAGACTCTTGAGAGTCCCTTGGACTGCAAGGAGATCCAACCAGTCCATTCTGAAGGAGATCGGCCCTGGGATTTCTTTGGAAGGAATGATGCTGAAGCTGAAGCTCCAGTACTTTGGCCACCTCATGCGAAGAGTTGACTCATTGGAAAAGACTCTGATGCTGGGAGGGATTGGGGGCAGGAGGAGAAGGGGACGACAGAGGATGAGATGGCTGGATGGCATCACTGACTTGATGGACAAGAGTCTGAGTGAACTCCAGGAGTTGGTGATGGACAGGGAGGCCTGGCGTGCTGCGATTCACGGGGTCGCAAAGAGTCAGACACGACTGAGTGACTGAACTAAACTGAAGGCTACAGGGTCAGTCGTGGGTACAAGTAGGACAGAACCCAGGACTGTACATCAAGAACATCCATTCAGAAGGGGAAGAGAGAATTAAAGTAAAAGTCCTAAGTACTTAAATATTTCTAAAGAGCAGTTTTATTGTTAAAGAGTCAAAATCTCCAGCACCGTGGTCCTTTGGAAAGGACACTGACGAAATCTTGGACCTTGGCCAGAGTCTGGTTGATTCTGCGGTGCAAAGATCTAGTCTCAGTCATACACAGGATTCCCTGGACGCTATCTGGTGCCCAGAAACCAGAGGATGCCAGCAAGGCAGTAAGAAGAACCGAGTTTCATCACCTGAGTTGGAGCAGAAGAATGACTGAAAGCAGTGGGAGGGAGGGAGAAAAGACAGGAGAGCATTCGTTAAGGTGGTAACGAACACTGAATGATTGTGAAATAGAAGCTCAGCATCTGAACCAGAGCCAGCCAACAGAGCTTGGGGGGCTGTCCGATATCACAGCCTCTAGTTAAATGTGGGTACTGAATTAAGTGCAACTAAGAGACTCAATTTTAAATCTTAATTAACAATAAATAAATAAGTAAATCTTAATTAACTAAATAATTTAAATTTCCATAGCCACATGTGGCTGGTAGCTGCCACGTCAGACCAATACACCTTTAGACCACACCATTCTAAACCTCTTATTTTCTCCCTCCTTTCCCTTAGCACAAAGTGAGAATACCTTAGGATATTTCTGCCTCCCAAAACCTTCCTGGTATATTCTCACTCCAACCAACTCTGAAAAAATCAATGGCTGGTAGACAGCTGAGTCATCCTAGGCCTGGTGTCCAACACTTAAATGTATTAAGTCATCTCGGAAATTTTCTTCCCCACTCCTTCCATTGTTTGGAGACAATGAATTAAAGAATGAAAGAGGCTATTAGTTTTCTACATGAGGTCAGCAGGGATTTTTAAGTAATAAGCCCAGCTGCAACTTCCAGGTACTTCAAACTGTGTCAGTGCAGAGATTAGTTCCACACAGCTTCCATGGAAAACCATTAGGAGCATTACAAAAAGATGTGTGAAGTTCATGTGTCTTTTAGGAAGGGCTTATAATGGCAGTTCAGTTTAAAGATAAGAGTCTGTGACGAGACAAAAGATCATGTTTCAAAACAGAAGAAAAAAGAATTATCAGTTCAAACAATTATCAGATGCCAGTTTGTTTGGCATCTGATATTTACAATTGTCTACCATCTTCAGATGAAAAAAAAGAAAACCTCCATCGCAGGCCAGCAAAGTACTTTTTTCACAGAGTGAGGAGGGAGGGGAGAAGCCTTTTAAGAGGATTCCACACAATTTTGCAAAGTGCTAGAAACAGCTCCACAGAGCTGCCCAGTAGTAATCTTTTGGCCTGGGGGAAAACTGTTTCTTTAGCGAGGAAATGAGAAATTCACTAAGAAAACAGCTAATTTCCCAACATTCAAAAGTTCCCATAAATCAATATTTGATTATCAACTCAAACTTATTGCCCAATATAATTCTACCATTTCAGGCAAACAGATATTCTTAGAAGTTCCCCATTAAAACAGGCATTCTCATAAATCACTCATGTGTGGTAAGTCACTTCAGTCGTGTGACTCTTTGCAAGCCTATGGACTATAGTCCCATCAAGATTCCCTGTCCATGGGATTCTCCATACAATGAGTATAGCCTCTGTAGGAGACAATTTAGCAATAGAAAAGTTGTCTTTCAAAAATAAAGGCAATATGGAACAATTCCCAAAGATAAAACAACTTAGGAAATAGGGCTTCAAAAAGCCTTTTCCAAAATAAACTTAACAATGATGAACCGCACCAAACATAAAATTATCCAGAATGATAAAACCATGGGAAAAAAAGAGCAATGGTATATTGACCGGATTAAATAAGTGGGGGAATAGACAGGGGAGGCAGAGCTACTAAGTGTTAAAAGTATTTGTTGCTGTTCAGTCGCTAAGTCATGTCCCACTCTTTTGTGACATCATGGACATAGCCCACCAGACTTCTCTGTCCATGGGGTTCTCCAGGCAAGAATACTGGAATGAGTTGTCATGTCCTTCTTCAGGGGATCTTCCTGGAGCAGGGATCAAACCCACAGCTCCTGCATTTGCAGGCAGATTTTTTTTTTTAACTACTGAGCCACCAGGGAAGCCTACGTTACAAAAAATAAATTCTAACAAAATGAAAATAACACAAATGACAAACATTTGACATCAGGGGAGAGCTGCTGGGCCAAAGAATTAGGCTGTTTTTTATATACATTGTTTTAGCTCACTCAACCCATTCTCACTCCCAGACAGATATCTCTCTTCTGACTAAGGGAATTAATCCTGTTGGAATAAAAAATTACTCTTCAGCAGCCTGGTTATTTCTTTGGCTTTTGTTAAATTGAGGTAAAATAAAATATTTTATTTACTTTTAAAACCATGTTTAACTTGAGCTCAGTCTTATACAATTATTTCTCCCCATCGTTTATCCCTCCCTGTATCATCTCTCTCACTTTACACACCAGCCAAGCCTGAAATTAATGCTAACACTGATTAGTTTCTGGTTGAGATATTGGGGAAATATTTTAACTTTTCCTTTGAGCTTTTTTGTTTTGTTTTGCTTGCTTTTTGAAAATAAGAAACATATGTAACTGAAGTAAATATAAAACAGCAATTACTTTACTGACTTGACACCAGACCACCTGACCTGCACCCTGAGAAATATGTATGCAGGTCAGGAAGCAACAGGTAGAACTGGACATGGAACAACAGACTGGTTCCAAATCGGGAAAGGAGTACGTCAAGGCTGTAGACTGTCATCCTGCTTATTTAACTTATATGCAGAGTACATCATGCAAAATGCCAGGCTGGATGAAGCACAAGCTGGAATCAAGATTGCTGGGAGAAATATCAATAACCTCAAATATGCAGACGACACTACCCCTATGGCAGAAAGCGAAGAACTAAAGAGCCTCTTGATGAAAGTGAAAGAGAGAGAAAAAGTTGGCTTAAAACTCAACACTCAGAAAACTAAGACCATGACATCTGATCCCATCATTTCATGGCAAATAGAAGGGGAAATAACGGAAACAGTGACAGACTTTATTTGGGGGGGCTCTATGGCAGAAAGTGAAGAGGAACTAAAAAGCCTCTTCATGAACGTGAAAGAGGAGAGTGAAAAAGTTGGCTTAAAGCTCAACATTCAGAAAACAAAGATCATGGCATCCAGTCCCATCACTTCATGGGAAATAGATGGGGAAACAGTGGAAACAGTGTCAGACTTTATTTTGGGGGGCTCCAAAATCACTCAGATGGTGACTGCAGCCATGAAATTAAAAGACGCTTGCTCCTTGGAAGAAAAGCTATGACCAACCTAGATAGCATATTCAAAAGCAGAGACATTATTTGCCGACTAAGGTCCTTCTAGTCAAAGCTATGGCTTTTCCAGTAGTCATGTACGGATGTGACAGTTGGACTGTGAAGAAGGCTGAGTGCCGAAGAATTGATGCTTTTGAACTGTGGTGTTGGAGAAGACTCTTGAGAGTCCCTTGGACTGCAAGGAGATCCAACCAGTCGATCCTAAAGGAAATCAGTCCCGAATATTCATTAGAAGGACTGATGCTGAAGCTGAAACTCCAATACTTTGGCCTCCTGATGTGAAGAACTGACTCACTGGAAAAGACCCTTATGCTGGGAAAGATTGAAGGCGGGAGGAGAAGGGAACGACAAAGGATGAGATGGTTGGATGGCATCACCGACTTGATGGACATGAGTTTGAGTAACCTCTGGGAGTTGGTGATGGACAGGAAGCCTGGCGTGCTGCAGTCCACAGGGTCGCAAAAAGTTAGACACAACCGAGAGACTGGACTGAACGGAATGGTTCATTTTCCCAAAATGGTCACCTGACCTGTGCTTCTCTTATTTCCCCAACACCCCCAACCTCAGATTCTGACTCAATATGCTCAGTAGCCCTCTTCATTCTCTGGTTGTGCCTCAGTTTTTGGAGAAATATGCTTCAACATGAGAGAACTGTCCTATGTCACACCTCCCATAGTTATCAGGAAAAGTGCAGGCCTCCCAAGAATGTGGGAAAATGTAGATAAGTAAAAATGACAGGGCTTGGGTCTTTTAACTAGAGGTGTGAATGGAAATTATTGACACTGGGAATCCCAT
This sequence comes from Capra hircus, assembly GCF_001704415.2. NCBI lineage: Eukaryota > Metazoa > Chordata > Mammalia > Artiodactyla > Bovidae > Capra > Capra hircus. Next base: position 49,319,933 of record NC_030811.1, read on the forward strand.
CTGCGCTGTTGTTACACATCAGGGATGGCACACCAACACACACAATCTGGATTTACTGGAAGTGAATTTATCTATACCACAAAGACTTCTTCCAATACTAGGTATCTATTTATGTGTCCCTCCCACTTCTCTCTTCCTGTCTTTCTATTACTCTCATGCTCACACTCTCTCTCTCACACTCTCCCCCCTTTCTCCTGCCACTCTCCCTTTGGTTAAAAGAAACCCTCCTTCTCTTTAAAGGAAAGTCAAATAAACAAACCCTATTAGATGACCTGGCTTCCCAGGTGGTGCTAGTGGTGAAGAATCTACCCGCCAATGCAGGAGACACAAAGCAGGTTTGATCCCTGGGTTGGGAAGATCCCCTGGAGTAAGAAATGGCAACCTGCTCCAGTATTTTTGCCTGGAGAATTCCAAGGACAGAGGAGCCTGGTGGGCTACAGTCCATGGGTCGCAAAGAGACACGACTGAACACACATATGCACACACATTTAGATGACCTGGAAGAAGAAGGAAGATGGGTGTTTGGGTTGAGGGAGGGAAGATGGAAGAGCCATTAGAATATAGCATAGCTAGCTACATCCATATATGTGATTGCATACAGTCCGTTCTACCACACCACTCTAAGAAAGCATTCCAGGTATGACAAGCTTAATTGACAACTCAGAACTGGGTAGCTGTTCATGTGTTTGGTTAATTCCACGGCAAAAGTCAGCGGTCTTGCTTGGTGTGGGTCCCTGTTCCCCTGCCTCTTCCTGTCCTCTATCTTTTAAAAGGTGTATCAGAGCAAAAGCTGTAGAAATCAAATTTTACCCATTCAACAGATCATGGATTATTAGGCACCACACAGACCAATCTAAACAAGTAAGGAAATGGCTAACTACTCCAGTATTCTTTCCTGATAAATCCCATTGACAGAGGAGCCTGGCAGGCTGGCAGGCTATAATCCATGGGGTCACAAAGAGTCAACATGGCTGAAAGACTGGGCATACAAACAAGTAACATGTGAAAAAAAAATCAGATCCTGGAAGGTAGGGTATTTTATAAGTTAACTGTACATACATGCAATGTTTCAGGAGTTTGATCTTAACTTCTAATTTAAGCTCTCACTTTTTTGATAAGTGAGACGGCATAGCTTCTATGTAATATACCAGTAGACATGACCTGTCCTAGAAACAGCAGCTCAAAAAGACTAAGAAATCAAATTTCATGACTGAAAAATAAAGGTGATATCCTGGATCATAATTACTCAAAATGTGCTCTGCCAAATAACAGTTTCATAGGGCTGTCTATGGGGGGATAAAATGAGTTCCCACAGACCAGTCACCTTGGTAAACACTGCTCCCATATTCCCTTCTTAAAGACATTTTGGCACATTAAGGGTTTCTGAGAGATCCTGCACTTAGGCAAACAACAGCAAAAGCAAATCTGTTAACTATGTTCAACAGCCCATTCCAAATCCTCCTGACCTCAGAATCTCCTTTTTGAGGTAATACTTCAACATTCCTTCAGCCTAATGACCAACTTTAAAGCTCAATCATCCTGTGAAATGGTGAATGAACTCTTACCTTTAAAGGCTGGTACATCTGTCAAGGAGATAACAGCCTAACAGGCACAGAAACCATTTCTGGCTTATGAATCAGGCTTGTAACAGCCGATACTAACACTTGGACGCCTTTTGCTTAGTTTCATGTCTAGACTTGAGAGGCCTAGAGAAGCATGAGAAACCATGACCATCACATAAAAACCACAAGCAATGTTCAGAGACTGGGCTCATGCTTCCCTATTTGACCCAGTCTTCCCTAAAAGCCCTCCCTGGGTCTCTCATTATCACATCTCTCTCCCCAAACCCAGCTTCCCCACACCCCTTCCTCCTTGCTTTCCACAGCTTACTACTTAGGTTCCATCCTTCCCATTTCAGTCTGGAATTACCCTCAAGAGAAAACATCTGAATAGGAAGTCCAACATCATATGGAAGAGAGAAGTACCACTCCAGGGAGTGACATTCTCAGTTAACTGGACAAAGTGCTCAAAAAAATCTTGGGGAAACTATCTCAGAAATTAAATACTCATGCAACTGTTGTGCAGGACTGCCTTAACACATATCTCCAAGCAAATGTGCACTAAATCTACCCAAGTACACAAGAAACAGGATCCATACTTAGCATTTCTGTAACAAGTATAAGTAAACGTACAGATAAATGGAATAGAATTGAGAATGCAGAACTTAAACTCTCACAGTTATGGTCAATTCATTTGGACAAAGGTACCAAGACAATTCAATAGGGAAAAAATAGTCTTTTCAACAAATGGTGCTGGGAAAAGGAGATATTCACATGCAAAAGGATGAAGCTGGACCCTTGCTTCATACCACATACAAAAACTCACTCAAAATGAACCAAAGTCCTAAATGTGAGAGTTCAGACTATAAACCCTTTGAAAGAAAACACAGGTGTCAATTTTCCTGACCTTGGGTTAGATCATGGTCTCTTACATATGACACCTAAAGCAAAAGCAAAAAAGAAAAAAAAGTAAGTTGGACTTTAAAATTAAAACTTTTATACTTCAAAGGATAAAATCAAGAAAATAAAAAGACAGCTCAAAAATGGGAGAAAATGCTTGCAATCATATAGTTGACATGGGCCTATTATTTAGAATATAGAAATAATTCTTACAACTCAAAGAAAAAATAATTTAAGTGGGCAAAGAGCTTGAAAAGATATTTCTCAAGATATTTCTCCAAGGAAGACACACAAATGGTCAATAAGCAAAAGATGCTTAACATTATTAACCCTGAAAGAAATGCAAATTAAAATTATCAAAAAAAAAAAATCTCTTCATACTCCCTCGTGCTCATTCTAGGTCACTTCAGTTGTGTCCCACTCTTTGCAGCCCCATGGACTGCAGCCCACTAGGCTCCTCTGTCCATGGGATTCTCTAGGCAAGAACACTGAGTTGCTGCGCCCTCCTCCAGGGGATCTTCTTGGTGCAGTGATCGAACCCAAGTCTCTTGTATCTTCCGCAGTGGCAGCCGGATTCTTTACCACTGATGCCACCTAGGAAGCCCCTCATATTCCCTAGGATGGCCATAATAATAATAATAATAAAGAAGAAGCAAACAAAAAGGCAGACAATAACAAGAGTTAGAAAGGATATTGAGAAACTGGAACTCAGACTCTTTGGTGGCAATGTATACTTTGAAAAACAGTCTGCCAGTTCCTCAAAACTTAGACACCATATGAGACAGCAGTATCACTCTTAGGTATATACCCAGGAAACCTGAAAATGTATATTCACACAGAAAACTTGCACAGGAATAGTCATAGCAGCATAAATCAGAAAAACACAAATGTTTATCAACTGATAAATGGATAAATAAAAAGTAAAATATCTATATGCTATGTATGAACTGATAAGATTGTACAGTCCCAAACTCATATACTGAAGCCTAATCCCCAATGTGATGGTATCTGCAGATGGGGCCATGGGGAGGTAATTAAGTCATGAGGGTGGAGCCCCGTGAATGGGATTGGTGGCCTGAGGCTTGTTTCCTGTCTCCACTCTCAACCATATGAGGACACACCAAGAAGATAGCCATCTACAAACAAAGAAGTGATCTCTCACCAGACAGCAGATCTGCAGGTAGCCGGTCCTTGGACTTTCCAGTCTCTAGAACTGAAAGAAATTAATGTTTGTTGTTTAAGCCATCCAATCAATGGTAATTAGTCATAGTAGCTTAGACTAAGATACCAGAGCATGAAATATTATTCAGCTACAAAAAGGAAAGAAAGACAGTCATGCTACCATGTGGGTGAAACTTGACAACATTATGCTAAGTGAAGGAAGTCAGATAAAAAAGGCTACATATTATATGACTCCATTTACATGAAATGCCCAGAATAAGCAAATCTATGAAGACAGTAAGCAGACTAGTGTTTGCCAGGGCTTGGGATTTCTTTTGGGGGTAATGGAAATATTCTAGAATAAGATGGGTTGTGATCATTGCACGATTTTGTTAGTATACTAAAAAATACATCTCTGTCATATACTCTAGATTCCACATTTAAGTGGCATCATATGATATTTGTCTGGCTTACTTCACTTAGTATGATAAACTTATATAGTCTAAAAGGGCGAATTTTGTGGCATTAAATAATATATCAATAAAAACAATCTTACCCTAAAAATAATCTTTGAATCCAACAGAATCAGATATGCAATTATCCATCTTCTCCCTCAAAAACCACTGCCACTGAGGTGAATCTACTTTTGCTGAATCTGATATATAACACTGGAATTCAAAAAAGAAAGAACTATGCTGTGCGCTGAAAGATGAATAAACTCCAATAAGCAAGTTTTGAGAACTTCACTATGAGTAATTTAAAATACCATACTCGGAAGACAAATGAGCAAAATATCAAGATGTAAGTCTATAACTTCAGATCAGTCTCTATAAAGCCTTCGGAGTCCATATGTTCTAGCTGTTGTTTAGTCGCTAAGGCATGTCCGACTCTTTTGCGACCCCAGGGACTCTACCCCTTCAAGCTCCACTGTCCATGGGATTTCCCAGGCAAGAATACTGGAGTGGGCTGTCATTTCGTTCTCCAGGGAATCTTCCTCACCCAGGGGTCAAACCTGCACCTCCTGCATTGCAGGTGGATTCTTTACTACTGAGCCACCAGGGAAGCCCCAGATACTCTAGTGATCTCATGGAAAGAATGAATAGCAAAAGCCACAGGCTAAAATCAACTTCACCATGTGGAAACACCAATATAAATTAGGTTAAGACTTGTCAATCATGGCAGCCACATTAGTCATCCGCGAACTCACAAATAGATCATTTGAGAGGTTTTTGACAATCATATACAGAAATGAAACATAGGTCTTCCAAGATCTCAAAGGCTTTCTTCTATCATGGCAGGCAGTACTGGCTTAGGTCACTGAAGGCCTGTTTACAAGCAATGAGGGGTCTAATTAAAACCCTTACAGAATAACTAAATAGCCAAATCTGGATGTTAAAATGATCTTCAAAAAAACCAAAACGAAACAAAACAAAAAAATGATCTTCAAGCTCCAAAGCAGTTGGTTGATCTTTGATCTGTATGCCTGCCTTACATTTAGCAATGACTCAGGCCCACATTTTTTTTTGTTGTTGTTTAAGTTATGACATCTCTAATTCTCAGAAATACCACCATGTAGGTTAAAACAGATACACACATGCACTCACATATTCACACAGACCAACCCGTCACAAGCCAAAAGAACCACCCAAGGGAATGAAAAGCCTAAAATTCATTGTCTACAGTCAAAAGAGCAAGGTAAACAGAACAAGCGTAGATAATTCCAACTTTTGAGAGGTGATATCCCCCAAATAGTTATAAATCAGCTGTTTGAAACTCTAAACACATCTTCTCATAGAAATCTGTTAGTGTGTGGTCACATACCCAGGTGAGACCAGGGAGACCAATGCAATGCAGGTGAAGCAGAGAGTTGATAAGGCTTCTTAGAGGGGAAAACATCTTCCAAGTTCAATTCCAAAATGTAGTTCAATAGTGGTAGCACCCCAGCTGCAGCATGGAGAAATAGGGTGTACACTCTCTGGTCCTGTCCTTCCTCAGATATCCTAAACTGGTAAACAAACAGGCCCTGGGCCAGAGTGGGAGGGCCATCCCAATCCCATACAAACATATGAATCCTTCACAGGGGATCTCTATGGCTTGCAAGGGCCTGTGGATTTTTGCTGCTCTCCAGAAATTTCAGTTTCAGTAAATGTCTGCTTATCCAGAAGTGAAGGCAAATTAGAGTTCTCATTACAGAATTTAAAAGATTTTTTGTTGAAATACAGCATTCATGTGTGTGTGTGAGTTGCTCAATCATGTCCGACTCTTTGCAACCCCACGGACTGTAGCCCACCAGGCTCCTCTGTCCGTGGAATTCTTCAGGCAAGAATATTGGAGTGGGATAGTTATTCCCTTCTTCAGGGGATCTTACCAACCCAGGGATCAAACCTGGGTCTCCTGCAATGCACGCAGATTCTTTAGTGTCTGAGCAACCAAGAAGGTCAAATAGATGGATTTTTAAATAAATAAATAAATATATATATATATATATATTATAGGGTAGACACATGAAAAGTTGTGATTTTCAGCAACTTCTCAATGTCTCTTGTGATCAATATAAATTATGTCTTTCATCACCCTTGTCTCCAACCCCCAGGACAGAGGCTGTATATACTGAGCACCTCAAAGACATACGTGGGATCTCTGCTCCTTTAATATCATTAGTACTGGGAATGTAGTTTATTTTTAAAAATACCTCAGAATAACTTACATACACTGTGATAGTGATCTTGAGCAATCTGCCTGTTTGAGCCTCAGTTTCCTCACCCAAGGAATTGTGTGGCTGAGTGACTGGGGTGGGAGGGAAATTAACTTTTCAGTGGAAATCTTGGTGCCTTTGGAATGTGGTTTCAGAAACACATATCACTCATTAAACAATCAAAGAAACAGAATGTATTGTATGATTCTTCATTACAGTAAACCCCAAATGAGAGTTGGGAGTATGCAGTAACTCAGGACACCTTCCCGGTCCCTCCTGCCATCCCCTTGTCCCTCTCCAGGCCTCCTCAGATGTACACTGGGCTGCTGGCTCAGCCCCCCTCCTCCTCTGACCTCATTCCAGCCTGACCACCTGGTTCTGATTCACAGCCTTGCTGTCAGCCCTGCTGTGTGTGCCTCATTCCCCAGTCCTGCTTCAGAATTTCAGGTCAAGCATTTCTGTTTCTCCATCCAACTCCCCACACTCTCAGTGACCCAGAGCTTCCTGGGTGAAAGTGATGGATCATCCTCCTTACAGAAAACCACAGGGTTAATTCCGAATTCAAAGTTTGCTTACCTTAGGGTCAGTACAGAAGTGGGAGGGGGGTAGGGTTGAGTGACAATTTTAGGACCAGAAAAAAGAATTGGAGGATGGATGGATCTGGGCCATGTCTGAGGCCCTGCCAAGTTCCACCCGCGCTTCCAGCCCAGGGGTTGTGAGCAACTCCCACATCAGTCCAGTAAAATCCCCCCTTACCTGATCAGTTTCAGACACTATATTCCAGAGACTAGAAAAGTAATTTTGAATATCAATACCCAGTGAATGGAAGGATTGGCAAATTATGACACATTTGCTCATCAGTTCAGTTCAGTCGCTCAGTCGTGTCCGACTCTTTGCGACCCCATTATGGTGAAAACAATAATACATGGGTGCCCTCTGAATTTCCCTATTCACCAAGACTTATTGACTTCTTTATTATGGGGCAAGAAGAATGAGATTGGAAACGAAATCAGACACATAGGAGTATCTGTGGGTGCTTGTTCCACTAAGTTTGCTAGGGCTTTCAAAACTCCTGATCTTTTGTATGTTTATTATCTGGTTTGTGGGGATGGTAACATACATGCATACAGATTTCCAATCACACAATATCGTTTACATTAATTATATGCAATTTTCTGTGTGTGCACTACACTCAGTTGCTCAGTTCAGTTCTGTTCAGTCACTCAGTCGTGTTCGACTCTTTGCAACCCCATGAATTGCAGCACATCAGGCCTCCCTGTCCATAACCAACTCCCGGAGTTCACTGAAACTCATGTCCATCAGGTCAGTGATGCCATCCAGCCATCTCATCCTCTGTCGTCCCCTTCTCCTCCTGCCCCCAATCCCTCCTAGCATCAGAGTCTTTTCCAATGAATCAACTCTTCGCATGAGGTGGCCAAAGTACTGGAGTTTCATCTTTAGCATCTGTCCTTCCAATGAACACCCAGGACTGATATCCTTTAGAATGGACTGGTTGGATCTTCTTGCAGTCCAAGGGACTCTCAAGAGTCTTCTCCAACACCACAGTTCAAAAGCATAAATTCTTCGGCGCTCAGCTTTCTTCACAGTCCAACTCTCACATCCATACACGACCACCTTGACTAGATGGACCTTTGTTGGCAAAGTAATGTCTCTGCTTCTGAATATGCTATCTAGGTTGGTCATAACTTTCCTTCCAAGGAGTAAGTATAAATAAATTAAAGTATATGAGAAACCTATTTAATGGTTGTTATAAAATGCTATAAAATAGTTTTACCCTTTGACTCAACATTTGTAATAGGTAAAAAGTGGATACAACCTTAATGCCAAACAGTAGAGGAAAAGTTAAGCAAATTAGATTGGAATATATTATTTTATATAATGAAGAGTATTGCTACTAAAGCTATTTGTGAAGAATTATAACATGTAAAGTATTCATGTTTAAAGAAATATACTAGGAATTCCCTGGTGGTACAGTGGATAAGAATCTGCCTCCCGATGCAGGGGATATGGGTCCGATCCCTGGTTCAGGAAGATCCCACATGTCATAGAGCAACTAAACCCATGCGCCACACTGCTGAAGCTCGTGTGCCACGAGCTTCTGTTGTGCTCCACAACAACAGAAGCCGCCACCGTGAGAAGCCCATGTACCATGGTGAATAGTAGCCCCCACCTGCCACAACTAGAAAAAGCAGGCACCACAACAAAGACCCAGCGCAACCAAGAAAAACAGAAATAATTTTTTAAAAAGAAAAATATGAAATACAAAAGTACACAAAACTACATAAAATGCATACTGAAAATGAAAATCACAGGAAATGCTCAAAGAATTAATAAGGGCTACCTTTGGTTGGTAAATCAAAGGGGGTTTTTCACCTCTTTTTCTTACTAAATTTTTGTAATTTCAACATTTTTATAATGAGAACATATTTAAGATGATATATTTAATCACTTAAAATAGAGGGAGTAGCAAGAGTCTACCTCTTACACTTTGTACTTGTTTTTTTGAGTTGTAACTTTCCTGTTAACTGTGCTATCCAGTGTGGATTTCTACACAGAATTACATTATCTCTTCCTAAAGATGGTAACTCAACAGTCCTGGGATCTAGGTACTAACACTTTTTAAAAAATCTTCTAGATGACAAAAAGTCACAGTTGAAAACTACTGACTTAACAAGAGGAAGCCTCAAGTCTTCCATGCTACACACAAGCCTTGATTCCCACAATCCTCCTCACATTTCACCTGCCAGCAACACCAATCCACTTGCAGTTCCCCACAAACTCCCTGAGCATCCCTCACCTCCACCCCCAGTGTGCACACGGCAGAGTGGTCATCCTGGCTGTAGCTCCAATGACGCTTTCCATCCACTCCTCCCTAATATTCCCAGATACAAGAAAGACAAAGGCAGCTCAGCATACTACTACAGAAAACCGTCAAATCACAAAGGAAGAGAGCGGGGAAGAAAGGAATTACAGAACAGCCAAGAAACAACTAACAAAATGGCAATAAGCACATACCTATCAATAAACATTTTGAATGCAAATAGAATAAATTATCCAATTGAAAAAAAACAAGACCTATCATTACTCTGCCTACAAGACTCCCAGTTCAGAGGCATGGACACACACAGACTGAATGTGAAGGAATGGAAAAAGATACGCCCTGCAAATACAAACCAAAAGCAAGCTGCGGTAGCGATATTAGACAAAACAGACTTTAAGAAAAAGGCTGTAATAAGAGACAAAGAAAATCGTTATGGAATGATACAGGGGTCAATCCAACAAGAGGATACCATATGATATTTGTAAATCTTTATGCACCGAGCATGGGAGGACCTAAATATATAAAGCAAATATTAATAGACCCAAAGGGGAAAAGAGACAGTAATACAGGACAGTAGGAGACTTTAACACTCCACTAAATTAATAGATAAATCATTTAGATAGAAAATCAATAAGGAAACACTGGCTTTAAATGACACATTAGGCTAAATGGACTTAACATTCCAAGGCTAATGCACACCAGGCTGCCCTTGCACATAGTTTATTTTAGGAATTGTATTTTGAAAATGAAAAATTTTGTTTGTGTCTGTCTCCTTACTGAATTATAAGTTCCTAGAGGGAAGATACTATTCTTTTTCATCTTTATACCCTGCAGCCTCGCAAGATACCTATCATACAATAGGCACAGTCACAGAAAATACTGGTGACATTCGTGTTTTAGTTGAGCAACAGAATGAATACAATCACTAATTTTTACTCACTTTCATTCTCCATTGTGTGCCTTGGGTTACTGAATAATCCTCAAGTATACTAAAGAGAAAGCTCTTGGGAATCTTTGATTCAGTTAGAAGCAAGGTTGCTCTCATCTTATACCTAGAACTCATTTCAAGAGGACCCATATAACTACAATTCTAGTCTTAGACATTGCTGAAAGAAATCACTGAAAGAAGCTGGCGGAGGAGTTGGCAAGACAAAAATATATTGGATACGCAGTTTAGAGTTTTCTGAATAGCATTTTGCAAAGCCACAGGCTTACAGGGTTTAAAATATGACTCAGAACACCAACTTTGATGCCAACGTCCTTATTTTTAGATTTTTTAAGCAGAGAATATAGCTATAAATTCAACCTACTCAGTCTACAAATCCTCTAAACTTCCTCCCAGAGAACAGAAAAACACTTGGCATGTCTCCGGATGTTATTTTATTTGCATATATAGTTGTGCTTGTAAATTTTTGGTAAGTAAAAAAGAATTAATAATGGAAGCTCTAAATGATTCCCATGATTGCTGCTTAAATTGGCAAAATATTCTCAAGCACAGAAGAAACTTGCTTGTGGAAATGTGCATGGGCGGACTGTTCAGTTTTTTCCACAATGGGATGCTGGCTTGTAGTTATATGCATTCTCAGACAAATGGCAAGGGGACCGTAACAGAAGGACTACAATTTTGAGAGAGATAATGGACCAGAGAAAATTCAATGGCATGGTAAAAATATTTTACGCTTTACACCATCTGTGCTTTGTTGTTCAGTACCTTAATATCTCATGATCCTCTTTTAAAAAATCACTTTATTGAGGTATAATTTACATACAGTAAAATGCCCCCTTTCAAGTACACACTATGATGAGCTTGGACATGTGTATGCCAATAGAGCCACCGCTTTCAGCAACATATAGAACATTTCCCTCACCCCAAAAGTACCCTCATGCCCTTTTGCAGTCAACTCCCACACCCCCACCTCTGATTTCTATCACTAGAACTACTCTTGATTGTTTCAGGACTCCATATAAATGGAATCATGCAGAATATCTTTTTTGTTTCTGCTTCTTTCTCTCAACAATGTTTCTGAGTTCCAGTCACCATGTTGCTTACATCAATGGTTCCTTCCTTTTCATTGATGAGTAGTATTCCATGGAATAAGTAAATAAATATACCACAATTTGTCTCTCTACAAGTTGATGAACATATGAGCTGTTTCTAGCTTTTAGCGGTTATAACAAAGCTGCTGTGAGCAGTTATATACAGACCTTTCTTGGGTAAATGCATGGGAACAGAACTGTTAGGCCAAAAGGAAGCATGTTTAATGTTACCAGCTGCCAAACTGCCCTTCGTGTGGCTGTGCCTTGTCACACTCCCACCAGCCATCCCACCAGCCATACCCGACAGCTCCAGCTGCTCCACATCCAAGCCAACACACGGTGAGTTTCAGCTGTGCTGGTGGGTGTGCAGGTACACCTCATTGTGGTTTCATTTACAAGGCATGAAATCTATGTCCTTCAACTTTCAACCTTTTCCTCTTTCTATAGAACACAGGCAGTATAATATAATAAGAGATCGCTGAGTCCGTTTCTGGACTCCTGAGTTTTATCACCAACTTTGTCACTAAATAGTTACATAATGCTATAAAGACCATCTATCCCAATATCGATTTTTTTCTATCTATAAAATGGTTAAATGAGGGCAAATGAGACTTACATTCTTGTTTTAAACAAAAATGAACATAAGTGAGTTTTGTCGAAAGCAATGTATTCCTTTCATAGTAGTTAAGCATTATTTTGCATAATGTCCCAAAGTTCTCAAAGAGATTTTTGTATATATCCTATTTATTGTCAAAGGGGTAATTTTCCCAAACACCACATATTTACAAACAACAACAAAAAAGGAAGATAAACTCATCAAGAAAGGAGATTTTATTGAATGGAAAATTAATCTCCCTCTTCTGCCTGGTGCTTCAAAACTGCTCTGCCAAGTCAGTGAACCTTAATGAATTCCCTTTTGCAGTCATCTAAGCTTAATTCCAAATTGCACCTGTTTTTAAAAGCCTTTACAATTCAGAAAGCATAAATAATCACCTTTGGTCATTTGTTTTGCTCACTAAGCTTTAAATAACATGAAGTTATTCATGTTTTATTCAAACAGGAAATAATTGGGTTCATTTGCTTTTTGCCTTACACATACACAACATTCCTTTACTATCATTAAGCCTCACCTATCTAGCAATGTATGAAAACTCAGCAAATTCCAAGTCAGTCCTCATCTTTTGGGTTCCCATAAGGCAAAGTATGGATAAAGGTGAAGGTAAAGTTAATGATAAAGGCAGGAAAATATTATACATTCTTTATGAGGAAACTTAAGGAGTCAATACTCTTGCCTGGAAAATGCCATGGACGGAGGAGCCTGGTAGGCTGCAATCAGTCCATGGGGTCGCTAAGAGTCACACATGACTGAGCGACTTCACTTTCCCTTTTCCTTTCATGCATTGGAGAAGGAAATGGCAACCCACTCCAGTATTCTTGCCTGGAGGATCCCAGGGACGGGGAAGCCTGGAGGGCTGCCATCTATGGGGTTGCAGAGTCGGACACGACTGAAGCGACTTAGCAGCAGCAGCAAGGAGTCAGACAGAAGAAAGGGTAAATGGTGATCAAAGATGAGAGGGAAATGCATGACAAGACATCAAAGGAGATTAGTTTTCAGCTCCAAAGAAATAAGTGCTGGAAAAAAATGCAAGTAAAACATCTGGTGTTCAGAGGGGTGTGGGGGTGAGGAGGACAACATTTTTTATCTTCACTTCCTGTCTAAACAAACAAATTATATATTGCCTATCCAAGATACAGATTACACTTAACAAAGGTTTCCCATGTCCTCTTCCAAAGATGTCTCAGAATATGCCGGCAGAAACAGAATAAACCTTCATGGGAGGTCTATTTCCATAGGAATGGAAAACGTTGAGTCCCAGCTGAAAAAAGATATTACATATGAAAAAGTACACGCAGTGTGCTTCCAAGGGCCTTTTACCTATTAGGGAAATGGAAAAGAAACCGCCCACCATCAGTTCAACTGGTCATTAACCTTTCTTGGGTCACTAACTTCTTTAAAAATCTAATAAGAGGTATGGTCCAGTCTTTCCAGGAAAACAGTCATACGACCTTGCACAGTCCCAGAGGTCTGGCTCCATGAAGACCTTCCATGGAGCCTTTAGGGTTTAGGGACCCTAGATTTAGAAGAACCACCCCTGGTTTTAAATAAACTCACCAATGAGACTTCCACCAACAATAATTCAAATATGACCTATATCCAAACAGAGGAAGCAAATCTCTCCTGATCCAAATTCCAAATACATACACGGTAGAATATGAAAATGACTTCTGTAAATTCCAAAAGTTATCTAACATTCTCACAGGAAGCACATGTTCAGAGGTACAGAGTGAGCTCTGGAAATGCTCCCAGAAATCCATTCCCCACCAGTGCCGAGAAGGATGAGCAGTCATCTGAGTGGGTGGTGTCAATGCCTCCCATTTCTAGAACAGGTCTAGTCTAAAAGGAGAAAGTCCTGATGGAGCACAGAGGGAGGAGAGAAAATGGCTAGCAAAAAGGTATGTGAGCAAACTGATAAATGGGATTTAATTTGGAAACATTCAGAACTAGAGGTGAAAAAGGACAGTTTGGAAATTCTGGGTTGTAAGCAGGTGACTGACTATGGTAGATAGATCAATGGTCCCCAAATAGCCATACCCTAATCCCTGTAACCAGCAAATGTTACCTTATGGCAAAAAAGGGCTTTGTAGAGATATCATTAAGTTAAAGGGCTTCCCTGGTGGCTCAGATGGTAAAGAATCCACATCCAAGGCATGAGACCCCAGTTCGATCCCTGGATCGGGGAGACCCCCAGAAGAAGGCAATGGTTATCCACTCCAGTATTCTTGCCTGGAAAATTCCATGGGCAAAAGAGCCTGGTGGGCTACAGTACACGGGGACACAGAGAGTCGGACACGACTGAATTACTAACACTTTCACTTTTGTTAAATTAAGCCCTGGGGATGGATCATCCAGGATTATCCATGGGGGGCCAATGTACTCATAGGGTTCTTATAAGGGAAGCAGCAGATCAGAGTTAGTGGAATACTATTTAATGAGATATAACGTGGGACCTCGAGGCAAGGAATGCAGGTAGCCTCTAGACGGTAGAGAAAGCAAAAAAGCAAAGGCTCTTGTTCTACACGAGCATCCAGGGAAAGTGTAATCCTGCTGGTACCTTGATTTTACACTTCTGACATTCAGAACCGTAAGGGAATATGTTTGTATTTTTTTAAGCCACTAAACTTATTTGTTATAGCAGCAGTAGGAAACCAATACATTGTCTGCCTATCTTGTTGTTGTTAAGGAGTTAGGAAATGAGAAGTATGAAACAGCCTCATATGGAACAAGTATTTTCTGATGAGTGATAAATATCTCCATCAACAAGGCTGAGAATTGTTCAAATATGGCCCTCAACCAACAACAAATGGGGAAGTTATGTGGTATAATGGAAACACAGTGGACTAGGAGTTAGAAAAGCTGAGTTCTCACCCTTGCTCTTCAATATACAGTGATATGCCATCAGGTAAGCACAACCTCCTTGAGTCTAAGTGACTGATCTTTAAAATGAAACATTCAGGTTACATAATTAAAATGTCTCCTTAACACAGGTCAGAGGATTTCCTCCACAGACTAGCACTAGCTAGTGGTCAGTTTTGTAATTAGTCCTTACATGTCTCATCTTCACCCTTATACCAGCCTGTGACACTGGCCCCACTTTCCCTATTTCAACCTGAAAGAAGTTATGTCATTTGCCATAGTGAAAATGAAGGGAAAAAGGGGTGGGGGTGGGGAGGTCAAACTGCCTTACAAGCATCTTAATTGCTAGCGTTTCAAGAATACACTTTCTGGGTCTACTTTTTAAAACACGAGAAAAATTTCAAGACACCAAGTGGCCTCAATGAGCAGACACTACTGTTCTGTAAGATAGAACCCTGTAATACAAACCAGTGACCCTTCCTGCCTTCTCATTCCGATTCCACACTGGGACTCTGCTGCTGCAGCAACTCCAATCTTCACAGTTCATGGGAGGAGAATGGAAAGGCTGCTGCCCAAAATAGTTTAATAAGGCCAGCAATGATTCATGGAGTAATAACAGGCCAGGCAGGCAGCCGCGTGCAGAACCGGCCCCAGCTGAGAGGGGGTTTCACAGCTCAAGGTTAAACTAGAGAATAAGGAGGTCATTCATTCCACATGTTCAAGGAGGGACGGTTCACTAGTACTACCTGCAAACTCCTAAAAAGGGAGTCAGATGTGAGGCAATTCAGCTCGACAATTTATCAGCACTGGCCTACAGTTCATCAGCAACAAACCCATGAACATAAAAAGCAACCATGCGAACATAGCCCTTTAGAACATTCTCATGATGGACTCTAATTTACTCCTGAAATGTACTGAAAGTTTTCATCAGCAAAACAGTATCTGAAGTTTATGAATAGTTTCAAAGAAGCAAAACACATAAAGGAGAAGAAAAATACCCAGAAAACTATCAAGACATTGATAGGCATAGGCCAGTCTAAAACCCAAACTAGGATTACCCCACAATACAGAACACTTACGTCATTAGTATTTCTGATTATACTTTTGTTCCCAAGCAACAACTAATAATTGATCAAAAATTTAAGGATATTATGCAAAAGAAAGAAAATTTTCTTTTCCATAATTCACTTATTTTAAATTCCAGTTTAGGCAAGTATTTGCAGTTTTTGTCTGCAGTCAATGTTTATATAATTATGAGAAGAGAAAAGAGACAGATGGGTAATTCATAAAGTTAATAACTATCTGCTTTTGCTATCAAAATTTGGAATTTCAACCAAAGATATCTATAAAGATATATGAGTTACAAATGGCACAAATAGAAAGGGTAAAACAATAAATTCTAATGTTTGTTGGCATTACACTGATTTAGTCTGTAAATAACTCCCTGGATATAATGAGAAAAGCAGTTTCAAAGAAGGAAGGGCTAGAATGTGATGGGGCTGATGAGAAAATGCAGAACATATGTGTGACTGCTC
The DNA here is from genome assembly GCF_001704415.2 of Capra hircus. Classification (NCBI taxonomy): domain Eukaryota; kingdom Metazoa; phylum Chordata; class Mammalia; order Artiodactyla; family Bovidae; genus Capra; species Capra hircus. The sequence goes on from NC_030811.1 coordinate 49,336,137, forward strand.
CAAAAGGAGAATCTGAGAGAAAGTTAATTTTTCTAAGCTGGAATAAAAAGTAAACATGTGAAAGTAACAGAAAATAAGGTTATTTGAAAGAAGTTTTCATGTATAAAAAGTTAAATCTAAACATTTCAATGCAGGCCTCATTGGAAAAGTACCAATATTAATTACCTCAACAAATTTTTATTCAAATATTACACAAATAAACACAATATCCCTGGTGGCTCAGAGGTTAAAGCGTCTGCCTCCAATGCGGGAGACCCAGGTTCAATCCCTGGGTCAGGAAGATCCCCTGGAGAAGGAAATGGTAACCCACTCCAGTATTCTTGCCTGGAGAATCCCATGGACAGAGAAGCCTGGCAAGCTACAGTCCACGGGGTCGCAAAGAGTCAGACGTGACTGAGCAACTTCACTTCAACTTCACTTCATGCTCATCACCAATCTTATTGACAAGTGTAAGTCTTCTTTGTTGGATATGAGAAGGAATAATATTCATTATATTCTTCTCACTGGTCTGAGTGAGAAGCTCTAATGACAAAATAACTGAGTTCCCTGGATCAAAGACAATGTCCAACTCTTCACAATCCCATGGACTATAGCCCGCCAGGCTCCTCTGTCCATGGAATTCTCCAAGCAAGAATACTGGAGTGGGTAGCCATTCCATTCTCCAGGGGATCTTCCTGATCCAGGGATTGAATCCAGGCCTCCTGCACTGCAGACAGATTCTTTACCATCTGAGCCAGCAGGGAAGCCCCAATAAAATACAAGTGAAATGAAAACTGCTGTCAAAAAACAGCAACAAGGAAAAATTACTTTCATCAACTATAAGAGTATATGGTAACTGTCAGGCCAAAAAGGGAAACAATCCTCCTTTAATATGAGCTTTGCCAAAAACATACCTATCTCTGCCCTCAACCACTGAGGAGTAACATGAAGTACATTATGATTTTAAGAAGTCTGTGTTCATGCTCGTCTTCTCAAAGTCAGAATGGACAATATAGTAAAAGTTAGCATAACTACTCATAAGGCTTTATCCTTGAAATAAACATGTAGAACTGAGTCTGCCATTCAGCTTACCTTTGAATGAATCTTTTCTAAAAATATTTCGCCCTTGAGAAACAATGTACTGACCTGTGTATGAATAAGGCACCACTTTCATTTATATCTTCTGTTCCTTGGAACAGAGTTCAATATCCCTGATCCTTGGCAATAGGCAGATGGAAAAGCCAGAAATCACAGTTCTGCTGCGATACCTACCTAGGAAACTTAATTATCCCGCCTGGACAGTTTTGCCTCATTTTATATAATGTATGTTCTCGCCTGGAGAATCCCCGGGACGGGGGAGCCTGGTGGGCTGCCGTCTATGGGGTCACACAGAGTCGGACACGACTGAACTGACTTAGCAGCAGTAGCAGCATGATCATGAAAACTGTATATACTCATTGGAAAATGACTTACAAGAACCCTATATGACTCTTTAAGATAAGACAATATGCAAAATAGTTTTGAAAAATATCTACAATGTTGGTCATCACAAAATTGTTACTAATAAAAGCTCCAGACAGAGAATTGGTAAAATAAGTTACTGTATGTTTATACAATAATCTGTAAGACATCCATTAAAAATAACAAAATAGACATAAAGGAAACTTTTTTCTAATTAAAAAAAAAATATGAAATCAAAAGAAGTCGCCAAAATAGTGGTCAGAGTAAACTTTACCTAGCTCCTACCAATGGTAACATGTTATATATATAAGTATAGTGTTCTTGCCTGGAGAATCCCAGGGATGGGGGAGCCTGGCGGGCTGTCGTCTATGGGGTCGCACAGAGTCGGACATGACTGAAGCAACTTAGCAGCAGCAGCAGTCAAAAACAAGAAATTAACATTGGCACAATACAGTTAACTGGACTACAGAGTTTATTTGAATTTCATCAGTTTTTACATGCATTCATTTTGTGTACATGTGTGCATGTATGTGTATTATATATTGTTCTATAAAATGTTATCACATGTATATAATTCATGTAACCACAACCAAGATGCAGAATTGTTACATCATCACGAAGGAACTAAAAGAAAACCTTCCACCGAACTAAAACTGCTCTATACCTTGCTCTGGGTGCTGCTTATGCTGTGCACATAAGATTTATACAATTTAGAAATAAGTTATGCCTGAATTTAAAAAGAATGATAATGAAGCTCAATTGGTTGACATGGATACACGTTCAAGATAGTCAGGTTTAAAAAAAAGTTACAAAACAGTATTTATAGTATGATTCTGTTTTTGTATAATTTTATGTCTCTGTGCCTAGGAAAAAAAATACAAAATCACCAAAATTTAATATTCTTCTAAAACTTCTATTTCATTTTTCTGATGTTTATTTTGTAGTGAGTAAGAATCACTTTAACAATTCAGGGGAAAAGAACCCCTCCCCCCAAAAACAGTATGTATGTATATTCTCAAGGAAGAATTTTTTTTTAATCACCACCTAATTCATCCCTAGGTTTTTCCTGGCTTAAAAGTAAGCCTTAAAATCCTCCCATATAATCCTTTCTATCATTCCCCTAAAATATAACATCATTCATCTTTATGGTTCTTGTAAAGATGAACTTGAAAAGCCCTTTCCCCTAAAGCTCACTGTGTTAGAATATTTGTAAATTTTTCAAAAGAAGCTGAGACATGAGTACAAACTATATTCAAGGCAAACTTTTCCTCTCACAAATTACAAAAAAAAAATCTTTAATACAACCTTTAATGACCACAGACTTTGTGCTGAAATTATACAAAAGGATTTTAGAGTCAGGACGCACAAGACAAGGTCAAAACAAGGTCAAAACTGCAATACACCAAGCCACGTGCTTGTACCGCTGGTGCACAGAGTCCTGGAAGCAGACAGAGGAGTCAATAACCAATCCTGTGTAGGAGAGGGAAGGTAGATGGATTCCCAACAAAGAATGACCCTGGATCTGGGCCTTGAAAACCTATATTTGAGCTTCTGCCCAGTGAAAAAGGGTAAGAGTTGAGAGTCACTCAGACAGACTGCCTGCAAGCACAGGAAACTTGAGAACCTGCTGGAAAACAAGTAAATACAGGACAGGGAAGAGGTGAAGGCTGATGATTCTAGAAACTATCCTGAATACCATGCCAAAAGATTGGACTGCATTATCCAATACACGGTAGGAAATCCAAGGTATTTTCAGCAGAGGATTAGATTGGTGGCAGTGTTGAAGATGAGCTGGAATGGAAGAGAATGGAAAAGGAAGATAAATTATTGCACTCTTAACAGTATATGCCAGGTAAAAAAACACTGAGACCCTGAATAGGGAAAGCAACAGCTATACTGCTACCAATTTTTACTTGTATTTTTTCAAACTATATAAATGGCATCATGCTTTATATAACTCACAACTTAATGTTTTTGTTCAACACTATTCTTGAGATGTACCCATAATGACACGTGTATTTCTAGTTCTTTCATTTTAACTACTGTATAGAATTCAGCTGATTGAACACACTTAGTCATCCACATCTTGTTCACAGTCATTGAAGTCGCTTTCACTTTTTTTCCCTTTCTGTTTTTTGGCTTTGCCACGCAGCTTGCTAGATCTTGGTTCCCTGACCAGATATCAAACCTGCACCCTCGGCAGTGAAAGCCTGGAGTCCTAACCACTGGACCACCAGGCAATTGCCTTTGTTTCCAAATGTTTGCTCTAACTAACAACAGAGTGGTCAACAAGGCATACAGACCTCCCAGTACACGTGTAGGAGGCTTTTACATACCTGGAAATAGAACTGCTGGTTGATGAAGTAATAAGGTTTGAACATCCTAAACCTAACTACTTCTTGCCAAACTATTCAAACAACTAGTGGTTGTTCCAAATGATATACCCATCAACAGAATATGTTGAATTTCCATCCAACATGTCCCTGCTTACAGCTGGTACGGTCAAACTGTTTACTTGGGACAAATCTATGAGTGTAGAATGGGTCATCTTGTCCCGGTTTTATATTGTTTCCAGGACCTAGCTTCCTACTTTATAGCTATAATCCAGGAATTAGGTTATGGGAGAAAGGGGGTGAGCTGCTTAAGTAACAAGAATAGAAATACCTCTTACGAATTGTCAAAAACTGCTTAAGCAACAAAAACAGAGAAACATTTCTACCCACCTCCAACACATACAAATGGTGGCCTGAATAAACAAGAACTAACTTGCCATGTAAAAATACAGAAAGCATTCCAAAGTTGATATGGCAGCTCTATGGTTATAAAGAACCAGCATCTTTCTGTTCTGGATTCCATCTTCATCTCTGCAGGGTCTAAGGTGATTTCTGAAACTCTAGTCATCATTCTGATTTAAAGAGTGGAAAAGAAAAGAGATATGGGCAAAAAGGGCCCTAAGGGAGGTATGCCTTCCCTAGAACGCACACACAACACTCCTAAATAACAATCACTGGCCAGATTTCAGTCATTTGGCCATACTTAACTGCAAGAAAGACTGGAAATGGGATTTTCTTGCTGTTGTTTTTATTTGTTGAGATAATGTGCAGAGAATAGAAAAAAAGGGGTCTGCTACTAAGGGAAAAACAAACAACAGGAGGCAACATTCTTAGTAAATGATATGATTAATCAAGATATAGAACACAAAAAAGAGATGAAAAGAAAGAAAATGGAGCTCAAGAGATGGAAGTCAGCATAGATGTAGATTTAAGAATTATCAGCATACAGGTATCAGATGGAATCATAGAAATGACTAAGTCCCATGAAACACTACTGATCAAGAAGAGATGGTGACAGCAATAAAAAAAAAAATAACACCATTTGCAGCAACATGGATAGACTTTGCAGCAACGAGTAAAGTAAGTCAGAAAGACAAAGACAAATACCATATGCTACAGACGTGGAATCTAAAATGAGACAAATGAACCTCTACACGAAACAGAAACAGGCTCACAGACATGGAGGACAGACCGCGGTTACCAAGGGGGAGAAGGAGTGGAGGAGGGGTGGATTGGAGTTTGGGATGAACCGATGCAAACCAGTATATATAGGATGTATAAACAACAAGGTCCTACTGTAGAGCACAGGGAACTAAATATCCTGTGATAAACCATAATGGAAAAGAATGTTTAAAAGAAGATACATCAATATAGACACATAAAACGGAATCGGTTTGCTGTACAGCAGAAATTAGCACACTGTATATCAACTGTATTTCGATTTTAAACAATGATGAGGTAACCATACCAGGAAAGCCAAAATTTAAAAGAAAGAAAGAGGAAAAAATCCATTAAGTAAACCAAGATGTAGAGACTATTCAGAGAAGCAAGAAAATCAGTGCTCCTAAATCAAGGAAGCAAAGCCTTTCAGCACTGAGGAGGTGTTGCAGAAGCCACTAGGAGTAGTCTCCCCAGCAGCTCTTCCCCCTGTGCTTCCCTAACAGAATTCCAGTTTTGTTCAACTACTGAAAAGTCATATACTTGAGAGGAGCCTGGCCTCGTTCCCAACCCCAGCCTGCAAACTGGACAATTATAAACCTATCAGTTAACCCCATTCCCCCTGCCACTGACTGATTTTGGCAAGGGCATGTGATGTGATCCTGGCCAATGGGACAAGCTTGGAGAGAAAATAAAGTTAATATACTGTGAATGGAAGGGAGGAAAGGTAAAGAAACTGGGTCTTTGATGACAATGTCAAGTCATGAATTAAGCAACTCTGGAAATGTCTTTATTTCCAAGACATCTTTCATGTAGTCTTTTATTTAAGCCTTGTCAGTTTGGGTTTTCTGTTATTTGCAGTCAAATTATCCCAACTGATAAAATAGTCAATACTATGAGAACTTATAGATAGGTGAGGAGATCATTGGGAAGCCCTGAGAAACAGGATTTAGAATGGAATGACACTGCTCCGTCATTGATGAGGGGTAAAACATCAAAAACCCTGGGGGGTATATGTAAAGTCGGGACGATTTCTCCTAGTGACTTGCATTAGATATAAGCAGGACAAGCTCAAGTGCCGAGAAAGAAATTAAGAAAGAAACTGGGTCCCTGAAGAGAATAATAAAGGTTTGGAATAGCTTGTTAGAGAAAAACATGAAAGGGTATAAACAAAAAGATCTCCAAGTAACATCAGGGGTTCTGTTAACCTTTAAATCTTTCATTTAAGAGAGATAGTAATCGGTTGGGCTTCCTCAGTGGCTCAGCGGTAAAGAATCTGCAATGCAAGAGATGCGAGTAGACATCTCTGGTCAGGAAAATCCCCAGGAGAAGGAAATGGTGACTCACTCCAGTATTCTTGCCTGGGAAATCCCATGGACAGAAGAGCCTGGTGGGTTATAGTCCACAGGGTCCCAAAAGAGTGGGACACAACTTAGCAACTCAACAACAACAGAGTTATCAACTCAACTTAGCAACTCAACAACAACAATCGGTTACAGAGTTATGGAGTCATTACAGAGATCCCCCCTGGTGGCTCAGAGGGTAAAGCATCTGCCCGCAATGCGGGAGACCTGGGTTCGATCCCTGGGTCGGGAAGATCCCCTGGAGAAGGAAATGGCAACCCACTCCAGTATTCTCGCCTGGAGAACCCCATGGGCGGAGGAGCCTGGTGGGCTACAGTTCATGGGGTTGCAAAGAGTCGGACACGACTGAGCGACCTCACTTCACAGAGATCCAAGTAGACTGCTGTGTTGACTCAGAGTTGGAGAAAGAGAGGAGTACTTCTCTGAGAAGATCAAAGGGATGAGAAGGTACCCGTAACAGATAACCAGGTACATCAAGGAAGAAATGAAGTGAGTGGAAGAAGGAAAGGCCAGACAGAAAACAGGGTGGGAATCTAGGCAATAAATTCAGAGTCAGAAGAACAGGTCTAGTGAGAGAAAGCAGACGGGAGAGAGGGGACTCTGACAGAGGAAGGGGTGTGGCAGAGATCACTATCTCAGAAGGGAGAAGAGGAGAGTGTGGGCACTGAATGGACTGCAGAGGTGTTAAGGAAGAGAAGGTCACTGGAACCAAGGAGATGAGGGGCATGAATTGAGGATGTCAGATCGGTTCCCAAAATGGGCACTGCAGAGGTCGGGAGCTCAAAGGAAAACAGGAGTCAGCTACAAACTGAGAACTGATGCGTCCGACTAAACTGCTCTTCTCAATGTTTCTCATGGAAATGAACGCTTATGGAATCCAAAGATTTCTTAAGAAAGAGAAACCTACTAGCAAAGGCAATGGTTTCAGGCAGATAATCTTTCACATCTACATACAAAATTGGCCCTAAACCCTGAGGAAATCCTGGAAAACCCATTCTATCATCAGACAAGTCCTTTTCATTGGGTCTCCTTCTTATCAATGTAGAAGTGCCTTTGAGGAATAAAATAAGAAAAGTGGAGACAAATCAATTGTATATAAGTTATTTTTTAAAGTTTCTGCTTCCAGCATTTCCATTTTCTCTCTTCCCACTGCCACTTGCCAGGTTCAGGTAGCAAATATTGCTTCTCACCTGCTGCTGCTGCTGCTAAGTTGCTTCAGCCGTGTTCGACCCTGTGCGACCCCATAGACGTCAGCCCACCAGGCTCCTCCGTCCATGGGATTTTCCAGGCAAGAGTACTGGAGTGGGTTGCCATTGCCTTCTCTGGCTTCTCACCTAGATGACTACAATAGCTCCTATCCAGCTCTCAGCCACCATGCTCTCCCTGCTTAAGCCATCCATACACAATTTCCAAAATAAACTTCCTGGAGCATCTCTCCGATCACGTCACTCCTCTCTGCAAAAATCTGCAGTGACTCATAATCATCCAAAACACTGGCTTTCAAGTCCAGCTCTTACAGCCCCTATATCTCATGAGATGGGTCAAATGACACAATTGGTTCTCGAATTGCAGGGGGGGAAAATATATATATATAACAGATACTTTTTTTCCATTTTAAGCTTCTCACCCTTCATATTTTCAAAGCATTTGGCACCAATTTTCACTTGTCCATATTAGCATCTAATAGGAGAGACAGGTAACATAAAATATATTTAGTTATTTGAAGTTTAATACACATCATCACAGAGAATTCTTCTACATGCAACATTCATGCACAAATGACACACAAAATAAAGTCCAACTCTGCACTAGGGGCGCTCAAGGCCCTCCCCAGTTCTGACCCTACCTTCCTTTCCAACACTCTCTCTGAAACTTTACTCCATGTATCGTAATTAAAAAGCAAGCAAGGCTGTCTTCAGAGTTACTTGCATTCACATCCATCTCTTTAAGGACCCAGGTTGTATCTTGCTCACATTTCTCCATGTGATACATAACACAAGAAGGAGTAAGATTCATTCCATGGGCCCATTGCTTATCTGCATGTACTTTGGGCACCACCAGAAATGTATGTTGAGTCCACCTGATCCAAGCAACCTTTCCTTAAAAGTCCCGAGGGGTGTTTTTATGGAACTTTATGAAAAAAATAATAAATCATTTGAAAAGAAATCACACAACATGGAAAAATCATGCCAAATTTGCTAAATAATCAATCTAAATATAGATATTCCTGTATACAACTACTACGTCTGAGCCACCAGGGAAGCCCAATATAATGAATACACAGTTGTAAATAAAGCTAAGAGACAGCCATCCTGACCATAGCATGAAGTCCACTTGAGGTTGAGGACAACTAGATGCATGATAGTCAAGCTCTATGCAGACACGTTGCTCCTTTCATGCCCTGGATGTGTAATTTACAATGGGACAAAGAAGGGGCTATTATAATTCTCATATTCCACAGACAGTCATCAGAATAGGAAATCCCAATATTAGGTCTCATCTACGTAACAAGAGAAAATTCAGAGTCCCTAACGTGAAATTAGGACAATGAAAGTACAGACATGTCTGTGTCTCTGTTGATGGCCATTTTCCTTCCTGGTAGGTGCAGGTTTTAGGTTCCTTTTCTGAAACCTTTGAGGTCAGAAATATTTAGAATTGGTTTTTGGTGGTTTTTCATTTCAGAAAAGTAATATGGTGCATATATCATATAATAACTGCTCTAGCAGGAACCTGGAGTAGCATCTCATAGTTAAACATATTAATATTTTTGTAACCAGATATATGAACATTCCTATTAATTCATATAAAGACCATGAATAGCTTCACGTCTGTTCAGGTCAGATTTAGCCATTAAATGAGCTACCAAAACAAAACCAAAAAAATGGATTGCTATTCAGATTTCACAGTTGTGGTTGAGACTGAATTACAAATAACGGTGCAATGCTGGAGCTTAAGGAGGTGACCGCTGTTCTCACCCCTTCTGCAAAGATAAGCTGCTATGGCAATCAATGTCCGCCTACAAAGGCCGTCCTCTCAGTGGCTCACCAGCTAGAATAAACTTCCGCGTGAAACGTAACCTCAAACTTTTCCCCTGTAACTTACCCAGTTTCTTCCCTTTATTGGTTACTTGAAATGCTGTGTTGTGTTGTATGTGGTAAGTCGCTTCAGTCATGTCTGATTATTTGTGACCCCTTGAACTGTAGCCTGCCAGGCTCCTCTGTCCATGGGATTCTCCAGGCAAGAATACTGCATATCATTATTTCTTTATCACAGTACGGCAGCCCAGGGTTATGCAATTTAACCAACTTATGCCACTTCCACGGTTGCACTCACATAGCCTATCCCCAGGGTTCTATAGCAATATTCATGCTGAGGAGTCTGACCCCCTGGTTCCAAAGCTCTGGGTCCAACCACAGCAAATCATGACACCATGAGGGAACAAAAATGCCCATACACAGAGGCATCTTTACCTATCTGTTGATGAACCTTACAGAGGTTTAAAGGGAAAGACAGGATATATCTCAGTCTGCTCATTCAGTCATTTCATTCCAAAGCAAAGGTAACTCAGAAGGTTTCTAAACTGGGCCCCCTCTGCTTCAAGATTCTGAAGCAGGAGAACGAGGGCCCCTCAGGAGGTTCCTGGGACCGAGCTTGTTAGCCATCTCTCGGGAGCTGGTGTTCAATCAACAGCAAGTCAAGTTTAAAAGGAAAAAAAGTGAGCAAAAATAAGCCAGAAAAAAAAATGGGGCCTATGCATACTTAGGATGTAAATTAAGCAGCCTGAGTACACATTTTGTCAAATGCACAAACTAAGGAAAACAGCCTGAAGCCTGCACAAGTATCAAGTGTTTAAGTCCATCAGATTGGCCCCATTGTGACATCAGTTTATATTTCCTTTCATTAAGTTCAGCATAACAAAGCACACACATGTATTTGGCGTAGTCTGGAGGAGAAACAGCCCAATATTAAAAAACAAAATCACAAACCAAGCTCAATGTTTCTGTGAGCAGGATGTCACAGAGCCTTTCCCAGGTTCCCTCTAGAATTCTCTAAAGTCTTCAGTTCTAGAACTGAGAAAACAGAATCCTTTTTCTGGGATGCAGACTGGGAATTACCAGGTACACTGATCCACACGGTCTGTTTCTTTTGGAAGACCTATCTGTCATGCTTGTTTGCATGCTAAGTTGCTTCAGTCATGCCCAACTCTATGCGGCCCTATGGATTGTATCCCACCAGGCTTCTCTGTCCTTGGAATGCAGTGATACCTAAAAATGTCACTATTTTCCTCTAGTCCTCATCTCTACCTTCAAAATGATCCCTGCTGGAAAGCATAATTTCACAACCAGAAATTTATCACCTCAAATCTTAATGCCATAGCTTCTATATTTGCTTCTGTAGAATCTTTTAATTACCTAAATAAGAATATACTTTTCTAAAAATTCCATTAAGCTGGATAAGATCAGGGCTAACACTATAACTCTATATCCATACATATCTCCAAGGAAACCTATCTAATATTAGAGCCATGCTAAGTAACAGATTCAATTTTGAAAGAAATCAGGCAAGCAGAATTTAATAAAATGGAACTTTGACTCTAAGAAGTGCTTTCACATTCCCTGATGCTGAGGATGCTTCAATTATGACAAAACTATAAATTGGGATAGACTACAGAAAATGTCACTACCCAGAATAAATATTATAAACCTGTATGACTTTGGTTGGTCCATTCTGAATCTTCCTTGACATTTATCACTCTACTCCAGGAAAGTCAATATATGAAGTTTTACCTCGTGTTTCAGGTTAAACACCAAGTAGAAGAGATAATAATAATAAATCTTTACTCAGTCTTCCCAGCATGGACGGATACTATAAATAGTCAATAATTTCCTTTAATACACAAGAAAAATCAGGAAAGAAATTAAAGAGTCACCAATTTAAAGTCTAAAATAACGTAAGAATTTTACTGGGCAGAAACCAAAGATTAAAAAGTGATCTTGGCTTTGAGAGATTATTTTCCATCTACAACATTTTCCATCCATACGACACTGTGGTTACAAGAGTAGCTGTAACACCTCCTAAACTTATGACACTTGGAGGGAGAGCTTCTGTTTTCTCATTTGCGATAAACTTAACCTGAGTCAATTACTGAGAGCATGCTGGTGATGTCGAGAAGAAACTCCAGGTGTTAAAACTGCCAGGACAACATTAAAGAATTAAAAACCTCAATAAACCAAACCTGCTCCCTCCCAAAAGAGAAGGAATGTCTAGGTCTCTTGTATGCTCTACTTTATCCCAAGATTTGTACCACAAAATGGTATTCGTGTTCATACTTCCGTGTTTACCTGGCAAGGGCACCTAACCCTTCTGTGTGGCCCTTCTTGTTCTCTGTAATAGTGACATTTCAAATTAATGGGCAACCTGCATCTACATCATTGTCAAAAATATTTTAGAAACCATAAAATATGAAGCAATAATTCTGGCACAGTGAGTCAATATCTGATTTTTTTCTTTCCTGATGAATTCCATGATTAGCTTTCTTGTATTTAAACAAGCAGCTTCCTTAAATCAAAACAGCCACTGCCAAGTTATCTGATAAACCCCTCTTAGGCACTATTTGATAACATTCAAAAGAAAATCCACTTTATTTCAAATCTAGCACCATTTCACTTGCACATGACAATCCTTCCCTCCGTCCAACTGCTCTTTTTTCCAGGGTGAACATCTCCATTTAATTTCACACGCTCTCCTGTCCATTCCCCACCCTAGTCACTCCCCAAAGGACAGACTCCATTGTGGGTACATGCTTTGGCCATCCAACAGTGTCCTATATCAGTTCATTCAACAAAGGCTTAGCGAGAATCAGGTGTGATTCTAAGAACTGGGGATACATCATTGACAAACTTTGTCTCTTGCAGCTTAGCACCTCATCTTGTACCTAGAACAATGCCCAACACAAAGTAAGCATGCACTAAATATTTGTTGAAAACATCCTAATGAAATATAGTACCTGAATGTGAACACAATGATTCCAAATATGATTTAAAATTGAAAGTGGCACGTGGCACATTCAGATATGGTGAAATGATTACTGGCAGCAAGGAAAAAGGAAAAACTAGAAGTATGCATACAACTTAGAAAAGCTGCGTTGTCTATAGAATAGTTCATTTGCAACTCACTGTGTAGCTCAAGGATATAATAACATTAGACACAGTGTAAGATATAAGATGTTCACCATCTACCAGAGGTTCAAATTATATCTACACTCTGTTCAAAAATGTAAATAATACATTTTACAGAGATGCAAGACACAGCTGATTTTTATTTTATGTCTTAGTACTTGTTTCAGTTGAGTAAGAGAGTGTTGTGTGCTCAGTGACTGACTCTTCATGACCCCATGGACTGTATAGCCTGACAAGCTCCTCTGTCCATGGTATTATCCAGGCAAGAATACTGCAGTGGGTTGCCATTTTCTTCTCCAAGGGATTTTCCCAACCCAGGGATCAGATCTATGCCTCCTGCATCTCCTGTATTAGCAGGAAGGTTCTTTATCACTGAGCCACCTGGGAAGTCCAGTTACTACTGCTATATAACAAATCACAGTAGCAACTTTAAACAATTATTTTATTTGGCTTATAATTTGGGGGGTCAAGAATTTAGGAAAGGCTTAGTTGGGAGGCTCTGTTCAAGGTCTCTCAATTGCATGCAATCTGATGCCGGGTGGGGCTGGATCATCTGATGGCCCAGTAGGGTAGATATCAAGATGGCTCCCTCAGGATGCTGGGTTTCAGCTGGGAGCTTGGCTGTGGTTGTTGACTGGAGCACCTATGCATGGCTTTTCCAGCATAAAAATCTGAGTAGTCATAGTTCTATAGAGCAATTGGCTTTCCCATAATTAACATCCCAAGAGAAGTGGCAGAAGTTTCATGCCTTTTATGACCTAGTACTGGAAATCATATATTGTCATTTCTGCCATATTCTATTGGTTAAAGCACTCACAAGCTGACTCATATTCAAGAGCAGGGTGCATAGACCCCCACCTATCAATATTAGAAGATTTCTGGCCATTTTTTAAAAACTGCCTCAGTTATGAAAGAGGTAGGTTTCAATTATTTTTAAAATGTGGTTAGGTAGACCACTGCATTCTAATTGTCATTCTTAGAGAATAATCATATAGTTACCTGGGGGGACGAATGAGAAGAAGAGGTAGTTGCAATGTCCAGGATCAACATGTACACACTGCTATATTTAAAATGGATAACCAACTAGGACCTACTGTACAGCACATGGAACTCTGCTCAATGTTATGCGGCAGCCTGGATGGGAAGGGAGACTGGGGAAGAATGGATACATGTATATGCATGGCTGAATTCCTTTGCTGGCCACCTGAAACTACTGTAACATTGTTAAATTGGCTATACTACAATACAAAATTTAAAAAGTAATGAAGTCATTATGAGAGAAATATCATCTGTTATTTTGTTCAGTCCAAATATTATTTGTCAAGTTAGCTAAGCTTAACTGATTAGCTTAGCAAGAGAGTCACAGAATAGCTTTTGGACTTCTGGACTCATAAGCAACAAAAGCTCATATACAGGCTCAGGAGTCCTGCCCATTTCTTAAGGGCAGGCTCTGGGGACACCTTACCAATTCCAGGTGGCAGTGATTTCTCCCTCTGCTGCTCTGCTCACTTCACTGGTCATCATATACGTTGGCTTGGTGAGTTGTAGTAGCAGGTGTGGGGAGGGAGTGATGAGAGAAAAAGGTATTAACTCCCTCTATGTCATTAGCTTTGGGAGGATAAGAGCTATCTTAATTCTTTCTCTTTCCCACAGAACCCAGCTGCTGCTAAGTTGCTTTTAGTCGTATCCAACTCTGTGTTATCCCATAGACGGCAGCCTACCAGGCTCCTCTGTCCCTGGGATACTCCAGGCAAGAATACTGGAGTGGGTTGCCATTTCCTTCTCCAATGCATGCATGGATGCTAAGTCGCTTCAGTCATGTCCGACTCTGTGCGACCCTATGGACAGCAGCCCTCCAGGCTCCTCTGTCTACAGGATTCTCCAGGCAAGAATACTGGAGTGGGTTGCCATTTCCTTCTCCAACAGAACCCAGCAGGCACCCAATAAAACTGGCTCTGCTCAAAGTAAAAAGGATGAGCCTTATTGTTCATTATTCTTGCTCCATTCATATCTTTAAATCACTAAAACAAAGAAGACAAGCTGTATCACAAGAAGCTGGACTGATGAGTTCTAGAGAGACTTGGAGCCATCCCAAAACAGACACTGGGCAACAGGAGAGCCCCATCCCTGGTGATGGTCAACCCAAGGTGTATAGAGAAAATTCAACCATCAGACAGGGACTGGGATGTGAAGGGACTTTCAAGGTCCCTTCCAAGTAAAACTTCTATCGTTCAGTAATACAAGACTTAGAGAAGGAGAAATACCATATGACATCCTGTATATGTGGAATCTAAAAATAAATGATACAAGTGAACTCAGAAAACAAACTTATGGTTGCCAGTGGGAAGGAACAGTTAGGGTTTTGGGGAAAGTTATGGACACCCTGGTTAAATGGATAACCAACAAAGACCTATTGTATAGCACATGGACCTCTGCACAGTGTTATGTGCCAGCCTGGATCAGAGAAGGGTTTGGGGGGAGAATGGATACATATGGCTGAGTCCCTTTGCTGTTCGCCTGAAACTACCACAACACTGTTAATTGGCTGTAACCCAATACAAAATAAAGAGTTTAAAGTAAAAAAAAAAATACAGAACTTATAAAATGAAAGCAAAACTGAATTCTCTACATGTGTGAAATGTTACCATTCACTACCCTCCTTTCCAATAAAATAGAGAAAAAGACATACAGGGAACTCTGAATAAAGCTCTTCAGGTTTAATGCAACAGTCTACAATCCACCCACAGGATATACACAATCTGGCTTTACCAGAAACCTCTGGAATTGCATTTCCACTGCTCTCACACCTCCAGTGGCTACCCCAGAAAGTTAACACACTCTGATTTCACACAAAAAAATCTTTCCACCGTCACCAAAAAGGAATGACTCTCAGAGTCACATTTTCAGCATAATATTTTATCACTAATCGTACCAACAACTTATGTATCTGGGGAGGGAAGAGGTCAATATTGCCTAATACATCTAGGAGTCACTATTTCTAAGTAGATAGTAATCTACTTATGTGAAGCAAAGGATATTTTAAAACACCACTTGAACATTAAAAATAAGTTATAAACTAAACTGTGACCTGAATACAAGTAATGTACCAGGTTCTGTGATGGGTAGTGGTGATCTGACAGTGGGCAGGCAGACACTGTAACAGCCCCAAGGAACTCCATCTACTTATGGTGTGTCAAAGATGCAAGAGACTGTATCACAGATTAAACTTAAATAACAAGGAATTTTTTTAAAAATCCAATGTTCACTCACTTTAAAATCTTCTATTGGAAATAACAGCACCTATCAAATGCCATAGAGCAAACTTTATACCATACAGAGAGCATAAACGGGGACTCTCTAGGAGACCTATAGAGAAATCTCTTGAGCCAGAACTAGCAACCAAGACAGATCACAATCAGTTTCCAGTAGCGACCAGACACACAAACAGAAAACTCTCAAGTGGTTTCACGTTTGGAAATGTCACCTGCAAAAGAAAGTCTTCAGAGAACACAAGTTCACTCTTTTCAAATATTTGAAGTATTGTTGCATTGAAGATATCAGAGTCATTTAAATACTTCAGAAGGTAACCTGAGGCTTTTGGGCAGAAGTTAAAACAAGCAGATTTGCCTTTTCATTAAAAAAAAAAAAAAAAAAAAAAGCCCCTTCTAACAATGTGATAGCTCATAGCTGGAATGGATTTCACAAAATGGGACTGAATTCCCTCTCACTAAAGAACCTTCCAGAACTTATTATGATGTCTGTCTGCAAAGTTATGTACATTACAGAATCAGATAATGTATTGGATTGTATCATATTCAAGATCTAACTTCTTCCAACTCTATTATGCATTTTGTGGAAGAGGAAGTCTCCATCTTTCTTTGAGTAGATAATTTCCAAACAATCTATTAAAAGTCTTAAGATCCTCAGTTCTACATCTTTATCTCAGCATTTGTCTGCTTAGGCCAATATTGAAGCTAGCTAGCCCCACTGAGTCCCTGTCATCAAGGGAATAGAAGGGGTATGAAGCATCTTAAGCGAAAGAGCATGTAGGGGGACTCTCTGGGGAAAAGACTTCTGAGTAATGTATAAAAAGCATACGGTTGCATGTGATTCAGCAAAAGAGACCAGTTGTTCCTAATGGCAATGCTACTCCCAGTCAACAGAAACAGTAATTAACTGAGCAACATTCAGAAGGAGACTTTAAACCTGACTTTCATGATTTGTCAATGACTTACCAAGTCATGATCTCTCTAGGCCGTTACGTCTTTATTTCTTCTTTCGGTCAGTTTCATGGTACCACATACATTCTCACTGTGAAAATATCATTAGTAATCTCACCACTCTGGGGAGATTAATGTTATCAGTTTTGTTGAGTCCACTCGGAATGTATTGATCTGTTTATTTACACATTAATGAAATATTCTACATACTGTTTATGTAATATGTATTCTGCAGTTTTCACTTAAAACACATTTTGGATATCTTTCCATGGTAAGACATAGACCTACAGGATGGCTTCATAGTATTCATTTTATACTACTTCATCATTTCCAGGAAATGCTTTTTCCCATGTTTTAACATCTCTAATATCAGGCATGTCTCACATTTAATGGACATCATGGTTTACTCGGCATTATATTTTTCTTCCTTAGCGGTACGTTTTCTTTCTTAGTACTAAATAAATTAATGGTGGGTCTTACAATGCTTGATTCAATGATACAGTTGGCTGTAATCAATCCATTTTTGGTGTTGCTGTTGGCAGAAGATATCCTTGACATCCCCTGTCATATTCCCACAGCCCAGCTCTGATTTCAGGCTAAGCCATGGTGGGAAGTTCTAAGTAGGGTGGACTCAGGCTGACATCTTCCACCAAGGCAACACAGGTGTCCCCTTTGTTCTCCAGTACCTTCTCTGAAGCTAAGTACCAACTCAGCCCAAAGGCAAAGACAGCCCAGAAATGTGGAATATTACTGGCCAAGGTTACAACCTCAACCAGGGGGCTTCATGGGCAGCTGTATCCATGCTCTAGCCTCCTATCTTTCCAGAGCAGGAGTCTGGGGGCAGAACCAAGCCCCAAATGCCAACAGCAGCAACCTTCATAACACACTCTTACATTGGCTCTTCCTCCCTCCCTGTCTTTCTCCCTGTTCCCTCACTTCTGCTTCCTGGAATCCCCAAATAAACAACCTGTGCTCAAGTTCTTGCTTCAGGATCTGCTCTCAGGGGAACTCAACTAATGCAGTGGTCATTTAGGTTATTTCTAGGCCTCTCTTTCCCCATCTGCAAACTGAGAAAAAGGAATTAAATCCCTTCCAGCTTCCACATTCTAAGATGCCTCCTTTTATATATCACAACAAGGGTGACCTCTTCAATCGAGAGAAGCAAACTGCCCCTTTTTCTGAAGCTCAGTGATATATCACACCAACAGGTTCTGGTATTATAAGACTAGGTCATTAAGCTTTATGGCAAATATAGGACCAGACATTTCAAGCAGGACAAAGACGAAGAGAGAAGCAGTGAGAGATGTCATAATTGGTGCATGTTCTACTTCAAAATGATGACAATCACTTTAATGAACTCACTTGACAAGACCTTATCACAGAGAAACAGCCTCAGCTGGAGGACCCCGTCTCCTTGAGCTACTTAAATAGCCCCCAATTCCCAAAGTATGTTTGTAAATCAGCTGCTTGGTATTTACAATTAGCTTTTTCCCACAGAGATGTTGTTAGAAACGCTTCTGTTCCTAAGCCAGGCCATTAAGAGTATTTAGTCTATAAAAGCACTGAGCACCAGCACAAAAGTTCCTAAGAAAGTATGTAACTTGACCACATTGCATTTCGTTACCAGAGAGAATATTTAATAATGCAATCAAGATTCCAGGAACAAATATTCACCCATGCCAATAGTTACACACAAAGATACATATAAACACACATACTGGTAAAAGGGGATTTCTCAAGAATCAAAATGTCTGCACAGATGTTCATTTACTTCCTTGTAACTAGTCTTGATATCAAGACAGACCAACAACCAAAAAAACTCTAAAGCTCACCAAAACACTCAAGGGTTAAAGTAGAAACAACTGAGTTCAACTCACAAAGTGTGCAGAACTACTTGGTCAAGATAAGAGGGAAAGAGGGCCATTCAGAATAAGCTTGCTCAGAATTAAAGTGGTTACGTAATATGGAACTCAGATCAACACAAAGGACAGTTTAAAGGCAATGCCCAACAGCTAAAAGTCAAGCTGCAAAATCACAAGAGCCCAAACTTGAGTTGAAGAAAAAACTGTTCCTTGTTTACATAAAACTAAAGCCTTATTCCTTAATAGGTCAAAGTTGCATTTATATGAAATTGTATGAAAGCCCCACAGTTAATATTTGTTCATTTAATATTTACATCAACCACTACCACTCAGTTCAGCTCAGTCGCTCAGTTGTGTCCGACTCTTTGCGACCCCATGAGTCGCAGCACGCCAGGCCTCCCTGTCCGTCACCATCTCCCGGAGTTCACTCAGACTCGCGTCCATCGAATCCGTGATGCCATCCAGCCATCTCATCCTCTGTCGTCCCCTTCTCCTCCTGACCCCAATCCCTCCCAGCATCAAAGTCTTTTCCAATGAGTCAACTCTTCGCTTGAGGTGGCCAAAGTACTGGAGTTTCAGCTTTAGCATCATTCCTTCCAAAGAAATTCCAGGGCTGATCTCCTTTAGAATGGACTCGCTGGATCTCCTTGCAGTCCAAGAGTCTTCTCCAACACCACAGTTCAAAAGAGACTTGCCTAATATTGCAAATCACATATCTCTTAAGGTGTTAATATCAAAAATATAGAAAGAAGTCATACAACTCAATAGCAAAAAAACAAACACTCCAATTACAGATAGGCAGGAGAACTCAATAGATATTTTTCCAGAGAAGACATACTGATAGCCAATGCATACACGAAAAGATCATCAGGGAAACAAACCAAACCAAAATGAGATATCACCTCACACTTGACAGAATGGCTATTGTAAAACAGATGAGCAATCTTTTCTGGTGAGGTTGCTGGCAATTGTTGCTGGCATTATTGCTGGCAATGTAAATTGGTGTGGTCACTATGGAAAACTATGGAGGTTCCTCAAAAAGATAAAGAGAGAACTATCATATGATCTAGCAATTCCATTTCTGGGTATTTTCCCAAAAAATAGGAACACTAATTCAAAAAGATATGCACCCCCATTAATTACAGCATGATTTACAATATCCAAGATATGGGGACAACCTAACTGCCCATCAATGGATGAACGGATAAAGAAAATGTGAGAGAGAGAGAGATATACAATACAATATTATCCAGTCATAAAACTGAGGGAAATCTTGCCATTTGTGACAACATGAGGAGACCTGAAGGGCATTATACTTGGTGAAATAAATCAGAGAAAGACAAATATTGTATGATCTCACTTTTACGTGGAATCTTCGAAAACACACACACACACACACACACACACACACACACACACACCCCTGTGATAGGTTAGTGGTTACCAGAGATAGAGAAGGGTGGGCAGATGGGTGAAGGGAGTCAAAAGATTCCTTCCAATTATAAAATAAATAAGTCACAGGGATGTAAAATACAGCATAGTGACTATAGTTAATAATATTGTATTGCATATTTCAAACTTGCTAAAACTTAAGAGTTATTAAAAGAAAAAAAAACCACACCTCTAACACTAATTATTGAAGACTGTGGGATCAAGGACGAGAAAGTGAGGAGGAGAAATGAAGAAATCTGGGAGTGTAGAAATAACTGTCAAAGAAACCAAATCAATAAAAATCTCATGTAAAATATCTTAATGACCCAACATAAGTAGATCCATGGGTGATCTTTTTTTAAGTTTCCTAAAAATAAAAATGCCTTTAAATAAAAGCAGCTCTTTGCTCACATGAAAAGTAAATCATAATTACTTTTACAATTGTGCATAGAGGGTTCACACTTAATTCCATGTCCATTCTGGTCAAAAAAGGGGAAAACGAAAAGTAAATGTAAACCTAAAAGGTCATGCAGTAGTATTAAATATATAGAGAGAGTCCATGAACGTGGATACAGAAAACACCAAATACTTTTAAAGCTGGCGAAGAAAGTTGGTTTACAAAAGCCAAAACACTATTAATGTTTATGATCTAAACTTTATTACTATATACACAAACAGAGAGGATTCTGTCATTTTCTTTATCCTCAAGCTCCATAGTTTATCAGTAAAGATGTATGAACTGAGCTTAAAGAAAACAATATTCTTTCACATTTTTCCCCATGGAAGCATTGACAAAAAGCACCACAGGGGAGAAACCTGTATTAATTATTCTCATGGTTTGCAAGAAAAGCTCTTTATTAACTTCAACCTAAACAAACATAAATAAACAGACAAAACACTCTAGACATAAACCTGCTGCAAAAGCTCTTTAAATCTAACATAACACCGACGGTACATCTTTCAGCTTGAATGAATAAACCCCTCCAGCGAGACCTCCAATGGTTTCATTAAAAAACATAAAAGAGAATCGTTTCATTTAAGCATGAATGACACTGGAGAGAGCTTTCGTAATATTGATAACAACACTTCTTGGAGACATGATTAACTGGATTATCTCACCTAATAACTAAAAGGAAGAGGAGTGAATGTAGAGGGGCCTTTCATGCTTTGAAAAGGAACTCAGACACGGTAAAGTCTTAGACTGCAATAGTCCAGAGGTGCTTGAACCACTCAGGCACAAGTTTAATGCATAAAATTCTGTTCGATAAGATTAATATTTCATTTGCATTAGGATCAAGAATCTAAACAGACTTAAAGAATTTAAAGTAGCTAAGCAAAACAGATTTTTCCTTTTATTTTAGGGACAAGGAAACTAAGGCCCAAGGGCTCAAGATCTGCCCAGTGTCCTGTTACCACTAACTGTATACCTAGTTACCTA
Source organism: Capra hircus (assembly GCF_001704415.2). NCBI lineage: Eukaryota > Metazoa > Chordata > Mammalia > Artiodactyla > Bovidae > Capra > Capra hircus. Next base: position 49,357,562 of record NC_030811.1, read on the forward strand.
GGTCTACCTTGAGAATGTGAGGAACAGGGAGGCCTGGCGTGCTGCAGTCCATGGCATCCATCGCACAGCTTGGAGACTGAATAACTACACCTTGAAAATACCTTGAGGCTCAATGAGAATGCCTTGAGGCCCAATACAATGCACTGAATACAATTCAGCAACAGGATGAACCTCAGAAACCTCAGAAGATATAGTCTCATCTTCCATACCTGAAAAGTCACTTTTAACATCCTTAAACAAAACATGAAACAGGATGAAATTTCAGGTGTTGCTCCAGCACTAAGGAAAGTCTCATTTGAGCCACCTCAAGAGATTAGGAACTAAAATTTTTCATCCAGTTCAATGTAATTCATGACAGGCATTTGTATATTCAGAGACAAAATCCCACAACATTCTTAGACTCTTGTCTGTTATTACATCAGCCCCAGGGAGATTACGGTTAGGTAACTTTCAGGATTTCCTAGCCCTTACTGGGAGGGACTGGGGGCAGGAGAAGGGGACGACAGAGGATGAGATGGCTGGATGGCATCACTGACTCGATGAACACGAGTCTGAGTGAACTCCGGGAGTTGGTGATGGACATGGAGGCCTGGCGTGCTGCGATTCACGGGGTCGCAACGAGTCGGACACGACTGAGCGACTGAACTGAACAATCTGTAAACGCTTAGTGGAACCTATTAACAAAAGTACCATCTGAGGCATGCAAATTGCTAATGACTCTCAGTCTGAGTAACCCACTTAACATTTAAGCTTTTTGCAAGTCAAAAATAGGCACATATATGCAATGAATCCTTATTCCCCGGCGGGGGGCCCCCCCTCCCCCGCCCCGTCTCTAAATTACCTATTCACATCTTTTTAAATTACATTTTTGGATTTACATTTAATTTCTCTTTTATATTGAGGTAGAGTTGATTTACAATGCTGTAAAACACAGCAAAGTGATTCAGTTATACATACATCCATTCTTTTTCAGATTCTTTTCCCATGTAAGTTGTTACGGAATGTTGAGTAGCATTCCCTGCACTATACAGTAGGTTCTTGTTAGTTATCTACTTTATATATAGTAGTGGTTAGATTGTTAATCCCAAACTCCTAATCTGCCCCTCCTCTCTATCTCTCTCTTTGTAAGCTTTTTTTTTTTTAATGTTCTTATTGATATAGAATACCCTATACATTCTTACTCCTAATGCTTTTTCTGTTATGTATACTGTAAATAGCTTCTATTAGTTGATGTCTTATCTTAATTTTGTTAAAAGTCCCATTTCTTGTATATATATATATGTATGCATGTTTAATTATATTTCTATAACTCTCCACCTTAAATGTAAACAGGGCCTGTTATTGATAGCACTGTGTTACAGTTCAGTTATATAAATCTGAACTTGGTATAGTTCAAACAGTATAGTTCAGTTTCCCACCAGTCCCAAGGCTTTTCTCAGTCTTGTCTTAACTATATCAACAATTCCCACCCTTTTAGTCAATGAAAATTTGATGTTTTTGAGCCTTTCATTTTTGTAGAGAAAAATAGCCCAAGAAAGTAAAAACACTTCTAAATATATGATTTTGGCTTGATCGTTGTAAAAATCAGAAGCTGAAATTATTTTTAACCCATATCTCCTCACATAATCTTCCAAAATACAGATCCAAGAAGAAAGAATTTGGGGGAAAAAAAAGAGGGAGAAACTGAAGTGAGATTAGTAGAGAAAGTCATTCTCCTAAAACACTGCTGAATTTCAAAGATGATTTATGTTTGAAACATATGAGATCAAAACAATTAAGAAGATATTTGAAAATTAATCATTATCCTGAGAAAGGCCTTTAGGGAAATTCAGTTATACTGTTTTCTGTCAGCAGAGTGACCAAATTTTTCAAAATGGAGTTTTAAAAAAACATAAATGTGTACAAAGGTCTGTCTAGTCAAAGCTATGGTTTTTCCAGTAGTCATGTATGGATGTGAGAGTGGGACTATAAAGAAAGGTGAGCGCCGAAGAACTGATGCTTTTGAACTGTGGTGTTGGAGAAGACTCTTGAGAGTCCCTTGGACTGCAAGGAGATCCAACCAGTCTATCCTAAAGGAAATCAGTCCTGAATACTCCTTGGAAGGACTGATGCTGAAGCTGAAACTCCAATACTTTGGCCACCTGATGTGAAGAACTGACTCACTGGAAAAGACCCTGATGCTGGGAAAGATCGAAGGCAGGAGGAGAAGGGGACAACAGAGGACAAGATGGTTGGATGGCATCACCAACGCAATGGACATGAGTTTGTCCAAGCTCCGGGAGTGGGCGATGGACAGGGAGGCCTGGTGTGCTGCAGTCCATGGGGTCACAAAGAGTTGGACATGACTGAGCAACTGAATTGAAATGTGTACACCTTTAGAAGAATATTGAAAGGGGAAAATGTTTGAATCTCATCTCCCATAAAAAGAGTACCTTCAGGGTTCCCAGATTTAAAACATTTCCCCACCCAATTCCCTTCCCCTCATTCACCTCACCTAAAATAACTGTCTTAAAAGATGAAAGCCTTCCCTTGAGTAGCTTTGCTTCATCATTCTAATTGTTCTAGAGACCCAGCCACAGCTGGACTCCTGATACCCAACCATTTATCATCTCTGCCTGGGAGTTCGCCAGTATATTTCCAAACCAAGCAACTCTTCCCTGGGGTTCCTTTCAAGGAAGATTATACCAGCAGTTTCTAATTTCCTATCCCTGCAGGAAAGGTTGTTCAGAGTTTGATTTTAAATATCTCTTATTAAAATTTTGCATGGCTGCTGAATTATGACCAGATTTCAAATCTTCATCTTAAAATGGGAGTTTATTAATTGGTTATAAACATGTTATTATTCTCAGTATGAAAACCAAATAGATTAACAGAAAAAAGAGGAAGCACATTAAAAAGCAGTCAGATTGTATCACTGATTAAGTAGTTCACAGCCAAGGAGGAAGCGCACTTTAAACAGAAGCTGCAGATTTATATCCACTCCCTATTTCAGGACCTAGCACTGTAGATGCTCAATTAATATTGAATGAAAAGCTTTTTTCCATCCAAGACTCTTCTTCTCTCATACTATTCCACTCTTCTGCCTTCCCCAAGAACTACAGTTTTCATGGAAGCAAACAAAGGAGTTATGAAATTCAAATGCACAATCTCTCAAGCCAAAACATTGTCCTGAACCCCAGAAGTCATCTAGCTGGTTTGTTAAGTTGTGAAAAGTCTTTCTAATCAAACAATTTGGATTAATTTATTTTGCAAATTTAGATATCTTTAGACATGAAGTTAGGGGAATTTGTCTACTGCCTGGTGACTCAATGATAAAGAATCCACCTGCCAAGCAGGAGACCCAGGTTCGATCCCTGGATCAGGAAGATCCCCTGCAGACGGAAATGGCAACCCACTCCAGTTTTCCTGCCTGAGAAATCCCATGGACAGAGGAGCCTGGTGGGCTACAGTCCATGGGGTCGCAAGAGTCAGACATGACTTAGTAACTAAAGAGCAACAACAGCAGCTGCAGACACTAAGTTACTATTCTTTGCACCAAAAGAGACTTACTTTTTAATCCTTTCTCCACGAGGATGTCAAAATTTTTCAGTCATAAGGTAAGACATCAGATCAAAATAGCTTTAAAAGTTCTGTACAATCATGAATGTCATTACAGTTACTCTTATGCCAAGAATCATTTACACAACTTGAATTCTTATAAACACGTTGACTAGAGACCCATTTAACCTGGGCATTTCTGCTCCAAAGAAAGTATTTAGACAAACAACACTCTTATCATTCCAAACATATTATTTTTCAGTACTGCCTGAAAAATTCTCTTACACAGATCAGAAAGAAAAGAAGAATGTCAGAAAAAAAAAAGAATGTCAGGTTGGTGCAAAGAGGCAAGTCATGCAAATAAACTTAGGTTCTGTTCAAACAGTTAAAATAATTAAAAACTTGGACCCTAAGCAAGCAAACAAACAAACAAACAAAAAATATTTCTGCATTGACAACTCCTTTTAATTTCAAACCTGGAAAGTATTTTAGCAGGAATATGGTGACCAAACTATGTTACCTAGAAATAATAAGAATGGAAGACACATTGAAAGGACTTTTTTTTTTTAAGAGTGTAGGAAATATCATACTGGGTCTGATAAGTGGTTCCTCTGGCCAAAGGTTCTTGACAATGGTGCTATAGGGATGGGATATTTATCCCATTCAATGGGGTAGATTGAAATAGAGTAAAGAATAAAGCAATTGGGCTGTTAAGAAAGATGTAATCATGTCCTCCATAATCATGGCTTTCAAGACCCATGATGTCTTTTGGTCACTGAAAGTTTCAAGAGAGCAGGAATTTTATTTTTTCACCAATTTATATATATATACATATATATGTGTGTGTGTGTATATATATACACACATATATACACATATATACACACATATATACATATATACACACATATATACATATATGTATACATATATACACACACATATATATACATATATGTATACATATATGTGTGTGTGTGTGTGTGTGTGTATATATATACACACACCCAGTACTTGAATAGCATCTGGCACATATAAGGCCCTAAGCAAATTATTTTTTAATTAATAGTGTTCATTCACACACTTGCTTAAAGCAGGTAGCACATTAAGTTACCAGTTAGTTCCCCATTAAGAAGGCAAAAAACACTTAAACTTTTCCCATAATAAGACTGGGTGCTGCCTGTCATTCAAGGACTCATTTATTCTGGCAATAAAAATCTACTGAGCACCTGCAACATGCTAGGAATTTTGCTGAGGCTGGAGGTGCAGTTGTGGACAAGACAAGGAATTCCTGCCCTCAAAGGGCTTCCATCCTAGCGACTTCCTGGCTGCTATGTGGTCAAGCTGTTGAAGTGAAGAAAAACAAGAGGCTAGTTTGTAGACTGAAGTGAGATGATGGTGGCTTGGATCAGGGAGGAGCTGGTGAAAAGGAACTGGACTCAGGATATATTCTGTACATTTAGAGGTTGATGGAGATAATCCAGGAGATGGAGAAATTAATAATGTAGTAGACAGGGGGTAAATCCATAGGCAAAGCAAGAGAGGTTGAGACCCATGAACAGGTGTATGACCTCAGACGGGGCAGGGACAAATGACTCACTGTAACAGGACAGAGGCAGAGTGTGGGTATCATAATTTCCTAGCACCTAAGTCTCCAATAAAGGAAAATTTTTCTCTAAAAAATACCCATTAGACTGCAGGTTAAACCCATTCTCTTCCCTAATAAAGAAATATAACACATGCTCATTATACTCAGAATTGTTAAAAATAGAGAAAATATTAAAAACATACATTGATATCACCTGAAATTTCACCGTCTAGTGGTAACTATTATAAACCTTTGCTGCAGTTCATCCCCAAATGTTTTTTAGTTACCTATTTTATTTATTCTTGTCATTGGGTTCAAATTGTATAAAAATGATTTTACATCCTGGTCTTCTCAGAAGTATTTCCCCCACTTCACACTCATATATTTCTCACTTTAACAGGACTGACTCACAGTCACAAGCATCTAGCCACTCAGATTAGAATACAGCTAATTTTTAAAAAAATCCTTCATCAGTTTTCCCCACTCTGGCTTTCCCATCTGCCCATTCCATGTATTTGTCATTATGAAGAACAGACGGATAAAGCTCTAGAATATCTGCTGTCATTTTCACTTCTCTAAACCATCAAAAGAGCATCTTCCTTTATCTCTGTCTTGTGTACATAATGCATACATTTCTCACAGAAGGTTTCTCAGTTTATAAAGTTGGTCTCCTTGTTAGAATTAAAAATGTTGGATTTGTTTTTGCATTCTTCCTTGTAATTCTGGCTTTTCGCTACATCTGTGATTTCCCAGTCTGTCTTTTAGCTCCTTATGTAATATTATGTGAATAATCAAATTTTAGTTTTCAATGAAGATTTTTATTCCTCTATTGTTTTTTCTTCTGTTAACTTTACCACCTTTCAGCCATTACTTTCTTCTCATGGAGCTCTTTTGGTGTGGTCAAATTTCTTTTTAAACTAGGCTTTCTTTATTTTTACTGAATTTCTAGCTCCCGATTTCATGATCAGCTCTAGTAACTGAAGCAGTGAAGTCTTGAGCATATCTGTTTATATCCTTCCACACTTTTTGTCTTTCCTCGGTTTGCCTTGCCCCCACCCCCCATCTCTGCCAATATTAAATACTCAATAGAATGTTCTAACTGCTCAGCACTATAATTGCCATATTCTACCTGCCTTGCCTGGTGCTGTGAAGGTCAAGTAAGATCAAGTGCTAATCAAACCTTCTAGAAAATTCCAGTCTGTACACTTGAATAGGCCCTTTGCTTCTGATAAAAGAGGAATTTAATATTCTGAAAGGAAAGGCTACCGAAGCAACTTAACACACTCATGGAGTCTTTGAGATCCCGGCAGAATAGACATGAAAAAAATTCACCCTCCACTAAGGATTGTGAGACACAAAGCCTTCCCATCAAAAAAGATTACATTTCTACAGTTTCAAAACAAATCCATGGGCTGCATCATGCAAATACCTTTCATCCTTCAACCTTCTCTTCCTTAATGAATTTCACCTTTTCACTCAGTGACAGAGTTTGAAAATGAGCTCTAGTCTAGATTGAACAGATGAGACTTGATCATAGTGCTAATACAGTATGCAGGTAAAGACGTCTAGATAAAAACTGCTAACAATAAACACTTCCCAAATCGCCAGTCTTCAGCTACTTTTAATCAGTGCATATTCATTCAGCCTAAAAATACTCTATATTTTGCCTTTTGTCCTTTTAATAAAATTGTAGTAAATGATATTACTTCTTAAACAATCCACTTGATATTCTCAAATCTAACATCAGCCACTGAAGGATTTTGTGCAGATTGCTTAAATACCTGAATCTCAGCTTTCTCATTTGTCAAACAGAAATAAAAACTGTTTTCTCAGTTGTTTATCATGAAGGTTAAATGAGGGAATGCACTTGAAAGAATTTATAAACTCTAACAGACTATGCAAAACACACCTGTTAGACTGCAATTTGAAGTCCTCTGTGATCTCATTTCCTAGTTTTTTGTGTTTTTTTTTTTTTTTTGGAGGGGAGTAATTTTATTTACTTTGATTAAGTAATACATTTACATGGTTCAAAATTCCCAAGTTGCAAAAGGGTATATACAGTTAAAAGTCTTTCATTCCTTCCCACCAACCGCCTGACTCTCTTCTCAGGAATGTAATCAACACTATATTTACTTTTCAGATGCATGTGGATTTTCCCCCAATTTTTATCCAAGTGCTATCACTATTCACTGGTTTACATCTTTTTTCTGGTTTAACAATGTATCTTGGAGATTGTTGTTATATGGGTATGAAACAAAGAGGGAGTGCCTCCATTCTTTTCATTGGTTGCATGAAAAGCCCTTGAGTGGAGTGACGATGATATATTTAACTGTACTACATTTAGATTATTTCCAATATCTTACCGTTACAGTCTTTGCTCATGTATAGGCATACTTGTAAGTTACATTTCTAAAAGAGAATTGCTGGGTCAAAAAGTATGTACATTTTCAATTCTGAAAAAGATTGCCATGTTGTCCTTAACAGAAGTTTATAGCAATTTATTCTCCTTCCAGCCATAAATGGTAACTACCTCTCCACACAACTGTCAGCATAATCTTGTCAAACATTATTGTTAAATCTCAGCCAAAAGGATAACCAAAAAATGACATAACTATGTTTTTAATTTGCTTTTCCTGGTGAGCTTCTTGATCCTTTTTTTGATTGAACAAATTTATTTCACTCCCTTTTACTTTCTTCCTCTATATCCCTCTGCACATCCTATCTATGAACCAGTCACCCAGAAATAGCTGCTATTCTCCAAATGGACCACATTTTGGAAAATGCCTATTCCTTCCACCTTTAGTCACAAAAATTTCTGACAGCCAAGTTCAAAGGCATTTCAAAATTTATGAAATGTTCCTATTTTCCTCATAAAACTTAATCCCTCCTTCCTCAGGGCACACTGTTAGAGCTTCAGGATGGCATCATTTCACTCTACCATGTACATATATGAGCTTCTTAAAGTATAAGGCCACATTCTCCATCTTAGCATCCCCCATCATGTCCAACACATTCACTCAGTTAATGTGAAATGAAAGCCTGAATTAGAAATAAAACCACCATGACCTTCTAAATGCATATGTGTTCTTAAACTTTCAAAATTCTGTAAATCTAGTAATGGGGATAATAAAATACAGTGAAGCTCTGGACACTTGTTCTTTGACCCAGAAGTTCATATTACAACTTAATGCTGATAAATTTCCTTCCTTCACATTTTTCGTTCAATGTTGTTTACTTTAACACTGAAATCCTGGTTGTGACTTAAATGACTAAAACATATAACTAAGATCAAAATTTTTTTTAATATTTTTACTGTACTAATATCCAGTAAACCCATGAAAAGGTGGTTGACTTTTTACTAATCAAGGAAATGCAATTTAAAAATTACAAGACACCATTAAACATCCAACAGAATGACTAAAGTGAAAAAGACAGAAAATATCAGGTGTGGCTGGAGATCAACAAGAATTCTCATAAACCACTGGAGGAAAATGGTATAACCATTTTGGAAAACTGGGGGAACAACTAAAGCCACACACATGTCAAGCCTGTGACCCAGAAATTCTACTCCTCAATATGTTTTATTAACATACATTATTCACAATGTATAATGTATTAATATACATTGTTCACAAAAAGCTGTGTACAAAAATGTTGGCAGTGGCATTAATTATAACAGCATAAAATGAGAAAAACCTAAATATTTATCAATAGCTGAATAAATAAATTATGCTATTCATACAATGGAATTCTAAGAGAAATGGGAATGAACAAACTAGACAACTTCATCTCACAGACCCAAAGAGTCTACATAAACATAAAAAGCAGCAAAGGTAGTTGGATGGTGTTAAAAGTCAGGAGACCCTTGTGAAGTAGGAATGGAGACTGGGAACCACATGAAGAGGCTTCAAAGGAGACAATAATCATCTCAGTTTGATTACACAGATGTGTTCATTTTGTGAAAACTCATTAAATGACACAGTTGTACTTTGTATACTTTTCTGCACAGATGTAACATTTCAATAAAAAGTTTACCTAAAATAAAAGCAATAGGGTAAACTTCCAAAAGGTACTTCCTTTCAAAGTACCTTTCATGAATAAATGGTTTTTTTTTAATGTCATGGTGACTGTTAGCCATTTCTGCAAACCCAACTGACTTGCACTGGTTTGACCCCAGAGCCTACTATCAAAAAGAGATCCCGAGAAAGGAGTTTTCTATTTCTAAAACATTGCAGGAGCCACAAATGGTATTCAGAATGGTTTGATTAAGGGGGAAAACTGAGGTGACCTAAGATCAGCCACTGGGAATAAGCAATGATTACAGAAAAAGATGAAAAGGAACAAAACCTCCTTAAATGGTACCAAAATAACAATTACTCTTAAATAAGCCTTCTGTTGAGCGACTTTGGAAAAAAAAAGAAAAACTATTTCTTCAACGCAGATATGTGTCTCAGCACCCAGCTTCCCTCCCAATATTATTTCAAAACACTGCTCAAGAGACAAAAGAGCACCACGGGAGTAGCAATTAATGGCAAAGGCAGGTGTCTGAACAGAGGGAAACCAAGGGAAATGAAACACAGATCTTCCCCTCATTAGTCTTCTAAAAATACTCCCATAACACAAAGGCATGCCCTGCTTTTGAGGTATAAATGAATGAGAAACCTAGTCAAAATGGTTTCTGTGAGTCTTGACCATGGCCCGGATACAAATACTTTGAAGATTTAAAAAAGGAAAAGAAAAATTGATGGCACTGATCTAGTCGAGCAGTGATTCAAATAAATACAGACATGGACAAAATAAAACCAATACATAGTAAATTCAATTATCAGTGTCAATGGAGACAGATTTTTAAAAAGCTTTTCCATTTGATTGTGCAATATAGAAATAGCTGACACTCCAGGGCTGATAAGCGGACCTGAACACTTACTCTTTTCTGAACCTGACATTAATTCATTTTTAACTTGATTTCGATTGGACTCAAGAAAAAGGCAAACGGAAAAGATCAGAAGTCAAGGCAAACACCAGCGAAAGAGATGACTTTGCAACCAACTTTCAACTTGCTGTTAAAGGACGTACCAAAAAGACAATTAACTGAAATTCAGTGAGAACTCATTACAGTTCACGTTAGTCAAGGTAAAAACTGGTTTTGCTCAAAAACATAGCCAACTAGGCAGCCCCTCTGAAAAGAAGGTGGGATGCTGTCAAGGTTTTAAATACAGTTCTTGATTTTACCTTGTCCACCTTTAGGTAAAGGTGCTAATAAGCAGTGAAATTTGTAGAAGGCAAGTAGCAAGAAGGAAAACAAGCAAGAGATTTGAATAATCAAACTTTCAAGTAAGTTTGTTTAAATCTGGAACTAATAATTCTTGGTTCATGCAATGATTAAAAAAAATCTCTCCCCTTATAGAAGGTAGGATTAGAATTAACCACTAATGATCTGAGTTAGCAATGACATCAAGGGAAAAAGAGAAGATTAGAAGTTACTTCCTTTTCCCTAGTATTGCAAAGCAGATTTATTAAAGATATCTATGCTGATCATTCAGCCAGAAACAAACTTAACACTGACCTGGTTAAACAGATTCAAAGAGAGAATCACCATCAGCTTAGCCATCCCCTGAATTAGACTTGAAATTAGCAACAGGAACAGCAAGAAGAGCATTTGCTGAGGGCTTACCTGGCAATTCAGGTGACTAGGAAGGACTAGAAGGAATTCACAATCCAAGAAATAAACGAGTAGCTTGGGAAGGGGCTAAGTAAACAAACCTGTGGATAGCATCAGAGCTGAGCATTTATTTATTTATTCATCACCTTGAGTGTTCATAACGCTGCAAAAGACAGACATCCATTATTTTTGCTTGTCCATCCAACTCATACTTCTGATACCAACACCTCATTCTTCAATGAGAAAAAAGGAAACATCCCTTTCCCTGATTCCACAGGGAATATCTGACCCACACCTGGCCATGACAGTCCTGCTAACTCTGGTCCCAGGAACAAATTCAGGTTAGGGGCAACTCTATCTGCAGAATAGAGCTGTTAACCATGTAGGAAATAAGCCCTCAGCTCTTGAGGTATTCACATAGAGAAAGCTGGCTGAGAATGAAGCCAGATGAAAACAAGCTAGGAAACGGCAACAAATAAGGCCCTGATGACATGATTTGAACCCCTAGATGCAGCCATGCCTGAAGTTAGCATTACTCTTGGACTTTGTAGCAACATAAGCTAATAAATTTTCTCTTAAATTGGATCGGTTTCTGTTGCTTGAAAACAAAATGCCCTAGTACATCATTACTTATTAAATTCCTTTAAATCCCTTTACAGGAATAATTCTTCAGCCAGATCACCTACTGTGAATTATTTTTTAAAAATTAAAAATATCTTTTTTGAAGAGGAACATTCTGAGAAATTAATATGAAATAATTCTGTCAACATTACTCCCTGCATCTTAGGAAACTTTTGATGACAGAACTATTTCCTCCCACAATGAAAAATAAGCTTCTTGATGTAACTGATTCTTCACAGTTAGATCCTAATATCAGGTTGTCTGAGCCTTTAGAACACCAAAAACCTGTCTGTTCAGCTCCATCTTTGTGGATTCAAGGAGCTCACAGAATGAAGTAAAATTTGATGGTTTTGCTGTTTGAATTCACTTCTTTCTGACTCCACCAGGGAAAGAAGAAGAATCCAAAGGAAGAGTGTGGACTTGACACCCCTCCCTTTGCCCCCACTTCCCCACAAAACAGAGGCCAGTCGTGGACAGACTGGACAGTTTAGTTGCAAACTGCTAATGGTAGCAGACACATTCTGTGGGTCTATTACTTGCTCACCATGACAAAACCCATTCTGATGGGAAAACAGACTGGCTGAGGCCCTCTCCACAAGGAATCTGGCCAGTACCCTTTGCCCCTCTTTGCTAATCTTTGTCCTGAGTAGACAGTAGCACATTCAGGTGGGTTCAATCTGATTGCCTACACCCAAGGATGCAGGAGTCGGGGCGGAGTGCGGGAAAATATGCTGACTCAGGTTCCGAATATAGAATGTGCCAGCAGAGAATGATAAAAAAGGCCCAGAACTAGAAGTTCAGAGGGCTCAGATCTGGTCCTAGTCCTGGTTCTGCCACCAACTATATGTGACTCCAAATAGCCATTTCACCTTTCAAGGTGCTGGTTGCCTTATTCTGAAACTGACGGAAGGAAATGGATCTGTGTTCTGTGGGTGGTATCTAGGGTGGATAGTAAAGGCAATTTAGTGGATCAAGACTAATATTAAAAAACTGACTCTAGAGCTGACAGGAATTACACAAGATGAATCTAGGGCATCATATAGTCCCAGAAAGAACATGCTCAAAAAAAATCCCATGGACGGAGGAGGAGCCTGGAGGGCTGCAGTCCATGGGGTTGCTAAGAGTCGGACACGACTGAGTGACTTCACTTTTCACTTTCATGCATTGGAGAAGGAAATGGCAACCCACTCCAGTGTTCTTGCCTGGAGAATCCCAGGGACGGGGGAGCCAGGTGGGCTGCCGTCTATGGGGTCGCACAGAGTTGGACACGACTGAAGTGACTTAGCAGCAGCAGCAGCAGCAGGGTGGGTTGAGAGTGAGTCTTCTGCCTGCTGCGCCAACGCCTGGGTTTTCAAAGGGCTCCCTGGACCCATGGCACCAGCATCACTTGAGAACTTGTTTGAAATGCAGACTCTCAGATCCCACCACAGATGCACTAAATCAGAAACTCTGCAGCAAGGCCCAGCAATTAACACACCCTGTAGGTCACTGTGGTGCTGCTGAAGTCTAGATCCCAGAGAAACAGACGTATAACTGTGCATCCCCTCCTGCTGGCTTCCTGATCAACTAGCAGTCATGTACCTCTCATCTCCTCCAGAACCCCCTTCACATCTATTGACACTTGGCTAATTCTCACACAACTCCTTCAGGGGTGTGGGGAGGGAGGAGTACTACCCACAGGAATGCAGAGAAGTCCATGGCACGCTGGACCTCAGCATGAGTCAACTAGCCAGGGCAAGAATTAAGCACATGGTTATTTTGCTTAACTCATCCATGAAGTTCTTAGCAATGAAGGATAATCGGGCCACACGTCTGTACCACACACCACACATTGTACAGAGACCCAGATTCCAGCATCCTGCCTTCTGGTTCCTGGCATTGGTCAGACGAAGGTGTCAATCTGTGGGTCAAAAAAGGCAGCTATCTTATGTAAACACCCATCGGCATACACCCATGAAAATTAGACCTTTGGATGCCAGAGAACGAAAGAGCCTTCTCAGCCCTTCATCGGGGAACAAATGATGCAGAATGGAGAGTGACAAGCAAACTGGAATGCTATGTTGGCCATGAGATCAAAGCCTAGAGAAACAGGAATTACAAGCCAGGAGTACGGTGCGTTAGCAGGCTGCCATGGAGTCCATGTAGGCCTTTTTCTGAACCATGTTTAGGCCACAGCTATTTTCCTTTTCCAATCTGACACCTCATTATTGGTATTGTCCCTAACCTGACAAACATATAACAAACAACAGAACACTGAGCTAAGGAAAGACTGAGTCGAAAACCAAATCTGGGTGAAAACTATACCATTTGTACACATACAAGGTAAAAGAACCGCTGAAGTAAACACAGTGTTTCTCTAAATAACAGAGGCGGGATTCGTATGTGTCTTGTGAGACAGGAATATTAATTCTTACCACGTCATAAATAAACCGTATACATAAAAATATATGTGTGTTAGTCGCTCAGTAGTGTCCGACTCTTTGCAACCCCATGGACTATAACCTGCAATACTCCTCTGTCCATAGAATTCTTCAGGAAAGAATACTGGAGTGGGTTGCCAATCCTTTCTCCAGGGGATCTTCCCAACTCAGGAATCGAACATGGGTGTCCTGCATTGCAGGCAGATTCTTTACCATCTGAGCTACAAGGGAAACCCCAAAATATATGTCAACAAACAATCATTCCTTCATTAACCTCCACTTTCCTTATTCCTCAGTCACAGTCATCTAGAAAATATAGCCTCTATCCCATAATTTATTGAAAGATTAAAAAAAGATAAGCAATACACCACCACAGAGGCATATGCAGCCTGAGTCAGAAAACTATAACTGAGAGAGAAGTGGCACTAGACATCACAGTTCCTGGGCCGACACTGAAAACCTGTACTCACAGGCCGTCTCCCTGATCTGTCTCAAAGTTTGATGGTAATTCTCCCTGGCTCCTATCCTCCCCACCACTGAACACACAGTGGAATACAACATTTGGTTGTTGTGTGTGACCACCAGTCACACTGATGAAGTACATTTCACAGCTCACACACTTTCAGTGGGTCTGCAACTGCCCACCGCTCCCTCCATCCAACCTTAAAAATCTTTCCACATTAAAAGATCTCCAAGGTATGATCTATTAACATCCCTCCCAGGAGCTCTCTCCTGGTTTTCTTTGGAATTATCCCTCTCCCCTATTCACAAGCAATCTTGGAAATAATATCCACCCCCATAGAGTGGCTAGGAGAATTATATCAAGTTATATTTTCTCAAAAAGGATTAAGCATAGTGGTTCACTTTTTATAGACAATCCATTAAAGAAATCTGCTATATCATTATAAGGTCCTCCGACCTTTGTGACTACCTACCTCTTGTTTGACATTCCTCAAGGTACCACATCCATCTCCCTTCCTCTCCTGGGACCTGCCCAAAACGTTGGACAGGTTGGGCCTCCCTTAGAAACCTCCTCAACTGTCCTAATTTCAACTAAACTGCTGACTCCCAGGAGTGATCCTCAGTTTTGCCCTCTCTTCTGAGTTATCTGGGCGGTACCACTGATATCACCCACATACGTTAACCTCAGCATGTTTAAAACCAAAAGCATCCTTTTAAAAAAACAAAAAACAAAAAAACTAAAGCATCCTTTTGCCCTAAGACCGATTCATTTATATTCTTCCGTAGTAGTCAATGGTTCCTTAAATAATAGTCACATAGGCCTGAAACTCTAGAGTTACTTTTTGGCTTGCTTCATATGTTTACTGTAGAATAAGTAACTCCTTTACCTGGAACAAAATTTCAAAGATACAATTTAAATCTCACACCTGTCCTTTTATCGTCCAGCTCCTTTCCTTGGGGAATCTGATGTTACCCACTTCTTGTTTAGCCTTCAAAAGATATTTTATATTCATGATACACAGGGGGTACTAGTAAATGTTTATCAACCAGCTCTCTGGAGAAACAAAAACAATGAAAACCCTGTTCTGGTTCCTTTGCCAACTTCCATGCTGTAAATACTCACACCTTGGCCAATTTCAAATGACCGCTGACCACTGCAAAGTCACTGACCAAGGAGTTGGGGAGAGATATACACAATTGGTTCTTACATGCTGGTGCTAGCTGGCTTCAGCCCACCCTTCCTCCATCCCCCTTTATGAATATGTGTACATATGCATAAATATGTACATGTTTATGCATATAAGCATATAACATATATATTAGGTGTGAATATATTTTTACTCACATGGAATTATCCCATACATACTTTGGTATATATTATATGTAAGCCACAAACCTATGTATTCTACACTTTTTTTTTTTTAACTTAACAATACCCTTGAGATTGTTACAAATCATTAGATGTTGAGCTGCCTCATTTTTAACTGCTCCATTATTCATTAACCAGTTCTTACTAATGAACAATTAGGTTATTTGCAATCTTTTTATTCAAACAGTGTTGCAATAAATAACTTTGCATGTATATCACTGTGCACATTTACTTATCAGTAGGATTAAATTCACAGAACTGTTATGGCTGATTTAAAGGGTGCATGTGTTTACAATTTTGATAAGATACTTCCAAGGGCTCCACACAGAGCTTGGAACAATTTACATTTCCAACCATCATGAATACTCGCTTCCTCAAACCTCTGGCAACAGTTTTACCACTTTATGTTATATTTGCCAATCTGACAGGTTAAAAAATAGCATCTTGTTTCTCTTGTTATGAGTAAGGTTGAAGTTTTCACATACTTAAGAGTCATTTGTAGGCAGGTTTGTAAACTATTTGTTCAAATTTTTTGCCTCTAGAGCAACCGTCCTTTCTTTTATTGTAATTCTTTATATATTGATGGAATTAGACCTTTTTGTGACATCAATTGCAATTATTTTCCAAATTAATTGCCTTTTGACAGTTAAAAAAACTGCTCTGCAAAAATCACATGTAGTCAAGTGAATCAATCTTTTGTTTTATAGCTTCTGGACTTTGTGTCCTATCTTGAAAAGCTTTTCTATCTCATTATTAAAATCATATTCTATTTTTTTCCTAGTTGTTTTAATATTAAAGTTTTGATCGACCTGGAATTTATTTTGATGGAAGGAGTGATGTAGGGCTCCAACTTTATTTTTCGCCTGATTGTACCAACACCATTTATTATCTCACATAGAATCATCTCTGCCTTCTCCCTCAACCCTGGTCCTTAATCCTCCATTTCCAGGAGCTGTCATTCTGACTTGCCAATACTTCTGTGTTGTCTGTCCTTTCTTCTCCCATTGTGACCAGCCTATTTTGGGTCTCATCGCGCTTATACTCCCAGCCTCTGATCGTCTCTATCACCACCAGGATTTTTCTCTAAAATAGCTCCCGCCATATCACCTCCTTATTCACTGTCCACAGAATGAAGTTCGAACCCTTACTACAGGATTCAGCGTCCACTTCATTTGGGCCCCAACCACCTCTCCATTCTCATACTCATTCACTTTCCCCATTTAAAACAGTCCTTCTGATCAAACTGGAGGGTTCATCATTCCTTAAAATGCTACACCTCGACTGAAACAAGTAAATGTATATAGCAAAACAGAAACACTCACAGATACAGAAAACAAACTAGTGGGTATCAGTGGGGAGATGGAAGCAGGGAGGGGCAAGATACGGGTATGGGATTAAGAGGGACAAGCTACTATGTATGAAATAGATAAGCAACAAGTGTGTATTGTACAGCACAGGGAATTATAGCCATTATTTTGTAATAACTTTAAAAGGAGTATAATCTATAAGAAGACTGGATCATCATGTTGTACACTTGAAACTAACATAATAATATAAATTAACTACACTTCAGGTTTTTTTTAAAAAATGGCTATGCCTTGGCTCATCCTGCATTTTCTGCCTGGAGTGTCTTTCCCATCTAGCATTCCTTTGTCTCAATCCTACATGTCCTTCAAGGCTTGGTTCAGATGCCCCCTTCCCTGCAGAAACATCTCCTATGGCCTCTCTGGGCTCAAACCACATCTCAGCATCTTGCTCACAGCAAGTGTTACACCTCTCCTTGTCTTTCACACTGTGTGTTTATAACTCTCCCCCACAAACACTCCTTGAGAGGAGGGGCTGAGGCTAATCAATTATGATACATAGTTTTCAATGAAATGAAAAGGTCTTAGCCTAGAGGTTCTCAAACTTTAGTGAACAACAGAATCAACTGAAGGGTTTGTAAAAACCAGATTGCTGGGCCCTCCTCTCAGTTTCTGATTCAAAAGGTCTAGGGTGGGGCCAAGAATTTCTGTTTCTAACATGTACCCAGGTGATGCTGATATGGCAACTTGTGGAACCACATTTTGAAAACTGCTGCCTAAGACAGCACCTCAAATCTCAAACTGCAAGCCTTTGAAAAGGTGAACATAGTCACACACCCAAAAATTTCACAAAGGAGGAAATCCTCTGGAGCTGGGTGTCCTTTAGACAGGTGCGGATTTCACCTTGTCCATCCAGTTCCGCATAGAAGGCAGTGACCCACCCAAGGCCACAGAGGCACTACTGGGGGTGGATTCATCTTCTGATTCCCCATCTCCCACTCCTGTGATCTCCACCACAGTGAGGGGCCCTCTGGTCAATGACACAAATACACCCCAGTGCTGCCACTTGGTCCCTTTGTGATTGTGGGTAAATGACTTAAGCCCCTCTAGGCTTGTGACAGTCACAGGTTCTTTGAGTAGAAGAGAAACTATTCTGGCAACTGAAACAAACAAAAAATGTACTGGGAAATGAGTTTCAGGAAGTAAGAGGGGGTGGGTGGAGGGACAGGCACTGGCACAGCTTCATGGGACCTGAAGCCAGACCACAATGCCAAGCAGATAAGAATGGTTGGATCGGGAGATGCCCTTGGCAGCAGAACCTCTGTGACCCTTGGCACTGAACCCAGATTCCAGTTAAGAGACATCTGAATCCCAGGGCTACCCACAGCTGAGGAGAATGGGGCCCCTCATTCCAGACCCTTAGGCAAAAAGTGAGTCCTCAAATGGAAATCAGAAAGGGTAAAGGGATGTTGGACAATCAAAGAGCAAATGATTACTCCCCAGCCTCTGTTTGGCTGTTGGTAAACTGTTACACTGAGAGCCCCTTCATAAATTATTAGACTATCTAATGAGGTAGTGTAAGTACAGCACTTAACCTGGCATATAGTAAGTATGCCACAGCTACTGGCTACCATCACTGTTATTACTGTTCTTTGCAATTATCATCAACCCTTCAAAGTCAAGATGGTTCCCCATGCCCTAAAGACTCCCAACAAGCTTCAAAGGACACTTCAGTTAATTCTATAAAGAAATCTGCTTGAAGTAGCTATGAACCCATAAGAAAAACCCAACTGGGTCTTCCCTACATTCTTTGAGGCCTTCAAGTACCCCTTGTCCACTTCATCTCAGATGCTAGACCACAAAACTACATTTGAACCGGAATCACCAAGTCATTTTAAGCTACTTCTGAGGTAATACTGGAGAACAGGTTGTTAGCTTTCATACAGTTTCAGTTACAAAAGTGGTAAAAACTCAACTTTGGATTCAGCTCCCAATAACAAATAAGCACACTTGTGTGTACCATCACAGAGAGCAATTCAAACCTTGCGAGAGGAGTTAAGCTCCTCCTCCTATTCAGTTCCACCTGGCCTCCTGCAATTGGCAGAAAGACACAGTAAGGGCAGGACTTCACTACTGCCATCCCTACCCCCAGGATTCCCTCTTCTACTCCTGTGACCATCAGCAGCCCAAGTCATGACATACCAAAAAAAAAAAAAAAAAGGAACTTCTTTCTCCAGGTTCCCAATTAAATTGCAGACTCATTCCCTTGGAGCCAAAGGTCCAAACTGTAATGAACAAATTCTCTGTGACTGTTTATTATCTCCTTGAAGGGAGATACCTGCTTGAAGATACCTGGATGCCAGGTACCCAGCCTGGTGCCTGGCATACAGTGGGTGCACAACAAATACTCATTCACTGACAAAAATCATACTGCATGCTTTCATTCTAGGGAGCCATTTACTTCAGGTTTAACCATGTCTGTCACATTAAAAAAATACATTATTTATCTTTTGCTTCTAAACATTTCAGATCACTGCCCACCACAAATGACTGGATGAGGTCTTTTTGTTTTATAAGACAAAGAATAACTTTAAAACTCTTGTATGATGGCATTCGATATCAAGATAGAAAAGAAGCATGGGACTCTTTCATAGTACTATCTCCTAATACACAAGTGGACAAATGCTATACTGCAAAGTGTCTGACCCACACAACACTAAGAAAACGGATTGTGATATTTTAACTATAGAGAATAAACCAAAGAATAAACTTGATTTTATATTGGCATGCACAGGTCCCTCTGATGATCTCTTGTTGGGCTGTTCATTGCAATTTAATTCTATTCTGCTTTAAATTCAAGCTATTTTTCAGTTCAAGCCCACTGTCTCCCGATCTCAGAAATCACAGGTGAGGACAAACATCCTCTGGGGTCATCTGTCTGGCCTATACCCACTCAGAGAGCTGGGTTTACTACCTCAGCTATGCTTCTGTGAGTAAACACAGACACCTAGACAGCGACAGAATGCTCATCCGAAGAAATTTCATATGAAGCAATTTGTTTTAATCATCTTTAAACCCACATGTTATTATTATTATTTAAGAATCATTTTCCACTTTTCCAGGGGCTTTAAGAAGTCTAGAAACAATCATATTCTGGCTCCCAAACAAACAAATTTAGGCAGAGTGATTATAAAGAAAGTACAGGGAAAATTCAATTTCAGGATATAAACAGTATGACTAAGAACAATGAAATTGCTACTCTATTTTCTGTATTTTTCTAAGATGAAGGAAATAATTCATCAACTTCAAAACAAAACAATCAGGCAAGTAACTAAAGGAGCAATTATTCTGTGGCTTCATGTTGCTATCCCATTTATTACAAAAGAACTTTTAGATTTTCACATAGATGAAGCAAACCTAGAATGATATAGGAAGGCTACAGCCTGCCTGCTAAAACCTTCTACAAAGAATCGTCTTTGAACAAATCGATATTTCCCAGTCTTCACATAAGAGGAGTCTTTTATGAAAAATATTTTGCTCCAGACTTTTGAAAAATTTGGGAGTCCTCTATTTAATGTGATATGAAAAATGTCAAATTCTCATTTGGCTTAAATTAGAATCACCTAGAGATCTTAAAAAATTTGTCCCTCCCTAGGCCCCACTCCTAAAGTTTCTGAATCAAATGGCTTGAGATAAGGAGAGTTGGTCACTGTTTTTTTAAGTTTTCTCATTCTGTGTTATAGCTGGATAGTATTCCATTGTGTGAATATAATATACAATATACTTTATTCAGTTACTTTTTAATGACAGCTTTATTGGGCCTTGGGATTCAAGCAAGGAGCTAGATTTACTTCAAGCAACACTGTAAGAGAAAAATGTAATGTGAGCCATATATGCAATTTTAATTCAAGTAGCAAATTAAAAAGAGTAAAAAGAAATAGGTAAAATTAGTTTAAATTATATATTATCATAATATATCCAAAATATTACCATTTCAACATGTTAATAGTACAAAATTATTGTGATACTTTTACATTTTTTTCATACTAAATCTTCAAAACAGTGTATATTTCATACCTACAGTACATCTCACTAAGGCTACATTTCAAGTGCCCCACAGCCATGAAATTAAAAGATGCTTACTCCTTGGAAGAAAAGTTATGAGCAACCTAGATAGTATATTCAAAAGCAGAGACATTACTTTGCCGACTAAGATCTGTCTAGTCAAGGCTATGGTTTTTCCAGCAGTCAGGTATGGATGTGAGAGTTGGGACTGTGAAGAAGGCTGAGAGCCGAAGAATTGATGCTTTTGAACTGTGGTGTTGGAGAAGACTCTTGAGAGTCCCTTGGGCTGCAAGGAGATTCAACCAGTCCATTCTGAAGGAGATCAATTCTGGGATTTCTTTGGAAGGAATGATGCTAAAGCTCAAACTCCAGTACTTTGGCCACCTCATGCGAAGAGTTGACTCATTGGAAAAGACTCTGATGCTGGGAGGGATTGGGGGTAGGAGAAGAAGGGGACGACAGAGGATGAGATGGCTGGATAGCATCACTGACTTGATGGACGTGAGTCTGAGTGAACTCTGGGAGTTGATGATGGACAGGGAGGCCTGGCGTGCTGCGATTCATGGGGTCGCAAAGAGTCGGACACGACTGAGCGACTGAACTGAACTGAACAGCCAAATGTAGACATTGGCTGCCCCAGAGACAGCAGATATAGGGAACAGCATCAAGAACTCATCGCCTCACTTCAGTTAACTCAGGTACAGCCTTGTTTCCTCTATACTCCCTCTTCACCCTTGAGATATTTTACAGCAAATTCTAAAAACAGGACCATTTCATCCATGTTCAAATTTCCTTGATTACCTAATATTTTCTAACAATGAATTTGTTCAAATCAGGGTCTAAATAATCAACTATAAGGATCTCTTTTTAATGACAATGTTTTTTTATGACACCAGCAGAACAGAAGTTATACTTTTAGTAAAATGCTTTATTCAGTCAGATGATTTATTACACATCTATCTTGTGCCAGGTGCTGTTCTAGCCTCAAGACACAACAATGAACAATACTCAAAGGAACTTCCGGTTTAACGCTTGCCTGCACATTTGTTTCGTTTGGGGAAGATTTTTAAAAATTCCAGTTCCAACTGGCAAACGGATAAAGTGTGGTCTATACAAACAATGGGGTGTTATTAGGCAATAAAAAGAAATGAAGCACTGATTCATTCTACAACAGGGATAAACCTTGACAATAATATGCTAAGTGAAAGAAGCCAGACACAAAAGGCCACATGTTGAATGATGCCATTTTTGTGAATGTCCATAAGAGGCAAATCCATATAGGCATCAAATAGATTAGTGGTTGGGAAGTGAGGAGGGAGACTGCTAATTAGTACAGTTTCCTTTGGGGATGGTGAAACATTCTAAAATGAATTATGAAGTCATGGTTGCACAACTTTGAATATACTAAAAACCACTGGGGATTTTCCTGGTGGTCCAGTGGTTAAGATTCCGTGCTTCCAATGCAGGGGGCGCAGGTTTGATCCCTGGTCAGGGAACTAGATCCTACATGCCATGTGGCACAGCCAAAAAGTACACATTTTTTTAAAAAATTAAGCCACTGAATGTACACTTTAAACAGATGAATTATATGAAATATTAATTATATCTCAATAAAGTTGTCATTAAAAAACTTAATTGAATCAAGTAAGTTGATATTATATTCACACAAGGGAATACTATCCAGCTATAACACAGAATGAGAAAACTTAGGGAAAAAAAAAGTGATCAACCCTCCTTATCTCAAGCCATTTGATTCAGAAACTTTGGGAGTGGGGCCTAGGGAGGGACAAATGTTTTAAGATCCCTACACTGGAGAAGGGAATGGCAAACCACTTCAGTCTTCCTGCCTTGAGATCCCCATGAACAGTATGAAAAAGCAAAAGGTTATGACACTGAAAGATGAACTCCCCAGGTCAGTAGGTGCCCAGTATGCTGCTGGAGAAGAGTGGAGAAATAACTCCAAAAAGAATGAAGAGACGAAGCCAAAGCAAAAACAACACCCAGTTGTGGATGTGACTGGTGATGGAACTCAAGTCTGATGCTGTAAAGAGCAATAATGCACAGGAACCTGGAATGTTAGGTCCATGAATCAAGGCAAATTGGAAGTGGTCAAACAGGAGATGGCAAGAGTGAACATCGACATTTTAGGAATCAGTGAACTAAAGTGGACTGGAATGAGCAAATTTAACTCAGATAATCATTATATCTACTACTGTGGTCAAGAATCCCTTAGAAGAAATGGAGTAGCCTGCATACTCAACAAAAGATCCTTACATAATTCTAATTTAAGTCAAATGAGAATCAGTGGTTTCATAGAAGATTCAGTCAAAGTGACTAACAGTTACAAAATGGTATGATAACTGCTCCCTCATCAACAGGCAGGCACACAGTGCCAAGCGTGTTTTCCAATTTCAACCTGAAGGGAGCAGAGGAAGGCTTCCTACAAGTGACATCATCCAGGCTGAAATGTAATGGATGTGTAGGAATCAGCCGGGTGAACATGGGTGAGGAGGACTGCATCATAATGAGGACAGATATTTATGCGGAACTGGGAGGCCAGAGCACATGATGCATGGCCCCTGGGACTCAGGAAGGGAGCTGAACTTACTTCAGTTTGACTGCAACACACAGAGCCAAGCTGTGAGCAGGAGGTTATTCAGATAAGATCTGATAAATCAGGTTTAAAAGTGAGAAATATTCATTGATCAATAAGATATTGACAAAAATTTAGTTTCAATTCCCTAACAGTTTCAATACATTTTAATACAACTTTACATATATATGAAAAGATGGTACATATAAGATACAAGTGCATATTTAGTGCATATTTATCCTACAGACAATGTTTTGTTTACGGGTTTGAGATTTCCTTGCAATATTTGCAAGGTGAAAACCAGAATAGGCGCTTACCATAGATTTCAATAATTAAGATTTCCAATGCTTCATCATAAATTGATGAAATATTATAGTATTGTGGATCAAAAAGTAGGAAACAAAATGCCACATTCCAATGACTGTTTTCACAGAATATGTGAAAGTGTTAGTTGCTCAGTCCTGTCCACCTCTTTGTGACTCCATGGACTGTAGCCTACCAGGCTCCTCTGCCCATGGAATTCTCCAGGTAAAAATACTGGAGTGGGTAAAAAGTGAGTCTCTCAGTTGTGTCCGACTCTTTGTGACCCCATGGACTATACTTTCCATGGAATTCTCCAGGCCAGAATCCTGGAGTGGGTAGCCTTTCCCTTCTCTAGGGGATCTTCCTAACCCAGGGGTCGAACTCAGGTCTCCCGCATTGCTGGCGATTCTTGACCAGCTGAGCCACAAGGGAAGCCCACTGAAGTGGGTAGCCATTCTTTTCTCCAGGGGCTCTTCCTGACCCAAGGATCAAACCCAGGCCTCCTGCATTGCAGGCAGATTCTCTACCGTCTGATCTACATAATACAACCAAATACAATCTTTTCTTTTCAATTGCACACCTCCTTTGGATAGGATATCAGGCTTAGTGATGTGAGGAACAGGAAAGGAAGGAATAGATACTAGTCTTGCCTTCAAGGCATTTACAATTCAGTAAGGGAGGCCATACATTTAAATAGATAACTAGGCCACAAGGCACTAGGGTCAAAGAATGTGGAGCGTGGGTATGAAAGAAACAAAGTACTGAAGCCGGCGGTGGGGGGGGGAGGGGTTAATGCTGTGAGAGACTGATTTCAGAGAGATGATTCTGGCAGAACTGGTTTATGAGATAAACCTTGAAATACTTGGGGTTTCGGGGTGGAGACAGACACTGAGCCCAGGCTGCTGGTCCCTGACTTTAGGCTAAGGGGTCTACCTTAGATGGAGAGAGAGAAAGGACCTGGGACTACTTCACAACTAATACAGTTGCACCTTGTATTAGTTGTAAAGTAGTTGGAAACTTAACTTTTCCTAGTCTCATTTGGAGATCGGGGGTATAACAACAGGGCCTGCTTTGGTGTTGCTCTGAGGATTAAACAGTTTAATTCATGCACAGTACTCAAGCCAATACCTGGCACAAAAAGATCAGCAGCTACCACTGCTGTTATTAATGTTATAATTATTAACTACATAAGTCACTCAATAATTTTTAGCAATGTAACGACTGGATCTAAAGAATTTACCTGACTATGATTCGAAGGTAGAACTGAGGAAGGTAAATCTGCCTGAAAGCTATATTAGGACAGAGTAGAGAAGTCCTTAACAACCTGAGCTAAGATGGTGCAGGGGCAAGGGGAAGGGATGGAGGTGAAAGACAAAAGGAAAGAGAGATACGAACTAGGCTGAGATGAACATAAAGATGGTCTAAACAGTATTGATTGGGAAGTCAAGAAAGATGTTTCCAGAGAAGGAGGCTCAAAGCTGATGAATAAGATGTAGACAAGAAAGGAATTTGCAGTGAACCATAAAGTGAAGTTGCTCAGTCGTGTCCGACTCTTTGCAACCCCATGGATTGCAGCCTAAGAGGCTCCTCTGTCCATGCGATTTTCCAGGCGACTGGAGTGGGTTGTCATTTCCTTCTCCAGATCTTTTCAACCCGGGGAACAAATCCGGGTCTCCCACACTGTAGGCAGACGCTTTACCGTCTGAGCCACCAGGGAAGTGAAACTGTCAATTCTGAAGGCTCCTTCAACTTGACAGCCTCCATGATCCTCAGTGTCCCACAGGCCTATCATTTCTGTGGGCATTCTGGGTTGAAGGATTCTCCAGCCCTCCCTGGGTATCCTTGAAATGGAATTAACAATTAAGAAAATACAGTCCTGCCGAGACACACAGTATAAATAAGACCACAGATTATCCAGGTCTTCAGGGAAGGAAAAGCATACTACCCCTAAAACTGGAATAAAACAGAAGGAAAAAAGCAACCTCTAATTCTGCCCCATGCTCTATTTTGCCACTAACTCTTCAGGTGGTAACCATGACGTACTTAGCTAATTTCACCTTGCCCTCAGTTTACAACAGAACAAAGAGTCAAAATATAGTTATTTTGCTAAAAGGTTGCAGCAGAAGTTTCTGGAACTAGTAGTGGTTTCAACTCTCCATTCTACACATGGCAAGAGAGGTTCTAGCTGGTCTTCCAGTACTTTCCTTAAGAGGCAGAAACCATTGTGTTCAGAGTTCACTTACTACAGTGGGTAAAACCTATCAGATTTCTCTTTAGATTTAGGTGAAAGGAAACTTAAATCTCGGAGAAGGCAATGGCACCCCACTCCAGTACTCTTGCCTGGAAACTCCCATGGACGGAGGAGCCTAGGCTGCAGTCCATGGGGTCTCGAAGAGTCAGATATGACTGAGCGACTTCACTTTCACTTTCATGCATTGGAGAAGGAAATGGCAACCCACTCCAGCGTTCTTGCCTGGAGAATCCCAGGAATGGAGGAGCCTGGTGGGCGGCCGTCTATGGGGTCGCACAGAGTCAGACACGACTGAAGTAACTTAGCAGCAGCAGCAAACTTAAATCTAAATGAAAGGAGAATTTCCTCTCCTCCTATATGAAAAGTGCCCCATCTGTCTATCAGGCCCACAAACTATAAATTCAACCACAAAAATCAATGGCAGTAAAAACTCAACAATTTGAAAAATAGTACAACTAGACACTTGTTATTGACAGTGGAAAGTTTACAGCTCAACCTCAGGTGGTTTGAATATGTTGCATTGCTGAACTCTATCATAATGAGTTAACATCTAATTACATAATGGGTGCAGGAGACATTTCAGTATAGTGGAAAGAGCTAAAGATTTGCAGTCAGAAAGACTATTCCTAAAAATCCAGCTCAGCAATCTGCTATTGACCCTGGGCAGGTTCCCGAATTTAGGCTGCAGTTTCTTCATCTGTAAAATGGAGATAACCTCACAGCACTGCCATCAAGATGGTGAAGATTAAATAACAGCCTATGGCATCCTGGACTTACAGCATAACTATTAGCTGTTACCGAAACTCTCAGTAATGATAGTGCAATAAATCTCCTTTTCACTAAGCAATAGTTTTTGTTATAAATAAAGTTAAATGCCTATTGGCTATAATGGTGGAAATTACATTTCAGTTTCTTGGGAGCAATACAGCATAACAGAGAAGATGAGCTGGAATTCTAGTTTTGCCAGGATAATCTTGAAAAATTAGTTAACCTGCTGGAGCCTCAGTTTCCCATCAGGTTAGAAATATCGAGCTAACAAGGCTACTGTAATGTTTAACAGAGCTTCTCTGGTGGATCAGCGGTAAAGAATCTGCCTGCCAATGCAGGAGAGGCAGGTTTGATCCTTGAGTTGGGAAGATTCTCTGGAGAAGGAAATGGTAACCCACTCCAGTATTCTTGCCTGGCAAGTCCCATGGACAGAGGAGCCTGGTGGGCTGCAGTCCATAGGGTCGCAAAAGAGACAGACATGATTTAGCAACTAAACAACAGCAATGTTTAATGAGGTGATCTATACAAAGTTCCTAGTACATTCCAGCTCTCAGTAGGTGCTGGATTAATAGTAGTTACTGGTATGTGTTCAATTTCCCAACAGAAAAACAAAAGGATAAACATGAAAATCAAAACTAGTATGAGATCACCATTCCTCATATTTTACAGAGAAGTTTTCATCATTCATTCCATAAATATTTCTTTTGTACCTACTGTGTGTCAGGCATTGTTGCTGACATTGGGATTAGGGTGATGGACATTCTAGAGTGGGGGGAACAGTAAACAGTCTAAGGAGACAATTTCAGAAAGAGATGAGTGCTATGAGGAATACCAAAAAGGGTGGTGTGCCCACACGTTGATGGAGGCGATGGTCATTTCGCTTGGGTGCATTTTAGCCCAGGCCTACCTAGTTTGTCTCCTTGGGCCAGAACGGGACTTCACCTTGTATGATGCTTGGCAGTACAGTATGGATGATCAGAAGTTAGACCTACACCTTTATCTGTGGATGAATCTCTTTAGCAGCGGCAGCTGAAAATATTTCTAAATGCCTTCAGCCCAGTACTCAAACTCTATGGGTCAGGACGGGTGTGGGGGTGGAGTAGAGGGTGGCGGCGGGGGTTCAGCTGCACCTCAGCGCAACCCTCAGGCACATCTAAAGTGACAACTTCACAGCTCCCTCAGCTCAGGAGACTGGTAGTTTGTGAGACGGAGGAAAGAGTACAAATTGCATTACCGAAAGAGGGCGGCGCGCGCCGGCTTAAGAAGTAGCTGGACGATCTACGACAATGCCCATTAGGGACTCCAGAAGCTGCAAACGCTTCTCAGCAAGCCCGAAGGGACAAGGACCCTCGGTCCCCGGCCGCGGTGCCGGAAAGCGGAGCAAGACTGGCGCGGGGAGGCGGGCGAGCCCGGAGCCTACAAGACCTACGTCTCCCGTATCCCCCCGGCGCGCCCCAGCCCGCGGATGTGGTGCAGCCTCGCGCTCGGCCCAATTAAACCGGTTTCCTGTGCCTCCCGCCCCGGCGCCGCGTCTCCCGGCTGCCCAGGACAGCCCCCGGCGCCGCATCCTCCGGCGCCCCGACCCAAACTAGGCGCCTTCTCGCCGTTAATTCCGACCAAACTGTGCCTCTAAGGACAGCACTCCAGTGTGGGCAGCATCTGGACCTCTAACTCCCGGGATGCAGGCAGGAGGGTGACTCGGGGCTGCCCCACTAACAGTTCTTCCTCGGGGGACAGGAGGCAGTCTCCAGATTCTCGCTGAGACTGGCTGCGTCCCCCCAGATTTCAGCCCTCCGGAGTCCACGCCATCGCCCAGGTCCCCACGCACCCCAGCTCTATTCTAGCTGGCGTCCTAGTGCCTACCTGCGCGCTCAGCCGCCGGGGACGCCGCCTAGTTTCCCCGGTGCCGGGCTCCGAGGTTCGTCAGCAGACGCGAAAGGAGGCAAACCTGGCTTCTTCGGTCCTCCAGCAACGCACAGCTGATAGTTTCCTCCCCGGCTGCAGCAGACAGCGGCGGGGATGGCTACTCGCCGACCGCCGCCGGGGTCAGAGCCCGCGCTGCGCACTGGCCTCCTGGCTCCCAGCTCGCCTTGTTCCGCCGGGCTCCAGCGTACAGCGAACGCTCGGCCAGTTCCCAGTACTTTGCCCAGAACTTCGCGCGCGCACCCAGGCAATCAGCAAGGGGGGAGGGAGGGGCGGGAGCGAGGAGGAGGAGCCTACGCCGGCCCTGGGGCGGGGCCACTTGGGGAGGGCGGGAGAGACGGCAGAGTGACCCACACTCCCAGCAATCAGGAGTAGCCCACGGCAAAAGGGGCGGGGCGGTGCACCTGGAAGGAGCACCGATTCCATGACGCAGTCAAGGGAACCCGGTTCCCGACAGGTGCGAAGGAGAGAGCGAGGTGGGAGCTGCCTCTGGAAGAGGAAAGTGGTTCCCGGCGGCCTAGGGCGCTCTGTGAGCGCCGTTTAAGCACTCAGATGTTCGTGGAGCAGCGTTTCCGGGCCAGAGAGGGAGAAAGAAGTGAGGGGTCATGGGAGGGGCTGGTTAAAGGACAAGATTTCAGGGGAGACTCTGGTCGAACAGGCAAAGAGAACTCGACTTCTTCCGGAACTCAGACCGAGGCCAAGGGATGGAGAATCGAGAAAACACGTGGTGAAGGGAGGTTTGCAGGCACCGGATGTCGAAGGACAGAATCCCCGTAGGATCCGGCAGGAGGCTGTGACCCCTCCAACATCCAGAGGCAGTGATGCAGATTGGTGCTGGATCCCAGGAGGGGACATAGAGGGAGTGTGGTTCTTTATTCTACGTAGTTCAGGTGCGAGGGGGAGGGGAGAGAAAGCATCACAGTTACAGTGAAAAAGCCGGCGCTTCCCCTCGACTTGATTGTCCGCTTGTCCTCTGCCTCCTTTGATCCTAGCATGATCACCAGGTCTCAGTTTGGAGACTGCAAGCATATCGAGTGCCGCAGGTGGAGAGATGAGAAGGAAATTAACATTTCCAAGTGCCTACTGTGTGCTTCCGGAGCAGCTGTGGGCATGCAGCTGTGATAATGGCGCACCAGGTTCCTGCTCTCATGGAGCTTACGCTTCTGTTGGGAGACAGACCATGAACAAAGAAGGGCACATGCAAATATAAACACATGAAAAAGTGCCGGAAAAAATATGAGCACTGAGGGGCGACTGCTAAGCACAGCTTTAAAAAGTGACGGGTGTAATAGGGGGGCTGTGAAATCCTCTGAGGGCCTCACAGCGAAGACGACTTTTACGCATTCCTGAACCGGGGAAAGTTGCTGCCACCGTCGTCGCAGAGCGTTCCAGGCAGAGGAGCGGCAAATGCAAGGTGTTTAACCTCCTTGAAAATCCTTCTAACCTAGCTCAGCGAGCTGGACAGTAAGTGTGGCTCGCTAGGCGCGCTTCCTGACAGAGAGTAGGGGCTCCAGAATATTAAATTCCAGTGCCACCCACCACCTGCGGCACTCGATACATTTCCAGCCTCCTAAATGACCCCAATTAAGGTTTCTGAGGCTCTTGTCGCAGCCACGCTTTCAACATTTCATTCACTGCGCTCGATTCTCCGCTTTCTGGGTCTCGAGGTGTCTGAGACTGTCTGTCTTGGATCTGGCAGGCGGCGAGCGAGGGCGGGAGGATCCCAGCAAATTGCAGAACTAACCCACCGTTGTGCTACCCACGCTGGCGCTCGGAGAATCCTAATAGAGATTTAAAACACGATGACTTGGAGGTTCTTAAATCATCCGCCTGCACCAGATCAACGCCGGGTGGATGAAAGCCAGGAGCCTGGACCATTCATTTTGAATTCAAGGAGTTACCCTGCCCACGCCCGTCGTTTTCCTAACGCTTCTTCCATTTTTCAGTAATTCCTCTGGGAAAGAGAAGCTCAATCTTTCCCCTGTCCTCCTGCTTCAAGCTCTTTTATTTCTCTTTATTTCTTATCCTTTCTCCACCTCCCATTCTCATCGTTTCATTAGAATTGCTTTTACTGCGGGATGCAAGCCTTAAAATCCGAAAAGAAGTTATTTATTTGAATATGGCTTTATTGTTGAAACTGCCATCCCATTTTTTTTTGTTTGTTTTGTTTTGTTTTTTGCTTTTCCTTTAATCTCTTTCAAACAACAAAGTGTGTGTATATTTTTTTCTATTTGTACTTGAGGCAATTAATTGGACAGAATGAGACTTATTCATATTATGCCTTGCTTCCTAGGAAAAAGGAATCTTACTGTGTCTTTTCATAGTTTCATTTCCTCTACTACTCCTAAATAAGCTTCCAGACTCACCAGCTCCTAAAAACAAAAGGAAATAAAGTTGAATACCAGACAGAGCTAATTGTTCTTGAACAAGCTTGTTAAATCCTAAAATTAGCTTTCTCTTCAGAGTTTTATTCTAAAGCAAGGATCTGAATGTCTATTCCAGAGAAATCAATGATTCTATAATATGAGCTTCTAAAGACCCTCTTTGAACTGTTGAACAAATACTTTTTATCTTTGGAGACAAGTACACACCATGGTGGGGATTGTTCATACTTCCCTGAATGTTACTAGCTTCAGAAATCTGTATTAGGTAAGCAGGTCTTAAAAGAGTTCACATGCTTTGATAGTAAAAGAAGATGATGGTACAGGAGTTTAATGGAGGGGGAACTCCAGAGGCCTCTAGAATCAACTACCTGGGTTCCTGTCTTAAGGTGGCAACTTCCTGACTCTGAGAGCACTGCTCTTTTTCTGCAAAATGGAGACAGAGGGCTTCCCAGGTGGCTCAGTGATAAAGAATCTGCCTGCCAAGCATGAGATGCAGGTTTGATCCCTGGGTTGGGAAGATCCCCTGGAAAAGGCAACCCACTCCAGTATTCTTGCCTGGGAAATCCCATGGACAGAGGAGCCTGATGGGCTACAGTCCATGGAGTTTCAGAGTGTCGGACACTACTTAGTGACTGAACAACGGTGTGCATCCTCTGATTTAGTTTTTTAATTGAAGGATAATTGCTTTACAGAATTTTGTTGTTTTCTGTCAAACATCAACAGGAATCAGCCATAGGTATATATATATGTCCCCTTCCTCTTTAACCTCCCTACCATCTCCCTCCATCCCACTCTAGATTGTTACAGAGCCCCTGTTTGAGTTCCCTGAGTCATACAGCAAATTCCCATTGGCTATCTATTTTACATATGGTATTGTAAGTTTCCATGTTACTCTCTCTAAGCACTCACCCTCTCCATCCTCCCCTCCCCCTGTGTCCATAAGTCTGTTCTCTATGTTTCTCCATTGCTGCCCTGCAAATCAATACATCAGTACCATCTTTCTAGATTCCATATATATGCGCTAGTATATGATATTTATCTTTCTCTTTCTGACTTATTTCACTCTGTATAATAGGCTTTAGGTTCATCTACCTCATTAGAACTGACTCAAATGCATTCCTTTTTATGGCTGAGCTTCCCAGGTGGCTCAGAGGTTAAGGCATCTACCTGCAATGCAGAAGACCTGGGTTCAATCCCTGGGGCAGGAAGATACCCTGGAGAAGGAAATGGCAACCCACTCCAGTATTCTTGCCTGGGAAATTCCATGGATGGAGGAGCCTGGTGGGCTACAGTCCACGGGGTCCCAAAGAGTCGGACATGACTGAGCGACTTCACTTTCACTTTCCTTCACCACAGCTTCTTTATCCATTCATCTGTCGATGGACATCTAGATTGCTTCCATATTCTAGCTATTGTAGATAGTGCTGCAATGAACATTGGAGTACATGGGTCTTTTTCAATTTTGGTTTCCTCAGTGAAAGTGAAAGTCTCTCAGTCATGTTAGATTCTTTGCAACCCCATGGACTATACAGTCCTTGGAATTCTCTAGGCAAGAATACTGGAATGGGTAGCCTTTCCTTTCTCTAGTGGTTCTTCCCAACCCAGGGATCGAAACTGGGTCTCCCACATTGCAGGCAGATTCCTGGTTTCCTCAAAGTATATGCCTAGTAATGGGATTGCTGGATCATATGGTGTTTTTATTCCTAGTTTTTTAAAGACTCTCCATACCATCTTCCATAGTGGCTGTATCAATTTACATTCCCACCAACAGTGCAAGAGGGTTCCCTTTTCTCCACATCCTCTCCAGCATTTATTGTTTGTAGACTTTTTGATGATGGCCATTCTGACTGGTGTGAGGTGGTATCTCATTGTAGTTTTGATTTGCATTTCTCTAATAATGAGCAAAGTTGAGAATCTTTTCACGTGTTTGTTAGTCATTTGTATGTCTTCTTTGGAGAAATGTCTGTTTAGGTCTTTTTCTACTTTTTGACTGGGTTGTTGTTTTTCTGGTGTTGAGTTGTAGGAGCTGCTTATATATTTTGGAAACTCTTTATCAGTTGTTTCCTTTGCTATTATTTTCTCCCATTCTGAGGGTTGTCTTTTCACCTTGTTTGTAGTTTCCTTTGCTGTGCAAAAACTTTTAAGTTTAATTAGGTCCCACTTGTTTATTTTTGTTTTTATTTCCATTATTCTAGGAGGTGGATCTTGCTTAGATTTATGTCATTGCATATTCTGCCTATGCTTTCCTCTAAGAGTTTTATAGTTTATGGTCTTACATTTAGCCCTAATCCATTTTGAGTTTATCTTTGTGTATGGAGTTAGGAAGTGTTCTAATTTCATTCTTTTACAAGTAGCTGTCCAGTTTTCCCAGCACTTATCGAAGAAGCTATCTTTGCCCCATTGTATATTCTTGCCTCTTTTGTAAAACATAAGGTACCCATAGGTTCGTGGGTTTATTTCTGGGCTTTCTATCTTGTTCCATTGATCTATATTTCTGTTTTTGTGCCAGTACCATACTGTCTTGATGACTGTAGCTTTGTAGTATAGTCTGAAGTCAGGAAGATTGATTCCTCCAGCTCCATTCTTCTGAAGACCACTTTGGCTATTGGGGGTCTTTTGTGTTTCCATATGAATTATGAAATTTTTTGTTCTAGTTCTGTGAAAACTGCCATTGGTAATTTGACAGGGATTGCATTGAATCTGTAGATTGCATTTGGTAGTAAAGTCATTTTCACAATATTGATCCTTCCTACCCAGGAACATGGAATATCTCTCCATCTATTTATGTCTGATTTCTTTCATCATTGTTTTATAATTTTCCATATACAGTTCTTTGCCTCCTTAGGTAGGTTTATTCCCAGATATTTCGTTCTTTTTTGTTGCAAAGGTGAATGGGTTTGATTCCTTAGCTTCTCTTTCTGATTTTTCATTGTTAGTATATAGGAATGCAAGCGATCTCATATTGACCTTGTATCCCATGATAAATTCACTGATCAGCTGTAGTAATTTTCTGATAGTTTCTTTTGGGTTTTCTATGTATCGCATCATGTCATCTGCAAACAGTGAGAGTTTTACTTCTTCTTTTCTGATCTGGATTCCTTTTATTTCTTTTTATTCTCTAATTTCCTGAGACTTTTATTGCTAGGACTTCCAAAACTATGTTGAATAATAGTGGTGAGAGTGGATATTCTTGTCTTCTTCCTGATCTTAGTGAAAATGCTTTTGGCTTTTCACTCCGAGATCCTCCAGGCTCCTCTGTCCATGGGATTCTCCAGGCAAGAATACTGAAAGATCCCTCCTCCAGAAGATCTTCCGGAAACCTGTGTCTCTTGTGTCTCCTGCATTGACAGGCAGGTTCATTACCACTAGCACCACCTGGGAAGCCCTAAAGAGCAGCAGCAGAGATTGTACCAACTGGGCTACATGAAAAGTTTCAAACTCAGTCTGAAAATGACTTTCACGTAGCTTGACTCAGCATTCTCAGTCTCAGCATTACTGACATTTGGGACCAAATATTGCCTTGGCCAAAAAGTTCGTTTGGGTTTTTGTAACGTCTTATGGAGAAACCCGAAGAACTTTTTGGCCAACCCAATACTTGTTTGTTTGGGTAGGGTGGTTTGTCCTGTGCAATTCGCAGCATCTCAGTCTTCTACCCACTAAATTCAAGGAATACCCTTTCCTCCCCACAACCAAAAGTTTCCAGGCTTTGCCAGATGTTCCCTGGAAGGCAAAATCACCCTGACTAAGTGTCATTAGCCTAGCATATAGCAAGTGCCCACAGATTAGTAGGCAGTATAAGGGAGTGCTTAAAGATATGGATTTCCAGAGTGTTAGTCTTAGGCAAATTTTGCTCCCCTAAACTTCATCTTCAAAATAGGAATCATAATAATGATAGCTTCTTAAGACTGGCTAAGGATTAGATAAATATATGCATATACAATCAATTTGGATAATGCATGGAACATGGTAAGCTTAAGACATGAACTTCTATTCTCATTTTCTTCCTGTGGAGTGAAGGCATTGGGCTAGATCAGAGATAACATGGCTTACTTGCTGCCACTCCCCTCCCTGCCTCATGCCAGACATCACAATGAAGTCAAGACTCTCATTTCCACTTAGCCCAATGAGGCCTCAGAATCCTTCTCAGCACAACACTGGCCTTAGGAAGCAACTACTGATAGAATAGGGTCAGCAGGTAAGATGATGCTGAATTACCATGCTGAGGCTACATGAACTTCAAATCAATTTTAACATTAAAATCTTAAGTCATCATAAGATTAGAGCATCAGTCATCTTGAATGGTGACTACAAGACACATGTGATGAGCAGGACTCATCACTTCTTCAATCCCTTTTATGGAGGAGGGGGAGAGACTTCCAGTACCTTGGCTGTAATCATACAGCCGATGAGTGAGTAGAGGTTGGGTCTCCTGCCCTCTGAAGTGTACTCTTTTGCCGCTCTCACCATTCGTGGAGCAAACACATGTCTGAAGCACCGTGAGTGTGACCCTCCACATCCTATACACCCTTAGTTCATTTTTTGTTCTCTTTCAGTTTTATCTGGAAAATAGATCAAAGCATAGGAACATATTGTTAGCATTCTTTCAAAAGTGTTAGTCCTCATGATGGCAAAATGCACAAGAATTCACAAATTCCTTCATTAAATAGAGACTCCTCCATTGTATGAAGGACTATTCTTAGCAGACATTTTAAGAGATCCAAAGATGAATCAGTGGGTGTCCCTGCCCTCAATGATTTTACAGTTTTATATATTAGGCAGACCAGACATGGATATAAATAAATATAAGCTAAAAAATGGGAAATGTCCTGAGAGAGGTACCAAAAATGTATTCAGAGAAAGAAGAAGCTATTTTTTGAATTAGGAGCAGAGAGTCACTTCCTGCATGTCTCTGTTGACATTTTAACTCTTTGTTCAAAAGTTATTATTTATTACAATCAAATTAGCCTTGTAGAGGAAACTGCAACATCATTAAGCTTCCTGGTCAGACATAGCTCCTGCACAGTTTAAGTGGATACTATCAGTGCAACTAAAGGTCAGTTTACTAACTCTAATAGTCATTTTTTATTAGATGTTTAAAATTTTCTGGAAAGTTCTAAAGGAAGATTGCTCACCTTTAGTAACAATAGATTGACTTTCTTCCAAGCAGTGACAGAATCAGTTTTTTAGCCTGTTATACTGTGGGAGCATAAGATGTATATATACCTTATACATAAGGTATATATTTTTATAAAAAAAGAACATAACAGGGATGAAGGGACACCAACATCATATACATTAAACTATGAGACAATATTTCCTTCAGGACTGAACTACCTCAGAAGTCAGGCTGAACACTCCATTATCTTTGAGGTATACTCTCCATCAAACGTAGTAGTGTTTGTGGTAAATACTAGGTATTAAAACAACAGCCCACACCTATTTATGTGCCAGGCACAGCTGAGGTGGGCTGCCAAAATTACCACCACTTCTGCCACCATCAAAAGGCTGCTTGTTAAACCAGAAAGGCTTGACAGACTGCCAGAACCACACCCCTCCTGCTACAAACCACACAAGCAAAGCCTCAAATCCTTCTTCTCCTTCATCCCCACACTTCTGAATTCATACCTTGCATGGATGCATCTGATTGGTACATTCCAAATCACACGTGCAAATCTAGCAGCAAGGAAAGCTGGGAAATGTGGTTTTCCATTTTCCAGCCTCTGCAGTAAGGCACATTAGAGAAAGGATGGATTAGAAACAGAGTGAGCCAAGCCACAGCATTCACTTTTATCTTTTCCTTCAACTCTCCAACAAGTCTCTCGGCAGAAAAAGGTTTTATATGTTATGTCCTCTTTGGTGTGTTTCCGGTTTTATAGATTAACCCAGAAGGCCTAGTCCTTCATCACTTCTCTTAAATTTCCTTCTCAATCTCTACCAGCAACACTACTATAGTCCAAGCTGCCACCATTTCTTTGCCTGGAAAACTGCAGCAGCCTTAAGACCAGTTCCCAGGAAATCACTCTTGCTGTCCTGCAAGCCACTGGTTACTCCGTAGCCAGAACTGCCATATGACTCAGTAATCCCACTGCTGGGCATACACACCAAGGAAACCAGAACTGAAAGAGACACATGTACCCCATTGTTCATTGCAGCACTGTTTACTATAACTAGGACATAGAAACAACCTAGATGTCCATTGGCTGATAAATGGATAAGGAAGTTGTGGTACCTATACACAATGGAATATTACTAACTATAAGAAAGAACACATTTGAGTCAGTTCTAATGAGGTGAATGAAACTGGAGCCTATTATACAGAGAGAAGTAAGTCAGAAAGAGAAACACCAATACAGTATATTAATCCATATATATGAAATTTAGAAAGACGGTAACAACGATCCTATATGCAAGGCAGCAAAAGAGACACAGATGTAAAGAACAGACTTTTGGACTCTGGGAGAAAGCGAGGATGGGATGATATGAGAGAATAACATTGAAATATGTATATCACCATATGTAAAACAGGTGACCAGTGCAAGTTCGGTGTATGAAGCAGGGCACTCACAGCTGGTGCTCTGGGACAACCCAGAGGGCTGGGGTAGGGAGGGAGGTGGGAGGGGGGTTCAGGATGGGGGGACGCATGTGCACCCGTGGCTGATTCATGCTGATATATGGCAAAAACCACCACAATAAAGTAATTATCCTCCGATTAAAATAAAATTTTTTTTAAAGTTTAAAAAAAAAAACCACATATCTGATCATTGCCCTTAAGATAAAGACAAAACTACTTACATGGTTTTCAAGGTCCAAGATTGGTGGTCTGGTGTCCACCAACTTCATCCGGGCCATATGGGCCCCTCCCACTCACCTCTTTCCTTCCCACTGACCTGTTTCCAGGCCTTTGTGCTTCCCTGACACAGGATGCTCTGCCTGGAAAGTGCTGTTCCCTTCTCTTCATTAAGTTAAAAAATGACATCTCATTCTGTCATCACTTCCTCAGGGAAGTCCTCTTTGACTTTCACGATTAGTTCAAATTGTTCTATCTTATGGTATTGTTAGAACTGAATTGGGATTGTGTGTGTGTGTGTGTGTGTGTGTGTTCGTAATACTTATCACAGTTGTAATTATATTTACTTTTGTGATTTTCTGATTAATTTCTGTCTCTTAACTGCATTATAGGTTGCACAAAGTGAGGACCATGTATGTTTTTAATCTTCCAATGCATGTCTCAACACCTAGCAACCTTGGGCCTTCAAATATTTGTTGAATAAATAAAGAGAACCCCAAAGAAGTGACCTTTAATGATGGCAGCAGAGTAGGGTTAAGGGATGTGGGCACCCATCACAGGCCCAGGAGTCAGAGACTGCTCAACTGCCCAGATCATTCAGATGATCTTATAGCAACTTGATGTCAGAAAGATTCTGTCCCCTTAAGTTACCATTTTGCCAAAATCATAAGTTAACTAATTTTTGTGTTACCTTTTTCTCCCTTATATTTCCCTATTCCTGAGAATGCCCACATCACTTCCACCAAATAGTATCAAAAGAAACTTCAGAGCGAGGCTTAGCGTGGCTGCTTATACCCTGGCATCCCTCAATTCCCATAGATCTTTCCCTATTTATAGAAATAAAAGCTAGGAATCCTCAATAGGGGTCTATTTTTACCTTTCCTTAAAGTGGGTTTTTCACCTTTGTTTTTCCCTCTTGATTTCTCCACAGTGTTGTCAGGACTTTCACCAAAGAAAGGGTCCTGTTCACTGCTCCTGTTACTTACACACAATTCCCTATCCATCCATAGCAACTAGGAATATTACACCCCAAGGAAATTAGCACTTCAGGGAAGAAACTATTTTGTTCTGTCTCTTACAGACTGTTAACTTAATGAACTGAATTCCTGGAAGTAAAAGCAAACTCTTCTGAAGAATACGTATTTGGAATAAAACATATCAATACCTAGAGTCCATGTTTTTCCTCCAAGTGAGTGTGTTTTGCTGGGACTGTGAAATGGAGGACAAGAGAGGAAAAAAGTCAGATTTGAAAGAATTTACTCCATATCATTATTATCTCTTGTAAAGACAAAACACAGAAAGGGAATTAAATTGCCTGTCATCCTACCTACAAACAATAACAACCCCAACTATTAGTATTGAATGATTTCTTCTAATATTTTTCATGCAGTTGTAATTTTGGGATAAATACAAACTTAAATTATATTTCTGAATTAATATTATATGTTTTCCTAATTGTTACTTCATAATTATTGATAGAATATCATGAATTCATTAAAATGATTATTGTAAAGACTATGAATTTGTGTGATACCAATTAAACTTATCTTATAACAGAAATATTAGAATTTTGAGTGAATAAAGAGTAGTTTATTAAGTAGTTCTTTCATCTTGGGGAAGTAATTTAATCTTTCTAAATTTTTGCTTCATTTTTAAAGTGAAGTTCATAATACCTGACTCATAGCTATTATAGAGATTAAAAGTAATAATGTGTCAGCTGAGATAGGTCCCCAAGGAAAGGAAGATACTTTAAAAAATTTACTCTTGAGCAATTTCCCTTTTAATAAGTCTCCTTCCCCCAAATAAATCTAATTCAATCTCTATTTTATTCATGTTGCAATGAAGCATTTTTCTCCCTCCAAGCTCCCTTTTAGGGAAATTCCTTTAATCCCGTGGAGTCACTGGATTAAAGGATGTGATTTATCCATGGCTCTGAAAATTGCCTTCTCAAGCCTGACGCCAGTTGATGCTGCTGTGGCAATGTTGGCTCGTGTTTCCTTCACCCTGTCTCTGCCCACATTAGAGTCACATTTCTAAGGCAAAATGTGCAATAATTATATACTGAACAAATAAGAACCAGAAAACCTGCTTGTTCGTCCTGTAAGTGCAACCACATATTTACTGATTAGGATGGTACCTGGGTAACCTCTTCCTGACCAAGGGTAAAGTGAAAACCGTAATATGTCCATGAGTTTATCGCATGCTGCAGAAGCCTGAGCTCTGGGGGCTACACAGTCTTCACTGTTGTCCATGTGTGTCCAACAGCTAAGGCTGGAGTGTGTTTGAATCACAGATAGCTGTTGTTTTAAGGAGCCTGGGACCAGGACATCCTGATCCTATACACCCTTCAGGGTGGAAAGCAGACCCTAAGACCTCAACTTTAATCTGTCCTGATTGCTCCCAGAGGCTCAGCTTCTCATGGTGAACATTTGCCTTCACCAGTGACTGCTTTAAGTATGAATGGGTGTGTGTCCCAGTTCTGGCAAATGGGTCATGAAAGTGACCATGCTGGAGGCTTTGGAATAACTTATACCCCAAATAACATGAACTCACAGTAACTTTGGTACAAAATGACTCACATAACGCCTGCCCTGTGTTGTGGTATTTCAAGTGATTTACAAAGACTTATATTTAGTTAGGTGCCCATTTTACGTTCCCTTCTGGATTCAAAACACTTTTTCTTATTCATCTCGAGTGTCTTCCCCTCACATAGCACAGTTCTTTGCATACAAAAGACATTTAAGGTGTTTATTGAACAAATGCGTAAATATATTTTCTTCAAAATTACGATCTCAATTCACTCAGCTGGGTAGTAGAATTATATTCCTTTTGTCTGCTAGGATACTTTGGTTGCAAGTATTAATAAAAGAAAAAAAGAAAAAAAAAAGTGAAGTCGCTCAGTCATGTCCAACTCTTTGAGACCCCATGGACACCAGGCTCCGCCGTCCATAGGATTTTCTAGGCAAGAGTACTGGAGTGGGTTGCCATTTCCTTCTCCAGGGAACTTCCCGACCCAGGGATCGAATCCAGGTCTCCCACACTGTAGACAGACGCTTTCTGTCTGAGCCACCACTTGATCTTAGCCAACCCCAAGTCAATCTCACTTAAACAAGAGGACATATTCTTTCACATAGCAAGAAGTCTGCAGATACAGTGAATTCAGTGCGGGTTCTTTCAGTGGCTCAAACACTTCAGCCACAGACCCAGGGTCTTTCTGTCGCTCTGCTCTGCCAAGTTCACCGTAAGGGTCTTTTCCTCAGGCTGAGTGTGACACAGAGGCAGCAGAAGCAAAGAATTGTCCCTCCCTGGAGTCGCAGTCTTTAAGTAAGAGAGCCTTTCCTGTGAGCCCCACAGCCAGGTGACCTTCATGCTTCTTTGACCAGAGCTGGGGCCACAGGATCATTCGCATTTAAAGCAGTCACTGGTCAAGACGAGCTTCTGCCATGACTGACCCATACTACAAGTTCAAACTTGAAAAGCAGCACAAAAACTGGAGTTCAATTAGCAAATGCGGTAGGCTACCTTTCACCAACATCCACTTTTCCACTCAGGAGGGGATTTATACTCAGCCTTGGCTCTATGACCTACTTTGTCCAAAAACTTGTCACAGAGGCTTTAAGGGCCAGTCCTTGCTTGCTATGCTAACATCCCCTGTACCACAGTTGCTCAGCAGTATTCCAGCCAGAGGCTGCTCCACCTGTCTAGGTCCCAGGGTAAGAGAATGAAGAAGATACAGGAGTAGAGGTACTGCTGAGCTGAAATGCATGTTGAGCACGAATTAGAAAAAAAAAAAAACTTTTCTTGTTACAATGCAGAGATTTTGGGATTGTTTGTTACTATAGCATATCTTAATCTATTCCTGCTGAAATAGCAAGGAAAAAAGCAAAATGAGTGCTGTAAATTCAACCAGCAGTGCTAGTCGGTTTCCGCTCATTCCTAAATAAAAAGCAAAACCTGTATGAACACAGGTGAGTGATACGACACACTAACACCAGTGTCCAGGAGATCCCTCCTGTCCCAACTCAGAGCCGCTACCGACCCAGCTCCCCAGCTAGCATTCGTGACATCTCTGCCCTTCCCTTCACCAGAGCTCACAGCATTTGTTCTGAATCTTCCCTTCTCTTGCCAGTCTCTTCCCATTTACCATCAATTTTTCATACATTGTGCCTCCCAGGAACAGTTGCTTCTTCTTTAAAAGCCCAGCCGCCTCTCGAGGATAATGCCTCAACCCCTGCACAAATGTCCACTCTGGTCTTCCTCCTTCCACTCAAATCTCCTGAGCTCAGAAATGCTGGCGTGCTCTTCTTCATCCTTAGCTTTCATCACACAATTCTACTGCTTAAGCACTAGCACTCCAAGGCCCTTAGTATCTGACTTACCCTCTGCAAACTCATAACTCATTACTTTTAAAAAGATATTCTGTTGCAGGTCCTTGTAAGGCCATACTATTTACTATATCTAATGCTAAATTTTGATGGAAATCCATCGACATAATATCATAGTCATCCCTGCCATTTTATCCAAAAAATAATGACTATAATTTCACCATTAAATTTTCACTTATGATTCAGGGTCATTATTTCTTACATTAATTATTAAAGGAATACAATGTTGACCTCAAGCACTGTTGAGATGTATAAATTATCTGCCCTGATGAAAACTGACTATTGATGATTTTTGAGTAGTTTCGTATTAAAAAAAAACAATAATGTCGAGGATTTATTGGGTTTTGATAATGTTCTAGGCATCATTCTAAAGGCTTTGTCCTCATTTAATCCTAACATCCGTATGGGGTAGGGGCCATTATCATCTCCATCGTAGCAATGAGAAACTCGGGTAGCAAAACTGAGAGAACACACCAATTTTCAAAGCAGCACTATTCATCAGAGCCCCAAAGTGGAAAAAAAAAAAACCCCAAATGTCCTTCAACTGATGAATGGATAAAAAAAATTTGGAATATCTATAAGATGGAATATTACTTAACCATAAAATGGAATGCTGTA
The DNA here is from genome assembly GCF_001704415.2 of Capra hircus. Classification (NCBI taxonomy): domain Eukaryota; kingdom Metazoa; phylum Chordata; class Mammalia; order Artiodactyla; family Bovidae; genus Capra; species Capra hircus. Next base: position 49,400,602 of record NC_030811.1, read on the forward strand.
CTGATAATATGCTACAACATGGATGAATCTTGAAGAAATCTTATGTTAAGTGAAAAAATCCATTCATAAAAGACTATATATTGTATGATTCAGTTTATATGAAATGTCCAGGCTAGATGAATTCATAGAGACAGGATGCATATTTGTGGTTATCAGGGGCTAGGGGAAGGGAAGAATAGGAATTTACTAATGAATATGAAGATTTACTTTGGAGTAATGGAAATGTTTTAAAACTGTTACTGAACCTGGACGTGGGTCCACTCACATGACACACAGCTAAGCCAATCTATTGACAGTGGGTTTGGTGAAGGGAAAAAAAGTGTGTTAGTCACTCAGGTGTGTCTGACTCTTTGCAACCCCATGGACTGTAGCCCCCCCAGACGCCTCTGTCCATGGCAACCTGACCCAGGGATCAAACTCAGGTCTCCTGCATTGCAGGAAGATTCTTTACCATCTGAGCCACCAGGACAATACAGAGCTTATTGCAGCATCAGGCAGGGAGAACAGGCAGCCCATTCTCCAAAGACCTGAGATTCCTGATGACTTTCAAGGAAGGGTTTTTAAAGGCAGTGTGAGGGAGAGGCCCATGAGATACATGAATTGGTTGGCATTCAGTTGAAGTTTCAGGCATCATCAATCTTTTGGTTTTAACTGGTCTGGGGTCTGTGTGCTTGCAGTCAGCAGTTTTCATATGATAGAGATCTGATTTCTGAAAAACAACTTAGGAATGTGTGTCAGCTTTTGTTATCTATATCTTTCAGGGAACTGGGAGTTAGGTGACTGCTATGTGGCCAACTTTTAGTCTAAATTGTTACCAGTTTTCTGGCCCAACAGCTCTTTGTTTCAACATGTTCACATTTTCTAATAATTAACTCTTGAGCCAGCTTTTTAAGTCTCAGAGGAGGCCTGGGAAACTAAATATAAAGCCTTTTACTTCAAAAGATGGGAACACAGGGGCTTGTATACAGTTTCAGAACTAGATAGTGTTGTGGTGGTTGCACAACACTGGAAATATGCTAAATGCCAGTAAACTGCTCACTTTCAAATGATTGATTTTACGTTATGTAAATTTAACCTCAATAAATTATGCAACTTTTAAAAAGTCAAGGGAAAGGGAAGTCAGCATTTAAAAACTGCTGCCTAGAGAACCCATTCTTAAAAGAAAGAACGTTATTTTCCCAAGGAAGCCATTGATGTCCACTGAGAGCAGTTTGAGCGGAGGCTGAAGACAGAGTCTTTTTTGGTAAAGTAAGAATAAATGTACTCTAGACAAGGATGAAAGCAGCAGTGCTACAAGGAAAGAAAGCATATAGGCTTTGTGACATCCTTTTTTTTTTAACTGAACAGAAACCTTTTGTGTTTATTTCTAGCTTCCAGAAAGTTGGGATTATCAGATAACTGATCCTTCAGTACACCGTTCACACTTCTGGATAAGTTCCTTGTATGCATACTTCAAGCTGTACACAGCTTGAAGGCCAAGAAGGTTCCTCTATCTCCACTGGCCCCTGCTTCCTCAGGCCAGGCTGTGAACACCAAATGCTATCAATAATGCATTTCCATTCATTTGCAACTGGATCTGCCCTCTCAGGTATTGCAACTACAGTCGGTTGTCTGCCCACTTTTTAGTGAAAGCTAGTGAGTCATATGAAAGCTGGAAACATTCTGGAGTTGTCATTCCCAGAGATGGACAGCAGAGCACTGCTCTCAATGCCTGAAGCTGCCAAGTTCTGTACAGGGTGGGCTCTGCCACAGGCGAGGGGACACGGGAGGAACATAGATCTTTCATTAACACAGCTGACCCCAGATCACTTGGCTCCTGGATACATCCTGGGGGCCCTGAGAATGATCTAATTGGTTAAGAAACGCACTGAGATATTCCAGAGCTTGGCACAGAGTTTCAACTTCTGAAACACTTAGAGTGAACAAGAAGAGACTCACTTCTAAGCAATCTCGGAGAACCATTTATTAGAAATCAAAGATTCAGCAAACCTTTGATTCAGCAGAACTGTCCCTAAGGACAGTCATCCTCAGCTTCCTGAATACTCATTATTCATTTTTGTTTCCCTTTCTTAAAGTGCGTTTTTGTTCTCTAAAATGACATCCAAGAGTTTTCTCCTGGGATTGCCTCCAAGCTTTGGATAACATTTGTATATGGTATTTCTGTAGTGCCCGTTGCTCCAGTTAAAGAAGGGCTTGGTCTGAGTCTTTGAAAGAAATTTGAATTTTTCAAGTGATGATCTGTGACTGGATGCCTCTTCACGGTTTAGAAGAAAACTGCTTTTCTAACTAGTATCAACTAGTTGGTCCCGGCTTCCAGCTCTCTTGTGATTTTCTTAAGAGAGTCTCCTACAAAAAGGAAAGGGTCTCCCATTTGTTTGATGGCTTTTTCCTGCTTCCAATTTAGAACACTAATTTTTATGTAATAAATTGTATTCAATAGTAATTAACTGAATAATTTAAGAGTTGCAATGACATCTAGCATCAAGTTTTTGTAAACATTTCACTGAAAGAGTCTTATATTTCTGCTAACAGCTGTTCTTCTGGGTCAGGGTGCCCCTAAGATCACCTCTACGCTGGAGGGTTCACTAGCGCGGGACTCAGCACACAGTCTTACTCAGGGCGATGATGTGCTCCACCCAAAGGATACAAAGCAAATCCAGCAAACAGAAGAGACACGTGGGGTGACATCTGGAGGAAGCTAGGCCTGAGCTTCTGAGTCCTATCCCCATGAAGTCACACAGGACAAGACATGCTTAATTTCTCCAGCAAAAAGTGTTACGACAACAGCACGTGTGAAATGCTGCCAACCAAGGGGGCTAAGCGTCCAGAGGGATTTTATTAGGATTGGGTTCCCTAGGTACCCTCTGCGTGGCATGTACTGAAACTCTAGAGTCCCAAGAGGAAAGCAGGCGCTTAGCATAAACCACACAGTTTGCACAGATGCTGTAGGCACAGGGAGTTGCTCTTGGCAGTTAAGGAGTTGTGGGAGCACAGAACAGCCCCCACAACAAACAATTATTTGGTCCAAAACAACAACATTGCTGAAGTTAAGAAACCCTGACTTAAACACTAATTGCATCATCAACTAAATATATGGCCTTGAGCTTAACCCCTCTGAACCTCACTCAATCTTCCACATAAAAAATGGGGAGAATAAAACCCATGGCACAGGATAAGTATCTAAAACACTTGAGAAGCTCTTACTATGTGCTGAAGAGATAGACCCTGAAATTCAGAGGCCTCCTTCCTAAGAACTGATCAGAATAATGTACATCCATTGGCAACAATTTGCTCTTCTGGGTAAAGATGAGGTGTCAAAAAAAAAAAAAAAAAAGTGGTAGCCAGGAGCCAAGAAGGTAACAGAAATGATGTCCAAATATCTCTAGGGGGTTGTAATGCATTGCCATCAGTGGATAATAGTCTTACTGGATGTAAATGGACAAACAATCTAACATCTTTTCCAGGAACAAAAGCCCCGATTCTGCTTTTCAGAATCACAGAATGTTTTAGAGTCACACCACCACTCCCTTACTGTTGCCAAAGCATGCAACTAAAGTGCTCTAGCTAGAAGCTTCTTCTCAAATGGGTCTCTTTAACACAAAATGACAGCCTCCTTAACATAAACACTGAAGGTCCTGTCTTTTTTTTTGTTTGTGGACATATATGGACATATCCATTGCTTTTCTGTCTTCAAACATACAATGCTAATTTCTTATCTTGAGCAAGATTTCATGAATGTAAGGTATAAAATTCTCATTTAGACATCAAATACAGCTCTAACTGTGGACAAACTACCCAGTTTCCCTGGGTCCAAATTATTTCATGATATTATGTCAAGCACATATACTGTTATTCTCATTTGACAGTTGAGAAAACTAAGGCTCCAGTGTTTCGAACTTATGCATCATATTCGCCTTGCCTAAGTGACCTTTTTGTCACGATCTGTATTTTACTGACTACGCAACCCTGAGAACGAGATGAGCGTCTGCATGCTTTTACTGCTCACCTATATCTTCATTTCCTTAAAACTGTGTGAAGTCTTAGGTCTAGATCTGGGTGTCTGATATGATCACATTAGACACATAGGGCTACTGAATGCTTAAAATGCAGCTGGTCTGAGTCTAGATGCTTTAAGAATAAAATATATGCTGGATTTAAAAAACCTAGTATGAAGAAAAAGAAATACATTGTTAATAACTTTATAGTCACTATATTTTGATTACATTATGGATTCTGATCTGCAGTCAGCATTGAGAACAACTGGTTTTAAACAGCTGGTTTTTAAATACACAATAGAAGAGGGAGAGGAAATTAGACCCTCTTATCAACACCTCATGCAAAGAGCTGACTCATTGGAAAAGACTCTGATGCTGGGAAGGATTGGGGGGCAGGAGGAGAAGGAGATGACAGAGGATGAGATGGCTGGATGGCACCACCAACTCGATGGACTTGAGTCTGGGTGAACTCCGGGAGTTGGCGATGGACAGGGAGGCCTGGTGTGCTGCAATTCATAGGGTCGCAAAGAGTCAGACATGACTGAGCTACTGAACTGATCAATAGCAAATATACCTATATTATCTGAAAATCAGAACAAGAGTGAATACATATTTACCTTTTAAAAATAGATCTTAAAAAAAACCCTAAAGCCCAATAAATCCATAGACTTGTTGGTTGGCTAGAGCTTGTTTGTGCTCAGGAATAGAAGATATACTGCTAAGTCACTTCAGTCGTGTCCGACTCTGTGCGACCCCATAGACAGCAGCCCACCAGGGTCCCCCGTCCCTGGGATTCTCCAGGTAAGAACACTGGAGTGGGTTGCCATTTCCTTCTCCAATGCAGGAAAGTGAAAAGTGAAAGTGAAGTCGTTCAGTCGTGCCCGACCCTCAGCGACCCCATGGACTGCGCCCTCCAGGTTCCTCCATCCATGGGATTTTCCAGGCAAGAGTACTGGAGTGGGGTGCCATTGCCTTCTCCCAATAGAAGATATAAAAAGTCTGAAACAGCTTTTTAAAATGATTTAACACCAAATTCGAGTCTCTAGTTGTAGCAATGTGAATAGGAGCCCTGGGACTATGAGCTTGGAGTGTAACTTCTCAGAATGTTTTAAGAAAATGGCAGATAATCTAGCCTTGGAGGAAATCACCACTTCAATAAGGCCGAGTTGAAGAAGACGGAGTACACCCTGCCAACTAAGGAGAGCACTGAGCAGGAGAAGCAAAGGAAGGGAGATTTCCTAAGAACCTGGAGGGTCCTTGACCCCACCATCTTGGAGACCCTAGTTGTGATGTGGAGGAAGAGCCACCTGCAAGGTAGACACGAGCCACACGCCGCACTGCTAACCCGGGCACTCCGTGCTGATGCCACCAGCCCGTGAGTCTCTGAGGGGTACCCATCATTAAGACTGCCAAATTCTCTGGTTTCCCTGGGATATTATAGAAAATTATTTGCATGATTAATGAAATTAAAACCCCCTTGGCATGGCAAGAACAATAAAAACAAAAGTGAACAAACCAAAAAAAAAAACATAGCAAAGATGAGCTCACTGAAACCGGGCCACTTTTGACTTTTATAACTGACTTTGGTCACACGATTTCAAACCTTGAAGACTGCTTTTTAATGAAGATGTCTCCTCCTTTCTGTCTACTAAATAAAAGTGGCTAGAAGAGTGAGGTGAAAGATTTTTATAGCTTGAAGACTAAGTGTTAATAAAGGCTAACTCAAACCCAATTTTCAGAACATGCTTAGATAAACAAGAAAAACTTAGACTTTAATTTTCAAGTACCTGTAATATTTTTTTGGAAGAAAGCGTCAGTAAAGAGAGGCTCTACAGCAGCTATAATCATCAAAGAGCATTTATTTGTAAAAAAGTCACTTGTTTATGTGCTACAAGTTTGCCCAAACTAACATCCTTTAGAGATGACAGAAGACTCTTACAGACACTTTGCTAGAAATCAGCACAGTTCTACAATGAGCTAAAACTCAATAACCTATAGGACTAAAACAAACAATACACCAGTAATATCAAATGACATACAGATAATGAAATGTGTTGACTGAAAATCATACAATGTAAAAGTTGTAAGTTAAGTTTTATTTGGGACCTTACAGAGGACAATAGCCTGAGAGACAGCCTCTCAGATAGCTCTGAGGAGCTCTGAGAGGTAAGAGAAGAGCCAGAATATATACATGAACTTTTCTGTTGGGAAAAAACATGTAGTCAAAGATCAGAAGAGCATTGCTAATCACAAAGAACACATATCTCAGATGAATGACTTTAGTGCTTTTCTATGTATGAGAAGATGCAACAATCTAGAGTCACTTGAAATTTTCCTTAGATATTCATCTCAACTACCTAAGGGCCAGTATATCTGAAGCATAGAATGCTTGCTGTTTTTCTCCATCCTGAATTCCCCTCAGAGTACATTGTCAGTGGACGACTCCAGCAGCTGATGGCTTGACCCTCACTAACACAACAGCCGATCATTAAACCTTGTAGTATTGCTCACTGTGTTTTTAACATTGCATTCACTAATGGTCTTTCTACTTGACCATTTTCCCTAAATTCCAATAGCCACTTTCTCATTTATTGCAAAGATCACCTGCTTATCCCCCAAATTTCCCAACCTCCTCACCTTTGAGGAGGCAGATCTGAGGTTTGTTCTCCTGTCTCCTCACTTGGCTGCCTTGTGAATAAACTTCATCTGGGCTGGAAAACCCCATGTCTCAGTGTTTGGCTCACTGTGTGTCAGGCAAGCTGGCGAGGCTCAGTAACAGTATCAAAAGCAAAAACTGCAGCTATGTTAAAGCCTAGAGGGAGTGTATGTGAAATAATTTCCTTTCCAATTTTTGGACTCAAAGAAGAGGCTATGAAGCCTTCAGCCCCCTAGGGATCTATGCATCATACCTCCCACATGTATCCTTAAACATCTTTTAAAAAAATATATCTATTTGGCAGTGTCAGGTCTTAGTTCTACATGTGGGATCTAGTTCCCTGCTGCTGCTGCTACTGCTGCTGCTAAGTCGCTTCAGTTGTGTCTGACTCTGTGCGACCCCATAGACGGCAGCCCACCAGGCTCCCCTGTCCCTGGGATTCTCTAGGCAAGAACACCGCCATTTCCTTCTCCAATGCATGAAAGTGAAAAGTGAAAGTGAAGTCGCTCAGTCGTGTCCGACTCTTCGCGACCCCACGGACTGTAGCTACTAGACTCCTCCGTCCATGGGATTTTCCAGGCAAGAGTACTGGAGTGGGGTGCCATTGCCTTCTCCAGGGATCAAACCCAGGCCCCCTGCATTGGGAGCACAGAGTCAGCCTCTGGACCACCATTGAAGTCTTTCAAACACCTTTTAAAGTGCTTTGATAGGGCAACTCTGTGGGGCAGGCAGGCAGGATTACTGACCCCCATTTATAAGGGATCTGTCAGTCAGGAGGGTCTTGGCTCTAAGTAACAGAAAACCCAATTTACACAATAAAAAAACATTTATTATGTCACTTAACTGCAGAGACAAAGCTTGTTTTTCCACAGAGGGGAGGAAGTCAAATAAAATCACCATCAGACAAGATGAAATTTACATATCAGTTACCTATAATTTAGAAAGAGTTGCCAAACAGCTCAAAGAAAACGAACAGGGCTATAATCTGATAACTCTAAAGGGTATGCAGTAGTCAATACATATTTTCCATTGAGATGCAAAAACATTTTTTATATATCTCCAAAATAGTCATATAGTAGGCATTTGTTTAACCATTTAGAGATTTAAAAAAGAAAATATCCACACTGAGAATTACCTTTTTCAAAAGAAAAATTTCTGAAGTATTTGGGTCATAAATTTGGACAACATATAAACAAAAAATGAAAGACCAAGTATACCTGAAACTAACACAACATTGTAAATCGAGTACTATATACTCCAATAAAAATTTTTTTAAATGCTTAAGAATCAAAGACAGTGTCCACACCTCAGGTTCAAAGCAATGCTCTTTCAGGAAAGAACAAGTCCTAAGGTCAGAATCTGCACAGTTTGAGGCTGGCATAAGAAAACTCGGAGCTTGAGAGAAGCTGCAGAAAACAGATGTTGAGACCAAGTTCAGAGTCAGGATTCTGAGAAGCCCTCTTTCAGGTCTTGGAGATCTGAACAGAGCAGTTGGTGGAAGCCAAAAAGTCAAGTGAATCAAAGAGCACTCAAGGAAAGGGGACATTTGCTGATAAACTGCAGTGTGACATGCACTAAAATGTACACCCATTGAATCCTCTAACAGTTAAGGAGACAGGGCCAGATACCCTCTGCTCGTCTTTTCAGAGCCCCTACCCACTGTTCTCCACCTTCCTCTGTGCCCAGGGCTGCATAAGTGGTTCTCCACGCATGGTCCCAAGACCAGTTGGATCAGCATCACCTGGGAAGGAGTTAGAAATGGGAAATTCAACCCCTTTTCCCACCACTGAATCAGAAATCTGCATTTCAACAATACCTGCAGGTGATTCTGATATAAGCCCAAGTCCCAGAACCACTGGACCTCATTAAAAGGGCTCTCTTGCCTTCAGGATTCAGCGTGGGTTCATCAACTGGGAAGACCCTGCAGAAGGTGAGAGGGAGGAGGTGCGCGAGCCCAGGTTACTTCTTCCCTAGCTTCCCTCCTACACAGTCTCATCAGGGGACACCCAAGGTGCTATTCCTGTTAGGTTTGTCTTTTGACGTGACTGACTTCTGAGTTATGGCAACTAACTGTCCCTCTCGTCAAGTCTAGAGGTGGAAATGACCTCACTGTTTCTAGTCTTGTGACACTGCACTATCCCCATGGCTTCCTTACACCTTGTCCACAGCTTTGTAAATGGTCCCTTTATTAAATTTTACTAAATTCTTCTACTAATTTAAATTTAAATTCTTAAAATTTAAATTCTTCTACTAACCTAAAATGTATCTGTTTTAAATGTCATTGGTTTCCTGCTAGAACACTGCCAATTCTGCCATTACTCCCATTTTCATGATAAGGAGATTTATCATCAGTGAACAAGCCCAAGCTTGCCCAGTAAGGAGCAGAGATGGGCTTGAAATCAGGGCTTCAGGGCACAAAGCCCCAGCCTTCTAATTGTATGGTTGTCTTTCTGACGTGGCCAACTCCCGTTCCTGAATCCCCTCCGTAACATAAACTATCAGTATGCTGCCATCTGACAACAGGATGGGTCAGGAGCCAATCTTCAATCAAATAATATCCAAATTTTCATTATTGTGAAGTCTATTTACATAGATATAGGTATAAGATAAGATATAGAGATAAATATAATATATAACTATATATTTGTATATGTATCTTCAGATACAGTAAGTTTTGAATAAGTAATAAAGTATAAAAATAAATTCCGGTAGCAAAGACTACTGGGAAAAAAAAGAGTTCTTCTCAAGTTAAAGTATTCTAATCTAAAATCTCAAAGGACTTTTTCAGAACTCAAAAAATAAATAAACATCCTAAAATTTATCCAGAAGAGCAAACAGACTAGTGTGCTGCTGCTGCTAAGTCGCTTCAGTCGTGTCCGACTCTGTGCGACCGTATAGACGGCAGCCCACCAGGCTCCCTCATCCCTGGGATTCTCCAGGCAAGAACACTGGAGTGGGTTACCATTTCCTTCTCCAGTGCATGAAAGTGAAAAGTGAAAGTGCGGTCGCTCAGTTCTGTCCGACTCTTTGTGACCCCATGGACTGCAGCCCACCAGACTCTCCCATCCCTGGGATTCTCCAGGCAAGAACACTGGAGTGGGTTGCCATTTCCTTCTCCAATGCATGAAAGCGAAAAGTGAAAGTGAAGTCACTCAGTTCTGTCCGACTCTTCATAACCCCATGGACTGCAGCCCACCAGGCTCCTCCGTCCATGGGATTTTCCAGGCAAGAGTACTGGAGTGGGGTGCCATCGCCTTCTCCAAAACAGACTAGTGTAGTCAAAAGTAAATCTAAGTATGCAGACTAACTCAACTCATTATAAAGGAAGCATTACAAGTCAATTAGAGTAGAATCATTCAATTAATAAAAAGAAAATTGACTTGGTATTAGGGAGAAATAAATCAATTTAGACTTGTACCTCACAATATTATCCAAATAAACCCTGTGTGAATCAAAGGGCTAAATGTAAATAAAACAAAATAACAGCAAAGCACCATAAAAATTAGAAGATATATTTTTCCCAATAGAATAAGAAAAGACTTTTTGAACTTACATGGGAAAAAATTACAAAATAAAATATGATTCTGATATCTTAAAATCTATTAAAAATAAATCACAAGGCTAACAAAGTTATTTTTTAAATATCTAGAACCAAAAATGCAACACGTAAAATTTAAAGGGTCTATTTGAAACCCTAAAAGATGATGCTGTGAAAGTGCTACATTCAATATGTCAGCAAATTTGGAAAACTCAGCAGTGGCCACAGAACTGGAAAAAGTCAGTTTTCATTTCAATCCCTAAGAAAGGCAATGCTAAAGAATGCTCAAACTACTGCACAATTGCACTCATCTCATACGCTAGTAAAGTAATGCTTAAAATTCTCCAAGCCAGGCTTCAGCAATACGTGAACCGTGAACTTCCAGATGTTCAAGCTGGTTTTAGAAAAGGCAGAGGAACGAGAGATCATATTGCCAACATCCTCTGGATCATCAAGAAAGCAAGAGAGTTCCAGAAAAACATCTATTTCTGCTTTCTTGACTATGCCAAAGCCTTTGACTGTGTGGATCACAAGAAACTGTGGAAAATTCTGAAAGAGATGGGGATACCAGACCACCTGACCTGCCTCTTGAGAAACCTATATACAGGTGAGGAAGCAACAGTTAGAACTGGACATGGAACAACAGACTGGTTCCAAATAGGAAAAGGAGTACGTCAAGGCTGTATATTGTCACCCTGCTTATTTAACTTATATGCAGAGTACATCATGAGAAATGCTGGGATGGACGAAGCACAAGCTAAAATCAAGATTGGTGAGAGAAATATCAATAACCTCAGATATACAAATGACACCACCATTATGGCAGAAAGTGAAGAAGAACTAAACATCCTCTTGATGAAAGTGAAAGAGGAGAGTGAAAAAGTTGGCTTAAAACTCAAGATTCAGAAAATGAAGATCATGGCGTCTGGTCCCATCTCTTCATGGGAAATAGATGAGGAAACAATGGAAACAGTGACAGACTTTATTTTGGGGGGCTCCCAAAACACTGTAGATGGTGACTGCAGCCATGAAATTAAAAGACGCTTACTCCTTGGAAGGAAAGTTATGACTAACCTAGACAGCATATTAAAAAGCAGAGACATTACTTTGCCAACAAAGGTCCGTCTAGTCAAGGCTATGGTTTTTCCAGTAGTCATGTAAGGATGTGAGAGTTGGACTAGAAAGAAAGCTGAGTGCTGAAAAATTGATGCTTTTGAACCGTGGTGTTGGAGAAGACTCTTGAGAGTCCCTTGGACTGAAAGGAGAACCAACCAGTCCATCCTAAAGGAGATCAGTCCTTGGTGTTCATTGGAAGGACTGATGTTGAAGCTGAAATTCCAATGCTTTGGCCACCTGATGCGAAGAGTTGACTCATTTGAAAAGACCTTGATGCTGGGAAAGATTGAGGGCAGGAGGAGAAGGGGACGACAGAGGATGAGATGGTTGGATGGCATCATTGACTCAATGGACATGAATTTGGGTGAACTCCAGGAGTTGGTGATGGACAGGGAGGCCTGGCGTGCTGGGGTTCATGAGGTCGCAAAGAGTCGGACACTACTGAGCGACTGAAATGAACTGAACTGAACTGAAAATTTAAAGGCTGACAATTAGATTCCAAGCACCAAGAGAACTTTGCCTTAAATAGAAGAAAAATCAATCTCACTGAGCATCAAAAAATGTAAATTTAACAAGAGGAAATTATGTTCAGGACCTTGGTGTAGACAAGTTTTCTTTAAAGGACAAAACAAGCATTAACTATAAAGGGAAATAATGGATAAACTGGAGTTTGTTAAAATGTGTATTTTGTTCATCAAAACACCACTAAACAGTAAGATGACCACCCAAAGAGTAAGAGAAGATATTTGACATCTGACAAAGGACTCAAATCCAGAATATAAAAATTTCTTATACAATTCAATGAGAGAAAGACAATCTGAAAATGAGCAAAATACTCAGTCTACTTACAAGAGACAGTATCTCCAAATGGCCAGTAAACATTTAAAAAGCTGTTCAACCTCATCAGTCACCAAGAAATGCAAATAGAGGTAACAATGATACATTAATACACAGCTTGGCCAACTTGTTAAAATGAAAAAGACTGACATTATCAAGTGTTAACCCAAATTGCGGAAAGAATCTCTTAGACACTCCTTGTGGAAATCTAAATTGATATCATTTTAGAAGTTACTGTCTGGCAGTACTGATGCTGAATACAGGCGTACACTATGGTCCAGCAATTCCACTTGTAACGTGCTTGCCAATAAAAATGCATACTCATTATCACCAAAAGAAATGTATGATTATGCTTAAAATCCACAGCTGAAAACTATTCAAATGTCCATTAATAGCACAATGAACAAGTACATTGTGATATGCTGCATTTATAAAATGGAACACTACACCAAAATGAGAAAATAAAACTGGACTAGTCTATTGCCCTTAGAAATCAGAAGGGTGGTTACTTTTGTGGTAACAATGACTGGGAGGAGGATGAGGGGGATCCTGAGGATGGAGAATTTGTTTTCTTTCTTGTGAATGCTGACTCAGGTGTGTTTGCTTAGAGATAATCAGAAAATTTCCTGTGTGTATCTTTATGCTTCAATAAGAGGTTTAAAAGTAACAATAAGATGGCATTTTAAAAAATGATTTCCAAGTTGATAATTCTCAGTATTGGCAAGAGTACAATAAAACAGATGCTTTCATATACTGTTAACAGAACTGTAACTGATCCAACCTTCCTGGAAAGCAAATTAGTAATATGCATAAAAATATTTAAAAGTCCATGTGGTTCAATCCATTAATTCCACCTACATGAATCTATCTTAAGATAATAATTCACTCCAAAAGATGATGAGGAAAAAATGTGTGACAGTATGCAAAGCTATGTATAATAAACTATGTATATATAATACAACCCTGACTATTTAAAATATGTTAAGAAACAAAGACAAAGGAAATATGCCAAAATATGACTATTATGGACTGAATGTTTAGACCCACACTTCTCTCACCCTGCCTCCATCCCAACTCATGTCAAAGTCCTAAACCCCAGTGTGATGATGTTTGGAGATGACCTTTCAGAGGAAATTAAGTTCAGAAGAGCGCACAGTGGGTAGAGGGGAGCAGGGGTGGGTAGGAACTCTTGTGATGAGATTAGTGCCCCTATGAGAAGATGAAGACATATGAGAGCTCTCTCTATCATGCCAGGATACAGTAGAAGGTGGCCAATGACAAGCCATGAAGAGCTGCCTCACCAGAACTGGACCATCCTGGCACCCTGAGCTTGGACTTCCGGGCCTCCAGGACTACGTAAAATAAATGTTTATTGTTGAAGCCACCCAGTCTGAAACCATGCCCCACGGAGTTAAGAGAAGCTGATAACAGAAATTCTTGAGCTTGTCTCACAGAATAACAAATACGGTAGCAGCTTGTTAAAATCCCTTTGCTTATAAACTATGTTCAATGATTAAGGTCATTTTATTTTTCTTTCTTTCTTTCTTTCTTTCTTTCCCTCTCTTTAAGCACATACTTTCCCAGCTTCATGCAGCCCATTGGTTTTACAGGAACTTGGAGTCTGCTCCTGCCCAATGCGGGCCAGCTAAGGACTGGTTGGGATCACCCACTGCAAATCTGGGCCAGTGCAGATGTCCAGTGAATGGCCTTTTGATGTCAGAGGACCAAAAAACTCCACTCTCAGATCACATTAAGCCTCCATTTGAATATGCAGAAGCATGTGACCCAGACACACCTGCGCAGAATGCCAATTCCCTCATCTTTTTCCTGCCTCTGATCACCTTTCCCAGCCTAAGGCCACCTGCTTATCCCTAAAATATCTGAATCCCCTCACCTTTGGGGAGACAGATCTGATACTTGTTCTCCTGTCTCCTCATTTGGCTGCCTTGTGAACAAACTCTTCCTGAGCTGTAAAGCTCAGCGTCTCAGTGTGTGGCTGTGTTGGGCAAATGATCTGGGTTCAGCAACAAGTTCTGGGCTACTTTGTGACAGCAGTCCAAGTAGACTAAGATAGTGATCAATAGTTACATCTGAGTTTATGAGATTACAGGTGAGTCTGTTATCATTTCATTCTTTTCCAAATTTTTTCTAATCTTTAAGATTTACTTTTTAATTTTTATAAAGCATGAAAAGAAAGCGAAAGTGAAGTCGCTCAGTCATGTCCAACTCTCTGTGACCCCATGGACTGTAGCCTACCGGGCTCCGCCATCCATGGGATTTTCCAGGCAAGAATACTGGAGTGGGTTGCCATTTCCTTCTCTAGGAGATCTTCCCAACCCAGGGATTGAACCGAGGTCTCCCGAATTGTAGGCAGACCCTTTACCATCTGAGCCACGAGGGAAGCCTTATGCCTTATAAAGCATAATTACTCATTAATACATGACCACATCCCCATTGTAAAAGTCAAACAATACAGAAATCAGAGAAAAACATATAAATTATCCTTTAACATATTCTCTCACCAATTCTTCTCCAAGTTTGATTTCTCAAAGATAAGCACCAATAAAAATTTGTATATGTCACTTTACAGGTATTTTATTCTGTATTTGCAAACATGTATACATATGTAAAGAAATAAACACGCACAGAGATTTTTTTAAGTTTGCTTACAAACACAGTTAAGGAAGCTGGATACTCCCAGCTGAGTGTCTTTTTTAACTCACATAATGATTTAAAATGTTTCATAGTTGCACAAGTTGTATTTTTCTACACCATAAACAGCTTAGTACCTACTGTCATACACCTGCCTGGCCCTTAAGACTTTTGACACCTGCTTGGCCTCTCTAGGCTTTTATGTGGGTGACTCTGTAAAATGCTTTCTTTAAAAAAAAAAAAAAATGCTAAATAACAAGTATGTGAGCCTGACAATATATCTAGACCTACCTAATTCTTTTCTACATAGTGTTCCATAGTATACACTACCTTTATATTCAAAATTTTGAAAAGTGCATATTATCTTATTTATAGGAGTTTAGGTACACATTTTCAATTTGATTCACGTTTCCTGAATGTGCTCCTGTCTGCTGATTAGCTATGATACAGGAAGTCTTTAGTCCCTGTTTAATTTTTCATCAAAGATGGTTCGTGAAAGGGTGCATCGCTGATGTGGAAGGCTCTCTTACACTGAACACTCCATCAATAAAGACTCCTGTTTGCACAGTGGAAAAGCAAAATTATTACTTAGAAACTCTCTTGAGGAAATGTGTTTTTTACACAGAATGGATTATATGCCTAAATGTCAAAGGAGTTTTCTTAATTTTTGTAAATATCCTTCATGCCCAGGAAACAGCAGTAGGCTGGAGATTTTGTGAATCTTAATTGCCTCCACTACCATACATAAAGCTTAAGTCGTATTTATCCTCGGTTCTGTACATTTCTGTATACTGTCTATGTTCTAATCATTTCATGCCTTCTTAGTTTAAGTATTTAAGCCTTGCATCCCTCAAATATGGTAATTTCCTGAAGAAAAGGTTTATTTTATCTATATGTAGGTAAAATAAAATCCAGGCACCCACCTGGCTCTGTCTCATCAGGGAATTGCCGACTGAGTCTAGCGCTCGAAAGTAATTAGAATCTGAGTAATCAGAATCTTGCTTGCATTCTCAGATATCATTAAAAAGGATCTGAGCCTATGTTGACCTGTCTCCAATGCTCTTTCCCCAGTTCTCTGCATCCCCTACCATCTCAAAAATCTGCCAGAAAGCCTCTCTTCCTATTAGCTTACTCTCATCTCTCCCTTTTCAAAGCTAGTTCTCATCCTTGCTTCTTTGTTCTTTCCAACAGCTTGCCTCCAATCCATAGTTCAGGACTCTGGAGTAGGGGCAGAGGTAGAAGGGGACTATCCCATCAGATAACACCAAAACTGACCTGCCAGGAGGGAGGAAGGCATGAGGGATGGGACAAGATCTAAATATTCCTGCTTAGCAAGTTTTTATACATGGTAAGTATACCTACAGGGACTATATTTTTCAGGTGAACAATTTATATCTAACAATCCAGAACTGGGAAGTAAAGAGAAGCTGGGATTATTTTGGAAAATCAAAAATGAGGTTTTTTTGCAGTTTGTTGGTTTGTTTCTTAAGAAAAGAAGGAATGTCACATTTACTGAGCACAAGATACCATGAGATGCCCCTTTCACAGGTAATTTTGTCTAACTAGCCCAGCCACCCCGAAAGGAATGTATTATCGATTCTATTTTACACATGAGGAATATAACGGGCACTTTTGGCATATCTGTCCATCTCCTAAGGAGCGTGGCCTTCTCTAGGAATTGTCCTGTCAAATTCCCCCATCCACAAAGGTAACTTCTCTGGCAGCCACTGACTGGGCCAGAGATGTGACCATACGCCATGAGGCAGGCAGATCAGATATTATCTTACAGAAGTTTGAAATCGGGATTCAGAGAGCAGTGGCTGGAACTAGTCAAACAATTAAGGCTCTCAGAGAATCTCTGGGATACCTGGTATGAAAATTCATTCAGTTGTGGAAACTGGGAGAAAGTCAATGCCTCTGCTGAGAAAGGGCTGAGAGATGGGTAGTCTGTTGGGGCTGGAGTTGGGTAACAAAGGGGAGGCTCTGGAGGAAATTGGACGATGTGTTTGTGGTAAGACACAAGAGAAGAACCCTTGATTAGTGGGCTGTGGAGAAGCTTTGGGAGCAGGGAGGGGATTTGAAAAACCTGGTGGGGAACGTGTAGGGTAACTCCCTGCT
Organism: Capra hircus; assembly: GCF_001704415.2. Taxonomy (NCBI): domain Eukaryota; kingdom Metazoa; phylum Chordata; class Mammalia; order Artiodactyla; family Bovidae; genus Capra; species Capra hircus. The sequence continues at coordinate 49,417,514 of NC_030811.1, forward strand.
CTGGCCTTTGTATGATCTCCTCAGTGAGATGAGGTGAGTCTCTCATGTTTTCGGAAAGTAGGCCGCTATTTCTGGACGGTGCTGAGTCCTATGTCAGTGCTGGTGTGGAACAGGAACCGTGCTGGACATGGAACAGCTGGCTGTGGGGTTGAATGAATGAAGGTAGGGGCTGTGGGATGTCCAGGTGGAGAAGCAGCAGATAAGCTGGGCTAAACAGAGAGTGAAGGCCGGCATGAAGAGAGAAATAAAGGTGAATAACAGGGTGTCTTGTTTTGTAGGTGATAATGGTGTTTTATTATTCCCAGGTCCTGATTTTCATTCTTTCCAGAAGCCCAGATCCTTTCCTGATCTTGCTTTCTGGAAGACACTCTTGTATACTTATTATTTCTCTTTCTTAGTTAGCCCAGCTCAAAGTTGGGCACTATTAATATTACTTGTGACCAAAAACCTTATTAAGTACAAGGAATCTGTGGTTCCTAGAGATTAAATACATTGAGAACATTTCTGTGACTACTTGGTTGTAGAGTTCACACCCATCTCCTTGTGCTCTTTTCCTCACACTTTCTGCTTAGTCACACTGGCCACAAACACACTAAGCTCACTGCCATCCTAACGGGCTCTGTGTGCCCTGCTCAGAACAGTCTCAAAAGTCACTCTTTCATCTCATCCAGTTCTCCATTCAAATGTCAATCAGAGATACCTACCCTGATAACTTCGTCTAAAATAGGCATTCTTTAACCTCTTTCTTTGCTTTTTTTTTTTTTTTTCAGTTAAATTGTAATAGAACAGACATGAAAAGTGAAAGTGTTAGTTGCTCAGTCATGTTCAACTCTTTGTTGACCCCATGGATCACCACAGACTTCCAGGCTCCTCTGTCCATGGAATTCTCCAAGCAAAAATACCAGGGTGGGTAGCCATTCTCTTCTCCAGGGGATCTTCCCGACCCAGGGATAGAACCTGGGTCTCCTGTATTGCAGGCATATTCTTTACCATCTGAGCCACCAGGGAATCCCATAACTGACATACAGCACTCTATAAGGTTAAGGTATACAACACAATGACTTGACTAACATATACGTGCATGCAAAGTCACTTCATTTGTGTCCAATTCTTTGTGACCCTATGCACTATAGCTCGCCAGGCACCCATGTCCATGGGATTCTCCAGGCAAGAATACTGGAGTAGGTTGCTGTGCCCTCCTCCAGGGAATCTTCCCAATCCAGGGATCGAACCCGCATCTCTTATGTCTACCTGCATTGGCAGGCAGGTTCTCTACCACCAGTGCCACGTGGGAAGACCTGACTTACATATGTGAAAATAGACTGTGAAATGATTGCCGCAACAAGTTTAGTCAATAGCCTTCATCATATACAGAACCCAACAGGAAAAAGATTTTTTCCTTGTGATGGGAAATTTTAGGATCTACTCTCTTAGCAACGTTCAAGTACACTCCACAGCAGTGTTAAGTGTCGTCACCATGATGTACACCACATTCCTAGTACTTATTTATCTTATAACTGGGAATTGGTATCTTTTGACTGTCTTCACCCAATGTCTCCATCCTTGCCTCTGGCAACCACCAATGTGTTCTCCGTCTCTATGAGTGTGGATTTTTAGATTCCACATATAAGTGAAATCATACAGTATTCAGCTTTCTCTGTCTGACTTGCTTCACTCAGCATAATGCCTTCCATGTCTATCCATGTTGTTGTATATACGTGTATATACATATCTCACATTTTCTTTGTCCATTCATCCGTCAATGGACATTAAGCTTGTTTCTGTGGCTTCGCTATTATAAATGATACTACAGTGAATGTGGGATGCACGTATCTCTTCAAGTTAGTGACTTCATTTCTTGCAAATAAATACCCAGAATTGAAATGGCTGGATCATATGGTAGTTCTGTTTTGAACTTTTTGAGGAAACTTATACTGTTTTCCACAGTGGCTGCACCAATTTACATCCTCACCATCAGTGTACAAGGATTGCCTTTTCTCCACATTCTCACCAGCATTTGTTATCTCTTCTCTTTGATACCAGCCATTCTAACAGCCATAAGGTGATATCTCATTGTGTTTTTAATTTGCATTTCCCTGAGGATAAATGATAAATGATACTGAACACCTTTACCTGTACCTGTTGACCATTTGTGTATCTTCTTTGGAAAACTGCCTATTCCGTTTCTTTGTCCGTGTTTAACTGGATTGTCATTATTATTACTGTATATTTTTGCTATCCAGGTCTGTGAATTCTTCATATGTTTTGGATGTAAACTTTTTATCAGGTATATGATTTGCAAATATTTTTTCCATTCCATATATTGTCTTTTCATTTTGTCGATCATGTCTTTCACTGCACAGAAGTTTTTTAGTTTGATGTAGGTTTTATACACTGACAGTACATCATTTTATTTAAAATGGATTACACAGATTTACTTTTTCTTTCTTCCTCTCTCCAATGCTCCCTGCTTCATTTATATCTTTTTTCTTAGATTGATGAAACCTGACCCTGTCCTCAGCTTCTATCCTCACATGGCAGAAAAAGCTTTTATTATTATTTTAATTACTTATCCAAGGCTTCTCAGGTGGCTCTAGTGGTAAAGAACTTGCCTGCCAATGCAGGAGACATAAGAGATGCAGGTTTGATTCCTGAGTTGAAAGGACTCATGCCCTGGAGAAGGGCATGGCAACCCACTCCAGTATTCTTGCCTGGAGAATCCACTGGACAGAGGAGCCTGGTGGGCTACAGTTCATAGGGTCGCAAAGAGTTGAACAAAGAAGTGACTTAGCAGGCAGGTAATAACTTATCAATACCTGAATTCATGTTACATATCTGTTTGTATATGTGTTTCTCTATTTCCCCACCCCCGCCCCTGACCATAATATAAGATCCTGGAGCATTGGGATCAACTCTCTTGTTCATTGCTGTATTTTCAGCACACTGACCAGAGCTATATTTGACATATGGAAGGCACTCAACAAATACTCACTTAATTAATCAATCCATTAACCCCTGTTCGGTTTCTGATTTCCAGGCTATTTTCATGGTCTCTAAGTGCATGATGCAATTCTATCAACACTCAGAAAAACCCTACTGGATTAAGGATGAAAATAATGTCTGAAGGACATCTGTGGCACTTGGCTGATTATCAAGCAGGAAACAGGGATGTCTGCTGGCTGTCTAGGGCACTGAAGGGAGGTAGGAAGTGGAAGCAGAGTGTTATAGCCCAGGGTTTATAAGAACAGAACTGAAAGCTGGAAAATTCGTTTCTACTTGTTCTCTCTTAATTAGTTTTTCTGGCCTGGGAAAACAAAGTTTCAGTGACAGTAAAAATGCTTTTGATCCTGTGGTACCACATATACAGCACAAATGACATCCACATTGTTCTTGGGTTGATACCACTTTCTGGACTTGTTCTGTAAGGTTGTTCACTTTTATCATGTTCCCTGTCCCCAGCTGACCTGAGAGAGGGTCTGGCTGGCTGAGGGTACTTTGACCCCACCACTATACAGGAGGGAAGATGCTGGAGACTGACCTGGGATGTCCAAACACCATCTGGAAGGACCAGCTGAGGAAGGAGGCAGGGGAAATGGGGCATATTCTAATCCAAGCCCCTCTAGACAGTCAGCGTATCATTTTTGAAATCACATTATCAAACAGAGAGTCACTTTGCTTATGGCTTTCAGATCCTGCCCCCCACTGCAACACATGTACAAATGTGAATGATGGCTCCTAACCAGTTATCCTAACGTATGTTTAATCTGTTGCTTTTAACAATGGGCTGATGAAAGTAGCCAGAGAGTACCAATCCATAAGAGTACTGGAAATATAAGATTGAAAATATCAACGCTAACACTGTCATGTACCTGTATATTACTCTTTCAGCTTAACTTCTTTTTTTATAATTTCATTTACTGATTTTGGCTGTGTTGGGTCTTCATTGCTGTGCAGGCGTTCTCTAGCTGGGGCGAGTAGGGGCTGCTCTCTAGTTGCAGCGTGCAGGCTTGCAGCGGCTTCTCTTGTGAAGCATGGGCTAGGTGGGAGGGCTCAGCAGTTGCAGCTGCCAGGCTCTAGAGCACAGGCTCCATAGCAGCGGTGCATGGACTTAGTTGCTCCACAGCATGTGGGATCTTTCCAGACCAGGGATCAAACTCAGGTCTCTGGCATTGGCAGAAGGATTCTCTATCACTGAACCAACCATCAGGGAAGCCCTCATCTTAACTTCTTTACCTTCTGAGCACTTAATTTTAATAAAAGTTCAGTTCAGCTCAGTCGCTCAGTCGTGTCCAACTCTTTGTGACCCCATGAATCGCAGCATGCCAGGCCTACCTGTCCATCACCAACTCCTGGAGTTCACTCAGACTCTCATCCATCGAGTCAGTGATGCCATCCACCCATTTTATCCTCTGTCGTCTCCTTCTCCTCCTGCCCCCAATCCCTCCCAGCAGCAGAGTCTTTTCCAATGAGTCAACTCTTTGCATGAGGTGGCCAAAGTACTGGAGTTTCAGCCTCAGCATCATTCCCTCCAAAGAAATCCCAGGGCTGATCTCCTTCAGAATGGACTGGTTGGATCTCCTTGCAGGCCAAGGGACTCTCAAGAGTCTCTCCAACACCACAGTTCAAAAGCATCAATTCTTTGGTGCTCAGCTTTCTTCACAGTCCAACTCTCACATCTATACATGACCACTGGAAAAACCATAGCCTTACCATGGTTAAATGGCTGATTTGGGTTATTTGGCTAGTTAGTGGCAAAGCAAAGACTCAAAGTCAGAACTCTTGGCTCTTGAATCATGACTTTCCCCATGGTTTCTGCCTCTCTACCTTTATATTCCAAGAATGGCTTGCTATAAGAATTATTTTCATGACTGTGCTATATTGCTAAATAAGCAGTCTTTAAGGGCCACACGTTCAGGGAAAGCTAGAAATAAATCAGTAGTCTGTAAAAAAACAGCTTTAATTTGGTAAAGGACAACAGGAAGCCAGACCTTTACCCAAGTTTGGATGATCACCTTGTTTCTAATGAGAGCTGAACCTGATGCAATGGAAAGGTGGAGGGAGTGATTTACAGCAAGCTATGGCCGCTGCCCAGGGAGGTGGTGCCTGGAGCCTTCCTACTATCTGAGTACGGTCAAGGGCCGAGGGGTTCAGTCCCACAAATGACAAAGGCCACTTTGCTACCTGACTGACTCCTACCAAAATTAAAAACCTGGCCATTGAAATGGCCAACCCCCAGACACCTGGTAGAAAATGAAGTGTTGAATTCAATAACTCTGCCTAATTCTGACAATTTGGAAGATGTTAATAATTAATTCCAATTCTCCCTCCCTTCACCACTCACTCATAACAGACAAAGGGGAGTCAATGTTTGCTTGAACCACCCAGATAATTGCTATTTCTTTCCACTTGCCTGGGCATGTTCTGAAAGCACGCATATCAATTATCACCAGGAAGTAGTGGCTTTCCCTCTTACCTCTTTGTTTTGTTTATCATTTTTTAAGAGTGGAATGTGATCAGAGGGCTAGCCCAGTGCCCAAAGGCTGAGTCATGTAAACAGACGGGGTGGTGGAAGGAGGAGGGCCCTGACTGTTCACAGAGATCTACAAGAGGAAGAAAGGACTTACCGGAGATAAGAACAGCAGGAAGAAATATCTTTAAATTTTAGTTTAAATGTCCTACAGACTTTGACCCAGCAATTCTACTTCTGAGAATTTGTCCTTATATTAGCTGAGGTCTAACCTGGAAAAGAGAAACCCCTCTAAGTATTTAAGCAGGGGCTCCCTGGAGCTCCAGCTTCCCCAGTGGCTCGGTGGTAAAGAATCCATCTGCATGGCAGAAGATGCAGGAGGCACTGGGTGGATCCCTGTTTAATCACTGCTGTACACCGGAAACTAATGTAATATTATAAATCAACTATTCCTCAATAAAAAATTAAAATAAAATGAACACTACAGACAAACACAGAAGAAATTACCCCATTTATCTTGAAGTCCCAGCACATGCCTAGGCACTTGTTAAGTGTCTTGAGATCCTTGAGACAATAACACAAGTGTCATAGTGAATCTGTGGCACAGGCTTCTGCAGATCAGAATAGACTAAGAATCAATAGGCAACTCAAAAGGGAAGACACAAAGGGCAACCTAATTGTTATTTTGCCAAAAAAAGCTAAACAAACAAACAAAAAAAAAAACAAGGTATGGACTACAGATACCATCTATCATTAAAGAAATAGGAGGATGAAAATTTAGGCCAAGATTTAAAATTGAATATATTTAAAGTAATTACATTGTACTACTTTTCTCCTTTTACTATGAAGTGCTATTTAGTAACCACTGGACTTTATAACCCCCAAATGTCTTCTTATTTCCAAACTTTTCCAATCCTGACCTGTTTTGTTAAAGCAGTTTGTGCTCTGTGGGAGGCATGAGCTGAAGAAATTGTTAAGGTTAAAAACCGAATTAAATTTAGTTAATATCCATCCAGGAGACTGACTTGCTATTGATCACCATTAAAGAAACCATGGAGTGGCAGCTGTGCAGCCGCAGGAGGGCCAAGAGGAACTACTCCACGTTCAAGGTCAGGAGGGGCGGCCGTGAGGAGATACCCCTCGTCCAAGGTAAGGAGCAGCGGCTGCACTTTGCTGGAGCAGCCATGAAGAGATACCCCCCGTCCAAAGTAAGAGAAACCCAAGTAAGACGGTAGGTGTTGCAAGAGGGCATCAGAGGGCAGACACACTGAAACCATAATCACAGAAAACTAGTCAATCTAATCACACGGACCACAGCCTGGTCTAACTCAATGAAACTAAGCCATGCCATGTGGGGCAACCCAAGACGGGTGGGTCATGGTGGAGACGTCTGACAGAATGTGGTCCACTGGAGAAGGGAATGGCAAACCACTTCAGTATTCTTGCCTTGAGAACCCCATGAACAGTATGAAAAGGCAAAATGATAGGATATTGAAAGAGGAACTCCCCTGGTCAGTAGGTGCCCAATATGCTACTGGAGATCAGTGGAGAAATAACTCCAGAAAGAATGAAGGGATGGAGCCAAAGCAAAAACAATACCCAATTGTGGATGTGACTAGTGATAGAAGCAAGGTCTGATGCTGTAAAGAGCAATATCTCATAGGAACCTGGAATGTCAGGTCCAGGAATCAAAGCAAGTTGGAAGTGGTCAAACAGGAGATGGCAAGAGTGAACATCGACATTCTAGGAATCAGCGAACTCAGATGGATTAGAATGGATGAATTTAACTCAAATGACCATTATATCTACTACTGCGGGCAGGAATCCCTTAGGAGAAATGGAGTAGTCATCATGGTCAACAAAAGAGTCCAAAATGCAGTACTTGGATGCAATCTCAAAAACAACAGAATGATCTCTGTTGGTCTCCAAGGCAAACCATTCAATATCACAGCAATCCAAGTCTATGCCCCAACCAGTAATGCTGAAGAAGCTGAAGTAAAACGATTCTATGAAGACCTACAAGACCTTTTAGAACTAATACCCAAAAAAGATGTCCTTTTCATTATAGGGGACTGGAATGCAAAAGTAGGAAGTCAAGAAACACGTGGAGTAACAAGCAAATTTGGCCTTGGAGTACGGAAGAAGCAGGGGAAAGGCTAATAGAGTTTTGCCAAGAGAACCCACTGGTAATAGCAAACACCCTTTTCCAACAACACAAGAGGAGACTCTACACATGGACATCACCAGATGGTCAACACCGAAATCAAATTGATATTATTTGCAGTCAAAGATGGAGAAGCTCTATACAGTCAGCAAAAACAAGACCAGGAGCTGACTGTGGCTTAGATCATGAACTCCTTATTGCCAAATTCAGACTTAAGTTGAAGAAAGTAGAGAAAACCACTAGACCATTCAGGTATGACCTAAATTAAATCCCTTACGATTATACAGTGGAAGTGAGAAATAGATTTAAGGGATTAGATCTGATAGATAGAGTGCCTGATGAACTATGGACGGAGGTTCGTGACATCATAGAGGAGACAGGAATCAAGATCATCCCCAAGAAAAGGAAATGCAAAAAAGCAAAATGGCTGTCTGGGGAGGCCTTACAAATAGCTGTGAAAAGAAGAGAAGCAAAAAGCAAAGAAGAAAAGGAAAGATATAAGCATCTGAATGCAGAGTTCCAAAGAATAGCAAGGAGAGATAAGAAAGCCTTCCTCAGCGATCAGCGCAAAGAAGTAGAGGAAAACAACAGAATGGGAAAGACTAGAGATCTCTTCAAGAAAATTAGAGATACCAAGGGAACATTTCATGCAAAGATGGGCTCAATAAAGGACAGAAATGGTATGGACCTAACAGAAGCAGAAGATATTAAGAAGAGGTGGCAAGAATACCCAGAAGAACTGTACAAAAAAGAGCTTCACGACCAAGATAATCACAACGGTGTGATCACTCACCTAGAGCCAGACATCCTGGAATGTGAAGTCAAGCGGGCCTTAGAAAGCATCACTACGAACAAAGCTAGTGGAGGTGATGGAATTCCAGTTGAGCTATTTCAAATCCTAAAAGATGATGCTGTGAAAGTGCTGTACTCAATATGCCAGCAAATCTGGAAAACTCAGCAGTGGCCACAGGACTGGAAAAGGTCAGTTTTCATTCCAATCCCAAAGAAAGGCAATGCCAAAGAATGCTCAAACTACCGCACAGTTGCACTCATCTCACATGCTAGTAAAGTAATGCTCAAAATTCTCCAAGCCAGGCTTCAGCAATACATGAACCGTGAACTTCCAAATGTTCAAGCTGGTTTTAGAAAAGGCAAAGGAACCAGAGATCATATTGCCAACATCCGCTGGATCATGGAAAAGCAAGAGAGTTCTAGAAAAACATCTACTTCTGCTTTCTTGACTATGCCAAAGCCTTTGACTATGTGGATCACAATAAACTGTGGAAAATTCTGAAAGAGATGGGAATATCAGACCACCTGACCTGCCTCTTGAGAAACCTATATGCAGGTCAGGAAGCAATAGTTAGAACTGGGCATGGAACAACAGGCTGGTTCCAAATAGGAAAAGTAGTACGTCAAGGCTGTATATTGTCACCCTGCTTATTTAACTTATATGCAGAGTACATCATGAGAAACTCTGGGCTGGAAGAAACACAAGCTGGAATCAAGATTGCCAGGAGAAATATCAATAACCTCAGATATGCAGATGACACCACCCTTACGACAGAAAGGGAAGAGGAACTAAAAAGCTTCTTGATGAAAGTGAAAGAGGAGAGTGAAAAAGTTGGCCTAAAGCCCAACATTCAGAGAAGGAAGATCATGGCATCTGGTCCCATCACTTCATGGGAGATAGATGGGGAAACAGTGGAAACAGTGAAAGACTTTATTTTGGGGGGACTCCAAAATCACTGCAGATGGTGACTGCAGCCATGAAATTAAAAGACACTTACTCCTTGGAAGGAAAGTTATGACCAACCTAGATAGCATATTCAAAAGCAGAGACATTACTTGCCGACTAAGGTCCGTCTAGTCAAGGCTATGGTTTTTCCTGTGGTCATGTATGGATGTGAGAGTTGGACTGTGAAGAAGGCTGAGCGCCGAAGAATTGATGCTTTTGAACTGTGGTGTTGGGGAAGACTCTTGAGAGTCCCTTGGACTGCGAGGAGATCCAACCTGTCAATCCTAAAGGAGATCAATCCTGGGTGTTCATTGGAGGAGCTGATACTGAAGCTGAAACTTCAGTACTTTGGCCACCTCATGCGAGGAGTTGACTCATTGGAAAAGACCCTAATGCTAGGAGGGATTGGGGGCAGGAGGAGAAAGGGACGATAGAGGATGAGATGGCTGGATGGTATCACTGACTCGATGGACATGAGTTTGAGTAAACTCCAGAAGTTGGTGATGGACAGGGAGGCCTGGTGTGCTGCGATGCATGGGGTTGCAAAGAGTCAAACACAACTGAGCAACTGAACTGAACTGAACTGAAAGAATCCTATTAGTAGGGGAAAAATTGCTCTCCTCAGCAAAACGAAAGAGGAAACATTGGCCACACCCTCATCCATAGCAGCTCCTTCACCATGTTTATGCCAGAACTTAACTTCCTTTGGTGGCAGCTCTTTAGAGCACTTAGCACCTGACCCCAGTGCAATCAATGTCCAGACTGGTCAGAAGTTTACGAGGTGTCCTGGTGCAAGAAACATTGTCCAAACAGGGATGGTGATGGTTCAACAGACTTGCTCTTTTTGAGAATTTGATATCTGCATGGAGAGAATGTAGTTCCTGATTGTTTTGATGGTCCTATTGTTGTGAAGCTGGAGATTTCCTCATACCAAAAGAAGTACTAGCTCTCTCAGTGGCCCAGTTCTACAGTGTAGTTTTGTGAGTGGTTCCTGAAAGCCTAATCTTTGAATCTTTTTTTTTTTTCCCCTCCCAATGACTTCATATGCCATTTGATATCTGTAATAAATCCTTTCCTGCTTTAACTGGTTAGAGCAGATTCTGTTCTCTGAAAATGGTCCTTGACTGATACAAATGTAATTCCTGCATTAAAGGCATTACAACCTTTTGCAGATTTATGTGTATAAACACGTCACTGATAAAGCTATGATTCAGGTACATAGAGAGTACAACAGGTCTGTAAGAGGTGAGTGCCTAAACTTGAGGGCTCCAAGAAATGGTTCAGAGGAATGGCAGCACTGTAACCTGAAAACTATGTATGAGAGGGTAGCAGAAGTGTAAGGAGAGGAGGGCATTCTGCACCAAGGAAGTGGCAAAGGTACCAACACGAAAGAGTAGGGGTGGAGAGTTGAGTTTAGGAACAAGAACAGTGAGAACACTGGCTGATCAGGCTTCAGGTGCAGGGGTGTTAGAGCTGCGAGAACCTTTAGGAATGATCTAATATAGACCATTTATTTTACACATTCAAACACTGAAGCCAGAGAAATGAAATGACCATTTTGAGACCAAACACTAACTTCATAATCCATGCTAGAGCACAGGGCTTCTAACTCTCAGGCCAGTGTCTTTCCAGGTAGTACATCTGGAGAATCCCAGGGACAGGGAAGCCTGGTGGGCTGCCGTCTATGGGGTCGCACAGAGTCGGACACAACTGAAGTGACTTAGCAGCAGCAGCAGCGTACCTAGACTCCTAAATTTTTATCCTGTGACTGTGAATCTTATAAGCAACAGAATTTCAAGAGTGAGTGAAAAAATGTCTGGATATCAGGGAAGATAAGAGAGTTGAGCAGGGTGAGTACCTCTGTGAGTGCCCTGAGCACAGCACCAAGAGCCCTACCTGACTTTGCTGTCTCTGTGCCTCCCAGCCCATCTCAGGGCATGCGTGTGTGGCACACTGCCGTCTCATCAGCCCTGTGCCCACTGCATGCCTCTGGTGGCCCCATGAGGGCCAGTAGTCTGTGGCTCTGTCCCATAGACTAAAGACCACCTGGTACCCTGATCACTGGACATACATAAGGAAGAAGAGAGCGCAGGTAGGTTAGCTCCAATCTGTGACTGCTCTTGGAAAAATAGTCCAGGGATCACCTGCTCTCTCTCACCCTCCACATCCTGTATCCATTTGTCTCTTTACCATCTGTCCATCTGTCCATCCATCCATCCCCTCCACCACTTATCTGTCAATATTTCTACATATCTATTTATTCAAGTATCTATAGCTGTAAGGTCAAATACTCATCTCATGCTTACCCTGTGTCAGGCAGTGCTCCTAGTGTGTTACAGAAATTAATTCAGGTTATATGATTCTGATAACAGCCCTGTGATGTGGATGTTTTCTCCCCACTTTACAGGTAAGGAAATTAGAGCAGTTAAGTAACTTCTCAAAGTTAACATAACTTATATCTGTCTGCCTACCTTCGTGTACACCTTCCTTTCCTTCCTTGAAAGGTAACTTCCTGTCCTATTGATCACCAAGTTTGTTAATTTCCTAAAGAAAGTGAAAGTGAAGTCATGTCCTTTGCGACCCCATGGACTGTGTAGCCTGCCAGGTTCCTCTGTCCATGGGATTTTCCAGGCAAGAATACTAGAGTGGGTTGCCCTTTCCTTCTCCAGGGGATCTTCCCAACCCAGGGATCGTACCCAGGTCTCCTGCATTGCAGGCAGACTCCTTACCATCTGAGCCACAACCTGCCTCCTTTTAGTTTAGTTCTGGCTTCCTCCCCAGCCATGCAGCCGGTCCTGATTTTGGATGATTGTCATAGTCTCCCTGTGAGTCACTCTGATTTCAATCTCCACTTCCTCTACACCTCACAAATGTTTTCCTGGCACAGGCAGAGTGATCTTTCTAAACAGGGTTTCCCAAGAGAGATGTCCCGATCACTGAGGGGCATACAGCAGACTTGGCCTCATGTCACCAGGCATCTCCAGCTCCCCTCAGTCACTGTGAGAAACAGAAGACCCTACACACGTTCAAACATCATAGCTGGAAACTTTTGTTAGAAAAAAAGTACAGAGACTTGCTTGGTGGTACAGTGGTTAAGACTCCGTGCTTCCACAGCAGCGGTCACGGGTTCGATCCCTGGTGGGGGAACTAAGATCCCACATGCTGTGAATCACAGCCAAAAAACAAAACCCACACATATACAAAAGATCATCTCTCTTAAAGCTGCTTAAAACCCTAAGATGAGTTTGCTAATTCAACAACTATTTATTACACCTTCCCATGTCAGGTACTGGCCTAGGTGGTGGGGTTGTTGTCTTTTAGTTTCTAAGTCATGCTTGACTTTTTGCAAGCCCATGGACTTTATGTAGCCTGCCAGGCTCCATGGGATTTCCCTCAGGGAAAATACCCTCCTCCAGGGGATCTTCCTGACCCAGAGATTGAACTGGTGTCTCCTACATCTCCTAAACTGCAGGCAAATTCTTCACTGTTGAGCCACCAGGTAGCACGGAGGTAGCAGTAAATAAGCCCCATTCCAATCCTCATGGACAGGGAAGCTTGGTTTGCTGCAGTCCTTGGGGCTGCAAAGAGTTGGACATGACTGAGTGACTGAACTGAACTGAATCCTCATGAAGCTCGCTGTCTAGAGGGATGACAGACATGGAGCGATTACTCACAGAGCTGTTCAGTGCTTCACAGGAGGTGTGCAGGCAGGGGCACCAGAGCCAGAGGGGCCCGGAACTGCCCCCTGAAGGATCTGAGACTTCAGCTGCAACTTGAAGAACAAGCAGGAGTCAGCTGTGCTGAGTGGATGGTCTGGACATTTGGGCAGCAGAGAATGAGGATCCTGGTCAGGAAGGACCATGCGGATACCGTTCTCAGTGAGCGGAAGGGCACAGCAAGTCCTGCTACCAGGAGAGGCCTGGTGAGGCTGGGCTAGTGTGGTGAGGAGACAAGACAAAGCTGCCTGTTGGTGGGCCAGTAGGGTACTGGTCTTCCTCCCAGGACAAATAAAAGTTTATTTTAGAATACAATTTGAAGCAATAAAATGCCCTCATGTTAGATGCACAGTTCAATGATCAACTGCCACCACCATCAAGATACAGCAGGCTTCCATCTGTCAGAAAGTTCCCTGGGACTCCTTCGCACTCAGTCCCCTTCCCCTGGCCACCACTGCTCTGTTTTCTCTTTTACTGTGGATTAGTTTCACCTGTTCTGGAACTCAAGCGATTTAAGAATGGCTGTGATCTCTTCAAACAGGTTGGAGGCAGTAAGAACAGGTGGGAGAGAGCCATTAGCAAGCTTCTGTGGTAACCAGGCAGGAGCTGAATGTGAGAATGGTGGCAGGCATGGAGAAGATGGCGTGGAGATATGTTACAGAGACAATTAGGATGGAATCCAGTTCTCAGCCTGTCCTTCCCAGCATAAAGGCCACACACGCTGTGATCCGGTCACAGAGAACTGCTCCCCTCTTCCAGGGCCAGTCAAGGTCCTCCATATGTCCAGGTCTCTGCACATGCTTGTCACCATTCCTTGAGAGCGTCCTTTCTCCCTGCTGGCATAGTTGCAGTCCCCATTCATGTTCTAGCTGGTTCTCTTCTGGGAAATATTTATCAGCCCTTTCTGGCAGGTTGACTCATTTCTTTCTCTACCATCTCTATGATCTCGTTATAATTTGTACAAATACTTGCATGTCTTAATCCCCACTACACTGGAAGCTCCTTAAAGTTAGGGGCTGTGTCCTCATCCTCTTTGGGTGGCCCATCAAAAACAGACGTTCTATCAATATCTGTCACATAGATGGGTGTGCTGTTAATGATTGAATGCGGTTTATCTCCCCTTCCACCACCTTCCTTCTACTCCCTCCCTTCCTCTCTATGTCTGTCTCTTCAGAGCCTGCTGTAAAATGAAAATAAGCACTTGGGGTAACAACTGTAAGAAAACAGACATTTATTTCCGCAACGAAGCTGATTGGAAACAGTGGTGATTCAAGTTGACTGGTGTGCTCAAATTCTACCTGACTACGGCAGGACTCTGCCCTCCAGTTAGAAGCACCATTTTTGTGCACTGCCACGTCCATAGCATACAGAGAAGACACAAGCACAGAACTCTGGGGAGCTTGTTTGTTATGCTCCCATTTCACTAGGAACCTGCTCAGTCTCTCCCAGTCTCACATTCTGGATTAAACCTCGGAATAACCTGACTGTTCCTTGGAAGACTCTCCCTGGAAGGTCTTATGTGGTCATGTTTGGGATGTCTCTGGCTCTCCATTCCTGACTGCTTCTGGAAGTGACTGCATGAGTGAACCTGTGATCTGATGCAGTGTGACAGGTCCTCTGGGTGAGGGGATACAATGCCGTAAGGAGAGCATCTGTGATCACACACTTGTGGTGGAAGGAAACAACATTCTCTTTTGTTGGTTTTTTCCCTCCTCGCTTATACTTGGGGTTTCCCAGGAAGCTCAGCTGGTAAAGAATCCTCCAGCAATGCAGGAGACCCTGGTTCAATTCCTGAGTCAGGAAGTTCCCCTGGAGAAGGGATAGGCTACCCATTCTAGTATTCTTGGGTTTCCTTGGTGGCTCAGACAGTAAAGAATCTTCCTGCAATGCAGGAGACCTGGGTGTGATCCCTGGGTTGGGAAGATCCCTTGGAGAAGGGCATGGTAACCCACTCCACTATTCCTGTCTGGAGAATCCCCATGGACAGAGGAGCCTGGTGGGCTTACTCACTTTTACTCAAATCCCATTACCTTATTTTCTTAGGACAGAGTTGCCAGGCTGAGTTAGGAAGCAGAAAGATAGTAAGAAATAGGTCTTGGCATGTGCACATTTCAGAAAAGATTTGAGATTATTACAAGTCATGTTTTACATAACTGGTGGCTCCTTTTTCTAATTTTAAAGTGTCCTTTGAAATTGGTGGCTCCTTTTTCTAATTTTAAAGTGTCCTTTGAAATAATAGAATACCAACAGCTGATGTATTTATATGATGATGAAACTCTTGAGTATATTTTTGGCATTTTGACCTTCATTGTTATAATAAAAAAAAACATAAAACTTTTGTACCAACACTTTGAAATCAAAGTCCATATTTTATTTGAAATTAATGTCCATATTTTCTGCATAAATTATGCCAGTTGCTGAGGAGTAACAATAAGACTGTTGACATGTCCTAACAAAATGATTAGACAGAAAAGTAAATAATTTCAGCATCACATCACATATACTTCTGAACAGAACCAAGTAGTAACAAAATGGGCAGTAGTCTGTGGAGAAGGAGGACAGCAAATCTTCATCAGGGCACTGGTAATAAAGTAGGGTTTGAAGGTTAAATAAAGTTCAGGCAAATAAGAGGAAGAAATGTTTTCCAAGAGAAAAAACAACACATACAAATCACGAAACAGTATTTTGAGTGTGAGCAAACACAGGCCATTCAGGTTTGGTGGTGTGTATATGTCCAGGTTGGTGGCTGGAGGGTGGGGGTGGTGGAGAGAGAGGTGACATCAGGGCTTGTGGCCAAGAGCAGACTCTGGCCCCAGGATACCCGGCTTCAAGCCCCAGCTTTGCCACTTACAATCTGTATAAAATGGAGCTAAATTCTTAGCCTGTCTTCACTTTACTTTTATTGTGAAGAGGAGGATTAAAAAATAATACCTCCATCAAAGAATTTTTCTGAACATTAAATGAAATTACTAATAAAACACTGAGGACTACATCTTCTAGTATGAGGGGGGCTTTTGATAAATATCACTTCTCATGGAGGTAGAAAATGAGAATTTGCAGTTGACAAGAGCTAGATCAAGAAAGTGAAAACCCCCTCCAGTGTTCTTGCCTGGAGAATCTCAGGGGCGAGGGAGCCTGGTGGGCTGCCGTCTATGGGGTCGCACAGAGTCGGACACGACTGAAGCGACTTAGCAGCAGCAGATCAAGAAAAGCTGTGCATATAGGAGACGACTGGTGGTTGCTGGAGGGGAGAGGGAAGCTGGGACGGGCAATGTGGTGGGGGGCGATTAAGAGGTAGAAACTATTATGCCTGAAACAAGCTTCAGGGACGCAGTGTGCAGCACAGGCCGTATAGCCAGGGTTTTGTGATGGCTATGAATGAAGCATAACCTTTAAAGGCTGTGAGTCACTGTGTTGTATACCCGTAACTTTTACAGTATTGTTCATAAGCTGTGTGTGTGTGTGAAGCCGCTTCAGTCGTAGCCGACTCTTTGCGACCTGTATGGACTGTAGTCCTGCCAGGCTCCTCTGTCCATGGGATTCTCCAGGCAAGAATACTGGAGTAGGTTGCCATGCCCTCCTCCAGGGGCTCTTCTTGACCCAGGGATTGAACCCACAGCTTTTACATCTCCTGCATTGGCAGGAGGGTTCTTTACCAGTAGCACCACCTGGGAAGCCCACGTAAGCTATACTTCAATTGGAAAAAAAAGTGTGGCAAACCACACTAAGGGAAAGACTGAAATGAAACCTGCACCTGGGCAGCTAGGTGGACAGACAGAAGTGAGAGCAGAGGGGCGGCTATTTCAGTGGTCCCGGCAAGACTGAGAAGGCCTGAGTCAGGACAGTGGCAGTGGGGCTGGGGGAAGGGAAGGAATGAATTTGAAAGATATGAAGGGGATAAAATTGATGTAGATTGGTGACCACCTAGATGTCACAAGAAAAAGATGGGTAAATGTCTAGGATCATATACAGGACCAGGCATGGGTGACTTGGGTGTTGGGGAAGCCACCCACCAAGATCATGGAATAGAAGGAAACTATGGTTTGGAGGGTTGTTAGTTTGCCAGCCTGGAGATAAACAATGTCTTCCGTGTTCTGTCCAAAGACTTTGAGGCACCAGTGACTCTGAGATAGGAAAGAGATAGCTAGGAAAGTGGCTGAAGATGGGTAAAGTGTCAAAGGAAGATATTTATTCATTTATTGGCTGCCTTTATTTGTGTATTTGGTCAGAATTAAATATTTCCTTACTGCCCTCAGCCATCTACCTTTTGTTCAGGGAGAACATAGTCACACTTGGATGGGTGCCTGGAAGTAGGAAAGATATCCCCCCCTACATGGTGCCAGTAGGAAGGAAGAAGCCCGAAAAGAGGTGGAGGATAGAGGAGTCCGGGTGGCTGCTGTGGGGTGTGCAATCCGGGAGACTGAGAGCAGCTGCCTCAGCAGGGCCTGGGTCCTTATAGCCTTCAGGGGACAGAATAGACAGGGAAATCTTGCCAGGGAAATGAATTGTACCAATTATTCAATTACCCACCATTATGAAAATTGGTGTGATAGGTGGTACTTCTGCGTGGAGGCTCAGGGGAGGCTGGAAGGCATAAATGAGACAATTAGTTGAGCTCTTTGATCAGGGTTTGATTGACCTCTTCCTTCATTAAGCTGAGCTCTGGCCATCCCATACATCACTGTTTAGGAGAATTGATTTAAATTGCAACTGATGGGCTCACAACAACAAATGCACAGTCTGCAGTTGCAGACTGGGGAGGCTGGAGCCCTCTTCCCTCAGTGGGTGAAGTCTTCCAACCTCCTGTACCTGCTCGTGCCTGCTGACTCCAGGGAAACTTGTGGACATGTCCCTATCCCTCAAAAGTGGGAAGTTGGGAATATACCCAACACTCTGCTCGCATTAGAGAGCAGCCTGGCCAACTGCAGTATACAACGCTGAGGATGACTATATGCTCATTACGCAAAATTATGCAGATTGTGTCAATATGTTAGACTCTGAATTCTTTTTACAAAGCATCTTTGTATCTCACAGTTATTTGCTTATCTACTTGTTATGAAGCTTGTCATATTATACTGACTTCTTTTCTTTTCACATTTATTATCTTCACTATTCAGTACATTTTTCAAAAGCGAAATCAAAATACTATTTATCTTCTTCTCTATGCCCAACATGGTACCACCCATAGTGACAAAGTCAAATTATTTCATGAGAACATAGAAAGCAGACTTGTGGTTGCCAAGGGGGGAGATGGTGGGGGTTAGCAGATGTAAGCTATTACATATAGAAAGGAAAAACAACATGGTCCTACTGTATAGAACAGGGAACTAAATTCCACATCCTATGATAAACCATAACGGAAAATAATATTTTTAAAACGAATGTATATAGGTATGTGTAACTGAACCATTTTGCTGTAGAGCAGGAGTTAATGCAACATAGTAAATCAACTATACTTAAATTAAAAAAATTTTTTTAAATTATTCTATGAGTGCAGTTTACTCAAGGGGGGAAGGAGGAAAACACCAGTGTATAAACACAGGCTATAACTGTATACTGAGGAACATATGTATTTTAGTGAAATATCAGAAGAACATTTGGAGTTAAATCATAAAATATGAAATGTATTATATGTTTTATTCACCATAGAGTTAGGTCCGTTAGGAATTTTTAAACTTAATTTTGAAACAATTTTAGACATACAGAAAATACAGTTGCAAATTATATCAATTGTTGAAGTGATAAAATGATGACCTTAAGAATTATTGATGATGGTGGGAATGTAATTCAGCACAGCTACTGTGGAAAACAGTATGGCCGTTCCTTAAAAAACTAGAAACAGGGCTACTATATGAAAGCTCACTTAGTAAAGGATCTGCCTGCAATGCAGGAGACCCTGGTTCGATTCCTGGGTCAGGAAGATCTGCTGGAGAAGTGATAGGCTACCCACTCCAGTATTCTTGGGCTTCCCTTATGGCTCAGCTGGTAAAGAATCCACCTGCAATGCAAGAGACCTGGGTTCGATCCTGGGGTTGGGATGATCCCTTGGAGAAGGGAAAGGCTACCCACTCCAGTATTCTGGCCTGGCGAATCCCTCAGACTGTATACTCCATGGGGTCACAAAGAGTTGGACACAACTGAGAGACTTTCACTTTCATATAATGCAGTAATCTCACTCTTGGGCATGTATCTGGGAAAGACAAAATCTCTAACTGGAAAAGCTGCATGCACCCCAATGTTTATAGAAGCACTATTTACAACAGGCAAGACACGGAAGTAACCTAAGGGTCCATCAACAGATGAATGGATAAAAAGGATATGGGTGTGTGTGTGTGTGTGTGTGTGTATATGTGTAATGGAATATCACTCAGCCATGAAAAAAGAATGAATAACGCCATTTGCAGCAACACAGATGGACTGAGAGATTGTCATACTGAGTGAAGAAAGTCAGAGAAGGAGAAATACCTTATGGTGTCCTTTATATGCAGAATCTAAAAAGAAATGATACAAATGAATTTACTTACAAAACAGAAAGAGACTCACAGACTTAGAGAATGAACCTATGGTTGCTGAGGGGAAGGATGAGGGGAAGGGACAGATAGAGAGTTTGGGATGAACATGTACACACTGCTATATTTAAAATGGATAACCAACAAGGACCTACTGTATAGCACGTGGGACTCTATTCAACGTTATGTGGCAGCCTGGATGGGAGGGAAGTTTGGGGGAGAATGGATACATGTATATGTATGGCTGAGTACCTTTGCTGTTCACCTTAAACTGTCACAACATTGTTAATCAGCTATACCCCAATACAAAATAAAAAGTTTAAATAAATGAACGAAAGATTATACAAATGAGTCTACTTAAAAAACAGAAAGAGACTCATGGACATGAAAACAAACTTTTGGTTACCAAAGGGGGAAAGGACAGGGGGAGGAATAAATTAGGAGTATGTGATTAAGAGATATATACCACTATATAGAAAAGAGATAAGCAACAGGGATTTACTGTATAATACAGAGAACAATATCCAAATCTTGTAATAACCTATAATGGAAAATCATCTGAAATATATATATGACTTACACATATATAACTGAATCACTTTGCTGTATACCTGAAACCAACACAAAATTTTAAATGAAGTATGTTTCAACAACAAGAAAAATTATTGAAATAAATAAAGCTATTGGTCTTGACAGTAACTGGATCCTGATCCTCTTTTGCACTGTGGTGTCATTTCTCCTAGGCCCTCTCAACAGACAGAGACAGGAAGTGTATGTATGTAGGCGGTAATGGTTTAGTTACTAAGTCATGTCTAATTCTTGTCACCACATGAACTGTGGCCCCCCAGGCTCCTCTGTCCATGGGATTTCCCAGGCAAGAATACTGAAGTGGGCTGCTATTTCCTTCTCCCGGGGATCTTCCTAACCCAGGGATCAAAGCCTGCCTTTCTGGCAGTCTCTTGCATTACAGGTGGGTTCTTTATTGATTGAGCAACCGGGGACGCCTATAACACAGTACTCAGTTTGGTAGTGTTAAATGTGTTCACAGTGTTGTGAAACAGATCTCCAGAGCTTTTTCATCTTGCAAAACTGAAACTCTGCACCCATTAGACAACTGTCCATCCCCCCTCCCCTTTGCCCCTGGTAATCACCATCACCATTCGACTTTCTGTTTCTATGAGCCTCAGTACTTTAGAACCTTGTGTAAGTAGAATCATATAATATTTGTCTTTCTGTGACCAGATTATTTCACATAGTATCATGTCCTCAAGGCTCATCTGTGTTGTAGCATGTGACAGATTTTCTTTTCAAGGCATAATATTGCATATGAAGGAACAATGTTCTACTGTGTGTATATATATTTTCTTTTTCCATTTTTCTGTCAGTGGACCCTGGGGTTGCCTCTACCTCTTGGCTATTGTGAATAATGGTACTATTAACACGGATGTACAGATTTCTCCTATGACCCTATTTTCAATTCTTTTGGACAAATACCCAGAAGTGGGCTTGTTGATCACATGGTAGTTCCATTTTAATTTTTTTGAGGAATCCCAATGCTATTTTCCCTGATTAAATTCCTGATTCCTCTCTTTCCCTTATTTCCATTTCCCATCAGTCACCCAGTGTTGTGAATTTTATTGCTTATTATTATTAGAAAAGTGATGCTTTTATGCCAGGGTGACATGCTCTGTATTTCACACACTCTAATGGACAAAGTTTAGATGGACCCAGGGTTGGGGCTGAGGCGAGGTGAGCAAAGGACTCAGATGCATAAATTTTAAGAGAGTGGTCAGAAAACTCAGTCATTAGGACAAATAAAACTTCAGTAATACTTTTTTAAAAAAATCAAATTCATTGCCAAAAAATCCATTATGAACAAATGCCAAAATTTCAGATAAAGAAGTACCTTGCAGAGTCATACTGGGGCTTGAGGCAAAAGGAAAACCCTGTAACATTGATCCTATCTTTGCTTGAAATTTCGTGTTAAAATATTGTCTATCTTTGTAGCCAAGACAAGTTCCTCACTTCCCTCACCCTAGTCCTGGCCCTGACTGGGATGCTTGTCAATTGTTTTGGATAATTATCCCAGACTTGCTTTTACGTTTAGAAAATGCTGAGGACAGTGAGCTGTGTTTTGTTTATCACACCACCTTTGCCACTTTTCATGCTCCTCTTTTAAGTACGACTGAAGTATGCTTCAGTCGTACTTAACCATTGGGAGCTCCCTAAATATTCTTTGTTTTTCATAGCTCTATCTTGCACATACATTAAGCCTGCGGGTTGGAATGCCCTTCTCCCACTTAATAAATTCCTAGTCATTCATCTGAGCCAGCTGAACAATCACCTCCTCTGTGAGCCATCTTGCACATCCCCAGTTTGAATTTGCTAATGACTTCCTCCTTCTGCTTATATTACAGCACCAAGCACATTCCACTGTTACTATTTATTTATTGGTGCTTAAGAAGAACAAATGTTTGTTTTCAATTGATTCCAGGATACCATTAGGGAGAGAACTGTCTTTACATCTTCTTTGAGGACACAAGCCATTTTTACTCAGATATTAAAGGCAGGGTGGCTCCATGATGTTGGAGGATTTGGGAGTAGACACGTTTTTTGTCCCAGTGGACTGTGAGTTCCCTGAGGGCAGAGACCATGCCTTTTTCACCCTCAGTACTGAGTAGGCTTATGGTGGGCTTTCAATAGCATTTGAATGGAACTGGCACTCGGTGTGCTAACACTGTTTATATCAGCCTAACCCTGCTGGTTGTGGGTGGTAGATGTTGGTCAATGGAACAAAAGGAATAAAACATTGCTATTAAGAGCTGTTTGAAAGGTAAATCCTTAAAACACAATAAAAACCTAAGAACTAAGTGGAAAAATAGCCAAATGTAAGCTTAGTGATAGAAATAGTTAGTGGTGAGATATATGAACTCTGCAGCAGAGAAACAGGTCTGAAAGCCAAAGAGCTAAGAGGCTGATTAAGGAGAAGCTGCCAGTCTGTGCTGGCTCCCCCTGATAGGAGCAGAGTACACTTGAGGTGAAAGGCTTTGAGGGCATAGGAAAGTAACCTCCAGACTGTTACTGCCCTGCTTTCAGTGGAATTCTTAGGATCAGAACCTATTCCTTGGAGGAAAAAAAGAAGTTAGAAGGGCTATTTTCCCTCTTTTCCTGAGAAGCCACCGACAAGAAAAACAGGAAGGAGGGAATGGAATGAGGGGGGAAGGACGGGAGGGAGAAAAAAGTTAGCTGATTAAAACTCCTTGCAAATATGCTAATGATAGACCTCCTGGAGGGAAACTAATGGGTACTTCCTTCTAAGAGTTTTTATCTATGAAAAACTTTTTAGAAGGATATACCTGGTCAGTCTAGGATGGCTTGTGATAAACACAGCTGGAGCCTATGGATTTATGGGCTCCTTGGAAAGTGACATGCAAACTATGTAACTATATGAGTAGAAGACTGAGATGTTTCATAACCCAAGCTGTTTCTGTTTTAGTGATGAGAGCATGCATTGCTTAAAGGCATCATATGTTAAATCTGGGCCAGAGAAAAACTTAACTTGGCAAAAAAAGACCCAGAGAGCAGCTTTCATAGACCACGATCTCTAGGATTTGTCTGTATTTCAAAATTATCTGTAGTCTTGAAATTATTAGTAACTCTTTTTACTGGGCAAGATCTCTAACTCCTATGAATCTGATTTGATAAGCTGACCCTTTGTGTTATTTCATCTTAAATGTCCAACTCATACACAGTTTATATTTTCTTTATTCCTGTTGGTTTTTAGAAATATTGCTTTAAGTGAGATGATATTTATAAAGTCCTTAGTGCCTGATATGTAGTAGAGCACTCAGTAGCTATTAGCTTATCCTTTTCATTCTCCAGAAGTCTGAGCTTGTCTTATTATGCTGATGGCATTTAGGGTAGAATGGAAAGATGGGACAAATATTAAAGCTCAAGATGAAAGGCCTGTTGAATACTTCTACAGCCTTCCTTCCCTTTTTGGAGGCTTTTCCTTCAGGAGCTCTTCTCTGGTCCAGATGGGAGACGATGGAGCTTAGAGAGAAAGCCATGGTGAAAACAGAACGATTCATAAAACATTTTGAGGGTGCTGCTCTTGGGGATCCTTAATTGTAAAGTAAAGGAAAGAATCACAGACGCCTCCTGGGTGTGTATAGTCAGAAAAAACCATTCATGATTTGATACTTTAGGTATCTGATTGCATTTGCCTGCTGAATGCTTCTCTATTCCTAACTCCTAGACTGGAGGGATGACCTGGACTCTCTTCCTGCTCCGGGCACAGTAGGGGTGGGGCACTGCCAATGCTGCCTTTTGACCCTCTTTTACTATGCATCCATTCAGTTCATTCAGCCAGTATTGATTAAGCACTTTCTGCATAGATAACACTGTCTTAGGTCCTGGAACTATAGCAGCGGGGGAATAACAGCATCAATATTCAATCTGCTGGGAAAGTCTGTTCTGTGGAGTCATTCCGCATGCTTCCCCTCTCCTCCACCCCAGGCTCTCCAACCTCCCATCTCTGCAGTAAAGGTACCTTTGTGTCATCTGTCTACCCATCTACCTTCCCACCCAATGGCCCCCACCCCCACCCCTCCTCAATCCTCACGCGACATGGTGCAGAGCCTTGGCAATGCTTACACAAGCACTCGCTGCGATTCCTCCCCCACCTCCAGCTGTGGACACTGGGCTCTGCTGAGTCTTCCCAATCAGGCCTGGCAAACCAAAGGTCAGTCTCCCTGCAGATGAGGTGGGGTTGGGCTTTCTTCAGTCACAAACTAGGGATGGGCTGAGAGACTGCCAGATGCATGATACTGGATGCTTGGGACTGGCGCAATGAGACGACCCAGAGGGATGGTACGGGGAGGGAGGAGGGAGGGGGGTTCAGGATGGGGAATGCATGTATAACTGTGGCGGATTCATGTTGATGTATGACAAAACCAATACAATGTTGTAAAATAATTAACCTCCAATTAAAATAAATAAATTTATACTAAAAAAAAAAAGAATCACCATGAGTCTGCTGCAACCAGTGGTATCTTTCTAAAATGCCTTTATACCCGAGTCCTTAAGAAACCATCCTCCTTCTCATTATCTCCTGCCTCACATCAGAGCAGTGATTGGTACTGACCAGACCTCAACAGTTGTCTGTCCCCTCCCAGACCCTTGCTCCTCTCCTCTCCTCATTCTCAGTATGAACCAACCACTTATACTTGCACAAGACTTTACAAGTGAAAATGTGCTTTACCTATGTGACAAGATCTCCCTTCACTTTTAACCAACCCTGGGGAAACAGGCAGCCCAGATGTCGCTGTGCCATCTGAACAGGTCAGTGGCGTGTCTCAGGCCACAGAGCCTATCAGGCTGGTGCTAGTTTGACTGTGTCACACTACCTTTTTGTCCAAAGCTTTTTCTTTTTTCTTTTGGTTCTATCAATTTTTGTTTTATATATTTCAATGCCAAGTTATCAAGTGCATATAAACATAGGGTTATTTTTTAATATTCATATGTTTTCACTATGATGGTACATTTCAAATTACTATAGTAAGTATATTCTATGAATTACCTTATTAAAGTGATGTAACATTTTAATTTTAAAATTCTAATATTTTACAATATGCTAAAACATTACACTCTTTGCCTCTCCTTGAACTTCCAATGAGGGATTATATATCAATCTAAAATATTTCATTACCAATAACTCAAGCTTTTCTTTTTTTTTCTGAGTATCATTCTATTCACAGTGAGGGAAGAAGAGACTGGGATAAACTGAGAGAATTGCATGGAAATATATACATTACTGGGCTTCCCTGGTAGCTCAGCTGGTAAAGAATCCACCTGCAATGCAGGAGACACCAGTTTGATTCCTGGGTCAGAAGGTTCCCCTGGAGAAGGGAGAGGCTACCCACTCCAGTATTCTTGAGCTTCTCTAGTGGCTGAGACAGTGAAGAATCGCCTGCAACGTGGGAGACCTGGGTTCGATCCCTGGGTTGGGAAAATCCCCTGGAGAAGGGAATGGCTACCAACTCCAGTATTCTTGCCTGGAGAATCCCAAAGGCTACCCCATGTAAGCTGGTGGGTTACAGTCACTGGGGTCGCAAAAAGTCAGACACAACTTTTTGACTAAGCACAGCCCAGCACGTATGCATTACCATATGTAAAATGGCAACTGAGAATTTGCTGTGTGACTCAGTCAGCTGAACCCAGTGCTCTGTGACAACCTAGGGGTGGGATAGGGGCAGGAGATGGGAGGGGGCTCAGGAGGGAAGGGACATATGTATACCTGTGGCTGATTTGTGGTGATGTGTGGCAGAGGCCAACATCTTTGATAATTGTTAGTTGCTCAAAAACTTTTTAAAGAGCATGTTCTTAGTAATCCCCATGTCTCTATTAATATACACATATATGCTGTATGAATATGGAAAATGTCCATAATCTAAATGTAGGTGGTCGACACTTTCTTTTCTCAAAGATATGTTCCTAGAAACTGATAAAGTGGATTCAAGTTTCCCTTAGCAAAATGTCATCTCTCAGAATCATGCTAACTGATGAACCGGAATGAAAAGAATCACAGATTATAATCAGAGTGTGTTGGAAAAGCAGTGCTCTGTCAATTAGAATCTTCTAAAGAAGTTTGACTTACCATTTGAAATGGTAAAAACATGGACTTTTAGAATTAGAAGGAAACTGTGAGGTCATTTAATGCAGCTCATTTACTTTGCAGAGGATGATTTGAGACTCAGGAAGCTGGAGTGAATTCCACAAGGTGCTATGGATGAGTCTAGGAAGGGATTAGACCAGAAAGAAGCTTCTGGTTCCTGCCTGGTGCTCTTTCCACCCACTCTACTCACCTCCCTTTTAAGAACCCTAATTCCCCCTGGAGAAGGAAATGGCAACCCATTCCAGTACTCTTGCCTAGAAAATCCCATGGATGGAAGAGCCTGGTAGGCTGCAGTCCATGGGGTTCTTAAAAAAAAAAAAAAGAACCCTAATTCCATGCACACTGAGTGAATATCCCAAGAACCCCAGTGTGTGAGGAGAGGAGTCTTTTTTCTCTCATTTCAACTCCTGGTTTTTTCAAAACTTGAGACGTAAATTATGTACAGAGGTTGTAAGTGAACATCTTGAGTTATGATAAATGTATATACCTTAAAAAACATATCTAGGAGTGGAACTGATGAACAATAGGATAAATGTATATATATTTCCATAAAAAACAGCCAAACAGGTTTTCAGAGTGGCTGTACTGCATAACATCCTACAAGCAATTTATGAGGGTCTCAGTTTGTCCATATCTTCAGCAACACTGTACGCTCAGTCTCAAATTTTAACAGTTCTAGTGGATGCGAGGTACTGTCTCATTATGGTTTTAATTTATATTTCCCTGATGATTAATGATGTTGTGCATTTTTTATGACCAATGTATTACTAAGGGAACCTGTGCTGTGATTAGCTGTTCAGTTGTGTTTGAATCTTTGTGACCCCATGGACTGTGGCCCACCAGGCTGCTCTATCCACGGGGATTCTCCAGGCAAGAATACTAGTGTGGGCTGCCATTCCCTTCTCCAAGAGATCTTCCCCACCCAGGAATTGAACCAGGGTCTCCAGCATTGCAGGTAGATTCTTTACCATTTGCACCACCAGGGAAGCCCAAGGATACCTAGGATACATTACAAATTCAACCAAGTGAATAAATAAGCTAAAGAGTGATAATTTTGTTAATTCTCTTAAAATTAAGTATTTCTGCAGAAGAATTCAGATATTTTGGTTTTCTTTCATGAATCTCCAGGCAAGGTTTAACTGATAATTTATTTTCTTTCAATGAATCTACTGTCTTAGTTTTTTAATTGGTGCCCTAACAAATTGCTGCAAACATGGTGGCTTTACACAGATTTACTTTATAATTCTGGAGGTTAAAAGTCCAGAATGGGTCTCACTAGGCTAAAATCAAGACAGCAGCAGGGCTACGTTCCTGCAGGTTTCTAGAGGTTGCCCGCATTCCTTGGCTGGTGGCCCCTCCCACCTTCAAAGCAGCAATGGCAGGCTGAGCCTCTCTCACCTCACACCATTCTGACTCTGCTCCTACGGTCACATCTCCTTCTCTGACCCTGACCCTGCCACTTCCCAATTTTGTTAATAAGGGTCTTGTGTTGACATTGGGCCCACCTGGGTAATCCAGGAACTCTTCTCACTCAACATCCTTAACTCCGTCACCTCTGCAGAGTCCCTCCCATCATGTAAGGTAACATATTTATGGTTTCTGAGGATTAGGATATAGACAATTTGGGGGGCCATTATTATTCTGTGAACTGCACTTACTTGGCAAGGTTGTTGGGAGAATTAAAAGTAAAGATATATAAATTATAGGGGTCATGGAGACTGTTCAGTGATGAAAGCTGACGTTAAAAGACACGCAAACAGGAAAAGATGCTCAGTATCACTAATTATTTGAGAAATGCAAATCAAAACTACGAGTCATGTGGATATATGGCAAAACCAATACAATATTGTAAAGTAATTAGCCTCCAATTAAAATAAATAAATTTCTATTAAAAAATAAAAATAGAAAAAAAAAACTCCAATGAGGTATTACCTTACACCAGTCAGAATGGCCATCATTAAGTCTACAAATAATAAATGCTGGAGAGGGTGCGTAGAAAAGGGATCCCTTTTATACACTGTTGGTAGGAATATAAATTAGTGTAGCCGCAGTATGGAAGCTCCTTAAAAAACTAAACCTAGAATTACCATCTGATCCAGCAATCCCACTCCTGGGATTCAGAGAAAACTCTAATATATTATTAGAAAACTCTCATATATTCAGAGAAAACTCTAATTCAAAAGGAGATATGCACCCCAGTGTTCATAGCAGCACTGTTTACCACAGTCAAGAAACGGAAGCAGCCTAAATGTCCACTGACAGATGAATGGGTAAAAAAGCTGTGGTATATATATACTGCAGAATATTACTCTGCCATAAAAAAGAATGAAATAATGCCATTTGCAGCAACATGGATGAACCAAGAGACTAGCATATTAAGTGAAGTAAGTCAAAGAAAAACAAATATCATATGATGTTACTTAAATGTGAAGTCTTAAAAAATGATAAAAATGAGCTTATTTACAAAACACAAATAGACATAGAAAACAAACTTATGTTATCAAAGAGCATACAGGGAGTGGGGTGATAAATTAGGTGTTTGAGATTTACATATACACACTACTATACATAAAATAGATAACCAATGAAGATACCTGGTAATATTCAATATCTTGTAATAACCCATAATGGAAAAGAATCTGAAAAAGAATATACATATACATTTATAACTGAGTCACTTTGCTGTACTCCTGAAGCTAATACAACATTGTAAATTATACTTCAATTTTTAAAAAATTATTTGAAAAAAAGAAAAAAGTTATAATTTTAAATTCAAAAAATACAAGTCTAGCACACAAGGTCTAAAGTTCAACAGTTTCTGTGCCCTTTCAGTTTCTCCTTGGAAGGATTTAGAGAAGAGTGTTCTCTTGAATCTTATTCTTTTGCCAGTCTATTCTCTACTCTGTTTATGGCAGTAAGGTAACCTTAGCCAGAGAAAAGAGGTACAGATGGGTGGTTAGCAGTGGTCTAGAGGAAGGAGAGAAAAATGATGAAACTAGTTTACTTTGGGGATGATAAAGAGCATTCAAGGATATGACAAGCATTCATGGCTCACAAAGTGTTCTTCCAGGTCAGAGTCCTGGGAGCAGAATTGACCATGATGATAGCAACAAAACAGCATTCCTCTGGCTTAAACTCAGCCTGCAGCATTGCAGGACCCCTAACACTCACCCCCGGCCCCACAAGAACCTTCTGGTTCCAGCCGAGACCCAGGGCAACATACCCCTGCCGCAGGTGGGTTCCTAATCGCTGCTCCCCAGCAGTGGACCCCACCTCTGCTCCCCAACACATGGAACCTTCCTTCCCCCTCTGCTGATGTGCTGGCAGCCTCAGAGAAGCCTGGGACACTAGGGCCAAGTCCAGAGCCAGGCCACTGTCAGGCCCTGCACAGCTAAACTCCAGACTGCCACGTCTATCTGCTCCGGGTCTCAGGACTGGAGCACACTTTTACTGTCACCACCCACATGCCAGTTCTGCAGGACTGTGTGGCTTTGTTTTCCCCTGAAGTCACCACGCCTCACCATGGTCCCTTCCTCCACTTCCTCCCACCACACTGTGAGCGGCTCAAGGACACCATTCTGGTCCTTGTTTACGTGCATGTCTATTGCAACAGCATTCCAGCAGATGGCAGTCTAGAGACTGGAGGAAGGGGTGCCTTTGCTGCTGCAGCTGCTACCACTTCAGTCGTGTCCGACTCTGTGCGACCCTATAGACGGCAGCCCACCAGGCTCCTCTGTCCCTGGGATTCTCCAGGCAAGAACACTGGAGTGGGTTGCCATTTCCTTCTCCAAGTAATTCACAAAAAGCTGCCCTAAAGACTAGCATTGAGGTTCAAGAGGGAGGGGACATATGTACACCTATGGCTAATTCATGTTGATGCATGGCAGAAATCAAACCAATGTTGTAAAGCAATCATCAGTCAATTTAAATAAATATATATATATATATATAAGAGACCAGCAGCAGCATCCCTGCCATGGTGGGACCTTGAGACTTTAGTATCCCTCTCCTGGTACACGTGAGGTGGATTCAACCCTGTGCTCTCAACTTCTGATACCATCCTCAGCACAAAGGAAAGAGAGAGTAAGTGCTAGCCTCGATCAGCACAGAGACACTCAGTATGACCCCCACCCAGGCAAAAGCAGAGAAGTGCCCCTGTTGAGCTGCCCAGCGGGGGTGGAGAGATGGGGGGGTTTGGGTAGTACCATCCCATCCCTCCTTTCGATCCCTGGCACCTTTCCTGGAGAAAGTGTCTCTCCCTGGAATGCAGGAAGGATGAAGACTCCCACTCTCCCCTTTCTGCCCCACCCCCAGTTGCTACCCTTCAGAAGGTCCCAGGTTGGTTTCATTTTCCCAGGTAGTAGATGTTTCTCCTTTTCTGGCTCAATGACTCCTTGAGGCATTGCAAACAAGGGGGTGCCTATACAGTCCTTGATGAGTGACATACAAGCTTCCACCGGTGGCCTTGAATGTGCTCAAACTAGAACGGTAAGGCATGAGCAAGCTCAGGCTGCCTGTTCATATAAAATCAGTCACACCGAGAAGAGAGTGTGAAATATTCAACAGCACAGCCTGGAACACTCTGATGGTTTGCATACCAGTCCCTCCCTGCCCCGGGAAGCAGGGGATGTGCAGTATGGTATGGCTGGAAGTCACAGACCCTGGGGCATCGAGGGAAGAGCCAGGGTGTCGCTACAGAGAACAAGCTGTCAGTCACCTATTACATTAATTAGTGGCTTTATGGATCAGTGAAAGGGGTGACACTAGAGAAAGAGATGATTTCTGTGAAGGACCAGTCTGTGTAGGGAATGAGCTAGTTAGTGACTGACAAAGAAGTTAATGGTGAAATTAGTGGTAAAACTAATGAGAAACTGGCCATGAGCGGGAACTCCGCAGCATCAGCAAAGGGATCCCTGCAATGGAAAATCCTTCCAGACCTTCTTCGACCTTTCTTCCCAGGGCTGTGAGGAGATGACGTGTGCACTTGTGCACACACGGGCGTGCATACACACGCTCAATGGAAGTGGGGCTCTTAGGAGATTCTGTACATCATTGTCAGAGAACAGTTTCAGGAAGATGCCTGTGTTCTCTATTTCTTAACTTTTTCTCTGAAATGGAGCAAGTTTCGGTTATCCCATTGCTTTCCAACCTCTGCTTTCTGGAAAGATTAACAACTGTAACAGTGTTATAGAGAAGAATCTGTTTGTCATTAAGTCATGTCCAACTCTTGCAACCCTATGGATGGTAGCCTGCCAGGCTCCTCTGTCCATGGGATTCTCCAAGAAAGAATACTGGAGTGAGTTGCCATTTCCTTCTTCAAGGGATCTTCCCAACCCAGGAATCGAAGCCGGGTCTCCTGCTTTACAGGCAGGCAGATACTTTACCAACTGAGATACGAGGGAAGCCCACAGGGGAGAGTAGAAGTATTTAATTATTTACAGAGTTCTTTGCCGTCCCTTTCATTTGTTTTTCTCCACAGCACCCTGGTACTGATGGCTTCAGATGGGATAATGTATAGGAAAGAGTTGAAAGTAAGAAAGTCGGAGGATATTATTATAATGATTACCATATAATTATCATAATGATATAATAATAAACTCTGACTTTCTGTACTTTAAACTCTTTCCTATACATTATCCCATCTGAAGCCATCAGTACCACGGTGCTGTGGAGAAAAACAAACGAAACTGACGGCAAAGAACTCTGTAAATAATTAAATACCAATCATTCATCCTGGCAGTGTGCTAAAGGAAAATAGCCTTGGGCAATTTTCAGGGCTTTCTCCATAAATAAGCCACTATAAAATCTATTAACATCAGTCCTGTTTCTAAATTGTTGTTCTGTCTTTTAAAAATGTTGCTGTGCTAAACTGTAAGGAGCAGAGCCAAGGTTTCAAAACAAGTGGCTAGAGAGGGCTTAGAACAGTCTCCTTAGGCAGGAACAAAGAGTACAGCAATCACATTTAATTGCATCAACCCCTCACAAAGTCAGTGTATGACACTGGCTTTTTCCCTGACCTTTTAGTCAGTATGCAGAGTCATGCTTCTCTTGGGGAGACCTTCCTCCCGCCCCCGCCAACCTCATGCCATCTCACGCTCCCTGGCAGGGAACTTTACCCAAGAGATGTTTTCCCTATCCTTTTTAACAACAGGGATAATTAGCACATAATCTAAAACATAAAAAGGCACCTACATTTTGACTTGTTTTCCAAAAGAAAGAAGCTAGGTATAGTAGTTAATTTTGTTACTTGCCTTCTGTCTATGAGCTAATGGTACCTTACAAATTTGCAGGTTAGTGGTAGTAGATTGTACTTTTTGTCACTTTGATCTCTAGCTTATTTAATCATGCTTTAAAAAAAAACAACTAATGGTTCTGTCTCCACCCTCAAGAAATGTCTAATCTTTTGATAGGAAATGGGCGAAGTCTTGAGTCTGATCTGAAAGAAAAAGATTCCCTCTATGTCAACTCCAAGACCCATAGATCAGGGTGGAGGGATGATTCCTCAAGACATCTGGGGATAAAGCCACCTTGGCTCTAAAGGGTATCTTGGGGAAAATTACTTTCTTTCTGCATGCTTACACCCAAAGAGCTATGCCACCAAAGGGTTATAGTGCTGGCCCAGGACCCCTAGAGTGAGCCAAGGGACAGAGATTTCCTTCTTGGAGTGACTCAGGACCCAAGGCATGATGGCAAACCAGTGATGGAGAGTATATCACTGACTTCAAGTCATCAAAACCCCTTACTTGGGTGGCCAGAGGTCCTGTCAGATGTGAATGGGTGCTATAAAGAGAATTAAAGCAGGGGGTGGGTAGGGGGAAATGCCATCTTAAATACGTGAGCCAGGCCATGAAGGGAGAAGAGAATTCTCCGCAGAAGGAGTGACTAGTGAAAGTCTCCATGATGGTTCCTGGAACTGTTAGGAAACTGCTCTGACTAGAGTGAAGTGAGTGGATTAAAGAGTCATGAAGGATAAAGTAGGAAAAATAACCAGAAGCCAGGCAGGTAAGATCTAGACTAGCCATGGTAAGACATTTGGAGGTCATTTTCAGTGAAATAGAAGCCATTGAAGTGTTTTGAGCAGGGGAGCAACCTGATCTGATTAATTTTGTTAAAAGTTCCCTCTGCCAGCCACGGATTGTATGTGAAGAATGGATTACGCGTGGAGTTGAGAGAGTCAATTCCTAGGCAGGTTGATAAGAAGTCTGGGGTCCCCAAGGAGAAGAAAGGGGTCTGGGGCTCTCAAAGCAGAGGTAGGGGTCTGGAATTCTCAAGGAGCAGGAAAGGACAAATATCTTTATTTTTCTCTACATTCCTTAGTCTTAGTCACATAAAACATTTTTTTCTTTAAGCCCGGAACTGATGATCACACAACAAACAACTCAGTTTAAACTCTGTACTAAGGATTATATAACAGCAAGGTATCTTGCTTAAGGACAGTTTCTCCTTCCTGAAAACCTTCTGGCTAATCCTATTATCTTAAAATGTAATTTATGGGAGTGGGTCTAGTAAGATATTCACAACCTTGAGATATTCTTTTGATTTATTGTAATACCTAATTTAAAAAGTATATATCTCCCTTGCTTAGACTACCAAGGGGGGCACTCTCCATCCCCCTTCTGATGTCTATGTCAGGAACTTTCTGTCCCTTTTCATACTTTAATAAAGTTCTGCTACACCAAAGCTCTTGAATGATCAAGCATGGTCCCTGGTCCCTGGTCCTGAAGCTAAGTCTTCTTCTTTGGAGATCACGAATCTGACACCATTCACCGTAAGCTTTTGGTGTGCTGAGCAAGGTCAGAGCAGGGGGGCCAGTATCATCAATGAAATGGGCTATTGGTGTGCTGAACAAGGTCAGAGCAGGGGGGCCAGTATCATCAATGAAATGGTAGTGATATGAATTGTAGAAGTGTGATCGTGAAGATGGTGAGAAAGGATCTGTTCAAATACATTTTGAAGGTAAAGCCAAAAGAAGTTGTTGGATTGGATTTGACGATGAAATCTGGGAGAGGAGAGTCTAGGATTTCTCTAGTATTTGGCTTGAGTGACTGGCCAGCAAAGACACTGGATGAAATGGGTCAGACTGGAGAAACAGGTTTTGGAGGGAAAGTAAAAGTTAGGTTGTTGGTATGTCGAGCTTGAGACACTTGTCAGATGATGAAGAGGAGGTGTCAAACAGGAGCTGGACAGGGAGGCTGGAGTTGAGGGGAGAGGTCAGGGAGTCGATGCTAATCTGAGAGTCATAGTGTAGAGATGGTATCCAAAGCCACAGGGCTGGAATGAGATCCCCAAGGGAGTGGGCATAACCAAAGGAGACGTCCAAACCCAGCCCTGGAGAATAATCCAGTGACAGACCTTGGGGGTGAGGATTCAGCTGAGACCAAGAAGCAGAAGGCAGGGAGGTGGGAGGTAAGTCAGAAGAGAGCACCGAGACGAGAGGGTTTCAGCTGAACTAGGTTGAACCAACCGTGGCAATGACAGTCAAGATGGATGAAGACGGCGAACCAACTGGCCATTAAAACTGGCGACATGGAAAAAAGAATGTTTGTCAGGGGACAGGGTGGGAATAAAAGACTGATGAGAAAGGAAACAGGAGAGGTAGAGACAGCGAGGACAGTCAACTCATGAGTTTTTCTGTGAATGGGAATAGAGAAATCAGCAGAAACTGGAGGTGATGTAGGGTCCAAGGAGGATTTCTTTTTTAAATGGGAGCTATTGAAGCATGTTTATTTGCTAGTGGCAATGGTTCAGTAGAAAAGAAAAGAAAAACGCACAGAAGTCCAAACTAATCCCCGCCTCCCGCAAATAGTCTCGTTTCTCAAAGCTCTTATATTCCAGACGTGTGCTCCCCATTCTTGCCCACCTGCTTCGCCAAAGTCTGTAATATAAACCGGTAAGGATCCCAGCTTCGCAGCACGTAGATGACAACAGCAAGCAGTGTATGTACTCGCATGTCCAAGTTTCTCTTGTAAATTATGACCTTATTATATCATGATGTTTGGCAACAGTAGTTTACATTTAAGTTTTGTGTACGTTCTTATTAAAGAACGAAAACAACAGGAAAATGACAAAGCCATGGGATCTTAAGAGTAGGACACAACTGACTGCACTAACCGGTGGGTGACTTGGATTTCAATAGCGACACCTAGTGGCGATAAGTAGCACTAGCTGAAAAGAATTTAATTCCTGCCTGAGCCAATTTTCCGTTCTTTTCTTCCTCAGGCGACAGCAGCTAGATTGACATTTACTATCGAACAAACATCCCTAAAAGGCCTTCGAGTCATCTGAGGGTGGGAGTTCCCAGAGAAGGCAAAAATTCATTTTCCTGTTGGGCAGGATGGGGGCTCAGAGTCATAATTTAATTTTAGTAAAAGGGATACATTATTTATTCATCCTCTGAGCATTAATCCTCTTTGGGTAATTTAGGGTGCTGGGTTCTCCCCTGACTTGAATTTTCTGAAGGGCAGCTTGAGCAGTTGCAAACAATTCTCTTGCTATATAAACTGGGAGGAGGACCAGAAGGAACTCTGGCCAACAGAGGGTCTCTCACCTCACAACTTTGAATTCCAGAATAAAGGCCATAGTAGGTGTTCACATCCAATGAATGTTAGTTAATTCTTAATGTATAACCTCTCCCAAGACCCCTAATGGAGCACAACACTCAATTTTAAATATAACTTTGAAATTTCATCTTTTCTGCCAATAGCTGATACTACAAAAGCTCCTCAAGAATCTGCAATTCTCCAGATGGGACAACTCATGCAGGCCCATCAGTGTCACAATCCATCATATTCTCAGTCCTTATTTTAAATAATGAAAAGGGTAAACCATGCAAATAGATGGAGACAAAACGATAAAGAGAGAAAGGCACACAACTGAAAAAAAATGTTTCTACACTGAAGTGTTAGCCATAATAATATCATGAAAGGTTATCACACATGTGGAAATATTACAGGGATTAGAAGACAACTAAAATTCATGGGCTGGACTTGCAAATCAACATCCCAGTTGCATTCGGAGGCAAATAAAACATGAAGCACAGTGCTGGTAACCCTCTAAAGTGGCAGTACTTTGGTTTTCAAGTTCTTTGTGAAAACTGAATTCTTCCCATCTTATTCTAAGCTGGTGGGTATTTTGGTATTAGCTTTACTCTGGGCTTTGTTTAGTGTCTAGGGGAAATTTTATGCTTGGTTGGAAACTGTGCATTGTTTATACTCTAGAGGATGCCCCTCTGGGGGTTACCAGATTCTGATTCTATGGGAGTTGTTTTGTCACTCTGTAAATTGTAGGTTATTGATGGCAATGCAAGATAATTCTTGTCTGAAGGGAAGTGAAAGCATTAGTCACTCAGTCATGTTCAGCTCTTTACTACTCCACGGACTGTAACCTGCCAGGCTCCTCTGTCCATGGAATTCTCCAGGCAAGAATACTAGAGTGGGTAGCCATTCCTGCCTCCAGGGGATCTTCCCAACCAAAGGATAGAAACTGTCTCCTGCATTGCAGGTGGATTCTTTACCATCTGAGCCATCAGGGAAGCCCAATTATTGTCTATAGACATGTAAATTCTGTCCTGTCTGGTGGAGGTTTAAGTGACCACCTTCTCCCTCCATGATACGGGCCAATGTTGCCTCTGTTTTGTACATTCATTTCAACATTCCTGATCTAGAAATATATTTTCAACTTCTCCCTTAAACTGTCAGCTCCTTACCAGTTTCCTCATTAGGAAAATCTTTAGCACATTTTCACTTTTATTTTTGTATTTATGTCATACTTTGATCATGACTCTTGCTCATGAATTATACTCCACAAATATATAGTAGGGATTGCAAGTTCTGTAAAGGCTATGTAATAGTATAGGAAAATGTTTATGATAATGAAATAAGAGGATGGGTGCTTTTCTTTTCAAAACTCTCTTTCCCAGTTAAACCCCCCAAAATGAGAAAGATTAAAATTTGCAACAAGCAAGTGAGTGCTTCATAACATCTTTTCAGCTTAAGTTCTTTAGAAGTCTTCTTTTCCCTGTGAGATATTATATACCAAAGAATGAACTTAAAAATTAAGGAGTATGCACTTACTCTATGCTTTACACTGTCCTTGGTGCAATGATGAATGCATAAGATGGGGTCCTTGGCCCAAATAAGTTTAATATGGAAACCTATTAGCTCAAAGGTGGCTTCTCCAAGTTTGAGTAACAAGGAATGATTTCCATGTGGAGAAAAGGTGTCAGAATTTCAGAGCCCCCACTTTGCCCATCTACTTCCTGATTCATCTTCCTCTACCAGAGATTCCTAGCTTCACCCCACACTGACTTGAGGAAGGGGACCTCCCTGATCTGTCTCTAATGCTCTGTCACAATCATGGATTTGATTTGTCCCTTAATTCCTGATAAGCCTAGTGAGATCTAGCCGTAGCAAACACAGACACAAATATACAACTAGATTGGACATAAAAGTATAAGGTAGCAAAGAGGACACAATACCGCTGTTATCTCTTAAAACAATTGCAAGTCTGGGGGCTCCCAAGACTACCGTCAGTTCCACCAGGATTTATAGAACTCACCAAACACTGTGATAGTCACTGTGATTGTTTGTTTGTTTGTTTTTTAAAATAAAAAAAAAAAAGGATAGAGATTTAAATCAGCAAAGAAAAGAGACAGGTGGCAGAGGCCAGAAAAATTGTTCTCTCTCAGCGGAGCTGTGGATGGTGCTAACTTTCCTGGCAACGATGTGTGACAATATGCATGGAGGGTGGACAATACGCCAACCAGGGCAGCTCACGGTTATTACTAGGACGCAGTCACATGAATGTAGCTGACCGCCCAAGTGGCTGACCTTTAGTCTCCAGCCCCTCTGGAGGTGTAACAGACACTGCATGGCCTGGAGCCCTCACCAGAAATCACAGTGTTAAGATTACCTGATGTGATCCAAGACTCTCAGGGAAACAGAAACCCTCTCATCAAGCAGCATATTCCCAGAACCTAGAAATCAGGAGCTCAGGGCAAAGGCCAGACCTCTGTGTGTCAGGTTAGCTCTGTCCATGTACACAGGCAGAAAAGCTCATCGTCCTTCACCGAGCAGGAACTCTTCTGAGCTGTTAATAGGAAAATGAGTCCAGAGAGAGATACAAATCCCCTTCTATCACCATGAAAGCTTGACTTGTCCTTCTAGGCAGGAGCCTAAAGTCCTACCTCCTTCCGAGAAGGCCCATCCCCCTGTAGTGGAAACTTGATTCACTGCCTTGAATGCACTACTCTAAGAATTCAGCAGAACAGTGCATATGACATTGCTCCCATGTTCACTGAAAGAATTCATGCACATGAGAAGGAAACACATTTTGTTCAGCGTATGATGGGAACCAAGAGTACCTGTGACTGTGGGTCTGCGGCTCCCACCCCTAAAGAAACCCTTCCTCTGCTTCTGTTCACTCCACCTTGTCCTAGCTCCCATCCCTCTGTTTGTTGGGCTTACAAATGTTCAGGCTGTTGAACAGCATTTCCACAGATAATGAATGGCCTGAGCTGAGTCACTGCAGTGGACTCAGTGCCCAGGGTGACTCTGGCATGGAAAATACAGGCCAAGAAATGACCAGCGTTTTCTTTGGTGTGAGGCCTGAGGCCCTGAACTTGTGACCCCAAGAACTGTTATAACCTTTCTGATGTTACCAGGATCTTAGAGAATCTGCCTACTATCTCTTTATTATTCATCACTTTTTCATGGGGGCCTTGCTTGTACAGTCCATCAAGACTTAAAAATTTTTTTAATATTTAAAAAATTACTAAATAGTAATTATAATTAAAGGTAACAGCTAATTAATAATTTATAGTTAAATATAAAATTTCAAAGTTAAATTGATTATAAAAGATAAGATTTGCTCATTTTAAGTGAAACAACCCAAATATATAAAAACATATATTAATCTCCAGTTTTTCTCCATTTTTACACCTGAGGTAATCAAAGGTAATAGTTGATATATATATGAATATGTGCAAATATGTATAGGTTATTTTGTGGTTTGATATTTACAAATGTAGGCTCATAGCATACATGCTGCTCAGCAATTTGCTTTTTTCACATAATAATATATATCTCCAGGTCAATGGGTATATTTGTTAGGATATGAGCTTGGCTGCTATATCAAAGATTTATAAAATACTGAAACTTAAGTGAGACAGAAGTTTCTATATCAGGAATGGTTATTTTTATGTTTTAGCTTGACTGGGCTAAGGGATACCCAGATAGCTGGTAAAACATTATTTCTGGACATGTCTCTGAGAGTATTTCCAGGAAAGATTAGCACCACCAAAGGGTGAACTGAGTGAAACAGATGGCCATCCCCAGTGTGGGTGGGCGTCGCCCCATCTGTTGGAGCCCAAATGCTCACAATCCCCACTCCTGCTGGACTGCCTTCCCTCTCCCAGCCTGCACCTACAGCCCCATGGGGAGTTCTCTAGGATGAACTGACAGAGAAGGAGAAACTTAGGCCTGGCTTACAGCTCTGTGCCTGATATGCAGGTACACCCCAGAGTGAATGGCCTTTCTGGGACGTCCCCGAGGGAGAGTGATGAGGGAAAGTGCTCTCAGTGTGCAGAGCTTCAGACAGGGCACCTAGCTGTTCACTTTGCTTAGAAGGAAAAATGGCCAGACGTGTGATCATACACCAGTTTATGGGCTGTGGCCAATGGCTCGGCAGGATGGTCACGGACTAGTCAACTTGAAGATACAGCAATAGGTATTATCTAGAGCAGAGGGAAAGGACTGAAGAAAACACCCACACCCCCAAAACAGAGACTCAGGAACCTGTGAGGCGCCATCCAAAGGTTGGATGTACATGCAATTGGAAATCCAAGAGAAGAGGAGGAGAAAACAGCACAGAAAAAAACTTAGAAGAATAAATGGCTAAAAACTTCATAGACTTGGTGAAAGACATAAATTTAGAGATTCATTCAATAACCTTAGCCAACCCAAAACAGGATAAAAATTTTAAAGCTGCCTAAACACTTCATAATCAAATTGCCAGAAAGAGGAAGGAGAAAGTGAGGAAGAGGGAGGGGGCAGGGGATGAGAAGAGGAAGAAGGAGGAGGGGAAGGAGGAGGAGAAAGGGAGGGAAATAAAGATCGAAATTTTTAAAGCAGTTATAGATAAATGGCACATGACATTGCGGGAATCATCATGAAATTCTCATTAGAAACCACAAAGATATTCTCATCAGAAAACATAGACAATGAAACAATATATTTAAAATGATGAAAGAGAAAAAAACCTGACTACCTAGAATTATATATCCTGAAAAAAATTCCAGAATGAAAGTGAAATAAAAAACATTCTCAGAGGAAAAAAACTAATGGACTTTGTCTCCTGCAAGCCTGCTCTGAAAGAAATGTCAAAGGAAGTCCTTCGGGCTGAAGGGGAAATATACCAGAAGGAAATCCGTGTCTATGGAGTGAAGGAAAAGCAATAGGTGGTGACTGTTAATATAAAATACATGTAGATATGAAATATTTTTCCCTCCTGAGTTCTTTAAAACACTAAATAAACTAATAAATCCATTTTAAATATGAATACATACACAAGCTAAAAGCAAAGGATGGATGAAGATATACCATGAAAAGCCCTGTAGATTTCAGAACAAGGAATACTACCAAGAACAGAAACGATATTACATAATGCTGAAAGGTTAACTGACAGAATCGTAATTGTGTGTGTACCTAATAAAAGAGCTTCAAACTGTGTGACGCAAAGGCTGCTGGAATTGCAAGAAGAAAGAGACAAATCCACAACTATAATTGATTTCAACGCTCCTTTCAATAATTGTTAGAATAAGTAGACAGAAGCTGATAAAAAAATGGAAGACCTAAAAGACACCATCAACCAGCTGAACCTAACTTTCATTGGTAGAACTCTACCCCGACCCCAGCGGTACACGCACATGAAACACTCACCAAGGTAAAACACTTTCTGAGCCCTCAAACAAATATTAACACATTTAAAAGAACTGAAATCATACAAAGTATGCTCCCAAACCATAATGGAACTAAACTAAAAATCAATAACAGAAAGCTAGGTTGAAATTCTAGCTTTCTGTTGATAGGTTGATTATGCCAAAGCCTTTGACTGTGTGGATCACAAAAAACTGTGGAAAATTCTTCAAGAGGTGGGAATACCAGACCACCTGACCTGCCTCCTGAGAAATTTGTTTTCAGGTCAAGAAGCAACAGTTAGAACCAGACATGGAATAACAGACTGGTTCCAAATCAGGTAAGGAGTACGTCAAGGCTGTATATTGTCACCCTGCTTATTTAACTCATATGCAGAGTACATCATGAGAAGTGCTGGGCTGGATGAAGCACAAGCTGGAATCAAGATTGCCAGGAGAACTATCAATAACCTCAGATATGCAGATGACACCACCCTTATGGCAGACAGTGAAGAAGAACGAAAGAGCCTTTTGTTGAAAGTTAAAGAGGAGAGTGAAAAAGCTGGCTTAAAACTCAGCATTCAAAAAACGAAGATCATGGCATCTGGTTCCATCACTTCATGGCAAATAGATGGGGAAACAGCAGAAACAGTGACAGACTTTATTTTGGGGGGCTCCAAAATCACTGCAGATGGTGACTGCAGCCATGAAATTAAAAGACACTTACTCCTTGGAAGAAAAGCTATGACCAACCTAGACAGCATATTAAAAAGCAGAGACATTACTTTGCAAACAAAGGTCCATCTAGTCAAAGCTATGGTTTTTCCAATAGTCATATGGATGTGTGAGATGGACCATAGAGAAAGTTGAGTGCCGAAGAATTGATGCTTTTGAACTGTGGTGTTGGAGAAGATTCTTGAGAGTCCCTTGGACAGCAAGGAGATCCAACCAGTCCATCCTAAAGGAGATCAGTCCTGAATATTCATTGGAAGGACTGATGCTGAAGCTGAAAGTCCAATATGCTGGCCACCTGATGTGAAAAACTGACTCCTTTGAAAAGACCCTGATGCTGAGAAAGATTGAAGGCAGGAAGAGAAGGGGATGACAGAGGATGAGAAATGGCTGGATGTCATCATCGACTCAATGAACATGAGTTTGAGCAAGCTCCAGGAGCTGGTGATGGAGAGGAAAGCCCGGCGTGCTGCAGTCCATGAAGTTGCAAAGAGTCAGACATGACTGAGTGACTAAACTGAACTGAGGTTGAAATCCAAATATTTGTTAATTCAAATTTAATAAGTATTGCCTGAGTGTTTCCCAAAAGATTTTAGCAAAGCAAAGTCCCATGTGTAAGAGTGTTTCCTGGAGACAACTTCTTTCTTCAGAGGTGGTCTGGAGGACAAATGAGATTCATGAATGATCTCTTTGGTACAAAGACCTTAGAAAGGAAGTATTAATATGTATACACAATAGAAACAGCATGGGACTTGGAGCTAACCAGTTGTGTGACATTAAGGAAAAC
Organism: Capra hircus; assembly: GCF_001704415.2. Classification (NCBI taxonomy): domain Eukaryota; kingdom Metazoa; phylum Chordata; class Mammalia; order Artiodactyla; family Bovidae; genus Capra; species Capra hircus. The sequence continues at coordinate 49,460,214 of NC_030811.1, forward strand.
ACTCAGCCTCTGTAAGTTTCACTACCCCTTACTTGTAGCCAAAAGTCACTCCTAAAGTCTCCAGAGTCTGACTATTGGGCTTCTAATCTAGCCACCATCACTGACTAATAGGTGATCTTGGGCAAATTAACTAACCTCCTTGTGCTTCAGTTTCATCACCTGTAGAGTAACAGCAATGATGATTTAGGTCCTAGTTTTCCTGGGACAGCCCTAGCTCATGTTTGTTGTTCTGCTATAATTATTAACAGTGTCCTGGTTTGGGTGATAAATTATATGCCCACCCTGATGAATAGTGCTAAATATCTTTGAAAGTTGTTGAGAGGATTAAGTCAGTTCATAGGTATAAAGTTCTAGAATGGCGCTAGGCAGTCAGGCTCATATCTATCCTTTCAGTATGTCTGAGTGCTTGCTACAGTCCAGATGTTTTCCTAGGTGCTAGGGTTTGATGGAGAACAGAACAAAAACACACTCAGAGTCTGACATAGTGGTTAAGTGCATGGGCTCCGATGCTAGACTCCTAGAACATGAACCCTGGCTCTAGTCTCTATTAGCTGTGTGATCTTGAGCAAGCAATTTTAGTCCACACCTGTCAAATGAGTTGTTAGGAAGAGTGAATAGGTTAATATTTGCAGAACAGTGTAGACCAATAGCATTCATAGTAAATGCTATATGAATATTAGTTAGATAAATAAAAACAACTAACATTCCAGATGTTAGGAAGGTTAAGTACTTTGGTATATGAGATATGTATATGCACTTATACTGGAGACTTACCTTTTTGAACTAAAGTTGTTCATTCACTGGTTTTCAAAAAAAAAAAAAAGGCAAGACTCCTCCAAGGGTGAATCAATGGTTCCTTCGTTTCTAGAGACAGAGACTTCCAGGAACTTTTAGGTTACAATTTTTTCTAACTTAAAAAAATACATGTATAGTCCCATCACATTCTCACAACAATCACAGAAAGTAGATATTATTAATAGGATTTGTATAGGGAAACTGAGATTCAAAGACTTGCCAAGGTCCCAAAGCTTTGTGTCTTTTTGATCAAGTCTCTAGCAAAGTTTTAAGGGGAATTTAAGTGTTTGCTCAAGGATAGTGATCATGCTTCATTTGCTAGATCAGGCCAGAACCAGTTCAAATAACACATTGTCAAAGCCAATATTCCATTATCGGAGACAGAACAAGGTTTTACTGTAGAGGTAGAACCTTGATGCGAACACAGGCAGTTGAGCTCCAGAGACCAGTGACAGGAAGAGAAGAGACCCTGAAATCAATGGATGCTGTGCCTACAGCAGTCAGCTCTTACCTTCCCTGGCATGGGATGGTGCACCCTCCCTAGGACGTCACCTGCAGCCTAGCTGTATCTAATCCTGTGTTTAAAGACCCTCCCACCCACAACTCCCAGGCTTCAAACCATTTGATTCCACCCATCACTGTTTCCAACATTTGTAAACACAGCAGCACTTTGTTTTCTATCTAGAGACTCCAAACATTTCCAACAGTTAATGCATGTGGGTCTAATTCAGGCTTTGCCAAACAAAACCCGATGATCAAAAAAAAAAAAAACAAAACCCGATGATCATGACAAGTTTTATATGGCATAATATATGTGTACTGATGCACTTCCCAGTGCTTCTTGCCTTGCCCTCAACCTCTTGAAGTGTGCAAAGTGTGCCTGTTAAAGATCATAATACGAGCACCTTTTACTCTGAGAGCCTTTTCCCCTGGAGCCTTGAAAGTGCTCTCTACTAATGGCCTATATAAGAATCTTCTTGAGACTGGAGATAGCCACTTGGGCTTTAAATCTAGTGGCATCAGATTTAAACATTTTTGTCTGTTTTTAACATTCCTAATGTCTTCAGAAAGTGAAAGTGAAGTCGCTCAGTCGTGTCCGACTCTTTGCGACTGCGTGGACTGTAGCCCACCAGGCTCCTCCGTCCATGGGATTCTCCAGGCAAGAGTACTGGAAAGGGACCCTGAAAAATGTGGAAGCAGCACTTTGCAGGAAACCACCCTCAGTAGGAAACCCCTTGTTACCTTAGCAACTAAATTAACCAATTTCTAAACAAGGCACCGCCAGGCTCTACTCATCTCTGGTCCAAGCACACACACAATGCCTTGCCTAACTTGTTGGTTCTTTCCATAGATCAACGAAGTAGAGATGAAGAATAAGTAACTAACAGATGATCAGACCTCTTCTCTCGCTTCCCCTTCGGTAATCACATGAACAAACTGTGTGACCAAACTATGAACAAGAGAGAACTTAGAGCAAGGTCACAAAAAGTCGATGAGCCTGCATGCAGTGGAGGATGGTGGCGACACTGAGCCCCCATTTCGACGATTAACTTGAGTTACTTCCCTTCTTCCCTTTAAAGCTTTCATGACGGAGCAGAATCTTAGAAGGAGGTGTTGGGGGAACATTGAGTGCCCCATCTCCCCAGATCGCCAGCATTCTGTTTAAAGGCACCTTTCCTTTCTGTCAACATCTGTGAATATTGATTTTGTAAGTGGTGAGTTGATTCATTCTATAACAAATGGACCACTTTTACCCTTTCTTCTGTGCCCTAGGGAAGTGCTGATTTAGAAGATGCCCCTCTAACTCCAGCTTAAGCGGCAACTGTTGATGACATAACTGACTGCGGGCTGATGTTTAATATCCTGAAGCAGGCCACAAGACTTTGACCCATCTCAGTCTCCCCTGGATGAATGCGTTCTTTCACAGACCCAAAAGAAGAAGAGTAAAGAGAGGAGATTGAAGACCTCAGAATTGTAAAAGGGAGGAAGGATCATGGATTCTTTTCTCTTTAAACATTAATCATTTAAAATGTGCAATTTTAAGGCTGCATTGATCTTCTTGACAGTCCTAGGAAAACTTTCGTTCCATTCTTAATTCTGTTTCTGGACTTCCTTCCAGCTATCAGCTAAAGCCAGAGCTGAAATCCCACTGAGAATTTTGTGTACTGCTAGAAATCCTATGCTTCACTCAGTGGACAGTTCTGAATTAATTGTTAATCTGCTGGTGGCTGTTACTTTTTTTTTTTTTTAACAGATTGTGACTTTATAACGCTTGAAAAGCCAGGCAAAACCACTTATGAGAGAAGGAAAAGAATAAGAAAACAAAAAATCTGAGAAAATGTGATTTCTCCCTTGAAGCCTTTCTGTCTTTATGCCATGGAGAATAGTTGAACCATCAAAAAAATCCATTTATAATTAGTGTTAGTGAAACAAGGAGCTTGGGGGAATAAACTGAACAAAGGCAAGAATGGCAAATCTTGATACATTTTGCAAAAGGGAAGACTCAGGATTTTTAAAAGTTTAAATACAACTTGTCATTTATATGCAGCTGTACTCATGTGGTTCCATCTAAGGTAATTTTTAAAACAAATATTACAAGGATAAAGTCCTTTTAAAAAAGAAATATATATATATATTTGCAGGAATGCCCTTTTTTTCTGGAAATCGACTACATGTCACTAGTCTTTATCATGCTGATTAATGTCTGATCAGTGAGACAAATTCAAGGGTGAGATATTCAGTGTTGTCAGTCAACTGGCCACAATAGTATTTTCCAGGAGATTCAGTTCTTACTGTCCCCTGATGTTTTTGCCAAGGAGAAAATCCTACTATCTCTGCTTTGCCAGGAGCAGAGAGAGCCCACGAAGAGTATTAGCAGAGCAGAGACTGGAGTTATATGCATGGAAGGGGTCTGATGGAGAGGCGGTAGCTCCTAACCGCACGGAAACCTCCTCTGACTAGAGTTGTCTTCCTCCTCTAGCTTCAGAACACCAGAGATGCAATTTGGTTTTCCCTTTTGCAGTAAGACCCATCCAATCGGCCACAAGGTACTTGTTCTGCATCTATTGGTCAAATGCAGGGCAATTAGTCCATTTAGTGGTTCTAAAAATACTGTCATCTAAGGCTGTGTTAATAGAATATGTAAGACAGCAAGATACATAGGACAGGTGGAAGCTTCTAGGGCTTCTTGACATTTAGGAGCAGAGGAATAAGTCAGGCAATCCTTAATAATCAGGTTTGCACTGTATCACTCTGCACTATTTACAACATTATTTGTGTGTGTGTGTGTGCTGGCTTGCTGTGGCAGTACATATATGAAATAACTTACCAGCGTCTTATTAATTGGGAGGCAGGCTTGTTTGGTGGAGAAAACATAGCTTTGGAGTAAAGCAGTGCTGTATTTTAACTCTGGTGCTTCTACTCAGCAACTCTGGAGTCTAGGGAGCTGAATGAACACTCTGCCCCTGTAACCCCCATCCTGCATTGGTAAGTAGGGGTGATGATATCCAGCTATGAACAGTGAAAGGGATACCATATTCAAGTTCTTAATAGAATAGGTCGTGTGAGGAACATACTTTGAGAACCAGAGACCTATTGACTATTACCATCTTTCTATAGTTATTCTTCTTAATACAATCTTCTTTTGACATAAACTTTCCATGCATACATTTTGGTCTTATTTATCTATCTTTACCAGGATTTTAAAATCACTTCCTAGACAAAATCTCCTGTCTTGAGTTATTAATGCTTTATTTTTTCTGAGTCTAATTTTTAGTCATTGTAAAGTTAACTTGGTGTAGCAATGCAATTGATCTTTGTAGATTTCTCTTATATTCTGCAGTCAACTGGCAGATTACTTTTTTTTGGATTACTTTATTTTGCCATTTTATTTGTTGACTTTCCTGAATATATGAATAACAGTGTAATGAATACGTTAGCCAAAAAGCAAGTACAATCAGAATACAACTCTATTCTTTCCCTCCACTACTTGCAAAAATTCCTTGCCCCTGAACAAAATCTTACGGTGTGTCTCATAATGTCTCTGGTCAGTATTCAGTTCAGTTCAGTTGCTCAGTCGTGTCCGACTCTTTGCGACCCCATGAATCGCAGCACGCCAGGCCTCCCTGTCCATCACCAACTCCCGGAGTTCACTCAGACTCACGTCCATCGAGTCGGTGATGCCATCCAGCCATCTCATCCTCTGTCGTCCCCTTCTCCTCCTGCCCCCAATCCCTCCCAGCATCAGAGTCTTTTCCAATGAGTCAACTCTTCGCATGAGGTAGCCAAAGTACTGGAGTTTCAGCTTCAGCATCATTCCCTCTAAAGAAATCCCAGGGCTGATCTCCTTCAGAATGGACTGGTTGGATCTCCTTGCAGTCCAAGGGACTCTCAAGAGTCTTCTCCAACACCACAGTTCAAAAGCATCAATTCTTCAGCGCTCAGCTTTCTTCACAGTCCAACTCTGACATCCATACATGACCACAGGAAAAACCATAGCCTTGAGTAAACGGACCTTTGTTGGCAAAGTAATGTCTCTGCTTTTGAATATGCTATCTAGGTTGGTCATAGCTTTTCTTCCAAGGAGTAAGCGTCTTTTAATTTCATGGCTGCAGTCACCATCTGCAGTGATTTTGGAGCCCCAAAAAATAAAGTCTGACACTGTTTGTACTGTTTCCCCATCTATTTCCCATGAAGTGATGGGACCAGATGCCTTGATCTTTGTTTTCTGAATGTTGAGCTTTAAGCCAGCTTTTTTACTCTCCACTTTCACTTTCATCAAGAAGCCTTTTAGTTCCTCTTCACTTTCTGCCATAAGGGTGGTGTCATTTATCTGGTCAGTCGTAGGTGGGTTTTTATTAAAAATCCTTAACAACTGTTCTGATTGGGCCCACAACCGATCAGATCTCATTCTGACCCAGTAACCGAAGCGGGCTCCTGGAAAAGACCCGCTGGGATAAATGTTACCTCTTCCGTTTCTGCTTCTTGGACCATAGAGCTCAGAAGTAGGGTCAAGGCAGCTGAGTGTGTGTGTGTGTTTGTGTGTGTGAGAGAGAGAGAGATGGCCTAGGCTGGGGCATTTATCATCTGGTACAGAGAAGAAGGCGGTGCTAGTGGTAAAGAATGTCCCTGCCAATGCAGGAGACGTAAGAGATGAGGGTTGGAAGATCCCCTGGAGGAGGGCATGGCAACCCACTTTAGTCTTCTTGCCTGGAGAATCCCATGGACAGAGGAGCCTTGTGGGCTACGGTCCATGGCTCAAAGAGCAGGACATGACTGAAGCGACTTAGGACGCACCCACGCACAGAAGTAATACTCACGTATAGGACTCACCCACGCACAGAAGTAGTACTATGTATTTGGATGATTGCACTGGCTCATGATCAACCTTGTTCTTAGGTAAAATAAAAAAATCTTGCCGTGTCTAGTGCCAAATCACTCATTAAAATTTTGTCATATATTACTCAAAATGTTAAAGCTTATTTAATATTAAGCTTTAATTTAATATTAAGCTTATTTAATATAAAGTCTTTTCTCTACCCCAGACTGTGGAAGGAAGGGCAGATGAGCTTCTCTTTCCTTGTCTGTACTTTCTGTCCCTCCCTCCCTGTCACCAGGATGGCCCTGGCAACTTCATAGCTCACAGGGTAGGGGGTCAGGAAGGCGACTGATGACAGCCAGGATAGGTGGGACTTCACAGGCACAGATATAACCTGGAACTGGTATCTTTAATGGTGGCGGTATGTCATAAATGTAGACAGCTACTGCATTACACTTTTAAGACTGTTAATCAGCCTGCGTGTTAACTGGGGCTCTGGTTCTAAGGATTTAGTAGGCTGAATCAAATGTCGATACTGCCACCACGTGGCCACAGAATGTAATGCAACGCTTTACTTGGGCGAGCTGGGTAGTAGTCTAAGTTCTTTAAAAAAAAAAAAAAAAAAGCCCTTGAAAAAGATGGTTGAGGCAGCACACATATACCTTTTAAAAATAGCTTGGTTAAAAAAAAAATAAAGAGAGAAATAGGAGTATCTAAAATGTGTGTGTATTTAAAATGATTTTCAATGATCAAACCACATCACCAAGAAATATAAAGCATTATAGTAAAAAAGAAGAAAACAGAATCCCACCACCCAAAACCAAATATGGTTAAAACATTGGTTAAAAATTTTCTTCTAGCATTTCTCCCATAACAACCATAAAAATTACTAGGTGCCATTTAGTTAGCTCATATGCCAAACTCTTTTCTAAATGCTTTAAAAAATGTTCTTTCAATAGATGAAGGAATAAAGAAAATGTGGTATATACTACATACAATGGAATATTATCCAGCCTCAACAACGTAAGAAATTCTGACATAAGTGACAGCTATATGAACTTTGGAAACATTATGCTAAGTGAAATCAATCAGACAAAACAGTCCAAATGTTGAATGATTCCGCTTACATGAGGTACCTGGAACAGGCCAATTCACAGAAACAGAAAGTAGAGCAGAGCGGCTGCTGCCAGGGGCCAGGAAAAGGGGAGAATGGGGTGTTATTGCTTAATAAGGGTTTTGTTTGGAATAATTTAAAACTTTAGGAAATGGACGGTAGCGTCGACTGCACAATATTGGGAATGTACATAAAGCCACTCAGTTGTACATTTAAAAACAGTTCAAGTAGTACATTTTATGTTATGCGTATTTTACCACAAGAACCTATTCTCATTCAACTCTGCTTTGATTCTGTAAGATGACTTACACAAACAGTAGATGAATTTGAACCCAGGAAATCTGATTTTAGGACCTACGTTCTTTGCCCATATTCTTAAAAAGAAAGAGAACAGTATAATGAACTTTCACATTTGAACCCTGTTTCAACAGTTAACTGCTTATGGCCAACCTTGTTTCATCTGTTCCCTCACCTCCTCCCTGCCTGGCTCTAGGATATTTTGATGCAACTCTTAGATATCATGTCATTTAATCTGTAAATACTTCAGTATAGAGCTCTAAAGGGAAAGGAAGAGTAGTTCAGTTGTGTTCAACTCTTTGTGACCCCATGGACTATACAGTCCATGGAATTCTCCAGGCCAGAATACTAAAGTGGGTAGCCTTTCCCTTCTCCAGGGGATCTTTCCAACCCACAGATCGAACCCACGTCTCCCGCATAGCTCTAAAAGTGTAAGTTTTAAAAATACTGTAACACTTTAAAAAATCTAATGTTTTCTTAATATCATCAAGTATTCTGTTACTAATCACCCTTCCCCAGTTGTCTTATAAATTATATTTGAATTAGGACCCAAATAAAAAACCTACAAGCTGCAAGTGGTTGACGTTTCTGTCTTCCAACAAAAAGCTCCCCCTCCATCTTTAGCTGTTGTTCTCAGAGGCTTTTTTGTTTTGTTTTGTTTTATGATGTGTATCATATGTTCTGCAGACTTCCGCAAAGTTCCGATTTTGCTCATTGCCTCTTTTGGAATGTTTCTTTGTCCTGTGTATTTCCTATAGACTGGTGGAACCTGGAGGCTTCATTAGTTTCAGGATCTGCTGTTTTGGTAAGAAGTCAAAGGTGGTGCTCTGTCCTCTCCTTAGGAGGCACAGAATACCCAGATGTCTGTGGCATTTTCTGTGATGTTAACTATCATCGGTAATTATTGATGGGTCTCCCAGGTCCATTAATTCAGCAAGGATTGGGAAATGATGACATCCCCTCTTCATGTATTAGGTGGAATGCTTGTACAAAGAAAAGCTTTCCTTCAGGTTTTGTTTGTTTGTTTTGTTATCAAGGTACATGCAGTGTATATAGGAAGGGCTGGATAGAATATTTGGTAATTTCTCTTTATTTACCATTTTTCAAAATTCTGTGTCAGTTTCCTAACAGTGGGGCTTCCCTGGTGGCTCAGATGGTAAAGAATCTGCCTTCTATGTGGGAGACCTGGGTTCAGTCCCTGGGTTGGGAGGATCCCCTGGAGGAGGGCATGGCAACCCACACCAGTATTCTTGTCTGGAGAATTCCGTGTTCAGAGGAGCCTGGCTGGGTGCAATCCATGGGGTCACAAAGAGTTGGAGATGACTTTCATATTTCATATTTCCTAGCGGTGAGTATTGTTTGTCTTAATATCATTTTGAACTCATGATTTAAGCAAATTATTGTGTTTCAGGGAATTTCCTGGTGGTCCAGTGGCTGAGAATCCGCTCTCCTGATGCAGGGGGCTGGGGTTCAATCCCTGGTCAGGGAACTATATCCCACATGGCAGAACTAAAGATCCCTCATGCTGCAACTAAGACTCAGCACAGCCAAATAAATTAACATTAAAAAAAAACCCCATATTTGGTATGTTTCAACTGTTCTAGTTACTGTAATAAGCAGAATAATGCTTCCCAAAGTTGCTCACGTCCTAATACCAGGAATCTGTGAGCATTTTACATACATGGCAAAGAGGAATTAAGGCAGCAAATGGAATCAAGTTCACTGACCCATTGACCTTAAAATAGGGAGATATCCTGGATGACCTGGGTGGCCCCAGGTCCTCCCCCGGGTCCCTACAATTAGAAGAGGGAGGCAAAAAGAAGAGGTCATAGCGATGAGATGTGAAAACTCTACCATTGCTGGATCTGAAGACAGAGGGACAAGGTCATGAGCCAAGGAAGGCAGGCAGTCTCCAGAAACTGGAAAGGCAAGGAAACAGATTTTCCCCTAGAGCTTCCAGAAAGGAATGCCGTCCTGCTGACATCCCGGTTTTGGCTCAGCGAGCCCAGTGTGGGCTTTTAACCTACATAACTGCATCTTCCGTTGGTGTTAAGCTGCTCACTTGTGGTAATTTGTTAAGCAACAACAGAGAACTAACACAGTTCTTATCCTTATTGAAACCCATATTGATCCATCTGTGGCTGGTGTTATCCTTTGCAAATTGGCTTCCGACTCCTTGAATCTTCTTGCTTTCTGGTGTGATAAGATGTCACAGGCGCCCCTACCAGTAAACTCGTAGAATTTGGCTTCTACCTCAACTTCTCTTGTTCTCTTTACTGTAATTTGTGAGTGTAAATAGGAAAATCCAGCACTTAACATTTTTTTCTTCTCTGCACACTTTACTCCTTTCTCTTCAAAAATGCGTTCCCTATGATATCACTACAGAATCCTGTTCCATTTCCTGCTGGAGTCTTCCTTCCTAACCCCCTAAAGCTGTCCTCAGGCCTCATTTCTTCTTTCTCCACAGTCCTCCACAGTATTCTACCTATGCAATAATTCCCCCATGCCAAGGGCTCCGAAAGATGTATTTCTCTCCCTTATATCTGCTGGTACCAGTACAGGACTTCATCTCTAAGTGTTTGTTAACTTTTATTCCCACTGTCTCAAAACTCTTACTGATAATGACTATTTCTGTTAAATAGTCTACTTAGATTCAAACTCTGGGGGCTATTTAAAAATCTTGCCTGTCCTGTGACCCTCCTAAAATAAGAAATATAACCAATATTATATTGGTGGCAGTTTACTATTTTTACGTTTGTTTTGCTATAATAAATTTTTAAAGTCGGTTTTGCCCTTAAGTGTGCCTCCGTGGACACAGAGCCCCATGAGAAGCCAAGTAATCATCAGAGGTTATTTGTGAGCACAGAGCTAGAGCTCGGGGGTAACGTGATTTGAAGAGTTAATGTCCCCAACTAAGATGCTGTGATGCATGGGCCTTCTCATGGGACTGCAATTCCTGAAGTCTTTGTTAAGGCTCCCTCTTCCCTGAGGAAGCTTATGTGGTCCCTGCCAACCTTATTTCTATGCCCCTGTACCTGACAACAGTCTTTTGATTTCTTTAGAAATATTGCTATCTTAAAACTGATGGCAGATAATCTTACAGGTACATAAAGTCACAAAATTAAATGAGATAGGTATCTCTATCTATCTAGAGTTAGAGGTACCCAGGAGAGTGCTATATCTCTGCTTTAACATTTTGTATGAGTAATATTTAAGAAATTTTAAGAAATATTACTTGAGAACAATTTGTGTGCATGCTGTGATGCCAGATGTGGGCCTGAGTGGCCTGTGTGTCACTGTGGAGCTTAGCGCCCTCTTGTGTTCACAACAAAGCCAAGCATAGCTGGCTCTATGGTTTTTCAAGTTTATTTTTAACTGCATCTTGATGTCTGAATTTGGCTCCCAGTTTCAGAAAGTATCTGGCATCCTGAGAATCATATTACAGAGAGCCAACTCTAGGAAAAACCAAGAACATAAAATTCTTTATATCCCTTACTTTCTCTTTCTTTTCATCTCTTTTATTTTCTCTTTCAGTAGATTCCCTACCCTATCCAACACTTTCTTTTCCCCCATTTTTTTCTCTCTAGAGCTCCTTGATCATATCTGAGACCATAACTTACTATTAAATAATCTAAATTTAAATTGTGTAATTTTTATGATTCCAAGAAATATTTTAATACGTTAGACATCAAAATATGCTGCTTAGATGGATAGATGGAACCAAACAGAACTCAATTGCACCAGAGAAATGAAAATAAAAACCACAATGAGGTATCACTTCACAGGAGTCCAAATGGCTATCAACAAAAAGTCTACAAAAAAAAAGAAAATACTGGAGCGGGTATGGAGGAAAGGGAACAGTAAATTGGTGCAGCCGCTATGGAAAACAGTATGGGGACTCCTCAGAAAACTAAAAATAGAGTTGCCATATGACCCAGCAGCCCCACTCCTGTGTATATGTTCACTCAAGATTATAATCTGAAAAAGATAGCAGCACTGTTTATAACAGCCAAGACATGGAAACAGCCTCAATGTCCATTGACAGATGAATGGACAAAGACGTATACACACACACACACACACACACACACACACACACACACATGGTGGAATATTACTCAGCCACAAGAAAACAAGGAAATAATGCTATTTGTAGCAACATGGACGGACCTAGAGATTATCATGTTAACTAAAGTAACTGAAGACAGAGAAAAGACAAATATTACATTATATGACTTATTGGTGGAATCTTAAAAAAGGATATGAATGAACTTATTTACAAAACAGAAATAGATTTACAGACATAGAAAATAATCTTACGGTTACCAAGGGGAAGAGGGAGAGGATAAATCTGGAGTTTGGGATTAAAAGAGACACACTAAAAAAAAACCAAACAAACAAGGATCAAAGATACACACTACTATGTATAAAATAGATAAACAAGTAATAGATAAACAAAAAAAATAGACAAGCAACAAACAACAATAGCTACACTAAGCACAAGTCAATATCTTGTAATAACCTCTAATGGAGAAGAATCTGAAAAAAGAATATATTGTATATATTATAGAATATATTATATATGATCACATTGCTGTATACCTGAAACTAACACAACATTGTAAGTCAACTGTACTTCAATTAAAACATTCTTTTAAGGTGTCATAGCTCTAGACTCCATTGGGAAAAATGTTTTCCCTCAGAAATGAGTTAGGTTTTTAATAAAAGGCATGAAACTGATTGTGGAGAGAGAGACAGACTCAGACTCTTCCAGAATCTCAGAACGGCAATGATAGCTACAAATCAAAGAATAGGACATATATAGCCGAGCTCAATGTTAAGACCCTAACAGTTATCTAGGATACACTAAACAAGACGATCATTTGTTTTGAACGTTAAGGCCCTTTACAGACATGCCAGTTACAGGGTCTGTCAGGCCAATTAACTATTTCCAAGGCCAAGTACCTTCCTGAGATACCCAAGCTCACTGAAATGGGCCATCTCTCGGTTGTTTTTGTACTAAGAGAAGGCCTCTGATTAGGACAGAGGTGGGCACCTGGAAACCTCTGAAGTGGCTTAGTTTACAAAGCTCTATCTATCAGGGACAAGTAATAGAGCCAGTTGGATTTTCTCTCTCAGGTAGTTGAATGGGAAAGAGTCAGTTGGTTGATGACAGGTGTAGACAAGACATTAAAAAGAAGCAAAGCCCAAAAGAGGAGTTATATGAATAACAGCGTATTAGTTAAAGATCCATCAGCTTCTGCTGAAAAAGCAAATGTTAATCTGGTCCCTAAAGTTGGTTTAGATTGTGAAAGGAGCTACTCTCGGAAGCGAAAGTAATACCAGCCTCCCTCTTTGCAATGAATTTTTTTCCAATAAACCCCCATTATCTGATAGGGTGTGAGATCTCTGGTTCACGCAATAAAAGGAAATTAGCAGCAGTGTGGGGAATAAGTTAAAGGAGAAAGTCTCTGCTATCGTAGAACCTGAATGGTAGTTGGGAAGATCATGTATATTAATACATAGACTATTGATTAGTTTTTTACTACTGTGCTCAATCACTCAGTTGTGTCCGACTCTTTGCAAGCCCATGGACTCTGGCCTGCCAGGTTCCTCTGTCCATGGGATTTCCCAGACAAGAATACTGGAGTGGGTTGCCATTTCCTATCTTACTGCTGAGTAGTGTAGTAAGGTACCAGGGATGCTGCTGCTGCTGCTAAATCGCTTCAGTCGTGTCCCACCCTGTGCGACCCCATAGACGGCAGCCCACCAGGCTCCCCCGTTCCTGGGATTCTCCAGGCAAAAATACTGGAGTGGGTTGCCATTTCCTTTTCCAATGCATGAAAGTGAAAAGTGAAAGTGAAGTTGCTCAGTCGTGTCCGTCTCTTAGTGACCCCATGGCCTACCTCCTACCAGGCTCCTCCGCCCATGGGATTCTCCAGGCAACAGTATTGGAGTGGGTTGCCAGTAAATAAAACATAGACCCTGTCCTCCAGGGGCTGAGAGACTCCAGTGGGAAATGGACTGTGCAAAGGTGATGTCCAACATGCAAAGGGAATGGGGAAGGAGTTGAAGATGCTTCTAAAGTCCACTTACTGCTTTCTATTAGAAAAGAATATTGTACAATGTTTCTGTTTATGTAGAGAAAGCTCAGTTAATATAACTCATGGCCTCTCTCAATTCCCCTACCCCTTCTTCTGGGGAAGTTTAATCTTAAGAAGAATTAAAATGGGCATGTGTGGAATAAATATTTTCTTCTTCCCTTTGGGATCTAGAAGCCCCCAAACAGACACTCTAACTCTGCCTACAAGTGGTACTTAAGTGCCTAACTTTGAGGTTCAGTGAGTAGGTCCACTTGGCTCTTAGTCCAAGCTTCCCAATTTCATTTTATCAGCAAATACAGTGATATTTGATTTCCCATCCACCTTGTTCTTTTGTGTTTCATTTTGTTCAGTTCCTGTGTGGGGAAGAGAAATTATTATTTGAAGCTTCCTGGAGGCAACAATACTCACATGGAGGTCTTTAGGACCTCATAAACTCCTGCAACCACTGTTATTGGTGGAACTAGACTGAGGTCAAAACTGGTCAGAAGTGTGGCTGAAGGTCTGGAATGAAAAAAAATGATCTGGGCCAATTGTATTATGTAATGAAAGCAAAAAAAAAAAAAAAAATTTTCCCGGTGGTAGCAGGACAGAAGGACATGCGGAGGAGAGCTGAAGCCCAATAATGGTAGTGCTTTAGCATCAAGAATCCCAAAGCTCAAACATCTTTTAGCTCAAGTCACAGTGAATCTCAGCCTCATTCTTAGACTTTCCTGAAGTTCTTTGGGGATTTTGGGAGACAGTTCTCCATGGGTCTCTCATGTTTTTACTTATTCTGTGATCCAAAGCAATGTTCTAGGGGACAGACAGCCTTGGATGACACTGTGCCCCTCTGAAACAAAGGGCAGGTTTGTTACTGACCAGTAAAATAAAGACAGTATCTCCCAAGGGGGCAAAGGTTAGGCAGCTTTGGCTCATAATAAAAGATTTGGGTTCCCTCTGTCCTGGCTCCTCCATGCAATGTAACCCACTGCATGTGAAGGTATTATCCAACCCTCTTGGGGATGCCCTGTGGGAACCGGGGATTCAGCAACTGACACAACAATGCTGACACTCCAGCTTCTGCTACTGCAATTAATAAACTATGTTTTGCCTCTAATCTGGAGGTCTAATGTCTTTTTCCAGCATCCATGAAATAGCAGCAGGCTGACTTGTTTGCTTGCAAGTAGGGTAAAATCTCTGACTCTTCACTATTGACAGTATTTTCTTATAAAAAGAAAATAAGCCTTCGAAAATTCCCTTTTCTGAGATCTTGATAAAGTCTCCTTTCTTTGCCAGGAGCCCTAACTAGAACATGTTTAAAGCAAATCATTCTAGCAAACTGAATGGGAAAAATACTTTCAAAGGAGATAATATCCAAAATATATTAAAAAAAAAAAAAAAAAACCCTGGAGAAGGAAATGGCAACCCACTCCATGGGATTCCATGGAGAATCCCATGGACAGAGGAGCCTGGCAGGCTACAGTCCATGGGGTTACAAGAGTCAGACGCAATTTAAGAGATTAAACCACCAGAGAAAAACTACCCTCAATTTGGCAGCAAGTGACAACTGTCCTTAAGATTTCTTTTTTTTTTTCCCCTGATAGAAAAAGAAAATACTTGAAAAATGAAAGTAATAAATTTTCTATTCAAATGTTAAAAAGAAAAAAACCCACACAACTCAATAGCTAAAAAATACACAGTCCATATACAGTTGACCCTTGCATATTATGGATTTGAACTACAGGGATTCACTGATATGTGTTTCTTAATAGTATTTTTTAATAGCAAATCCTACAGTACTGCTCAATCCATAGTAAGTTGATTCCAGGATTGCAAAACTGTGGATACGGAAGAACTATGACTAAGAGAGCAAACTAGAAGCGACACGCAGATTTTGAGAAGCTTGGAGGGCCAGCACCCCTAACTGCTACTTTGTTCAAAGGTCAACTGTAGTTTTCTTTTTAGAGACCACAAGGTATGTTAGAGCCTCCAAGCTTCATTGGGTGTTCTCAGTCACTAACAAGCTCTTAGGTATAGTATTCTTATATTATGAGACTCTCAAAATCTCTTGTGTGTCATTGCATTTTAACTGCTCAGTCAAGGTGATGGCCTATCCAGAACTGTCCACACTTTAACCGGGGGCCCACAGGTGCTTACAATGAGTAGGTGGGATTGAGGTTAGAAATTGTTTGTGGAAAAAGACATACAGGTGGCCAAGAGGCACAGGAAAAGATGGATGACTGCGTGAGTGAGAAAATCAAACAAGCAGGGAAGCTGGGTGAGAGTAAAGAAATCGTGAGATAGATGGTGAAGAGTCATGACTACTGCGATCACAATACCCGTCACAGAAATGAGGACTTGGTATCTTCACATTGTTTTTTCCTCTGCGTGCCCTGTGTGTAGTTGTATATCGGACTAATTTTCTTCTTTCATCTCCTTTCCCCCTCTGTTACATATTGGATGTTTTCATGATGACACATTATTCACATTAGTCCACAGGTTTCAGAATAACCAGAGAGGATTTTCACTTTCTAGAGAAGGAATAGGGTCCACCCAGGAATTCTGTCTTATAGATGGATGAGTTTTTTGACACCTCTGAAGAAGTCAGTGTATTTGAGTTGTGCATTGTGGTAGACAAGAGCTTTTAGAAGGGGAGGAGTTGTTAAGGTTGGAAAAAGGAAATATGTTTTTTAACCCACATCTGAATATTCCCTCTCTGTTTGGGTATCCGTCTTCATCAGAGGCTAGAATGTCCTCAGCATTGCTTGCAGCAGGGGCACAGGCTTGTGACCCAAGCTCTGTCATTTAGATGCTTTTGTGCCAGAATCCGGCACAAGGACCAGCGACAGCAGCGGGAGGAATCACCTTAATTAAATGTGATCAGGCTGGTACTCGATGAAGTAGCAAGTCTAGTTTCTAGAATCGGTAGTGATAACTGCCCAAGGACTACATGCAGCGCACTGCACTGCCCAGGCTCAGGAATGACTTCGGGGTGGTGTCCTCATGGAACCAGGTCTGTAGAATAACTTTTGACCATTTTGCATGACCCTGGTCAACTCCCAGCCTGATTCTCAGAGACTTTGTAAGCTATTTTGCACCCCTTAATAGATGTATTTTCTGCTTAAAAAAAGAAAAAAAGAGAAGAAACTTGTTTGTGGCATCAGACCCTGAGAGTTACAGGTCAGGAGGTAGAGCTGTATGACAAGCAGTAAGGGCTTTGGAGTCAGAGATCTGTTTTTGAATCTTAGTTCTATTGCTCACTGATGAATAATTCAATGTCCCTCAACTTCTTTCCTAATAAACACACTGTAGTCAACAATTATCACTCTCCCCTCCAGCTGCCCAACCCCCACCCTCCCTTGCAAAAGATTGTTGTGTTAATTAAATGAGACCAGGCATAGAACACCACTGAGCGACTGAACTGAACTGAGGCATAGAAAATGCGTTTTTCATGAGCTTCGGAGCTATAAAAAGCTACCATTATTGTTTTTTTTTAATAAGGATCTTTGACCCTGCTTATCAAAGTTGACACAAAATAACTCATTTAGAATTCAGAGGAGAGAATACAACCTACAAGAGTGCTTTCCAGGCTTGTATTTGGGGGATAAATTGAAAAACAGAACGCAATATACCTGGGAATGTAAAAATGAGCCTTCTTTCACGACTGACTTGGAGCTGTCATAACACTTACTCCAGAATTATCAAAAAGGAGAAAGGAGCTAGCCACAAAATAGAATCATAGAATTTAGAAAGCAGGCAATCCTGACTTTCAGAAAAACTAAGAAAGCCCAAGTATTATTCACTGTGACCTGGAATGCAGAATGAGTCTAGTTTGAGGGTTGGGACATAAACAGGACCAAGATGCTGTTTAGCTTGTGAGGAAAGAAAGAAAGTCATCCCTCTAGTATTAAAGCAGAGCTCAGATACCAGGCAGGGCTTCCCAGGTAGTATTAGTGGTAAAAAACTTGCCTGACCAGGCAGGAGACATAAGAGATGTGTATTCAATCCCTGGGTTGGGAAGATCCCTTGGAGGAGGAAATGGCTATCCACTCTGGTATTTTCTCTGCCTGTAGAATCCCAGAGGAGCCTGGTGGATTACAGTCCATAGGGTCACAAACAGTCAGACATGACTGAAGCGACTTAGCATGCATGCAGATACCAAGCAATTGCTTTGCTTGCAGGTCCAGGGTAAAAAAGGTGAGGGGAGCAGTCCAGGAGCCCTGATATCCACCTGTCTCTTGTGTGGGGGCCTAAGATGAAGTTGCCTGCAACTCCTCTTGGAAGATAATGTAGAAGAAATTAGAAGTTGATAAGACAAAATCTTGGAGAAGAGAGAACTGCAGGGAGAGGTGACCAGCTCTGTTAGCTGCACAGAGCTAACCATGTGCAAAAGCCTAAGAACCAAAAGGGCTTGGAGGACCTCTGCTCAAAGGCAGAGAAAAGTCTCAGGGAGGAATAAATGAAAAGTAGAAGCTTGAAAGGTGAAGGTCTCAGTTAGGAGGAAGGGGCAAAGTCTGTGCCCAACACCTAGCCCTTAAGGCATCTACCAAGTTTTCAAGTTGAACAAGGCAGGAGTCTAGGAAAGCTAAGCAGAAAGACTCTGAAGAACAGACTCAAGTTTGCATCTGTCTTGCACTGCTGAGGAGACCAGGGTAGAAGTCAAGATTCACCTTGGGATGAGTCCAGTCAACTCCCCAGGCACTGCTGAGAGATATGATTCTACATATGTTAGGTCTGAAGGGCCTGTATTGGTTTCCCATTGTCATTGCCACAAAGTGTATTGTCTTGCAGTTCTGGGCCATCAAAAGTCTGAAATGAGTCTCAGTGGGCTAAAATCAAGGTGTTGGAAGGGCTAGTTCCTTTTAGAGATTCAAAAGGAGAGTCCTGTCCTTGTCTCTTCTGTCTTCCAGAGGCTACCGGCAGTCTTGGTCACGCCCACTCCACTCTCTGCTTCTATTGCCACATTGCCTCCTTTGATGCATCAAGTCTACCTGAACAATCCAGGATAAACTCTCCATTTCAACATCCTTAACTTCATCATATTTTAAAACTCGCTTTTATCGTAGGTATGAGGGATCGGCTCATGGACATGTTAGGCAGTTAGAATAGGCTAAAGGAGTCCAAAATGGCGGTGGCTAAAAGACAAGGAAGGGAAAAGCCCACGAAAATAGAACAGAAGAAGGTCAAAGGAAGGTCCGAGGACTAGAGTGAGGACTTCAGGTAGAACAGCACTCCTGACTAAGCCCAAGTTGCATAGGGCAGGCCCAGGGGGAAGAAGAAACATAAAAAGAAGAGCCAAAGGGCCTCCCTCTCTCTCCCCCAACCACCCCGCGTGCTGGGGCATTCTTCTCTTCGTGTCTTTGGATCCTTCTCTTCGTGTCTTTGGATTGACGTGCCCTCACACCTTGAAGATGGATTTTCCTGCTATCTTCTAAATAAAATCGAGCTGTCACGCTGATTTGTCTAAGAGCTATAACACGGTCCATTCAAGACCTGAGAGCTATAACAAAGTCTGTCCAAGATCCGAGAGCTGTGACACGCCGAGGGGGCTTTAATGTCCGTCACCCCAAATCTTTGTTGTGATGAGGCAGAAACCGAGGAGCACACGCTCGCCTGACGTCTATGATGCCGTGATTCGGGTTTAACCTGGCTGAAATAACCTCCGCGCGGAAGAGGCCAAGCACAGCGGGAGCCCGACTCAGCGAAGCTCCCGCGGTAGAAGCGGAACTCAAAGAAAACCCAACGCAGGGGAAGGCCCATCATGCTGGAAACCGGGACAGCGAAAAACAAACTGAACAGAAAGCTCACGCGGCTCAGTCTCAGATTCCAGACCTCTGGTTAAGGTAGGAGGTCCTCGCTCCTATGGCTGGAGGGACATGCCTAACAAAATCTTAATTCCTTTACAATCTCTCGTTTCTTGTTTCCTTGAACACCACCCCCCACCCTCCGTGAACAGGCGGGTGGAAGTGGATGCAATTGAGGGACTCTGGAGAGGCTACTCTTTGGTATGTCCCAAAGGAACTATCTGGAGAAGGCAATGGCACCCCACTCCAGTACTCTTGCCTGGAAAATCCCATGGACAGAGGAACCTGGTAGGCTGCAGTCCATGGGGTCGCTTAGAGTCGGACATGACTGAGTGACTTCACTTTCACACATTGGAGAAGGAAACGGCAACCCACTCCAGTGTTCTTGCCTGGAGAATCCCAGGGATGGGGGAGCCTGCTGGGCTGCCATCTATGGGGTCACAACAGAGTCGGACACACCTGAAGTGACTTAGCAGCAGCAGCAAAGGCACTATCTGCTGGGCCCCAGTAGCTGTTATCCAAGCTGGTGGGGGTTCTTCTGTCCTTACGCTTCTTCTGTCCTTAGCACAGGTCAGAAATTTAGCAGGTTTTCCTGCAGGCTATGAAGGGGGTTCCTTGACACGTTTTTCCCACTGCTTTTTCCTCCTGTCCTTCAGCTCTATCCCGGGCCTCCAGCCCGGCCAAAAAGTAAGAGGTGAATTTGTTGAGATTCAGAGAGAATCCATGCTTCAGGGTGTGGGCCATTGCCGAGGGCAAGGGCTGGGGCCATGGAATTAGGCTCGGCTAGGTTTTGCAAGCGGGGTTAATTCATATGCTAATGAGTGGGAGGATCATCCCAGCCATCGGGGAACCACCCACTCCTCCCTCTTTTGACAGTGCCCTAGAGCTGCTGCCACCTCTGGGTGTGTCTGTTGGCTTAGAGATTGGGGATTAAGGTTTACTTGAATTTGACTTGTCATCTTGGACCCAATTAATTTTAATTGGTTTACTTTATGCCCTTGTGCTATGTCATTCTTTCAAAGGTTGTGCTCTGCTCCATTCCCTCCTGTTTCATGCTCGTTTCCTCAGCCCCATCCGGGCCCACAATGTTGCCTCTACAATCTTTTGGAGAGACAACCAGAAAATAG
The DNA here is from genome assembly GCF_001704415.2 of Capra hircus. Lineage (NCBI taxonomy): Eukaryota > Metazoa > Chordata > Mammalia > Artiodactyla > Bovidae > Capra > Capra hircus. Next base: position 49,480,751 of record NC_030811.1, read on the forward strand.
CTGGCCTTGGAAGGAAAATACTATATAATATCCAACCCCCTAATCCTATCTAGCACTGGTCATGCTGGAGATCTTAGGGATGCCCAAACTCCAATCTGGGGGTCCCAGGAGGTCAACCTGCCTAGGGATCTGGTCCTCGAAAGGTTGTCACACCTCAACCTGCTCGGGGATCCGCCAGTTCCAGGGGTCCCAGGAGGTTGTCACACCTCGACCTGCCCAGGGACCCAATTCTCGGGAGGCCCGTCGTGCCTCAACCTGCCTGGGGATTCGATCTCCTGGAGGCTGTCACGCCTCAGCCTGCCTGGGGATCTGCACCCTGACCCGGGGATGCCTGGCTCTCAGGTTGCAACAGTTCTGGGTAGGATAAGCTTCAGAAAGACTCACCCCTAAGGAAGTCCACCCATGGAAACAGAAGGAAGCCTATTACTTGTGGGACTGTGCCCAGTCTCAACAATAACTCAGGAGCCCAATGACAACCCCATTGCCTTTCTGGAAAGGCTAAAAGAGGCCCTCCAAAAGTTTACCAATCTGGGCTTAGACTCTTATGAGGGACAGGTGATTTTAAAGGACAAATTCTTGTCCCAATGTGCATCAGATATCAGAATTAAGTTACAACAGCTACAGCAGCAGTACTCTGCTGCCTCTTTAGATGAGATGGTCCAGACAGCCGCCAATTCCTTTTATAACAGAACAGGAGAAGGAGGCCAAGGCCCAGGAGAGGGAGAGAAGAAAGACAAGCCATGCCTAGATGCTGGCCACCCTCCAGAGAAGCCCTATGGCAAACCCCCAAGTCCTTGAAGGACAAGGCACGAGGCAAATGCCTAATCTGTAGACAGGCGGGGCATTGGGCCAAAGAGTGTCCAAACTGTGACAAGTCTCCTAGTCTCTTGCTGCAAATGCCATCAACTGGGACACTGGGTGGCACTCTGCCCTTGGGACCCAAGAGTCTCAAGGTCAAGTGCTAAGCCTTCCCTAACGATGGTTCAAGAGGACTGAAGATGGTTCAAGAGGCCCACTCCAGCCAGCCTGCCTGTCACAGATAACCATCACGGGGCTGGAGCCAAGGGTGCAACTGGATGTGGCAGGTAGGTCCGAGAATTTCTTGGTTGACACATGGGCTACCCACTCTGTTTTGATCTCCTACTCCGGAGCCTTCTCTTCCCAAACCTGTACTATTTTGGGTGCTACAGGAAAAGCAACTACTAAAAGATTCACCCGAACACTTCTTTGTTGCTGGGATGGACAAATATTTTCCCACCAGTTTCTGGTGGTCCCTGAGTGTCCGACTCCCTTATCGGGAAGAGATATACTCACTAAATTGGGGGCCACCCTTGTGATGGGAAGTTTTTCAGCCCCTAGAGCTCTACAGCTCCTGGTTACTACTGAAGAACCCATTATACCTTCTCCAATAGAGAGGGACCAAAAACTATGGGAAGACAAAATTAACCCCTGGGACCTGGGAATTCCTGGACAAGCCCACCAAGGTGAACTGGTCATCATTGTCCTCTGAGATCCCACTCGGTTTCCTAACTGGAAACAATATCCCCTCAAAAGAGAGGCTCAGGAGGGACTACAGCCTTTAATAAATAAATTCCTTGTTTGTTGGCTATTGGTCCCCACCAATTCGCCATGTAACACCCCAATCCTCTCAGCAAAGAAAAAGGACGGAACCTGGCAATGGTTCAAGATCTCCAGATCATAAAGGAAGCGGTGGTCCCCCTCCATCGCACAGTACCCAATCCCTAAGTAATCTTGGGAGAAATCTCACCCATTGCCATGTGGTTTATAGTCTTGGATCTCAAAGATGCATTTTTTTGGCATGCCAGTGGCTAAAGAATCCCAATATCTTTTTGCCTTTGAGTGGGAGGCCCCAGGAGAAAAACACCAACAGATGACTTGGACAGTATTACCTCAGGGGTTCAGAGATAGCCCCCACCTGTTTGGACAGGCCCTTAGCCAGGATCTCCTAGATCTGGACCTGGGACCTAATGGGAAGATATTACAATATGTAGATGACCTACTAATCTGCTCTCCAGATGAGGAAAATGCCCAACAACATGCAATTCAGGTTCTAAAATTTTTGGCATAAAGGGGATATAAATTCTCCCGTGCTAAGGCACAGATGGTTGAGACAAAAGTCACTTAACCTGGGGGTTCAGATTACACATGAGTCTAGGAGGCTGTCCTCTGATCGGTACAAGGAATCCTCCAGTTGCCCTCCCCCATGACTCAAAAACAATTGAGAGCTTTCCTGGGGCTAACTGGGTATTGTAGAATCTGGATACCCAGCTATGGTCTAATTGCCCAGCCCTTATATGAAAGCTTAAAGGGACGAGATGATTCAATCCCACTGATGTGGGGAACTCCTCAAAAGAAGGCAGAGGCTACACTAAAACAGGCCTTAACTCAGCCACTTGCCTTGGGTTGCCAGACCCAGAAAACGCGTTCCAACTTTGTGTCCGTGAAAGAGAGGGAATAGCTTTGGAAGTGTTAACTCAAAGGTTGGGATCTGAGCCCCAGCCTGTAGCTTACTTATCCAAGAGTAAGATCCAACCACTCAAGGCTGGCCCCCTCACCTTCGAAATCTTGCAGCTATTGCAATCATGATAGAAGATGCTTTAAAACTCTCCTTTGGAGGCAAACTAACTATTTTTACCAGCTGCCAAGAAAAACAACTCCTAAATGGGAGAGGCCATTTATGGATGTCGATCAAAGAATCCTCAGATATCAAGTAATGCTGATGGAAAATCCAGGCCTCACTATATCCCCCTTTGAGGTTCTTAACCCAGCCAACCTTCCTGCCTACCCCCGAGGACACTGTCCACTTTCATTGTTGTCTAGAAACCTTGGACCACTGGACAAAACCCCCAAGAAGCATTGTCAGAAGATCCTCTGACCAACCCTGAGGAAATCTGGTACACTGATGGAAGCAGCTTTGTCTTAGATGGAAGAAGAAGAACTGGGTATGCAGTAGTCTCCAATTTAGAGACCATAGAGGCTAAGCCTCTGCCACCAGGTACTTCAGCCCAATTAGCTGAGCTCATAGCCCTGGCTCGAGCTTTAGAGTTGGGAAAAGGAAAAAGAATAGCCATTTACACTGACTCCAAGTATGCCTTTCTGGTGCTACATGCACATGCTGCTGTTTGGAAAGAAAGAGGCCACTTGACCACCCGAGGGTCCCCAATCAAATATGGTGATCAAATTCTTCGACTCTTGGAGGCAGTCCATCTGCCCACTGAGATTTCAGTCTCCCACTGTAAAGGACACCAAAAAGGGAGCACAGAAGTGGCACGAGGGAACCAAGCAGCTGATCAGGCAGCTAGGAGAGTGCATTACAGAACCATGACCTTATAGGGATTGCCACCTTAGTTCCACAAACTAATTTGCCAGAAACTCCTTCCTATACTGAAGGCAAGACTCTTAAAGCTAAGAGTGAGGGCTTTCAAGAAGATCATATGGGGTGGTTCCAAAAGGAGGGACTCCTTTTTCTGCCTGGGAACCTCCAATGGAAGTTGGTTAACTCCTTACATGCCACCACTCATTTAGAGGAAAAGGCCCTCCAAAGATTACTAGAAAGGTCCTTTGGAGGAACAGGCCTCCAAACAACTGTAAGGCAAGTGGTCTCCTCTTTTCCCACTTGCCAGTTAAACAACCCCCGGGGAGCTCGAAGATCCCAGCTGGCCCAGCCTGTCCAATGACGTGGGACCTACCCAGGAAAGGACTGGCAGATGGACTTCACCCAGATGCCAGTTTCTCAAGGGTATAAATACCTATTAGTCATGATAGATACATTCACAGGATGGATTGAAGGCTTTCCCACCAGGACTGAGAAGGCTGAGGAGGTGGTAAAAAACTGCTCCATGAAATCATTCCAAGATTTGGTCTGCCCAGGTCATTACAAAGTGACAATGGGACATCATTTACTTTTAAGGTCACGACTGAGCAACTGAACTGAACTGAACTGAAGGGGTCTCTAAAGCACTGGGCATTACTTATTATCTCCATTGTGCCTGGAGGCCTCAATCTTTGAGAAAAGTAGAAAGGGCCAATCAATTCTTAAAATCAGCGATAAAAAAGATAACCCAGGAGACCTCCCTGGGATGGAAGGAGGCTTTGCCGATAGCTCTCCTCTGCACCCGCGTTGCCTGTAAGGAACAGGCTGGTCTTAGTCCTTATGAGATGCTACATGGGAGACCTTCTGTTTATGTCAATGACCTCTTCCTAGATCCAGAGGCTCAGACCCTCCAGTCTTATGCCATGGCCATTGGGCAATTCCAACAGGATATACGCTTGTGGGGTATAAACCAGGACCCAAAAGATTCTAAGGAGTCACCACTATATGCTCCAGGGACTCAAGTCCTAATTAAAGTCTGGAAAGATGGGTCCCCAAAAGCTCAACTCCAGCCCACATGGAAGGGCCCCTACCCTGTAATACTTTCTACCCCCCCAGCAGTCAAGGTACCAGGACATGACTCCTGGATTCACTGCTCATGAGTCAAGCCGTGGAAGAAAACAGGACACTCAATATACCTGTGAGCCCCTGGGAGATCTCAACTACATATTCAGGACTACCAACAAATGCCATTCTAAGGAACACTCCCAAAATCTGGTTTCTGGGGATAAGATTTCTCTGGATAGCTCTAAAGAGCCAACAGCTTGGCAGAGATTGTACTCCAAAACAGGCAAGAGATAGGTACTCTGATCCCTGAACAAGGAGGGACTTGACTCATCCTGGCGATGTGAATTTGGAATTGGCTAAAGCGCCTACTAGTTCTTGTTATGCCATTTTAGGCTGCTTATGATTGCTCCACGTATTATCAATTGTCTAACCTGTTTTGTCTCTGACCAGGTCAACCATTATAACATGCAGCGCCAGTTCAACAAAGGTATTACAGCTGACCACAGAAGATATCACTCACCCTTAGATGGACACCGCTATAAGGACTCTGAGGCTTGAGACTAGCAAGAGGGGGAGGCCCAATACCGCTCGCTGTCCCAGTTCAGCAGAAAGTAGCCAGAAAGACCTCGCGCCCCTATTCCCGAAGAATCGGGCCTCCCGTCTCTTGAGGGGGAAATGTTAGGTAGTTAGAACAGGGAAAAGGAGTCCAAGATGGTGGTGGCTAAAAGAAAAGGAAGGGAAAAGCCCACGAAAATAGAACAGAGGAAGGTCGAAGGAAGGTCTGAGGACCGCAGTGAGGACTTCAGGTAGAACAGCACTCCTGACTAAGCCCAATTTGCACAGGGCAGGCCCAGGGGGAAGAAAAAACCTAAAAAGAGGAGCCAAAGGGCCCCCCTCCCCTCCCCCCGCTGCCGCACACTGGGGCGCTCTTCTCTTTGTGTCCTCGCGTGCCCTCACATCTCGAAGATGGATTTTCCTGCTATCCTCTAAGTAAAATAGAGCTGTAACACTGATTTGTCTAAGAGCTATAACACGGTCTGTCTGATACCCGAGAGCTGTGACACGCCGAGGGGGCTTTAATGTCCGTCACTCCAAACCTTTGTGACGAGACAAAAACCGAGGCGCACACGCTCGCCTGACAGACACATTTGGAGGAGGCCCTTATTCACGACGTGTGCGGGCAGGGGGACAGAACCCAGATAAAGATGTCTAAAAGGCAGTTGAGTGTGTGACTTTTGAGCTCAAGAGGTATTTGGACTATAGTTATAGTTGTGAAGTCACTGGCATAATTGTGCTAAATTGAGTCACCTCCTATAGATATCTCTGATATATGTGTCCCTATAGTAATGGTTAAAGGATTTCCCTGGTGGCTCAGACGGTAAAGCGTCTGTCTACAATGCGGGAGACCTGGGTTCCATCCCTGGGTCGGGAAGATCCCCTGGAGAAGGAAATGGCAATCCACTCCAGTACTATTGCCTGGAAAATCCCGTGGACAGAAAGAGCCTCCCAGGCTCCTACAGTCCATGGGGTCGCAAAGAGTCGGACACGACTGAGCCACTTCACTTACAGTAATGGTTGCTCTAATTGTTTTTCAGGAACGTGGAGCTGGTCTTACCCAAATTAAACCAGTCAAGACCATGGATTGAGTGACTGTTCAATAGATGACCTTTTGACATCAGAGGGCCAAAAACGTCACCCTCAGATCATGTTGCTGCTGCTGCTGCTGCTGCTGCTGCTGCTAAGTCGCTTCAGTCGTGTTCGACTCTGTGCGACCCCAGAGACGGCAGCCACTAGGCTCCTCTGTCCCTGGGATTCTCCAGCCAAGAATACTGGAATGGGTTGCCATTTCCTTCTCCAATGCATGAAAGTGAAAAGTGAAAGTGAAGTCGTTTAGTCATGTCCGACTCCTAGTGACCCCATGGACTGCAGCCTACCAGGCTCCTCCGTCCATGGGATTTTCCAGGCAAGAGTATTGGAGTGGGGTGCCACTGCCTTCTCTGCAGATCATGTTAATGACACCATTTTCTGAACATACATCCCATGAAGCAGCATGTAACTCAGATACATCTGTGCAGAACCCCAATTACTTTACCTTTTAACTTCAGTCATCTTTCCCCACACCTCAGACCACCCTCCTTCCTTATCCCACAAGTATCTTGAGCCCCTCACCTTCATGAAAGTGGATTTAAGACTTGTTCTCTTGTCTCTGTGCTTGGCTGCCTTGTGTATAAACCCTTTCTCTGCTGCATACCTTGGCGTCTCAGGGTTTGGCTTGTTGTGAGTCAGGCAAATGAACCTGGTATGGTAATATAAGGGATGGACGTATCAGCTAGGATTAGAATCAGCTGCATGTAACAAAAACTGAAACAACAGTGGCTTAAATAAGAAGTTTATTAAATTGTTCAAGAAGTCTGAATTAGTGTGACAGCTTCACCAGTACTCTAGACCTTCCAGCTGTCTTTCTGCTCTGCCATCCTCAGGAGCATGGCTCCATCCTCAATGATGCAAGCCTGAGATGGCTGCCAGCAGTTGTGCAATCCCATCCAGGTTCCAGGCAGGAAGAAGGGACAAAAGGGGAGTTCTAGCTGAGTCAGCTCTTCCCAGAAGTCCCACTCAACTCACTTTTACTTGATCCACTGACCACACCTAGGCAAGTGGGACAGTGTAGCCTTTTATAGGTCCATTACCACTCTAAAAAATAAGGTTCTGTTACTAACAGTGAAGAGGAAAATGTGTATCAAGTAGGCAAACCGTAGTTTCTTCCAGAGTGGACAAAAAGAAACCTACAAATGAAATTAAGAAAGAATGGTCAGTGTAATAGGAGAGGAACCAAAAGTAGGGAGCCTGTGGCTGTGGCCTGACTCAGTTTCATTACTGGTAATTGGTCTGCTCATATTTTCTATCCATATTTCCTCTTGACTCAGTCTTGGATATTTGTGTGTTTCTAGCAGTTTATCCATTTCTTCTCCATTGTCCATTTTGTTGGTGTATAGTTCACAGTAATCTCTTAACGATCCTTTGTATTTCTGCGCTGTCAGTTGAAAGAGGCTTCATCTTTCATTCTTGATATTATTTGGGCCCTTTCTTTTACTTGATGAGTCTGGCTACAGGTTTATCGAGTTTGCTTATCTTTTCAAAGGACCAACTCTTAGTTTCATTTCTTTCTTTTTAAAAATTTTTTTGACTGCGCTGGGTCCTGGTTGTTGCATGTGGGCTTTCTCTAGTTGCAGCCAGCCAGGCTACTTTTTGTTGCAGTGCTTGGGCTTCTTATTGCAGGGACTTCTCTCACTGTGGCACACAGGCTTAGTTGCTCCGTGGCATGTGGAATCTTCTTGGACCAGGTAATCAAACCTGTGTCCCCTGCATTGGCACGTGGATTCTTATCCACTGTACCACCAGGGAGGTCCTCTTTTCTTTCTTTTAGTCTCTATTTCATTATTTCTGCTCTGATCTTAGTATTCTTTCCTTCTACTAACTTTGTGTGTGCTTAGTCATGTCTCTTTGCAACTCTTTGGACTGTAGCCCGCGAGGCTCTTCTGTCCATGGGGTTTTTCAGGCAAGAATATTGCAGTGGGTTGCCATTCCTTCTCCAGGGGATCTTCCTGACCCAGGGATCGAAACTTTGTCTCCTGTGTCTCCTGCATTGCAGGAGGATTTTTTACCTGATGAGCCATGAGAGAAGCCCAGTTTTGGGTCTTGTTTGTTTTCCTTTCTCCAGTTCCTTTTGGTGTAAATTTAGGTTATTTGTAAGCATTGGTTCTTTAACTATTTTTCCTCCCTTAATATTATTATGTGCGTACTGAAAAATTAAGTCTCTTAACCTAGTCTAATTTAGAAAGTTAAAAATCTGATAGATCCCTTCTCAGTCTCTAACCTGTGTACATAGCACAGTGTTTGACTAGCATGCTGATATTTAAAAAAATTATTTATGTACTTTATTTATTTTTGGCTACATTGGGTCTTTTTTGCTGCACATGGGCTTTTCTTTAGTTGTGCTGGTGGGGGCTACTCTCAAGTTGCTGGCTTAGTGCAGTGGTTTCTCTTGTTGCAGAGCTGGTTATGTTATGTGGGCTCACTGTTTGCAGAGCACAGGCTCAGCAGTTGTGATGCATGGGCCCAGCCGCCCATGGCATGTGGGATCCTCATGGACCAGGGATCGAACCTGTGTCCTCTGCATTGGCAGGTGGACTCTCAACTACCGGATCACCAGGGAAGTCCATATTTTCTACACATGCCCCATCCAAGAATTGTATGAGGTGCTGGTTTCCAGAACCTACATTCTCTAGCCATGTAAGTACTGAATATTGCTTGAGACAAGTTAGCAACCATTGTGAGGCAAGAACCTTGCAAATGGACCCTGCTGTCACCTGGATTAAGTCTCCAGATAAATCTTTCTGGAACAGGGAACAGTGGTGGGCTGGGGCCAGCCTCCTACACACTTCCTACTCTAACTGCCTCTAATGCATGCTATGTCCATACTGATTTGTCTCCTTTTTTGTTGAGATTACCCTCAAAGGTTCAGGAGAAGTTGGCGAGGGCTGGCATAATCCTTGTATTAAAAACTATGTTTTTGTTAGGTTACTGTAAAAGTTAGACATACTTAGACAATGAATGTATGAAAATTAGGTGCCCATTTAACCTTCTGACCAAATGTCTCAGACCCCCCTCAAAATAGCTGCCAAGGTAAATAGCTCTCCATTTGTTTTGGGGGTTGTACTTCACTGATTCTTGGTCCTGGTCACTAATAGAGAATGAGACATCACCTAATGAGTGAGTTATTAGAATTTTGGACCTGAATCACAGATATAAATCACTAATTCCCAGTACTTCTCTCCCACTAAATCACTTCAGTTAAAAAGGTCATCCCAATGTGTCCTATCCCTTCCATGCAATCTGTCCAACTGCTAATTTGACAAATTGCCCTATCCAGCCAGTTCAAAATTAGTTAACTTTAAGGGTTTACTGAATGCATGGCAACACACCAATGTTCTCTTGTTTATTCCTCACAACAACCCTAAGGATTAATATAATTAATGTCAGTTCACAGTTGAGGAAATTAAAGGCACAGAAGAGTTAATGTGTCTAAGATTGTTAGGAAGCATTATCAGAGAAATCAGAACACTTGGGCTGTCTTCTTCTACCATTCATCAATAAAAGTAAGAAATTCTTGTCTTACTGACAAAATGGTATGCCCCAATTTATACCATAGGCAGGTGACTTTAAAGAAAATTAATTTTCCCTGTCATCCCCAAACTGGAAAGACTTGTTATCTCTTGGTCCAGATTTATGACCCCTGTCCAGTTCAGGTAGGGATAGCCACAATTTCATTAAACTTATAAACTGAGTAAGAAAAGCCATAATTTCCAGAACTTGGGCAATCTTTTTTCTGTTGGAGTGTGGTTCCCAATGCAAAGTTCCTGTACCTCAATGAAAATCAGTGTTTCTTTCACTTTCTATGGGAGAGGACAAAGGGGCTGGGAATGGGTGTTAGATCAACCATGCTGGAGCATCTGTAGTATCTGGAATTATTTTTTGATGTAATTGAACATTCCAAATCATAGCTGAATTAAGAACAACATTGTTGAAGACAGGGATGGGGGGTGACCAAAACCTTCCTTGTATTCAAGAAGTAAATTCCTATCTGAAATAGGAGGCAAGGTCATCTGCTGTGAGAGCAGGGAGCTGGGTGAGATAAGAAGCCTGAGGACCTTCTAAATTAACAAGGAAGATGCAGAGAGAACAGATATAGGGTTTCTGATGGTTTAGTTGAATCAGATATAAGTTTACAGGTGTAGTGATCCACAGAACTGTGTGATTTTCTCAACCAGTACTCAGATGCATGTGGAAACTTGGGACAGTGTGGAAGAACAAGCAGACTCCACTTGTTGAGGACTGCAGAAGCATGGAGCCAGAGAAAGCTGTCTTTAATAACAAAAGGAAGTGTGGGAGTTCCATAAAGAGGCTGATAGAGATGACTAAACGACATTTTCGAAGGCATCATGAGAAGGCAGTGTCAGTACATGTGATACTACCAAGGTAATGTACCCGGGTCTCTGACCTTTGGAAGTAACCACCTGTTTACTTAGCTATAACATAGGGACAATTCTCCTGATGAGTTAGTGAGGATGAATACACCCTAACTATAAAGCAATTTGGTGATAACTGGATGAGCATTTAGGCAATGTCACGCTGCCATGGGTTACTAACAGATGGTTACAGCTTTATGAGCATAAAGATTTTAGGATGCCTAAATATTTTGTTCCATGAATATGTGAAATTTGAATGAGGGAGGTAAAAAAAGTAAGAGGAGTCAAGGGTTATCAAATTCCTAGAGTTGTCAGGACCACTTGAGAACAGAAAGCTAGGAACGACAATTAGGTAATTACTAACCTTGGAAGCAGTAATTTTCCAATAGATGACTTTGAGGGAATTTGATGAAGATATAGTTTTTCAGTGCTTACCAGTTAAAGAGTTTTCAGAGATGCCACTCAGTGAATGGTTATAGCAAGGCTTATGAAGTAGAGATTATTCCCATTCTCCAGATGGCAAAAGAATGCAGTTATGCAAAGCTCTAAACCAGAGGCCAAGAACTTTCCTGTGAAGCACGTCAGTATTTTGGGCTTTGTGGGCCATTCGGTCTCTCTTGCAACTACTCAACTCTGATGTTGCAGCACAAAAGCAGCCCTAGATAAGACAAGTGAATATAATGGCCATGTGCCAATAGTTTTATTTGCAAAAAGCTTCGGGACTGCTTACTAACTCCCGCTCTGAACACTATTTTTCCATTCCCAAAACCCACCATTCTTCATTACAACACAAATAAAATGAACTAGTCCAATGGTTGTTCTTCAGAGGATGCTGTTCAAGCTACACACACATATTTAGTGGCATCAATGTGGAACACAGGCACAACTCTAATGAGTAAAGAAAAAGAAAACTGGGAGCAGCTCATTAATATTTCTGGTAAAATGGAGTTAGACTAAGGCCAAACTATGGTCAGAGTAGCTTGGTTGTGGTTTCAGCTGTCACTCATCTAGATTTTTTTTTTTTCCATTATAGACAATATTTACTGGCAGATGTTGAGTACAAGAAAAATGGTAACAAATCCAGAGGGGCTAGAAAAGAAGGCAAGGCATTCTCCCCTCCCCTAATTAGGAGGGCTCTGTAATCAGGTCAGTGGGGCAAGAGCATGTGATTTTGGCCACTCTGGGCCCAGCACTCCTCAAAGCTCCCAGGCAGGACAACTCCTTTCAACATGTGGAAAGAAAGCAACACTCTAGAAATGGTATGGGCTGTGTCCCAGTCCAGATACTTGCCCCTGCCCACAGCATACCTCAAAAACCTTCACACTCAGTGTAGGGGTGTTAAAAAACTGGGCCAAGCCTACCCCTCTCCAAACACAGGTATCTGCCATATGCCTCAGTTCCCTTCCTCTCAGTGACCTGCAAGGTTGGACTACTAGGTCCTGCTAGGGCCCCAGCTCAACCAAGTGAGTAGTTTCCATAGTTCCCTGAGCCTAGTTAATCTCACCTCTCATCTGTTCAGTTGGAATCAAAGAATCTCTGAGATCTCTCCCAGTTCCAATACTGAGTGAGGGGGGAAAGGAAGGGATGGGAGCAGGTGGGGGTAACTGTGGGGAGAAGTGGGGACTAGAGGAATGTAGGTGTGGGGATAAGAAATAGAGAGTGAGGTGCACGTGTGGTTTGGGAAGTGTCTAGGGTGACCTGCTTCTCTGGTGGCTCAGATGGTAAAGAATCCGCCTGCAATAGCTAACTTAACCAAACCTTGAGCAAGTCAATCTCTTGCTGTTCTGAAAAACTGTCAGTGATGTATCACTTACCACACATTGGCCTCATCATTACGTATGTGTTAGAACAAGACTACTAGTCAAGTTTCTAAAATCCTGGACATGTTTACCTTTTGAGAAATAGAATGTACCTGTTTAGCTTTCTGAATGAACCAAGAAAGCCTGGGGTTATGACCAGAGTTTCCAAATAACTCAATCTCCAAATAAGATAACCTGGAATTCAAGTGTTACTAAACAAATGGAAATCTAACGTTTTATATTACACTTCTCAGTGTGTGAACACCATGACAATGGTCTGGGGAACAAAAAGAAATGCAGCCAAAGATCAGTGTGTATTTCTGCACTGAAAAGTGTTAGTTGCTCAGTCATGTCTGCCTCTTTGAGACCCCATGGACTGCCAGGCTCCTCTGTTCATGGAATTCTTCAGGCAAAAATACGGCAATGGGCTACCATTTCCTTCTCCAGGGGATCTTCCCGACTCAGGGATTGAATCCGGGTCTCCTGCGTTGCAGGCAGATGCTTTACCATCTGAGCCACCAGGGAAGCCCTGAGTTAACTACAGAACTTATAACTAGAGGCCCTTATTGAATATAACTGGCCTAGAACACAACAATTCTCTGCCAACACCAGCCTTAGCTGACTTAGGAAGCATAGAAATCAGTCAATTTCCTGGTCTCCATGTGTTCCCACACTGGTGCAGAACTCTCTTAGAAGCTAACTGCTACACTGACCTGGATACCACCTGAATTATAGCAGGCTTCTGCTTCCCAAATTGTTTTTGCCCCTGTTTTCAGACTATCGTGTTTGCTTTTTCACATTTCTCCAATGACTGAAAATAAGATTCACAAGTTACACAGTGCTTTATCAGGCCTTACAGACCTAAATAAACATCCCCATCACTTTTGACAAGGCCTTCTCCCAGTTCCCTTACTGTCACAGAAATGGCTCTCACCACTGGTACAGACTTACTTCCCCCACTGAGAATTTCTCTCAGTATTCTTTATGGCTTAGTTCAAGTTCACCATTCCATAAAATTTCTAGGGACTACACTAAACATGTATGGCACAAACTGTGTATGAATAATTTAGCACATAAACTATAACCATACACTGTACATACGCTAACACGATGATCAGAAAGTCTTCTTTCTGCATTTGGCATAAATGCTGCAGTGCTCATTCTGGCCAGAGAAACTGAGTGGATGACTGAGGTGGTGTGCTAGGGCAGGCTGTCCTAGGAGACCAAGTAGACACAATCTACTACTATGACTAGTAACAATGCTGCCTGTTTGGGCTACTGTATTTTTCAACCATTTTGGTATGCCATTAAATCAAGTTAAAAAAATCACGATCTGTGACTTTGTTTTTCAATTCTTAAGCCTTATATCAGACAGTTTACAAATTTGAGCTAATGATATAGCCCCTCTAATCCTGCTGAGCTGGCAAAAGCACGATTACCAGTCACCATATACAAGTAGTTCTACAGTTGTGTTTCTGAATTCCTGTTTAGGACAACCCTGAATTATAACTTAGTCTGACTTTGTGAAGAATTAACAAGCAAAGTTTGTTAACATATCCTGTCACAGGGAATTTAAAAAGCATCTGATCTTAAAGATCATCTACAAAATGTGAGGTGCTAAATACTCTTTATTTGATGCTATACATAAACCACACTAAAATGCCTTTCATTAAGTAAAAGGCTAAATTTTAGATAGAGAATTTTAATTAAATTGGCATAGTTTATAAAACCAAACAGATAAAGTGGACTTTGTCAGTGTATTTTCAATCCTTGCCTTAACAGGCTAATGAACACAACTTGAAACACGTGTGAATCCTCCTCTGTTCTATGAGACAGTGAAGGGACCTTTTCAGTATTTAAAAATATTAATATAACCAGTTATAGAAATCTAAATATAAAACCAATCTCTTATAGGTTTTGAGAAGGAATGCACCATCTCCCTAAAAATTTTCATATTCCTTATTCAAGTTCAATCATCTCTTTAGAATGGGAAAAGTGATAGTACTTGTTGAACCAGAATTACTATCAAAATTAAAAAAGCTGACCATATTTGTTTAGCCACAGACCAATCTTATTTAAATCAGGACTGTCCAACAGAATTATTCCATCAGCCATTCATGATCTGAATTCTAGTGTATGAGATCAATTTAAATATGGTACACATAAAAAGTCATGAGACACTTCTGTTTCATAATAAATAAGGCAGTGGCCAACTATTACTCATTGGTAGCTTTTTTGAGATAAGCTATCAAGTCCTCCCTCTCTCCCTTCTTCTTAATGCCAGCAAAGATCATCTTGGTTCCAGGGATGTACTTCTTGGGATTCTCCAAGTACTCCATCAGCGTCTCCTCTCCCCAGGTGATACCTAAACAAGGAAGGATATATTGTTGAGCATGTCATACTCCTAAAACAGTGTTTACCATAGGTTACATTCATACAGTTTGTGCTTGGGTTAGTTAACAATTCCCCCCTTACCTTTGTTTTTGTTGGCATCTGTGTAAGAGAATCCAGGAGCCTGACCTGTCTTTCGTCCAAACAGACCATGGAGGTTTGGCCCAGTCTTGTGCTTCCCTCCCTTTTCCACAGTATGGCACTGGGCACACTTCTGAACAAAAATCTTCTTGCCCTTCTCAACATCACCCATTTTAAAATCTAAAAATGAAAGATTCAGATTAGTAATATTTTCTCCAAGTAAAAGTACAGTAGATTCCAATCATCAACCCCAGTCTCTGATACCAAACTTAAATAACAGGTTGAATTTTGTCTTACTTAGTTCACTTGCAACAGATTCTTTAATATCAAAAACACTATCTGTAAGAACTTCCTTAAAAAAAACACCTCTGTGAATATCTCTGCATGCTCAGTCACTAAGTGTGTCTGATTCTTCATGACCCCATTGACTGTAGCCTACCAGGCTCCTCTAGCCATGGGGTTTTTCCAGGCAAGAATATTAGAGTGGGCTTTTTCCTCCTTCAGGGGAGCTTTCTGACTCAGGGATTGAACCCACGTCTCCGGTGTCTCCTGCACTGGCAGGCGGATTCTTTACCACTGCACCACCTGGGAAGCCCCTCTGTGTGTATAAATGCCAACTAAAACTTGGCACTTGCCATCAGCCTATACAAGGATTAAGGCACAAGCAGCTGCAGTCACTGACCCTCAACACATTCTGAAAGGATTTCAGGGTGGAGCAGGAATGAGGCACTCTGGGCTCTGAGTAAACTGGCAAAACTGGCCTTCAGGTAGATCTTTTCAGGTTAAGATTTTATGAGCGCAATTCTTCCATCTCATTTCTAGAAAAGCACTAAAATCCTTAACGGTGGTACCTGTTCCTGCTGACTAGCAGCAAACCTCTGGTAAAAATGGGTTTGACTGCACAGTACTCCCATTCATGAAAATCATATACAATACTGACATTCCCCCCCCACCTCTTCAGAGCAGTTTCTCTTCTAGGACATACTCATCGTTTTGCCCCAAAGAAAACTTAACTCACAACTCTCATGTTGTGCATTTTTTTTTCCAGTTGACATAAGTGATGAAAGGTTAGAGGTCAGGAAAGCAAAGTGGGAATCTAGTTCAAAGCCATTTCAAAAGATGAGACCAAGGTCACGCAAAGTCACAAATCCAATTAAGTTGAACTGCGATATTAAATCCAAGAGACCAAAATTCCAACTTTTAAGGCCTCATTATTCGTTCATACAATTTAAAGCCACTGCTCTCTGAAGAGAAGACAAAATACACTTTTACAAAAAGAGAAATCTTTCTTGATTCAGTCCGTTCAGGTCACTCTAAATTGCTTTGCTGTGGGTAGGAGGTCAGCAGCCGGCTTTGCGGTCACCCAGGGACCCCCATCATCCAGCTCTGGGATCCCCGGAAGTGACCACGAGGTCATCCATCCAGGCTTGTTTCAAGGAGACCGTGATGAAACCTACCCCCTCGGACGTTCCTCAGCAGGTTAAGGAGGGAAGCGACAGGTGGCCAAGAAATGACTTATTGGAGGAGCAATCGTTTCTGCTCCTTTGGAAGGAGGACGTGAAGCGCTGCGCTCCATCCCCGCACTCCCGCCCTACGTCGGAGGAAGTCTTGTCTACCATTGCCCCAGCTCAGCAGTCCCTCTAACTGAGAACCGGCGTCTTGGTAAGAATCGCGACCAAGCAGCCTCCGAGTTTTCAGAACCTTGACAGACCCTACTACCTAGTTGGGGTCTCAAGCCGTAGCCCACCCGGTTCTGGCCCGGCGCAGTCTAGCTGGTCGCCACTCCCTGCCAGCTCCCTCGCCCCCGCGCGCGGCCCCCATGCAGGCGCACGCATTCGTGGCTCAGTGTCCCGCCTGCTGCGGCCTCCGCGCCCGGCGCTCACCGTTCTTTTTCTGTGCGCGACCGAGAAGTTCCCGCTCACAAGCCGAACGTCCCGCTTTCTAAGCCCAAGGACACGCCGGTACGTGCCTAAGTACCGGTGTTGGTGCAACCAAACTGGCTCCGCCCTCCGGTCCCCTGACGTGCGTCCCGGCGACCGGATACGCAGTGACGAAGCCGCGCCTCATTGGTTTGGGTCTCCAGGGCTGAGTCCAGACTCTGGGCGCGCGCATGCCGACTAGCGTGCTTGGGGGGTACCGCGTTGAGTGCCCTTCCTCTCCCGGCCTTTCCTTCCTGGCAATTACGACAGGCCGTTAAGAGGTACGACACCGAGATTGTGCCGGAAGGGGCTGTCAGAAGTCCTGGCCTTGGTGTGCTTGCGTGTGCCGGGGAGGGTGGAGCAGAGTTGAGCGGTGGATCGATAGCGTTATCTTCTTGTAAGGTAACCAGTCTCGTGCTGGTTGACGTAATGCTCTTTGAGCAGTATGTTTTGTCTGCTCGGAGGGAAACGATCGACTTGGACAGAGCAGAGGTCTCTTGGCTGTCATCCCTTCAGCTGGAGACCTTTACCCAGACTCGGTCGTATTTCCGCCGCTGGCGCCAGCTGCACCCAACAGAAATAGCCCCCAACCAGGAAGAGTTGGACACAAGCTCCTGACCTTGTTCTTGTTTCGCCTACCCACTGTAATTTTAAGTTATCTTGTCCAAATCGTCCCTTGATGGAGCAGCTGCTGCAGTTGAGGTAGAGACTGGATTATAGTTCTGGCCCCTCACCTGCTGGCTTCTTTTTTTACCACGTGCTTTTCTACACGTGCTTCTCGCGTTTGTGTGCAAAAAGAGCAAGGGGTGTGTGCGACCAGCATCCAGAAACATTTTTACATGGCTAGCGAATCTTTAACTCTGTAGAGGATTTCCATTCCATCTAACCTAGGTGAAGCTAATGTGGTTGGAGTCGTTAGAAATGCAAGGGACTTCTGGCGGTCCAGAAGTTAAGACTCCGCGCTTCCAACGCCGGGAATGCGGTTGGATCCCTGTGGGGAGGACTAAAATCCTACATGCCTGCGCAGCAAAGCCAAAACCAACCAAACAAAAAAAAACCCCAAGTTTGATCACTACAGCTTCCAGTAATCATACTTCTCCTCCACCACAAGCTCTCATCCAAGACATGCTCAGTTTTGTCACTGGGGAATTTCTCGACTCCTGTCCTTCAAATTCAGCCCCCAAGTTTGAATTTTTCCTCCTTACCCATATTCTGTCAGACTGTGCTGTATTCATTCAGTCAAGTATTTATTGAATACATACAATTTGCCAGGCACTGTCTAGGACGGTGGAGTAAATCAGTGAGGACTTTTTCTCTGGCGGAGCTAATGTTCTAGCATCCTTCCTCCTCCCTCCAATTAAGCAATAGATTGTTGTTTAGTTGCTCAGGTGCGTGGGACTCTTTTGGGACCGCATGGACTGTAGCCTGCCAGGCATCTCTGTCCTTGGGATTTCTCAGGCAAGAATACTGGAGTGGGTTGCCATTTCCTCCTCCAGGGTATCTTCCCCACCCATTCATTGAAGATTCTCTACCACTGAGCTATCTGGGAAGCCCCAAGGAATAGATAGTAGTACGTTAACCTACTGAGCCTGAAGTTGCTCAGATGGTAAAGCGTCTACCTGCAATGCGGGAGACCCAGGTTCGATCTCTGGGTTGGGAAGATCCCCTGGAGAAGGAAATGGCACCCCACTCCAGCACTCTTGCCTGGAAAATCCCATGGACGGAGGAGCCTGATAGGTTACAGTCCATGGGGTCGCAAAGAGTCGGACACGACTGAGTGGCTTCACTTCACTTCACTTCAGGTTAACCTAGATTATTACCTCAGACCCCTCTTAAACCACTGGTCCTATAATTTCTTCTCCAGATCATCTATCTCCTTATATGAATAGATTGTTTTCTGTGTCCTGATTTCCCATTTTCCTGTCTCTAATCTCACACAGTGCTGCCACAGAAGTGTGCGTAAAACAGAGAAGTCACAGCACTTGAATGTTCAAGACCTTTTATGGCTTTTGGAGTGGACCAAGATAGTGTTTTAACTGTAATACTGAAGTAGGCTCATTTGACTAGCTATCCAAGTTTTTGAAAAACCGAGCTCAGTTAACACCTTGCAAATTCAGTCCATACGTTTGAAGCCAAGTCCTAATGTTGCAACCCATATCTCTTCAAGGAATACTTGGGCCTTAAATAGGTATTTGCCCTAATTCAAATCTGTGTTTGTGGTATCAGAAGTTACTAGTCTTTGTTCAGCTGACTGATGGGGAGTAGCAACAATGTGCTGGTACTGCAGGCCATGCAGAATTAGCAATACATCAAGTGGCCTAGTGAATTGATTGACATTTCAAATTTATTTCTATGAGGGGGAGAATAGAAAATCAGAAATCCTTAACACCTTTCCCTAAGGAAATTGGGGATAAAGACTCTTGTTATTGAAAGTAGTAGGCAAATGAGACAGCAAACAAGAGCAAAAATGAACACTTGGCACATTCCTGTAGTAGATACTATAGCATTTGTGCTTAATATCCATGTATTCAGGTTCTAAAGAGATTCATAGTGCTTACCATGTATTCAAGATACCAGAGAGAATTAGTTGAGAACAGTACTATTCTACAAGTTGCCCAGTTCCATATTTGTATATCTATCTCCATCTTTTCCTATTGTAGTGGCTGGTAAGGGGTATAACTATTATAAAACAAATGCCTTAGAATTCTCCTTCCAGCAGCACAATGGGTGATATATTTTTTTAAATGTTCATGATAAGAAAAAAATCTAGTAAAATACCACCCTGTCAAACCAAAACATCTAATGAGGTTGCAAGAAAATGAGGGAAAAGAAGTCTAGTTGGAGGCAGGGGTGAGGCAGGCAGCAAGAACTGAAAACTGTGATAAGCATAAGTTGACTCTAGAGACACCTTGTGGAAGACTGCTGAAGTGAAAGAGCCTTAGGCTTTAGGAACATCTCTGGTGGCTCAGCATCTGGTGGCTCCTTCAATGGAGAAGTTGTGGGTTCGATCCCTGGGTTGGGAAGATCCTCTGGAGAAGGAAGTGGCAACCCACTCCAGTATTGTTGCCTGGGAAATCCCATGGACAGAGGACCCTGGCAGGCTACAGTCCGGGTTGTAAAAGATTTAGACACGACGTACCCACTAAACAACTGCAGAATGGAAGTAAAGCTCATACAAAAGACGAGTAGTGGAGTAGGGAGGGGTCTCAGTTGGCTGAGACCCCTGCATAATGCTGAAGCACTTCAATCTAAAGGATAAAATAGTCTGCTCATTAGCAAAGGGAAGAACCAAATTAGTCTTGTCTGGCTTGGTCTTGGGTACTGGATGGGAGGAAAAAGTATCCTCTGATAATTCATAACCACAGGTCTGCCCACATGGAGGTTTAAGGTTTGATTTATTTTATTACCTGCACAGTCTAAGGAACCTCTAGCAGAAAAATGAACAAAGTATTTGTAGATAGGTGATGTGTTCTGGTGTCTGGCAAAAACAAACTCAGATCTCCAGAGAAATATCTCAATCAACCCAGGTTCCATGTTTAAGAAATGCTGTGCATGAAGATAATAATGAAAACCAACAAAGAGCAAAATTACAGTCACAAAGGGCCACAGGTGTTGGAATTATTAGATACTGTTGGAGAAGTAAAAACCTTACTGAAAAAGAGAGACCTCACATCACTATGGAAAGAAAGCAAACGCATTTATTACTGAATAAGCACAATATAAAATAGCTATATATACGTAATCTAGAAGAAACTACCAAATCAAAATAAGACCTCACACAATTTATACAGCTAAACTAATAATCCTTTTATCTCATGCTGCTTTTAGCTAGCATATAAGATGAGGCTTTAGGATCAGTGAAAGAAAGTGAAGTCGCTCAGTCGTGTCCAACTCTTTGCGACCCCACGGACTGTAGCCTAGCAGGCTCCCCTGTCCATGGGATTTTCCAAGCAACAGTACTGGAGTGGATTGCCATTTCCTTCTCCAGGGGATCTTCCCGACCCAGGGATCGAACTCAGGTCTCCCTCATTGTAGACAGACGCTTAACCGTCTGAGCCACCAGGGAAGTCAGTGCCCTATTTTCCATTTGGCAGCACAATGGTCACTTATTATTTGGATTAATGGTAACCCGTTTTCCACAGGAGGACTTGACATCACCGTTTGTGGCCAGATCCTTCTTAGTTAAGTTTTTATTTTTTCACATTATTTCACCCTAAGTTCACTTGGGAATTTGTGGTAGTCATTTGTTTAATGAGTTGTCCTCATCCAAAGGAAAATTAAAACTTATTTTCCTGAGAGGTAAATGGTTACACCTGCATTAAGCTCCCAAGGTGAAGCTGTATCTACCTAGGTGTTTACATGTTTTGAGAGACCTATTTACATTCCAAATGGTTAGTGTGAGGGTTTAGGTGGTTTAGATTTTCCTCCTTCCTCTTAGAAGGTGGGAGAGAGGGGAAAGGTCTTTTTTTCCATTATGTGTTAGTCACTTCAGTTGCGTCTGATTCTTGGCACCCTGGACTGTAGCCCGCCAGGCACAGTCCATGGAATTCTTCAGGCAAGAATACAGAAGTGGGTTGCCATTTCCTTCTCCACTTTTTCCTTTATAAACAGAGAAATTTTATTTACCTTTAAAATATAAAATGTGAAATGATATTTGAAAACATTTAGATAAAGAAGGAAACAAAAACATGTGAAACAAACAAGGGACTATCAGTAATAATGTGGCAGATTTTAAAACGGGACAAAAATAAATTCTGCAAAAGAAAAAGTCACTGAAATAAACTTCATATATAGGGTAAGCTTTATACAGAATTCAAGGACAAGAAAGACTAAGCCATAGCTAGAACTAAAGGAAAGGATAATGCCTACTGTGATTCTGAAAGGACAGGCTGGGAAATGGAATGAGGAGGAACATAGCATGTGAGTTCTTGGTATTTTAGTGACTGTATTATAGATTAATTGATTTTAAAAAATATATAAAATAAATATATGGGCTTCCCCGGTGCCTCAGTGGTAAAGAATCCATCTGCAATGCAGGAGATGCAGGAGACTTGGGTTTGATCCTTGGGTCTGGAAGATCCCCTGGAGGAGGGCATGGCAACCCATTCCAGTATTTGTGCTTGAAAAATCCCATGGACAGCCTGGCAGGCTACAGTCCATGGGGGTTGCAATGAGTCAGACATGACTGAAGCGACTAACCACACACACACACACACACACACACACACACACTACAGTCCATGGGGTTGCAATGAGTCAGACATGACTGAAGCGACTAACCACACACACACACACACACACACACACTATAGTCCATGGGGTTGCAATGGGTCAGACATGACTGAAGCGACTAACCACACACACACACACACACACACTACAGTCCAGGGGGTTGCAATGAGTCAGACATGACTGAAGCGACTAACCACACACACACACACACACACACACACACACACACACACACACACACACTAAGTAAATATGGCCAGTCGTCCTGCATTAAAAACTCAAAAGATGAGCCACAGAGCGCATTTTAAAAGCATGTTTAAAAACAAAGGTACAAATGAAAGAATTAATGAAATGGAAGGTAGATACAAAGAAATTACTAAATGTAATTTAGAGAACAAATGGTAGAATACATAAAAGAGAAATTAGAGAAGTTAAGACATAAGAAAGATAGTATAAGGAGGTCTGTTTAGAGTTTCAGAAGACTAAAATACAGAAAATTAGGGAGAGGCCTGTGTTTGAAAATATAAATCTGAGAATTTTCCAAAACATGTAAGACATGAGTCTCAGATTCAGGAAGCACATGAATGCAGACAGGATAAACAAAATCAGCATTAAGACCTGGTGATGGAACATCAGAACTCTCTAGACAAAAAGTATTTAAAATAGATGTAAAAGAGAGATTACTTAAGAAAATTACAAATAGATATATGTCACATCTCTCAGTAGCAACAATGGAAACCAGAAGTCAGTAGAGTAACTGAAGAGTAAACTCTTTTAGAGTCACTGTCCAATTGCCCCCCCACTCCCGCCCCCACCACCTCGACTTCTTTGCCTTGTTGTTCAGTTGCTAAGTCATGTCTGACTCTTCGTGATCCCATGGACTGTATAGCCCACCAGGCTCCTCAGTCCATGAGATTTACCAGGCAAGAATACTGGAGTGGGGTACCCTTTCCTTCTCCAGGGGATCTTCCCGGATTAGGGATCAAACCTGCATTGGCAAATGGAGTCTTTATCACTGAGCCACCAGGGAAGCCCATCGCCCTCACCTTAGGCATACCCCAATATGTTTACATGTCAGAAGATATGGAGAATCTTGTGATTAAGTCATGTGATTGACTTTCTTGCCCCAAGTTTTCCCCAACGTTATTTTACCATGTGACTTTTTGCTTCCCACAATACCTAATTTAACAAATATAACTAGTACTACAGAATAAAATTTGGAAAAAATTCCATAATTTTAGCCCAGAATAGTTTTTAAAGAGGGTGTAACCAAATGACATATTGGTCATGAAACAAAAACAAACATTAAATCTAAAAAAAACACTCAGAAATTCCTCATGAACTTTCCATGGTAAACTGTCTAAAACATACCTCTTGGCATATTATCAAAAAATAAGTTGATTCCATGTAGCAGTCATATAAACTCCTGGTGGACACCTTCTAAAAATCATATTTGGCTTTAGAATAATAGATAGCAAGCCATCTGCTATGGTCTGAATGTTTATATCCCCCTCCCTGAAAATTTATATACTGAAATTCTAAACCCCAAGATTATTAGGAGGTGGGAGTCTTTGGGATGTGATTAGTTTCTGCCTTCAATACAGGAGACCCCAGTTCGACTCCTGGGTTGGAAAGATCCAATTGAGAAGGAATAGGATACCCACTCCAGTATTCTTGGTCTTCCCTAGTGGCTCAGCTGGTAAAGAATCTGCCTGCAATGCAGGAAACCTGGGTTCAATCCCTGGGTTGGGAAGATCCCCTGGAGAAGGAAAAGGCTACCCATTCCAGTTCTGGCCTGGAGAATTCCACAGACTGTATAGTCCACGGGGTCACAAAGAGTCGGATGCGACTCAGTGACTTTCACTTTAGTTCATGAAGGCAGAACCTTCATGAATGGCATTAGTGCCCTTAAAAGAAGCCCAGAGAGATTCCTTGCTGCTTTTATCAAGTGAGGTTGTGGTGAGAAGACGGCGGTCAGTGAGGAAGCAGAGCCTCACCAGACACCAACCTGCCAGTGCCATGACCTGGACTTCCCCACCTCCAGAACCGTGAGAATGGCGTTTGCGGTTTACATAGGCCACCTAGTTTGCGGTATTTTGTCATAGCAGCCCAAACAGACTAAGGCACCATCCTTTCTTGCCATAGAGTTCATCAGTTACTAATTAAAACCATTTCTAGATCTTTGCAATAAAATCATTTTTTTCTTCATAAAAGAAATGGTTGTTTCTCTATCAGAAGGTGAAAGGAAAAGAAACATCCAACTTAGAATGTGTGCGCATGCAGGGCATTTTGAGTTTTGTCTTTTCTACTAACTTATTCTGTCTATGTGTTTACATAAAGGAACGGGGCCCACATATTTATTAAGGTAATGTAGTTTGTAGAGCTGTCAGTCCCTCAGTTAACTGGGCTTTTGAATTTTGTCTTTGTACCTAGTGTTATTTTATACAAACATTTACCTATAGGGACAGTGTCCATATATTTATTTTATTAAGGTACTACTATAGTTTGTATAGACATTTGTCGATTATCGGGAATTTGAGTTTTTTTCAAATATTTTTTGTAAAATTTTGTCATACACATTGTTTATCATGATTTTGGAAATATCCCTTGGCATATAATTTGAAAATGAGATTAAAGACTATAAATTTTTCTGGTTCTATTTTATTGCCAAATTGTTCAACTTTTGAGGAAGTCAGAACATCACCTTTTCTGGGTTCTTCTGACCAGACCCTAACTTAAATACCTGAAAACATAAACCTCATCAACAAGCTCATTATGGCTTCTCCAGAAAACAGAATCCAGCAATGAGGAAGAAATTCTGTTATATTTTTTCTTTTCTTGCAAGAAGCTGGGTTTTGAAGGGAAGGATGAATAGCTCAATTATAGAAATAATAGGAATTATAGCCATAGAATTGGTGTTTCTTCCCCAAGTGCTCTTTATCCCTGAGGTCTTTATAGTCTTCTAGAACTGATTTATGGAAACGTTTTTGTGCACCAGTTTTTGAAAAAGTGTTCTTAAGCTCCAGCAGGTCCGTTTGAGGTTTGGCCACTCCAGCTCTAGGAATCCAACCCAGGATAGGTTTTGTTTCTTCATCATCCTCCATATTCAAGGTCAACTGTTCTGGCTTACTTAAAAAGTGTTCAAAATCAAAAGTTTTCAAGTCTGGTTTACTCTGTAAAATACCAGGCTTACTAAGGCTAACAGGATTTTGGTACACATTATACTGATTTAAATGTTCATAGGGAATGTAATGATCTGGGCTACAGTAAGGCATAAGTTGGGGTTTCAGTGACAGCTGTCTCCAGTACAAATCTTCTGTCTTTTTAGTATCTGTGATTTTTGGAAATGGTTTTATGTCGCACGTATTAGCCAGATCTTTTGTTGGGTAACAGGATGGGAGTGCATAGGTAGATAGCAAGCTTTGTTCTTCCTTAATCTTTTCTTCGATCTCCTGGTTTTTAAGTGTCACATCTGCGGGTATGTTGTCACTCAGAGCCATCATTTCTGTAGAACTGGGCACAAAGGTATGAAAAGTACACAGAACTCTAGGGGTGCAGTCTGGACAGGAAGATGGTCTTTGCTCAAGAATAGCCTCCAGAGGACGTTGGTTCTGAATCAGTCGGGCAATTCGTCCTTCCAAGGGTCTGGTGGGCTTTAAGGCAGGATGGAATTTTTCTTGCTGTGGTGGTAGGATAAAAAAGAGAAAATCAACTAATTAATAGATCTAGCATTGTCAGGATATTGCCACAAATGGCAGGTCAAAATCCATACCCATTTTCACTATCTGAGCAAACACAGGATGGGTTGGAGTAAACACTGCAATGTTTACTGATATTTATTTAAAGACATTGAAATTTGGGTCCTAATAAACACATGTTTTTATAAGGAAAGGGCACATTTTTACTTGGCTATAGAGAAATTTTTCCATGTAGGAACTCTTTGCTTTCAGACTTTCCAAGATATAAAAGAACTTATTGGAATAAAACAGGTCATATTTTATGATGATGTCTGTCACCAACACAGATGATGTTAATTAAAAGTTACATGCAATTATTTAAATCTCAGCCAAAGCCTTCTTTATTAGACTCAGGCAAGGGTTTTTAAACCTTGGTTGGTTGACTCAGAATCAGCTTTGGAGTTAGCAGAAAATAAGATTCCCAAGGTTGGTCCTCTGAGATTGTGATTCAGAGGGTCTGCAGTAGGGCTTAGGAATCTGCTCTCTTAATAAGCATCTCGAGTGATCCTAAGGCCAGTGATATGCTATGCTTGGAGAAACACTGGTCTGACAGGGGTTTGTCATAGCTGTGCTTCTTTTTTGAGATGTTTGACAGATATTGTGAACTTAATCATGTCTGGTAACTGCAAAAGCAATGAGTGTGTTTAAGGGGTTATTAATAGATATATGACTAGGGGGAGGGGTAAGAGGAAGAGAGAGGAGTTGACTTGGAAGAGGCATGAGGGGACTTTCTGGGAGGATGGTAATGTTGAATATATTGATAGAGGTTTGGGTTACAAAGGTGTATGCATTTGTCAAAACTTATGGAATGTACACTTAAGGTTTGTGTAATTGTAATGAATGTATGTGAAGTGAAGTGAAAGTCACTGGGTTGTGTCTGACTCTTTGCGACCCCATGGACTATACAGTCCATGGAATTCTCCAGGCCAGAATACTGGAGTGGGTAGCCTATTCCTTCTCCGTTGGATCTTCCCAACCCAGGAGTTGAACTGGGGTCTCCTGCATTGCAGGAGGATTCTTTACCAACTGAGCTATCACCTTTAAAGAAAAAACTAATTTAAATCCAATTAATAGTATGCATTTTTGAGGTTCCCTGTTGGCTCAGCGGTAAAGAATCTGCCTACAGTGCAGGAGGAGACTCGGGTTTGATCCCTGGGTCAAGAAGATCCCCTGGAGAAGGGCATGGTGACCCACTCCAGTGCTCTTGCCTGGAAAAATCCCATGGACAGAGGAGTCTGGCAGGCTACAGTCCATGGGGTCCCAAAAAGTCCACTGATCACACATGCACACATACACACACACATGCTGAATGTTTAGGATTAAGTGTAAATCTGTGATTTACACTGAAATGCAGAAAAAATAAAGTGAATTTATCAATGTTTGGAGTGATGGCAAGACAGATGTGTAATAAAATAAGTATAGTAAAATGCTATGGTAAAATCTAAACCATGGGTATACAGGTCTTAACTGTAAAATTACTTAGACTTTTCTTTATGTTAACATTGAACACTTGAACATTTTTATAATCTGTTTAAGAAAGAAAACTAAAAATGAATGTGTGACAATGATGGAATTGATAGCAAAGATAAAAATAAGAATGGTGAAAATATAACTCTAGTTTGCAATTAGAAAAAAAAAAAAAGGACTTGGGAACAGCTTTTTGAAACCTAATCTGTTCATAGTTGGAAGAGTTTCCATACTGTTATCAACAAATTTGTTGTTTCCTTTAACTAATCAGGTTGAGTAGATACTATGAAAACAAGAAAAAAATTCTTTGAAATACACTGTTAAATTTATCATGAACAAAAAAGTATATATCTTACTTTGATGGTATCCTTATATGTGAGAAACAGCCTTTATACCTTTACTTTATTCTACAACAAAATATTTCATACATATATTTATCACTAGTAAAACAAACCTTCTCAGACTCCATTATTTATGTTTTAATTAGACACCAGCAAGATTCACTGAAACTTTCTTTTAAACTTCCAACTATTTAAGGCATATTTTATCTTGTTATTAATAAAAAATTTAGGTGTTATTTACTTATATGATAATTTTGCATATAATATACTTGACAAACATCCTTTGTATAACTGTACTTGTATTTCCAGGTAAAAATGATAAAGCTGCTTCCGGAGGGACTGGACTCTATAGGCTTAAATCTGTGGAAATCTGGACGGCTGTTGAACACACCTGACAATGTCAGAGTATATGTATAGTCTTCTCTAGCCTTAGAGAATGTTTGTTACAGGTAAAAAATAGAGAAAATTAAAAACCTTTTAGTGAATGATAAAGCACAGTCTATGGAACTACTTCTAGTGTTATGATTTATTATATTACCCTGAGAAATATTGAAGGTATATAAAATAAATTTGTTCATTCAGTCTAAAAAGAGTTCATGTTGAAATACCTTAACATTGTTTTTTAGGTGTCTTTCTACAACCTACATTTTTGGAAATATTAATCTTGTTTAAAAAACTGAGTTTTAGAGGATAAAATTTAGGCCCAAATAAAACAACATAAATGTATCCTATTAGGTCATTTTATTTCACTTGCATAATCAAGCTAAGAGATTATAACTTCTATCACTAAAGGGCTTGATCATTTCTTTTAGGACATTTCACATAATCAATTAAGAAATCTCTTGTTATTTGCAGAGAATTTATCGGCTTTTGTTTGTAATTCAGCCAACTCTCAGTGATTGTGGATATCAGGAGGAAGCCTTTCTCTCTTCAAAAGCAGCGAAAATGTACAAGATATAAAATATGCAAAGATTCACAGAATTTATTAAGAATCACATTTATTACTAGGTAAATGTTCATAAACCAATTCCTTTGTAAATTTTAGCAACAGTAGCATAGTAGAAAATCTGTAAAACAAAATAAAACAAAAATAACCCAGTACTGTGATGAAGAAAGGACTTGCCAGCTAGCGCTAGTGGTAAGGAACCTGCCTGTCAGTGCAAGAGACATAATGAGACATGGGTTTGATCCCTGGGTCTGGAAGTCCCCTGAAGGAGGGCACGGCAACCCATTCCAGTATTCCTGCCTGGAGAATCCCATAGACAGAAGAGCCTGGCAGGCTGCAGTCCATAGGGCCACAAAAAGTTGGACACAACTGAAGTGATGTAGCATGCACCCATGTGATGAAGATAAGAAAACTTGCTTATTCTTCAAAATAGTGGACAAGTTCGAATCAATTCAGAATTAACTTCTGAACTGAGTTAAATTTTCCCTTTGCTGGCTTGGTCACTAATGTTCAGGAAGCAAATAAAAAGTGAGTAAAGCGAGAAGGAGCCGAGAACCTAGATGCCCGTGTGCACGCGTGCTCAGCCACTTCAGTCGCGTCTGCCTCTTTGGGACCCTATGGACTGTAGCCGGTCAGGCTCCTCTTTGAATGGGATCCTCCAGGCAAGAATACTGGAGTGCGTTGCCACGCCCTCCTCCAGGGGATCTTCCTAACACAGAGACTGCACCCGCGTCTCCTGCATTGCAGGTGGATTGTTTACCCACTGAGCCACCTGGGAAGCCCCCAAATCTAGACACTTTCCCCCTAAATAACTGAGGGTTGACTGCAATTACTTACAGGCTCTGGGTCAAATCCTATCTGTCCAGTTAACTCTGCTACCTTCTTTTCATGGTAATCATCCAGTTCAAGGGGATTCATGGGCCCCAGACCTTAATGGAAACATCACATCTTATTATTTTGTTAAAGTAAATGAAGAATGCTACGTAAATTTTGACCTTTTTATAGAAACACTTACCTATTCCCCTTTGTAATATAATTAGAAATGATAAAAAATGAAAACAAACTTAACTTTCCCATTACCTCTAAGAGGAACTTACCACCCACCTTATTCCTATTGCTACTTAGATTAAGAAAACAGGGGGAAATATTAGAAGATAAAGCTGTAATAGCACTTGTTCAAATATTCTAAGTTTGTTTTTTTTACTCATTAAAGTGAACTCATACCTGTAAAATCATGCTTATATGAAGTGATCCAGTGGGACTTCTCGAGATTTCTTTGTATGTTGCCTTCTTTTAGAGAAGTAATAGGGTCCCATGAATTTAAAGAAGTGTTAGGAGCGAAGGTTTTAGGTGGTTTTGGGTAGAACACTGGCTTGTTTTTCTCAACACATTTAGGAAGCTAGAATATGAGTATAACAGGTCATTGCTGTTAGAAAAGATCATAATACTTTTCCTTCATTAATTACTAAAATTCTGCAACTGTAACCTAATCTGTATTTGGAGTTAAACACAGTATTTTTATCAAAGGAGGTCTTTTTGAAAATTCCTTTACTTTAGCAGGGTGTCTGAAAGTATACTGTGGAGAAATGCAATGAAATTTTATTAGAGAAATAAAGGACTCTGAGGTACAGCCAAAAATGTGTGCCTCCTACTTCTCGTTCCCTGCCTAAAATGACACCATATGATATCATTTATGAATTTCTGATGAAGGCTAACTCACTGAAATTCAAATAAAAATTTCATTCTGTAGACATAACTGCTTTATAGAGTTTTATATTTTCAAAAGGAGGTATGCAAATAAAAGTGAATGAATGGGTTTCACTGTAGTCTTTTGTTTACTTAGAAATTCACTTTTTCTCAGATTGATGATTCTCAATACATATTTACAGAGCACCTACATGTGTAAGGTAGTGGCAGACACATGGATGGATCAGAAACAAATCTTGTCATCGAGGAGTATATTGGCTAGAAGGGGAGATAAGGCGTGAACATAAATGACTATAAGATGGACAGTAACTCTTTGCTACAGGAGAAGTTAAGACAAAATGATTTGGAAGTTCAGAGGAGGGAGAAACTGATTCCAGCTGAATAGGGAAGTGGTGCTGGAAGCACAGGGTGGGAGGAGACGAGACCATGTTAGGTGACACCGCAGAAAGTAGGGCTTGAGTGGCACGCAGAGATGGAGAGGCTAAAGGAACAGCAAGAGCAGAGATGGGGTGGTGGTGAGAAGTACGGAATAAATACTTCTTGGACCTTGTGAACTTGTCCTTACAGCCAGGCCCACCCTTAACACTTGCAGGTCCTGGGATTTTAGTACAATGAGAGCCCACATTCCATTAGTCTAAATAGTTCAATTTGTAAATCAAGCAGATAAACTGTCGGGTAAGTATGTTTCATTCTCCTACCTTGATAAGATACTTTCATAACTACCTGGAAGACCAGGTTCAAATTTAGACTTCTTAGAATATTTCAAATCTTCTTAGGCTGTCCCAAGTATTGCACTGGGACATGGTGGCTCAGAAAGAGCCAACTGCTAGCCCCCGGCCCCTGACTGCTTTCTTACCTCACTTTCTTACCCCCACCTCCATCCCAAACTATGAGGTGCCTTTTGTACGAGGGTAGCTATCCCTTAAGTTCAAGTTCCATATACCTATTACTGCCCCTTCCAGCACAGAGCCACCTCTTGGCCACCCGTCTGGCCTAGAGGGATATACTAGCTTGGCAGCACTGTCAAACCCTGGGAGGATGGACCTGGGGAAGAGACCCCATAAAGGGCCTGAAACTTGGTTCAAAGCCACTTGTCAGGGAATGTGCAGTCCAGCATCAATCTGGGGCAAGAGACTGGGGAGCATGGGTTTAGATGGACACATCCTCTTGTCCCCATAAACTTTCTGCCCCACAAGGAGAGGCACAGTTAGCCAGAGCTGGGCCTTATAAAGCATGGGCATTCTAAGGTTCTGGGCCTAAGGGCTGCTGCTCACCGCGATCCTGTGAGACTGGAGGGAACCCCATTTACATACTTAAAGTAGTCATGATAAAAGTCACTTGGTAAAAATTTGTCTCCAGAAGTATTAAATAACCAGCTCTATAAACGTTTCACGATTATGTGGCCTGCTTATCCAGGTCTAAATAAAGCCCTCTTTATTTCTTTATCATGATTTGAAAAGCCAGCTTGTTTCAAATATTGTTCTGAGGGACAAGATTAATTCTGTGTTTTAATCTGGCCCAAAGACTTGATGCTTTTGAATTGTGGTGCTGGAGAAGACTCTTGAGATCAACTGCAAGGAGATCAAACCAATCAATCCTAAAGGATATCAACCCCAAATACTAACTGGAAGAACTGATGCTTGAAGCTGAAGCTTTAATACTTTGGCCACCTGATGCAAAGAGCCAACTCTTTGGAAAAGACTCTGATGCTGGGAAAGATTGATGGCAGGAGGAGAAGGGGACAACACAGGATGAGATAGTTGGATGGCATCACTGACTCAATGGACATGAGTTTGAGCATACTCCAAGAGAGAGTGAAGGACAAGGAAGTCTTCAGTTCATGGGGTGCTGCAGTTTATGGGGTCGCAAAGAGTCGGACATGACTTAGTGAATGAAGAACAACAGTTTGGTCTATCTAACAGCAGGGATCTACTGAAATGCAATCACAGGCACAGAGGAAGAAAATAGGGAATGTAAAATTTCATTGTAGCCTGAGTTATCTTGGGAAGAATTTAAAGGGTCAGGAAACTTTTGCGAGTGGAGAGTTAGCCAGTTTTTAGTGTGTTAGGTAATGTAATACTGCCAGGACAGTGAGAGAGGGATTGCTGGGGATCATTCACTCAATAGGTATTCATTGGTTGAACATGGGGGATTCCCGGTGGCTTACATGGTAAAGAATCTGCCTGCAATGCAGGCAGATCAACCTGCAGACCCACCTGCAGACCCAGGTTCAATCCCTGGGTCAAGAAGATCCCATGGAGAAGGGAATGGCTACCCACTCCAGTATTCTTGCCTGGAGAATTCCATGGACAAAGGAGCCTGGCGGGCTGTCGCAGAGTTGGATGCTACTGAGTGACTATCACTTTCACTTTAGGTTGAATATACTATTAACAGGTGAAAGTTAGGCTCTAATATGGAAGGTAAGTACAGAGTAGAAAGGAATTCCAACTTCTGAGATGTTAACCTCTCAGCAGACACTCTAAGTCTACAACGGAGTATGTTAGTTGTTTCAGTTCAGTTCAGTCGCTCAGTTGTGTCTGACTCTTTGCAACCCCATGAACTGCAGCATGCCAGGCCTCCCTGTCCATCACCAACTGCCGGAGTCTATCCAAACCCATGTTCATTGAGTCGGTGATGCCATCCAACCATCTCATCCTCTGTTGTCCCCTTCTCCTCCTGCCCTTGATCCTTCCCAGCATCAGGGTCTTTTCAAATGAGTCGGCTCTTTGCATCAGGTGGCCAAAGTATTGGAGTTTCAGCTTCAACATAAGTCCTTTCAATGAACACCCAGGACTGGTCTCCTTTAGGATGGACTGGTTGAATCTCCTTGCAGTCCAAGGGATTCTCAAGAGTCTTCTCCAACACCACAGTTCAAAAGCATCAATTCTTCGGCACTCAGCTTTCTTTATAGTCCAACTCTCACATCCATACGTGACTACTGGAAAAACCATAGCCTTGTTAGTTGTTTAGAATTTGGAATACATTCTCAGAGGAGGAGTGCTATATAAATGGTTGTTACATTCCCAGCAGAGCTGATAAAAATCTATGAAACTTGTAAATCATTTAATAAACATTTACTGAATACCTGATACAAGCAAAACCACGTGCCAGCTTTTAAGTGCCCTGGGCTAGGCACCAAAAACTCCATACATTGCCATAAAATAACAGGAATTAATACAGTCATAACATGTTAAAACAAAGCACTAAATATAATGTGTTGTTTTAGTCTTGAGTGGTGGGGCTTACTAAGGTATAATGGAGAGAAGAGGTCTATTATGGAGACCACTTTGCTCTTTGGAGAGACATTAACACTGGGGACACATCGGATCTTTATTGGATCATATTTCATGTCATTGTGTCAGCACTGTTTTTACATTAAGAAGCCATGATTAGGAACTTTGTCATTTGCATATGAAATGAATAGAGGAGGGAGAGCAAATAAGAGAGTGGCAGAGATACGTTTCTTTGGTATCTAGTTAGGACTTTGGAACAGAGAAAGCTGAAGGCATAAGAGGATGCAGGAAGGAGGAAGGCTGCCTGGGACAGAATGGAGGAAAAGCAAAGGTGGCAAGAGGGTGAACAGAGAGCATGCCCATTAGAGGACACATGGCAGATACAGCAGGAACTAGAACACAGTTTTCCTAATTTGGTCCACTCTCTGCTATGCAACAGAAACGACGGTTGAGCTGAGCCTTGAAGAAAGAGCAAGTCTGAGATGACAGAGAGGAGAGCATTTCAGGAAGAGGAAGTGGCCATGAACCTGCTCAGGGACCAGTGAACAGAGCCAGGCTGTGAGAAGGAAGAGAGGAGGGAGGCCAGAAGCAAAGGGTCAGTGTAGCTCCGGCAAAGCACCGGAATTCACACTGGGGTAAAGGGTGCTAATCAAGATCGCCAAGGCGGGGGTGGGGGGGGGCGGGGGGGGGCGGGGGGAGGGGGCGGTGACATGAGTTACCAGTATTTTAACCAGCAGGTAGAAATGAGAGGAACTGGAAGAAAAAGAACTTCTCATATTTCTAGGTTACTTTGATATAGATTTTGCTTGAAAGAATAAAATCATCTAGTCAGATAGATGATTATTTGAGGATTTGTCTTGACATATAACTTTACAAAAAACAAACAGATGCTTCATAGATGACTGTATGACATTGCAGTGACCACACTCTGGCCTGCCACAGTAGTCTTTCCCAGAGAAATTAAAATGTTTCTAGGTTTCCATCATTATTTCTTGCCTCCTTCACAGACTATTTGATGCAAGGACATAATATATGGAAAACACTTTGCATTGCCTCTCACAAACTAACTGGCCAGTGAATGTCAGCTACTATTATTTTTAAATATATATTTTCCTTCATGATTTAAAAGTGTTCTCTTTGTATTATGTGGAGTCCTGGTAGAGAGGTTAAGAACAGAGACTGGAGTCTCATGAGCCTGAGTTTTATGATTGTGAGATAGTTACCAACTCCCTGAGCCTCAGTTTCCTCATTTATAAAATGGGAATGATCATACTAACTTTTTGAGTGTATTGTAAGGGCCAAATGACACTCTATATATAAAGAAGTTAGGCTGTAGCAATTTCTTAATAAATGGTGGCTACTGTTTTATTTTTGATTCTCCACAAAGATACTACTGTAATTGGCACATTAAATTGCAAATCTTTCTGTAAACCTCCCATTTACTCTATGTATATTCGAAGTTACTTGATATATTATGAATAATAAGAACAGAGTTGTAGAGACAGTGAATGATCTACAGTCCTCATTTACTTCATTTTGTGGGGAACTTTTTGTAAATATGGAAATATTACATAAAATCACTTAAGAAAACAAACAAAAAATGTGAATCATGGTCATAATCTCAATGTTTCCATCCGCATAGAAGATTAAAGTAATCTATCTTTTGGATTTTTATAAACATAGAATGCAAAAGCATCTTTTACTTTGTTTTAAACACACATTTAAAAAGATACTTACATCAAAATACACATGCTGACCTGGCCAAACCAATGCTTTCTTCTTGGAATCCATTGGAAAATCAAGCAGTTCATATCTGTAAGGGTTACCTGAAATTTTCCAGAAAAGCAGCCTTTTAATTAATAGGATTTATGGGTGCAATAAATACAAACAAGATAATAGGAGGGAGAGAGGAATTCGGGTGCACATTTGAGCTTTATAGTTATAGCTCTGTTTGAACTCTTGCCCTTAAGTAAACAGCATGTGGGCCACACACAGCAAGAATGAGTCTCTAAGCCTGATGCCTTCAGCAGATTGAGGGGGCAGCACTACTGCTCCTTTCTTTGTTTTTTAAAAAAAGGTGATTTAAGTAAATCATAGGTAAAGGGATTCTTAGGTAAATCATAAATCTCTTCCTAGACACTCTTTTTGGTCTCTGAAGGCTCAGCAAATACATTTCTATACCACCTGTTTTAGGTTTTCTCTGTTTAAATATCAAGAAATGGAGTTAGTATGTGCTTACCAAAAGAAGTATTTAAATAGAACATTTAAGGAATACAGCTTTTTAGGTATTGGTGGTAGCTGGAGAAGCTTTACCAAAGACAGCCTGGCTTCCTCTGGTTCCATGATAAACTCCACATTAAAGCATGCTCTGAACACCCATCACCATATGTAATAAGGACAAAGGCTGGCATTTATTGAACATTTATTATAATGTTAGTATTATACTGCTAGTATTGTACTGAGTGCTATGAGGAAGGTACTATTATTTCTACTTTAACAAATGAGGAAATGAGGCACAAGGAAAATAAGCAATTTTCTCAAGGTCACACAATGAATAAGTGCAATAATTCAAATTCAGGCAATCTGGTTCTAGAGCTTCTCTCTTAACCTAGATTCTACTTATTTCTAAAAAAGAAGAGTTAAAATAAGTGGAAGAGTAGAAAACCCAAGGTAGTACTAGTTCCTGGGAAGGTTTACTTTATTAGGGTTATTAGAATATATTCATCTTTTAAAAATCCCCCGGAGATGACTAACTGGTCAAGGACAGGTAGATGCTTGAAACAGAAGATTAGGTGGTAACTTATTTCTTCAATCCCTGGTCTACAACTGCACTGAAAAGGTTTTATAAATTCAACACATGTTTGTGTGATTTCTTCCTAATTGTATGCACTTCATGTAATTTCAGAATTAACTAATTTCAGTTCAGTTCAGTTGCTTAGTCGTGTCTGACTCTTTGTGACCCCATGAACCGCAGCATGCCAGGTCTCCCTGTCCATCACCAACTCCCTGAGTTTACCCAAACTCATGTCCATTGAGTCGGTGATTCCATCCAACCATCTCATCCTCTGTTGTTCCCTTCTCCTCCTGCCCTCAATCTTTCCCAGCATCAGGGTCTTTTCAAATGAGTCAACTCTTCGCATCAAGTGGCCACTTCAACATCAGTCCTTCCAATGTACACCCAGGACTGATCTCCTTTAGGATGGACTAGCTGGGTCTCCTTGCAGTCCAGGGGACTCCAAGAGTCTTCTCCAACACCACGGTTCAAAATCATCAATTGTTCGGCGCTCAGCTTTCTTTATAGTCCAACTCTCACATTCATACATGACTACTGGAAAAACCATAGCCTTGACCAGATGGACCTTTGTTGACAAAGTAATGTCTCTGCTTTTTAATATGCTGTCTAGGTTGGTCATAACCTTTCTTCCAAGGAATAAGCGTCTTTTAATTTCATGGCTGCAATCACCATCTGCAGTGATTTTGGAGCCCCCCAAAATAAAGTCAGCTACTATTTCCACTGTTGCTCCATCTATTTGCCATGAAGTGATGGGACCAGATGCCATGATCTTCGTTTTCTGAATGTTGAGCTTTAAGCCAACTTTTCACTCTCCTCTTTCACTTTCATCAAGAGGCTCTTTAGTTCTTCTTAACTTTCTGCCATAAAGGTGGTGTCATTTGCATATCTGAGGTTATTGATATTTCTCCCTGTAATCTTGATTCCAGCTTGTGCTTCATCCAGCCCAGCGTTTCTCATGATGTACTCTGCAGAGAAGTTAAATAAGCAGGATGACAAAATACAGCCTTGACATACTCCCTTTCCTACTTGGAACCAGTTGTTCCAAGTCCAGTTCTAACTGTTGCTTCCTGACCTCCATACAGATTTCTCAAGAGGCAGGACTAGTGCCTTTCAGAATTCCCACAGTTTATTGTGATCCACACAGTCGAAGGCTTTGGCATAGTCAATAAAGCAGAAATAGATGCTTTTCTGGAACTCTCTTCTTTTTTCGATGATCCAGCAGATGTTGGCAATTTGATCTCTGGTTCCTCTGTCTTTTCTAAAACCAGCTTGATCATCTGGAAGTTCACGGTTCACGTATTGCTGAAGCCTGGCTTGGAGAATTTTGAGCATTACTTTACTAGCGTGTGAGATGAGTGCAATTGTGCGGTAGTTTGAGCATTCTTTGGCATTGCCTTTCTTTGGGATTAGAATGAAAACTGACCTTTTCCAGTCCTGTGGCCACTGCTGAGTTTTCCAAATTTGCTGGCATATTGAGTGAAGCACTTTCACAACATCATCATTTAGGATTTGAAATAGCTCAACTGGAATTCCATCACCTCCACTAGCTTTGTTTGTAATGATGCTTCCTAAGGCCCACTTGACTTCACATTCCAGGATGTCTGGCTCTAGGTGAGTGATCACACTGTTGTGATTATCTGGGTCATGATGATCTTTTTTCTTCAGAATGGATCTTCAGTTCTTCTGTGTACTCTTGCCACCTCTTCTTAGTATCTTCTGCTTCTGTTAGGTCCTGTATTGAGCCCATCTTTGAGCCCTGTATTGAACCCATCTTTGGGCTGTCCTGCATTGAGCCCATCTTTGCATGAAATGTAGGGATTGAAAAAAATTAATTTACTTTGATGATTTACCTAATGGGATCATAAAAATTTCAACTGCTTAGATATCCTATACATATATGCATCAGTTCAGTTCAGTCATTCAGTCGTGTCCGACTCTTTGCGACCCCATCAATCGCAGCACGCCAGGCCTCCCTGTCCATCACCAACTCCCCAAGTTCACTCAGACTCACGTCCATCGAGTCAGTGATGCCATCCAGCCATCTCATCCTCTGTCATCCCCTTCTCTTCCTGCCCTCAACCCCTCTCAGCATCAGAGTCTTTTCCAATGAGTCAACTCTTCGCATGAGGTGGCCAAAGTACTGGAGTTTCAGCTTCAGCATCATTCCCTCCAAAGAAATCCCAGGGCTGATCTCCTTCAGAACGGACTTGTTGGATACATGTATGTATATATATGTATATAGATATATATCTCTATATATATTTGATATAGCTTTCACTACCTTTTATGGAATGATTCAGCATGCTATACACATACTAAAATCATATATAGCAAAGTATGTAATAAAAATAGTAGCTGCTAACACAATCTCTATTATCTATGAAGTAAGCATGAATATTCCATTTTACAGATTGTGAAGTGGAGGCAGAGAAGTTAAGAAACTTTCCTATGGCCCGTGGTGAGTAAATGGCATAGCCAGAATGCTATCCATGCAGTTGGACTCCCTAGTCCATGCTCTTAAAACACTCCACCATATCTTTCAAAATTTACTGCCTTCTAATACGATGCCGAGGTTGATCATGGCAGTATTCTCTTCTTAGACTGGGTCCAAATATTCATGTAGAGGAACTGCATTATAGTGTAGTTCTTGGGTCTTACCAAAGTTCATTCAACAAATATTTACCTCTGTCTGCCATGTACCTCTTTTGTCATCTTCAGTTACTGGCCCTCTAGTATCTTGTCTTTCTCCATAGATTTATTCTGTTTTGAGGCGTCTAGTATGGGATAGAATTGATGGCTAGTGTATGAGCTTACTATCCTCTTTAGTGAAACATATCTGGGAAGACCCCAAGGTTTGCATCTGCGAAAAGACCCTCCAGAGTGTTCAAAGGAATTGATTAAATTGACCTTATTACTTCCTGAGTCTTATTCCAATGATAATCTTTTCAATTTTATCACAACAGCTACACACATGTCTAGACTGAACCTCTGAGCCAGATGTTGTCCTTTGTGCTGGTCACTTGGGCTAGAATGAAATTCATCAAAGCTAAACCATAGAGAGAATGGGAAGGAAATAAACATTGAAAATACAAGTAGAATACAAGCAACTAATTCTACATTTGGTTTCTGGTTATATCATAGGAAGCTCTGTAAAGAAATGTAAAGAGCATCTGCAGAGAATTTAATTTAGTCTGTAAGGGGGTCCTTTGTTTAATTTAATTATTGAATAAACTTCAAATATAAAAAGAATGAATACTGTTCTGATTTGAAATCATGTTACCTCTTGTCTTCAAAACTGTTGTATCATAAGGCTTTGTTGGCACCGTGGGAGGGAACGGCTGTTGGGTTCGGGCTTTAATGCCAGTGTAGAGATCCTTGGGTGATGTAAAAGTCGGGAACATGGCTCCACGGGAGATGTGTGTATGGTAGGGGTGTTCAATTGGATACGGGGAGCAGATTTCCCTGAGATTTAGTTGAGAAAACAAAACAGAATAGAAAGAAGTGCAGTGGAAAACACTTAGTCATCCAGTATTTATTGGGTCTCTCCTTGTGGCAGTACTGTTCTAATCCCTGGTGTATGACAGTGACCCGAAGTCCCTATCCTCATGGAGTTAGCATTCTGGTGGAATAGACATCACAAAACATATGAAATTTTCTTAATTTTGCTAAATGAATAAAACAACGTTATTTTAAGAATTAATCTCAAAAATATACAAGCAACTCCTGCAGCTCAATTCCAGAAAAATAAACAACTGAATCAAAAAATGGGCCAAAGAACTAAACAGACATTTCTCCAAAGAAGACATATGGATGGCTAACAAACAGATGAAAAGATGCTCAACATTACTCATTATCAGAGAAATGCAAATCAAAACCACAATGAGGTACCATTTCACACCAGTCAGAATGGCTGCTATCCAAAAGTCTACAAGCAATAAATGCTGGAGAGGGTGTGGAGAAAACGGAACCCTCTTACACTGTTGGTGGGAATGCAAACTAGTACAGCCACTATGGAGAACAGTGTGGAGATTCCTTAAAAAACTGGAAATAGAACTGCCATATGACCCAGCAATCCCACTTCTGGGCATACACACTGAGGAAACCAGAATTGAAAGAGACATGTGTACCCCAATGTTCATCGCAACACTGTTTATAATAGCCAGGACATGGAAGCAACCTAGAGGTCCATCAGCAGACGAATGGATAAGAAAGCTGTGGTACATATACACAATGGAATATTCAGTTCAGTTCAGTCACTCAGTCATGTCCGACTCTTTGCTACCCCATCAATCACAGCACGCCAGGCCTCCCTGTCCATCACCAACTCCCGGAGTTTATTCAGAATCATGTCCATCGAGTAGGTGATGCCATCCAGCCATCTCATCCTCTGTCGTCCCCTTCTCCTCCTGCCCCCAATCCTTCCCAGTATTAGAGTCTTTTCCAATGAGTCAACTCTTTGCATGAGGTGGCCAAAGTATTGGAGTTACTCAGCCATTAAAAAGAATACATTTGAACCAGTTCTAATGAGGTGGATGAAACTGGAGCCTATTATACAGAGGGAAATAAGCCAGAAAGAAAAACACCAATACAGTATACTAACGCATATATATGGAATTTAGAAAGATGGTAATGATAACCCTATATGCAAGACAGCAAAAGAGACACAGATGTATAGGACAGTCTTTAGGACTCTGTGGGAGAGGGCGAGGGCAGGATGATTTGGGAGAATGGCATTGAAACATGTATATTATCATATGTGAAACAAATCACCAATCCAGGTTCAATGCATAAGATGGGGTGCTCGGGGCTGGTGCACTGGGATGACCCAGAGGGATGGGATGGGGAGGGAGGTGGGAGGGGTGTTCAGGATGGGGAACACATGTACACCCGTGGCAGATTCATGGCAATGTATGGCAAAACCACTGCAATATTGTAAAGTAATTAGCCTCCAATTAAAATAAATAAATTTATATTAAAAAAATAAAAAATAAATAAACTGTAGTGAATTCTTTATCAGTGCATATATTTTGCTACTGATATAAAAATATGAAATGGAAGATATATGAATTTTGTAGTTTTTGGAACACTACAGGAAGAATTTCTAGTTGCTTTCCATTTCTGCATCTTATTTTTAAAGAATCTCCATACTTCATTTTATGGAATCCTTTTAGGCATTCAATTTCAACGGGCAAAATGATCCCTTACCATCTTGGACTCAACCAGGCCATCTGTTTCTTTAAGCAATCAATCAACAAAATATACTGCCTGTTTATCTACACAGTGTACACAGTACTGTTTAGAGATCAAAAAGCCAAAAATAGCTAGTATACTGAATGAAAAAAAAACCCAACAATTTAAAAAGACAACAGGGATACAATTTTCTTCTCCTTTGAAGAACAAGCAGAGTTCTTAGAAAGAACTAGCAGAGGTTTAAAAAAAAACTGTGTGAGAGTTATCTAAATTAGAGGAGAATCAAAATTAGGAAGTCCAAGGAACAGAGAAGTGTTCTATATAAGCAGAAAATACAGTTTTAAAACACGCTGAAATCTTCATCTCGAATTTCTAGTCTTCAGAACTGTGAGACCATAAATTTATTTGTTTGTTTTTTCCCCAGAAAATATAACCAGATAATTCAGACCTCCAATACAGCGTATGCAAACTGCATAGCAAACACGCTCCAGGAGTACAGGTGCTCTGGGCTTTCATGGGACAAGGGCTAGGGAAAGGGTTTGAAAGTTGAACTGCATTTCTAGTGCTCACAGTGAGAACTCACAGAAATTATGGGAAGGCTGTGTGATGTCTGTATTTACCAGGCTGAAATAAATGTATAGGTCATGCCACAAATGTTTATGTGAAAGTCTTGTTACTGAAATTTTTCTATCACTATTTTCCATCTAAGTATTGGCAGGATTTATGTAATAGCTTTTGCAAGTTCCTATGGATGGTGTGACTATGAAAGAATGAGAATAATTTCTATAAGAAACATTTTAAAATGTCTCACTGCTTTTGCATCATAGGACATTTTTCAATAGCAGTCATTTTTGGTTAGTTTGGCCATCTGTTCTCATCACCTTGATGCAAACCTGTACTGAATTCAGCAGCCCTGGCATCTTGGTGGGCTCTCTGAAATACCTCATAGCTTAAGATTCTTAACAAGTTCCTGGTTTCTTACATACACCACAAGAAGTTAAGATTGATTTGTAAGAGAAAAAGCCTGGACTTCAGGCATAAATCATTTCTGAGGCCAGTCAGCTATTTTTGTTTTTGTGTAAAGTGATCTGGTTTTCTTGCCCTTGTGGCAGGCTCTCCCACTTGAACACACTTTTGAATTTGGTATAGCATTATTTTATTGCTAGCCACTAAACCCTTTTCCAGTTTATAAGTGCCACATCATCTACTGGACAGCTTGGAACAATGTATAACATCATCAACTCTATGATGACATGAGAACACAGAATCAGGACATTCCTGGATTCCAGCTAACTGATGTCCCTGGGAGTCATGAAGACTCAGAAGTACTGACTGCTCTTTCATTGTAGCAATACTGGTTGTACTTCATTTTATATGCTATGCAATGATTGTCATTTCTTCTAGATAAATATTTCCAGTGCCTGCTTCAATGGTTCTATAGTGAACTGTGTCCCCTTTGTAAGAGGAATTAATTTCTCACCATTAAGCTTGAAAATAAGTGAGCATTTAAAGTTTGAGCAAATAAAGCAGGAACAAACATGTTTGTGCTCATGGAGAGTGTCCAGTCTGCTTGAGTCAGGTAAGGCTGGAGTTTCCTGTAGGCTAGTAAAACCTACGTTCTTAGGGAGCATTTTGTTCAAGGCACATACAAAGCCTTGAGGGCTTGGCTCATTCACCTTCAGGTGAGCACTCAGGAAGCAGGGGACCTGGATGAGAAACAAAGAGATCCTAGGGAAAGTGAGGAATGAATGAGAAAGGCTGGGCTTCTAATATTGTCCAACAGCCAGGAGACCTGAGTCATAAAACATACTAGTAAGAATGGTTAATGGAGTAAACTGAATGCAGTAATTGTCTTAGAGCTAATTAACTTTTCATGTATGCAACTTTTCTGGGTAGAAAATTCATTTTGATTCTCCTGGGTTCTTTCCAGGATGTGCCAGGTTGAGCTAAGGTGTAAGAACCAGTGGGAATGTGGAATTAGTGGGATTAAATTTGGAACTTCTGTTACCATTTCCCATGGACTTGATGTGGTTTAAGGAAATGTGGTTATGAATATTTCAATAAATGGTCCTATCTGCTCCCTGTTCCTAGAAAATATCCCAGTAAGCAATTTTGGAAGGTCCTCAGACATTGTAACTGCTACATGAGTAGGAATTATGCTCAGAGAACTTTGCCTTTAAATGTTAACTACAATGACAATAAAACACATGCCAGGCCCTCTGCTAACTGCTTTATCTACATTCTTTCTGAGAGAATAATCTGCTGATAAGTATTTAGCTCCAGGTCAGAGGCCAGGGCAAGGTG
This sequence comes from Capra hircus, assembly GCF_001704415.2. Classification (NCBI taxonomy): domain Eukaryota; kingdom Metazoa; phylum Chordata; class Mammalia; order Artiodactyla; family Bovidae; genus Capra; species Capra hircus. The sequence continues at coordinate 49,524,317 of NC_030811.1, forward strand.
ATCCCATGTTTTACTAATTTGATATTGGTAAGAACTTCCTGAACAAAAGTCATTACATTTCTTTTCATTATATCTTGTTTTTGTCACAGAGACACCAGAAAGCAGAGATTAACTTGTTAATTTAGAAAATAAATTCTAAAGGCCAAGAGTTTGCTGTTGTGCTCTGTGTGTGTATTCAGTTGTGTCCGATTCTTTGCAACCCTATGGACTGTAAATCACAAAAAAGAATCACAAGGATTCGATAAGCTTTTTCTTTCTGAGATTGGTCCTCTTAATAGAAGGTAAAATTGCAGAATGTGCATCTGCAGTTCTTAGGACCTTCTGGTTTTGGGTGTGGCCTGGATTCTGGCTTTGTGTAGAAGGGGTAAAAGTAGGACTAGGAAGGCAGCGAGGGGCCCCCATTAATTATCGTCACTTAGGATTAAGCAAACCTTTTTTCCCTTCAGATTCTAGTAATATATATTTCCTAGCAAACAGTATTAAGTTATATCTGGTAATGATTTAAGAAAATGTTTTTTACTTTTAAGACCTGAAAGCTGTGGACTCTGCGTTTCTTAAGTCGAGGTATATTATGGAATTTCATTTAATATCTTGTATATATGTCATTTTTGTTAGTTAAAAAATTGCAAATTATACCCTCAACTAAATTTTCAAGTTGTAACCCATTCAAGTTTTGAGTACCAATGACCAGAATGTTTATTTATTCCTTTAAACTAAGACTGTGTAGAAAATAATTATATTCCTGTTACATTAAATGATTTATACATACTTCTTTTCATTTTGTGTCCATAAATAGAGAAGAAATAATAAGGAAAAGGCAGAATATCAAACACTCGCTTAACAACTTACACATTTAAATAAAGGGATTCAGTTTCTCTTTGACTAATTCAGTTAGAGGCATGAGCTATCTCTGGACTCTGCCCTATTGAGCAGGTCTACAAAGATTTTTATCAAAACACTACACAGCTCTTCCAAGGAGATGTTTGAGGAGCTGAGGTCAAAGGAAGAAGAGACTTTGGAACTTATTGGGCTATAAGGTCATATGGCAGAAAGTGAAGAGGAACTAAAAAGCCTCTTGATGAAAGTGAAAGTGGAGAGTGACAAAGTTGGCTTAAAGCTCAACATTCAGAAAACAAAGATCATGGCATCTGGTCCCATCACTTCATGGGAAATAGATGGGGAAACAGTGGAAACAGTGGCAGACTTTATTTTTTGGGGCTCCAAAATCACTGCAGATGCTGACTGCAGCCATGAAATTAAAAGATGCTTACTCCTTGGAAGAAAAGATATGACCAACCTAGATAGCATATTGAAAAGCAGAGACATTACTTTGCCAACAAAGGTCCGTCTAGTCAAGGCTATGGTTTTTCCAGTGGTCATGTATGGATGTGAGAGTTGGACTGTGAAGAAAGCTGAGCACCGAAGAATTGATGCTTTTGAACTGTGGTGTTGGAGAAGACTCTTGAGAGTCCCTTGGCCTGCAAGGAGATCCAACCAGTCCATTCTGAAGGAGATCAGCCCTGGGATTTCTTTGGAGGGAATGATGCTGAAGCTGAAACTCCATTACTTTGGCCACCTCATGTGAAGAGTTGACTCATTGGAAAAGACTCTGATGCTGAGAAGGATTGGGGGCAGGAGGAGAAGGGGACGACAGAGGATGAGATGGCTGGATGGCATCACTGACTCGATGGATGACAGTCTGAGTGAACTTCAGGAGTTGGTGATGGACAGGGAGGCCTGGCGTGCTGCGATTCATGGGGTCGCAAAGAGTCGGACACGACTGAGCGACTGAACTGAACTGCAGGTCATGAGGAAAAAAATAAAACCAACAAAAATGGACTACTTTTTATTTTTCATGTTGTCACAAAGAGAATTTGAAAAGTCCAAAACAGAGGTCTTCATATAGTTGTTTTTTAAAAAAGAAAACCCCAAAGAGCCTAGACTTCACTTTTAATAGCCTTTTGAGCAGATCTTTGCTTTAACTGGAATGCAGTTTTTAAATGCCAGCTTAGTATTTCCAGCTAACATTGATAGGAACTCTAACAGCATCAGGGACACCGAGCACTCAGACAGTGGATTCTAATACCATTCTCCAGTGGAAGGAGCTGGGGCTCCTTGGAGAAATGGCTGGTTCTAGACCTGGGGCAGGACATAAACAGGATGAGCCTGGAGCATCTTGTACTCCAGAAGCATCTTGGAGCATCTTGTACTGCCAGAAAGTAAGGAAATGCTAAAAGAAAAAGCCCCACAGTGATAAGTGATGAACTACTTAAAAACAAAGAAACAAACAGAAAAATAAACCAAAAACCCTCATACACAATGCCCCCAGTGATAGGGGTATGGGCATAGAAACCAACTGAAAGAGCTCTTGTGGCCAATTTGAATGACAAAATAAAGTAGTACAGTATTGCTACTCAAGTATTGAGTACAAAATAAAATCCATGAGTCTATACTGGTTAAATAAGTGATTAAATAAACGAGGAGGAATAGACACATTTGACTTACAAAACAATACCAAATAATTTATGCAGATACCCTGCCTTCAAGGAGGTGGAGTTTAATTCCACTTGTGTGGGCTGCACATAGTGATTTTCTTCTAAAGAGTATAGGATGAGAAAAGGAGAAAAAAAGGTTAACTGCACACTGGGGGAACCTCATAAATACCACATCAGCTAGGTAATCAAGGTTACCATCAACAGTGATAAGTTATGCACTGGATAGGATATGATGAAAATGGCAGTTACCCCTGTGGTCCTCCTCCCTAAGACATACTACTGCAGTCTAATCATGAGGAAGACACCAGACAAGTCCTGACTGGGGGACATTCTACAAAATACCTGACAGATACTCATCAAAACTAGAGGTCATTTAAATTATTCATTTTTATTTGCCTGTGCCAGGTCTTAATTGCAGCACACGGGATCTAGTTTTCTGGTCCAGGGATTGAGCCCTTTGCACTGGGGGCACCAAGTCTTAGCCACTGGACCACTAAGAAAGTCCCCTGAGGTAATTAAAAAAAAAAAAGGGAAGTCTGAGGAACTGTCAAAGTCAAAAGAAGCCTATGGAGACATGACTACTAAAGGTACTGTGGTGTCCTGGACAGGATCCCGGAATAGCAAAAGGACATTAGGGGAAAACTGAGGAAATCTGCATAGTACTAATGCACCACTATTGGCTCATTAATAGGACAAAGGTACCATACTAATATAAGGTATTATAATAGGGGAAACTGGGGCTGAGGAAATAGGAAATCTCTGTACTATTTTCCCAATAATTTTGTAAGTATAAAATAGTACTAAATTTAAAAGTTTACTTTAAAAAATCAGTCAGGAATATAATTGGGGGAAATCAGTAATGCTGGATTTTATCAGCGTCTTCTCTTGCCTGATTAAGAAAAAAAAAAACTATGAAAAATATAACTTGTCCTTACACTGTCTAAGACATACAGATGGCCAATATTTTTTTCTTGATTATAACAGGGAAGGAAAATATAGTTGTCTACTTACCCTACTGTTGAATTAGGTGGTTTGGGCAGCCTAGAATAAAACCAGGAAACAGATTCTAATTTATATTAAGGACTTCTAAAAGCTCACATTTCTATTAGCAACTTGCTTAAGAATAAAGAAGTATCCCATTTGCAAACTACAGAGTCTCTATGATACTGACTGACTTTCTGGAACACTGAGTATTAACCAGACAGATATGATATTATCATATCTCAGTTGTCTGTTGGTCAATTTTTTCCATTATGCTTATTCTAACTTCAGCCCCACTCACCTCTTGTTCTGCATTTCTAACTTATTCTAATGATAATAGAGCTTTAGTTCTCACTGACTTCACGCTCATAGGCAGAGCACCGAAGTGCTCTGAGGTAGCCTGACACCATGCATGTGGTGCAATTACATGACCTAAAGTGACCTGAGTGTGGCCTGGTTGGAGAAAACATATAAGTACAGTGTGTGCTTTGCCCCTTTGCCCAGAATTGCTCACCTCTCATGAGAGTAAATGTTGCCCAGCTGCAGAGAGGCTAGAACAAAACTGAACAAGTTCTCAGGGGCATGCCTTTTCTGAATCACTTCACTATTAGAAGGTTGTATGTTTACTAATTGCTCTGAGCTCTACGTGCCAAGAAATAACACTACAGCCCAGGGACAAAGTCCACACTAGAGAAGGACTGGCATCAACTTTCATTGGATTTCAGCAGTTTCAGCCTATACAAGTATTTCTGAAATATTTCAATTATGAAAAATGAACAGAATGATATCAGTCAGTAATAAAGGCAGTAAAATTGAATATACTGTTTGCTTTTTTATATGTTCCTCTATTTAGAAAGTGGTACTCAAGCCATCTAATTTTATTAGTCTATAATGTATTGTAAGCACACAATCCACATGCACTTTAAAAGGTTTATATCTTTATTTGGACTCTAAGTTTGTTGGAACTAAAAAAAAAAAGCATGTCTTCCAGTTAAATTTCTGGTTGAGTAGGGAATAGAAAGCAATGAATATAAGAATCTATGAGATTGAGCGCTACCAGACTGACTATTATATATGAAACATTAAATCAGCATTTAAGAGTTTTCTCATTTAGCTGATTTTGACAAGTACTTACCTAAAATTAATTTGATTCAACATGGAAAAAATTGTGTGTGTTTATGTGTATAACTGAAATCACTTTGCTATACACTTGAAACTAATACAACATGGTAAATGAACTATACTTCAATTAAAAAAACAAAATGGAAAAATAAGAATAAAAATTTTTAAAGAAAAGCTTTTCTAAAAATTCAAAGTTTGAAAGGATAAAGTGAAAATAAAAAATGCTCAGAGACGCGAATTCCTTGACCTGAACCTATCCATGATTTTACCGCCACTCTCTCCTTTTCAGTTTATTAATCCCAAAGGAAAAAGGCCCAGCAACCACACATTTCATAGCTTTTTGGCTCCCTCTTGTGGCTGAACTCTGTATTAATTTATGACCTATAAACAGAACTAATATTAGTATTTTCATTTTTACGTCAGTGCTCTCAGTATTTTCTCTGGAAATTACAAAGTAGGCCTTTGTAATATATACAACAAACTATTTCAATGAGCAAAAAATAATACACTAGAAAATAATTCCTCTACAAAAAGAGTGAATTAAGTATTCTTTATCTAAAAGAGAAACTTACAGAGTAATTTTATTAAGAGTTATTTGTAGATTGTCATAACAAACCACTTTCATAAAATTCTGATTAAAATTTTTATTGAGGGCACTGGGGCTTTTTCTATGACCCTCTTAAGAAATGTAACAGATTCTTATTAGATTGAATAACAGAGTCAAAGGCAGGGAAATGGGTCAAGAGGACCTGTATGAATCTTTTTGAACATTACTACTCCATCTTTCCAATTTTTTTTTGTTTAAATGCAAAAAACTATTAGTAGGTTTTAGTCTATTTATTTTATTTTTGTTCTTTTGGTCTTGGTTTCTATAGTCAATGATCTCTATTTAAAAAAAGGAAGACTTTTGTTTTCTAGAAGCTCCCTAGACTTGAGGAGAATTTGGGGACTATTAAAATTTTGCATATGACTCATTTCCACTTAAAAATGTAATTTGATTTCACATAAGAAAAAGAAACCTCAAACTTACAAAGAATCATTTCCGTAGAGGTCACTTTTTTTGTTCTGTGACAAATAATAAAATTGTTCAACAGGAAGCTTTCTGAAAAGAAAGAAAAGATTAAATTGAACATCTTTTTAACAGCAGTGTAATGTCAGATAGTAAAAGAATAGATGAATACAACCATGTATACGTTAATTCAGTATATGAAAAGATGGCATTTTAAATCAGTGGGAAAAGGCTTATTTTTTAATAAACAACACAGGAAAAATTCACTAGCCATTTGGAAAAAAAAGACTTCAACTTCATACTATTCAAAGAGATAATTTCAGATGGATTAAAAATCTAAGAAATTGGTGAAAAGCATACAAATATTAAAAAAATATATGAATATGTTTTTTTCTTGGTGGTAGGGAAAACATTTTAAATAAGATTTTTAAAAACTCAAAAAGCAAAAGGAAATTTGAGAACATCAAATGAAAAATTTTTGAAAAGGGCTTCCCTGGTGGCTCAGTGGTAAAGAATCCGTCTGTCAATGCAGGTGACATGGGTTCGAGTCCTGATCTGGAAGATCCCACCTGGGGAGGAGCAACTAGGCCCATGCACCCCGACTACTGCGCCTGTGCTGCAGAGCCTAGGAGTCGCAACTACTGAGCCCGGATACTGCAACTACTGCAGCCTGCGCGCCCTAGAGCCTGTGCTCCACAACAAGAGTGTGTATGTGTTAGTTGCTCAGTTGTGTCCAACTCTTTGCGACCCCATGGACTGCAGCACACCAGGCTCCTTTGTCCATGGGATTCTTTGCAACAAGAGAAGCCACGGCAATGAGAAGCCCGTGCACCACAACTAGAAAGTAGTGCCCACTTGCCAAAAGCAGAAAAAAGCCTGTGCAGCACAGCCAGCACAGCCCAAAATAAACAAATAGAAAAAAATTTTTTTACGATAAGGGGAATTTATTAAAAATTTAAGACAAGACAGTATAAAAAAGCTCAATAAAACAAAGATTAGAAAAAATATTTATAATAGATACATATAGAGATAATATTCCAGAATATAAAGAACCAGTAAGAATCTATAGCTAAAAGACAAGCAATAAAAATGAGCAAAGAATAAGAACAGAAAGGAAATATAAATAGTCAAAAATAAGAAAACAAATGTAAGAAAAAAGTACTCAGTCTAATCAGAGAAATGCATTCTGATAATCAAGATAAACTTTTTATTCTTTAGATAGGCAAAAATTATACGTTTGATAATGTTACTACAGTTGGCTAAGAATATGGCAAAATGGATACTTTTAGATACTACTCTGGGAATATAAAGCATTTAGGGGCTAAAATTAAAAATAATTCACATATTATGATCCATAACTTTACTTATAATTTTCCCTGGAGAAACATTTGTGTACTGAGTTCAAGGAAGCCTGTATAAAGATATTCATACACTTAGTTAATACAAAAGAAGAAAAAGAAAATACAAGAATGGCTAAATAATTTAATACATCCATACTGTGGAACACTATGAGAAATTTAAAGAATCAGATTATATCCATATTTACAATCTTTAGATTGCAGTTTTAGTTTCATGGCAAAGTTGAGAGATTTGAAGGTAGAGAGATTATCAAATACCCTTTAACTTACACGTGCTTCAGTTCAGTTCAGTTCAGTTGCTCAGTCGTGTCCGACTCTTTGTGACCCCATGAGTCGCAGCACGTCAGGCCTCCCTGTCCATCACCAACTCCTGGAGTTCACTCAAACTCACGTCCATTGAGTCGGTGATGCCATCCAGCCATCTCATCCTCTGTCGTCCCCTTCTCCTCCTGCCCCCAATCCCTCCCAGCATCAGGGTCTTTTCCAATGAGTCAACTCTTCGCATGGGGTGGCCAAAGTACTGGAGTTTCAGCTTTAGCATCAGTCCTTCCAGTGAACACCCAGGACTGATCTCCTTTAGGATGGACTGGTTGGATCTTAGCCTCCCCCATTATCAACATCTCTCACAAGAGTGGTACATTTGCTAGGACTGATGAACTTCCACTGACACATCATTATCACCTGAAGTCCATAGTTACTGCAGCCTTCATTCTTGGCGCTTGTGATATTTTAATATATACTGTACTGCTGAACTCAGTTTCTTTTGAACACCCATCCTACATCTCATCTACCCAATGTAGACTCCAAAATACTTGCTTTCTCAGTCTTTGAGATTGGTCCTAGAGTGTGAGGGTTATTCTTACCCCACAAGAATGCTCACCAACAGAATCTCACAACTGAGGATGTTCTCAATTAGGTAGATACTCTGTGGGCATCCGTCAGGCTTTCTCCAGTCACCCGGTGCTTTCTCAGTGGCTTCATAAACTAAATTATTACAGGGGCAGGAACAGAAGTTCTCATGTATGAACTCAGCAACACGAAACTCCCCTTCATCAAAACTGGCCTGGCTACATTTGAATTTACCAGAAGAAGTTACCAATCCTAAGTAATTCATAGAGAAAAATCTCCCTGGGTGTACTAGGCACCCACCTGGTAGGTGGTTGACTACATTAGACCCCTGCATCATGAAAGATGACTTATCCTCACAGGAACCTCTAACTAAGGATTTCCCTTTCCTCCTCACTACATTGCTGCCAGTTACATCATCAATGGAATGTAACTGAAGGCCTTATTCACTACATGATATCTTAAACACTATTACTCTTGACTAAGGGTATATTGCTACTGCTACTGCTAAGTCACTTCCGTCGTGTCCAACTCTGTGCGACCCCATAGACGGCAGCCCACCAGGCTCCCCCGTCCCTGGGATTCTCCAGGCAAGAACACTGGAGTGGGTTGCCATTTCCTTCTCCAATGCATGAAAGTGAAAAGTGAAAGGGAAGTCACTCAGTCATGTCCGACTCTTCACGACCCCATGGGCTGCAGCCTACCAGGCTCCTCCATCCATGGGATTTTCTAGGTGAGAGTACTATTAGTCAAGGGTTATTTAGTTTATGAAGCCACCGGGTGACTGGAGATGCCCACAGAGTATCTACCTAATTGAGAACATCCTCAGTTGTGAGATTCTGTTGGTGAGCGTTCTTGTGGGGTAAGAATAACCCTCACTAAGTAATACTCTTGACAATTTACCACAAAAAGAAATAAGGCATTGGTTGAATTGAAAAGATTCACTGGCCTTGTCATATTTACAGAATGCTGGAATAGCCTATTGATGACTCAGCTATGGCTCAGTGTTGTCCTGAAGAGTGTGGCACATGCTCTGAACTGGTCATCAATAAATACTTTCCTCTGTAACCAGAATGCATGGTCTAAAAAGTACGGGGGGAAGTGGGAGTGATGCCCCTCACTGTTTATATTACACTTGAGAAAATTTTTACTTCCTCCCCAGCCACCTTGAGCTTTGCTCATTTAGAGGTTAAGGGAGAAATGCTGCCACCAGACAACAGAACAATGGTCCCACTGAACTGGAAGCTGAACTGATGATGTAATCTGGGGCTCCTTAGGCCTCTGGAGAAAACAGGCAAGGAAGAATTATTCCAAGTAGGCTGGGATTATAGATCCTAAATGTGAAGGGCAACAGGACTGCCGCTATACCATGCTGGGGAAAAGGAGTATTTCTAGAACCGGGATCTTTTAGACACCTCCTAACATAGCTCCCTGGAGAAGGCAATGACACCCCATTCCAGTTCTCTTGCCTGGAAAATTCCATGGACGGAGGAGCTTGGTAGGCTGCAGTCCATGGGGTCACAAAGAGTCGTATAAGACCAAGCGACATCACTTTCACTTTTCATTTTCATGCATTGGAGAAGAAAATGGCAACCCACTCCAGTGTTCTTGCCTGGAGAATCCTAGGGACGGGGGAGCCTGGTAGGCTGCCGTCTATGGGGTTGCACAGAGTTGGACACGACTGAAGTGACTTAGCAGCAGCAGCAGCAGCAACATAGCTCCCAGTGGCATAAAATTCATAGAATAGAGTAGTAGCTGCGCAAGGCAGAATCGCTAACAGCTTAGTTTTTTTGTTTTGTTTTTTAAGATTTACTTATTTATTTCGCTGTGCTGGGTCTTTGTCGTGCGGGGCTACTCTCTGGTTGTGGTGTGTGGGTGGGCTTCTCATTGCAGTCGCTTTTCTTGTCTCACAGCACAGACTCTCGGGTGTGTGGGCTTCAGTACTTGGGGCTCCCACGTTCTAGAGCACAGGCTCAGTTGCTGTGGCCCATGGGCTTAGTTCCTCCTTGTCACATGAGTCGCTTGTCACTAAGCGACTTCCCTTTCCCTTTTCACTTTCATGCACTGGAGAAGGCAATGGCAGCCCACTCCAGGGTTCTTGCCTGGAGAATCCCAGGGGCGGGGGAGCCTGGTGGGCTGCCTTAGTTCCTTCTCTGATCAGGGATCAAACTCGTGTCTGCTGCACTGGCAGGCAGATTCTTTACCACTGAGCCACCAGGGAAGCCCCAAGGGAAGCTTAGAAATCTTTCAGGAACAAAATTTGGGTTTGCCCCACCAGGTAAAGGCTTCCCTCGTGGCTCAGACAGTGAAAGAATCTGTCTGTAATACAGGAGACCTGGGTTTGATCCCTGGGTCAGGAAGATCCCCTGGAAATGGAACAGCAACTCACTCCAGTATTCTGGCCTGGAGAATTCCATGGACACAGGAGCCTGGTGGGCTACAGTCCACGGGGTCACAAAGAGTCAGACACGGTTGAGCGACTAACACACACACACACACACACACACACACACACACACACACACACACACACACACACACACACACACACACACACACACACACACACACACACACACACACACACACACACACACACACACACACACACACACACACACACACACACCAGGTAATAAATTCCTGTGGGCTGAGGGCAAGGGAACTTGAAATATTTTTAAGAGATAAATATGATAATGATAACATTTAAATGATAAAAATGATAACATTTAACACAAAAGGGTGTGACAAGAACCGAATATATTAACCTGCATTTCTGAGTCAGGAGTGATTGACATTCTAATTGGAACAAATATTTCCTTTCCCAAGTATCCTTGGGCTGCATTCCGTAAGACACTAAGACTTCTTTCTCATAAGAAGCTAGTCTTTTGCTTTCTTTTTACACACTATAATTCTGAATATACTTCTAAGTCTTTTAGAATATTGTACATTTTTTAATATACAAATTCTGGGGACCAGAACTATAAACTCCATGAGGAGCTATACCTTAATCTCAACAATGCTTGCTATATTCAAATGACTGAATAAATGAATGGCTGGAATGAGTGAATGAATGAACAAATGAAAAGAATGTGGACTATGGAGTTAAATAAACCCAGATTCAAATCCCTATTCTGAAACTTCGTATTGTCTGACCCAAGGAAAGGTACTGAGCCTCTTGGGTCTCTATTGTAAAACCAGGATAACAATTTCCACTTTACTAAGATATTAAAAATCTGTATTATATTATAAAGTAAGTTCCAAGAGAGTGGGGGCTTAAACAAATCTGTCGAATGAATTGATGAACTTGAGTTCCTATCTTCATTGTGTCAATATTTGCATCTTTCCAATTGGACTTTTCATTTGTCTGCTTTTTATTACTTTACTGAGGCTTTCATAAGGCTACCACATGTCCCTATTGGTATTGTTTTCCTCTTTAGCTGTAGCCTATTTATTTAACTGCTTTAGAATAAAAAACTAGTTAGCTAGATTGTCAGTAAACTAGGTAGCCAGGATTGTTAGATAAAATAGGAGTAAGCGGGCTGTGTGTGGAGAAGCTTCAATGGATTTTGTTTTGAATAAATTTCATACTTAGTAGTTAATGTTGTGACATTTAATTTACTGCTCAGATTTTGTGTGTGTGCTTTATCTTCAGGTTTAACTGGCCTTTGAATAAATTTGCCGAAAGGGTAACTTTAAGACATAAATGATGACTGAAATATTTTAATACTTGAAAACAATGCCCATTAGATTCTAATGACTGACTATAGATGGTTTTCAAAAGAATAGAATTCAAAAGTCAACATTTGTAGAAATTAGGCCATCTATTTGCTCAAGCCAAAAAAATTTAATCTCTCTCAGGAATGTTACTTAGTTTTAGATAAAATATGATTAGTAAGGGAATTAGATTAATCAAATTTTTTGATCATATAAACATCTCTAAGGAGAGCAAAGATATTTATATTTTTTACTGACTTCACGATTAGAAATTATATAATTAGTGTTCCCATCTGTATCTTTTCATAAATAATAAGTTTAGAAGTAGATTTAAGTTAACAAAGGACTCACAATAGAAATACAGAAAACTGAATAACAATGACCTCTATGTGAGGGACTGAAAGTTTATTTACCTTGGCCAGATTTCTCCACCAAATCCATAATGCTGATGTCCTTTGCCCATGACTCTAGGAGGTTCACATTTCGGCCTGTGTTCCTCAGGGAGCGAAATGGGTATCATCCCTCCATATTCCCTTTCAGCGCCCCATGGAAGCCTACATCGTTGGAGTGACTGTCTTAATGTCTGATACCTGCATAAAAAGAGATTTTTGAAATATTAATGGGTTCAGAGTGGAATGCTATGGTCTGAATGTTTGTGTCCTTCCTGCCTCCAAATTTATGTATTTAAATCCTAATGTCCAATGTGACGATATAAAAAGGTGGGATCTTCAGGAAGTGACTAGGTCAGGAGGAGCAGTCATGAATGGGACTAATGCTCTTGTAAGAGAGATTCCAGAGAGCTTGTTCGCACTTCTACAATGTGGAAGTGAGCTAGAGTGAGAAGGACCTTGTTAGAAATACAAATTCTCCGGCTCTGTCCCAGATCCAGGAATCAGAATTAGTGGGTGCAGTGAGGTGTTGAGCCCTATAATCTGTTTTTCTTTGATTTATTTTTTAATCGGAGGAAAACTGCTTTACCATGCTGCATTGGTTTCTGCCATACAACAGTGTGAATCAGTCACAATTTTATATATATATATATATCCCCTCCCTCCTGAGCCTCCCTTTCCTCTCCCCATCCCACCTCTTTAAGCTGTAATCTGTTTTAAACAAGCCCTCCAGATGATTCCTTTGCATGCTAAACTTTAGAAGTACTGCCCTATTCAACAAATTACCTTCCATAGAAAACAGTTCTCCAATTGTTCCACCCTTTACAACTATACCATTCAGTAGGTTGAAGACACGGAAATTTCCTAAATTGGCTGGTAGGGCTAGTCTCATCTTAAAAACTGGTAGTTCAGATGACTTTCTCTGCTCTTTCTCAACAAGGGAGTGAAGGGCCAGGACACATATTCACTGTTGTAAAAATGCTTCACGGGAAGTACTCAATGGATGTCTGTGAAATGAATTGCATGCCTGAGCGAATGAAAAAGGCCAAAGAGACTGATTTGTTTCCTGGACTGCTACTTATTACACAATATGAAAACTTTAAGCTAGGGAGAAGCCCTCACAAAACTCTTAATCTGGCTAAAGACCTGCATCCTAATGAGGAAGGATTTTAGGTCTTCTAGTTTCCACTAATGGCAGTCAATTATTTAGACTAACCATCCCACTAAAAATAAATTAAAATGCTGGAAAAAGAGCTTTGGGGTTGGTGACCATGTGGAGGTGGCGGTGGGGGGAGAGTGGGGCCCTCAGACTTCATGGAAGTTCAGTGCCCCAATCCATGTACCTTGCCCTATGTACCTCTTCTACCTGGCTGTTCTTAAATTACATCCTCTTCAAATAAAGCAGTAATCTGTCACCAAGAAATGAACAGCACAATGTTCTAGAGAACAAAGAACAATGGTTCATCACAGTTTCCACAGCACAACAAAGAGGACAGGTCATTGCAGACAAGACTCTGGCACACTCACCATGGAATCCCCAGGATATGGCACTGTGCCTTGCAAATATATGCTCAATAAATACTTACTGACTAGTTGGTTTTCCTTGAGAGCAGACAATAACCTGATAATTTTAGAAAGGGGACCCATTGAACTTTGAGTCAAATTTTCTTGGAGAAGTTGAATTCTATTTTCATTAGACTGCTTCGATTTTCCTTGAACAAACAACACAAAATGTTGAAAAGAAAAGCATCTTCTTAAAAGCAACTCATTGTCAACAAGACAGAAAGAGACACCAGGGTTCCATAAGAGGGGAAATAGGAATCTGGAAAGGTAAACAAGCACAGAAGCCACTTTTGCCCTTAAGGCAGTGCTAATTCTGGCAGATTTCGTTTTTGCTTTAAGGACACTGCAGGTGGAGAAGCACAGAAATCAGCCAGGTGAGGAATCTAAAGGAAGCCATCCCTAAAAGACTGCCCTCTCATGTTACAGGTGAGTCAGGAAAAACCAGCTCTCTCATTTTCTCCCCAAATTTGCACTTGCCCATGACTTGAACTTGAATTTAAGTGGTCAGAGATAGACAGCATACCCCCTATTCATAAATATGCAAGACTAACAGGATTCCCTTCTGGAGGTAGGATTCTTGGGTGAATCACTGTCTAGGATGAGTTCTAAAGGATGAGTAGGACTTTTCTGGGTGCAAGAGAGGGAGGACTCTAAGCAGGGGCAATATCATGGAAGAAGGCCTCGAGGGTTGAAAGATTATGGAACTGAAAATTCCTGACAGTGTTGGCTCCAGAATCCTTCTTGGGCAAGACTTGCTTGTTCGATCAACTATTTTGTTAGGCCTCTTGGAGAAGACACAGAGACTCTGCAGGTACAGGTGTTGATAAGGACTCAAGCAACCCAAGATTTATTAAGCTGCTCAGCAATGGAAAGGATTTGGTGTTTCACTCTTGAGAGAGGAAGATGAGGGGAAAGGGAAGTAGGGGGAGAGGAAGAAAATAGACCAGCAGGATGCTCAGAGACCACAGTGAGTGAAAGCCATTGCGGGAACTCTGATGGTAGCTGGGATAAAGAACTTTTAAATACAGAAGCTATGGCTTACAAGGAACTTTTAGTTATATATTATACGGTATGATGTGCTTCTTCCTTCAGACCCTTACCTGATCAGTGACATTTACCAGGCCCACAAATGCTCTGTGTGGATGAGGTCTCTGGAGGAAACTAAAAAATGACTGTTTCACATCTGGGTCAAAATGTTGTTGAACAGAAGCAGAATACATGGAGCCAGGTACCCAAAGTCAGTTACGGTCATCCCCACCCCATCCTGGGAATTTCGGTACATTTTGAGGAAGGCTTTGGGTTACCAGAATGTATGGAATAAAGATTTGAGTGGAATTTAGCTGAATCTTAAGGGCTGAAAAGACAGCTGAATTTTGGGCTATATGAGAAGAGCTGATACAGAATATTGAAATTTGAGGCACAGTAGAGAAGAGCTGCTTGAGAGGGGAAGCAAGTAAGGAAGACAAGGGTGACACCCTGCATGATCTCATGGGCCCTTTGGATGATACCTTCTGAGCAATGTGGACCCAGTTAGAAACACGGGAAGGGAACTCAGAGATACAGATGTGGACAGTGGAGCCACTTTCTTATCTGCACCCATGCACTGGTTTAGTGTCAACCTCCTGCACAAATTTGCTGAAAGAAGAACTGACACTTGAGACTGTCATACATGGAATGTATTATCTCAAAGTCACTACATAGGGGTTGGCAAACTATGACTCACAGGCCAAATCCAACCTACTGCTGTTTTCATAAGTGAAATTTTATTGGAATACAGCCATGACCATTTGTTTGTATACTGGCTATTGTCTATGGCTGTTTTTCTGCTACAACGGCAGAGCTGAGTAGTTTGACAGAGACTGAAAGTGAAAAAAGTGAAAGTGTTAGTTGCTCAGTCGTGTCTGTCTCTTTGCAGCCCCATGGACTGTAGCCTGCCAGGCCCCTCTGTCCATGGAATTCTCTAGGCCAGCCAGGGTCTCCCGCATTGCAGGCAGATTCCTTACCATCTGAGCCACCAGAGAAGCCCTTGACACAGACTATAGAGCCTTAAGTATTTACTATCTGGTCCTTTAAGGAAGAAGTCTGCACCAGCTAGTCAAGGAGAATCTGGTGTCCGCTGATTTGGGGTACTGGAGAAGGGATGAAGGTATTCCGTTCTCAGACCTCTGAGCTATGATCTATGACTATAATCAATAGACACAGGGTGGGGGCATGACAAGTGAAAAATATTTAAATACATTTGATTAATGGCAACATAAGCTTTAATATCTAAGTTTTTAAAAGTTACATTTAAATTAGATGAGTCAATTTCTCAGCATCTGACCCTCATATATTACACTAGCCTAGGAAGATGAGCCAGTAGAATATGTTAATCAATCATTTGGGTTGGCATTCATCTAAATCCAGTAAGTTGTAGGAAACCATTTAAAATAAAAGGCAAAGCATAAAGAAGTCATATTTCTCTTTCATTGTAGGGTCTCATATCCCTACCCCTTAGCTTTAATATTAACAGAATTTATAGAAGGAACTAATTAAATGAAATATTAAAGTTTCAGTATTAAATAATTTTATAGCTTAAATAATACATGTCTCCTAAGCAAATAACAACAATTAGTGCTGAAATCTGTAGCCACATAAAATTAATGTTTACTTGTTTAAGAGAAAGATATATTCCCTGTAGATGAACCAATATCTTTCTTTGGAGTCACCTTACAGGATTTTGATTTGGGGGACTGAATTTAGCCAATAATGATTGCAAGTCATGACTAAAGGAAAGGCTAGAACAAACATATGCTTATTTTTTGACAGGAAGCTAACAGTTAAACACAAAACAACAGACAAATCCCCAAATCTCAGGAATCAGAAAGCAATGAGACAAACACAGAAATAAAATGGAACTTGTAATTAAATCTTAAGCAATTCTCAAGACACTTTCTTAATTGATATTTATCCTCCTAATGGACTAGGAAAGAGACGTCAGCTGAATGGAAAAAGGAGGTAGGCATCTGTGATTTTGAGTATCTGTACCTGCCAGTGTTAAATTTTCAGTGGAAAAAACACAAAAGAATGCCACTTACTTATTAATATTTTTTTAAGGAGATCAAGTAATCATACATAATAGTGACTAATATAATTGTCCCACAACATACCAGTGAAGAAAGTAACTGATGTACAAAGATTAACTTGCCCTTGGTCACTGGGTAAGCCAGACCACAATCCTGGTTTTCATGTGTTTCAGTGCTTTCTGCTAGGCCAGTGATTCTCAAAACAAGTTGAAAAACTACTAAAAATGCAGATCCCCTAGATCCAACCCAGACCCAGTGAGTCAGAGTCTCTACAGATAGAGCTTGAGTGCAGGCTAAGACACTTTAGTGGCGTCTGACTCCTTGCGACACTTTGGACTGCAGCTTTCTGGGCTCCTCTGTCCACGAGATTCTCTGGACAAGACTACTGGAGTGGGTTGCTGGGTTGCCATTTCCTTCTCCAGGGCATCTTCCTGACTCAGGGATCAAACCCTTGTCTACTGCCTCTCCTGCATTGCAGGTGGATTCTTTACCGCTGACCCACTGGGGAAGCCCAAAGACAGAGCTTGGGAATCTGTATTTTCAGAACACTTGCCATGTTATTTTGATGCGCCCAGTTACCAGACTAGTGGTGGGTAACAGATGAGTTAGACTGTGCTGCCTATTCTGGAAAGAAAAAAAAAAAAAGGTGGATGAGAGGAAACAATTTTTCATCCCTGTTTCAATTGCCGAGTTAATTCAAAATACATTATAATATTTTAAAAGCCACTCCTTTAAGTACAGCCACACTTAGAAAATTAAGCTGCTGAGAGCTAATACATTACGACTTGTATTCATCCTTACCATTATGAAGAGTAATCCCTAAAAGCCAGCAGATTTTTGTTCTTCATTGTTTTGTTCTGTTTTTGAGATACCTTGAGGTTTGAGTTGGGAGCCATATACCCTCAACCTGGTTTGGAAGAAGTAAGCCTCAGTGTGGATAGGGTAGAATTACCAATGTTGCCCTGATGATACCTTCTGGAGAAGTTGAGGAATACTACTGAGAGAAAAGAGAACTTCTATTTCTGTAAGCTGCCCAGGTACTACTTAAAAGGGAGTTAAATGAGAGGGGAGGTTCTGAGAATATAGGATCATCCTGGTTTTCCCATTTGGGGACTAAGAAAGGAAAAACTTCACATGGAATAAAGTGAAAAGCAAATTTTATTTATTAGGAACTAGGAACATGGTTGTACCTAGATACTGCTTCAAATAATACCTTATTATATTTATAGGTAATTGAGTATATGCTGTGTTTAATTTTGTAGTCAGTTAAATATTAATGACCCAGATAAACACGATGGTGTGATCGCTCACCTAAAGCCAGACATCCTGGAGTGTGAAGTCAAGTGGGCCTTAGGAAGCATCACTTCGAACAAAGCTAGTGGAGGTGATGGAATTCCAGCTGAGCTATTTCAAATCCTAAAAGATGAGGCTGTGAAAGTGCTGCACTCAATATGCCAGCAAATTCGGAAAACAGCTATGGCCACAGGACTGGAAAAGGTCAGTTTTCATTTCAATCCCAAAGAAGGGCATTGTGAAAGAATGTTCAAACTACCGCACTATTGCACGTATTTCACATGTTAGCAAGGTAATGCTCAAAATTCTCCAATAGTACATGACCTGAGAACTCCCAGATGTTCAAGCTGGATTTAGAAAAGTCAGAAGAACCAGAGATCAAATTGCCAACATCCACTGGATCATAGGAAAATCAAGAGAATTCCAGAAGAAGATGTACTTCTGCTTCATTTACTATGCTAAAGCCTTTGACTGTGTGGATCACAATAAACGGTGGAAAATTCTTAAAAAGATGGCAAAAGAAGACCAACTTAGCAGCCTCCTGTGAAACTAGTATGCAGGTCAAGAAGCAACGGTTAGAATCAAACATGGAACAACAGACTGGTTCCAAATTGGGAAAGGAGTACATCAAGGCTGTATATTTTCACCTTGTTATATGTAGAGTACATCATGAGAAATGCTGGACTGGATGAAGCACAAGCTGGAATCAAGATTGCTGGGAGAAATATCAATAACCTCAGATATGCAGATGACACGACCCTTGTGGCAGAAAGTGAAGAGGAACTAAAGAGCCTCTTGATGACGGTGAAAGAGGAAAATGAAAAAGCTGGCTTAAAACTCAACGTTCAGAAAACTAAGGTCATGGTATCTGGCCCCATCACTTCATGGCAAACAGATGGGGAAACAATGCAAACAGTGACAGACTTTATTTTCTTGGGCTCCAAAATCACTGCAGATGGTGACTGCAGCCATGAAATTAAGATGCTTGCTCCTTGGAAGAAAAGTTATGACCAACATAGACAGCATATTAAAAAGCAGAGACATTACTTTGCCAACAAAGGTCCATATAGTCAAAGCTATGGTTTTTCCAGTAGTCACATATGGATGTAAGTGTTGGACCATCAGAAGGCTGAACACTGAAGAACTGATGCTTTTGAACTGTGGTGTTAGAGAAGACTCTTGAGAGTCCCATGGACTGCAAGATCAAACCAGTCAATCCTAAAGGAAATCAACACTGAATATTCATTGGAAGGACTGATGCTGAAGGTGAAGCTCCAATACTTTGGTCACCTGATGCAAAGAGCCTACTCATAGGAAAAAACCCTGATGCTGGCAAAGACTGAAGGCAGGAGGAGAAGGGGACAATAGAGGATGAGATGGTTGGTTGGCATCACTGACTCAATGGATATGAGTCTAAGCAAGCTCCAGGAGATTGTGAAGGACAGGGAAGCCTGGTGTGCTGTGGTCCATGGGGGTCTCAGAGTCAGACACGAATGAGTGACTGAAAACAGCAATGAAAAGCAATATTTTCTCTGACATTTCTCTTAGATTTCAAGTCTGTTTAAGGGTTTTGGAGCCAATTACTAACCAAACCGTAGGACCATTTAGATAGAGGGTATTAACATTTCAGTTAAATGCCTCTGTGAGTGCTTTTGCGGGCACAGTGAGTTCCATCAGATACAGCAGTGTTAAATTCCTACTCAGATCCCTTTTGGCCAAACGTAAGACCTCACGCTGCTGCTTTTGATCCAGGGACCACTGCCTATTCCCATATCACACACAATCAGCTGAGAGTTTCCTCTGGCTCCAGGAAAGCCCTGTCTGATCTTATGGTCCTTGGAGCTGAGCAGGAATTTGGGGCTCACAGCCACTTTTGGGAATCAGATAACAAAGCAGGTGCACCAAGGAATGAGTCTGTAGATGTGAACTGAACACACTTTCCCACAAATATGAACATATTTTGTTGCATTAAGTAAAAAACAGTAGTTTACAAAAAATATGTTGAATGGAATCTTCAAATTAAAAAAATGGAGGAGACATATTGAAATATTAACAATGGTTACTGTTTCTGGATAAAGGAAGTACAGAAGGTTTTCTTCCTGTGCTTTAATTTCATTTTTTCTTCCATTGGAAAAATGGAAAATTTATTTTATTTTTGGATTTTCATGATTTCCAAGTTATTCATACAGAAATGTCAGTTTTTTTTTCAGTTAAAATTTTTTTTCTTTGTATCTTTTTTCTTTCTTCTTGTGTGTTAGTTTTTAATTGGGAGAAAAAGCTTTCTTTTTATTTTTTCATATAAAGAGTATGTTTACAAATTGGAATAGATCTGTGGAAGTCTGATCAAGACAGTGAAAGTCTCGACACAGGAAGAAAGAAGAGTAAAGTCTGTTGAAAACGAGTGTTCATCTGGCAAAAAGAACTCAGACAGTCAAAAGAATCTTCAAACTCTTGAGGGGTTGCTATTATAAAGATAACGTGTGTGCGTGCTCAGTCATTTCTGTCATGTCTAACTCTTTTGACTACCTTCTTACATGAGAAAGACTTCTTAAATGAGAGATTTGACAACATGAAATTATAAAACAAACAAGCAAAAGCAAGAAAACAATTACACAGGTTATTTCTCACCCATGATTTTGAATTGTTTTTTTTTTCTTTCCTAAAAATGATTCAAATAAATATTGATACAATACAGTAAAGCTGGCACTAATATCTCGGAAAATTACTTGTTTGTACTCTGTTCCTTCATACATAAAATGGGGATAATAATAGTACTTATCTCATAGGGCTGTTGTAAGGATTAAAAGAATTACCACATTAGTAAAACATTTGATACAGTGCCAACACATAGTAATCACTCATATATGTTAAATCCTCATGGTGGCTCAGAGGTTAAAGCCTCTGCCTCCAGTGTGGGAGACCCGGGTTCGATCCCTGGGTCGGGAAGTTCCCCTGGAGAAGGAAATGGTAACCCACTCCAGTATTCTTGCCTAGAGAATCCCGTGGAGAGAGAAGCCTGGTAGGCTACAGTCCACAGGGTCGCAAAGAGTCGGACACGACTGAGCGACTTCACTTTCACTTTCTTTCATATATGTTAGATGACATTTTAAACATAATCTGCATTGCATTACAGAAAACTTGGTAGAGCGTAAATAAAGTCTGAATAGCAGTTTCTGGGAGTATTTTTGAGCAGATGGTGTTAGAGAATTATAAGGACCCACTATGCTACTCTTTGGGCTTCTCTGGTGGCTCAGATGGTAAAGAATCTGCCTGCAGTGCAGGAGACCCGGCTTCAATCCCTACGTCAGGAGGATGCCCTGGAGAAGGGAATGGCAATCACTCCAGTATTCTTGCCTGGAGAATTCCATAGACAGAGGAGCCTGGCAAGCTACAGTCCATAGGGTTGCAAAGAGTTGGACATGACTGAGCAACTAACACACATTCTACTCTTTATAAAGTTCGATTCAAATATTAATTCACAGGGCTTCCCTGGTGGTTCAGTGGTAAAGCATCTGCCTGCCAATTCAGAAGACACAGGTTTAATCTCTGGTCCAGGAAGATCCCACATGCTGAGAAGCAACTAAGCCTGTTCGCCACAACTACTGAGCCGGCACTCTATAGAGTCCAAGAGCCACAGCTGCTGAGCCCTCCCACCCTAGAGGCCATGCTCTGCAACAAAAGAAGCCACTGCAATGAGAAGCCTCAGCATCGCAACTAGAGGGTAGCCCCCATTCTCTGCAATTAGAGAAAAGCCCACACATAATGAAGCCTCAGCACAGCCAAAAACAAAGAAACAAAATTAATTCAAAATGAAGGAACAGATCATTCTAGAGTTCTAGAACGCAGTAGATGAATTTGATGTTTGCCTTTTAAAAATATACACTAACATTTTACTTCTTGCCAAGTTACTAATAGATATGGACACTTCAAAGTTTAGTTCATTGTCATACTATGCCTTCCCGGTGCTGTGATACACAGAAGAGGCCCATAACCTTAAATGCTTTTTCTCACAAAACAAAAATACAGTAATATATTAAAACCTTTTATAACTGTTTGCATTATCCAGTCTTTGTTTTACCTGTCCTCTGAGGCAGCTGGGCGAGTAGCCGTTTGTAGTGGAGTGTGCAATTCATTAGAGTAAAAGGTGTCCGACAGTATGTCAGCTCCTTCAAGCTCCCTACAGTAGTAGGGCTGGCCATGAATTACCTCCATGTTTCTTGGCTAAAAGGGCACAACCTGGAAAAAGAAAAGGAGGGCACACTTGGTTAAAGAGTCACTGAGTTAGTTTCTGTCACACTGACCCTCCCTCAGGGCAAGCAGGAAACTTGCTTTACACTGCTCGGTAGTTCAACCCAAGTCTGCTTAGAAATCATGGGCTCCCATCCTTCGGGTGAGCCCTATCTGTGGGACCTCAGGTGTCCTTTCAGTAACAGATAGCAACTTAAGTTCTATGGAAACGAATTTCAACTGAAACAAACCCACAGAGTGGAAGAGGTTCTAAAGTAGAGTGTGAATGATAAATGGATGACCTGTGGACTCATTTAAGGCATCTACCTCGCGGGCATTGACTGACCTTCGAATCTTGCCTCAATTTTAACCGTAATTATTCAAAAAAACTCAGCTGATTCCCCCTGCCCTGGTCTTTTTTTTTTTTTTTTAAAGCAGGGCGACTCAGCATTCAACAGAATTAACACCTGTGCTTCTAAAAGTCTTCAGGGATTCTAGTCGAGAGGTTCTTTGCAGAGAGGTGGAGAATCAGCGGTGCAGCACAAGCGAGACCCCAAAGTGAGAATTCCACCCCTCCTTAGGACTTGATGAGGGAAGCAAAAGACGCGCCTTGGCCAGGACCGGCCTAAGCCTAGCCTCCATGGCCATCAACGCCCTGCCAATCGGTGCCTCGGGGTTCCCACGCACCTTGGGACATCAGTCTGGAGGCCTTAGGCGGCAGAGCTCCCTTTCCCCTCTCTAGGGCTGGAGGGCCTCTGCGGGGTGTGGAATTCCGCCGTCGTCCGCACCTGCGGCCCGGGGGAGCTTGCGTGCAGGTGCGGGTGAAGGAGAGAGAGGGCCGGCGGGCAGGCCAGGGGTGGGGTTGAGGGTGCCTGTGACGGCGACCGTGACCGTGGCAATAGGTAATGCATGCTTGCGGGGCGGCCGGCATCTGGGAGGAGAGCAGGGGCGGCGGTGGGCTCATAGAAGTTTCGGAAGAAGCCAGCCCACGAACTCTTGGAACCCGTAAGAATCGGAAGCCGGAAGCAAGGTGAGGAACTCCCCGTCCACGCGCGAAAGTTCTTCCGGCACCCCAGTCCCTCGGCCCCGCCCCTTTATTCGCCCCTCCCTTCGCCCCTGGCCCCGCCCCCTGGCGCCCTCTGCGGGTAGTATCACATGCTCCTTCGAGGGCTGCTTGGTCCAGGCGGCTCCCGGCCCTGGGGCCGGCGCGTTCTCTGCTGTGCGCTGGGCGGTGGAGGAGTGCGGTGCCAGGGAGACTCTGATGAGGTGGGAGCCTCCAACACATCCATGTTTCTTACGCTCAATGGAGAACAATGCGGCCTTGTCTAGGGTGGCTTCCGCAGGACTCAGCACGTGCAGTTCCGTTCAGTCGCTCATTCGTGTCCGACTCTTTGCGACCCCATGAATCGCAGCACGCCAGGCCTCCCTGTCCATCACCAACTCCCGGAGTTCACTCAGACTCTCGTCCATCCAGTCAGTGATGCCATCCAGCGATCTCATCCTCTGTCGTCCCCTTCTCCTCCTGTCCCCAATCGCTCCCAGCATCAGAGTCTTTTCCAATGAGTCAACTCTTCCCATGAGGTGGCCAAAGTACTGGAGTTTCAGCTTCAGCATCATTCCCTCCAAAGAAATCCCAGGGCTGATCTCCTTCAGAATGGACTGGTTGGATCTCCTTGCAGGCCAAGGGACTCTCAAGAGTCTTCTCCAACACCACAGCTCAAAAGCATCAATTCTTCCGCACTCAGCTTTCTTCACAATCCAACTCTCACATCCATACATGACCACTGGAAAAACCATAGCCTTGACTAGACGGACCTTTGTTGGCAAAGTAATGTCTCTGCTTTTGAATATACTATCTAGGTTGGTCATAACTTTTCTTCCAAGGAGTAAGCGTCTTTTAGTTTCATGACTGCAGTCACCACCTGCAGTGATTTTGGAGCCCCCCAAAATAAAGTCTGCCACTGTTTCCACTGTTTCCCCATCTATTTCCCATGAAGTGATGGGACCAGATGCCTTGATCTTCGTTTTCTGAATGTTGAGCTTTAAGCCAACTTTTTCACTCTCCACTTTCACTTTTATCAAGAGGCTTTTTAGTTCCTCTTCACTTTCTGCTGTAAGGGTGGTGTCATCTGCATATCTGAGGTTATTGATATTTCTCCCGGCAATCTTGATTCCAGCTTGTGCTTCTTCCAGCCCAGCGTTTCTCATGATGTACTCTGCATATAAGTTAAATAAGCAGGGTGACAATATACAGCCTTGCCGCCGCCGCTGCTGCTGCTAAGTCGCTTCAGTCGTGTCTGACTCTGTGCGACCCCATAGACGGCAGCCCACCAGGCTCCGCCGTCCTTGGGGTTCTCCAGGCAAGAGCGCTGGAGTGGGTTGCCATTTCCTTCTCCAATGCATGAAAGTGAAAAGTGAAAGTGAAGTCGCTCAGTCATGTCCGACTCTTAGCGACCCGATGGACTGCAGCCTACCAGGCTCCTCCGTCCATGGGATTTTCCAGGCAAGAGTACTGGATTGGGGTGCCATTGCCTTCTCCGATACAGCCTTGATGTACTCCTTTTCCTATTTGGAACCAGTCTGTTGTTCCATGTCCACTTCTAACTTTTGCTTCCTGACCTGCATATAGGTTTCTCAAGAGGCAGGTCAGATGCTCTGGTATTCCGATCTCTTTCAGAATTTTCCACAGTTTCTTGTGATCCACACAGTCAAAGGCTTTGGCATAGTCAAGAAAGCAGAAATAGATGTTTTTCTGGAACTCTCTTGCTTTTTCCATGATCCAGCAGATGTTTGCAATTTGATCTCTGGTTCCTCTGCCTTTTCTAAAACCAGCTTGAACATCTGGAAGTTCACAGTTCACGTACTGCTGAAGCCTAGCTTGGAGAATTTTGAGCATTACTTTACTAGCGTGTGAGATGAGTGCAATTGTGCAGTAGTTTGAGCATTCTTTGGCATTGCCTTTCTTTGGGATTGGAATGAAAACTGACCTTTTCCAGTTCTGTGGCCACTGCTGAGTTTTCCAAATTTGCTGGCATATTGAGTGAAGCACTTTCACAGCATCATCTTTCAGGATTTGAAATAGCTCAACTGGAATTCCATCACCTCCACTAGCTTTGTTTGTAGTGATGCTTTCTAAGGCCTACTTGACTTCACATTCCAGGATGTCTGGCTCTAGGTGAGTGATCACACCATTGTGATTATCTTGGTCATGAAGCTCTTTTTTGTACAGTTCTTCTGTGTATTCTTGTCACCTCTTCTTAATATCTTCTGCTTCTGTTAGGTCCATACCATTTCTGTCCTTTATTGAGCCCATCTTTGCATGAAATGTTCCCTTGGTGTCTCTAATTTTCTTGAAGAGATCTCTAGTCTTTCCCATTTTGTTCTTTTCCTCTATTTCTTTGCATTGATCACTGAAGAAGGCTTTCTTATCTCTTCTTGCTATTCTTTGGAACTCTGCATTCAGATGCTTGTATCTTTCCTTTTCTCCTTTGCTTTTCACTTCTCTTCTTTTCACAGCTATTTGTAAGGCCTCCTCAGACAGCCATTTTGCCTTTTTGCATTTCTTTTCCATGGGGATGGTCTTGATCCCTGTCTCTTGTACAATGTCATGAACCTCCATCCATAGTTCATCAGGCACTCTATCTATCAGATCTAGTCCCTTAAATCTATTTCTCACTTCCACTGTATAATCATAAGGGATTTAATTTAGGTCATACCTGAATGGCTAGTGGTTTTCCCTACTTTCTTCAATTTCAGTCTGAATTTGGCAATAAGGAGTTCATGATCTGAGCCACAGTCATCTCCTGGTCTTATTTTTGTTGACTGTATAGAGCTTCTCCACCTTTGGCTGCAAAGAATATAATCAATTTGATTTCGGTGTTGACCATCTGGTGATGTCCATGTGTAGAGTCTTCTCTCGTGTTGTTGGAAGAGGCTGTTTGCTAAGACCAGTGCATTTTCTTGGCAAAACTCTATTAGTCTTTGCCCTGCTTCATTCCATATTCCAAGGCCAAATTTGCCTGTTACTCCAGGTGTTTCATGACTTCCTACTTTTGCATCCCAGTCCCCTATAATGAAAAGGACAACTTTTTTGGGTGTTAGTTCTAAAAGGTCTTGTAGGTCTTCACAGAACCATTCAGCTTCAGCTTCTTCAGTGTTACTGGTCAGGGCATAGACTTGGATTACGGTGATATTGAATGGTTTGCCTTGGAAACGAACAGAGATCATTCTGTTGTTTTTGAGATTGCATCCAAGTACTGCATTTCGGACTCTTTTGTTGACCATGATGGCTGCTCCATTTCTTCTAAGGGATTCCTACCCACAGTAGTAGATATAATGGTCATCTGAGTCAAATTCACCCATTCCAGTCCATTTTAATTCTCTGATTTCTAGAATGTTGACGTTCACTTTGCCATCTCCTGTTTGACCACTTCCAATTTGCCTTGATGCATGGACCTGACATTCCAGGTTCCTCTGCAATATTGCTGTTTACAGCATCGGACCTTGCTTCCATCACTAATCACATCCACAGCTGGGTAATGTTTTTGCTTTGGCTCCATCCCTTCATTCTTTCTGGAGTTAGTTCTCCACTGATCTCCAGTAGCATATTGGGCACCTACTGACCTGGGGAGTTCCTCTTTCAGTATCCTATCATTTTGCCTTTTCATACTGTTCATGGGGTTCTCAAGGCAAGAATACTGAAGTGGTTTGCCATTTTCTTCTCCAGTGGACCACATTGTGTCAGACCTCTCCACCATGCCTGCCTGTTTTGGGTGGCCCCACAGGGCATGGCTTAGCTCCATTGAGTTAGACAAGGCTGTGGTCCTAGTGTGAGTAGATTGACCATAATCACAGAAAACTAGTAAATCTAGTCAGTCAGCACGTGCAGCCCCTACATTATGCCAGGCCGAGGCTCTTCCTCTTCTAGGTAGGTGTGGGCAGGGCAAACAGGCAGTGTGCCTGCAGTGGTCTACCCGATCAGCAAAGACCTCACCCGGCTTCCATTACCTTTGTTACCACACCCCCTCCACTTCCCCGCCCCCAGGCCTCCCTGAAGAAATGAATGTGAACCACAATTCTGCACCTACAGGACTACGAGTTTCTGTGATGCCTGAGGAAAGAACCGCTGAGAAGGACCCTGATGTGGGAAGGTTGGTTACTTTTGCGGGGAGAGGCTGGAACTGAGCCCACAGGGACACAGGGGAAGGTGGGGGCAAGAACGACCACCTCTCAGAAGGGAGGTGTAACAGAGCTGTTCTTTGCCTGTTTCCCAGCTTTTTAATCAACCCACTAGTGGGTATTCATTTTGTGCTGTGCTTTCCAGGTGAGTGTTAGCTGGTGTGAAGAAAAGAAAGCTGCGTTAGAGTAGACCAGCTGGTAATTTTGTAATCCTGGTCTGTTTCTTTATCCCTGCACCTTTCTCAGAGTCCAGTAGTTACCAGCCACTAAACCAGGAAACAGAGATTTTTCAGGAGGCAGAGTTGTGAATTAGGTGAAGTTCGACTTTCTTTTTGACCCTGTTAACATTTTTTTACCCAAAAAATTTCTCATAGAAGTGCACCTCAGCCTTTTCGCTGCTTTGTCTGTGCAGGATACCCATGACACTATCTTGTCAGCCCAGCCTGTTTTATGTGCCTGGCCTCCCAGGGCTTTACATATGTCATCTTTTCCCATGCTTGACCTTTGTCCCAATTTCCTCATGGCTTGATTCTTCCTGGGAGGTAATAACTGAGTGTCATAGGTTTAATCAGTGACATCTGATGAAGCTGTGTCACTAGCCACATGTTAGTATGTAATGGGTGTTTGTGATACCAGGAAAGTTGGGGAAACTGTAAGTTGATTGACCAGGATATGTGGTGATAGCTTCCTGGGGGGTTTGAAATTTTATTTTGGTCAAATGACTTTTGTTGTTTAGTCACTCAGTTGTGTTGAACTCTTTGCGACCCCATGGACTGTAGCCTGCCAGGTTCCTCTGTCCATGGATTGTCCAGGCAAGAATATTGGACTGTGTTACCATGCCCTCCTCCAGGGGATATTCCCAACCCAGAGACCTAACTCATGTCTCCTAATGTCTCCTTCATTGGCAAGTTGGTTCTTTACCACTAGCGCCACCTGGGAAGCCAGCGTGTAAAAGTTAGGAAATTTTAATTATTTTTGCCTTTGTTATTTTCAAGTAAAATTTACAGGCAAGAATAAGGTTTTTTTTTGCCAGATCTTTTAAAAACAGTTGTTGTCTTTGGAAATGTTTTTACATCTGCAAGATTCTAAAGGATGTCAGAATTGGGTCTATTATTTGACCAACACTTTTTAATCTAGGGGCTTCCCTGGTGGCTCAGAGGTTAAAGCATCTGCCTGCAATGGGGGAGATCTGGGTTCGATCCCTGGGTGGGGAAGTTCCCCTGGAGAAGGAAATGACAACCCACTCCAGTATTCTTGCCTGGAAAGAGTCAGATATGACTGAGTGACTTCACTTTCACTTTAATCTAGGCTTTTATGATTTAATTCACACCGTCTCAGCCATCTGGTGATATGTATGTGACCCCCAACGATACATGTCATAATTGTTGTTTAGTCGCTAAGTCGTAACCGACTCTTTTACAACTGCATGGACTGTAGCTCACCAGGATCCTCTGTTCATGGAATCTCCTGGGCCAAGAATACCGGAGTGGGTTGCTGTTTCCTTCTCCAGGGGATCCTCCCAACCCAGAGATCAAACCCAGGTCTCCTGCATTGCAGGCAGATTCTTTACCATCTGGGCCACGAGGGAAGCTCCTTTACTGCCCTAGAGTGGGTCAAAGATATTTATTACCATAAGGAAAAAAGCCCTGGATCAAATTCTGTGTGGATTTTCCCTATAGACTGTATGGAAATCCCTATTGACTGGAGTGGGTTGCCATTTCCTTCTCCAGGAGATCTTCCTGACCCAGGGATTGAACCAGCATTGCAAGCAGGTTCTTTACTGCTGAGCCAGCAGTAGCCTCCTATCTAGATGTGTGCAGCATGATTGAGCAAATCCCCTTTGGGCCTGCCGTATTGACTTCTCTTTCACTACCTCATTTCCCTTAATGTATTTTGTTTACCTTTTGTATCACTCATAATTCTTCCAGCAGGGAAGGTGAAATTTGAAATGAAAAAAAAAATGTATGCATAGAATATTGCATCTGAGTTGGTGGAAATTCCAAACTACTAAAATTAGACCTTTCACTGTCAAGAAAAGAATATGTAGGAAATATATAATAATGTAAAGCATGGATTATATTCTATAATCTTTTTAAAGGATGTTATAGAGACTTTTAACCCAGTGGCATTTGATAATGAATAAAACTTTAAGAGACTTAGTACTCCTTGGCAGATATGAATATTTTTATTTTGATCATTTTTCCAGTTTTATTAATATAATTGACATACAGCACTATATAAACTGAGGTTTCCTTGATGGTTCACATGGTAAAGAATCTGTCTGCAATGCAGGAGATGCGGGTTCAATCCCTGTATCAGGAAGATCCTTTGGAGAAGGGAATGGCAACCCACTTAAAAATTCTTGCCTGGGAAATCCCATGGACAGAGGAGCCTGGTAGGCTACAGTCCATGGGGTTGCAAAGAGTTGGACACGACTGAGCAACTAATACTAACTGTATAAACTGGGAATCCCTGGTGGCTCAGTGGTAAAGAATCTGCCCACCAATGCAGGAGACTTGGGTTCAATTATGGGTTGGGAAGATCCTGTAGAGAAGGAAATGGGAACCTATTCCATTATTTTTGCCTGGGAAATCCTGGCAAAAAGGATTCAGGAGAGGAGCCTGGTGGGCCACAGTCCATAGGGTCACAAGAGTTGGACATGACTTAAACCACTACCACCACCACTGTATAAATTTAAGGTGTACAGCATAATGACATGATATGTTTTATGAAAATGAGGGACTTCCCTGGTGGTCCAGAGGCTAAGACATCGAGCTTCCAATGCAGGGCACCTGGGTTTGATCCCTGGTTTGGGAACTAGATCTTGCATGCAGCAACTAAGACCAGCAGAGCCAAATATTCAATTAATAATAGATAATAGATAAATAGTTTAAAAAAGAAGATGAATAAAGGAAAGCCTCATTCAAAATGGAGTTGGGAAGGCCCAAGGGGGCGCTTTCATACACATACCACTCATCACAGTGTACACATTCCAGCCAGAAGAAGCTTAATTTACAGCAGGAAGAAGGAAGATTTTCTTCTTGCCTGGAAATAATCCAGCCAATGAGAAACTGTTACAACCCTGAAATCTTCTCCAGTGAACTTTTAAACAAACAGCCCCTCCCACCTTCCACTTTTCCACTATTCTTCTGTAAAAGAATACTCCTCCTTTTGGTCTCCAAACTATGGGATTCACTGGTGGCTCAGACGGTAAAGATTGCCTGCAATGGGTCAGGAAGATGCCTTGGAAAAGGAAATGGCAACTCACTCCAGTATTCTTGCCTGGAAAATACCATGGACAGAGGAGCCTGGTGGGCTACAGTCCATGGGGTCACAGAGTTGAACACGACTGAGCAATTTCACCTTTCTTTCACCTTTGGTCTCCAGACTATGGTTTACTATAGTTTCCATGGCCCAAAGGGCAAATCATGTGGTATTCCCAAATAAATAGGATTTTGCTGGCTAAACTGTTACCATTTTCTTTTAAAGGTTCGCACTACTTGGTGTCAAAAGGGGTATTCGAAGGAGTTGAATCCCTAAAGAACTAACGATCCTGGGAATCATGCCTGGTACCCACTTGATCCCCTTGTGTTCTCCACTCTTTTGGTCTGGTAAGTCTCCTCTCATATTCAAGCTCATTCCTTTTGATTGAGCTCTCCAGCTTTTTAGGGGGATCTGTTTTTGTTTTCGTGACACTGTTGCCCTCTGTGTGAACACTCATTTGTTTTCTGAACCTCTGGTTTTGACATATGGGATCCCAATTCTCTAAATTCTCTCAGGAGAGTCCTCCTTCTGGGACCACGGCTTACTTTGGGTTCAAAAACTGTGGTCCCTTCTTTTGCATATTTTCAACTAAATGGACCAACTTAATAAAAAATAGTTTAGAACTCCAGTGCAGTGGTCACTATGGGGAACTTTCAAGCTCTTCATTACTGATAACTGTACATGTATTAGACCACTGGTCTGTGGATAAAATAATAATGTTTATGAATCAATACTGGTGAGGAAATATTAATAAGGCCTCATAAAGTGCCTACTTTGCTTATCCCACCTGTGCATACTCCTGGGAAACTGTCTGCACTGCCCCTGAATACTTTATTTAAAAAATTTTTTAACATTAAAACATTTTTAATTTTATATTGGAGTATAGTTGATTTACAGTATTGTGTTAGTTTCAGGTGTACAGCAAAGTGATTCAGATATACATGTATCTATTCAAATTCTTTTTTCTGAACATATATGAAATGATATTTATTATATGAAATTGGCTTAAGCAATATGGTGGCTAGTAAGTGCGAATCTGCTGCCCTTTGTAAACAAGCCTGATAAGCAGACTCCAGCCACCCCTCAATAACTTAAAATTGCTCAACTGACCATTCAAATTTTTGGCAAAAAATTTTATACAACTCCCCCTGTCTCATGGATATATAATAAATATATATTTGTCAGATATTTATAATGTCTGTTTTTGTTATATTTTATATTGGACTCTTAATTCAGTGATACAATAAAGGAAGGGTATGAGGAAATAGACTCTTCTATTTTTTTCAGTACAGTTCAGTTCAGTCGCTCAGTCGTGTCCGACTCTTTGTGACACCATGAATCGCAGCACGCCAGGCCTCCCTGTTCATCACCATCTCCTGGAGTTCACTCAGACTCACGTCCATCGAATCTGTGATGCCATCCCGCCATCTCATCCTCTGTCGTCCCCTTCTCCTCCTGCCCCCAATCCCTCCCAGCATCAGTCTTTTCCAATGAGTCAACTCTTCGCATGAGGTGGCCAAAGTACTGGAGCTTCAGCTTTAGCATCATTCCTTCCAAAGAAATCCCAGGGTTGATCTCCTTCAGAATGGACTGGTTGGATCTCCTTGCAGGCCAAGGGACTCTCAAGAGTCTTCTCTAACACCACAGTTCAAAAGCATCAATTCTTCGGTGCTCAGCTTTCTTCACAGTCCAACTCTCATATCCATACATGACCACTGGAAAACCCATAGCCTCGACTAGATGGACCTTAGTCGGCAAAGTAATGTCTCTGCTTTTGAATATACTATCTAGATTGGTCATGACTTTTCTTCCAAGGAGTAAGCGTCGTTTAATTTCATGGCTGCAGTCACCATCTACAGTGATTTTGGAGCCCAAAAAGATAAAGTCTGACACTGTTTCCACTGTTTCCCCATCTATTTCCCATGAAGTGATGGGACCGGATGCCATAATCTTCATTTTCTGAATGTTGAGCTTTAAGCCAACTTTTTCGCTCTCCTCTTTCACTTTCACCAGGAGGCTTTTTAGCTCCTCTTCACTTTCTGCCATAAGGGTGGTGTCATCTGCATATCTGAGGTTATTGATATTTCTCCCAGCAATCTTGATTCCAGCTTGTGTTTCTTCCAGCCCAGCGTTTCTCATGATGTACTCTGCATATAAGTTAAATAAGCAGGGTGACAATATACAGCCTTGATGTACTCCTTTTCCTATTTGGAACCAGTCTGTTGTTCCATGTCTGGTTCTAACTGTTGCTTCCTGACCTGCATACAGGTTTCTCAAGAGGCAGGTTAGGTGGTCTGGTATTCCCATCTCTTTCAGAATTTTCCACAGTTTCTTGTGATCCACACAGTCAAAGGCTTTGGCATAGTCAATAAAGCAGAAATAGATGTTTTTCTGGAACTCTCTTGCTTTTTCCATGATCCAGCAGATGTTGGCAATTTGATCTCTGGTTCCTCTGCCTTTTCTAAAACCAGCTTGAACATCAGGGAGTTCACGGTTCATGTATTGCTGAAGCCTGGCTTGGAGAATTTTGAGCATTACTTTACTAGGGTGTGAGATGAGTGCAATTGTGCAGTAGTTTGAGCATTCTTTGGCATTGCCTTTCTTTGGGATTGGAATGAAAACTGACCTTTTCCAGTTCTGTGGCCACTGCTGAGTTTTCCAAATTTGCTGGCATATTGAGTGAAGCACTTTCACAGCATCATCTTTCAGGATTTGAAATAGCTCAACTGGAATTCCATCACCTCCACTAGCTTTGTTTGTAGTGATGATTTCTAAGGCCCACTTGACTTCACATTCCAAGATGTCTGGCTCTAGATTAGTGATCACATCATCATGATTATCTGGGTTGTGAAGACCTTTTTTGTATAGTTCTTCTGTGTATTCTTGCCACCTCTTCTTAAGGGAGTACAAATTGGTATGATAGAAAAAGAAGGTAATTTATCAGCATCTGTTAAAATTATAACTGTAGCATGGACACAACTGAAGCGACTGAGCATGCATGCATGGCATTTTGGCCTAGGAACCCCTCTTCTAGGAATTTTCCTACATGCATGCACACATAGGGTTTGAAAACATGCATAACAGGTCTCTAATGCACACAGAGATTCTTCAGTGTAACACTGTGCATAATAGGAAAAGATTTGACATAATTATTTGCCACATAAATTGTTATTTCCATGCAATGGGATACTAGGCAGCTATTAAAAAGAATGATGACATGTTTTACATATTGTCTAGTAACAGCCTCTGAGATATATTTTAATGGAAAAAAGTCAAAGTACTGAAGAGTTGTGGAGTATGTGCTATTTGTATAGCAAATGGAATTATATGTTTTCTTATAAATTATGTGTTTAAATGTGTGTGTGTATATATATTTATATAAGCATTTCTTATATATGCATACTATTCCTCGAAATATGCACAAGAACCTGCCATGTTAGTTGCCTCTGAGAAGGGGAACTGATAACTGGACCTCAGTGGTGAGAGGAAGGTATTTGACCATATTCCTATTTTGCACTTTTTGAATTTGAACCACAGTACCTATTTGTTGCAGATTGCATTTTTTGGAAGCAGATGCTGAGACGGAGTTTGGGGTCTAAGCTGTTTATTAAAAATCAGCACCTGTGAAAGGAAGAAAAGGAAGCAAGATTGGGTAGAGGGACAAGTCCATCAGTGATATGAGCCTGACAAAACCTTGGCTAACCTTCCGTGGAGCTCTGGAGCACTGATGGCATCTCAGAGCAGCCCTAGGTTGGGTGTGAAAAATTGTTTTCACCCCTGACTCAGTCAGGCATTGACTGCTTCTGATTTGGGAGGGGTATTATGGTGGGGCCAGATAGCTAGCTCTCTGCAGCTGAGTCAGCCCCCATCAGGGTTGACAGCTTGAGTGGCAGGTCTTATTCTGAAGGGAGATCTAGGTAGTGTGTCTCAGCAATGACATTACGTTTCCTATCCCTATGCTTTGTGAAAATTTGAATGGATATAAAATCCCAGCGTGTAAAGGAGGAAGTCATTTTCAGATGAATAACTCTTCAAACAATATAGCTTCCAGGCAACTCTTTCTATCTGTTTAAGTCAATGATTCCCCGCCGCACCCACCCCCCCCACCTGGCCTTTGCATTCTAAGGCACTGATGCAAGTAGTATTTTCATGTTATGTTTGTTTAGAAATTTGAATCCATATAGAAAAATTTCTAAGCATATTGAAATTAATTGCTTCTGGGGAATAGAAATTGGGGGTGGATGTGGTTGGGGCTTGGGACATTAGTTTTTCATCCAACTGGGACAATTTGGAGAGTAAAAGGGAGGGCTATTAATACTTACACTGGGGTAACAGTCATAAATCTGAACTGTCCCTGGGAAATTGGAAGTTTTTGCAGTCACCCTAACTAAAAGCCTTGCAGAATTCTTTTGACTTTTTAAACTTGTGCAGGTATCTCTTTGCTAAACATAAAGTAAATCTTAAAAGAACATTGATAAGGTTTTGGAAGTTAATTAGTACAAATTCACACAAGCAGAAGTGACATCTGTGATATTCGTTTTTGATACCCCTATTTGATGAAAACCATCCAGTCTCTGCTTAAACACCTTTCCATGACTCATGTGAGTCAGATCTATTACTGGGTAGTCAACCGTTGTTAGAACCTTTTGTAACTTTATACCGATAGTCATAGCACAGAAGCCGTTCCCTTTGGCTAGCCCTGGTTTTACATGTGCGTCGCTTTCGTTAGCTCAAGAGAAGTGACGCCTCTCGCTGTCCCTCCTTAGCTTTTCTACACCACTGTGCTGTGTTTATTGGTATTAGAGTAAACAGTGCCCGCAGACTTGAAAAGTGGGGGCAGCAGGTTTGCTTAGGCTAAGAAACCAGACGGCAGAAATGATTTAGTGTCTTGGGTAAGGTCAGCAATAACCCTACAAGGTAAAAGCCTTGTCAGGTTTGACTGGCAAGTGAAAGGCTCATGCATCAGAGAAGTCGCTGACTCCAGTGATATAATCCCTGGCTTCATTCCTGTTCTCTTCTTCTGTCAGGCTGCCATCGTTGCCCTCTCTCTGTCCTGTGATGTAGGACATGACCAGGATTGACAGAGAGAGAAGGCAGAGGGGGCAGTTGTTAAAATGTTACCCAGACAGATTGAAATCCAAATGCCTTAATTCACCATGATATGTTTTGATTAATGAGAGTGAGAAAGTGAAGAGGTTGTGATTTCTAATCAAAGAAAGTAATGCCTTAGTAACTGAAATGCAAATACCTTAGTTGGGAGGGACAAAAATTAATAGAAATAATTAACAAAAATTAATGAGGTCAAAAAGATACATTAAGAGGAAACTTAAAGCATCTTTGTCACAATTAGAGATACATTTGGTTTGTGGTAAAAGAAAGTATGTAGAGAAATTAGAGTCAAATGTAAATATTTTAGTGTTTGATCAATTTATAACTTCAGTTACTATTTTAATTTTATGATAAACAACCTTTCCATTCCGTTGTAGGTGTTTTAATGTAGAAAGAATCTTGCTGCTTCTTAATGGGTACTGCCTGTTTTGTTAAGTATTCTGAATTTCCTTAAAGATGTGCTGATTCCTTAATGCTAATAAGCCTTAACTCACAGCTAGCCTCCGGCTGTAAAAATGTTTACTTTTGTCTACTATAAACTGTTGAATTGAAGTGATTGTGCATTAGTTTAAAATTCTAGTTATTAAGTGAGCCTTTCATGCGCAGTATATTGTACAATATACAGCAAGAGGATCTTAAAGATTTTCTGTTGTGGTGGGGTGGTGATTATTGTTTTTGGTTTAAGATTTTAAAATCAGTTATGTACAAATGTGGAACATTTTCTGCCCTCTAGTGGTTAAAAGTAACTTTGCAATATCAGTTACAATTCAGTGCTTTAAATTACAAGGGAAAAGCTGTGTGACATTTTAAAAGCAGGTTAAAAATTATGTAGGTATATTGCCATAGCTAATTAGTATTGCTACATATTTTAAGAAAGTGAAACAATAGTTTTATGTTTTATTAATAACAATATACTAATGCCTGGAAACTGGCAAGAGATAAAATAAAATTTGAGATAATTTTTCTTCAGGATTAAAATAATATTTCTCCATCTCTACAAAGAGACTATTAATTCCACATTAATCTTATTAAAGTATTACTCTACTGCTCATTCTAATAGTGATTTTCCAGTTCAACTCCTTTCATACTTTAGTTCCTACATTTACGAAGAGAATAACGGGGGATAATACTTCTCATTTCCTAACCTACACATAGGATAGTACACATTGCCTTTGTGTTATGTTCTAAGAGGGAAATTTCATGATATAGGGAAAAACAAAAATGGGCTATTAGAAAGAATGTGATAGTGCCCTGAAGTTCAAAGAGAAGTGCTATAACATGGTATGCGTATGACTATTGTCCATTATCCATTTCCCCGGGAAATTAAACTAATCAAATGCTTCATCTTCATTACTGTTCTGAAATAAATGTGTTCTCATATCTGACTGATAACAGAAGCTTTTGCTGTTCCAGATATTTCTAAAGAAGCACTAACTTCTGCCCCAGGTGAATACAAAGCCATATAAACTAGTGAGATGATAAAATAGTTTGGCGAAAAAAAAGATTAGCAACAATTACTTCCTTTCAAAATAAGCTTCCAGGGAATATAGGAAAAATTTAATGTTCTGGTGAAAAATCTAATATTCCTAAATAAGCTTGTTAGAATCGGAGTGTCTCTAAAAAGCGTCAACTTTATTGTTGTCAGAGGCATTTTTTTCTTGTAGGCAACATAATGTTAAAGCTTTGAGTATGGTTATTTAAATATTAATAGTGTGAGTATAATTAGAGAATAGTACTAGACCTTGTAAAAAGGCAAGTGAAATGGACTTAATACCACTGAACTGTACACTTAAAAACAGTTAAAACGGTAAATATTATGTTATGTGTATTTTACCACAGCAGAATAGAATACGTAAACAAGGCAAATGAAATCTCCCTGGTTGTTTTCATACTTCTAACAGCAAATAAAATATACAACATCTAATAAATGTTTTAGGAACTCAAGGCCACTTAATAACTAGTAAGTTAAAATAAACATTGGGTATTATGTTCACCAGATAATATTTTCCTAATTCAATTTGACTCCAAGCAGCAATGTGATATTTTCCACAGCGCATTTAGTAACAAACATCAATCTGTGAAAGGCAGGGAAAGGCTGTAGTAGTCCAGCACTCCCGCAATTCATATTGGTGGACTGGGACAGGCTTACTTCAGATTTACTTTAATTCCTTTATTGCTTTGTCACACTTCATTAATGGGGTTGGTAAGAGACTGCAAATAACCCAGGGAGTGAGAGACGTATCCAGGCAGAGGCGTACTTACTGATACCTTTCCCAGCTCCACTGGCCAATGACTGCATATTTCAAAGCCTCTCTTGACCAGTTCGGTTCTCCCACTGAAGCAGAAACTGATAGTTGATGAAATTGATAATTGATGATACTTGAGTTTCATCACCAACTATAGCACTTTCTTTGCTATAGAAAAAAAAAATCATTAGTTGCTTCTTTAGAGTCTAAGTTAAAAATGGTAGAGCATTTCTTCTGTGAAGTTTTAAATCTTTATGGTCATTCATTACTAAGGTGGACACTTCCTTACTTCCTCTTAAGGTAAATACCTTAACAAATGGCTAGGTTAAAGCTGTCCAGGCATCTAAGTCTTTTTTTTTTTTTTTTCCTCTTTCTTCCTCCTTTCCTCCTTCCTTCCTTCTTTCTAAAAATCTCTGCATGATGTTTAAAGCATTGAGGCTTTCTTCCTGGATTCCAGTGTGCTCATGTTTCCTTTTGAGAGCTTCATTCAACAACTGTTTCCTGACTGCTCACTATGTTTGCGGGCTGGATGGGAGGTGATTGACGGGGTGGTGGACAGGACAGTGGATGAAGGAGGAAAAGCACAAACTTTGAAATGAAACAGACCTTGGTCGAGTCCATCTGTTAGTTCTCATTTCTTCAGAATGTTCTTTGCGAGCTCAGTTCTCATGTGTAAAAACGAACATAACAAGAATGCTTAAAACAGTATTAAATTGAAACAGACAGAGTTATCATAGCAATCAACAGTCACTATTATTATTAAACTGGGGATGGGATACAAAGAAGAACAAGCTAGTGCAGTGGTTCCTAATTAAGGATGATTTTGCCTGTGAGGAACACTTGACACTATCTGGAGATGTGTTTCGTTGTCTTACTTATCGGGTGGTGCTACTGGCATCTAGTGGGTAGAGGCTACTGGTGTTGATAAACATCCTATGATGTGCAGGGCAGACTCCATAGCAAAGGATTATCCAGCCCACAATGTCAATAAGTGTTGACCTTGGTTGAGTAAAGGAAAAACATTAAAATATGCTATATATTTCAGTAATATAAATATATATTTATGTGATATATATTTCACGTATATTTCAAGAAAGTGAGCTTGAGGAGAGGCTGGGCAGACCTGTCGGATTGCCTGTCCAATATCCATGCTTTTTTTTTCTGTCCTAATGTCATTAATGCAGTGTGCCCAAAGGATAAACTACATTTCCCAGCTTCCCTTGCAGATTGGACCAACCAATGACATAAAGAGGAAGTTGTTGGATGGGGTCCTTTAGAAAAAGAGCATCTCTATGCTTTGCCCCCTTTTTTAGCTGTGAAATGGCCTCATGGGAGTTGAGATGGCCTGGTGGGAGTCATGTGATTGGAATGATGGTCCTTGATGACCATGGAATTCCCGCATCAGCCTAGAACTGCTGCCTTCCAGACATTGTTATAAATGTGGGGGGGCGGGGGGGGGAAGTGTCTCTTGGTTAAAAGTATGTTGTTTAAGTTTTCTTTTATATACAGTTGCATCCAAATTTGACCAGGATTGGGCCTTGGAGGATTTTGATAAGTGTTAAAGGGGCCTTTGAGCTGAAGGAATCAGTACAAAGGAAGGCACAGAAATGTGCATATTTTCGTGAACACGCGTATTTCTAGGGCATAACATGTAGTTTGGTATGGTTATTAAATAACATGATAAGTTACATTGGAAGAATGTAGAGTAATGCTTGCAGGAAGGTCTTTAGAGAAAATAAAATGAAAGAGAGAAGACTCACATGAAGAAAGCAGAGGCTGGCACTCTCCCCTTTCTTGGCTATTTAATTTTGTTGATCACACCTACATGAACACTGACCTTTCATTTTTCTCACTGAGAAACTGGCCCCAGAGTCAATACTTTATTTCCCTTTTCTATTTCTCAAGGTCATTGTCCTAGTATGATGTATGAAATGTGGACCTGAGATCTCATGGAAGTTGCCTTCCCTGAAAATCATAGACATATAGCATGTGTCATCCCAAACTTTCCCTGGAAACCCCACACTCCCCTTGCCTTTACAGGCTGGCTAAGGTTTATATTAGGGTGAATCCAAATGGAATTTCTTTGAGGAAGTGACGTGTAGGAAGAGAGGAGGCAGGGTAGAGAATGGAATATTTGAGGGGATGTGCCTGGTAAAGCACAGGAGAAGAGCTGAGAAGAGCACACTTAACCACCTTGCTTCTATTGTCTGCTGTTCTAAAAAGCCAATATTTGGAGGAAGATCAGGCTAAACCACTTGAGTGATTCTGATTGAGTGGGTGTTATGGTCTCAGCACTTAAGTAACCAATCAGATAATAATATTCCTTAATAAACTGACTTAGATATTAATTTAAGGTAATTCTAGAAATAAACATCATCTGTGGCAGTAAATCTTAAACTTTATGGCATCACAAGGTCTACTGAGAATTTACCCAAGAACTCTGAAGTCTCTCCCCAGAAAAATGCACATATATATGTAATGATGCACAGACAATGTCATTTTTAACAGCTGTGAGCATACCTTACAAGTAGAACTCCATCTTTGTTGCAAAAGTGAAGTTTTAATCAAAATGCCAAAATCTGATAGATTGGAAAATTACAAAGCCAGATCACTATATGCAGACTTTATGAAGGAAGTGCTTGTTAAGTGGTTCTACTAAGTCCTCAATTTTCTCACCCACTTGGAGACCATGAAAGGATAAGATCTGAATTTGTGAAGAGATTTCTTTGGAGAGCATTGTTACCCTGCTGTGAATGCCCCCTACCGATGCCCATGTGCTAGGGATTACTGAGCCCATTACCCTTCAGCAGGGAGAGGCTTCCATATGATGAGGAAATGTGCTCCATGTGGTTAAGAGAAATGAAAAATTGGTGCTCAACTCCAGGCCCCACAACTGAAGAGTCTGGGGGCAGCAAGATAGAAGAGGTGTGTTGGGATCACAGCCAGTGTGGAGAGTGATCTGTGGATAACCAGATATGAGCTGCAGGAAAGAGAGGTTTGTGGAAGTTGCTTTGAGCCCTACTAAAGAGGACCCCAGGAAGAGAAATGGGCATGAATAGAGTGGGTGCCTGTGTCCCTCGGGGAGGGCTGAGCCCAGCTATGGTGGATGGACCATCCTCTGGGTGCTGGGAGTGAATCCATTCACCCTGGCAAGAACTGTCCTGTATTCCTTGCATCTCTTCTCAAATTATCTTCCATACAAGAAGAGTCCAACAAAGCCAGAGAGTGAGGAAGCAATTGAGGCTGGAAAAGAAAGCAGAAGTCAGTCTCATTCCTGTTGCCCAGCTCGGATCTCACATGGGAAGAGTTGAACATGAATGAATGAATGCAGATTGAATTGTTGATTACGATGGAATTGAGACTGTGCATTTTTGACTTAGGCCAAAGAAACACTTAAGAGCAACAGTGAAGTTCATGGTATCTGCCCAAGTTTCTATCCAGGGCCAGTGAAAGATTTCTGCACAGCCTGTTCCCCATCCTTTACATTTTAAAGGGGGTGGTGGGTCACACACAAAAAATTTTGCATTTTGACGTTTCATGAGTCATGCAGTTATATTATTTTACCTACAGTGGGGTGTAAACAGAACTCTCAGGCCTGTGTGATAAGCTGGCCCTTGAGTTTCATGTAGAAGACAAAAGTGAAAGTGAAAGCCACTCAGTCATATCCGGCTCTTTGTGACACCATGGATTATATAGTCCATGAAATTCTGCAGGTCAAAATATTGGAGTGGGTAGCCTTTCCCTTCTCCAGGGGATCTTCCCAAACCAGGGATTGAACCCAGGCCT
The DNA here is from genome assembly GCF_001704415.2 of Capra hircus. NCBI lineage: Eukaryota > Metazoa > Chordata > Mammalia > Artiodactyla > Bovidae > Capra > Capra hircus. The sequence continues at coordinate 49,565,965 of NC_030811.1, forward strand.
CCTGCATTGTGGGTGGATTCTTTACCAGCTGAGCCACCAGGGAAGCCTAAGAATACTGGAGTGGGTAGCCTATCCCTTCTTAATCAGATCTTCCCGACCCAGGAATCAAACTGGAGTCTCCTGCATTGCAGGCAGGTTCTTTACTACCTGAGCTATCAGGAAAGCCCAGAAAACAAAAGCTGTTCTCATAAATAAAGAGGGGAAGGGACTTCCCTGATGGTCCAGTGGCTAAGACTCTGCACACCCAATGCAGGGGGGAACTGGGTCCTACAGACCACAACTAAAGTTCCTGCATATCACAGCGAAGACTGGGACAGTCAGATAAACATCAGACAAAACAAAACAGCACTGGGCATCGTGAGAAAAGGCAGAGGTGCCAGCAGGGCTGAAATAGGAGGAGCAGGGCAGGCTACATAGTTTGCAGGGCCCACTGCAAAATAAAAAATGCAGAACTCCTTGTTCAAATGTATTGAGCATTTCAGGACAGTGACAATAAAACATTTAACCAAATGTGGGGCCCTGTGTACCTGCAGGGGTCACATGGGCATAAAGCTACCCTGGTGAATGTCAGAGGTCAGAAGAGGAGGAGACCCTGCTAGGGTTCCAGTTAAAGAGAGACTTGGGACAGAGGCTTATCTATTTAAGACTTTTCTCAGTGAAATCACATGCAGTGTGACCTCCTCCTTGAGATCCCTCCAGTCCGCAGAGAGGTTGCAGGCTTCCTTATGTGAATGGATTTCTTGTAGAAGCTGGTGAAGTGGGTACCAAGGGGCTGAAACAGAGTAAGCTCTGTGGGTTAGGGGGCAGCTGACAGTTGGTAATTCACTCAATATTTATTTTCAATAAATTTCAAGGGTTTAGGTAAAGAACCCATGTTCTAGGACAAGACATTTTCTTGTATCATGTAGTATCAAGGGACCAAGTGGCTTTCTGTTGATTTATTTATTAGTGCAGCAGGATGTTTCGTACTTTCACTTTGCTCAGGATGTGCAATTGGGACCAAATCTGGAAGTCCAGAGGTGCTGAATACTTGTATAATGCAAGTCATGAATGGCGGGGGCCAGACACCCCTTCAGGGTTTATGAAGAGATGGCAGAGTCTCATCAGCCCCTGCCTTGCCCCATCCCCGTCTCCCACTCCTGCAGTCTCCTGGCGGTGGGCGAGAGGTTGACTGGGAGGGCTGCTACAGCTGTCCCTCACCCTGAAACCAAACAAGAGAGGTTTCTAGAAAGTCAGAGAGTGAGTCATGAAGTGGGTACTGGCCACGCATTTCTGGTAGGTAGCATGTGTAGGCAGTAGGCTTGCTGGCCTGCCTCTGCCCCAAGTGGGGCAGAGGGGCTTGGAGACAAATGGGGGCAGTGGCGGGGCATCCGAGAAGCAGCTTAAGTCCTGCCTTGGCATGACGAGGACCTCTGCCTTTTCTGTAAATCAAGTGGACACTGAGAAGATAGCTGCCTTGAGTCTTTCTTTCTGGCAATAAGAGTACAGATGAGATGAGGGTGACTGGAAGAGATCAGACAGCATTCAGGTGTCTTAGGTCACTGACCTGGGCAGTGTGACATTCCCTGAGTGCGTCCCAAAGTACTCAAAAAGTGCAAAAAGTAACATTATAATGACAAGACCAGACAGGGACTTTTGATTCTCCACCCCTACTCAAAAATACCCATCCCCCTCCCTCACCCACCCAACTTGGAGTAATCAGAAGAGAAGACTGTTTTCCAGAGGCCTACCATTTTTCCCTCCCACCACCCTACCTCAGAGGTGAGAAAGGGGAGGAAAGAGGAAGACAGAAGGAGCAGCCTTGTCTCTTTTCAGCTTCACGTCCTCCCAGCCCCCAGCCCCCAGCCATGGGGGAGGGGACACTTTGATTTGGCTATGAGTCGGCCATCTTCAGCTGGAGTTGACTGAGTTTTTTAATATCAAGCAGTGACGAGGAAGCTGAGGAGTGTGGGGTATTATTAAGAGATCTCTGCCCAGCAGGGAAAGGGGATTCAACACAGCCCAGCTGGGGGCAGGATAGGAGACAATTACTGCCACTCCTGGTTTATACCTTAAGGAATTAAGATTGCTTAATAAATCAGATTAAGGACTTCTTATTCTATGACTAAAGTTGAATCACTGAACATCGGGGTGGTGGTATATTGTGTTCATAAATTGTTAGTTTTAAGAGTAATTAGGTTTTGTCTACAAATCAAAAACTTGAAATAGTAAATGAGGAGGAAAAAAACATACCAGAAGGCAAATTTTCAGTTATGGATAGAAGAGACACTTAAAGAGGTGTGTAATAATTGCTTTTTTCTTTTATCTGTTTTTTAAAAAGATTTTCAATCTATCATGTATTTACTAACAGCTGATACAATGAAAAAGTAGGTGTATAAAAATATTAGGAAATGGTTTATTATTCATGCTCATTTAATTGTCAAACATGTTATTCTGTTAAATTATTTAATATTCATTGTAAAATTTGCCAGGCTGCTCCTCTGTTTAAATTTTTACTTAAGGGTTAACTGTATTCATAAGATGGTGCTGTGGCTTAAGTCAGTCTCTCTCTCCTCTTCTCTTCTCCCCATTACCAAAGGCTTCTTAAGTGTATGCAATGCTCTTTTTATTTAGACAAAATTATTTCATCTTTACATTACAGTGTTTTTTACATTTTTTAACTTTCAAGATATTAGCTGTACTAAGAAGGAGAAATTGCTGTGAATGATAAATTATTACAAGAGAACAGTGACTTCATTCTTTGTCTTCACCATAGATTTCTTTGCAGGTTACAGCTTTAAGTCGTCTTTAGGGACAGGCTCCAGATTTCTTATTTTTCTTGTTTCAATTCTGCATCATCTATTTTCTGGAATCCCAGTCTCCTAAAATGTAAGCGGTGCAAAATGTTCTCATCCATCACAACAATAGCATGTGAAAACATACAAATGCAGGCCATGATCCTAATTGCCTAATTATACCTGAGTTGAATTGTGCTGCACTTGAAATGAGTGAGACATTGATGGGATCCTGAATTTGTAATGGGCACTTAGAATGACAGACTTACCATGGACTTATCTCTCTTCCTCATTGCCACCCTACTCCCAACATCTGATTCATTGCCATACTCTACCGGTAGAGTCATGTTCTGTTTTATATAAATTTTTTTTAAACATTTGCTCTACTAGAAAATAATATGTAGGTAGCTTATTAAATTTTTGAACTTCTTATAGTAGCTTATACTAGGATTTGTATTCGTAGATATTCAATAAATACATATCAATACGAAGAATGATTATAATAACAGGAATTATTTATAACATGAGATTCTGAAAAAATAAATTTTGATTTAAAGTTGAGGAAGAAGATCTGAATTTGAAACCTGGGTTTTTGAAATAGTGTCCTTTGTACTTGCAGACAACTCCCTCATGGGGAGCCTTCATGTCAGAGAAGTCAAATGTTGGATGATACCTCATAGGCATGAATTCCCCATTCTATCATTGCTGGTTATTTCTTAGAGTGTGGCTGTAGAGAAATGTGAGGGATACCCATATGTGGTTTAGGGGAAGCTAACTCACGACTTAATATCAGTGTGTGTATGTGTGTGTGTGTGTGAGTCTCTTTGTCGTGTCCAACTCTTTGTGACCCCATGGACCTTAGCCCTGGGATTCTCCAGGCAAGAATACTGGAGTGGCTTGCCATTTCCTTCTCCTGGGGGTCTTCCTGACCCAGGGACTGACCCCTGGTTTCCTGCATTGCAGGCAGATTCTTTACCATATGAGCTATAGGAACTGACCTCTCAGTTTATAGGTGTTCATTTCCCTGTGCCTTTTCCTTCTTACAATCTTAGCTTTTTTCTTTTCTCTCTTTTTAAAACTTTTTAGCTGTGCTGGGTCTTTATTGTAGCATGCAGGCTTTCTCTAGTTGCAGCTCAAGGCAGGGGGAGCACGGGATTTAGAGCAGGCAGGTTCAGTAATTGCGGTGCATGGGTTTACTTGCCCTGCGGCACGTGGGATCTTAGTGAAGATGGGATGGAACCTTCATCCCCTGCATTGGAAGGTGGATTCTTAAGCACTGGACTACCAAGGAAGTCCTAAGAAACTGAAAAACTGTTAGAAACTTCTTTTGAAAAAATGTAAGTGGTTTAAAAGTTTCTAGACTAGCTCTGCTAACTGCATGTGCATTTAATTGGCATTCAAATATTTACCTTAGGTTCTTTTGACCAGGATTCTGGATTTCTTGGGGCTGGCAGGTCATGGAGTAAAGTAGCCCATTGGTAGATGGTGAATGCATGGACTGCTGGAGCAAATTACTCAGGGTCTTGGTGATGCTTTTGGCTGCTATCGTTCTTCCAAACCTTTGGGGCAGATTTGGGACCCGTCTGGAAAGGCTGTCCTCTCTATTTTTTCCAAGTCTCAGAGGCAGGTGGGCCATCACCCTAGTGCTCCTTTCTTCTTTCATGTTCCTCCCAAATCTCAGCGGCAGGTTGGCTGCAGAGGGTGGCATTTTGTTGACGGCAGGTGTATTCATCTTAATTTTTGGACCCCAATCTTTTACTTCTTCAAAAGTAAGACTTCTTTCTTTCTCCCAGCCTAGATCTCCTCTAGGCTATAATTAGAAATAACCGTTCAATAATTTATTAGTGTTGTAAGCAATAGTTTAAATTATTAAATTATGTTAAATCCAGACTTTAATTCGTAGATCATGTTAAAGCTGTGAACAAAGTTTGTGCTTTCATGTACAGAATTTTTAAAATAGATAATTTATATTAAGCTTCTTAAAGCAATCTAGTTTCTCCATCCCTGGACTATTATAAGACAACTATAAAATATTAATATATGTAGTGAATGCAGCAATGTATTCAAGGAGGAGGAACGTAATGAAGTATTGAAATGAAGTGAAAGTTTATTTTACTGTGGTTATTCTTTTTTTTTAACTTTTTATTTTCTATTGGAGTATAGTTGATCAACAATGTTGTGACAGTTTCAGGTGTACAGCAAAGTGATTCAGCTATACATATACATGTATCTGTTCTTTTTCAAATTCTTTTCCCATTTAGATCGTTACATAATATTGAGCTGAGTTCCCTATGCTGTACAATGGGTCCTTGTTGGTTATCCATTTTAGATATAGCAGTGTGTACATGTCAATCCCAAACTCCCTAACTATCCCTCCTTCAGTTTTTGCTTCATTTTGTTTATAAAATATTTCATATGTTTTTATATATTGCTTTTAGAGACACTTTCCACTGCCTCTCTGTGTCTCTTGTTTCCCTCCTCTTTAAAAGTCAAAGTGGTGGGCGAGCATGCTAGCCAAGTTCTGGGGTACAATTGGCAGAGACTTCTTTTTTACCGAAAAGCGTTTCAAGAAACTGATTATATTTTATTAGTATGTAAATTACGTTAGTAAAACACTGATTGGTTTGTGGGTTACTACAGCATGACCATACCCACTTTAAAGGGACCATTTAAAATATAGCAAATATTTAATTAGATTTAGTTTTGCCATGAAAGTCTGTCGGTATGAAGATTTTAAAGTAACTTTTCTTATTGTAGAAAATAATACCTACTTATTTTAGCAAACATGGGAATTTACATAAAGGCATAGAGAAGAAAATTTAAAAAAGTGGAATTGCACCATCTAGGAGTAAACATTTTTCTTAGATATAGAAATATAATTTAAATGTTCAGCTGAAATGTAACCAGTACTTATTTCTGCAATTCTTTACTTCAACTGTGCACTTCTGAGTCAATTGACACTTATTAATGTGCCTTATCCTTGCTAAGTATCATACTCTGCACTAAAATGGTCATGAGACCAGGCTTTGTGCAGTTTTGCTACAAAATACAAGTTGCATCAATACACTGCCCTGGATGGGCTGAAGTGTGACAAAAAGCAAACGGCAAACTTATTCCTTATTCTTTACAAAAGCGCTAGACTCAGAACAAATATTCAATGGTGAATGCTAGTCATTTTAGACAGAGTTAAAAAACTTACCTCGGAATATTTGTCATAATTCTTTTTGCTGTAAAGATTGGGAATCCTTGATTCATCTGTACAGAAGATGTTTGATGTTAACAAGCTTGAAGTGGCTAACATCAATAAAATGAATCGTTTTAGTGAAATAATTTCCATTTTGTCCAAAATCTAGAATTAAGTTTATATGTGCAGCCTGATGTCTATACAAAAGGAAATTGTGGTCTTTTTATACTGTCTAAAAACAAAGTTTGCTTTCATTGGGAAATCAATCCCACGTGTTTTAAGCACCAACATTAATTAGTGTTTAACTGAAATATGTATGTAAGGAATGTGGGTAATTCATTCTAGGAAGACAGCAACATTTCTGCTTGCAAATTCATTAACTTTGAAAATAATTTCCTTCATCATGAAGGAGTATTTAATTAGATAAGTTTGGGGCCATCATCATTAAGATTCCAAACAAACTGAATGCTTCATTTCTCTGAGCTCAAAAAAGAAGTATTTTGTCTTTGGTGTTTGCGTCAATTCTTGCGAGAAAGGAAGAGTGTTCAATATGTGTTAACTGTTTGAAAAAAATTTTTTATTCACACAAGAGTTAGGCATAGTATTTTCAAAATGTCAGACAAAATTCATGTGTCAAAAGAATTCCAAATCACATAAGACTGAAATAAAATGCCATTAATTAACTTTTTGTAAAATGCTGCTTTATTATTAAAAAGCTTCAGGAGTAAATGTCAGCTGTAACCTGAAGGGTGTGCATAAGACCAAGCAATAGGCATTTTGACAAACTGGCTGTCTCGGGAGAGGCTGGAGGCAGTTCAAGGCCTTTTGCATCTGCCCTGAGGGCCTTATTTGGCAAAACTGTGTAAATCACCAGGATTTTATTTCTATGATGATGCCACATCCTACCTTCCACCTCAAACCCCTTAAAGAATGCTGGCAGAGGACTGGTAAATCACACACATGCTAATTTTGTTGTTCCCTGACCTGTATTGTTTAGGTAATCTTGCCCTGCCACAGGCTCACTGACATCATGGCATAAGAAAAGAATTTACAGAAATAAACGCTTATTTACTAAAATGCCAAAGCAAGTCTTTCAGAACAGCTGACTGGTATGCTTAAAGGTCTGCCTTATCACCGGACTGCCTATATTCCTGCCTAGATTCTAGAGAAATCATTACCTGTTCCCCCTGTCCATTTAGCCCTCTTAGGAGAAAAAGACCTTAAGGGTGATCTATTTCTAACACTCCAGCTACTTCTAGATATAGGCACTTAGAGGTGAATTCCCAAAAAAGCAAGTCATAAAAAAGCACCCTTTATGTCAAGAATTATACTATCTTGGGACTTCCCTGGTGGCACAATGAATGGGAGTCCGCCTGCCAATGCAGGGAACATGGGTTCAATCCCTGGTCTGGGAGGATTCCACATACTGGGGGTGGGGGGGTGGGCTGGGGAAGTAGGGGGCAAATAAGCCTTTGTGCCACAACTACTGAGGCCGTGTGCCACAACGACTGAGGCTGCACACCTAGAGCCTACGTTCCTCAACAAGAGAAGCCACCACGATGAGAAGCCTGTGCAGCGTAATGAAGAGTAGCCCCCACTCTTCAGAGAAGACCCAGTGCAACAAACAAAATACCCCTAGCTTCTCTCGCTCACCTACCATAATCTGAGGTATGAGATGGGCAGAGGTGAAGACCTTTCTCCGTATTAAAGAACACCAGGATAAATCAGAAAGTTGAAAAACAATTCTGTGACACACTCTTGGGTATCCCAAGATTATACTTTCCTCTGGTCTCTCTTATGGCAGTTGATCATTGGTCTCATTTGTTTCAGACTGTGGGTAGCCAAGAATCCCCACGTAGGAGGCAATTAATTCAATTCATAGTCTAATGTTAATTTTGTAATGCTGTTATTGGATTATCGGGTTTAATTTCCCTGAGGATTTTATACATTTCTCTTCCAAATTGTTCCTTTGTAAACTGCTGATGTAACTCCCCCCGCCCTTTTTTTTTTTTTTTTTGTGGTCAGTAGCTCCAAACTTTTAAGTGGGTGAAGCAAGAAACAAGTTGTGTTGGCTGAGCTCTGACCCTGGAAAAGGCAGAATGAACCAGCCTGGGTCTTTCAAAACATGCTTGTCTGTAGTTGTTTCAGCCTTGAGCAGTTCACCAGTTTTCAGTGCTGCTCTTTGGGGTTTTGGCACATCCACTGATTTTTCTGGCTGAAGTCAGTATCCAAAGTAGCTGATATGATTAATTACCCACTAGCCTCAACCAGATTTTAAACTTCCAAGTTTGGAGTGTAATTAGAGTTCTGATCTTATTAATATAGGGCTTGGCTCTTTTCAACTATATCTTCTGTTAGCTTGGAAAATGTTAACAGATATAAAACAACATTACCTAACATACACAGTACAAAATGACCATAAATCTTTTGATGAAATGTGCTGCCATATACATAGCACAGTTAGGGATTCTTAATGAGACACACAAGCACACAAAATAAGATCTGTCTCCCCGACATGTGACATTTACACACATGCTTCATTAGCTAAGATTTTAGAGACCTTAAGGCTACTCCCTTCTAAATGTCTCTCTTCATCTTGGACACTTCTCCTAAGCTTTGGAAACCCCAGATACTCAGCTTCCTACCAGACAGTGCTGTTGGGATTCCCACAAGCATCTCAAGTCCAGTATGTCCAAAATGGAATTTATCTGTTCAATAACCTGTCTCTCCTCCTGTTTTCCATTTCACTGAATAGTTACAGTATTGATCAGGGTCCGATCAGAAGGCAGAAAGCACACAGTAATTTGAATAGGAAATGGTTCATATAAGGAATTATTAATTGTACCAGGAGATTAACTCTAAAGGGGTAAGGAATACATGAGGGCCAAGAGAAAAGATCCAAGGAGAGGACAAACTGAAATTCAGGCTGTATTGGGAGAAGGTGTGGATGGTGGAGAAGTGTCTGCTGGGTCACCGCGGACCAGCGGCTGTCCATCACAGGTGTGAGACACTCTTCTGTGGTGCAGATGGGCCAGTGCTGGGAAGGCAACTTCTGGGACATTTCTGAGACTCACATAGAATCTGCTTCTGCAGTTTGATGGGGGTGAATGCTAATGGATGTCTGTTGCACGGATTTCTGGCACAGTCCATGTGTAGGACCTCAAAGAAGCAAACCAGATCCAGGAAGAGAAATCCTTCCTCCTGCAGTATCTCTTGAGTGCCTTCCAATGGGAAAGCACCGTGCCAGCTGCCAAGGGGAAATGCCGACTGGGTCCATCTCCATTGTCAGTGAAGAAACAAAGGGTGGATCAAGAGCTGAGAGGCAGTAAATAAATAATGGGTACAGTCATCCAGCCATTTATCCAAGTCAAAATCCTTTGTGAGATCCTTGGCTACTTCCTCCTCTTTTCTTCTGCATCATATTCTATAGTTAATGAACAATTGCATTGTTTCTAGTTTTGAGCTATTGCACTCAATAATAATGGTCTATATCTTTGGCCACTTACTAGTCATGTGCCAGGAACTGTCCTATTAAAGTACAGCACTTTGTGAATTAGTTTGTTTATCCTTCCTAATAACTCCACAAGCAGGTACCATCATTGTTCATCCTCTATGAAAGGGAAGCTAAGATGCAGAAAGAGGAAGTAACTTTCCCTAAAAGTGGAATATCCAGGATTTGAACCCAAGCTGTCTGAACACTTGCTCCCTGTGCTGGTCTACCCAGCCAAGTCTGTTTTCCTCTGACTTCTAAATAGCTCTTACCTCTGTTCACTTCTCTCCATCTGTGTTGCTTTTAACTCAGTTCATTTTCTTTTGTCTAGACCTTTGTCTTGATCCTCTCCAGTTCTTGCTCCACCATACACTCAGAAAAATTTTTTATAAAATGCAATATATTTATGATATCTTCCTTAATACCTTTCAGTGGTTTCCCTATCCTTAATACCTTTCAGTGGAATCCCTACGTCCACTTTTTAGGATCTGTTTCCTGCTTATTTCTCCGGCACTATCTCTCATTAAGTTCCTAGCAACTCTGTCTTATGACAGACTTCTTTCTGTTCTTCCAAAGAGATGAGCTTTCTCTTGCCTCCAGGCCTCTGCCCCTGGTTTTCCTGTGCATGGGGTATGCACCCACTTCCCTCTCTCCTTACACTGACTCATGGTTTGGGTTCCAGCTGAGGCATCCTGTGTCACGGGAAGTCCCTTCTGACTTCACACTCCAATCAATGGCTTTCGTTCTTCTATCATGGCTCTTCCCAGTGACTCGTCCTCTTCCCTTGTTTCCTCTTCCACTCCTCTGTCAATCGTGTGAGGGCAGGACCTTGCTTGTATAGATCGTAGGGGTATTTTTGTTTATCTCACAGATGCTCAGGAAATTTTATTTCTAAATAAATGAGTAAATGTTTCATTCGTATTGGAAATAGTTAAAACTGAAGTTGCTTGGTAATTATTTTTTCCAGTTTGGCCACTGATCAGAATTCTCTCTTTACTGAGACTTACACATTTTTAGACCTTAAATTTGTGCTTATTCTGAAATCATAACATCTTCACCTTGCCTTGTTGAGGATTTACATCGAAGACTTTCGCAGACTGAGACCTTTACATGGATAGTCAGGCATAGGTAGGTTGAATGTGAGTTTAGGTTTATTCTGTTGTAGTGGAGCATTTAGTTTGGTAAGTTAATATATCCTGATGGATCCTGCCACATTGATGGGCACCAACACCAGGAAGGGTAGGAAAGGGGACTGCACTGCCCCAAGGAGACCTTCCTGACGATGCTTCAGGATTTCTCGCTAGGGAGACTTCTTAGGCCCATTGGCTAGGCACAGGAAAGAAGATTCTGATTGCACAGTATTTGTCTATACCCACTAGCTGCATCCTAACCTCTGGAGGGCAGTTCGTGCATGCGTGCTGGGGTAGGTTGCCATTCCCTTCCCCAGGGCATCTTCCAGACACAGAGATTGGAACCGCATCTATCTTCTGCATTTCAGGCAGATTCTCTACAACTGGGCCGTCAGGAAAGCCCCTCTGTCAGGCAGCTAAGTGGAGGACAAACCATTTCTGCCAATTGATTGGGTTTAGGACTTTGTAAGGCTCTGGTTTATCTGAACCCCAAGTAAAACAATTCAAGTAAGAAGTTGTTTTTGTGCCATGGGCTGTATGTTTTTATTTAAATCTTTATATAGACGGTCTCCCTGAGGCCATGGCAAGATCTATCAAAGAGGTGATGAATTTTAACATCCAGAGGAACCTCATTACAGAGCCCTTCTCCTTACCCTCAACCCAGCCATTTACTTCCCAGACACTTGCCTTTTTCCAGTTTATTCCTTCTTTTGTCTCTAAGCATAATCCAGGTGTTATGCTGTGCAGAAGAATTGATGGCCATTATAGTCTTATTTTGCATTTTATGTTTGCAGAGTATTTTGCAACCATTTGTTAACCAATTTCTGGCCCTCTTTAGAGGTAGGTAGTGGTATTTCTGAATAATTTATTCCAGTATTATGTGTGCAAAGAGAAAGAAATACCTGCCTTGGTTCCAAACAAAAATATCCCTATGCAAATTACATAAAATTATTATTTTTTAAAAAATATGTGGTGGTGCCTTTGTTTCAAGATTTATGAGTGGCTGGTTATAATGAGCTTGTCATATTAGCAGGGTTGTATTTACTTCTGTGCTTTTTACTATGACAGATTACAATGTCAGGGCCTTGGAAGGTGCCAATGTGAATGTGAGACGAAGATTATTCCTTTATGTAGCAAAAGCAGTTGAAATTCAATTCTGGTTGAAATAACTTGAAGAGTCAATTTGTACAGTATAAGAATAGACATTAAATATTTATAAAAATTAATTCACATGATTTATTCTAGGAAGTGATTAAATGGCAAGGTCCCTTTATCTGAAGGACATTTTTTAGAACAATATATTGAATAAACTTGAAGTATTAGTATTCGATCTTTCAAATGATATGGTATGGTACTGTTTAAAAAAGAAGTTAAGGCAATTGTGCAAGGCTGATTAGGAAGCAAAATCTCCACAGCAAGGCTTTCCAAGTCGAGCTTTTATGTTTTTTAATGTTTCATTTTTAGTGACATTTTTTCCCTTGCAGGAAAAATGTGTGATTTTTACTAGCCTGGCAGGGGTTTGTGGTACCTCTTGCCAAAGTGTCAAGAAAACTCAGAATTCTCTACATGAGGGACAAAGACCAGATGTTTGGTTAAAACAACACATAGCTTTTATACAAATATAGGTAATGGAAACCAAGACTTTTATGGGGATTTTTTTTTTCTCTGTTTTTGGCCGATCTTGTCTTTTGATATTTTTAAAATAAGTTATCAGCCATCTTATTTTTCCAACCTGAGCAGAAGAATTTAGTTTCTTACAAGATGTATGCTTCTTCAATATCTTGACTTTGTTTGTTTTATCTTTGTTTTGAAGGATTCTACTCCAAAATGTGGACTGTGTTCTTCAAATTATCATTTGCTTTAAAAAAAGAGAAAGCTTGAGACAGCTTAGGAAGTACTGAGCCTAATCCTTAGGCTAACTTTTTCCACTTTCCTGGCCACACCTTCACTAGGGAGGAAATCTGTTGCTTAAACCTACACTGATACGGGTTTTGAAGGGTGTTTAAAACACTATTTCTCATCTTAAACAGGGGAATATAAGGACAAAGGGGTAACCAATAAAAATTAGCCTTGTTGTTCAAATGGACCCTCTTAGATGCTCTTTTATCTCTGATGGAAAAAAAAAAGAAAAGGAGGTGAATTGAAATATACATATAAATGGGTGGTTTTGTTCATTTGTTTTTTGTTTTTGTTTTTACTTTCTGATTGGGGATCACTTGGTTTCTGTGCTCCTGAGGTCTGTTGAGAGCTCTCACAGATCTACAGCAATCATGCACTTGCCTTGGGTTCTGAGCGGAAGCTAGCCTGGCTCTGACCACACTTATGTTAACACAGGGGCACTTGGACTTTGTTGTTTTCTGTTTCCAGTGCTTTGGCTTTGGCCATACTTTCTGCCTCTCAGCTCTAGATCTGAGCTCATGTATGTACCTCATAGCAGTGGGTCTTTGGTTTACCCGGCCGGACTTCATCACTGATGAGGGGGTTACACTTCTCTTCAATACTGGTTTTATTGAACCCCCAAAGGGGCATATCCATGACATAGCCAAAGATGACAGCATGGCATCTGGCTAAACTCAGTCAAGTCAATGACATATAAAGCTCAACCGGTTCTGAGCAAGCAAACCGAAAAGCCCTCAGCCAAAGACTTGTATTTGGAGAGGCGCTTAAAAACATACCTTTAAACCTACAGTGATTTGGGTATAAATTTAATTAAAGGAGAAGATTTTTCTGGTAATCTCCTGATTGTTAAAGGTAGGATCTAGATAGAAAATTCTGTACTAATGGAGGTTAAATGAACTGAGTAAGTGTTAATGTAATCCTATTAAATATCTACTGGATTTAATTCTGTACTGGGTTTTGTGCCAGGTGAACTTAACAAATCAGGTATTTCCTCTTTGAGTACCTACAGTAAAGAAATTAGACAAAGCTAGTAAACATTTCAGAACATATTTAGGTGCATAAGCTAGCATATCTCCTCTAGGAACAATATGCTGGTTGTGCTTAGTTGCTCAATTGTGTCTGGTTCTTTGTAACCGCATGAACTGTAGCCCATCAGGCTACTCTGTCCGTGGGGATTCTCCAGGCAAGAATACTGGAGTGGGTTGCCATGCCCTCCTCCAGGGAATTTCCCAACCCAGGGATCGAACCCAGGTCTCCTTCATTGCAGGTGGATTCTTTACCATCTGGGCCACCAGGAAAGCACAAAAATTCCGGAGTGGGTAGCCTACCTATTCTCCAGGGGATCTTTCAGATTCAGGAATCGAACTGGGGTCTCCTGCACTGTAGGCAGATTCTTTACCATCTGAGCTACCAGGAAAGCCATGGCTGGTTACAAACACAGTCTTGAATGATCTAGAGAAGTCTAAGAATAGTGGTATTTGACTGATGAGCCCTGGTGGAGCCCCTTCTGATTTAATGATGTGAGTGAAGTCGCTCAGTTGTGTTTGACTCTTTGCAACCACGTGGACTGTAGCCCATCAGGCTCCGCCATCCATGGAATTTTCTAGGCAAGAGTACTGGAGTGGGTTGCCATTTTCTTCTCCAGGGGATCTTCGCAACCCAGGGATAGAACCTGGGTCTCCTGCATTGCGGGCAGATGCTTCACCGTCTGAGCCACCAGGGAATCCCTGGATTTAATGATAGCAGTAGCCAATGATCCCTGACCTGGAGGCATCAGACCAGGAGATCAGTGTGGATCTTCCAGTAAATACCACATCTATTTGCACCCTATTCTCCAACCTTTAGGTCAAGAGCAGAGAAATGGCCCTTCCTATGTTTTCATATACTTTAGGCTGCTTTGTTTGTTTAAATTTACCACTTTAAAACTTTCCTTCATGTATATCTTAACTTGATCTCATTTGGATTAAAATATCCAGGAAGAAAGAATCCTAGAACCCTAGACAGTTCTGATAGCCAGGCTAAGCAGGGTATGGTGAGAGATGGAGGAGAGAAAAATTCCCTGAGGGCTCACTTTGGACCTCCCTGCCTCCTGAGCAGTTTCCTGTTTGTATGAATGTTTTGTGCTTGAGGATTTCATTATTGGCACAGCTGTAAAACTAGGCTCTCCTTTACCTGACAGAGTACTCAAGTCCCTGATTGTACATTCCTGAAATTTCTAATGTGTTTAAACAAAATGAAGAATTTAATAGAAAGATACTGGGATGTCTTATGAATGAGACTGGGACCTATGAAACACCTAGAGCCTAGGACTCTAATCACCCAGTGGGACCATCTCCTGCATTCTCATTTCTTCTCTCTGTGCATCAGCTTCATTATTCCCTCCTACTGCTGTCTTGATCTCTCTGCTTCTCTGTTTGCCAATAACTTTTGGTTTTGTTGTTGTTCAGTTGCTAAATTGTGTCTGACTCTTTGTGACCCCATGGATTGCAGTACACCAGGCTTCCCTATTCTTCACTGTCTTCTAGTTTGCTCAAACTCATGTTCATTTAGTCGGTGATGCCATCCAACCATCTCATCCTCTGTTGCCCCCTTCTCCTGTCCTCAGTCTTTCCCAGCATCAGGGGCTTTTCCAGTGAGTCAACTCTTTGCATCAGGTGGCCAAAGTACTAGAGCTTCAGCTTCAGCATCAGTCCTTCCAGGGAGTATTCACAGTTGATTTCCTTTAGGATTGACTGATTTGACCTCTTTGCAATTTCAGCCAACCTGTGAAAAACTGCCTTATCTCAGTTCCAGATTCAGTGTGCAGGGATGGATTCTGATTGGCCCAGTCTAGTTAAGGTGCCCCATCCTGAACCTGTAGCCAAGGTGTGTCACATTGCAGTAACATGGAAGATCCAATTGCAAACCTGTGAAGAGTTGGGGGTGGGTGGTGCTACTGGGAAGACAATACTGTAGTTATTCAAAACAGTAAGAAAGACAGTGTTAGAGAGAACCTGAATTCTTCTCTCCCTGAATCCAATTCACTGTGCAGAGGAAAACTACTTGCTAAGCTGGTGAAAAACTAAGTTCTAATGTGCAATCAAAGGGCATCTGAACCATCCTGTGTTGGTGTGGATATTTCTCCATTCTCTCCAAAGGTGCTGAGGAGG